>NC_141462.1:92020000-94420000 GCF_015680905.1 Coptis chinensis
TCTTTTTGTTCAGTCAATCACAAGATTTACTATTCATATCATAATTTGGATTTGGATAAGAATTGTTATGTTATCGAGGTTCGGTGTGCGGATGAAAAAAAAAACGTTCTATGGAACTATTCCCATTTCACTTGATTTCATTCAATTCAACGATTGATCAAAATTCAAATTAATTTTATGCAATTAGATCTCAAATATTGATATTGTATTGATATGTAAGAATTCAGACTAATGAATTCGTCTATTTGTATTCATGCTTGTATTATTAATGGGATAATGATAAAGAAAAGGAAACCAATAATTTAATTTACAAAGAAGATTCATAAAAAATGGATTAGGTTAGGGGTGGGGTTCGGACTGGGTATATGTAATGTAATTTAATGACTATAAGCCAACTTTTTCTTTATGTTTCAATTCAAAGAATGATTCTAGAATTGGATTGAATATAAGATGTTAATTTTTGGTTTACGTTATGTAAGAAAGCCATGTATATGTGATATTAGATATTTACTAGTTATATATGAACTACCCATATATCTTATTTATTTTCTTACCCTACCGTGAATTTAGATAGGAATTACAATTACAATAGAAGCCCTTTCATTTCGTCTGGGCCGGATGAATAAACAGATAAAATCAAGCATATAGAAGAGAAAGGGTGTAGAATTGAAAGAATGAATGGTTCGTAACAAATAAATGAAATAAAAGAACTAGGCCCTTATGGATTGATTATGGATTGATAAAGACTCTATGGATAGGAACTAAAAAACGCGAGATCAAAGCAGTTCGATCATTCAATAATCTCATTACCTTAATTTGTAAATTTTTAATTTGTAGTTCATAGTTATTTATTTGGATGGATTTTTCGTAATGGAATAATAAGTCATAATTAATTGGTTGCTTGTATCATTAACCATTTCTTTATCTTTATAATGAGGAGCTTACCATGAATCCACCGATTTTTACCGCTTCCGTTATTCTTCTTTGGGTTGGCCGTAGGGTTGACTTCTATTGGACCGGAGTTGGTCAAGGTATCTGCGGCGGGCCAAGCCATAGAGGGTATCATGAGACAACCAGGAGGAGAGGGTAAAATACGAGGTACTTTATTGCTTAGTCTGGCTTTTATGGAGGCTTTAACGATTTATGGACTGGTCGTAGCACTAGCACTTTTATTTGCAAATCCCTTTGTTTAATCCTATAGAAATGTGAAAGTCTTTGTTTTGTCTTATTTTATTGCCGTGGATTTGTCGCTTGTTTTTTCGAATTATATCAAGACTTAACTCCTACAACAACTTTAACTTATTCGTTGAGACAATACCCCGTGGGAAGGACTAATTTGAGGATCAGGAATTAGTGGATACACTCGCTTTCTTCCTTCCCGTTCTCAGTCCAATGTAACCTTTTTTTTAGGAAGCGTTGCGACAAACGAGGTATTTTTTAATTGATATGAGACCAGAGACCTAATTATAATAAGTATTTTATTTATTTTTATTGGGAACTTCAATGGAAATAATAAAATAGAAATAAGAATTTCAAAAATAAAGTAATATAAAAAGAACTCTGTTCAATTAGTCCTATCCATAAGAGGAGATCATATGAAAAATGTAACCGATTCTTTCGTTTCCTTGGGTCCTTTGGCCATCCGCCGGGAGTTTCGGATTTAATATCGATATTTTAGCAACAAATCCAATAAATCTAAGTGTAGTCCTTGGTGTATTGATTTTTTTTGGAAAGGGAGTGTGTGCGAGTTGTTTATTTCAAGAATAAGTTGGACCTAACCAGCTGCACTTTCTTCTTTATAACTAGAAAAAAAAAGGTGCACGATTCGCTGAATTACTTCTGAATAAATTCAGAAATAATATCATATGTATGAACCATAGCATTTCGTGATTCATTGGTAAATAAACTTTGATTCTCTATCAACCAATAATATGGGACCCTTCAGATGAATTGAAAACTCTAGAGTATCTTTTTAACGGGTCAGACCAAAAAAGCCACTTTTTATATTTTATTATTTACTTTACCTTTTCTTTAGTTGTCAGAAAAAAAGGAACTATAAAAAAGAAGACAATAACAAAAAACAACCCCAAAATTATTATTTTATATTTTATTAATAATTAATATATTAAAAAAATTATAATGTAAGAATAAAAATATAATATAAATAAAGAAAAACAAAGTAAAAAATTATATATATCTTACTGTAGTAGTTTAATATACATAGAAGTTGGAAGAATCCATAGAGATATTTATTGATCTTTTCTCAATATTATATCACGAAGAAGATCCAAAAATAAGATTAGTTGATGGAACGGGTGTAGATCGGAGGAGCAACTGGTGGCGGGAGCGGGGATCATTTGTTCCTTGAATAGTTATTTCAAAAAATTAATGAAGTTATTAGTCATAAGACAATAAAACAATTCAGCAGGATTCGATAAGTTATTCACAATCACAAAAAGAATAATAAGAGGAAGGAATAATCGAACTGAGCTCGTGGATTTACCTAGGTCGATTTATGACCCAATAGAAAAAAGAAAGAAAGGATTTTTTTCTTCGAAACCGAAACCCATTGGAAGCGGTAGTGGACGAGGAATCATACATAAATGATTGAACTCTCGTATGTCCTGAAAATGCTATGAGGTGCTCGAAAATGGTTGAAGTAGTTGAATAGGAGGATCACTATGACTATAGCTCTTGGTAGATTTACAAAAGACAAAAAGGATTTATTTGATATTATGGATGACTGGTTACGGAGGGACCGTTTCGTTTTTGTAGGTTGGTCCGGTCTATTGCTCTTTCCTTGTGCCTATTTTGCTTTAGGGGGTTGGTTCACAGGTACAACCTTTGTAACTTCATGGTATACCCATGGATTGGCCAGTTCTTATTTGGAAGGATGCAATTTCTTAACCGCCGCAATTTCTACCCCGCTAATAGTTTAGCACATTCTTTGTTCTTTGCTATGGGGTCCCGGCTTGGGGGGATTTTACTCGTTGGTGTCAATTAGGTGGTCTATGGACTTTTGTTGCTCTCCACGGCGCTTTCGGACTAATCGGTTTCATGTTACGTCAATTCGAACTTGCTCGATCTGTTTAGTTGCGACCTTATAATGCAATCGCATTCTCTGGTCCAATTGCTGTTTTTGTTTCGGTATTCCTCATTTATCCATTAGGTCAATCTGGTTGGTTCTTTGCACCCAGTTTTGGTGTAGCAGCTATATTTCGATTCATTCTCTTCTTCCAAGGATTTCATAATTGGACATATGATTGAAATGCCCGTAATTCTATGTCCTATTTCTAAACAAATCATATTGAAATTACTATTTATGGTGATTTTACTGATATTTGAGTATTGGTGAATCCGTGTTGTTGAAAAAACTTCAAAACTGAGTCAGGATTAGTTTCGTTCTCAAAGTGAACTCTTTTAGAAGCTTTAAGAGTTGCTTCATGAAATTGGTATTAAGAATTCTACATAACAAACAAATAAATCTTTATTACAGCACAAAGCACCTGTAGTCATAAGGGCAGACTTGATTGCTGAAGGTGACCAATCAGGGTGGAAAGTCTTCACGTAAACACCTGCACCACTAACATAGGGACATGACATAGAAGTCCCAGATATGATGTTATACTAGAAAAGCTACAAACAATACTCGAAAAGCCATACAAGAGATTAATTCTTGCCTGTTTAATTTTAGTTACTTTTTAGACCGGGGAAAGATTAACCATGATCCTTGCCTCGGTAGTGCTCTTACGTCTCACAATGTCACCCATTTAGAGTCCCCAACAAAGAGCAATATTTGCAGAAGTCTTTTTATTCATTATGAACCGGGAGAACCAAATAGTAAACATCACGGTGAACATCAAACAAACAGATCAAGAGAGGAAAAAATAAGTCATGAACACATTAAAATACATTCAAGATATCATCAAGCATAAGAGTATAAGTTTTCTCCTTACAACTGAATCAGAATTTTTATGTTATTACCTTTCAAGTCATCATATGAAAGACTATTGACACCTATTTTAAAAGCCCGGGCCCAGTAAAGTTTACAAGTAAATCAAGCAGTAAATTTCAATATAGATACACACAAATTCATCCTAATAAGTCTACAAATTGTTTTTGTTATAATGTACTTCGTATATGGATATGTGGAATAGCATCCTAGGTTTCCATCCCCTTAAAAGTCCTATATACCAAAAGGAACAGTCAATCAGAGAGTGGTGAAGTGGTCCTCTTTTTAGTTTATTTCCATTGCTTCTGTTAGTTTGCAGCTTCTTTACATAGCATCTGTAAACAATTTGTTGGAAAGTCTTTATATTTACTGTTAAGTTTTAGTAAATATTATATTATTAAAGTATGAAAATCTGATACTAACTTCCAATTAATTGCAGCTCTATACACAATAGAGTTCCAAAAAGAGGCTTGCCCCATGCTCATATCTTGCTATTTTTGGAGAACTCAGCAAAGCCTTTCCACCCTTCGCAAGTCAACAGAGTTATATCGCCGAATTGCGACCCTGCCGACAAAGTTGGCAGATAATGCGGGTTGTGGAATTCATGATTCACGGTCCATGTGGCGGTCTAAACCAGATTCTCCTTGCATGGTAAAAACTGATGATGGGAATCAAAAATGCTCTAGGCACTATCCGAAACCATTCTGTAGTGAGACAACGATTGACGAAAATGACTTCACAATCTATATGAGGAGAGACAATGGTCGAACTACACAAAAAGACGGAATAACTCTTGATAACAAATGGGTCATTCCACACAATGTGGACTTGATTGTGAAGTTTCAAGCCCACATAAATGTTGAACACTGCAACAAAGCAAGGTCAATCAAGTACCTATTCAAGTATATTAACAAGGGAAAGGATAGAGCATCTGCAATGATTGTTGAGAATGTAGTAACTGACAGTAACAGTAAGGAACAAATTGTCAGGGATGTTGATGAAATATCAAACTTCTTAGACTGTCGATTTCTTTCTTCTTCTGAAGGAGTTTGGAGGCTTTTAAATTTTGATATACAGTACAGAAATCCGAGTGTCGAGCGGTTGCCATTCCATCTTGAAGGTCAGAATATATATGGTATACTACAGCGAGAAAGATGATCCAAAAGTAGTAGTGCGTCGTGAAAAAGCGTCTAGAACAAAGTTTACAGAATGGTTCAAGGAAAATGAAGAGTATGAATTAGCCAGGACACTTACGTATGTTGATTTCCCAACTAAATTTGTTTGGAAAAAAAAGTATAATAAGTGGACTCTACGAAAACGAGGAATATCAGTTGGACGAGTTTACTACGCACATCCTACATCAAGTGAAAGGTTCTACTTAAGAATGTTGCTTAATATTGTTAAAGGACCTAGGAGTTATGAAGATATTCGTACAGTTAATGGAACCCCACATCCAACTTTTAAAGCAAAGATGTCGTAATCTTTCAACTACTTCAATTATCCATCTACTACTAACAGCTTTTTTGTAATATATTAAAGTCTAGGAGATTGATAGCACCTGTAAACAGTTGAGATCGAGGCCTCTCTATATTTCACATATAGTATGGACAATCAATGCCTAATCCTCTAGAGAGTACTAAAATCCTACTAGAACCTTTAAGGAACGATTTCGTACCAGCTAAACTCATGCAAACCTCAACAAAAGCTGTTAACTTAACAAATCAGTAATAACATCACAGATTTAGTATGCAAGTTCAATACCAGACCATGAGGTGCCCAACATTTGAATGAAGAAAGGATGAAGTGGCCAACCTCCATAATTGTCCTTTGTCAATGAGGCTGTTAATTTGTAGACATAAATACATAATATACTTATGAATCTTAGTGAGTACATAGAAAGGAAATTATAAATGCAAACCAATTTTCTTATTCAAACCTTAGCTCCCCAAAGCACCAACTTTCCATGGCTTTGCAAGTTGCGACACATATGCTTTGACCAAAGAAAACCATCAAATAAGGTAATCGTTCTTATTGCCCAGAAAAAATAAAGAGTACACCTAAATGATCATTACTTAATAAAAAAATTTATATCAATAACACTATCCGGATTAACACATAGGACCTATTTGATTCAATACATTCCGTGGATAATATAGGTTTTTCGAGAATACCATTTATTCATTCATGTGTGGTTGAACGAAAGTAAGGTAGGAAATATTCTCAATTTTTTTTTTAAGACATCCCAAGTTAAAGCCAAGTGCACTTCAATTTTTATCATAGGAGAAGTA
Source organism: Coptis chinensis (assembly GCF_015680905.1). NCBI lineage: Eukaryota > Viridiplantae > Streptophyta > Magnoliopsida > Ranunculales > Ranunculaceae > Coptis > Coptis chinensis. The sequence continues at coordinate 92,026,241 of NC_141462.1, forward strand.
CAACAATCCGATTTCAAAATATTTTATACTCACAAGACATTGATTGCAATAAGGACATTAGTCCATAATCTTTCATTGCCTGATATGTGGCATTCCTGAAGAGTCTACTTTAAGTCCTGTTAATTTATTTCTTAATATCAAGTTTTTCATTTTATATTATGTAATCCTTCATTTTTGGATTACAGGCATACGGTTTGCTAGAGGACGACAGTGAATGGAATGATGCTATGAAGCAAGCAAGCGAGTGGGCAAATCCAGCTTCTTTAAGAGAACTTTTTGTCACTTTAATCTTGCTGTGTGAGGTTACATCTCCAGAAATACTTTTTGAAAATCATCAGAAAAGCCTTGGTGAAGATATTTTGTTTCGTTACAGAAAAACCAACCACAACCAAAGTCTCCAGCTAAGTGATGACCAGATAAAGAATGATACTCTTTGCGAGATTGAGAATATCATGGTTCGTAGGGGGAAAACACTTACATATATTGAAGGTTTTCCTAAATTCAATATTTCTTCACAAGCATCCTATGGTAACAAATTGATTGCTGAAGAATTGGATTACAACTGCTTAGAGTTGCACAACGAACATATCAAACTCTATAACGGTCTCAACAATGAACAGAAAAATGTTTACAAAGCGTGTGTGGCGATGGTTGAGACGCTAACTGGAGGTGTTTTTTTGTCTCGGAAGTGGGGAACTGGGAAAACATATCTCTACAAGACTATCATTTCAAAACTCCGTTCTGAAAGTAAAATTGTTCTTGCAGTTGCTTCTTCGGGAATAGCATCACTTCTTTTACCAGGTGGACGAACAGTGCATTCAAGGTTTAAAATTATAATACCTACAGATGAGACCACAAGTTGTGACATTTCTTATGGTTCAAAACTACACAAGCTTATTTCAAAAGCTGACCTTATTGTGTGGGACGAAGCTCCAATGACTCATAGGCACGGCTTTGAGGCTATTGACCGTACTCTGAAAGACTTATTGAAACCAGATACTAGAGATTTTGGTGGAAAAACATTTCTCATGGGTGGAGATTTCAGACAAATTTTGCCAGTCATACCAAGAGGTAAAAGAATTGATGTTGTTAAAGCTTCCATTAACAAATCAAAACTTTGGAAAAACTGCCAAGTTTTTCACTTGAGTGAAAACATGAGACTCAAGAGTGACGTGATGGACTATGACACTGTTAGTTCTGTAGATGAGTTTAGCAAATGGGTTCTAGATTTAGGAGATGGGAACCTACCTGCAAAGGCGATGAACGAAGAAATAGAGCCGACTTGGATCAAAATACCTGATGACTTACTCATTTCAGAAAGTGACAACTCAGTTGAAGATATCATCAGCACCATTTATCCAGATTTGGTAAATAAGTATACAGAAGTTAAGTACTTGAAAGAGAGGAGTGTTCTAGCACCGAAGAATGACACGGTACACGAAATAAATTCTGCAGTTGTTTCAAAAATTCCTGGAGATTTAAAAAGCTACTTAAGTGCAGACTCTCTATGTCCAATCCCAGGAAAGTGCGCAGAACAAGATGTTCTGTATCCAACAGAATTTTTAAACAGCTTAGAATTTTCCGGAGTACCAAACCACAATCTGAAGCTTAAGCGTGGAGTCCCTATTATGCTGATGCGAAACATGAATCAAAGTGAAGGACTGTGTAATGGTACTAGACTCACAGTGACAAATATTGCTCCAAAAGTCATAGAAGCAACAATTATTACTGGAACAAAGATAGGAGAACCAGTTTTTATTCCCAGAATGATTATGTCTCCAAGTGACACAAAATGGCCTTTCGTCTTCAGGAGGAAACAATTTCCTGTCAAAGTTTGTTTCGCTATGACTATAAACAAAAGTCAAGGTCAGACTTTTGATAAGGTTGGTGTTTATTTACCAAGACCAATTTTCACACATGGCCAGTTATATGTTGCTGTCTCGCGAACCACCTCAAGAAAGGGATTGAAATTCCTAATAAAAAAGGACGGAAATGAACCCGAAGGGTGCACAAAGAACATCGTGTATAAAGAAGTTTTCAATTCAATATGAACATATCAACTCAAGGTATGTCCTAATATAGCTATTTTACATTCAAGATGAATCACATACAAGATTAAAATAAAAACAAGTTAAATAAATATATATTAATTTCTTGCATAATACAATGGCATGGCAGCAGATCTCCTGGGAATTAGATTGATTGTCTCTTCTGTAGGTCTAGGATACAATTTGTAAAAAAGTGTTTACTTTAATCTAAACAGGTCTACTGGCGTTGGATATGGTGGTGGTGCTGCAAGCGACCATCTAGGTGAAGTTGTCTTGGCTTTTTGTGGTGGTTCGGAAGGAATTATGTTCTTTTCAGAGCTAGAAGCTATAGAGAAAGGGTTGCAAGGATGTCAACTACATGGCTTTTGGAGAGTTGAAGTTAGTTCTAACTATTTGTTCAGAGAATATCAGTAGTTTGAATAGTTAATTTTTCCAGTCAATTATATTGTAAACCCTTATTGTAGCTGTTGTATTATTGTAACGATTTGTTATTTCAAGTTGGAAGCCAATGCCCCTTGCTTAACAATTTAAGGAAATGGTAAAACTAATTTCTAAGATACATGGGACCACATAGAAGATATAAGTAAAGATGGAAAATGGATGTTACCTGTGCCAAATTCGAAAACATTCTCTTCTAAATAGTAGAACCCTCCCCTTGCTGTGTAACAGAATCTAATAGGTACCAGAAAAAAGAAAGAAGATGGAATGTAAATGAAATCAGTAAACCAAAAATCAGTGACAACGTATCATGCTCTCTCCCGATAAGGTCATGTCACTATCTACAATGAAAACAGACCTTCCAGAAAAGTGTTGCCCTACTTGCAAGTGGCGAAAACCCCTAACTCATGGTGGTCTTAACCATTTGTATACAAGATGCATATGAATTTTTGCAAGTGCATATGCCGCAAGCGGGATGGCTTCAACTTCCTCATCATTGACCTACAAAGATGTACCACCACTAATTTAACTTCTACAAAGTGCATATTTGCGGAGGTAGTAGTGGTACTTTTACGCTTCTTTATTGAACGTAATAGTGAATTCTGCTCTAATTGAATTAATAACAAGCAGATGATTACATAAGGTCGAACTCAACAACCTCCAACTTCTTATTCAACTGGTAGCGAAACCAAAATGGTTCCACTACTTTTTGTTTTATTATTTTCTCCCTTTCATGTTGCAGTGGATAAAAGCACAGTTCTAAAGCAAAGAGCAAGAAAACATTCTAATCAACTTACTTTTTATAGCTCAAAGATAGTTAAGGATGGGGCAGGTTATTATGGTTTCTAGATAATCAAAGAACTCTAAAAGAGTACTTCAATAACTTGACCAGGTACTCAACTAAGTCTTGCCCAATCCAATTTAGACATCAAGAACTGTGTTTTCAAGGTGCTATGCATATCCAAATAAAGAAACTTAAATTTAAGCGGGTAATGAGACAAATTTCTAAACTAATCTACTTGGTTTTACCTTCCGTGTCTCGAATCTTGAATTTCCCTGGCACCGACAAGACCACAAGAGTTGGTCCAAGACGTCCCAAAGGTAGCAAACCACCACCATCATACACACACATGCTGTGCTCCCAAAGGTTTACTTAAATCTCGGATGCATACACTAGTGACCACTTACATTCGCACCGGCAAGGACTAATGCACTCCTCGAACCACGGGCAATGGCTCAAAAAAATTTAGAATCTGGGACACAAACTCCTATGCTGTCCAATCCTGGGTTCAATGATTTCTCAAGTATACTAGATTAATGGTAAACCTTAAGTAATTACTAAGCAACGTCTATGTTAAACAGTAATGAGTTAATGACTCGAAGTAGAGTCTTTTCACACACTATGAGCAAAATATTAGTGTGGCATGTAGTGACACACTCTTATTAGAGTAGCAACTGACAAGTACATGAGGCAGATATACTGGGGCGTGAAAACCCGACCGAGGAGGTGACAAATTACTGAGTTTTCACGTGTGGTCAAAATGATGGGTTCGCACAATTGCTCAATTTTAGTTACATTTAGAGCGATAGTCCAAGTTTACCATCTTATACAAGGTTACCATATTTTTCCTTAATTCATAGCTCTGCTGATCAGCGTGTCAATATTTTTATTCAACTCTACGAATGCACTGCACGAAGAAGTACTCTTATGCAAATGCATATCGAAACTGCCGACAACAAATATTTTCTCCCACTACATAATAAATAAGCACACTAATAAGAATCACACCTCAAATGATCACAAAAGTGAGAGGTCCTGGAAGTAAGTTATCAGGCAAAGTGTGTGCCAAGTCATTCGGCTTCACCAACGGTGTTCGAAAGTTAAACGACTACTACTTGGGCGATGACAACACAGGTAGTTGATCCGACTCAGACAGCAGTGTCCAAGACTCCAATCCCTACTAGCTCGGTTGTGACATCAATTGAAACAAAACAGACAAACCGTGTGGTGCTGAACTATGATCTCAATGAGCTTCCTGATACTAATGAAACTATAATATATACTTGAATAGGTACTTGATTATGAAGTATATTGATTAAGAAGTTTTTCAACAGCTAAGATCATCACGTCAAGGTCTTTCGTCAGAAAATGTTGAAGCCCGTCTGTTTATATTTTGTCATAACAAGCTCAAGCAAAAGGCAATCTAAACCACATATCTTTTTTATTTCATTTTCTTTTACTCATCTCACATTATGTATGTGAGCGCTCAAGTATCCCCATACTATCTCAAGTACCTGCAGGAGAACAAGTTCTTGAAATTCCTTGGTTTTATGTGTAATCCTTTGTCATGGGGTTAGCCCTTCTGGGATCCGATGTGTTTCGACTTGAAAGTGCACTTGATTTTTTAATGTTTGTTTATTTTATCAGTTACTCTAACCAATAACCTAGCTCTCTAATCGTAATAAATTTGTTCATCTTAAACAAGTTAGTCAACAATGCACATCACTCCCCGTAAGTGAGTTTTATTTAAATTTCTTATCAAGATTTGGAATTTTTACCCCAATGCAATGCTAGAAAAGCCAAGGAATCCAACCCGACTGTCAACTTCAAGTGCAAAGATGAACCGATGACCATCCACCGAAATCAAAGTCACATTTGTTAATGGAGTTGAGCAAGTTTTTGATGCTGCCAACACATCTACACAGAGCATTAGAGAGATGATTTTGGAGAAGGGCAGTGATTTAGAGATCGAGCAAATGTATCGCGGATAATAATGAGACTTGGCCTGTTATGATTCTTGAAGAAAAGATTAATCGAGCTTTACTTCGAATCATAATTGTTAGGCACTTATTTGTTACATAGGGCTTAGGCATCATTCGTATCCTGGTCCGTTGGTTGTAATACAATTTACTCTCATGTTCACATTATGTTTGAAATAATCGATAACCGATTAATTAAGCATAATTTATACTAATTGTTTGAGTTCGGTGTTGGCCCTTTTATTTTGGACATAATGTCTTTATTATCGGTTCTAGGTCTTTTACTATGCCTTGGAATGATTTCTTTAGGTATTACAATTGTAAGATGTCCTAAATAACAATTGAATTGTGGGTTTTTCCATATATCTATCGCTCAGTTCTTAGACAATTAGAAGTCTTAAACAATTAAAACTCTAAAACTAACACAACACTTCACAGTCTTAGAAGTATTAGAACTCTATTACTACCTACGGATGTTTATCCAAAAAACAACTATAAATCACAACCAAAAACCATACTCCAATAATCTACAAAGCTTCTCTCCTCAAATTAACAAAGGTATTATTAGAAAAAACAAGAACTATAAATATAAATCCTACGATTAATCAAAATATTTTGACAGTTTCTAAATTCTTCTATTGTATATTGCAGGCTATTCTATAATTCAAGTTAAGCAATCATATAGGTACAACATATTCCTCTAATTTACAAAATTTATAAAGTAACATATTCCTCTTTTGTTTCTTCAACTTTTGTTTATGTAACTTCTATGTAACTTTTTTTATTTAGGATAGGATATGTAACTTATTTTAAATTTCTAATAGATTTGAATATTTTTTAATATATTATTATTATGCATCAATTGAAGATTAAGAAGTTATCTAGAAAAGAATAATGTTGAGCAAGTGAGTAGCATCCACTCAACAGTGAACCTAGAGGTAAGGCCAACGACAATATGAACGTATATAGAGGAGCTTTGTATCATACCTAGATTTAATTACACGCGACAGCCACCATTGCAAGTGTAGATTGTAGTAAAAATAATATCTCATAACTAGAAAATAACAAGGATAAATTTTACATACCCGTTCAAAGCATCGAATTCGTAATCCTTTGGGAGAGACACACTTGCTACCTTCCCACAGGACGCAATGTGCTCTCAAACTGCCAATAAAGGATAGGTGAGAATAGTATCAAATTAAGCCCTATAACTTTCTTACCCTCAGGAAGAGGGACCAGATCCCGGGTCTGTGTCCACTCTAACGTTGATCACTTTTCTGCCATTGTTTGCTGCCAATGAGGTATAATGGATGCCTCACAATCACCCTTTTCAGATAGTAGTTTCAAGAAAGGATTAATGAACGACTGTAAGAAAGGATCTGAAGTTCAGAGTCAAGGTCTCAAAGGGAGCAAAGCGTGCAAGAACTTGATGTTCCCTTACAGTATTTCTCCAAACACTTACCCCTGTTATATGATAGGGGGACCAAAAGGATCAGCATCCAGAGGAGCAATACTCAAAGAGTATGCTGGCATTTTTGATATTTCTGATATATCTTATGCCTACACGGGCCTTTAATTTTTGACATTTAATCATTAAAAAAAATGACTAGACCGCCTAGAGGCCGTCTAGACCCGCCTAATCAGTCGACCTAGACCCGTCGAATCGGTCCACAAATTTTTTAAATGATTTGGGCATAGGCGAGTCGGTTGGACACCGCTAGCGCCAAGAGACCACCTAGACCAATTTTAAGAACAGTGACCTTAGTAGTTTGCGTCACTCTTACAAACTGTGTGTGGGCTTAAAAAAGAAATATCAAATTAAGGCCCAATCGAACGTGTCAGATCCAGTTGTAATATGACATTTTGTAAAAAGCTTACTAGCTTCGCTTCAAAGCAAAACCGTGAAACACATATATAAATACCCCGTGTTAGAACCGATCAGATCTTGGGTGGCACATCGGATGAGTCTTTGAAGGTACATCAGCGTAAAAGGAGTCACATCAATCCCAATTGCAGTTCGAAGCGGTGAGTTTTATCACAAGACTGTGGCAAAGCAAGACATAATCGGTTCGATTACCATCACTGGGTAAACTCCTACTCCCCGCCTTTCCCATACCTCGCCATCGATGATGATTCAACTATAATTAGCTCAATCTCTTATGGTGATGCGCCCCTGCATCTCAATCCAGTTTCACTACTTTCCCTATGGTCAAGCTATTAAACTCCTTAGCACAAGCACTAAACAATAATAATACCTTTTTGAACTTGACGTGAATCTTATGCCAGTCATCAAACTTCAAGATGGCAGTGCCCAAGTGTCTATTTGTGATTTATTATGCAATAATTTCTCAATCAATATATATTGATAGTTTTTTGTTAAAGAACTAATTCACAATGTTATAATATTGTTTCACAGGCATTACACTATGGAAAATAAATACACAGGACTTGTCGAGCTCAACCAAAAAATAGACAAGTGTATAGTGAAGGCACGTGTCAGCAGATTGTGGTTCCCTTTTAATCCGTTGAACAGAAAACAAACTTTTGGAATAGACATGCTTCTCATTGATGAAAAGGTCAGAAATATACATTTAATTAATAATCACTTTTTTTTTTTACTTAATAATTTAATTTTGTAATCATAGGGAGATCAAATCCATGCCAAGGTACGGAATGACCCTAAAAGACAAATTTAGAGAAAAACTAGAAGAGGGAAAAATTTATACTTTTGAGAAATTTGAAGTGGACAAAGAAGACAAGAGTTACCGTCTCCGACGATTTAAGCGCAAAATTTTGTTTACAAAAGCAACTATAGTAACTCCTACCAATGAAGATGACAAGAGTATTGAAAATTACAAGTTCACTTTTGTTGGATTCAAAAATTCCTTGCAAATGTAAGATGCCTCAAAGATGTGACTTGAAAGGTATTTTATAAACTTATTATCTGTTGTATATTTTAATAATGCATATTGAATGATCTAACAATATTTGTAATACAGATATCATAACAATTTTGAAAAAATTGGTAATAAAACCACAAGGTTTGAGGAGAAATTACTTTGGTAGGCTAAAGGTAAACATTAATTCATAAGTACGCAATTTTTTTCTTCTATTATTAAATTGTATTTGACAATTTGGGATAATTAATGGGGTTATGAGAAGACCGTGGCTTTATGGGGAGAAATGTCCGATACAATTGCTAATATAAGCAATAAGGAAGAAAATGTTATTGTCATTCTGACATCCCTATTTCTCAAAAAGATTGGAAGTAAGTTTAAGCTTTAACATCATCTTTGTATTAGTTTCCAAAATAATTCTTATCATACTAAACTATTTCCTATTTAATAGTGCAATTCCAAGTGTGTGTCTCATCAGCAACAAAGCTTTACATAAATTTGGATTTAAAATATGTTCATGAAATGAGAAAAAGGTAATTTATGATCAGTTTTATTTACAAAATTTTCAATTATTCATATTTTTTATAATGATTCTCTTTTTCAATTGTGAAGATTTGAAGACCACGATAAAAAAAAAATTGGAATAGAAGAAAGCGGACAACGAAGAACCAATTTCATTAGAGGAAAAAAATGAGCAAGGGACGGGATAACAATAGAAGAACTCATAAGATATGGGATGGAACCAACAAATCAGGTTAGCCATTTACTATTACATTATTTTTCATATATTTTCAATATCATATGATTTATATAGTTAGTTTTGTAATCTATGACTTTTTACAGGGAAAGGTCTTCACATGTAGAGGAAAATTTGTTAAGTTGTTAGGGACCAACTGGTACTACTTAAACTTTATGTTAAATGTCTTTGTAAAACACGTTGATAGTGGTTCAAAACATACATGCACAGATTGTGGAGCCAAATATTTAAGACCAAAAAAAAAGGTAAGTCTTCCAACAAATGTCTAATAAAAAGGATATTGAGTACAAATATTCTAAATGTTTTAATTTACAGATACCTTTTAAAACTATGGGTTGAGAATGAAACTGAAATGACTGCTTTCGTAGCTTTTGGTAACAAAGCAGAAGATATTGTGAAAGTACCAATTGCAAAAGTTCTTGATTTAGAGAAAAAGGCAAGTAAAGCATAAACACGTTTAATTTTATTTCAATATTAAATTATTATTAACTATTTATTATATAATTTGCAGGGTCAAGATTTTGATGACATAAAAAAGAACTTGAAAAAAAATCTTGGTAGTCATTGGATATTTCAAGTCAAACTCAATAAATATAGTATGCATGAAAAGTTTCCATCATTTACCATAACAAATATGGTATCTGAAGATAATAAAGATGTTGAATCAATGACAGAAAATGCAAAGGTATGTTCAAATTTTATTATAATTCCTCTTCTGAATATTTTATTTACTATTTTTAAGAAAATAAATAACCAATATATTGTTATGTTAAAATGAAGCAGCAGATTTCCAAAGAAATTACTGAAGAAATTCGACCATCAAAGAAAGCTAAAAAAATAAAGAGTAAAGTGATGAGGACAGCAGAGTATCAAGCAAATGAAGAATCTTTTGGAGAGGAATAAATAATTCTCATTAGTTAAATAATTGTTTTTCTTTTATTAGGATTTTATCTTAATCATTAAGATATTATAATACATTCATTACTTTTTTTATAATAATGTCAGAGTCCAGATCATTATATAGAATGAAGATAATGCAGTTCAGACTCCGATCCCATTATGATAAGTAGCATACATCTTTGACAATAAAGATGTGTTATCTATCACACATAAACCTTGGAAAATTATGATATAAATATTCAATATCAAATAATCCAAAAAATAACCCAAACAATGCTCAAACAATATTTGCCTGAACTTAATTACTACCTTCTAGAGTTGCATTAATTGCTGCCAATCGGTAAAATATCAAAGTTCTAATATACAAAGATGCTATTTTAATTAGTTGGTTTAGGAATTTAGGTGAAAAGGAAAGAAGGTAAATTAGGTGAAAAGGAAAGAATGTCAATAAGTAGCTTTTTTATTGTTAAATCTATCTTTTACCAATTGATAACCTCTAATTTTGATATCTATCTAATTTAGATTAGTATTAATTAATAAGACTTCTAATCAAAGTGAAATATCTAATTTTGATATCTATCTAATTTAGATAAGTATTAATTAATAAAACTTCTAATCAAAGTACAAGTCCAACACAAGTATTGCACTAAGCCAAAAATATGACGAAGAAAACCTATAAATACAACTCAATCATTCATAAGTACAAAATCCTCCACCACAAAACTCAGAGCTACAAAGCAAAGGTACCAAGAAATTTTTTTTTTTCTGTGGATTAATAATTATTATTGTACTAAGATTATAGTATTATAAGATTATAATTTTCTATCAATAGCTACTAAGATTATTTAAAATACTGCAGGTAAACCACATGGATACCATAGATGTGGGACTTAACTAATTCTTGGATCAATAAATCTTTGGAATGATGATTAGTGAAACATTAACTGATGCGTGGAATACAATTGAGCAAAATAGACTCTGTTACTACAAGAAAAACCAGAATACTATTTCTTATGAAGACTACAAAGGATTGACAGATGAGGTAAGTTGACGTGTGGTATAAGGATTTCAAATAAAGAATTAAGTTAGTCTATAAATTATGATTAAAATTGGCAAGAAATAATGCAGGTCAATACACCACTACGACATTTGGAACAAGAAGACAAAGGTATGTCAAATGTTTTTTAAACAATTTTTTTTTATATAGTTTAATTTTTATATAAGAGATAAGTTACTTGCCGTAGTATTCTAAGGATGGCTTCTTCATCGGGGATAACTCATAAGTGAGTCCCCTATTGGGGTACAGGTCAGCTATGAAAGATAAGAAAATCATTCCTCTCATAGATACAGTTGCCTCTTATAAACATGCATGTACAAGAAAAGTCTTATTCAGTTCAAGAGTAAAACATAATGGCAAAACAAAATTACCGCGATTAGCATTATGTTTGTCAATCCCGTGTATGGAAGTGACCACTCACGAGAAATGCATCCATCATCTCCACTGATTGCTCCCTCTTTTGAAACAACATATCACATTTTTCAGATACTCCTTATACAAGAAGAAAAAACGAAAAAATTTGGTTAACCCATTGAGAGAGCATCCCTGCCGCTTACAAACTGCAATACAAGTTTTCATTTGGGAATTTTTAGGTGAATAATTAGTAATAAAGATTCATTTACAATAAAAACATCAATGGACACCATCTTACATGTATATAATAACTGGAATGAGATAATAATTGAAAGCTAGCAACTTACAATTGGATGCAGAGCAACTAATGCAAAAACAAACACAAAAATCAGAGTCATTGAGATAAAGAAGATGTTGTAATCAATCCCTGCTATACAAGTTTCCTAATAAATTATTTATCAAGCGGAATAAAGTCTCTAATTCCAACATGTTTACATGCTTGGGATTTTGGAAACTACAAACCATGTCCACAGATCTGCACCATTCCTGTTATATGGCTTCACAAATGACAAATCCTATAGTTTGTACGAAACTGTTGACTGCATTGTAAGTTTTTATCAGAAACTAGCATTTTTCATATATTTCCTAATGAATGCATCCTTTTCAGGTTTGATGCTTCCTTAACAAATGAGTAGGGGCAGCAGTTAGGACGTTTAGAGTTAGAAATGCTGAAGAAGTAGAAACGTAAGCAGCCAGAAGTGGTAGTAAAGTAAAGCTTGGGGGATACGGAGGAACAAAATTTGCTTTTGAGGGAATGCGTGGAGGTCATTACGGCTTTTAATGAACCAAGATGTAAATGGGCACTGGAAGCCCTTAAAAACTCCATTCAGTATTTACTTTCAATAATTTTAGTCTTTTTAGATGCGTGAGTAGAGACTTTAATAGGGGACGCTTACTCTCGGGTTCGGGCGAACCATCAGCTAGGATCTTTCAAAGTGTATGCTTGAAGTGAGTATAATTTATAGGATTAACTATTATTACACCTTGACTAGATGATTGGGTTCACATTAAGCAGTCAGTATTCCAATTCCTGCGACTTGGACTTGAGAAAATCCTCTATAGTGACATCTGATGCAGAAGCAATATCTCGAACTAATCAGACTTTGTTGTACGTTTATGTAATATTTAGAATAAATACTTAAATTACATTGCAAACATGAAATAGAAGTAAAAACTTGGAATCTGTCCATTTCACTATGCAAATATTAAAGCATAATAACTTAAGAATCAAGCAGAATTAAAACGTTTTATGGTTTACAGACATATCAACAGTATAAAGAAACTCCACTAACCAAAATTGCTCATCTTTTTTAAACCATGCGTAGTTCCATCCGTGAACGAAATCCAACAAGAGAACAACTTGAACAAGCAGAAACATTCCTGAGCCAAATTTCGATGCCGATTCTGCATTTATAGAAACTAACAGTAAGCCACAATCCAAGCAATATAACATACTTGAATACATACTCTAACTAAAGTGGTAACATAAAAGTCAATTTGTAACCAACTGAACTTATCTAAAAGTAAAACAAAAATCTGCACCCAGGGCTGTATTTCAAAAATAATAACTCTCTGGCTAACTAGGATTTGACAAAGTTTCGCTTTACACAGGCTCTAGATAACAAACCAGTGTCAGAAAAACTGACAATTTTTTCATCAACTAGGTGTTCTATCAAACCAACTAATGGTAAAGCACCCACACAGGTGTTGAAGAATTCTAACGAGATTCGTAGTCTTCGAATTGGGAATTGGGGATAAGTGATGCTGTTTTATTGAAATGGCGAGCGGATTTTGGTTCATCCACTGTTTCATTTTAGGCGCGTCGTCAGTTATTCCTAAGGAGAATAATGTTACTGGGGCTGTTGGTAATAGTTCAGATAATAATGGGAGTATTCCTGAATCGTTTTATACAAATGGGGGTTTGAAATTGCGAGTGGTTTGGACTATTAGCTCTTTGATTGCTGCTTCGGCTAGACATTATTTGCTACTGACCTATAATTGTTTGAGCATCGACGCTTAATTTGGTTTTAAGCGTCCGATGCGGATGGGCAAGGGATGCTTTGTATGAATAAAGATCAGCTGGAGGAACTGAGGGGTGAAGTAGTGGAAGATGTCATTTATCATGCCTTCCAAGTATGGCGCCAACTTGCAGTTGCCCAAGGATCCCTCTGTGAGGATTCAAGAAGTCCCCAAGAAAATTGTTGCAGTGGCTGCATTTTCGGGTTTGTTGTTCTTCTTTGTTTGCATAAATACCACCCTGGAAACAGATCTACATCCTAACCCTTCATGCTCAGTATCTACGAGAAACATTCTCCCCTGTCTTTCCATTTAATTGATAAAAGAACTAGAATATATATAAGAGAAATAAAGTTTATCTCATGTAATTCCTGCCACAAGTTTTTAGTGTGCAACTTCTAACAAATGTTTGTTCTTATCGAAACTTACAATTCAAATGCTTGATTTAGTCCGATTCATTGTAAGGTCATTAGTGTGCAGCAGAACTTGGACATTTATAAATTCAGAATATATATCCAATGATATTTACTTATCTTCATGTATAGTTCCCAGATAATTTATAATTTAGATATGCATAGAGAACACTAACATTTTCTTATGATGACACCGATGTTGTCTTCAAGAATCAAAACCACTCGAAGAATTTTGTACTCTACACATGAGAAACATTCCATACAAGATAAGTCAAGAAGTAAAGTTAAGAAATGCTATTTTGAATTATCAGTAATTTTAGAGTGTGATGGATCTCCTTTTCCCGATTGCTGAGGTTTTGTTACGCATGAGAAGTTAAATGTCGAGAAGTAAAGTTAAGGGATGCTTTAAGAAGTGATATGCAATTCAAAGTAAAAGAGGGTGCCCTGGTGGAGGTTGCAGGTAAGATCACACGCCCCTTGTCAAACTATATATTATCATATTTTATGAGAATGCCATTTTTGCAAGACAATCCTCCATTTTACACGTCCGCGAATGCGACAGACCGAAGTTGAATGGAAGCAAGACTAGGGGCCTCACCTGTACAAATATCAAGTGCCTCATCCCCAATTCGACGCGACTGAATATACATATGAAAATGCATCACGACACACTTAGACTCAATTAATTTTGGGATGTATCTATGTACATAAGTACCATGCCCCTGTGGTGGGGTGGAACTGAAGGAGCTCTTTCATCAGAGCTGGCATGTTTATGTTTCTTATATGTTTAGAATTTTTTGTGATTGTGATTCATAAGTCTTCGTAAAAGCATGCATTGAAGCAGTAAGACAATTCTGTTTCAGATATTGATGGGACTAGGATTTCAGTTTTTCAAAAACAGTTCATCTGGGAGTGCAATGTGTGAAGCTTGGTATAACTGTAGAACACCACCTGTGTCCTTTTGATATCCTTCAAGTGTATTCTTAAATACCATCACTTTCCAGTTTATTTCTCACACGGATTTGAAATACTTCTGGATCCTCTGTGAGCAAAGGAACACCAGTAAGCAAAACAGGAAGGCAAGCGGTTGTCTCAAGAAGCAGAAGCAAAGAGAAAAGCTAATGAGGAGAGGCAATTGTGGGAAGAGGAAGACAAGAGAAGGATAGCTGAACTTAAAAGAGAAAGAAGCCATGTGGAAAGATGAAGAAGACCGTCAGAAAGCCAGGAAGAAGAAAAAGACAAAATGACCTGAGATGGTGGACAAGTATTTTGAGGCCAAGCCAAGCAGAACTGATCGTAGGTTGCCAGGAAGGGAACAGGCCACAAAGAGGCGGTCCGTGGTTGAGCTTGGAAACTATGGCGAAGAATATGCCCCACAAAGTAAACGCCGTAGGGGAGAAGCAGGGGAGGTACTATTTTTTAATTTTTACCCTACATTTTCTAAAATTTAGTAGGATTTTATGGTTTTTATCTAAGCATCAACAAACAGTGATTTCTGAGTTTCTTTATTGTGTTTTAGTAGAGTATCCTGAGAAGTTTGAAAAGTGTGGTATATATCTCCTTCAAGAGGAATGCTTTTCTAAGTTACAAAAGTACAACACAGAGTAGTGGGTCAATTCAATATACAAATTTTAAATTATTTACAGCTTGCCACTTCATAAGGCTGTTACATTTTTTCAATACAGAGGGTTATGGCCACTTATTGATGTACTTTACCAAGGTGTGAAGGTGAATAGATTGTCCATAGGTTTATATTTCTCATTGTTATTGTCAATCCTGCTAGGCAAACAGAATTCACTATCCTTACAGGCTATATATGCGCTATGGCGTCTATTCAAAGACCACATCGGGTTTCACCTACCCCGCCATGGGAAGGAGACTTTTGATAGATGCAACACGGAGATCTGCCCCGAAAGGCTATTCATCGCTACTTCATTCACAGATCGCATAGTCTTCGTCATCTAGAGATATTCCACGCGACCGCAAAGATGGCAATGTTATCCGTACTTATTTCGAAGTTTATCCCATAACAAAACTTGGCAGCCAGTTCAAATGACTCTGCTACACCAGGTATGTCAGGAAGAACAAGGACTCAGAATTATGGCAGAAGATGTCAAATATTATTCTTGCTCTTGGACCTCCATCTTAATTCTAATTCCTCCATTGCCTAATGAATGGCCCATATCATCACCATCAGAATTTATTCAGAGCCTTCAATGCCTTCAATATTCCCAATCTAACACGTACGAATTCTACTTATATGGGAATTAACATCTTTATATTCAACCCACCATTTCAATCCTGTATGGCCAACATATACCTCAACTATTCAACCAAGTGATCACCAGGCCAACCTCAGTTTCCTCTCTATATTCATGGAAATCTCTGGCAATTGAACACTACTAAGTTTCATTAATAATGACGAAAAGAGCTCCCAAAAATCACCTCAAAGATGAAATATATGAACTCGATCCTCAAAATAGTCGACGCCCCGCAAAAAATATTATATCTGGCTTCACCGACGGACCCATATTTCCCTCCGAGTCAAGAGTTGCCATGGGCATGCACCCCTATTAATCCCTCACCTTCTTCAACTCTTCTCTACCAATGTATTGCATCACTACACCGTCATGAAGGAAATATTTTCTCCATTGCAAAATGGCAGCTAAATCTAACTGGTTGCACATTTTTACAGATACAACATTAAAACTTCTTAGAGAAATAACCTATTGAACTATTAGAAGACCTGGAAAAGTTAGGTGATACATGATTGTTCCAATGAGAATAAAAGACCTATGTCAGATATATCATGTCAAGAATGATTGTGGTATGGAATGACTTTCCATTCAATTTTCCACATAAACATGTTAACAAACCAAGACAAAAAGTTTGGAAGAGATGATAAATTTTAATTTATTTTCTAGACAGAGGGATGATTACCACTTTTCATTATACATTTTCTCCATATCCAACATTGCCTATGTTGCATCCTCTGGCTTTCTAAGCTAAGGCAATAAAGATAACAAGTATGACTGCATTTTCTATGCCGAAAACTAAACTGCAAAAGACAGGGATGGGATGGACAGAACACTCATGTTAGAGCTCAGTGTATGATTTTTTTTATTTTATCTTTTTTTCCAGGTAGAAATCAGAGAATGAGTATGATTGCTAGACAAGAAAAGAATGGAAAGGGGTATAAAGTATAAATCAGTGAATCACAGAATAAGTCTACGGGGATTTTACTCTATCTCACTTTTATTTGATAAACTAGGCTTAAACGAGAAACTCCCAGTTGCACTGTTTTGTGCAATATGAATCCTTAGATTTCTCATATGAAAAGGACAGAAGGCACTCCAGGGACTAAGACTATACAAAGGTGGGGTAAGCTGAAAAAAAATACCAAATGAGTTTTCGACTATCTGGCTGTTAAACTTTTATTTGTTACTCACTGAAGAAATGTCAAACAAAGTCATGGATAATGGATTTCTCTTCACCGGACAAAACTATACTATGTTGAACACGCCCACAATATTGAAGAAGAACAGTTTTTAGACTATAGAACGCAAAGGAACATAAGAGTCATTCATCATACTTCGTCTTTTAGATGCCTAAAGGCTAAAGCTTACTCTCAGATGAATCCCTGAGGTGTCACCGATGGCTTAACTGAAATTTCAAGTTAAAGTCATCCCCACCTTTATTTGATACTCTTGGTATCAACTTATATCGCACAAATGCTAGCAGAAAAAAGGGACAGAGGCTAGCAAAACTGTTCTGGAAGGTTGAAAAGCATAACCAGGAAAGAAATAAATATAAAAATAAAAATTAGGGAACGTTTTAACTATATCCATCTTCCATACTTTACTTTCAGAGTTAAAATATACAACCAAAAAAGACAAGGAACCTCAATGGCAATAAGTCGATAACTCTAAAACATTTAATTATCCTCCGTCGATCATATAATACTGACTGCTTATGCAAATCCAATACTACTTAAATGAAATCATGACCAATGTATATTCTCCTAACAGACCAATTTCGGGTGCGTCGATGAATCCCGCGAGGAGCTTGGGGCCGGCATTGGTGTATGTCACTATAGAGGATTTTCTCAAGTCCAAGTCGCAGGAATTTGAATACTGACTGCTTATGCGAATCCAATACTACTTAAATGAAATCATGACCAATGTATATTCTCCTGACAGACCAATTTCGGGTGCGTCGATGAATCCGGCGAGGAGCTTGGGGCCGGCATTGGTGTATGGACGTTATAAAGGGTTATGGGTGTATTTCCTGGGCCCAATTTGTGGAGCTGGATCCTACTTCAAGAAGCATCTTGAGTTTGGATTCATTATTGTACTCGAACTTCACTGCCTGAGTAAGATATCCTGAACTAGCAAGGAAGTATACGGTCTAATTCCCAGGCCTACATAACGACTTCTTCTACCAAAAGAATCCTATTTATACTTAACTTCCTAAACAAACATATCTAATAAGAATCCTATTAATACTAAACTTCTAATAACATAATAAAACCTAAACAAACCTATATAATAAAAAAATAAAAAAAAAAAAAAAAAAAAAAAAAAAAAAACCCACGATCCTCCTAACACCAAACAAAAAACAAAGGTAAACTTTCAGTTTTTTCTTTTAGTCTGATTTACATTAGTTTTACATATATAACTGAGTTTTTTTTCTTTTTTTCATTGCATGCAATAGAAAATATTCAATCAAGGCTTCAGAAAGAGTTAACATAATGGATAAGGTAAACAATTTCTTTTCCAGTATTTCTCTTTTATGATTCAACTGATGATAATATTAAAGTTTAAACACATGAGATATTAGCGTCTTTTAATTCAAAATTATATTGAACTATATTGAACTTAAGACCTGTATTAGTGTAACAACCACTCACTATTAACTGTTTGCGTGGGGATGGATCTTCGGAGATTGATCTTTCACTCATGGACGGCTTCGATACTCAAAGAAACATGTTCCGGTATGTCACATGAGCCCCCCTCTTAAGGAAGTAAAGTTCCCAACGCCTATGAACATAAGCCAGGGAGGACAGCATTTGATGGGCTTAGTGCTCTTAGCTAGACTAGATTTCTGTAGTTCTTCAAGGCCCGTCCATGCTGACTTCTTAGTCATCTCTGGATTTCATGTTACCATGGGCGGGACCGATCACTACGCTTTAGAGTATAGTATAGGCCACGGGCTGAAATAGTAATCACTTTCTTTTTCAGCTATCCTTACCTAAAGGCACCGGCCGATAGGGTAAATCAGACTTATACTAGGAGTCTCAGAACCAAAGAGATTTAGATGCATAACTGGGCGGGCCTCCGATTCTATTATCCGGGATTCAATCCAGAAGAAGGAGATACTATGAAGCTCATTAATTAGAGTTTTGATTCAAAAGTAAGCTTCTCAATATTGTGAAATCAGTGGGAATGTGGGATAGACAAGTCTCGAGTTGAAGCTATTGAGTTAATCAATCCAACACGACAATTATTGATGAAATTATATGAAATATAAGAGCAGACCAAAGGAGAACATATCAACTTTCAAATCATCCATATGCTTAAAAATTTCTTTCAAAGGGGAAAGGTGTGTGTGTATAAGGTACGGTATAGTATATATATGTAACTAGAGTATAACAAAATGCATGTTTTTATATCAAAATTATGTAATGCTGGAACCAAGTTTAGTGGTATATATATACCTGCACTTATTCACTATAGCCCACTTTGACACACATTTGGTATCCTCCCACAAAGCCTACGTGAGCGATAAAAGATCCATCAATAAAACAAAACCTAAAATTTACATGTTCTAAAAATACCAAATTACAATATGCCCTGACAATGGTGAGACTGTATATTTCTGGATAATATAAACTAATGTAATTTTTAAAATGCAGCTCATGGAGTATGAAACCAAACACAAAATTTCACTCAAGACAGCATTGAGAGAAATTCTAATCAAGGAAAAAATTCAGGGAGAACCAGTTTACATATCAAAGATTGAAAACAACCGATACGCTGCAGATGTCATAATAGATTTGCCGATAATGAGAGAAATCTTCAAAAATCCGAATTATCCTATAAGCCAATTATTTCCGGGGACATATCAAACTAAGAAAGTGGACTCAGAAAATGTGGTGCGAGGAAACGCTTATCCGCTTTCAATAGATATACAAATTTGAGGTTTTAGACGTCAACCACAAAGAAGTCATTACTAAACGTGAAGAGCTGCATGAAGCAAATACTAGAGAAAAACAACTTCATCAAGATATTGAAAACTTGAGAAAAGAAAATGCCTATTTGAAGTCAATAAATGAAGCATTGCTTATAGGAGGACCAAATTGGGATATGGACTACCTAAGCATCCCAAATAATTCATCAGATTTGGATGAGGATTAACGTAGTGTTTTGCAAGCTGAATTATATATTGGATGAGGATTAGCACAGTGTTAGATCCATCAAATTTATATTTTTGTTTTTTCAATTTGAATTATCTATAGTTCATCATAACTTAATGAAATATTTATTTTAGGACATATACAGAGTCGTTCAGAATTTTCTTTTGATGACATTAAGAACCTGTTTTGGCTTGAATCTACCTAAGGTCATCTGAAACAAAACCTTTTGCTCTTCCCGTGTTAGCCTACCCCCTTATGTATGACACCCTAAGTCGGTCTTTGCAATCATAGATACATAATTGCCAGTTTTATGTATGTATTGGTAGCATGACAGTTTTACAGATAATGGAATTAAAAATGCAAACATTATCCTGAGATAATAACCAAAACCTTCGCCTAATCCAACCCAAAGATGAACAAGATCGGGAACAGTTAACCTCCCACCTATAATCTCATTCACAGCTACAGCTGCAGCACCCCAAACCACTCTCCAACTAAAAATCTCATTCACAGCTACAGCTGTAGCAGCAGCACTCGCCCCACTAGACACCAAACAACTCTTCCACCAAAAATCTCATTAACGGCTACTGCAAAGCAGCATAAAGACTTCGCCACACTCTACCCCAAACCACTCTCCTTCCAAAAACTCTCCCACCAAAAATCTCATTGACTGCTACAGCTACAACAACAACACTCGCAACACTCGAACCCAAACCACTCCCTAACAACAAACCTTTCTCAACATAAAGCAAGCACTCTCTTCGAACACGGATAGGTAAATTTGTAAAGGAACACACTCACTCTCTCAAGTATAGATCGAGAGTAAGACCAAATTGAAAGGAAACCTATAGTTAAGGCATATGCATTTTGTTAAGTGGGTTTCAATTGTCACAAATACATATCCTGCAACCACAGAAGTTTCAGCTGAGGGATTGGGGAAAGACATTGCACGAGCTACACAGTTCAAACAATACTCAGAGGAATCACAACACAGAAAACGGAAACAGCTCAATATGAGAAGAAATAGCATAGTTATATCATCAGCAAAAAAAACAAATAGGTAACATTCGAAACTGACACCTCACAAACGGTTTCATTAGCTTTTTACCACCTCTCAGAAAAACGATGCTTACAGTTCTCATGAAGATAAGCAATTCCACGAGCTGAACATCAGCAACTTTAGACGTGGATCCCCATTCAATAACAGGACTCCCCTAGCCTGAAAAATGTAAATGACAAAATTAAGATAAAAGCTAAATATACAATTATTGAGAACACATCAAAAAGGCGAAGGAAGGAATACATTGAGAGGAAGTGAGCGAGTGAACCAATGTGTTTTCACTGTAGAAATAGAACAACGTTCTTGAAGATTAGCCTTCGGCTTTAGCTACAACATCACTTTCCGTACTTGAAATAAGTAATGGTATAATTAGAGAGTCAATTGGAGCAATTTAGTTCAAAGGAAGTCATGGGGAAAAAAAGAAGTAGCAATTCAAATTTGTTAAGTTGACTATTCAAATTTTTCAAAGGAACCGTAAATGTTAAGTTGTTCGGCCCAGGCCCAACAGTAATAGTATACTTATGGGTTTCTAAACCCAAAAGCTCCTACCTAATTAAAAAATAAAAAATCTAATTTAAAATAAGGTGATTTAGATTTTTTTATTTTTAAATTAGAAAAATAATTTAAAAAATCTAATTTAAAGAGAAGCTCGCTGTTCCAAAATATCAAAATTTAAGACATATACAAAACTAGAACCCTACGGAAAGTGAACTTTCAATCACTTAGTAAAACATAATCTATTAACCTAAAAAAAATAATTGAACTATGCATATCGAACAACCAAGTAGCCTATTTTCTTCCTTTTCTCCATTATTTTCAATTATTTATTGACTTCATTTTATTATGTATATTGCAGATAATGGCGTATGAAAATTACAGCTTATGTAAAAAAAAAATGCTAAAGGAAATTCTAGAAGAGGGGACTTAACATTCAACAAGATCCAAATCTACAACATAGAATTAGAGAGAGCGGATGATTCAAAAGCAATCAGAACATTAAAGGTATTAAAAGACTTATTCTTTAACATTGAAGATGTCATAGTTAAAGAAATTGATGGAAGCCCAACATATTCATTTGCAAAAGCAGAGGATTCAAAGCACTTTTCACGCAATACGCTTTTATAAAGGATGAGCGTGATATGGAAATTGAAGACTTCAATTTCAAAGAACTTATGAAGAAAAGAATAGAAGTTGAAGAGAAACAGAATCAACTCGATATCCTCAAAAATATTATGCTAGATTGTTTAGTTGATGATAAACACAACAAAGATAAAATATATTATCTCGAAGAAAAAATTAAAGGAATGAAGGGCATGTAGAGTTCCATAATAAAGAAAAGAAAACCATGAGGATTAGTACTTTAATACCAAAACTTTATTATGTTGGTCACATAGTATTTTTTTAATGGCCGAGGTTTAACGCTTCTTATTTATGAAAGTTTGTAACTATTGAGTCCGTTATTTTTTAATTTAAATTTATAATCTATGCACACTCGCTTTTCAAATTAGACTACTTCAAGTTAAATTGTGTTCGATATCGAAAAAACTATAAGTCATTTGTCACCTTTGGAGTAGGTATTCGTATCATAGCATTGTTTCGTTTGCTGACCTTCTAAAAGAAGTGAGTAATTGTAAATAAGTGGATGCACTGAACATTCAACAATGTAAATACTGGACAGGGTCGTCCAAATATTAATGAGATAGAGAGTTCCTCCTTCAATATTCTAATGCCAAATACCAGATGATCTTTTAAAAAAAAACACAATTGGTAGTGCGAAAGAATTAGGGAGTCAGCAACATTCTTAAATGTCTAGATTTTTTTAGTATTTTCTGGGCAGTTTTGCAACTCTATTATATAAACTCTCCTAAATCACCACAAATTACCACAAGAGCACAATCGATTATGAGTTTCTTTACAATCCTAATGGGGATTCCAGCAGTCATACTACATAGTCCAAATGATGTCTGTAAAAGATCCTCCAGTGCTTCCTTGATCTCTTTTGACTTTGGGTGCGTAATGTCACCATCAAATAACTCATGTATAATCCCATCCTCTACTTCCATCAAGCTGTAGCCGGGTTTCTTTCTAACTCATTTTTCTCTAATCAGGATTTCCATGGATCCGACAAGCACCAAACAGTGCTCCACACACGCCTAAATAGGCATCGTCGCTGCAAAGTTTAAGAGCACAAATATGATTATTCCTTTGCCCAGACATTAGACTACAAGAAACTCTACAAGAGAAATATCTTAAACAGTATGATTATAGTGGCGTGAGCCAACCAATTTCGTTCAAACAACCATAAGCCACATCAATTTTTTCTTTAACAAACTTTTGGAAGGCCAAATGGTAAAACATGCAGCATTCTCAACATGGTTCGCCCTAATGCCATTCCAACAGCCCAACCCAAGAAAATACAAGGCTATTATGTCTGCAGGAACCAGCATCCCATGTGGATTTTAAAAAATACCCACTGTTCAAATCCCTCCGAAATTTCCTCCTAAGCTATGATATAAACAAACAAACAATGTGCTCTCCCTTCTGTTAAAACGCAAGTCTACAAGATTGTCAAACCAAGTAGCCTATTTTCTTCCTTTTCTCCATTATTTTCAATTATTTATTGACTTCATTTTATTATGTATATTGCAAATAATGGCATATGAAAATTACAGCTTATGTAAAAAAAAAATGCTAAAGGAAATTCTAGAAGCAGGACTTAACATTCAACAAGATCCAGTCTACAACACAGAATTAGAGAGCGGACGATTCAAAAACACTGTAACATTAAAGGTACCAAAAGACTTATTCTTTAACAGTGAAGACATCATAGTTAAAGAAATTGATGGAAGCCCAACATATTCTGTTGCAAAAGAAGAGGATTCAGCAGCTTTTCACGCAATACAGTTTATAAAGGATGAACGTGATATGGAAATTGAAGACTTCAATTTCAAAGAACTTATGAAGAAAAGAATAGGAGTTGAAGAGAAACAGAATCAACTCGATATCCTCAAAAATATTATGCTAGATTGTTTGGTTGATGATAAACACAACAAAGATAAAATATATTATCTCGAAGAAAAAATTAAAGGAATGAAGGGCATGTAGAGTTCCATAATAAAGAAAAGAAAACCATAAGGATTAGTACTTTAATACCAAAACTTTATTATATTGGTCACATAGTAGTCTCTTTTGGTGCGCTCTGAGAATGTCCACGTAGGCTAATTTTAAGTACCCTATTTACTCACGAAAAATGAGGAGAAATCCCGGGATTAAAAACCCCACAGAAAGCTCTCCAAAAATTGCTTTTTATCTCTTCTCCACGAACAGATTTTGACTAATTACGATAAATCAGGAGGAAAAAACTGTGAAGAGTCCAACGAAATTAAAACGAAAATGAAAACCCCCGAACCTCATTCTGATTTCACTATCAGTCGATTCATCAGTCTCTCTTTCTATAAAACAAAATATATATAAATGGCAATTCCTTCATCAAACTTGAATCCTGTGTGGAAACCCTGCCTAGGGTGCTTATGCATGGAACTAAAGATATCTTACTCAAATCAAGGAAGCAATGGATTCAATGTATTGAAGTTATGTTGCTTCGCAAAAAGAAAAATATAAGAGAAGCATTTTGCACCTGATCGGGTTGCTTCCTCGAGGTCCCCATTTTAAATGGCTTATTTGGAGATGATGAAGCATTAGAGAAAACTAAAGAACAAAGATTCTTGGACATCTTGAAGCATGCTTTGGGAGGAGCTCAAGATCCTCGATATATGAAACTCTTCTAGAATCAATTGCAGAAATTATGAATGTCGGGATTACCATGGGCAGACTTTTCTTTTATTCACTCCAAACTCACTCTTCAATCTTATTTTATGTTAGCTGATTTATGGGAGTCTTTTAAAGAATGGAGTGCTTTTGGCGCTAGGGCACCTTTAATACTCAATGATAGTGACGATGTTGTTCAATACTATGTGCCTTATGTATCTGATGTTCAAATATATAACGACTCGATGAAATCGCCTGAGTTAAGGTATTGACTCTGTTCAGAATGATGGGTTTTGGATTATCGCGTATGTTGTTTTCTTATTCGAACTAATTTGATTATTTGTTTTTGAAATAATTATTTTTTATGAATTCAGATTTATCAATGGAAATTTATTGACAGGTTACATTTTCGAAAAGAATGTCTAGGTTACTGAAGAAAGCTTTTCAGTTCTTTACAACGCAGATGTCGCTTTGATTGTTATCTCTACTAAAGGAAGAAAAGCTTTTTGAGTACTATGTTGATTCTAGGTATGTTGTTCAGTACTATGTGGCTTATGTATCTGACATTCAAATATATAGCGACTCGATAATATCGCCTAAGTTAAGGTATTGACTCTGTTCAGAATGATGGGTTTTGAATGTATCATGTATGTTGTTTTGTTATTTGAACTAATTTGATTATTCGTTTTTGAAATAATTATTTTTTATGAATTCAGATTTTTCAATGGAAATTTACTGACAGATTACATTTTCGAAAAAAAATGTCTAGATTACTGAAGAAAGCCTTTCAGTTCTTTGCAATGCGGATGTCGCTTTGATTGTTATGTCTACTAAAGGAAGATTTTTTTTTTGAGTACTCTGTTGATTCCGAGTATCATTCCATTATTTTTTACTCCTGTCAATTTTCATTTCTACTTGCTTGAATTTCATTCCATGGAAATATATTTGGAAATGTGCCCATTATTTACTCCATTATGTTCGATGGATAATTAGTGCCACACTGGCACTTAAATCTAAATGTTAAGTTTCTCTCTTTTCCAAATTCAGCCTCTTTGATTACTTTACCAAGAACAGACCAAATCTTAGTTTCAAATTTGTAATTTTTAATAATAAATAGGTATGGTTTGTGTTGAATGGAATTGGTCTAAGCGTTCGTTAGAATATCTCATAGTCACTTTTATGTAGGTCTGGTGCAGTGATGGTGATCCTTCACAACGTTTGCAACAACTTTAGGTTTGTAGTAACAAAAGTAATGGTTTGTGAATCACTATTGAATTGGATTGCGCATAATTTGAGATTAATGAAGAAAACTTACTTTGATGTACTGACAACTAAGGTAGTTACACTCTCCTCTCTTTTTATTCTTGATAGTGTGTAACCCCTTCATAGCGTACTTGCATAGTTTCTGCTCCCAAGAAGCTCTAATATTGATTCATGGATTCCAATGGTTCAAATTTAAAATTATACCTATTTTAGTGATTAGAAAACATGTTCTAAAATTTTAAAATGTGTGCCATAATTTTATCATCTAAGTTGACCCTTAATCAATTCCAGTATACAAGTTTGCTTTTTGATCCATTTTTTTTTATCTATGCAGGTCAAATAACAAATAGCAATGAATATTCTTAATGTAAGTTCTTAACGATTTTGAACAAAAAAATTCCACGGAGCAATCAACTATTCTAGCATTCTTGATTCCTTGGCTTACTTACATGATATTGGTTCCATTTCTTGGCTTTCAAATTATTAAAACTATTAAATTTTTGTACATTGTCAGCCTTTGATTTGAAGAATTTTTTTTTGATAGGCTACTTTGCTTTTGATATTTATAGTATATATCTACTTTTATGATAATGTTTTTTTTTACAATATTTCTTCTGGGATAGTACTCACTATCCACAAGGAAACTAAGGCCATCAATAGATCTCCGAGACTTAACTAATAACTCAATGTTTTTCTAGGTTTCATTGATATCATTCGTTAAGAACAAATTCCAGGTCATTTAATACCAACATCAGAAGGAGGGAGTTGTGAATATAAGCAAAGAAGTGCATGCTGCATCTGTACCACTACCCAGTTAGAAGAGACTGTCCAATTTGTAGGTTCCAATTTGCATTTGTTGAGTGGTGTAGCATGACCCTCATCCCATTAGTATATCTGTAAAGGATTTCTCATATGAATATTAGATTCATAAACAATTAATTTTATTGTATTGTGGTATGTGGCTCCTGAACCTCTCGAGCCAGAAGATTTGCCTTTGGTATCCCTGTGCAAATTTCCATTAGCCTTTTGTGTAAGACATTATGTTCTATAAAATTGATCAGACCTGTTAAATGGACTAAGTGTATAAGTACATGATTTGTATATTGTATCATGATATTTGGGAGGATGTTATTCCATTGTAGATACTATCCTTTGGTGGATGGATGCTTCACTCCTTCAATCAGATAAATTTGTTCATCAAAAGAGAGAGAGAGAGAGATTCACTGGAACTATTGAGTCCATTATTTTTTAATTTAAATTTATAATCTAGGCAGAGAGAGCTTTTCAAATTTGAGTCCATTATTTTTACTTCAAATTAAATTGTGTTTAATACTACTTCAAATTAAATTGTGTTCGATATCGAAAAAACTATAAGTCATTTGTCACCTTTGGAGTAGGTATTCATATCATAGCATTGTTTCATTTGCTGACCTTCTAAAAGAAGTGAGTAATTGTAAATAAGTGGATGCACTGAACATTCAACAATGTAAATACTGAACAGTGTCGTCCAAATATTAATGAGATAGAGAGTTCCTCCTTCAGTATTCTAATGCCAAATACCAAATGATCTTTAAAAAAAAAAAAAAACACCATTGGTAGTGCGAAAGAATTAGGCAGTCAGGAACATTCTTAAATGTCTAGATTTTTTTAGTATTATCTGGGCAGTTTTGCAACTCTATTATATAAACTCTCCTAAATCACCACAAATTACCACAAGAGCACAATCGATTATGAGTTAGACAAGACTTCGGGAGCAATTGCACGCTCAAAATGTTGAGAATATTGAGGTATATTTTTTTAATCATAACACAGCTTCTCCAGTTCTTCTGTACTTTTGTTAGCATCTACAGTCTAAAAAATAACAAACTTATTATGAGTTGTTATTTTTTATATTATTTATCTTATTCCTTATATTGCTTGTTTAAATCAATTTTTGACACTTTTTGGACGAATGTATTATTATTAGCATTCAAGAAGGAAAAGAAATAACAACAAAAACGATTACAATGTTTCTCAGAATTCAACTTCTTCAGCTCTTTCTCAACATTCCATCTCATAAGGATTAGTACAACAAACGAAAGTAGAAATTCATAAAGCAAGACTTTGGGAGCAATTCCGCGTTCAAAATGCTGAGAATATTGAGGTATAATTGAGAGGTAATTGCTACTGGACATGTCATGCTATCAATTTTTAATAGTACGAAGATGCATTCTTAATTCTTATTCTATATATTGTGAAACAAAGATTTGATATTCTATGTTTGTTTTTGTAGTTATCTCATTTGTAAGTTGTTGGTTAAACTATTAATAATGTTTAAAGCAGTTTTTGACAATTTTTATATGCATGTATTAATATTAGCATTCATGTTGTTGTTGTTTTTTTTTTTTTTTTTTTTTTTCTAAAAGAATATTCTTAATCTTATTCCTTATATTATAAAGTATATGTTTGTTTCTTCAACTCTTTCTCAACATACTATCTCACGAGGGGTTGTACCTACTAAGCAAAGAATTGGCTCAACGCTTCGCCAAAAAAGAATCGTGTATACAATGAGTATTCACCTCTCCAATGGATGTAGATGTACCTACTCCATAGAAAGGACAACATTATCTTGGTTGAATGGATGTGCAATGTGGATTCTGTTATGCCCTACATTGGAAAGATCAACAAGTATCAAAGTCAACCAAAAACAGACCTCTATTTGGGATGTGCTGTTTACAAGGAAAGATCAAATTGCCTTTGCTTTCTGAACTGCCCCGCCTTTAAATCATTGTATGAAGGATCTAATGCCAATGCGAGGTCATTTCGTGAGCACATTCGGTCATACAATGCGTGTAATGCTTTTACAAGTCTTGGTGTTAATCCGGACATGCATGTATTGCATGGGGCGTGGTCCAATATCATTTGTTATACACGAAGGAATCTAGCTATTACATAATCAAAAATAGAAATAGAGATGCATTGATAACATTTCTTCTGTGCCGCAGCTGCTGTTCATTGCTCTTACTTTCAGCCATTACAAAATTTTATAAATTTACACCATTTACATTAAAAAACTGAAAAATAACATCATTTCCAATCAACAACAAGTTCTATGTACAACAAAAGAGTTGTGGGATAATACAACTCAGAATAACTTTTCTCCTCAAATCCTACAGTTTTCGCCCACCTTTAATTGGCACCTCTACTCTGTCCATAATCAATTATTTCTCAATTGATTTACATAAACACACAAAATATAACTGATAATGGATGTAAACTTGAAAAAATTAACACTTTTTTCATAGAAAGCAAGAAACCATTACTAAATGCTCAATCATAATTTATTAATAGTGTAGCCAAGTATCATTATCTAACGTGACAAATGAGATATACTAATTAATGATATTCATAGGAATCACATCAAAAATATTGTGAAACCCAATATAATATTCATATCTCATAGCTCAAAAGAAAATATAATATGCATATCTCATAGCTCTACATAGAATATGTGGATAACAATTACACAAACAAACTGGAAAAGACAAAGAACAACACACATACAAAATAAAGTAAAAACCAATATAATATTTATACCTCATAGATCCACATAGGTATTATAATTTTTATAATAATTTAATATAACGGCACCCGTTCATAGAACGGGTTCGAAAACTAGTGCTATTAAGTGTTTGAGTTTTTTTTTGGTGACTTATTAAGTGTTTGAGTTGAATTAGGAAACTGAAGGCATGAACGTAATTGAGTTTTTTCCACCAAAGAGCCAACATCCACGTGGCTTCACTCTCTCTTGTGAGAGTGCCACCTATTAAGCATGGTTCACCTACTCCCAAGTCCTAAATCTATCTATCTGTTGTGTTGTTGACTACTTGGCAAAATATCGTACATACCGATATTCATAATTCTAATTCAATATCGATATATTCATTTAAGCTAGCAACTATAAAAGGAGAAGCTTCAAACTTTGCTTTCAAGTTCAGATTTTTTTGAGTTGGGCTCTTTGTGGCGTGCCTACTGAAGGTTTTGTATATAAAAGGAATATATTTTTCTCTAGGTTTGAATTGATTTTCATATAGATTATTTTTGTGTTGTTTAAATCAATACGAGAGGTTACTTCTGTGTTTATATGAAATTGCCCGTCAAATATATTGAAAACACACGACCCCTTAGTCTCTTGCCACTTAGAACGACTTGTTTTTCGCTTATTTGAAGAAATTATGTATCAATAAACATTTATTTTTTTACAAGAATGCACTCCCACGTCAAGTAAGCCTGTGGCATACACGGTGTGGAACCTCCAACTTATATATCCATGGTGGGTTTAACCATGTGCTCGAAATATCCACCTATAGGCAGACCTTTATTCCATTAACCCCTTAAATTTACTTCATTCCCATATCTTTGTTGCTTATTATTCGTTTTTAAGCAAGATATGTAAGCTCACCTAAATAGTATGTAGAACATCTATGGTTCCAAATTCCTTTTCTAATAGTTGCTTTTTCTTCTCAGTTTCTGGCATTGACGGTTCGCGCTACTTAAGGATCAATGGAAATAAGTGTTGGGTCTCTGAAGGATGACAAACAAAATTCTGTTAAGGTACCCGACATAAAATCAATTTAAGTTTAATACTCGCACTGCATGTGATCTTGTTTGGGGTATCCACATTAATACACAAGGAACCTTGAATTCGTATGTACGCCTACGCAATATATACTGTCAGATAAGATAGGAGTTGGGACTGAATCTGGATCAGCGTCTGTCTCAACATTTAGATGCCTATTGTCAGACTTTAGATTCTTCAATCGTAAGCACCTTGAGAAAAAAAACTGGGTTAGTATTGTGCTGCAGTTCCATAATAGTGTAGGACTGTGGATCTATAGAATACTGCGTCCTACCTAGACTGGTTATCTGTTGCATTAGCTAAATAGTTTTTAAGAATCAATTACTTAGAACATAATTCTTTTTCTGCTAACAGCCTTTTTAATGCTTTGTCAGGAAGACAACACCAAATCAGTTGATCGTATTAGCGAATTACCACAGGACATTCTCTCTCTTGTATACTCTCATTTCTGACTATGAGAGATGCTGTCAAAACAAAGGTGTTATCTACGAAATGGAGATATCTTTATGCGTTCACATCCAATCTTCACTTTGATGAATTTTCTTTATTTGGTATCGAATATGACGAATTTTATCACGAGAAAGTATGGGAGGATAGATTCAAATTTGTAAGAGCAGTCGATCAGTTTTTGAAGTTGTGCACATGTCAGAAAATATGCTCCTTCAAGGTCTCTTGTTTCCTAACGAATGACTCTGCCTCTCATATTGACAGGTGGATCAGTTTTGCTGTTAGAATGCAGACTGAAAAACTTGATCTTGACCTTTTGTGCGTTTCTAAAGGTTGTGAACTCCCTATTACAAAATATCCCGATATATCTCGATATTTGGAGATATTTATTTATATTTCAGAAAAAAATATATAAATATCACGATATGTTAAGAGATATATACGACTGCAAATATCTACGATATTTTGACGATATTTGCGATATTTGTAATATTTGAGGATATTTGGAGATATTTAGCGATATTTTGTGTATATAACAATTTTATTTAATATTTACCATTATATTTTAAATAAATATAAATAATGTATCATGATATATCAAGAAATATCTACAATATCTATGATATTATCGATATTTTAGATATATCCACGATATTTGCATGTGAAACAATGTCAAATATTCCCAAAGAGAGGGATATATCCACGATACATATCCAGAAATTGAGTATCGATAAATATCCATATCCTGATATTTTGTACTATGGTGAGCTCTATAATTTTCCTTGTCATTTGCTTCCTCTAGTGAAGCGTCTCAGTTAAAGCATTTGAGCCTTCGTTCATGTGTGCTAATGCCTTCTTCTGATTTGTCAAATACCTTCAACTCCTTGAAAACCCTTGTTTTGGATGGTATACTTGTTGATCAAAGTGCTTTTGACAACATCCTTTCTGGTGGTAAAAATCTTCAATCTTTGAGGATTAAAAATTGTACGCTACCTGAGTCTTTTTTCATTTGTCGGAAATTCCCCTCTTTAAAGTCGCTGGTCCTGGAAGAATGTCAAAGAGCATATAATATTCAAATATCTTGTATTGATCTCATTACATTTGTGTATGTTGGAATGGTGGTAAAAAACTTAAGATTTGTTGGTGCTCCATCGGTTGAGAAAGTGCATCTTGGTATCGACTGTGCATTTGATATTGACACGAATTATATGTTCTGTTGTCTTGCAAAAGAGCTTCCTCATCTTCAAATATTGTCACTACGTTTGTTTGCCAATGAGGTGCTTAAAATGAAAAAAAAATGTCTCTAATTTTAAGTTTATAGTTGGCAATGATTTTATTTCAGTAACAATTAATTTTCCTCTTTTCTGTTCAGTTACAACCAATACCTCTGAACGTGAACAAATTCTGCCGGCTGAAAGAACTGGAGGTGACTATCTTTTTGAATGTGGATTTTGATCTGCTCTCTCTTATCCCCATTCTAAATGCTTCTCCATGTCTGCAGAAGTTTCATTTGGCCGTAAGTCATCTCAACATTGCTTTAATATTAGTTTTTGGTGAATCTATCTGAATAAGCGAAAACAACTTTATTTGTTTTCTATACTTTTTATTTATATCAAACTCTTATTTTATGCCACAATCAAATATTCCTTACAGTATGTGCTTTTGCCTATAATGAACATGTTGAGAATTATTATCGAAAAAAAAGGAAAGTGTTGAGAATTATAATTTCTTTTATGATTTCGAAGTCAGATAGTTTAGTGTGATGGATACCACCTAAAAACTTGTGGGCAGACCTATTTTTGTGTAATTTGCAAGGTTAACAAACTTTAGTGGGGAACCATAAATAGTTAGAACTTGTTTATATGACTAGCAAACACTAAGCACAACCTGGGTGGAGTGGAGCAACTCACCATGATGGCTTCCGAAACTAATGTAAAGTATAAACATCATCTGTATCGTCAATATCCGTGGTTCAAGTTTAGACACCAACTTTAAAGTTTAAAGTTGGTTAAAACATCCTACATACGTGGTAGTAATAGAGCCAGGCAATCACTATAACACTTGGTAGTAATAGAGCCAGAATAGACTTGCTTCTTGGTTGACTATAAAAAGATAACACAGAAATATGTTCATTCGTGGTAACTCTAAACTATTAATCTTCTAGGGTACCCTTAAAGTACAAAGTAGCAAACAATACATGAAACGGATTGCATCTTTGCATCAGAATGCACTGAAGCAAAATTCATGGTGAAAACCCTTTGGTTTATCACTTTATAGAACCGCTTAGTACAACACATCAAGCGATGGACACAATTTTTTAAAGCAAACTGCTAAAAGTAGTTCTTATTTAGCAGAGTTCTCAGCACATGCAACTGTCAGACTTTGATAACATGGATTAAAAAATAAAAAGGAGAAAAACTCAATAATATTAATCTGAATATCTGATTACGCCTAAATTGAAATTTGCAAGATCACTTTAGTATGAGTAAATTTCGATGGTCGTTTCTACACTGAAAAGCAGTGAATTCAAGAGTATTGGATGAAGAAGGGAATACAAGTCAGAACTGAAGTACTTTTTAAATTGTGTAGAGGATTTTTTTTTTGGATTATTTGTTTTTTTAGGACTAATAGCATCTCCAATGGGAGGTGTAAACCGTATAGAGTGGACTAATAACACAGAAATATGTTCATTCGTGGTAACTCTAAACTATTAATCTTCTAGGGTACCCTTAAAGGCTTAAAGTACAAAGTAGCAAACAATACATGAAACGGATTGCACCTTTGCATCAGAATGCACTGAAGCAAAATTCATGGTGAAAATTATCACTTTATAGAACCGCTTAATACAACACATCAAGCGATGGACACAATTTTTTAAAGCAAACTGGTAAAAGTAGTTCTTATTTAGCAGAGTTCTCAGCACATGCAACTGTCAGACTTTGATAACATGGATTAAAAAAAAAAAAAAAAGGAGAAAAACTCAATAATATTAATCTGATTACGCCTAAATTGTAATTTGCGAGATCACTTTAGTATGAGTAAATTTCGATGGCCGTTTCTACACTGAAAAGCAGTGAATTCAAGAGTATTGGATGAAGAAGGGAATACAAGTCAGAACTGAAGTACTTTTTAAATTGTGTAAGAGGAATTTTTTTTTTGGATTATTTGTATTTTTAGGACTAATGACATCTCCAATGAAGGTGTTGTTGGAGTTATCTCTCACATGAGGAGAGAAACGGAGCTGATTCGACGTTGGATATGTCGAGTCGCCCGACCCTCGGGGGGCGACTGGTGACTCGAGTGAAATTTGTGTTTTTTCGATATAAAAACAAGTTTCACAAGAAAGAAATTTGTTTTTTGATATAAAAACAAGATCAAGGTTTTGGAAAACCTAAGTCGAGGAAGACTAAGAACCGACAAAAAAACAAAAGAGAGAAACCAATCTTGAAAGCTATCAAGATTGAGAGATAACCTTTACTGGAGATACAACCTCAGAAAGAGATAAGAGTGATCTAGTAAGGTGAGAAGACCGAAAGGAGAGATTGTAATCTTCCTTCCCACTTTATAAAGATGGCTCTTGTGGAAGTAGGCATCATTGGCGAACCACGGTAAATCTTTGTTTTGTGGTTTGCCTTTCGCTTTGCATTATTATTTGTTGTTGTTGATAGTTGTTTAATGAGTTGGGCATGTTAGTATATCTTTGTAGTTGATATTTAGATTTTGTCCGGAGTTGAATTGTTTCCATATACGAGTTATCTGTGTAGTGGGGGAATCGATTAGTATTGGTATAATCCCCAACAAGTGGTATCAGAGCCAGGGTAGAATAGCCTAGGGTGTTATCCGAATCTTGGTCAGAAGGTGTTTGACGAAATTCCTGAGAGAAGATTTGAGGTTAAATAACTTGTAGAGATGGACCATTCCGTGAACACTCGCATGATGAGTCTGAATAGGAAAAACTACACCATCTGGAAAGCCAAGATGGAAGACTTGTTATATTGCAAGGACTTGGCACTTCCCATTGAGAATGAGGGAGTAAAACCGAAAAGAATCATGAGATGCCGATTTGAGTGGAAAAAGCTTGACAGAAAAGCGATTGGATACATTCGACAGTGGATTGACGACAATGTCTTTCACCATGTGTCCCAAGAGACTACAGCCTTCAGTCTGTGGAAGAAACTCGAAGACCTTTATGAGAGGAACTCGGGTGGAAACAAAGTGCTAGTCGTTAAGAAGTTTGCAGACACGAAGTACCAATAAGGTTATTCAATGTCTGAGCATCTTAATGAAGTACAGAATATCATCAATCAGATGCATTTGATGAAGATCAATTTGAGAGACGAAGTTGAGGCTTTGTTTCTATTAGGCTCTCTACTTGAAAGTTGGAAGACATTAGCAGTTTCTCTACACGGAGCAGCCAAGGATGGAATTGTTACCATGGAAATGGCTACCACGTCTTTGTTGAATGAGGAGACTAGAAGGAGTGCAAGAAGCGGCTCCTCACCTCGAGATCCTTTCACGAGAAACGGGGAAGAGGTAGAAACGAGAAAACCATCTCGTTCTAGAGGTGATGACAAAAGTAAATCTAGGGGTGAAGCTAGAACTCCCAAGGCGGAGAGGCAATGTTACTATTGTGCCTGAAAGGGCCACTTCCGGATATGAGTGCGAGGACGAAGAGGGATGAGAAGAATAAGCGTGTACATGAAGACATGGTGCGGATGAAACGGAAACACACGCAGAGATACTCACCGCACTAGTCGGCGACCTAGTGGGGAATCAGGTCGATTGTGGTGTGTGCTATCTTAGTACCTCATGTCATGGATCTGAGTGTGGGTGATAGATCTGAAGCATCCTATCACGTCACATCGCGCGGGGATTCTTCACTACCTACGTGGTGAATATGGTGAAGTAAGGATGGGTAATGATGGCATCTCGAAGATTATAGGCATGGAGATGTTCATGTAAAACCAATGTCGGCTACACCTTGACACTCAGGATGTAAGACATGTCTCGACATATACGGCTAAAGCCTAATTTCGGCTAGGGAAATTAGATGACGATGGCTTTGTAAACTCGCTTTGGTAGCGGGGTATGGAACCGAAAGCGAGGTTCCATCAGTAGCGACCAAAGGAAAGAAAACTTGCTCTCTTTACAAAACCACGGGCTAGTTTGTGTAAAGCGAAGCGAACGCGCGAAGAAGAAACTTCATCCGAATCGTGGCACAAGAGACCGCGGTCACATGGGCATAAAAGGGATGGAAGTTCTTGTTAAGCAAAAGGTCGCGGGCGGACATTAAAGGTACACATTTAAATACATGTATGTACTCATGCGGTAGGAAAGCAACACAGGTGTCTTTCCAAAGATTCCCGATCTCCACGTAAAAGGACAACATCCTTGAACTAGTGCAATACTGGACTTATGTGGTCCTATGAGAGTAAAGTCCCACCGGGAGCTTCGACTTCTTTATATTCATTGATGATCGTCCAAGAAAAAATATGGGCCTATAGTCGAAGACCAAGGATGAAGTACTTGGCATGTTTGAGAAATTCCACAAACATGGTGGAAAAAGAGACCGGGAAGTTGTTGAAGTGTATTCGCTCGGATAATGGGGGTGAGTACATCGGGCCATTTGAAGAGTATTACCGAGTCATGGGATTCGGTCATGAGCAAAACCGTTCCCGAAGACACCGCAACATAATGGAATAGTAGAGAGAATGAACCGTACCATTGTAGAGGATGAGATGCATGATATCTCACTCTAAGCTACCTAGAAGCTCTTGGGTAGAAGCAATCAATGTCTGTTAGTGCATGTGATCAACTGTCGCCAAGCAAAGCCTCTAAATAGTAATTATCCGAGAGAGTATGGTCGGCGAGATGTTGATTATGGATACTTGAGGATATTTGGGTGCGGGGCATTTGGCATATTCAGAAGGATGAGAGATCCAAACTTGATGACAAAGCCAAGCAATGCATTTTTAAGGTTATGGAGATGAAAAGTTTGGTTACAAACTCTATGATCCGATTAACAAGAAGGTAATCCGAAGTCGAGATGTTGTGTTCTTAGAATACCAAACCATAGCAGACTTTGAGGAGGGTGAAGAAGCTGAGGCTTTCACCAATGATCTTGTTGATTCGAACCGAAGTTCCTACTTGTGGAGCGTCGCGGAAGGCATTGAGAATGTAGAAAACCATGAGTTTGAAGCTCATGATGAGAATCTTATTGCTTTCATGATGGGATAGAACCTATTGGTATAGAAGATGCATATGAGATGCATGAACCACCACCGAGCAAAAGCGCGAAGTGCATCCTCCGAGGCACCGGCCAGATGGGGCAAGGAGGAGGTCCGATAGATGGAGGAGACTAACATTAACGGTATCCACCACATAATGCACGTCTACTATCGGATGGTGGAGAACCTATGTACTATCAAGAGGCACTTGAAGGTACAGACAAAGAAAAGTGGTTGAAGGTCATGCATGACGAGATGGATTCTTTGCATAAGAATCACACTTATGAGTTAGTTGAGAAACCCAGCGAGGGGAGAAAAGTTCTCAAGAATAAGTGGATATACAAAGTCAAGCATGAGGAGAACAATCCTCACCCAAGGCACAAAGCTTGCCTTGTTGTGAAGGGATTCGGTCAAAGGAAAGGGATTGACTTTGATGAGATTTTCTCTCCTATAGTGAAGATGACTTCTATCCGGGTGGTATTGGGTATGACCGCAAGTATGAACCTAGAGGTTGAGCAGCTAGATGTTAAGACAACTTTTCTTCATGGAGACCTTGAAGAAGATGTCTACATGGACGACCCGGAGGGTTTTTGAGGTCAAAGGCAAGGAGCACCTAGTATGCAAGTTCGATAAAGAGCTTGTATGGGTTGAAGCAAGCACCGAGACGATGGTACATAAAGTTTGACTCCTTTATGGCGAAGAAGCGATACAAGAAGTCCGCTTCCAATCATTGTGTGTTTGTTCGAGATTTCGGATGGGGATTTCATAGTGCTATTGGCGTATGTGGATGATATGTTGATAGTTGGCCCAAACATCAACAAGATATCCAAGTCGAAGAAAGACTTGAGTAAGTCCTTTGAGATGAAGAATTTGGGTCAAACAAAGCAAATACTTGGGGGGCGGATCACTCGTGACGAAAAAGTGGGAAGTTGTGGCTTTTCAAGAAAGCTACATTGAGAAGCGTGTTGAAGAGATTCAACATGGATCAAAGCCGAAGCCGGTCGGTTGTCCGCTTGGGTGGCCGTTCATGACCAAATAGATGTGTCCTAAAGGGTGAGCATGAGCGAGTCGGATGGAAAAGATTCCTTATGCATCCGCAGATGGGCGATTTGATGTATGCCATGGTGTGTACTAGGACCGGATATTGCTTTTCGCCGTTGGTGTTGTAAGCAAATTTTGTCAAACCGAGTAAAAAGAACATTGGGAAGGTGTTAAGTGGATATTGAGATATCTCGAGGGCACTTCCAAATCGTGTTTGTGCTTTGGTGGAAGTAAGCCCTTACTTGAAGGCTACTGCTAATCGACGCAGACATGGCGGTGATGTTGATTTCGATGAAGTCCACCTCAGGTTATCCGGGTTACTTTTGCGGGGGAGCGGTTTCTTGGCAATCTAAGTTGCAAAAGTGTGTTGCCCTCCCTCCACTACGAAGCCAAGTATATTGCAGCCATCGAGTGTTGCAAAGAGATGCTATGGATGAAGAGGTTTTTCGACGAACTAGGGCTAAAGCAGAAACAGTTTGTAGTTCTATGTGACAGTCAGAGCGCCATCCACTTGAGAAAGAATCCGAGTTTTCATTCTAGATCCAAGCACATACACGTGAGTTATCATTGGATTAAAGAAGTACTTGAAGACAAGCATTTGTGTATCGAGAAGATCCATACCGACAAGAACGGGTCGGATATGATGACCAAAGTCTTACCGAAAGGTAAGTTTGATATTTGTTGTGGCTACCGAATAGTAGCGCAGACTCCTCTGTTAATTTGGAAATTGCATGGAGGTATCCCCTCACCGCTGGGGGAGGGGAGATTGTTGAGTTATCCCTCACATGAGGAGAGAAACGAGTCGATTCGACGTTGGATATGTCGAGCGCCGCCGCCGCTTCGCAATAGGCGACCCTGCGCCCAAAGGCTGATTTTCGTGAAGCTTATTTTACAAGAATCGAAATTTGTTTTTTGATATAAAAACAAGATCAAGGTTTTGGAAAACCTAAGTCAGAAGATTAAGAACCAGACAAAAACAAAGAGAGAGAAACCAATCTTGAAAGCTATCAAGATTGAGAGATAACCTTTACAGATATACAACCCTGTAAAGAGATAAGAGTGATCTAGTAAGGTGAGAGACTGAAAGGAGAGATTGTAATCTTCCTTCCTACCTTATAAAGAACTGTCTCTTGTGGAAGTAGGCATCATTGGCCGAACCACGGTAAATCTTTGTTTTGTGGTTTGCCTTTACTGCTTTGCATTATTATTTGTTGTTGATAGTTGTTTAGTGAGTTGGGCATGTTAGTATAGGCTGTAGTTGATATTTAGATTTTGTCCGGAGTTGAATTGTTTCCATATACGAGTTATCTGTGTAGTGGGGAAATCGATTGGTATTGGTATAATCCCCAACAAGTGTAAACCGTATAGAGTGGAAATTTTACACTCCAAATATCAAAAACTCTCTCTAATAGGGGTGCTATTAGTGGCAGAGCTAGAAAAGTAAGTGAGAGTGAGCCAGCCCAGACAAAAACCAAGCATACAAAAAAAATAAAAATAAAAAAACATATATTATATATATTAATGTATTAGAAAAAAAAATCAAATCTAAACAAGTACTTGTTCGTAGTTGTTTTCGGTGGCATTCTTTTTCGTTATCCTTCTTCATTTTCTGGAAGTGTTGTAAGATCAATTCGGTACCAATGCTATTAAAAACTTCCTTTTCAATGTATGTTATTAAACAATCATTCAATCACTCATTTGTCATCCGATTGTGCAGACGATTCTTTATGATATTCATAGCAGAAAATGCCCTCTCCACAGTTGCAGTAGCAACAGATAAAATCAGTGCCAACTTAATCAACAAATAAACAAGTGGGTACACAATGTCTTTCTTCGTCTCAACCATTTTTTTGGCTAGGTCGCTAATTCCATTTACTTCACCAAACTTAGTATCGGAACGCACATCAATGATATAATTCTCAAGTTGATCCGCTAATTCCCTCTTATCTATCTCTGAAAAATCATCAGGATAAAGTCGAGCAAAACGGATAAGTTTTTGCTTATCGAAAGCAACAAACGATTCACTAGGATCAAGACATGTCATACAAAGAAGTAATTCTGTGTTTGTTTCATTAAACCGGTCATTTAACTCTTGAATTTGCAAATCAATACACTGATAGAATAATCCAACACAATAGTAATGTAAATTGGTGTTTCCTTCTGCTCTTTGTCGAGACCTCCCTCGAGCCATATACCTCTCTTTATATTTGGAACAACCACATCATGTTTGACACATAGTGAAGAAACTTCAGTCAGGAGACTATCCCACCCATCATCTCTCATCACCTGTAAGCATACCTTTGTTATTTTAACAAGAGTCATGACATTGACAATGTCTTGGTCTTCACGTTGCAAAGCCTTTGACAAATCATTGCTAATTCCTAGTATCGCTTTCATCAAATGCAAATTGAAGATAAATTCAAAAGACTGCACTGAATCTAATAATCCGTAAGCCTCACATCTTTGTTCCGAGCTTGAACCATTTTCCACTACATTATCAAGCACATCAACTACTGAACCATAAGTGGTTATCATGCCAAGAAGTGTATAATAGTGTGAACCCCATCAAGTGTCACCCGGATTGTTTAAGACTAGTCTCTTGATTCAACCTTTTTGCCACTTGAAATTTCTCCACTTTGTAACGCCAAGAACAACTTTAGCCTTCATTGCATCGCAAGAACATATCCCGGCCGCTACATGATGCTCCAACAGTATTTACCACATTAGAGAGAATACTAAAAAGGTTAGCGATTGACTCATGGTTCTTTGCAACTGCTACAAGGGATAACTGAAGCTGATGGGCAAAACAATAAACATAAAATGTAGACTCATTCTCCTTCATTACAAGTGCTTTTAGGCTACTCAAATAACCTTGCATATTGCTGGCCCCATCATACCCTTGTCCACGCAGTCTAGATATGCCCAACCCATGTTTGAAGAACAATTCATCGATTGCCTTTTTAAATGTTAATGCACTAGTTTCCTTAACACGCACAACTCCAAAAAATCTTTCAATCACGCAACATTTCTTATCGACATAACGCAAAACAATTGCCATTTGCTCCTTAATTGATATATCACGTGCTTCATCAACTAAAATAGCAAACAATGAATTTCCATAATATTTTAGAATAACATTTGTAGTTTCCACAGCAGCCGAATTCACAATATCTTTTTGGATATCAGGCGATGTCAATTTCCGATTTTTAGAAGCATTATCAAGAACTTTTTAATGACTTCGTTATGATCTTTCAGAAACCGTATAAATTCAAGAAAATTACCTTTATTGATCGACTCATCTGATTCAACATGACCACGAAAAGCTAAACCTTGTCTCAAAAGAAACCTAATGCAACCAGTTATTGCAGTTAGGTGTATTCGATAATCCCTTCGAACTTGGTCGATTTGCGTGAAGAAATGTCTCGATATCTTTGCTCTTGATTTAACAAAGTCTGTGCTGCCCTATAAGCAATATTATGAGCACTATTTGGTCCTCCAACGTGCTCCTTTAATTTGGTTTTTTTTTCCCAATTAGTAAACCCCCTGTGAGAAAAAACATCCCCACCTCCTTGTGCCCCCTTATTGGGTTTAAAGAAATAACAATATAGACAAAATGCGGCATCCTCGTGAATACTATATTCCAGCCAACTAAACTCCTCATACCACTCTTTCTGAAAGCGTCGGATTCTCTTGCTTCTTGTTCTTGGAGGAAAAACATGATTAGGCTAGCAAGGACCCCTAAGCAAATATGCTCTTCTCACCGAGTCTTGATCATTAGGATGATAATTTGAAATCTTTTTCCTCAGTGCAGGGTCTCCCTAAAGACTAGACAAGTCAAGTTCTTCACGTGGGTTGTTCAACACCACCATCCTCAATTTCTTGGTGACTTCGCTTTGAGGAGGATCCTACTTCAACACTGGCAACAGTATTTGTTTTATTAGGTGGTTGAGTGGGCAACAACTTTCCTTTGATCAAATACTTTAACATATCTATTTAAACAATTAAAATAAACCATTAATCAACTGAATTGAAATTGCACTAATTAAAATAAACTACCAATGTTATTATGATATTCACAAAATAAAATTAAATAAAAATATGTGGTTTAATAAATTCACAAAAAGAATACAAAAAAATTAAAAAACATAGTTTAGAAATCAACTCAATATGAAAAGATAAAAAATAAGAAAAGAAATTTAATAATATTATATTTACCTATAAAACTTTATAAATTATAAATAGATAATTAGAATAATAGAGAGAAAGGTGAAACTGTGGAAAAGTGGGTACCTACGTCGTGGCTTTTGCTTAAATTAAACTAGAGTAAGATATTTTTGTTTCAATTGTTTGGTTTCGGTTTGTGTGTCTGCTTTTAGTGACATCCCAGTTTAAATTAAAGAGGGACGTCATTTAAAGTGACGCCCGAGTTTAAAATCTATTTTTGTTTTACACTTCTCCATTGGGGAGTATAGAGTGTGGATATTTATAAACTATATAATAGTATACAATTAGAGGTATAAAATCCTAATGACACCTACGTGGAGCCTAGGTGGAGGTGTAAGTTTACACCCCCGAGGAGAAAGGGAATAGAGAAGGTGGAAAGCCTTTATTTAAAAAAAAAAACAATTAAGGGTGCCTTATTTTGTTAAGGCATCTCTAATGGGAGGGGTGTAAAATTACACCTCCATATGGGTGCCACTTAGGTGCCATTAGGATTTTACAACTCCAATTATAAATTATGGTAGAGTCCATAAATATCCACTCTTTATTGTTCTTAATTGAGAAGTGTAAAAAAATTCAATTTTAAAATCAAACGTCCTTCTTTAAATTAAACTCGGACATCACTTTAAGTAACGTCCGAGTTTAAAATTTTCAAATTGTGACTTTAGAAATAGATAGGGACGACACTTTAAGTGACATCCAAATGTTTTTTTACTCAGACGTCTATTCAAGTGTCGCTCAGGCTTTTTATTAGTTGATAGCGAAAAAGAGAATTTCTCACCCTCTCTATCAACTAATACTTTATTACCTACGGTATAACACCTCATTAAAAAGAGTTTTTTGATATCTGGGGTGTAAAATTTCCACTCTATAAGGTTTACACCCCCATTAGAGATGCTATTAGGCATGGGTAACAAAGAAGTGAAATGCCTCTCCAAGTTTTTAAGTGGAATTCTATTAGTAATTAAGTATGTTTTAGTTAGGAATTTGAAATTCTAAGGAACAATCTGAGCCGTTATTTTTCATATTCTCTCACAATCCTGCCCTCTCAACGGCCTTACCATTTTTTTTCAAAAAACTTCCCTCCCAGACCAAGCTAAAATTTAAGATAGATTCAGGGAACTTCGAAATTCATACTTTTTATTGGTGGGGTTTGATGATTCTCTAAAGTACGGACTCCAATAAAAAGAAATACAAAAATCCCTCCTGCAAAAACGAGGTAGTACGCCGTATGGACTCAAAATATCACCGATATATATCGGTATTTTGGTACACCGACATCGATATTTTCGATATATATCCACCGAATATCGA
Source organism: Coptis chinensis (assembly GCF_015680905.1). Classification (NCBI taxonomy): domain Eukaryota; kingdom Viridiplantae; phylum Streptophyta; class Magnoliopsida; order Ranunculales; family Ranunculaceae; genus Coptis; species Coptis chinensis. The sequence goes on from NC_141462.1 coordinate 92,070,315, forward strand.
ATTATTTTTTTCTCGATATATATTAGAATTTCAGATATAACGATATATATCGACTGATATATATGATATATACGATATAAATTGTTGACTTTGATCGATATTGTTGACTTTGACCAAATATTGTTGACTTTGATCGATATATTGTTGATATTTCCGATATAATAGACGATATTTTTTATATAATTGACGATATTTCTAATATATCAACATACAAAACAAAATTTTGATTAGTCACAAAAAAAATAGATATATATGATATTTATGATATATCCGATATATATCAGTTTTTTTAGGTACACGGATATATTTATCGATATTGATATTTTGAGCCTTGGTACGCCATAAGAGTTAATTTGGTAACAGGTGGCAGGTGGTGGTCTTAAGAGAGCTATCACCTGCCATGTAGAGGTGTATTTGCAACAAAAAGTGAACATTTCTTGTCAATGCAATTTCTTTCTTGAATAATGCCATGTTTCCTGTTTTGATGACAGCTACGAGGTGGAAATACCTTCCCAGTGGTGGGCAGGGAGTATCCAAAGCAGTTATATCATAAACTAAAAGAAGTCAAGATATGTGGGTTTGCTGACTGTTGCAATGCATTGGAACTAGCTATTTATATGCTGAGTAGTGCGATTAGACTACACAGAATGATTATCAACGTTGCAAAAATGTGGAATACTCTACCATCGCATGAATTGGAAAAGCAGCAGGTGCATGGATTGCTCTCGAAGGAGAACCCAAATGTGGAATTAGTTGTTTCTTAATCCTAAACATCGTGTTTTTCGTATTTTATAACTTCTATTTATTTATGTAATAACTTATATTTATTTATTGAGAATTGTCGACGAGGATAAACAATTTAATATTTGTCTTTGTAGAGCTTGTATTTTACATCTTTATTTATGTTGAATTCCTTTCATCTTATTACGTAGTTAGTTCTGAAATCTCACTTCAAAAAGGTTTGGTTTGAATTAAGGTAACTGCTTCACGTTTGGAACATATGAAATTGATTGAGGTCGGAAGTATTTTGTGTAGGGTGTTCTCAGAGTAAATTATGTAGTGGTGAATTTTCATAAAGCACTTTTCTCATAACTCTCTGACAAGCTGAGCATACTGAACTGACAAGCGAAACTTGGTTCTGTCTACATTGTGGTGCTATCCTTTTCTTGTTTATTGGTCTTTCATCATTCAATCTAAGATAATTTCTAAACTAGTGATAGTTTAACTGCTAAGTATATATAGATGAACTGATTAGGTTGAGCTTCAATGACAAATAATTCACCCATATCAATTTTAAAAAAATATAAAAAATATATATATATTGACCAATTAGCAAAAGATCATTGACAATTTAAAAATCTTTTGACAAAAGCATCGAGGTCAGCTTCAGAAGATCCACCTTGCGACAATGCTTGTCTACAAGAATCTTTGAGTTCAGTGGCTCGTCTCCTCATCTCTCCACTAAAATCTCCATCCAACTCCATAAACATCTGTACAATCTTAGATATTTCTTTGCTATCGATCACATTATCTGTTGCAACATCCTTAACATTCATTCCAATTTTCCAGTCACCCACAATTAGTTTCCTATTAAGTTTTTGATCATAAGATATAGGGAAGGTAAGCATGGGTACCCCTGCGAAAACACCTTCTAAAGTTGAATTCCATCCACAATGAGTCCAAAATCCCCCAACAGAAGGATGACATAAGACCTTCAACTGGTCACACCAAGGCAATACTAGTCCCTTCTCACCACAAGCCTCTTGTATATGTGAAGTGTCTCCTCTTGCCACCCACAAACACCTAACACCACTTGCGCATACCCCTTCAATGATCTCATCCATTTGTTCTTTCGATACTGATAAGAAACTGCCCAAAGAAATGTACAATATAGAATTTTGAGGTTGTGAGTCTAGCCATTTGAAGTAGTCGTCCATGTTACTATTCGGCATGGAATCCATTGCTGTGTGAGGGATTAAGGGGCCTACAGAGTAGACTGGGCATGGAAGTGTCGCCTTTAAATTGTCAATAACTTTGCGTTCAAGCTCATAAAAGGATGTGAACATTATGCATTGTGCTTTCTGTATCCAAGAGAAGGCTTCCAAGAGTCGACACAAAATTTGTTTGTTAGACCCGGAAATGGCTGCTGGGAGGTCTGCTAAACGCGTTGATGAGATTCCGGGAATGTAGTCTATGACCTCATTTCCTCGTTCTGCAAAAAAATAATTGGGAATCAATTACGAAGTATTTTCTATGAACAAAAGAAAGGAAATTTTTTCACACCACAGCTTGGACAGCATTTCACTCAAATGCATCAAACCATCAACACAATGCACTTAGTCATTGAGACAAGTAAAAAATTCAAGCCTCAAACAGCGAAGCTATCGCACAATTATCATTATATTTTAGTATTAATGAACCATCACATAGTACTACCCAAGTTGAATAGCAGTCCCTGGCAGCCTGGCAAGACAAGGTGTACCCTAATAAGACACCAATGAAACCATAATACGAATGACAAAATTATGCTTACACACTGAAATGGATGCATAGTCCTATAAGTTTACATTGACGACAAATTGGATTCGTAATCTTAATCTTATCTAAAGGTTGGACTTCAGTACAAAAAAGTTAGTTTTGGCTGGCGGTAAAGGTACAAATTAAATTCGACCTGTTTGTACATCAAGCTATGATCTAATCGTTGAATGGATGCGGCCCATCAAGTATATTGCTTTGGGCATTTCAAACTTTCAAAGTAATGATCTCCATAAATAAAATCTTGCTACTGATAATCTAATATTGGTTCGGATATTGATCAAATAATTGAATCTTTGTACCTGACAAATCAACAGGGAAATGGCCGTTATGTTTGAGAAGATCGAAATAATAGTAGATGGAAAATACCGAAGGCGACATCGGCCATAAAGTCACCACGGGTATATCCTTCTTGTTACCTAGAGCTACTGCCCACGACAAAAATAAATCGGTTATTATAGCCGATACTGGTTGATCAAGTCGGTCTAGTACCCGCTCGACCGGCTCTTCCATCTTACTAAATACAGCTTCGATGAATTCTTGGAAGTTAGCAGCCCGAACCAGCTCAGAAGGTATAACATTTGGGATTGATTGGAAGATTATTGATGGTGGCATTTGATTTGAGCCTATGAAACCAAGCCATTCTTCCGTTACTATAACTGTGATGTACATGTTGGAGTTTCTGGATGCTAGAAGTTTACATAGGTTCATCATTGGATTGATATGCCCTCGACCTGGGTAAGGTATAGCTACTACATGGCAACAAGGAGTGCAACTGGAGATGCTGTTCATGTCGTCGAAATCAATTGAATACAAGATGAAGGACAATGTTAAGCTAGCACTTTGTGCTTACAGACTAGTAGTGTGTTAGCAGTGAAGGTGTGTAGTGAATCTGGAAAAGAAGACAATGAGTACAGACTGGTTCTATAGATATAAGTAGCATCTTCATTTTGTGTAACCAATTTATTTAGGCTAAATCTACCCTGCGCAAGGCGTACCATACGCTGTGAATTCTGGGCCACTCATGCCAGGGGTGCGTGTGTATTGGACGGCTGAAGTACTGAATCCAACAGCCCATATTACTTGCGCACGATACAGCTCGCGCACTGAAGACCAGCTCATTTATTTATTGTCTAAAGTAGGGAAATTTGCAAGGCTGTTAACAGCCAACCTTTTAAGCTTTGCTATGTGGGGGCGCAACAAGATGGCCCAATAGAGTGATTTTTTGCTCCAACGGGATTTGCTCCATGAGAAACAGAACCAACCACTAAAAAGAGATTGACAGTTATAAAATTCTTTCTTTAGAACAAATTTTCTAATTTGCTCCCACTAAAAAAAAAATTATTGTAAAATATATAAGAGTTCTTCCCATCCTTAGCTAAAGATTTTTTTTTTATCGTTTTTAGTTTGAAAGAAGTGTCACTAGTTCAGTACTTCAAGTTTCTTTTTTTTTTTTTTTTTCTAACAATTAAGACCAAAAACTAGATTTTGTAACTTTTTTTTTTTTTTTTTTTTTTTTGGAAATTTGATTACACCTATGAAGAGAATCTTATTTTACAAATTTGTGGATGAATGAAACTGAAGTATATCATCAAGAAAAAAATATATATGAAGCTGTGTGTTGACTGTTGAGTGAGTGAGTCTGTGTGTTGCCGGAGGTAATGTAGACTGGTCGAGAAATGATTAAATGGCGAGGCAGTATGGGTCGAATTTCCAATCAGGCTCCGGATTAGTCGAGGTGCACGGCCCATACACCCGGTTAGCCAATATATATATATATATACTAGTTGAGAAATGATTATAGGGTATCACAGGCAAATCTCACCACGCACCTTTCTAACCTAACGAATAATTTGGCACCTTTGCTACCTAATGAATAATTTACCAAGTACATTAGTATGCCTTGTCACCAACTCACCTTTCGCCCTGAACACGAAAAAGCTTTTTGATAGTATATCTTTTTTTTTGGTAAAGTTTTGATAGTATATCTCATTATCTCAATCTTGATCCAAAAATTAAATTGTAATATTTCTTGCACTATTTTTCCGAATAGTAGGGGCTTAGGGCAATGTTGTGAATCTGCGATACACTACAAATATCGTGATATGACGAAAAATTAGCTGAATAAATTTGGCATACATTGACACCAAAATTCTATAGCAACTGAATGTTTTGAACCGAATTTGTGAACACACTGACGTGGCACTCATCAGGCAGGGGGTACGTGTGTATTGGTCAAAGAAGTACTGAAAATCAAGGTCTCTCTGCTTGCCACGTCAGTGTGTTCACAAATTCGATTCAAAAGTGTGAGTTGCTGTAGAAACACTCTACATTGATATCAACACTTCTAATGGGCAGAAAAGATTGCAAGATTGATTGTTTTGACCATAGGAACTGCTGAGTTCCCAGATCAGATACCGTGATCAGTTGCTCTATACTATGTGTGTGTATATTTAAGTGCACCCTAAACTATATTCAACAAGAAAGCAATCAATCTTAACCAATTTCGTCACAACCTCCTGTCCCACAATATCACTGAACATGGCAGCCATAGGGTTAAGAATGACTTTGTAACCAAATGCAAAATCCCCCAGTAGGTCTCTGTTATTCTTCACTAGACTTTCCATCCCCTTAACTCTCATCAGGGGCGATCCTGAGTTGACGGGGCCTAGTCGAATTCCTAAAGCAAAAGCCTAATTTTACACCGGATAAATTAAAACTTAAAAAAAAAAATAGATTTTTAGGTGGATTACTATGGCTGGTAATGCTGCTATTAAAGAAGCTTGGGTTGTTGAATATGGTAATAGTGTGTTAAATTTATAAATGTGTGTCAAATGGACTTATAGTTTGGGGCCCTTTTTTGGGTCAAAATTTGGAGGCCCTAGACCCCTGCTTGTGTGGACAACCTCAGGGCCGCCCCTGCTCTTATGTATATCATCATCCACACGTGTAAGCATCGCAGCGTCTTTCTCTGACCTCTCAAGGACACAATTCCATAGATACTTGAACTTATCCAGTGCTTGAAATCCCAGGTGCAAAATTGGAGTCATTGTTAAGAAGTAAATCACCGGGATCCCTGAACACTTCTCTCAAAGGCTTGAAGTGCAAAATTTTAGCTTTTTTCACTTATATCCATATTTCGTGATTCCGAACGAAACTCCGGAATTCCACCCGGAATTTCGGTTTTTCAAAAAAACGGAATTCCAAATATAGAGTCAAAATATCCAAAATTCGAAATCATCTGAAATTCCGAATGTAATAAAGGTCGAAATTCAATGAATTTTGGTTTTTAAATTTGTCGGAATTTCAAAAATTCCGAAATTCCGAACTATGCTTCTATCACAATACGCCTCTGACATATGCTCCATAGCTTCTGATATCTTCATATAGAACAAATGAGCAGGGCAGATTGAAACATCCACCAATTTGGCATTACCATCGCGTGTGTGTGTGTTTTTTTTGGCAAGCTTATTTTAAATGAGATTAGTAACTCTTTAATGCTAGTGGGGTTCAACTCCCAGACCTTTGGTATCATCACCCAAATGTTTTACCAACTTTGCTAGTTTGAGCCACTCCCTCCATACGTCATCCAAGATAATGGCTTGACATGGACAATGGGACAGATACATAGATTGATATAGGAGGTGTGTGTGGGAGTCGCAACCCCTTGAGATTAGAAAATCTCTACTACCACGTAACTAATTTGCCTACAAAAATATTCTACTATAAGGACTCGCACCGCTTAATTATTTTAGCAAATTTCCACACCCCCAAAATTTTGACAACAACTATAGTGAGAATATAACCAACAAAAAAAATAGTATGAAAAGAGACTAATAAAAAACATTCTAATAATCCAATTTTTTTTTTTACTTCTCTTTTTGCCCTTACAAAATTATCATTTATAATTTATTTTGAGTCCAAAACCATTAAAGAGTGACAAATGTGTTTTTGAATTTTTGATAGATTAATGAGACTAAAACAAATAGCTAAATGCTTAAAGCCAAACCGGACAGTTTTTCTAATTCTAATCACCCATAACAAACCCATAAGCTCTCGTTCCGTTCTTTCACTCTCAATTCTTAAACAAACATAAATAAAAAAAAAAAATTAAAAAAAAATTAAAAAAAAAAAAAAAAAAAAAAAAAAAAAAAACAGAAAGGACTTGCGGTGCAACAAGATATTCGTTATCATTATCAATAAAATTTTCACTAAAAAAAAAAAAAAAAAAAAATAATTTTAAATTTCAATGTTAATCTTTTATAGTTTTCTCCACATGATATATAGTAGGTTTATATAGACTTATAACATTATAGGAAGTTAAACAATTTGTTAAATTGTTGTAGACTTGTCCAACTGATGTTTGGTGAAAAGGAATTGAAATTGGAGGAATATCAATTGGGTTGTTTTCGTCATCTTCACACTCCACCAGTATATCAACTTGTTGTCAGTTAGAATCCAATTCCAGACTAGCCCCATCTGTTGCAATACCAACGATCTTCTAGTACATATCAACAATCTTATGATCCTCCTTGCCAATGGGATCAAGACTGTAAAGCAAACGTCTGCCACATGAGATAAGTATTCACTACACCAAAACAGGATATTAGTAACGTTCACTTTTTTTCATTAATAACATTTTTTAAGCATAAGAGAGTTCCTCTCACTTTAATACCGTGAGCAATTATGAAAAACTGTTACAATGATTTTCCATTAAAATTGAATTAATTTCTAACATTTTGTTTTAATTTTCTTACGAAACTTATGCGCTGCCAAAACCGTGAATATTAAAAAACACACACAAAAATTAGAAATTTGGGAAATAGAGGAAAACTGCTAAAAACTTGCACTCTCTTTTAGTTTCATCCGTATCACAACTCTTTAACTATGGAAACAGATTTCTTTATATCTCTCTCAAATTTCTTTCAATCTCTCTCAAATTTCTTTCGATCTTAAGTTGTTTGCTGCCGCCGCTTGTAAGTATGTCTTCCCCTTCCTCTTCCTTTCAATTACGTAGGGTTTGGTAATTAACCTCTCTCTCTCTCTCTCTCTCTCTCTCTCTCTCTCTCTCTCTCTCTCTCTCTCTCTCTCTCTCTCTCTCTCTCTCTCTCTCTCTCTCTCTCTCTCTCTCTCTCTCTCTCTCTCCAGTTGGATTAATTCTCCAGTGAAGTCCAAGTTCGATTTGAGTTGCTGCAAAAGGTACGATTTTTTATTTTCATTTGTGTTTGCTGTAAATTCTGCAGTCTAGATATACCAAAATCTCTTATTCACTACTATAGAAATACACATTAGCCACGGTTGGTCAAATGGCATATACCACTGTTTCTCTAATAAGGGTGGCTAGTAGTCACTTACCACGGTACATATGGTTTTTCTAATTTTGGTACAAGCCAAATACCACTGGTCTCGTAAAACGGTGGGATATAATTGTCTTATACCACGGTACTACCAATATCGACTAATTTCGATTTTTGATATTCATATACCCTACTGTTTCTAAGAAAAGGTGGCAAATGTTTTGCAAAAAATAGCCCTACCGTGGATAAAGTAGTCATCGTGCAATAGTAGCCACTTTTCTCTTAAGAAATTATTAAAAAAAAAAAAAAAAAAAAAACTTTAGGAATTTGAGATTGGGCAACCTTTGCTAAGAATTTCTTGGCCTTGAATCGATAAGGACCAACAAAGTTCTCTAAATTTGTTTGAGATCATCTCCCTCTCTTCCTTAATCTACTTGCATCGCTATGGGTTGCAGCCATCCTTAATCATCTTGGATCGAGACTTTCGAGGTAATTAGTAATTTTATGTTCAATATCAAATCCCATTCAATTTATTGGGGTTTTTGTTCTCAGTATTTTTTTTCTCAAGGTTTTGTTCTCTGAAATTAAAATCATTCAGTGCATTAGGGTTGATCTGTTGTTCGTTTGGGTTTGAATTTTTTGATTTTGCTCTTTTTAATCCCGAAAAAGATCATTCTTTTCTAATTTTTTAATTCCCGCGTTTTGTTTTTTGTTCTTTCAAGCTCCAGGTCAGTTTTTATAATTCTTGTTTTGTTTTGCTTGCATGCAGATGATTTTGTGAAAGATGTATGGAAAGAGTACACTGGCTAGCCATTGAATGACATGGAGAGCCAATACAAGTTCATGGTGAAACATGTTCAGCTTTGGAAGGTTGCATTTCATAGCACTTCACCTCGTTGGATTCATTGTGCCTATCTTGCTGCACTAGCTGCCTTTTACGCTAAGTATGTCCTCTTCTCATTGATGCAAAATTCTACAACTTCATATTGTCTTTAAATGGATTGACATGAAAGACAGTTAAGTTTCGATTTCGGGTAATTATATGACAATTTCTCCTCTTTGCCAATAATTCTGGTGGTATGAGCATATGAAGTTTGGTGTAAAACTATGTGATCGGTCGCGAGAATGTGTATTCACCCTCCCCGAGGTATTAGTGAATAATTGTAGTCTTTGACTTTGGTCTTGGCTGTTCATGGAGTCTTCCGAATAAGTGCGATCCCCGGGTCAAAGTATGATAAAAGTTTAGGCGATAAGAGTTTAAGTGGCAATATAAGACTTGAGACAATACACAATATTATCGAGTTTGTTTTACTTTCCTCTAAAAATGTTGGTACAAACGGATAATTGATATTTTGACATTTCAAGATTGTAGGGTATAACCAACAAGTATTAACCTTTTTTTTACACTTTTTTTACTTACCTTAGTTTGATTTGTGTCGTGGTCTCTTCTCTTGTATATTCAAATTTATGGCTATAGTTTGATTTATTGGATCTCTTTCTTAAAAGATTTCTCTTTTGTTTGGGTATATACGGTATCCCTCTTCAAGTTCGAAATGGAACATACCAATGACTTTGAGTTGTATTAGAATAAAGCTTTCTCATTAAGTTTTGACTGTCACTCATAGCTTGTCCATTAAAATCATTTTACTTACCTTACTATGTTATGCATCGATACTTTCTCCTGTAGAGAAGCAAATTTTATGGCATTGTTTTGATTGATTGAATCTCTTTGTTAAATGGTTTGTCTTTTGATTTGATATAGTTCCACTTCGAATCTGAACTGAAATGTTCGTAAAATTATCACGCGAACGGGGTAATTGAGACATACTATATTTGAAGATGATTTGAGTTGTATCAAATTAAATCTTGATAATAAGTTTTATCCCCGCCACACTTGTTTTTTTTTAAATTTGGATGACAGAGTGGAGGTGGCTGGCGGAATTCATTTGTAGCCCGTGGAAGCTTGGCGTTAAGAGGCCTCCGTATATCGAAGTATCGGCGGTGAAGGTCTTTGGATTACTGTTCGGGTCTAACAAAGACTCCGTGCTCTCACTAAATCTGGCGGTATCAAGCTTGATGGGAGTGGCAAAACAAACAAACATTCTTATTACCACGCCTTTCGAGGTGGAGTGGGTCATTATCTTTGTCGGTTGGCAAAACTTGGAAATACGATGTTGACTACTTGTGGGGCAAGGAATATCGATTTAGTCAAGAGTTTAGGGGCAGATGAGATTCTTGACTATAAGACTCGGATGGAGTTGCTCGAAAAGTCCTTTCGGTAGGAAGTATGATGCGTTGATGATACAACTGGCATGATCGGGATCCCTTGGTCAACTTTTGAGCCAAATTTGAGTGAGCGTGGCAAGGTGATAGATATCACTCCCCGGTCCTAGTTCTATTATGACCGTCGCGTTAAAGAAATTAACCTTCTCTAAGAAGCAGATAGTGCCCAAATTGCCACCGCTTTTGATCCCCAAGGGCGGAGAACCTTGAATATCTTGTTGGGTACCAGTTCACTCAACCATCCGAATCGTAAAAGGTTCTGCCTCACACTTTGATTATTGACCTTGCATTAGTTGTTAGAAAGACTGCAGAAGTTTAACATCAATCTATTTGAATCTTAATTGTGTTTTCAAGTATGCTCTTTTCTCATTTTTAACATTTTGTTATTGTGCAACCCGAAGAGAGTTGGAGGCCGGTCCGATGGAGTACAAGCCGGACATTATCATTAGTGTTCATCCTCTCATGCAACATATTCCTTTGTGGGTGCTCAAGTGGCGGGGCCTTCAGGAAGAAACCAGTCTTTGTTACAGTCATTCTGGACCTTAATACCGCCACCGCGACATGGTTGGTTATATTAATTTCAAGTTTCATTTTTATTTCCCCTTTATTTTTGCTGGTGGAGTCGGTCAATAAAGAAACATTTCTATCCAGGTTCAACACCGGTGTGATGAGATGTTATTGCCCCTCAGAGGAGGTAGCCAAGAGGGCTTTATTAGATGGCCTAGAGTCTTTTCCAGATTCGAAAGTATTTGGCTTGCCCATCGCCTTCTTTTGTTGCGCAATAATCTCGAAGGTTGGTTTTGACAAAGAATGTATTAGTATATAACCTGGTTTCTTATAACTAACAACAGCAATGTATTCCAACCCAATTTTATCGAGCAGGATCGGTTAAGAGACGAAGCTAGAGATGGATCCAAAACTTCCTGCAGGTTACGCTAATGGGAGGCGGTGAAGGGATGGGTCTGTTAAGAAAACTGCCAAGGCTCTAGGAGATGCACTATTCGATGAATCGATGGGGCCCAATTGGCCAAGTCGTGGTTATATGTGGCCGTAATAAAAGCTTATCGTCTATTTCGACGCTTTGTACATCCGCAGTTGGTGAAGCATTTATGACAATTAATTTCTCACTCTTATTTTTATTTTTATTTTTGTTTTTTTGAAATAGGAAATGAAGATTAAAGAACCTGGAGACCAACCATTTTGTCCTTGTACATGGAGGAGGCTTTGGTGCTTGGTGTTGGTACAAAACCATAACACATTTAGAGGAAGGAGGATTCAAAGTTGATGCTATAGACTTAATCGGTTCGGGAGTTCATTCGTGTGATACAAATAGCATTACTAGTCTTATCAATATGTAAAAGCCACTCACTAATTTCCTCAAAAAGCTTGGAGAGGGCAAAAAGGTTCATTCTGATTTTTCTTAATTAATTCTTTAAATTATTAATATTATTGGTTTTTTACTTCTCTGTGACTCGTATATACTTTCAAGAAACCCGCTATTTAATTTGTATTTCTAGTCTTGATTCACTAGCGAATATTTTAGATCCTCTCTTTCACATTATTATGAAAATTGAAAACTTATGATGTTATCAGCAAGGCAATACATGTATTGAACTCCCCTTCTATTTAGGTTTGGACTCTGCTTTCTTTCCCCTTAACTTACACATTTTATTTCCACAAGAACAACTGAAATCAACTTGAAACTAGCTCTAGGAATACATGTATATACACAGAATCTTAGCATTTGTTTATTGTTGCAGGTGAATGCTCAACAAGGGATGACAATTCTTGCACAAATTGAATGACCAGATTATTAGCATAATCAATTAGATTACTATTTTAATTTGTACAAGCTGGAACACGTAGATTTGAAAGGTTATTTTCTTATTGTACTTGAAATAATTTGAAATATTAGTCTACAATGGTATTTCATGCTTGGTAGATGTCAATTAATTATTTTCTTTCTCGTTAGTTGCCCTATATTTTACTTTTAAGTTGAATGTACAATGTTCAAAATTGAACAAGATGGAAAATGGGCTCAAAATCTATTTTGCAGGTTGTTTGTTAATCAGGTGGTGTTTCGATTATTGAATTAAATTAGGTTTAATTTTATTTATTTTAAAAAAAAAACATATACTATATACCACGGTTTTGCAAGAACAGTGGTATAAGAAGACTAATATAACCCACGGTTTGCATCAGAAATAGTACATCCTATAGATTATTAACCACGGTTTTTGAAAATATAATACCACGGTTTGTTCTTAAACCGTGGTAAATAAGGAGAACTTAATACCACGGTTTTGCTAGAAGTATTTGCCACCCCAGCTGATACCACAGTTTAGAAACAGTGGTTAAAGGGTTTTTACCACTGTATATAACAGTGGTTAATGAGCTTTTATGTAGTAGTGATTATTGTTAGTGCAAAGGTGTTGATGATGGTGAGCAAGATGTTATCAAACGAAAGAAGAGTAAACTACAAATAAGCTTGATTTAGTAAGCCACCAAGTCCAAAATCTAATTAACAACTTTCTTCATTGTCCTCGTCACTTACTACACAGTCCTCTTCATCTTGAGCATAGTTTTCTTCAGCCAGTTTCTGGTAGTAAGCCTGCAAGTGTTTGAATTGTTGTATTCAATTTTCTTCTTATCTGCCTTGGCTACATACACAGCTTTCTCAGCATTTGACATTGACTTCAATTTAACTCCACTCGCCTTTACCATGGACCTTAATTAATTTGTTGTGAGGATTGTTTTCAATAAATGTTTTCTGAACTCTTCCAAGAAAAATGAAATGAGCACTGGTAGGCGTCTTAGGTTTGTTAGGATCTCTCCCTGTCATTCCAGCAGGCTTTTTGTTGGGTAAAGAGGAGAAGACACTAGCAGGCCTCTTAGGCTTGTTTGATTCATTCTCTGCGTTATCAGCACACTTTTTGTCATTTGCAAAGAAGGTACTAGCAGGCTCCTTACGCTTGTTTGAGTTGTTCTCTACGTTATCAGCAGGCTTTTTCTCATTTGCAAAGAAGGTACTAACAGGCTCCCTAGTCGTGTTTGAATCCTCTGTTGCCTTTCCATCTGGCTTTTCGCCGTCACTCCCTAGTCCATACGCTTCCCTTTGTGCAGAAAGATCTCCGTCATCACACTTATTATCCGTACTAGCTTCACTTTTTACTTCTTTTATCATAAATCCTCTAGGGTTAGGGTTAGGGTTTTTCATAGGATCTATAAAGTTTTCAGTAAGGTCAATGACGACATCTTGGGATTCTAGTTTAACATTGCTGCTACTACTTGGTCTCACATTTACCTGATAACTTTGACGTTTTCCCCGTACTCAAAACTTTATGGTGGAAGTTTTCGTGAAAAGCTTAAGCTTCACAAGACATTCCATTAGGTTTTGAATCATCGCTAATGTACTCGTAACATCCATCCGTCGTCTTACCTAATCCAAAGAAAGATGATGCTTCCGGCATTCCTTGTATACCTCTACATTAATTCCATTGATCGCTATGTTTGCTTTCTTGATTATTATGCCTCTATCTCTCTTCTTGAGGTTTTCCTTTTTGTATGTTTCTAAAAGTTGTATTGGACCAGATTTCGTTTGAAAACAGCCGTTCAATCAAAGATTAAAACTCTTCCTAAAAATCAGCTTGTCAAATTGATCTTAGATAACACGCCACCGAAAAGTGGGTGACTCTGATTCAACGTAAGTCCTAGATTGACGTTGGTGTGATGGGGAGAAAATAGAATGGGGGTTTATGCCTAAGGAATCATAAAATGGGGGGTTTAGTCTAAACATGTATATAAAATGGGGGGTTTAGTCTAATTAACCCATGAAAGAATGATTAGATACAATTATACAAAGGAATGTTGATCTCTATTTCGAAATAAGAACCATATCATGATGTGCAATGAAAAGGACACTTATCTGTTTTAACTGTATAAGATTGTGAAAACTTGTTTACATATCAAAAAAACAGAACTATCATATTAAAACGTAAGAAATCCCTAACATGCCATGAGCCCAAAGACCACATCATACTTGCCATAAAAATGCAACCCCTTAAAACACATCCAAAAACGATTGGAAATATACAATATAAAATTCAAAGCCCATTAGAAACTCATAAAATAATTTTGTAACCAAGAAAAACATAAAATTACATAACAATCGGGCATAAAAAATAATTGTTTTTGGGAGTTGTTAGTTCTCTGTTTCAGTTTGTTGGTTTAATCAGGCATGTAATGGGTATGCTCTATTAGTACTATTCAATATATGAATACTATGCTGTTTGAACTCTTCTTTTGAATCTCTGGATTGTTTGTGGAAATGCATCTTTGTGGTTATTATCTGTTTACATATTATTATCGTTGTTTTATCTCTATGGTTTTTTTTCAAGTAAAATTATTGTGGTAAGTAAACTAATCGATGGTGTTAAAACTGACTTTGAGAGATCTTTTCTTACATGTCATTATTTGGACAAATATCTTGTCGTCATTGTCATGAGTAAACTCGAGTGTTTGTATTTTTCTTTAGTGTTTCTTTGTCAAATTTGTTATGGTGACTGGATTAAAATATTGAGTATACTTACCTTAGTGATTTGATACTTTGCCGATATTTCTACCGAAAAAAAATGATACTCTACTATTACCTATACTAGATTTGCATATTGAAGGAACTCCCTGATTTGGTATAATAAAGTTAAGTAAATAGTTGTGTCTGTATATGTCATATTGCAAGCTCGAAGTCACTTCCATCCTTTTGCCTCTAAACTATTTTGCGTAGATTTTATTTTATTCTAAACGGTGTAGTGTAAGGAGTTATTTTGCAATATGTCTCAACCAATTCCAAAGGATTGGATGAATGAAATTGATAGATTTGGGATTGTATACAAGCAAGGGGTGTCGGATTTTATTCAATTTGCTAGTGACAAGGACCTTACATCGACCACGTGTCCTTGCCCTTGTAATAAGTGCCGAAATAGGAAAAGGTTTCCTTTTGATATAGTGAGAAAACATTTGATTTTGCATGGTATAGAATCAACATACCGTGTATTTTACATGGTGAGAACCCGTATAAGGATCGAATGGTAGACCGAGATGCAGAAGAAAACGATGAGGCTGAAGGACTCAGAATGGGGAATCTTGTTGACGTTGCTTATGGCATACATGAAGGGCTAGCAGGTGATTTGAATGGAGGCGATGAAAGTGAGGGTGGAGATTTGGAACCACCATATGTTCTTGAACCATATTTGGGTAAAAAGTATAATGAATATAAACAAAAAGCGGAAGAAAAATTATACCCTTCATGCGAGGCTCCTATAACAACTCTCTCGGCAGTGGTAGACCTACAAAACTTGAAGAAGCAATATAATTGGTCATGAAACAGTGTGTGACAGCTCTTGTCCATGTTAAGAAAATGGTTGCCGGAAGGAAACACGTTGCCTTTAAAGTATCCTGTAATGAAGGCAATGTTAAAAGATTTGGGAATGAAAGCCAAGTGTATAGATGCATGCAAAAACAACTGTATGTTATATTGGAAGACTGAAGCTGACTTAACGGTATGTCCTCAATGTGAAACACCTAGATACAAAGTGAAAGAGGGGAAAACGGGGAAGAAAGAAACAAAAGAGGCGAGAAAAGTATTGAGACATTTTCCTTTGATTCCAAGACTCAAGAGGTTGTACACAATAGCATGGATAGCGCGTGAAATGACATGGCACGATAGAGCGACACCTTCTTGGAATTATATGCGACACCCAATCAATTCACTTCAGTGGAAGACATGTAAAGATGACTGGTCAGACTTTGCTAAAGAAGGGCGTAATGTTTGGCTTGGGATTGCAACTGATGGATTCAATCCACGTGGAGTTCAATCCACTAGTTACAGTTGTTGGCCTGTTTACATAGTTCCTTATAATC
Organism: Coptis chinensis; assembly: GCF_015680905.1. Lineage (NCBI taxonomy): Eukaryota > Viridiplantae > Streptophyta > Magnoliopsida > Ranunculales > Ranunculaceae > Coptis > Coptis chinensis. The sequence continues at coordinate 92,086,349 of NC_141462.1, forward strand.
TCCCTTCGTCTTTGTGCATGAAATCTGAGTTCCATATGATGTCATTATTAATACCAGGGCCGAAGGCACCGAGTCAAAACATTGATGTATTTCTTCAACCACTAGTTGATGAGTTACAACAGTTATGGAAAGAAGGGGTGGTAGCTTATGACATGTACAAAAGAGAGCACTTTACTTTGAGGGCTATGTTGATGTGGGGGATTCATGATTTACCTGCGTACGGTAACTTATCAGACTGTGTAACACATAGTTACAAAGCTTGTCCTATTTGTGGTGATGAAACTCCGTCTATGCATCTTGGGAATGCAAGGAAGATCGTTTATACAAATTACCGGATGTTTCTTAAATATGATCACCCATTTAGGCAGGGCAAGTACTTAGGACTTAAGAAAAAAGAGTTAAACCCCCCTCCACCAAGGTTAAAGGGAGAAGTAATTGAGAAAATGCTAAGTCGTGTCCATTATGTACCTGGTAAAGTATTAAAAGGTGCCAAACGAAGTGTAGATGATGTAGATGTGGTTGCTATTGGAGATGATGAAGATAATGAAGATTATGAAGTTACTGAAGCATGGTATAAGAGGTCTATTCTCTTTGAACTGGAATATTGGCCGAAACATAAGATTCGACATGTTATTGATGTGATGCACGATGAGAAGAATGTGGCAAGACACATAATAAATGTGATTCTTGACAAGAAAGAGAAAACAAAGAATACAGTACAGGCGCGAGAGGATTTGAAGAAAATGGGGATTCATAGTGGTCGAGTGGATGCAAAAGCGGATTCCAATCACAAGGAGATCTGTTAAAACCAATGGCCCCATTTGTCTTGAATAAAGATGAGAAACTTGAGTTTTGCACAATTTTGAAGAACTTGAAGCTTCCTTCGGGTTTTTCGTCGAATTTAAAAATGTTGTCACTTTGAGTCCTCCTGGTTTGCTTACAATGAAATCACACGACTATCACGTGATTATGTGTTACTTGCTTCCAGTTTTGCTTCAAGACGCTTTTCCAAAACATCGTGATTTGCATAGAGCTATTCACCATATTAGCTTATTCTTTAATCTCCTATGTTCGAAAGTCTTAATCCGAAAGGAAATCCAAGTTGCCAAATACATTGTAGCAGAGGCATTGTGTGTGCTGGAAAAGTATTTTCCAACCGCTTTTTTTGATATCAGCATCCACCTCTTGGTGCATTTGGCTGATGAAGGGCTGATTTGTGGACCCGTGTATCCTAGGTGGATGTTTCCATTTGAACGGTATGTACAATTTTACCTTTATTTCATATTTAATGGAAATTATCATTGAAACTACTAAGTACAATTTTGGATTTGTTTATTTTAATAAGGCAATGAAGGAGTGTAAAAATATTCCGAGCAATAAATGCTATGTTGAAGGCTTTATTGCGGAGTCCTATATTGTTTCTGAATCTGTTAGGTATGCTATGGAGTACATGCCAAATTCACGGGATGGAAATCACAAAGCTACTCGTGAGGTGTTTCTAGATGAAGATGGAGAGTATTGTGATGAGGGGCCTATACTTGAGGGTAAAACTGTGGGGGAACAATGGATACAAATCCGTAGATGGGTTCTTTTTCGACTAGACGTCGAAAAGCTTGATGAACATTATAGCTTTGATTTCTTTTTTTGACACATTTGACTTGAAATTACTAGTCTAGAAAGTCGTAATAAATAGTCATGTCAAACTGCATAAACAAATTGCAGTGAGTATCGTGCCTTGTAAGCAAGTGCACGTGGTAGAAGAAAAGGGATAGCAAAGACAGAAGTGGAGATACAGACTGAGTTCATTGTGTAGTTATATGACAAGGTATTGTTTTCTTCTATTCATGTATTTAGTTTACTTGGATATTACAATTTGTACTTTTAACTTTCTAATTGTCATTTTTTTTTCACTTCACAGTTGTTGGCTGAAAAAGACACAAATTGTGACTTATGGCGATTTGTCCAAGGACCATTGTTCAAAGCTAAAACGTATAAAAAGTATCGTGTTAATGGTTTTGTGTTCTCTACTAGGTCGCATGATGAAACAGTTGCTACACAAGACAGTGGTGTTTGCATGAATGCAATCACTACATTTATGTCAAGTAGGAAGGACAAAAATCCCATTGATGCATCGACTAAGTGGTATGGGGTTATCGAACAGATAATAGAGCTGGACTATACGACCTTCCAGCATGTTGTCTTTTACTGCAATTGGGTGAAGGTGGAGGACCGCTGAAGTGAGAGCTAGAAACGCAAAGAATGCTGAGAATGCCAAAAAGAACATATATCGACATACTAATGGGCGGGGCACATATGCCCATAAACTGGATAAAATGGTAGGTGTCTATTCTTGTACTAACGTTTTCTTATCACCTTATGCTAACAACTATTAAGGATTATTTTTGTAGGATAAAAAAGATCCTAGTAGAAAACATGGACGAGTAGATAGTTGGAAAAAAGGACATGAGCGTCGTGATGGAACTATATTAGCTAGCGCTCAAACCCATTATGTAAGTTCTAATAACATTGAAGCTTGAACTTACCTGTGTGTTGGTATTGTATATAGACTATGTTGCATACTTGTATACCATTCTCATAATTTATGCATGTATTACTCATATAGGAACAAGTGGAGGTTTCTAATAAAAGAAGAAAAGAAGCAAGTGCGGGTGGTGAGGGCAGTGTAATGGAAGTAGACTTCGATAATGATGAGTTGTCTGAAGTCTTTGGGCCTGACAAAGGAAGTAGAACTCGTGGAATCAGCTCCAACAAGTCTAAGAAGCAATTACAACGTACAGGTATTGCCAAGGCATTATTGCAGCAAGCAAGCTCTTCATCGGTTCGAGTTGAAGGGAAATGAATGAGATGAAGTCTTCCTTATCTAATGTCATGGGCATGTTAAAGGTGAGTTTGTAGTTTGCACTTGTGCTTTCTTGCATACAATTTCATTATGTATGACCAATTGTTACTATAAATTGTGTCAGGATGTACTTAAGGTTGTTAAAAACAATGGAACATCAACTACTCAACAACCCGCGGCCTAACTTTAAACCGAAGTCGGTTCAGCATTCGTCACTCGACTTAACAAAACTTGATGAATATGTTTGCAAATTTGAATCCTCCTTCTGGGACGCTTGGTTCTTCACCAAATGTATCCTTATTAGATAGGGATGGTGTAGTGGTTTGCTAAGGGGTATGTCATGACAGAGACAATTTGGAGATTGCAATGGCGAAAAGTTCTCGCAGTGAAAAAAAAAAGGTCTACATAGAGGAAGTCTTGGTTGGTGATGCTCTTGTTTACGATGGGCCCCAAGATAGAGTTAGATTTTTGGATGGCTTTAGTCTTTGGAGGTCCTTTAATTTGGCTCGAGTCAAGGATGCGATTTTTCTTAATAAGTTGTTTGGGATATGCAAACTTTACGAACTTAGGATTTTTAGTATGGTTTGGCTTCTTTATGTTTTGAATGTCATTTGTTTTTTGTTTAATATGGATGTCATAGTGACTTGACAAACTTATGGTCTTTTTTTGGTATGGATGAGTATTAACTTTAATATGTTCGTACTATATCTATTTATTAAATTTGATTGCAGTGTATGTATGCTTGTTTGCTTAGTAGGTTGAAGAAAGCCCTAACCCATTTTTAACTCCGCCTGTGCAAATTAATATAATTGGTTTGCATTGCCGGTCCCAAACCTGGATAAAGGAGGAGGGAGGATGGTGGAGCCTTGGACTGTTTTTCCATTGAACGTTGGGATTCTCGAACTAAAGGTGTGTACTAGTCTTTGCTTAACATGTTGTAACTTAGTTTAGTTTCTCTTGTTGGTGTTTCTGTAGCTTGTCGAATAATGTAAAAGCTGCCTGTGCCTAGCTCAGTTAAGACGGCTGTCACTTACACTCTTCTTGTTTCACTGGTATATAGATTGCGTTAGTATTACTTGATTTTGTTGCTATATTCCATGCCTGATTGTACACATGTTGAGAATCAGAAGTAGAATATATTAGATGCTTTGAATCTACTTGATCGGGGTTTGCATTGGGATTGATGTGAATGTTAGGTTTAGAAAGTAGCCATTTTATGTGTTTATTATAGGTTTTGATAAGTTTTGTTTGGGTGTGATTATTGGTTTTTGGATTGAAATGAGGATTTTGGTTTTATTTGCAGGATGGATGATTTTTAATATTGTTGTGATGCGATCTGTTTTGCTTGTCTGCGATCCGCAGATCGCTTAAATGCCATACCCTTGTATGCAATGTACTTCTTTCAGCTATTATCATTGGGTTGGACTCTTCATTTGTATGGAGAAATGAGGATTTTGGTTTTATTTGCAGGATGGATGATTTTGAATATTGTTGTGCTGCGATCTGCATAGTCAGCTGCTTGGCTGGACTCTTCATTTGTATGGAGAAATGAGAACTTGAGATGTCATTGTCACATACCCTATCAACTGTTACATGATGTGTCCTAGAACCTGGACCAAAGTATAGTCCAAAGAATTAAACTTTTTTAATTGCCAAGGGAAAAGCTGAATACTTGAGTAATGATAAACCCTGATGTGAAGGCAAATAACTATATAGCATTATGGATCAAGGAGGATGCTCAAATCAAGACTTGGCTATGGAACAATTATGGAAAAGTCGGTTTGCAATAATGTTGATTTTGGATACCTCGAAAATCATCCGGGATTTTCTAAAAGATTCATATTCAGCGGAAAAGAATTCTTCACGTATTTACGACTTGTATGACCAGATTTTCAAGTTGGAACAGGTGATATGACCCTAGGAGAGTATTATTCCCAACTTAGGGGGGTGTGGGAAGAAATGAATGTGTACCAACCCTTGTGTTGGATCCGAGACGTTGAAGCGCCAACAAGAAGATTTTCATGTATCGAAGTTTTATCAGGATTAAGGCTTGAATATGAACATGTTAGTTCCACGCATCCAAGCAGAAAGCTCGCCCACACTTGTTGTTGCACACTTTCGAGACTGCCAAGGGTTTATTTACGCTTCCTGCCATTGACAAAGGTGAAAAGTCTGCACTAATTGTACCTGCCAATCAAAGTGATAATTTTCGTGGTAGAGGCCATGGGTGTGGGGGACGTTCACGTGGTGGTCGTGAGTCTTGGGGACGTGGTCGAGGTTGAGGAGGAACCGGTTTTCAACCATGTCAGAATTGCGGATTGTCAAACCACGCTGAGTTCTGCTGGGATTTGGTTGGGAAACCACCACACCATAGAGCTAACCAGGCATCTATTGCAGAGGATAAGTGTCACGGAGAGACTCTTTCATAGTTACAAGAGGATATGGATCGACTTCTAAAGTGAATGCAGGCCATGACTATTGCTTCTTCGTCATCTACAGCTACCTTAGCTGATACAGGTAATATTTGCCTACACTCAAGTACCTCACAACCCTGGGTTATAGACTTCGGGTGCCTCTCGATCATATATGAGGTAATCCCAAGATCTTTCAACATTTAAAAATTGCAATTCCACCTCCTTTGTGACTCTTGCAAATGGGTCAAAGTCTAGTATAATTGGTTATGGCACAGTATATCCTAGTAAAGAATTTCCCCTCTCCTCTGTATTACTCATTGATCAATGCGCTTTCAATCTTATGTCAGTTAGCAATATAACTAAGTCGCAAAATTGTTCAGTCACATTTTTCCCTACACATTGTGTTTTTCAGGATCTAAAGACCAAGCAAACGATTGGTGGGGGGTATGAGCAAAGTGGGATGTATTATTTCCAGAACCAGAACAGTTCCGCACTCGCAACAATATCTCCTCTTCAGTGGCACCGGCGCCTTGGACATCTTCCGTTGAATAAACTTCGTAGTCTAGTTCCTAGTGTTTCCAGTTCAGTTCATTTAGAATGTGAAGTATGTGAGTTGGCCAAACATCGTAGGGCCACTTACAAACCAAGAGTTGAAAGTCGTAGTAGCAGTCTTTTTCATTTGGTACATTCAGTCGTAGTAGCAGTCCTTTTCATTTGGTACATTCAGACACTACTCTGATTCAAAGTCTTTATTCTTACTATCTAGGTACTTCGACTATCCCTCTTTTACGTGGACTTTGAAGCCTCAATGGCTGATCCCAATTCTCAAAATGCACTTAGGCATTTAGAGGTATGGTTTCTTCCAATTCGTCCTTTGTTCAGGTGAGTGATACAAGTAAAAGCTATTAAAATGCTAGTTCTTTGACAGAATTTGCTACATTCTTGAGAGTTCTTGGAAGCTACCCTGCTGCAGATAATAGTCAATTTTTAAATAACCTAAAACAAGGTAAGAATTCAAAACCGGAGATTACTAGCTTTTTTAGAGTCGAGGTTAGGTTTTAATCACGGTGAAAATTATTGTTTCATCCTTTATAATCATGATGGATGTCGATATTGCCTCAATATATGTAACCGTATTTGCTCGGCTATTTTTCTTGTTTGTTGAATTGCCAACACATAAAATGTGGTTGTCGTTATAACATAAAGGGTAGTCCTTGGATTTTCATCTTGTTTAATATTATCTCAATCACTAATGTTTAAATGTGAACAGTCTAAAACCCATCCCTTCTAATCAACTCATTATGGTAACTGTTTTTTTTTCCTCGATATAGAACAGAATAACTAGTGTGATCAATGTATGAAATGGTAATGAATGCATATATGATGCACCACCTTTTATGCATCTACAACCTAAAAATAGTGGGAGAAAGGAATAAATCGAAATTAACCTGTGATATATTTTTCATCTAATATTTTTGAACCTCTTTGAATATGAAGCCTCCAAGAGTATCGGGTTGTTTTCACGAAACTTGATACCCAAGGCCTTTAGCTATACACCTTGTGTAGTTTTCAATCGATCCATCAAGCCGGTCCGTCGTCAATTTTCCAAGTCTCCAACTCCTTTTAATTTCTCAGTAGTCATGTGTGCTTCGAAAGCATAAGACTCTCCCCTAAACCTTCAAGGAGTGTGGAATATCGTCGTTTGAGTTTTGGGGTAAGTTTTTCCAAATCTTTACTTTTAACTTTCTTATCTCCAGATATATCGATTTTCGAAAGTAATCTAATTAGATTGTTAGCTCAATATTTGTTATATTTTTTGTTTCTAATTAGATTGTTAGGTCAATATCGGGGAGGATCACGCCGTGCAAAATAACAGATGAGCAAGTAAGTTTCTTGCTACCTTATTATCACCAACTGGGCAAAAGTCAATTTTTAGTAATATATCTTGTACATATATCTCTTTCGGATATAGAAAATACTGTATTTGGAAAATTAAGTCCGTCAATGAGTTGATCCATGTGGCTACCTCAAACTCATCTCAGTTGATTATTAAAAATATGCAAAGAAACAGTAGGGCAGTAGAACGGTATAGCTCGATGTGGAGGGCACAAACCTGAAATTGGGATGAAAAATGCGGTGTTTATGACAGTTGACTTTACAGAATTTTAAGTAGTGTTGTAGGTATCTTCTTTTCATTGAAGTAGTGGCATAAGTTTTATTGTTGCTGATCAGCTAAACTAATACCATTTTTTTTCTCAGGACTATCTTGCTAGCATCAACAATTCAATGCCGTCAAATTCAACTTTTAAGTAATTTTTCTTCATTACATTCTTATTTTTTTCCTGCTATATTCGTAAGTATCTTATGCACTTAAAGATCTCCACAGACTACACATGAGTTGAAGGGGGAAATGAATGAGATGAAGTCTTCCTTAGCTAATGTCATGGGTGTGTTAAAGGTGAGTTCACACTTGTGTTTTCTTGCATATGATATCAATATAATATCATTATCATTTTGGTGTGAATGTATGATCTAGAACTTATATTCTCTTATCATTTTAGTCTTCCGTACTTGGGAGTTGATTCTTTATTGTTACCGTGGTTACTAGGTGTTACCGGCATTCTTTGCAGCAAATTCTGTCACGAGGTTTTTAACTGACCATAATGAAGTATGGAAGGCAGGTCAATCAATAAATTTTTGGATAAGTCTATGGATAAGTTGTAAATTTCAAAATCTGCATACTCATTCATTATGTATGACTTTTTGGTTGTGATTTATAGTAATAAAAATTAGTATTTGATCAGATGTACTTGTGAGGTTTTATGTTTATTAATAACTTTTGTGGAATTCATTAAAAATAAAAGGGAGGCATGTTATGCAGGTAAATGTGGTAATTGGGTGGCAGGGCAAAAATAATTTTTTTTAATACAAAATTGTTTAGTAACGGCAAGAAACCGTTACTAATCTCTTCATTGAGTAACACTTGCGTGGAAGTAAAAGCGTTAGCAACGGGTGCAAACACCGTTAGTAAATGTTTTAATCAGTAACACATATTCTATGCTTCACAAACGTTACTAACTTATACAAACCGTTACTAATAGCTAAAGGAACTTACATTTTATAACCGTTAGAATCCAAAGGAAACCGTTAGTATTGCTGGAAATAAGTAACACACGTGCTAGTGAAAAACCGTTAGTAATTAATTTCAGTTACGCTAAATAACCGTTACTATAAATAATTTGTAACGGTTAAGAACCGTAACAAATTAAATTAACACATTAATAACGCCCAAACAGTTACGCATAAAAACCGTTACAAATATTTTTAGTAACGGCCAGACACCGTTAAGGATATCCTGTTTTGGTATAGTGATTGGATTCAAACCCTTGCTTTTCAGCCCATGGATCAACTTCCCCAAGGTCGTGTCGGCTTACCATATCCATTTGTCTAGGGACGGAGCTACAATTCTAAGCGAGATATATTATTTGCACACCCCCCACCCTAATATATATATATATATATATATATATATATATATATATATATATATATATATATATATATATATATATATATATATATATATAATTTTTTTTTATTTTTTTGTTATAAGGTGTAAACAATAAATATCAACAAAATTATGCATTTATTTCAATTCACAAAACTAGAGTGCGCTGAATACTAAAAATTTAATATGGACTGATAAAGTTAACTACTTAAGTACTTAAGTCATTAATTGATACTACTATGTCTATATATATCTACATAATCTAGTCAACAAGTCTATAACAATTTAACATATTGTTAAACAAGTCTACAACAATTTAACAAATTGTTTAACTTCCTATAATGTTATAAGTCTATATAAACCTACTATATATCATGTGGAGAAAACTATAAAAGATTAAAATTAAAAGTTAAAAATTATCTTATCTTATTTTGTTTTTTTTTGTTTTTGTTTTTTAGGGTTAATTAGACTAAACCCCATTTTATATACATGTTTAGACTAAACCCCCCATTTTATGATTCCTTAGACATAAACCCCCATTCTGTTTTCTTCCTATCACACCAACGTCAATATTTTACTTAATACCCTAACTACCCCTATTGTGTTTAGTGTAAGCTAAGACACAAAAGTTGTTTTTAGAAAAAGAAAAAAAAAACGAAAAAGAAAAAAAGAAACTCCAATTGCGCACAAGCTCTGAGTTCCCATCATTCTTCCTCTCCATCGCATCATCTTGGCATTTGCTCCTTTGAAGGTATGTTATTTGTTCTTCAAAAATATTGTCACATTTTCTCTTATTTTAAGATAGGGTTTTTCATGTTTTAACAAAATTTCAATTTTTAACCCTCCTTGTTAATTGTGTTACTAGTTTTACGTTTTTCACATCTTATTTTGTATTTGTACATAGATATGGGTGATGAATATGGTTATAGAGAATTTAGGTGTCACTATGGTGGTGTTTGGAAGCAAAGTGCTTACAAAGGTGGGAATGTTGTGGATTCGGAAAAAATTGAAGGCAATCGAGCAAATTTACTTGATCTTGTTAGTTGGCTTACTGATGTGATTCTTTGTCCATCAAAGCATGCTGTTGGAATTATTTGGCTTGACAGTGACTTGAGGAGAAAAATAATGTCTGATGGAGATTTATTGTACATGTGGAGAAAAGCTACTATAGATGGGCGTGGCTTTACTCACTTGTATGTGGATTTTATGGTTGTTGATGAGGTGGAAATGCAACCTATTGTTTTATCTTCTGATGAGGTAGTTATTCCTTCTAGTGCCCCCACAACCTTTACTGTCAACACTTGGAACCAAGAGTGGACCAAAGACACAAAATAAAACATCTAAGAGCACAACACCTACAAAAAAGACTAGTCATGCACATGGGGGGGACCATGTTGGAGTAAAAGACAAACAACCTTTAAAAAGGAAGACTAAATGTTAAAGTTGGGCTAGAAGAAAACGGTAGTTCTCCTCCAACTATTCATTTTGAATGTGAGCACAGTGAACCTACACTTGTTTCTTCCTTTAGTTGTTATAATATTATATGTCTATTTTAACCAAGCTCTCTTCATTTCTTTGTCAAAGACTATCAAGAGTTCAACTTTGGAGGACATTCAAGTGAAATTGACAACACTGAACTTGACATTGATGCAGGGCAAGGTAAAACTTTTGATTAAAATTAAGTTAATTGGTACTATTAGTCTAATACATCTTCTAAACAATTACACATTATTGTTTGCAGCTGGTCTTCTAAAATCAATGACTGTAAGAGCATTTGATGTGGATCAAATAGATGCTGAACAAGAATACTATAACGCCTCTTCATCTGACGAGGAATATGTGCCTGAAGAAGGTGATGAGGATTGGACTGAATCAGAAGATAATAATGAAAAAGATGATCAGTCAGATGACGATAATGAAGCGAACAAAGTCAACGATGATAATGAACACAACAAGTTCTTACAAAGTACTTATGAGATACCTACAGATGATGGGGTTAAATCAACTAGAGAAGCAACTGGTTTGTATATTGGGCAGATATGGAGAGATAAATATGAGTGTAAAGACTTTTTGAGACTTACTGCTGTCAAGAGAAAGTTTGCATATTGGTGTAAAAAAAATGATAGTCTTCAGATTGATGCAAGGTGTTTAGATGACTCATGCTCTTGGAGGTGTTATGTGAGATGCATGGTAGATCATCTCACCATGAAGTTAAGAAAACTTAATGACCACCACACTTGTGAGGCTAATAGAGATGACATAAATTGTATGGTCAATGCTGGTTGGATTGCAAGGCAAGTTGAGGTGGACATGAAGGAACACCATAAGAGTTACAAGGCATCTGATATTGTCAAAATTATGTGGAGGAGATTTCAAGTGAGAATCAAATATTGGCAAGCCTGGAGCGCTAGGATGTTAGCATTGGAGAAGGTGCATGGTAACTACGAAGAATCATATGGGAAAATTGTTGAATTGTGCAGATAAATTCCTATTTTATTTATTTATTTCATGGACGTACATGTCATTGTTTATTTAATTTTACATATGTCTTATTTTAGGATTGGCCCAATTTATTGGATTGATTTTTTTTTAATTGTGCAGGCAAATTCTATACTCCAATCCAGGGAGTGTGGTTTCTCAAGGCAGGCATGAAAATTACATGAGTTTTATGCATTGTTATGTTGCATTTAAAGGATGTTTGGATGGATTTGTAAGAGGTTGTAGGCCACTAATAGGGCATGATGTTTGTTTTTTGAAAGGGAAGCATGGTGGAGTCTGTTTGTCTATAATAGCTTTGGATGGGAATAATAGTTTATTTCCTCTGGCTATTTACATTTGCAATTCAGAAAATACCGAGTCATGGATGAATTTTTTAGACATAATGGCCCCTCACCTTGAGAAGCACCCGGATCCTTTGTGTATAATATCCGATCGACAAAAGGGGTTAAGGGAGGTTGTTGCAACAATATTCCCAAACTGTAACCAACGGTTTTGCTTTAGACATATGGTAAAGAACATGAAGACTAGGTTCAGGGGGGTTGATGTCGAGGCATGGGATGCAGCGTAGACATTTACCAGTTCTAACTTTACAAGACTAATGCAAGTGTTGCGCGCTAGGGAGGCTAGAGCTCATGATTATCTCTTGAATGAGGATCCAAGAGTGTGGGCAAGGTCTTGGTTTGATACAGTGACAAAATCTGACCACCTTTCAAATAATTTCTCTGAGGCTTGGAACAATTTTATTCTTGAAGCTAGAGATAAACCAATAGTGAAAATGGTTTGTAGAATTATGATTATGCAAATAACGATATTGTATGACAGAAAGCAGAAGGGTATGGAATTGGGAGATGATGAGTTAGTCCTTAGAGTCTCACAATTGATTAAAAAAGGGGAAGATCAATTGTCGAACTATACTTATGCAGGTTCAGATAATAACACGTATTTAGTCACACATCAATATGGGCATCATGAGACTATTGATTTGGTGAACAAGTCTTGCACTCGCAATGAGTGGCAAGTGACTGGGATTCCATGTATACATGCTATTTGCATTATCAAACCGAAAAGGCTTTTATATGCAAAGTAAGTATAACACTTTACCTTGCGTTTTATGTTGTAGTTATATTTTTTTTCTAACTTAATTTTATCTTATGGTAATAGGTTTTGCAACCATTATTTCACTGGTTGGGCTTACAAAAATGCTTATAGTGGGAGTATCAGACCAATGTTGCATGAAGATGACTGGTTAGAGGTGAGAACATATTGAGATAAATATGTTTAGATGTTTATATATATATATTAAGATGTTACCTATGTATATATTGAGATGTTTGTTGTGTATGTGGAGATGTTCATATGTTATTTATGTTTCAGGTCCATCCAAATGAGTTTGTATTCCCACCAATAAGACAAAGGCAACCTGGAAGACCAAGAGTAAATAGAAGGAGGGGTGAGGATCAAACTGTGAACACAACAAGATGCTCTAGATGTGGCATATTTGGTCACAATGTAAGGAGCTGTCAAAATGAAGAAGCTGGAACTATTAGAGAAAGAGGGAGGGGTGGAAGAAGCGGCAGACCTAGAACCAGACTAATTAGTAACACTCTTCATAGGCCAATAAACCCTGAAACTGAAGACTTGAGTTCTGTTATGGGCAGAGACAATACAAGCGAAAGAGCACCAAGTGGAAGAGCTAAGAGAGGGGTGAATTCGAAGAGGCAGTCGATTAGGTAGGCTAGGGGAGGTAGAGGAGGTATACCGCAACATGCAACTGAGATGTCATTTAGTGAGTCTCAACCACCTCTACCACTTAGTCAATCACAGCCAACACCTCCACCCAGTTCTAGTAGGGGGAGAAGAGGGGGCAGAGCAAGTAGAGCATGTAGAGCTAGAGGCAGAAGAGGACCAATGTCTTCTTAGGAAGTCTGTTTTGCAGAAAGGTCGTGTTGCTTCTCAACATCTTCGTCATACTCGTATTGCTGAATGTCTTGTTGGTGATGAAACTTGTACTATTGTTTTCACTGCTCGTAATGGGTATACATACAATTTTTTTTTTTCTTTTGAGCTATTTTATGTTGGAATATATGTAATGGGGAGTTGTGGGGTTTGTTTGTACGTAACTAGGTCTGGGTTAGTTTACAAGCATGGTATTGTCTTCATTTGAAGTGTGGGGTCTATTTTGTATGTTTTTGTGGTTGTAAATGTGTTGTGATGTAGTGGGCTTGTGAGATTTGTTGTTTGTGGGGTATGTTTGAAACTAGATTGGGAAGGTTCACATGTTTATTGCAGTCTTTATTTGTTGTTAGTCTATGACATTTTTTTGGACTTCTTTACTTTGTTTTTAGGGGTATTTTTTGTTAATCTTGCGCTTTTATCATTTTATGACATTGGGGTTTTGTGATTTTAGAGGTATTATTTTAACTATTGAGCTATTTGGTTTGGGTTTCGGGTTTTGTTGTGTGAGGTCTGTTGCTTTCAGGGTGGTATTGGTACAGGGGTAGTTAGGGTATTAAGTAAAATATTGACGTTAGTGTGATGGGGATAAAATAGGATGGGGGTTTATGTCTAAGGAATCATAAAATGGGGGGTTTAGTCTAAACATGTATATAAAATGGGGGGTTTAGTCTAATTAACCCTGTTTTTTAAGTGGAAATTTTATTGATAATGATAACGAGTATTACAAATAATTAAGAAAAGCGTGCAACAAGTTGCACCACAAGTCCTTTTTTTTTTTTTTGTTTTTTGTTTTTTTTGGGTTGACTTGTTTAAGAATTGAGAGTGCAAGAAAGGAACGAGAGCTTACGGGTTTGTTATAGGTGATTAGAATTAGACAAACTGACCGGTTTGGCTTTGAGCATTTAGCTATTTGTTTTAGTCTCATTAACCTATTAAAAATTCAAAAACACATTTGTCCATCTTTAATGGTTTTGGACTCAAAATAAATTATAAATAATAATTTTGTAATTTTGTAAGAACAAAAAGAGAAGAAAAAAAAAATGTTGGATTATTAGAATGCTTTTTATTAGTTTTTTTTTTCATACTATTTTTTTTTTGTTGGTTATATTCTCATTACAATTGTTGTCAAAATTTTGGGGGTGTGGAAGTTTGCTAAAATAATTTAGGGGTGCGAGTTCTTATAGTTGAAGATTTTTGTAGGCAAATTAGTTATGTGGTAGTAGAGATTTTTTAATCTCAAGGGTGCGATTGCCCCACACACACCCCTATATCTATCTATGTATGTGTCCCACACTGTCCAGGTCAAGCCATTACACTGGATGACCTATGGAGGGAGTGGCTTCGGAAAGAAAGTCGGTAAAACTTTTGGGTGATAATACCAGAAGTCTGGGGGTCGAACCCCATCAGTATCAAAGAGTTACTAATCTCATTTAAAATAGGCTTACCAAAAAAAAAAAAAAAAAAAAAAAAAAAAAGGTAATGCCAAATAGGTGGATGTGTCAAACCATAGTACAAAATTTGTTCGATATGGGTATTTATCGATATTCCAAAAGCAATCGTGGATATATCCCCTCTTTGGGATAAAATATTGTTAAAAAGCAAAGAAGTTTGATATATTCAAAATTTCAAAAAATATCAAGGATATGGTTGTGGATATTTGTTGATATATTGGGATTTCAAACCATTTATATTTATTTCACCGATATATGGTAAATATTAAATAAAATTATTATATACACAAAATATATAAATATATAAAAAAATATAAAAAATTTTCACAAATATATATCGAATTTTCGAAATAAAACTTTATATTCGCCGATATATATCGAACATATCCGTAATATTTATATATATATCGGAATATGGATTTTATTGACCATTCGGAATAAATTGGGATATTTTCCAATATATCAAACGCCATTTTAATTTGTTTAGATGAAGATACCAAAAATGGATATATCCAATATAGGCGGTATTGTGACAAAAGTGAAAAAAGCTAAAAGTTTGCACTTCAAGCCTTTGAGAGAAGCGCTCTGCACTTGGGATTTCAAACACTAGATAAATAAATTTATAAAATCGTTTCCTGAGAGGTCAGAGAAAGACGCTGCGATGCTTAAGTAAGGAGATAGGAGCTTGTGAAGGCGTGCTCTCTGGGAAGTTCCATCTTCTTTTCCACGTGACAATTTTTTTTGTTTTAGATAAAAGGAAAACACTTCCAAAATTTTTAGGAAGGGCTTCCTACACAGTTCATCCACAGACAATTGAATCAGAGACCTTGTGGTAGCTGGGTTCAAACTAAAAAAGAGGAGCTCGCCTTCCCCAAGAATGACTGAGCACGAAAAAGCTTTTTGATAGTATATCTCATTATCTCAATCTTGATCCAAAAATTAAATTGTAATATTTTTTGCACTATTTTTCCGAACGTTTAGAACAGTGTTGTGAGCCTGCGCGATACACACATTGTACAAATTATCGTTATATGACGAAAAATTGGCTGAAGAAATTCGGCATACATTGATATCAACACTTCTAATGGCAGAAAAAATTGCAATACTGATTGTTTTGACCGTAGGAACTGCTGAGTTCCCATATCAGATACCACGATCAGTTGCTTTATACTACGTGTGTGTATGTTTAAGTGTTGATTTCACTATTACCCGCCTGACTACCTGAGTACAGGTTGATCTAGCTGACTAGCTGCGTCCCTTTAAACACAAAAGGCTTTCTCTTCAAGTGTTGTGTGGCGCTTTAATTGAACCTCTTATCGGTTTTGGAAATGTCTGAGACTTGAGTTCCGCTTGAAGTGTGCCTCCTGGTACAGTGGTACCTCGGAGTTGAGGCCCGCTGCAAAATTTTGTTTGCTTGAGTTGGGTTTGGGTTTCCTAGAACCATGGTTAGGCGGACTTCAGATACTTATCCAGCCCAACCTTCTTTTTGGCATAGAAACCGCACATTCAACAAAGACTTTGGTATTCAGATGCACTTGAAGTTGCAATATAAAATTGGTATCAAACAATCAATCGTTACGAACATAGTCTAGTGGAGACAAGGGTCAAGAGGGGACCTCTGTTTTTGCTATAAATCAATCCATTCCCAAAGACAAAATTCATTCATTTGGGCACTTTGGCCCATTGATTGATGCTGAAAGAACTGCTTCAGAAGATAAAGTAGATGAAGAAGCCTGTGGCAACACGCGTTCTGTACCACGTACGCAACCTAGAGTTAGTGTCCAATTTTACTCAAATTGAACTTTATACTGAAAGACTTGTTCATGATTGTGAGAGTGATTCGAACTTCTCACCGCAGAAGTATTGAAGTGCTTGTGGCTAACACGCGTTCCCTACAACGTGTCGTCATGAGAGTGAACTTAATTATTTTTGTGAGCACAAAGATATCTTGGCAATGGAATAATTCCAGTGTGATGAAAGCCACACTTCTGATGAGATTGTGAAATTCTTGTCGTTATAATTTTTCTTCTGCGTTCATAATTGAAACCACGGCGTTGTTGGCATTGTTTTATTACTTTTATATGCTTTCACGATTTGACTCTTCCCACATAGTCATTCTTACTCGTCATTCTTATCTGCAAAGCACAAGGAGTGCGCAATATCAATATGACAATGAATTATGGAGCGCAACGCCCAATTGTGTTTGTATTACTATGATCAGAGTTCAATAGCATTTTAACATCAGGAAACACAACGTTGCAGACTTGCAGTTCTATATATAAGAAGAATTAATTTGTGAGCAAAAGTGTCATTATAACATCTCTAGATGGTGGTAGTATCATATGTATGTTTGAGGCCAAAATTTGAAATAAGTATCTGTAAAATTGACCAAAATTGACCAACTCTAGATTGAGGCAAATTAACAGTTGTAAATTTGGAATAGGGCCTACCTTGCGCGATATTACCACCGTTGCCTCGGGTTTAAAAAAAAAAAAAAAAAAACGCGACATTGTTACTATGCGACATTGTTACTATGACGCCGCATCCACATCAAAACCACAAATTTGCATCTATGGATACGGCTAGACAAGTGATACCTCTACATTTGCTTCCATAGAGATGGTTTTTCGTGAAATTCCAAATTGTATATGTAAATGTGCAAGTGATACTTCCACCTAGAGATGCTCTTAGTCCTCGACGCAACGCCCAATTGTGTTTGTATTACTATGACCAGAGTTCAATAACATTTTAACATCAGGAAACACAACGTTGAAGACTTGCAATTCTATATATAAGAAGAGTTAATTTGTGAGCAAAAGTGTCATTAGAGCTCTCTAGATGGTGGTGGTATCATCTGTATGTTTGAGGCCGAAATTTGAGGTAAGTATCTGTAAAAATTGACCAACTTTAGATTGAGGCAAATTAACAGTTGTAAATTTGGAATAGGGTCTACCTTGCGCGACATTACCACTGTTGCCGGGTTTAAAAAAAAAAAAAAAAAAACGCGACATTGTTACTATGATGCCGCATCCGCATCCAAAACCACAAATTTGCATCTATAGATACGGCTAGACAAGTGATACTTCTACATTTGTTTCCATCTAGAGATGTTTTTTTGTGAAATTCCAAATTGTATATGTAAATGTGCAAGTGATACTTCCACCTAGAAATGCTCTTAGTCCTCGACGCAAATTTTGGCAGCCTTCAACCATCTTCAATTATTGTCCATGGATCTACTTAAATTTTGATTTTCTTGAAAAAATTCACCCAATAAAACATGTTTCCAAATGTTTTTTTTTTTTTGACAATGATAACCACCATTTTTATTTTTATGCTAATTAATTGCAATGACCAAAATATTGATATCGGTGAATATATCGGTGTACTCAAAAACCGATATATATTAGATATATCTATTTTTTTGTGACCAGTCCAAACTATTTAAAATATCGAAATATCAGAAATATCAGATATATCATAAATATATTAGAAATATCGGATTTATATTAAAAAATAGTCAAAAAGTCAAATGATATATATCGTATATATCAATTATATCGGCGATATAAAATTTTATATCGGAAATTCTGATATATATCGGAAAAAAATGTTCAATATTCAATAGATATATATAAAAAATATCGATATCAGTGAAAAAAAAATGATATATATCGACGATATTTTGGTCGTTGATTAATTGTATCTGTTCTATGAATTCTTAACTAGAACCGTGCATAATATTTTTTCTCTTCGAAATGTTGAAATTTATAATATTGGGTTACCGAAAAATGTCGACAAGTGCCAAAATCTGCTAACAAACGATACGTATACGTGGAATAATAAAAGTTTGACCACGAAGTTTGAAAAAAAAAAAAATAAGAAGAAGCTCGTCCTTACGTTTCCGATTGTGAAAAGGAACAGAAATACAAAACCCTAAATTGGCAAAAAAGGTTTCCGCGAATTTTTATTCTTTATAAACAAATCTCTATCGGATGTGACCTATTTTTCCACAGTTGTTCAATTTCACTAGTGTGTATAGAGACAAACCTTTACCATCACAAAAGCACTATATATTTCATTAACAAACCCTAATTTATCATTCAACAATGGCTACTACTGATGTTTCACCAGCACCCAAGTTTCAAAAACCAGACTTTATAACAATGACACAAACCCCATCTCGAGAAACCACGGTTTCAGCACATGATGGGTTGGAATTTTGGCAATTTATGATTGCAGGCTCAATTGCAGGGTGTGTGGAACACATGGCAATGTTTCCAGTTGATACTTTGAAGACAAGAATGCAAGCAATTACATCTTGTCCAATTCAAAGTGTTGATTTAAGACAAGTATTTAAATCTGTATTAAAAGTAGAAGGGGCAGTAGGGCTATATAGAGGTATTGGTGCAATGGGTCTAGGCGCTGGACCAGCACATGCTGTTTATTTTTCAGTGTATGAAATTTGTAAGGAATATTTCTCTAGAGGGAATCCTAATAATTCAGTTGCACATGCCGGTTCGGGTGTTCTCGCAACGGTGGCTAGTGATGCTGTGTTTACACCTATGGATGTTGTGAAACAAAGGTTGCAATTGAGGAGTAGTCCTTATAAAGGTGTTATGGATTGTATGAAGACGGTTTTGAGAGAAGAAGGGATTGGGTCTTTTTACGCGAGTTATAAGACTACGGTTTTGATGAATGCTCCGTTTACTGCTGTTCATTTTGCTACTTATGAAGCTGTTAAGAGAGGGTTGATGGAGATATCGCCGGAAAGTGTGAGTGATGAACGGTTAGTTGTTCATGCTACTGCTGGAGCTGCTGCTGGAGCTCTGGCAGCTGCTGTTACAACGCCGCTTGATGTTGTGAAGACCCAGTTGCAGTGTCAGGTATTGCTATTATCTTTGCATATTAGAAATTGTAGCACTGGTTAGTTTTCTTGTATCACTTGAATGAGTATTTTCGAAAAGATTATGAGTTAAGTTGTGACTAGAGTATATTGCCTAAAAGTTATGTGTGGATGAAGGAGCAAGCATAAGTTTGCCAGTTGCTAGGGACCTCTAGTATTATAACATTAAAGTATTGATATGGTTATTTTCACTTCTTAGATTAGTCTATTTAGATTAGCGGGAAAAAAAAAAGACTAGTCTATTTGGTTGAATAAGGCTGATGGTGTATGACGTGTGTTTAATATATAAGATGTATGAGTGGAAAAGGTAAAGACAGAATTGTACTACGATGAAGCAATTGATGACACAACGGTATGAGTGCTATGGTTGATAGGTTGGAGTTCTAATGGATGAACTTTGTTGGATGATGGCCTGATCTAATTTTTCTAAAAGGAGATAAGGGAAAATAATCTTGTTTAAATACTTGATATGCTCACAGTAAGTCATAAGGTATTGGTAGAGAATAAGATCGTCTCTTAACATAACTCACTTCATGCTAAACTGAACATTTAGACATCGACAATACTAGGTTGCCATATTGATGATTTCCTCATATCTAGTACTTTTGTTGGGCCACAATTTTCCTCATGTCGTGGACCAAGAATGTATCGATGTTTTCAGTATCAGAATACACCGTATTCTCAATTTCTTCTTCTTGGTTCCCTCTATTTTCATTTCTTATCTGCTAAGGAATCGAATTGTTTACTGATCATGTAGCATTTGGATGTAGCTTGATGGAGCTTTTTGTACTTTGTCCAAATACTTAACTAATGTTGGAAGCCTTAGAGGTTGTGAACATTTATGTATATTAATATTATTACCAATAGGGTAATAGGTATTACAGTTTGTTGATTCCTAGCTTAGGAGCATATCCAATGCTTCCATGAATGCTCCCCCCATCTCCACCCTATATAAAAAAAAAGGATTGCCAAGAAATGCTCTCCAATGGATGCATGTGCTTTCTTCTAGATACTGGTGGAAGGTTTGGCCAACACGAAGGTATTATCTATTGTTATGATGTTCAAGGGTTCTTGAGGGTATTGATCCGGACACTCTTTCTTTTGGCTAATTGTCTGGAAGTAGCCTTGCTTGCCGTTTTATGTTGAGAAATTACCTATGTTCTGCTCGGTAGACACTTGCATGTGTCTTGCTGTTCTATATGGGTAGACTCTAAGTAAAACAACAGACCAATCAAACAAAACCTCTCTGGCATTAAGAATATTTTTTATGAAACTCTCTCTCTCTCTCTACATGATCAAAGATCCTTCTATTTCCTTCCATAAGTCCCAAACAATGGCTTAAGGGATGTGCTTAGCTAACATTGGCTTGAGAAAGCAAAGTGTGAATCTTGATGTTCTTCACAAAAGCTTCTTTTTCTTATCTGGTGTATCCCACGGCTTGTGAAATGAGTTGAAGAAGACTTCCTAAACACTAATGTGTACAAATGGGATGTTAAAGTAGACACCACTGTGAAATGGTTGTATGTTGTGTCACCCCCATGACTCTCTTTTCACACTGGAATCTTTGTCCAGTACTACTTACTGGTATTTGCAACTATCTTTGGTTGTCAGTTCCTTTCGCCCTCGTTGTCTTTGCTGAAACAGAGGGCAGTTCAAATTTTGTCAGCAGTCCATCAGGTGATAGAAATTAGCTTCAAGTATGATAAACTGTTCATGATTGGATCCACCAGCTTGTCTCTTACTTCCTACTGGGTAAGGGTGGGCACATACTTCTTATTCGTAAGTGCCTACAGCTCTGCCCTGTGGCTATTTTATGAGCTGTGGCACTCTGAGAATCAAACACAACCGACACTACTATCATGCTTTACTACCCTGAAGACCTGTAAATTGGCATCTCTTAAGTTTGTACACTACTCTTGGCATGTCATAATCTATGAAGGCTAGTATGTCGTGGTCAAATCGTGATCCTTTTATCGAATATATTGGATATATACTTTTGATAGGAAACTGTTTATTATGTTTTTCTAACTGTACTGTCGTCTGGACAACTCAGAATAAAAGATTGTATTCCTGGTAAATAAATTTTAGTAATTATCTGATTTAAATGTTTTTTTTTTCTTTCAACTGTTGCAGGGTGTCTGTGGATGTGACAGATTTACCAACAGTTCAATTACTGATGTTATTAAAACTATAGTGAAAAAGGATGGGTATACAGGGCTCTTAAGAGGATGGAAACCCAGGATGCTATTCCACGCCCCTGCAGCTGCAATCTGCTGGTCAACCTATGAAGCAGGTAAAGGTTTCTTCCAAGAAGTCAATGACAGCAGAAGCGGCAGGAGCAGTAAAGGTTCATGAAAATTTTGGAAATGAAAAAGGAACACAACTTTCCCCATGTTGTATTTGCGGATGCCTTGAGCTGATCCAAGACAAAGATTTGATAGTGTTACATGACATGACACCGCCGATAATCTAGAGTTTGAGCAACTCCAAGACCTCATCATTGTATAAAAGGATGTTGTGTAAGCGGTGGATTAAATGTTGTTTAAGTTATACGATTTGTATTTTTAAGGTTTAATAATGTTGAATCGAAAATCAAGTAAATTACTTACTCGTATGATTATTATACTTCTCCGGAAGAAATATTTGGATCATATTACAATTTTGGATTTTTGCCATTTATGTTGATTAAGTGAATTATTGTCCTATTAAATTTGTAGTAAAGACTTGAATGTAATGATTAATTCCCAGCGTCTGATGCCTGAATTTGCTTTGAATAATAAGTAAATCTGCTGCATGCTGCTCACTTATATATAATCTTCTTCCTTTTTGCACTCAGTGAAGTTTCTACTGAAGCATCCAATCACTTTTTTGCACTCGTGCATGAATTTTCGTAGTTGCTTAACAGAAGTAATATACCTAAGAGAACGGTGAAGTTTTGGGAGAAAGTGAGAAACAATGATCAGCTCGTCATATAAAATGTTTTTATTTGAGTTCTGTTACTGCCGGACTCCATATTGTGTTGGGCAGATCCAAGTTGGGCCTCGGAATCTGCCAATTGTGTTGGGCGCAATTTCGAACCAACCAAAACCAAGAAACCGGCAATAGACAGTTACCACTTTTCACCCTTTGTCAAATTCACAAAAAATCGCAAACAAACCTACCAAAACCAAAAACAAAAAATTGGCTCGTCGAATTCACAAAAAAAATCCTACCAAAAACCAAAAATAGCGTTGGTGTTCTCCCTCTCAACTTCAAACAAGCTTCTTCTCGCACTTTCAAACAAACTTTCAAACAAAGTTTATTTTCATTTTATTTGTTTATCATTTTCGAATCCTTCATTTTCAATTTGCACAACCAATATCTTCATAAGAAATAACATTTCCATATATCCCAACCTTCTTTAAGTCCTAGTAGTGTTCCATACCATTATTTGGGCACGAAAAAAGGAACTGAAAGAGAAAGTGAGGTCTTGGAATTGGTTCGAAACATTGATTTTTTAGTGCTTGCTAGGTATATGCAGGTATTTTGATGTTTTGTCTCCTGTTTTGCTTAGTATGCAAGTTTAAAATCTCAATCACCCGATATTCATTTTTGAAGACTTAATATCGCGTGTTTTCTGTTGCAAGTATTTTTTAGATTCTAAATGTTGCGGAAAATATGGTGTGGATTATTTTGGACTAGTTTAGTAGGTTTCTAAGGAGAAGAAAAAGAACATTGTTGTGAAAGACGGTTCTTCTTGAAGATGAATGAGCAATTTCATCTCATTGTTTGATTAACCTGACATTCTCTCATTATGTGAATTAAAGAAAGTACTTTGTGGAGGATAATATGTCAATAAGGCTCATTGAGTAACTATTTTTATTGACTATAAGAATTACATTACTGGTTTAGCCTTTTAGATTTGTTTGTTCACATTGTCTGTAACAAGAAGTACTGAGGACAAGTTTCTTAGAGTCCTGAATGTTTATGTCTGTACACATAACTCAATAGCAAGCCACAGCGAAATCACCATGCTTTACCCGGTGTGATATTATTCTTTAGCTTATTGTAGGACCAATTTAATTGAGAAGATCAACCTCTGGATGGACCGTATACCTTGGTATTATGATGAAATATTTGGAGTTGGGAATATATTTCCACATCTGACTTAAGCGGATATATAGCAAAATCTACTTGAGGGTCTATATGTTAGGAGGTAATAGTAGTTACTTCCTTGAGACTCAGGCACACAAGGTTGGGATATATGCAAACTACCTTAGCCCACGCCCCCACCCCCACCCCCACCCCTGGAAGGCAAGGCTAGCTTACTCGTTGACCCTTTTTCTATTTACCTTGACTGACAAAACAGAAAATATCTCAGGATAGCAACTAGAATAAGTTCCTACGGCCACGGCCATACAGGCTACATTGAGTGGGCTTGATATGATTAGGATCTAGCTATTTGTTTTTGAGTTTTCCTTATCAATATTAAGTGAGGAGGCATGAGATGTGAATTTATCATGAGTACTGTTTTGATTATCCAAGTTACATTTGTTTCAAGTAATTATTTATTTTGCTTCATTTTGGTCAAGTAATTATCATATCAAAATACTTTTATTTATTTATTTATTTTTCCAATTTACTTATTATTAATTTATTTGGGTATTTTGTAACAATGCCTCGAACAAAAAATGTGAATGTGAAGAATGTAGCAAAAAATGTTTTCACGAGTGCTAAGAAGTTGTTAGGTGGGGGGGAGTAATACTTCAGGTTGCGATGAGGAGCCTGAGAAAAAGAGAGAAAGGGTAACAACCACCTTGGCATCAGTCCGTATAGGAGATCGGAAAGCGAATGATCCCAGTAATGTAGTAAGTGGTGTAGAGTTAGGAAATCAAAAGAGAAGAAAGCGGATAGTTCGAGTGATGTAGATGTATATTTAGATTTAGATGAAGATGTAAATATAGATGACGTAAATATGGATCGTGGGAAAAGTGTAGCTGTAAGTCATGGTGATGGTAAAGAAGATGATAGTGAAGAAGATGACGAAGAGGGTGTTGATGATGCAG
Source organism: Coptis chinensis (assembly GCF_015680905.1). Lineage (NCBI taxonomy): Eukaryota > Viridiplantae > Streptophyta > Magnoliopsida > Ranunculales > Ranunculaceae > Coptis > Coptis chinensis. The sequence goes on from NC_141462.1 coordinate 92,110,985, forward strand.
AAGAGGAGAATGATGAGGAGGAGGAGGATGAGGAGGAGGACGCGGAGGAGGACGAGGAGGAGGAGGATGAGAAAGTCCCTGTACCTGTACCTCCAGTGAATATTGTGAGAAAGTCCAACAATGACTTGGAGTTCCAGATAGGTGTTTATGGAGGTGGCCATCGTGTGCCACATCTGTTGTATGACTACGCGGTGCATGTGGCTCGCGATGTTTGGGAGGGGCAGGTAATATTATCATATAGTGTCTATTAGTATTTAAATTTTGTATTACGAAATCTTGTGCATACATTAATACTGAGTTTTTGTTATTTTAGGCGGAGCGAGGGGTGTTAAAGTGCCATGGGCACCTAAACAAGTTGGTACAATGGGATATCGTCGGAGAGTGTTCAGACTGTTCTAATTTTCACGTGGAGCTTCAAAGGACCGGTTTATGTGCTCTGGTTTTAGGTGTATACAGGCATCAGGATCTTGTGTTGGTCTCTGCATTTGCGGAGAGGTGGCATCCAGAGACCAACACGTTTCATATGCCATGGGGCGAGATGACAATCACGTTGGACGATGTTTCCCAACTCTTAGGAGTTCGATTAGAGGCAAAGCAGTGACCGGGGACACTAATTTGACCCTGGAACAGACAAAAAGACTCCTCCACAAAGGTCTTGGCATACCCATGGATAAGATAGATGCGGAGATAAAATCTAATAAGTTCACTTCCAAAGTTATGATGGATTTCTTCATGAAGCAGTTTGCTGGGAAGGTAACGGATGAAGATTTACGTGATGAAAATGGGGTTATTGTGAAGAAGGCGACAACCCAAAAAGAGTTGCAGTTTGCTGTGAGAGCTTATCTGTTATTTTTCTTTGGATGTATCACCTTCACCGACACGTTTGGAACTGTAGTTCCCGTTTGTTATTTGAGACTGCTTTTGAAATTTGTCGAGATCAGAGACTACGCGTGGGGTGCAGCCTTACTGGCTTACTTGTACAAGGGTCTTGGGACTGCCACAAGTGGTGAAAGGTATTTCAGGCTATTTCACTCTCCTACAGGTATTAGTTTTTTTGTTTTTCTTTTCAATGTCAATTTTATCTATCTATTACAATATTAACTGGGTGTCTATATTAATCTAGGCATGGATTTATGAGTACTTCCCGGTGTTCGGGCCATTCCCAAATAATGACTATCAGTTGAGCATGTCGCGTACTCATAGGTACTCAGTTACTCAGTCTTTTTATGTTAGCATAACAGCTGCATTGAAGCATACCCGAGCGGTGATTGATAATATGACTTGTACCGATGTAAGCATTTTTGTATGTAAATAGTTTTATCTATTAATTGATATTATTAGTATGTGGTTAATGATTAATTTCCTCGATCATATGCTATTTGACAGGTTGAATGGTATCCTTATGCTGAAGTCCGAGCTACACGGCCGGTGGATGAAATAGCATTTTTCGAGAGATTTATATGCTTTATTGATAATGTCGAGCAGTACAATGTTTCGAGGGTTGTGCGTCAGTTAGGTCATATGCAGTTTGTATCCTCAGATCCCCCAAGACCAAAAACCTCGACGCGAACTACTTCCGGACGCGAGTACGATGTGAAATTTAATATTGCGTCTTCCTACTGGAGTAAATGGCAGAATCACTTGATACAACTTGAACATCGAGGACCCATTCCGTCTTATCTATGGGAGTGTGTTAGTAGATACATGAGTTGGTACGAAAACAATAGTCATATTCGAATGATAAACCGTGATCATCATAATCACTACTCCCTACAGAGTCTTTCATATCATAATCTGGTGAGTTAATACCTTACAACGTTTTTTTTTTTTTTTTTTTTATTTTATAAATGTATATACTAATGTAGTTTTTCATTTTAATTTTGACAGCACCCCATGGTCGATGAAATTTCTCGCTTGCTCAATCAAGGCCTGCAATTGGGTGGGACTGCGATTCCAGACAATGCACGGAACGAGTTCATGGAGGCATACAATTTGACCAGGTGCAAGTTCATTGGAGGACGATATCGTGAAAGAGCATAGGTGAAAAAGCAGCTTGAGCATTGATCTCAACTCTGGAGTTCTATTAGTAAAGGTGTTTAGATTGCTTTTGTTGTAAAGAGTGATGTTGTGATATCTGTACCCAAATACTTGATTTTGTCGTATGTTATTTCAAAATATTATTTGATGTTATGTGAATTTGGTTTTGATGTTATGCGATTCCATTTTATGTGTTTGCGATTCCATTTTATTTCAAAATACTTGAATTTGATGTTATGCGATTCCATTTTATGTGTTTGGTTTTGAATTTGGAAGTGTTAGAATTGTTGGAATATGGAATTTGGAAGTATTAGAATTGTTGGAAGTTAAATATGGAAGTTAAGAAAAAAAGAAATCAAGGTTCGACAAATTTCAGTCCCAAACGATATGGCCACACCGGTCGAGAGGCAAAAAAACAGAACTTTGGATTGACAAGAACTCAAATTGTGGAACGGTCAGTCGAGTAGCAAATGCATGTCCTTCAAGGGTCTTCCCAATGGATGGTTGTGAACACCATTAAGAACGACAATTTTCCAACTATCGACAGTGTCGCGTTGGAAAATATATCTTAACTTAAATGGACATCCACGTTTCTTGGTTCCCGTATTTATCTTATTAGCCTTCTCTGCTTTTTTGTGTGAACGATACACACCCGAACTCTCGCAAGCTATATCCAGCATTGGTACTCGGTTCCCGTTAGCATTCTGCGACTTCCCAATTACCACAACCACATTACATTGTTTTTCCCGAGCAATTGCCCAACCAATTACGTCATTACGTATATGAAATACCTAAAGATATGAAAGAAAACAACAATCAATAAACTAATATAATTTCATTTAGAAAATAAAAACAAGTGAAAACAATGCCTACTATGTACCTCTTCGTAGTAAGTAAATATTTATGTTGTATCCATTGAAAGCGGTTGAACATCATCCACGTCATTCGAGTTTTCAGAGTTCTCGAAACACACCGAAGGATCCTAAATGAAGAACAGTTGTTAATTGATGTTTGGCTTAAGTACCAAATGCCACAAACACACCGTTTACCACTGTTTGTGTTTTTCTATGTTCAAATCATAAAACGACATGGCCACACCATTAGAGATTCCAAAAAACAGAACTTCATATTTTTTCAAAGTTCAAATCCCAAACGACATGGACACACCGTTTGGACTGCCAAGTCGTTTGGGACTTAGTCCAAATGGTGTTGCCACACCGGTCAAGAGGCCAAAAAACAGAACTTCATATTTTTTTCAAAGTTTAAATCCTAAACGACATGACCACACCATTTGGACTGAGTCCCAAACGGTGTGGTCAAGTCATTTGGGACTTAGTTCAAACGGTGTGGCCACACCGGTCAAGAGGCCAAAAAACAAAACTTTATGTTTTTCCAAGTTCAAATCCCAAACGATATGGCCACACCGTTTGGCCTAAGTCCCAAACGGTGTGGCCATGTCGTTTGGAACTTAGTCCAAATTGTGTGACCACATCGGTAAGTTTTTTTTTTCTAAGTTCAAATCCCAAACGACATGGCCACATCGTTTTGGACTCAGTCCAAACAGTGTAACCACACCGTTTGGTGTGCAATACGAATGACCTAATCGGGTCATTTAAGCTTTCGAATTTTCTTTTTCCGTCCTATACATCACTGTACACATGAATAATTACTACATGCATAATTACTACATGTATAATTACTACATGCATAATTACCTTTAATTTAGATTTACTTTATTCTTATTAAATATATCATCATCTATTTCTCTATTTTCTTCACTTTGAACTTGTTCTACATTTTCTTCTTGAATTAGGCCACTTAGAACTTGTTTTACATTTTCTTCTTGAATGGGATCATTTGGAACTTGTTCTACATTTTCTTCTTGAATGGGGTCACTTGGAACTTGTTCTACATTTTCTTCTTGAATGGGGTCATAATGCATTACATTTTCTTCTTCATCTTTATGTTCTAAAATAAGGTTGGGCTATTCTATTAGTGTTTAGTGTTAGTATTAGGATATAGTTTTCATTAGGGTTTAAGGGTTTAATGGTTTAAGGTTTTTGATGGTGGTTTAAGGGTTTAATGGTGAAAAGGTTTTTGACTTGGTTTGGGGCCCAACACAAAACAATTTTGGAGCCAACGACACATTTGTAATAAATAGTCAAAAAGAATGGGGTCCGGCAAGTAAAAGGTTGCAACAACCGAAAAAACCCTGTGTTTGGTTTAACACCAACTGTTGGACAAGGAAATCAAAACAACTTGCATTTATTTTATCAAGCACCAGTGGTCTAGTGGTAGAATAGTACCCTGCCACGGTACAGACCCGGGTTCGATTCCCGGCTGGTGCATATTAGGTTTTGTATGCCAAAATAGCTACACAGTCAGAAATGTCGATCTCTGCAAACAATTTCCTTCAAGGTTTTGATCTGTCTCCTTTTTAAGGTTAAAGCATTTTCATTGTAAATTTACTAATTCAATTTAATTTTGTGCAGAAAACCATGACAGTGATTCCGAAGCCAATTCGGACGTGGAAGAGCCTGATTACTACCAGCCAATCTCAAACAACACGGACGATGATAGCGATTCAAATTCATCTGATCAACAACCAATCCAAATCCCAAACGGTTCCGTTCAAGGGATAGCAGCCATTGATCTGAACGAACCCAATGAAACTGAAGAAGAAGAAGAAGAAGAAATGCGAAAAGCCGAAGAAACAGCGATATCCAGAGCGTTTATAGAAGACGAGAGCCGTAGAAATGCGCCTTTGCCACCGGAGAGCGCGACGAGGATCATGGATGCAATGAGAGGGATCTCGTTTGGTGATTTTACTCCTGATTGGGCTCGTCGTGTTCCTGAAGATCGGTGGATTGAAGAATTTAGAAGGCTTAAACAATCCCCTTCTACTGCTGCTACTCGTAATTAATCAGTTCATGTTTTTATCTTCTTGTTAATGAATAGCAGAGTTGTTTTCTGCATTTTCAAGTATGTAACCAAAGAAGCTCATGCCTCTTATTACAAGTTTACATTACAATAAATCTTTGTGTTTAGTACACAGACTTATATTCAATCTTTGTATCTTGAAGAAGAATGTCTGTAAAATATATCTTCCATTGCAGTGGATGTACTCTGGTGATTTCATTGAAACTTGCGGCAAATATAACTTCATTGGTTAACAGCCATTCTTTTAGCTCATGAGATAGATAACAGAGCCTTCATATTGTGATTTGTAATAATTTGTTCTAAACGTAAGCAGCATATTCAACCATATTTATGCTGCATTCTGCTTTTCAATGTATGGTACACAAACATAGTAAACTCTCATTTATAGAAACTTTACAACTGAATCACCATACACAGTTTTTTTTTTCAATTGAAAATTGATGGCCATGAACATTAACTGAAGGAGGAAGTTCTTCCAGAAGAGATGATCCTCAGCTTTTATCCAATATATTCAGAACTTATCCACACTCACTCCATCTCTAAGCACCTCATAAGCTTCTCTACTCCTGGTCTTCTTCATACCAGCTGTGAAATGGATCTTTGATCCTTCTGTGGTGATGGAACTAACTTTCACCCATATCATCACCTTTGTTTTCATCCCCTCAATATCAGCTAGCTTTCCCTTCTCCAGATACCCAGTAACAGTGGTGGATAGACGCAAGACTGATGAATCTTTGTAGCCAACTTCACAGATGGAAGGTATGTACACAACTAGCTTCCCTGTCTCCTCATTAAATTCATAGTTGGTGGCATCTCGAGGGAAGATGCCTACTGCAATGTCATATTCTTTTAATAACTCAGGTAATGGCTTTTGCATTTTTCCTGTAAGAACAAGACTCCAACAATATGTACAAGATGTTATTAGAAAAATATATAAGATTATTAATGAGTATAATCTAATGTATTTAACTGACTGAAACTTATATGATGCCAACGACAGAAGAGAATCCTAGTCTCCCCAATGCCAGATTTTCTTCACAAGAAAGCTTTGTGGCGGCATTAACATTAAAGCGATAAAAAAAAAACACTTTCTAAAGATTCCAAGAGGTTGTTGTTTAATGAATAGACTAGCAGAGAAGTGAGTTAGATGGATTTAAACAACTGAATGAAACTTCAAAAGCAAGCTTTAAGTTTGTGATAGAAATCTCAAAGTAAAAAAAAAAAAAAAACTTTGAAGAGGCCTAACTTCTTAATATAGTTCTAATATGGGCTTAGGTTTAGTGCTTGACTGTATGGTGTCCATCTTTAGATCTCAATCCAGTGAATCTGAACTGCTAGCTCAAATCTTACGTAATCTTACTACATCATGAAAACACTCTAAGACCCTTATATACGCCACTTGCGCAAGGAAAAGTCAGAGTACAAAAAACACAACAAAATAGAAATTGGTTGTTTGGCTTGTTGGAAGTATTGTGGTCCATTATTCTAGAGCTTGCATAGCAAGCAAATTCACTCATGGATATCTCCCAAGTTCAAGGAAAATCACATCGCCATCACCAAAAATGCTCCAGTAAAGGAAAAATAACCTTGCAGCATCTACATCCTCACTCAAAAACCTAGAAAGCATTTTGAAACACTAAGCATTTTGAAACACTGTGTTTCATCGTCACAACAGGGTTATACATTTCATAATGTGGGACTGGTTTCTGCAAATCATCAGTATAATTTCTGAACCATAAAACTGTTATAGCCAACAAAACAGCAGAAAAAGGTAGAACAAAGTACTGTCAAATTCATTACACAGTTGACATGGACAGAAGTGCGAGTGGAATGTCCTTATTTCACCTTAGGTAATGTGTATAAAGTAAACGAAGATCAGAATCGAAAGGTAGAAAGAGGGGGAAAAAAAGGCAAGTGAAAGGTACCTTTGATTTTATTAACCAACCAGTTGGTTCCTCCTTGTATGCTACTTCCCAGTGACTATAATTACATGCGAAATTATGTCAGTGTGTAACAAACAATGCACATAATAAAACAAAGCAATTAACACAAAAGTACCAATCCACAAGGAAGTAACGTGCTATCATTTGGTAGGATGTGAGATTAACAGAAACAAATTGCGGGAGGAAGCTAAAGTAGATGCAACCAAACATAATTGAGATAGTAACCAATTAAATATGATTAAATATTACTTTATCCCAGAAACATGATTGGTTTATTGAGGATCCATCTCCTCGTAAAGCACGTTAGGCAGTAATCATCCTACATTGAAATGTTATACTCATACTAGCCAAGCTTTAATATAAGCTCTAACATCCAATTGGAATGAATCAACATCAGTTTATTATCTTCAATCTTAAATGCACCAATCTCTTTCTAATATATAAATGAATTTGCAAATTAGGACATTCTATTTATATATTGTTTTTAAAAGTAATAAAACTGGAGTTGAGAAGGGGGAGAGAGAGAGAAACATACATTGATGTCCTCACCGACGGAATTGAGTTCTTTGTTGGCCTTATTGCTAAACCAATAACTTCCAACCTTATTCAAGATTTGATCCATCTTTTCTTTTACAAATTTAATTCTCTTCTCTCTCTATTCTTTACAAGATCCGATCCAAGCACAAGACAAGCCTAAAAGTTTGTCCAACTGTCTGAGAGATTGATATTTCACGATATTTATTTTGCAGTGTTTATCTCGGATTGATATTTAATTCTTCTCTGTATTCCACATAGGGGTGCCAATGGGTTGGTTTTGGGTCGGGTCTTAGCGGTTTCAGTTTGGGTTTTACTATTTGTGGTTTTATCGGTTTCGGTTTACGGTTTTTTATTATGAACCCAACCCAAAATTAAAACATGGGTTTTATAGGTTTCAGTTCTCTTCGGTTTTTATTATTTATTAATTATTAAACAATTTCAATCATTTAAATACTAAAACTTACATTGTTTTTTTTTTTTTTTTTTCACACGATAATATTTTATATATAATTTGTGATGTATCAACAATCATATTTACATTAATTTATGAATATATATCAATCATACACGTTAAAACATTTACTATTCATGTGATAATTTAAACTTTTGATATAAAAATTAAAATAATCAAATATCTAACCTTATAATTTTGATTTTTTTTTTTACGTACATACACATATATTTGTTTATTTGTATTAACTTGATCGTGTACAAGTGCAATCACATATATTTGTTACATTGATATATTTTACGTGCGTACACATATATTTGTACACGTGTATTAACTCGCATTTTAAATCGAACATGCGAGTACATGCGAGTACATGCATCTTACAATTATATCTCATCACTAATTTTTAACATGAACACTATATATTGGTTTATAATAAGTGTGTGTACCATAATATATCAAACATGTATATCCTATTTAAATATACACGTGCATAAGTTAATAAATATAAAATGTATTAGTTAATTCATAATATACACGTTAATATTATTATTAACAATATATGATATACACTTGTTTAATATATAATTATAAAATATATATTTAGCAACACACATTCACTATTATGCTATATATATTTAATAGACTTTTACACGTAAAAAATATACTTTATATTATGATGTATGAGTTTGATTATTTTAAATATAATATAATATTAAATTTTATATATCAAAATCATAATAATTGGTTTCGGTTTCGGTTCGGGTACCCACGGATTTTTTATTATTCGGTTCAATGGTTTCGATTCTTTATCGGTTCGGTTTTTAATGGCCTATTTTAAATGGGTCTAACTTTTTAAGACCCAGAACCGGAACATTTGGTTTCGGTTTCGGTAATCGGGTACCCATTGGCACCCCTATTTCCACATGTATTTGAAACTTTTAAATGATTGAGATTTTCGTATCCATATCTAAACTACTTTGAAAATCGTGGCTTTGAGCTACAACCCCACAATAGTATTATTTTTTGGGTTATATTCACATACCCTCCCCCCTCTCCATCAGTGCTGGCAATTAGGATTACCTCCTAAAATAATTGAAATTAGGATTCCTTCTCTCCAACCAAATGGACGGTCAATTAATTTTTCCGTTTTTTGACCAGTCAAAACATATGACCCAAAAAAAAAAAAACACACACACACACACACACATGAAATGACATTAATACTTTTTTACTCACCCATATTTTTTTTTCCTTTTTATTATTCTGTGAGATGTAAGTATTATCTAAGTATGAGGGTTTGTTTTGCGTGACTTACAAAATAATAAAAAAAAAAAATATATATATAGGTGAGTAAAAGGGTATTAATGTAATTTCATGTGTCTTGACTGGTCATCATTTTATTTTTTATTCACTTATTAAAATAAATTGAGGTCATTTTTATAGGGCCCACAAAATAATAAAAAGAATAAATAAATAAATATTAAAGAGTAAAAGGTTATTAATGTCATTTCATGTGTATTTTTTTTTTTCTGTTTTAATCAGAAGTACTATATATATATATATATATATATGGGGAGGGATAGAGGCACATTCTTATGCGCACATTATAGCCACATTGTAAATTAATTCAAGCAAAATCATGGACTTAAAAGTTGAATTAAGGGCTGATTTTTTGTAGATATCATCTTTCCACCATAGCGAACATGCTCACAAAAATTTAGCTCATTCAAAGAAGTCTAACATTAGAACATGCTTACAAAACTTTTAGACTGTTAGATGAAAAGTTCAAAAATAAACACAAATGAACACTAATTTTTACATGGTTAGACATATCCAAATATTATGATTTTTTGTGAGAATGATCTTCATGGTGGGGAGATCATCTCCCACAAAAACTAGGCCTTAATTCATTTGTATGTAAAAATGTGGCTATAATAAAAGATAATGAATGTGCCTATATATATATATATATATATATATATATATATATATATATATATATATATATTTATTTTTTATTTTTTTAAAAAAAGTGAAAATTGTATTGATACTGATAACGAATTTTACAAATAGTTAGGACAAACATGTAACAAGTTGCGCCGCAAGTCCTTTTTGAATAGCAAATCATATCTTTCTAAAAACAAACTCGTTAGAACCAGCTATCATAACGTTAGAGCATCTCTAGGTGGTGGTAGCATACTCTTCAAATTTGAAGAATGCTACCACAAAATTTGATAGCAAATTTCGACCAACTCTAGGTGGTCGCAAATTCGTGGTCGCAAAATTTATTGGGGACCCAAGGCTGACATTAATATGGCAAGGCCGCATTACTAATGTCGCGTGCTGTGTTTTATTTAATGTCGCGCGACAGTCGGACTTTTGTCATTTTACCCTTATTACATATCACCCTTATTACATACTACTAGAGTTACTCTAATTATATAATAAATAAATAAAAGATTACAACAATCAATGTCGGTCACCCCTAATGCTCCATAGATGCTCGACAAGGTCGCTTTTAAGTCTATCATGCATAGTCTTTGATTGAACTCGTAGAGTCCCTTCAATGTAATGTTCCCGAGTAGGTGGAATCTGTGGTTGCCCTTCTGGATCAGGAATGTACCTCCTCATTTCATAATTTTTATTTTTAGCTCCGATTACCATATTGTGCAATATGATACATGCTCATAATAACGGTACATTGTCTCCACATGCCATAATTTGCAAGCTTTTGCCAAAATACTAAATTTAGCTTGCAAAACCCCAAAAGCTCTTTCAATATCTTTTCTTGCGACTTCTTGCATCGTTCGCGTAACCACTTCGTCTTTAAGAGCATTAGGGTTTGAAATTGTTTGTATAAATGCCGATAGTCGGGATAGATACCATCGCCTAAATAATAACCCATATTATAGTTATCTTTGATTTACATCAAAAGAAATAGGTGGAGAAGTACCATTGATCACGTGCTCAAATATCGGCGAAGTTGTCCAACACGTTGATGTCATTGTGTGATCCCGGCATCCCAAAGAAAGAATGCCATATCCACAGTCTTCGGTTTTAAAGCGGCTTCGAGAATAACGGATGGTTTTCGTGAAGCGACCATTTGTAAGCACCTTGCCATCGGTTGGACAATTATGCCATTCCCAATGCATACAATCAATGCTTCCCAACATACCCGCCATCCCGTGTGGCAGAATGTGCAAGCAAGCAAGCGTTCAGATTATCGCAATATTTGGCCTTCGCAAGTAGACTGAACCGTACAATTTGATAATTGCATCACAGAAATGCCTCAACGCCTGGTTTCCACTTTGCTCGGAAATGTATAATTGATCGTCAAGTTGATCAGACACCGTGCCATAACCAAGAATACGCAAAGCTGCAGCCACCTTGACCAGAGGATCTATACCAGGTTTACCAGCATTGTTAACTTTAGGCTGAAAAAACTTAAAATGAGTTTGAATATCGTTGAAGATGTGAACAAATAAAGATTTTTTCATACGAAAGCGCCGTTTGAAATCCTCTTCGAAAGGCGGGGACGATCGGCCGAAGTAGTTGTTCTTCAAGATTTCCAAAGTCAGAGCATATTTTCTATGTTTAATTTTTCGACCCTTCTTTGAACCACCATGTGGTGCCTTCGGAGCATGTACTTGTGCTTGTGCAAGTACAGCCAAAGTGTGTTTCATAAGAGGCATGGCATTAACAAATTCTTCATCAAGACTATCTACCGAGTCTTCCGCTGGAGGAGATGAAGAAGAAGATGACGATGAAGATGAAGATGAAGATGAAGACTTAAGCGGAAATATCTCATATACTTCATGATCCATTTTTTCGCAATGTGTGTGTTGTTTGTTAAGGATTGATGTGAAATGGTTGAGTTGTTTGATACAAATGTTTGAGTTGAGTGTGTGTAAAATGAAGAAGGAGATGAGTGTAGGTATAGAAGGTAGAAATCAGGCCGTTTTTTGCCCGTTTTTTGCCCGTTGGAGCACGCGACATTAGAAGGAGTGTAGCGACATTAGAGTGGCGCGCCAGTAGTAATAGCGGCGATGGTGGTAATGGCCTCTCCTTGTTTGTGGTCAAAGTCAAAAAGTTGGCGACATTAGTAATGGGTAGCGACATTACTATTATTGTCGCCTCGATCCCAAGATCCAAATTGCCAAATTTTAACAAGAATCTTGAACAAGCGGTGTGATGCAACCACGAATCGCGACCACCTAGAGTTGGAATTCCGGGAAATTCCGACGCATTTCTTCAAATTTGAAGAATGCGACCACGGATACGTCCACCTAGAGATGCTCTTACTGTCTATAACTTTATAAAGTCTCTTAAGGAGCTCAACAGATTGTTTATGTCACAGCCCGAATTTCTAAACAATTAAAAAAATGAATATTTGAAATATAAATATCTCAAACATCACTATATTCAATTGTCTAAAACCCGGGGCTATGGACGGGTGACTACTACACATGTCAAAACCTAAAACCCACATCATAAATAATCTTAACAACAAAAACTCCAAAAGTCTCTCTTCCATTCAAAAATCATCAATATAAAATTTTAAGAATAATGGGTCCTCAACATCTTATTCTCATTCCATATGAATATGAAACTACGCTTATTACATACTTCCAAAAATAATGAGACCTAAAAATATAAACTCCCAGACTGCTCCGGCGAGAATCCAAATCACACGCCTGTTGGTTCCGCTTTCCACCTATGTTCCCAAGAACACACCCACGCGCAAAACAAAGCAAACATGGGTTGACAAATTGAATTTCTTTGGTATGAGTAGACTAAACACATATAAACATTCAAAACTTTTCTTATCCCACTAACACTTTAACTCTATCATAACCTAATCATTCACAACTTGGAAGGCATGTAGTTCCGTCATTTCAACGGCATAGCTTCTTCCCAAGCAAAACTTCCATTATATAACTCATTATAATAACTCGCGTTTTAATATCTAAACCATTGAATTTAAAACTTACCGATATCCATGATGTATAAGGGTAGGACCGCCCGTCCGCAAAAAAATATTATTAAGTCCTACCCTCCCGCAAAAGAAAGTTAGCAATTTTATATAATATGTAATGCGGATATCCTATGGGTATTCCAATGCAAGCCCAAATACACTCGCATAATCAAATCAATTTCTCTTATCAATTAATCAAATTCTTTTTCTTATACACATATTTCACAACCTATGTACCTTAGGTCATTCCGCCACATTCAAGGAATACCCAACCCTACATTCCCGGTACACTCAAGGAATACAACTAACCCATGCAAGGCTTAATACCTTAGTTCTCTCTAGGGGTAGTCCAAACAATCTGGTCATTCATGGCACATTCAATGAATACCGGGTCATTCATGGCACATTCAATGAATACCCCTATATAACGCTTAACGGGCCATTTATGACACATTCAATAAATGCCCACCTAACATATGACATCAGCAAATATAAAACTTCAATTCTAAGACTTGAGGCGTGGAGAGTTCTCAAAGAGGGGTAATTTTATTTACGCATTATTGAACTTTATTTCATGTATTATTATTTCAGAGAGCCACAGAATATCTTGATTCATTTTTTTTTTTTGTTTTTACGCGTTATTAATTTCATGAATGTCTAAGTGTCATAACGTTGTATATCATAAAATCTCGCGACAATCACATATTAGTTAATACACGCATATTATATATATAGAAAGGTCTTAGCCTAAAGCCAAGCACGTTAATAGTCCTAGACTTATCCTCTTAGACCGAATCATAATTTTATGAAAAAGTCAAATTTTCAGGTCAACTGGTCAAAGTCAACCACGGTCAAAGTCAAAGTCAACTATGGTCAAAGTCAAAAGTCAAACTCTGGTCAACCCGGCCTAAACTCCAAAACCCAAAAGCCCAAATCCTAAGGCCCATAGTCTAATCTAAAAGTCAAATTTTAAAATCCAAAACCAAAAGAGAATAGCCCACGATTTTTGGCCCAAGCCCAAAATCGTTTGGGTAATCTTGTTCATCTCCTTCTTCAAACCAAACTTCCTCCACCACCGACCACCACCACAGCCACCACCGCCACCCATCAAGTAAAACAAACCCAGCGGTTTGGTTCCTCACAAAAACCCCACCTATCTATACTAACAAATCTCAATTCCCTTTATACGATGAAAACTTCGTGATTGACGCCATTAATGGTGGCTGAAGCTCCCACCACCACCATTTCGCAGCCCTCACACACACTACATTAGCCAACAAACATAACCTAAACCATAACCACCACATCATAACATTTAAAGATTTCAAAATCTTTAACAAGTACCGATTTCTATGGCTGCCGCCTCCATTTAACCACCGTTTCAACCGCTTCACAAGATCTCCAAACAAACCACCAACCTCTACCCATCACTTTCGATATCAACTGACCACCCCTTCAACCAACCAAAAGGGTTGGTTCTCACAACCAAACAACCTTGATTATAAAAAAAATGTGGAAAACTCAATCACTATAATCTAACAATTTTCGGCCGGTATGTAATCATGTGATTAGAGTTAATACTTGAATAATTATAAACACGCTTTGTTCAATCGATTGTTGCAAACAAATTGATTTCGCACAATTTTTCGTTGTTCAAACACTGCGTGAGACAAGTTATAGAGCATGCATAAAACGGCAACGAGAACCAGCAGATGACGGAAGTTTATAAAATTTAGAAAGACAATAGTAACGAAGAAAATCCATGAGTTAAACAAAAATATCTACTCCTTTGTTAAAATCGAGCGACTGAAATCTAAAACCCGTAAACTGCCTTCCTTGAACCGATTATCTTCCTCGTTCAAAACTCCTGTTTTTTCTCGGTAAAACTCTCACTTTTTAACAAAACTCTCGCTTTGTTTTTTCAAAAACTCTACGTGAGAAACCCCTATTTTCCAGTTTTTCAAACCTCTCCGAAAAACCGGGTTTTAAACCTATCTACTTTACTTACGGGCTTTTATCCTATCTACTTACTTACGGGCTTTTTTTTTTTTTCTAACAACTGGATATCCTATTTCTGTATTCTATTTACATTATTATTATTATTAGGAAAATAAACGAAATAAAATACAGGGTGTTATAATATACACACCTTAAAAGGATCTCGTCCCGAGATTCAAGGTAGAGTGTAGATTAACCAAACAACAGTACGTCAACCAATAAGAAGAGACATACGTGTATACGCAAGTATACACACCTTAAAAGGAATACACATAATTAGTTTCTTCAATTGCCAACACTTAATTAAAACCATTATTTCTCAATTTAGCAAAACTCATATTCTTCAAGTTAAGTCATACTAAGAAGGCAATGTAGTTCCTCTCACACCGAGGCAATCAGTTCCTCTCTTAGTATTTCCCAACTAGTCCAAGCGTTCCACATTTAATATACATTTAATAATTTCATTTCCCAACAATCTTCCCAGTCAAATCTTTTCACTAAAAAAAAAACTCACAAATTCCCTCCACCATCTTGGTGTTTACACATATATCAACATTTCTCTCAGTGTCTCACAAACACCACATGTTTGAAGATAAAAATAAACGCGATAGACTGATTCATATTATCAACGGCCTATACTATGTCCACCATCACATAGGATCAAACACCTACAATGTGATGCATGCATACCGCTCACACACCAACGATATGCAAGTATACACGGTTCACACACCAACGATGCATACTAACTCTCTACCATCACATAGGATCAAACACCAACGATGATGTGTGGTATGCATACCGCTCACACACCAACGATATGCAAGTATGTTTGGTTCACACACCAACGATGCATACTAAGAGATGTTATGTATATTGGATCACACACCAACGATATACATAACTTGGACAATATCAAATATTTCAAATCCAACCTTTATCAAAAGGGTTTCTTTATTCCTTGGATAATTCCAATTTACTCAAATATGAAATTTTAAAATACCAATTTCTTATTTAACCAATACTTACTTAAAATCGAAAACTCTGTTATGAAAACAACACTATAACATCTTTGAACAATTTCAATTATAAATTTCATAAGAAACTAACTATTAAAACAACAAAGCATTTTATTTTCATAATCATACGATACTTGCTTACATGCTAAGTACCAATAAAGGAAACTAGCAAACAACAAATTCAAACATACCTAACATTAACCAAGGTAGGTTCTTCCCATAGTGTCCCAACTGGCCCACATTTATAACACTTGCCTACTAGTTCATTTGGTTTAGAACATCTTCGAATAGTATGTCCAACCTCCCCCCAGTTCAAACAATTACCATCAAATCTCTTTTAGCGAAGCACTTCGGCCCTTATCCACATGCTTACTTGTTTGCCTATTATATGGGTGATGCTGACTTTTTCTCTGCCCTTGACGTGGCTGACTAGAAATAAGGTGTAAGCTGGCTTGTTTTGGGGCATTCTCTTTAATCTTCTCATTTCCGGGTTTATTATCCAACTGTTCATATCTTAATGCCAAATCTAACACGCGATCGAAATTTTCTGAATCAAAGGGTATCAAATAACTCGATAGACATGGCTCTAGTCCACGGATGAACTTCTGGTTCTTCTTTACTTGGGTATCCACTAGATAGGGAGCATACCTCGATAGTTCATTGAACTTAGTCACATACTCAGAATGCAGTTTTCCTCCTCGGGTCGGATGAAAGAATTCCTCAATTAATTGCTCTTTAATAGCATAGGAACAAACCTTCCTCAATCTTACTTGGAAATCCTCCCAAGTCATATTTCCCACATCCACATTATCCTTGATAGACCTCCACCAAAATAAAGTCGACCCCTCCAAGTGGTGAGAAGCCAACTCCCCGCTTACGCACCTCGGTGAGTTGCATCTTAGCAAACACGGACTCACACATAGTAACCCATTTCTCAAAGATCAATGGCCCCTTTCTCTCCCTTGAACTTCGGCCTCCTAAAGTAATAAAATCCTTGTTTCTCCTAGCAAAAGGATCTCCTAGATTAGCATGTTGACCCCTCCGAATAGTTTGCACCAACGAGTTAATATTGATCCCAAATCGCCAGATATGGTATTACTTCGATTACCCGATGCGTCATTGTCATCTCCACCATCATCCTAACAAAACTAACTTCTATTAGTACTTCAAACATCTTAAACTCAAATACACCCAATCACCACATTCGAGGATCACCTAGACCTTCACTATCTAGGCTAACCTAAGCTCGATACCAAAATGTCACGGCTGAATTTCTAAACAATTAAAATGAATATTTGAAATATAAATATCTCAAACATCACTATATTCAATTGTCTAAAACCCAGGGCTATGGACGGGGTGACTACTACACATGTCAAAACCTAAAACCCACATCATAAATAATCTTAACAACAAAAACTCCAAAAGTCTCTCTTCCATTCAAAAATCATCAATATAAAATTTTAAGAATAACGGGTCCTCAACATCTTATTCTCATTCCATATGAATATGAAACTACGCTTATTACATACTTCCAAAAAATAACAGACCTAAAAATATAAACTCCCTGTGATCTTTCCAAAGTGAGAATCCAAATCACACGCCGCGGTTCCATCTTGCCTTCCACCTATGTTCCTAAGAACACACCCACGTTGCCAAAACAAAGCAAACATGGGTCGAAGAAATTGAATTTCTGTTTGGTATGAGTAGACTAAACACATATAAACATTCAAAACTTTTCTTATCCCACTAACACTTTAACTCTATCATAACCTAATCATTCGGCTTGGAAGAAGGGTGTAGTTCCGTCATTTCAACCGGCATAGCTTCTTCCCAAGCAAAACTTCCATTATATAACTCATTATAATAACTCGTTTTAATATCTAAACCATTGAATTTAAAACTTACCGATATCCACTGATGTATAAGGGTAGGACCGCGTCCCTGCACAAAAATATTATTAAGTCCTACCCTCCTGCAAAAGAAAGTTAGCAATTTTATATAATATGTGCAGATATCCTATAGGTATTCCAATGCAAGCCCAAATACACTCGCATAATCAAATCAATTTCTCTTATCAATTAATCAAATTCTTTTCTTATACACATATTTCACAACCTATGTACCTTAGGTCATTCCCGCCACATTCAAGGAATACCCAACCCTACATTCCCGTACACTCAAGGAATACAACTAACCCGCAAGGCGAATACCTTAGTTCCTCTCTAGGGTAGTCCAAACAATCTGGTCATTCATGGCACATTCAATGAATACCCGGGTCATTCATGGCACATTCAATGAATACCCCTATATAACGCTAACGGGCCATTTATGACACATTCAATAAATGCCCACCTAACATATGACATCAACAGTCATAAAACTCAATTCTAAGACTTGAGGCGTGGAGAGTTCTCAAAGAGGGGTAATTTTATTTACGCATTATTGAACTTTATTTCATGTATTATTATTTCAGAGAACGACAGAATATCTTGATTCACGTATTTTTTTTTGTTTACGCGTTATTAATTTCATGAATGTCTAAGTGTCATAACGTTGTATATCATAAAATACTGCACAATCACATATTAGTTAATACACGTACACACGTATATATAGAAAGGTCTTAGCCTAAAGCCAAGCACGTTAATAGTCCTAGACTTATCCTCTTAGACCGAATCATAATTTTATGAAAAAGTCAAATTTTCAGGTCAACTGGTCAAAGTCAACCCTGGTCAAAGTCAAAGTCAACTATGGTCAAAGTCAACAGTCAACTCTGGTCAACCCGGCCTAAACTCCAAAAACCCAAAAGCCCAAATCCTAAGGCCCATAGTCTAATCTAAAAGTCAAATTTTAAAATCCAAAACCAAAAAGAGAATAGCCCACGATTTTGGCCCAAGCCCAAAATCGTTTTTGGGTACTGTTCATCTCCTTCTTCAAACCAAACTTCCTCCACCCCGACCACCACACAGCCACCACCGCCACCCATCATAAAACAAACCCAGCGGTTTGGTTCCTCACAAAACCCCCACCTATCTATACTAACAAATCTCAATTCCTTATAACGATGAAAACTCGTGATTGGACGCCATTAATGGTCAGCTGAAGCTCCCACCACCACCATTCGCAGCCCTCACACACACTACATTAGCCAACAAACATAACCTAAACCATAACCACCACATCATAACATTTAAAGATTTCAAAATCTTTAACAAGATCGATTTCTATGGCTGCCGCCTCCATTAACCACCGTCCGACCGCTTCACAAGATCTCAAACAAACCACCAACCTCTACCCATCACTCGATATCAACTCGACTGACCACCCCTTCAACCAACCAAAAGGGTTGGTTCTCACAACCAAACAACCGGCAATAAAAAAAATGTGGAAAACTCAATCACTATAATCTAACAATTTTCGACAAGATGTAATCATGTGATTAGAGTTAATACTTCGAATAATTATAAACACGCTTTGTTCAATCGGTGTGCAAACAAATTGATTTCGGACAATTTTTCTGTTGTTCAAACACTGCGTGACATATCGCTGAGACAAGTTATAGAGCATGCATAAAACGGCACGTAAACCAGATGACGGAAGTTTATAAAATTTAGAAAGACAATAGTAACTAAGAAAATCCATGAGTTAAACAAAAATATCTACTCTTTGTTAAAATCGAGCGACTGAAATCTAAAACCCCGCTGCTCATCACCGCCACGCGAACCGATTATCTTCCTCGTTCAAAACTCCTGTTTTTCTCTCAGTAAAACTCTCACTTTTTAACAAAACTCTCGTTTTGTTTTTCTCAAAAAAACTCTACGTGAGAAACCCCTATTTTCCAGTTTTTCAAACCTCTCCGAAAAACCCGGGTTTTAAACCTATCTACTTACTTACGGGCTTTTATCCTATCTACTTACTTACGGGCTTTTTTTTTTCTAACAACTGGATATCCTATTTCTGTATTCTATTTACATTATTATTATTATTAGGAAAATAAACGAAATAAAATACGGGGTGTTATAGTTTATTATTATTATTATTTATTTTTCATGTGTTTTAACTGGTCAAATGATGGAAAAGTTAGTTGACAGTCAATTTGGAGAGGAAATCCTAATTTCAATTATTGTGGGGGGTAATCCTAATTGCCAGTGCTGGTCGGGGTATGTCAATATAACTTTTTTTTTTTTTTGTAACTCTTCAACCAATTTTTTTTTTTTATAGTTTTACCCTTTTTAAAAGTTTTAAATTCCAACAATAAATTATATAACATGATAGAAATAAGATAAAGAATAGGGATACAACTGTAAATGATTGGAGTTGGTTGTCACCGTTTACGGGAGTTTTTGTCCTTTATAGTGGTCCCTATTATAAACAACGTGCTGGCACATGCCACCATGCCACCAGACTAGTGTTATGGAGTCATTTTTGTTGCAATTTTGGTAATACTTAGTTTGCTTCCGACCCAATAAGTAGATGCCACGTTTACAACCAACAAAACAAAAACAAATGAAAAAACGGGTACTGTTTTATATGAATATTCTCCCCATTTTGCCCTCTCCTCCCACAACCCACCAATCCACCACCATCTTTTTATTCTTCTTCATCTCTCTTTATCTATATTAAGTATGTTTCCAAATCAATTAAATTATCGATTTAAACAAAACGACCTCCAACTTCATTTGCCTTCTTCATCAGATTGTAGATTATGAAGAACTCATCGGAATTGCAACAATAGTGATGTTTAGTCAATGGGTTGTTCTATACTTCTATTTAATAAAATAATTGGAAAGAGAGAGGGGTATGAAAAAATGGGTGGTGTTGGATTGGTGGGTTGAGGTGGAGGTAGAAGAAGAGGGCATTTTTGCTGGAAAAGACTTCGGTCCCCAGCGCTTAGGAATGAAGTGTTGGGGTTTATACCAATACCAATCGATTCTCGCACTACACAGATAACTTGTATTTGAACACAATTCAACTTCAGATAAATTCTAAATATCAACTACAACCTATACTAATATGCCAAACTCGCTAAACAACTATTAACAACAGATAATAATGTAAAGCAGAATTAAACGCATACCACAACACAAAGATATACCGTGGTTCGACCAAAGATGCCTACTTCCACAAGAGCTCGTCTTTATATAAAGTGGGAAGGAAGATTACAATATCTCCTTTTCAGTCTCTCACCTTACTAGATCACTCTTATCTCTTTACAGGGTTGTATCTCTGTAAAGGTTATCTCGATCTTGATAGCTTTCAAGATTGGGTTTTTCTCGACTTTTGTCTTCGCCTACCGTGTATTTTTCGGGTGTTAGGTTTTGCCAAAACTCTAACTCTTATTGCAAACTTCGCGGCCCCAATTTTCTTCTGAAAATAGACTTGGCGCTGGTCGCCTCGGCAAGACCAAGTCGAGCTGGTCGCTACCAAGGTCTTGGAAGTCTTCCATGGCATGGGCGCTGGTTTGGTCAAGGCCAATCGAACCTCGGGTCCCTCGACATTTCCCACGCAGAATGAACTTCGTTTTCTCTCCTCATGTGAGGGATAACGCCAACAATCTCCCCCTCCCGAACAGTGAGGGGAGATACCTCCATACAATTTCCAAATCAACAGGAGGAGTGCGCTGCCATTCCGGTAATAGTACAACAAACATCAAACTTACCTTTCGGTAAGACTTTGGTCATCATATCCGACTCGTTCTTGTCAGTATGGATCTTCTCGATACACAAATACTTGTCTTTGAATACTTCTCTAATCCAATGATAACGCACGTGTATGTGCTTGGATCTAGAATGAAAACTCGGATTCTTACTCAAATAGATGGTGCTCTTACTGTCACATAGAACTACAAACTATTTCTGCTTTAGCCCTAGTTCGTCGAAAAACCTCTTCATCCATAGCAACTCTTTGTAACACTCAGTGGCTGCAATATACTCGGTTTCTGTAGTGGAGAGGGCAATACACTTTTGCAACTTTGATTGCCAAGAAACTGTTCCCCCTTCAAAAGTAAGCAGATAACTGGAAGGGGACTTTATCGAGTCAACATCACCTGCCATGTCTACATCAGTGTAGCCTTCAAGTAAGGGCTTACTTCCACCAAAGCACAAACACGATTTGGAAGTACCTTTGAGATATCTCAATATCCACTTAACACCTTCCTAATGCTCCTTCCCCGGATTTGACAGAAATCGGCTTACAACGCCCACGGCGAAAGCTATATCCGGTCTTGTACACACCATTGCGTACATCAAGCTGTCCACTGCAGATGCATAAGGAATCTTTTCCATCTGACTCTGCTCATGCTCACCCTTTGGACACATCTCTTTGGTCATGTGGAACTAGCTACCAAGCGGACAACTGACTGTCTTCGCTTGATCCATGTTGAATCTCTTCAATACCTTCTCAATGTAACTTTCTTGAGAAAGCCACAACGTCTCACTCTTTTTGTCACGAGTGATCCGCATCCCAAGTATCTGCTTTGCTTGACCCAAATCTTTCATCTCAAAGGACTTACTCAAGTCTTTCTTCAGCTTGGATATCTTGTTGATGTTTGGGCCAATTATCAACATATCATCCACATACAGCAATAGAACTATGAAATCCCCATCTGAAAATCTCTGAATAAACACACAATGATCGGAAGCAGACTTCTGTAGAAACCATTATTTCAGAATGAATATTTCTACAAACTGAGAAACCACGCGCAGCGGAATTAATGGTTCTCACGATTTTGGATTGGAAAACATACCTGTAAATCGGTTGTGATAACTCTGAGAATCCAATAGCTATGAAATCAGCAACCACCTCTTGATCTTCTGTTGTATTCCTTTCAAGAGATTGGATGTTGTGTGGGCAACGATCTACCAACCCCTTTCTTTCTCACAAAGCTAGAACCGATTTGGATCTATCTTTTCTTGCCTCTTTTTTCAATCAAGATGAATAGTGAATTTCGACAAAGAAGAAAGGTTTCTATTTATAGGCTACAACAGGGACCATGAGGAGAAATTAGGGTTGGGCCTCCTGACGGGCTTGGGCTTCCCATGTTCGCCCAGAACACACCGCCCAAGTCCGTCAACAAATGGCTTATTCCACTAAAGGCCATTGTTGCACTACCGCCATAATCCCAAATTACGTGTTACGTTTATAGGCTCCATATTATATGCTCGCTGATCTCCCCGTGTTTAAGGTATCGAATGTCCGTTGATTAAGTCAAGTTACTGACAACTACATTAATCAACTTCTTATGTCCTTGAGTAGTACCACTCAACCTCATTGTCATGTCGGATCAAATCCACCTGCAAGGTTTACATGACAATCTTTATGAGCTCCTCAAGGGGACATCATCAACCTGACTTCTTGTGGGACACGGATTTCTTCTATAATCAACAGTACACCTTACATACAATGTCATTACCTAATCCATCGAGTTTGTTGATTCACAAATGAATCTCACTCATTGATGATTTAAAGCAATGTACAATGCACGTAAGTGCCCGTTATTATATCCGAATTAGGAGGACAAGCATCCATAATAACATAAGCGTTTGTTCTCTTATATAGTCAGTATAAAGAGAAACAACCTCACTTGGTCCTGTTCAATACGCACAAAGTGTACTAGTGTAATCCTATAGTCAATATAGACTAATACCAGATTATACTACAACCGTACCAATGGTTTGTCCAAATCCATCTAGGTTGTGAACGATTATTTATACTTTATAAGGTATTGATGATATGATCTTCTGTGTGTTCACACTATATCATCTACAACATAAAGTATTAGACACATGTATATAACTAATAACATATATAATATGCATAACATTTGCCCATATGATTCTCATTCAAAGTATAAAGAATTAGAGTTAATACAAAAGTAATGTTTTTAGTATATAACCCTATCAACTTCTTGTATCCTTACTTCACCATAAAGGAATCAAACTTTATGTACCACTGCCTCGGTGTTTGCTTCAACCCATATAAGCTCTTTATCAACTTGCATATTAGGTGCTCCTTGCCTTTGACCTCAAACCCTTCTACCTGGTCCATGTAGACATCTTCTTCAAGGTCTCCATGAAGAAAAACTGTCTTAATATCTAGCTGCTCAACCTCTAGGTTCATACTTGCGGTCATACCTAATACCACCCGAATAGAAGTCATCTTCACTACAGGAGAGAAAATCTCATCAAAGTCAATCACCTTCCTTTGATCGAATCCCTTCATAACAAGATGAGTTTTGTGCCTTGGGTGAGGATTGGTCTCCTCATGCTTGACTTTGTATATCCACTTATTTTTGAGAATTTTTTCGTACTTGCGGTTTTTCAACTAACTCATAAGTGTGATTCTTATGCAAAGAATCCATTTCGTCATGCATGGCCTTCAACCACTTCTCCTTGTTTGTACCCTCAAGTGCCTCTTGATAGTACATAAGTTCTCCACCATCCGATAGTAGCATGTACGTATGTGGTGGATACCTAGTTGAAGCTAGTCTCTCTCTTTCTGACCTCCTTGCCCCATCTGCTGGTACCTCAGGAGGATGCACTTCTGCTTGCTCTGGTGGTGTTTCATGCATCTCATCTATATTTTCTATACTAATAGGTTCTATCCCATCATGAGCAATAGGATTCTCATCATGAGCTTCAGGCTCATGGTTCTCTGCATTCTCAATGCCTTCTGCACGTTCCACAGTAGGATATTCTAGTTCTGAATCAACAAGATCATTAGTGAAAGCCTGTAGCCCTCCTCAAAGTCTGCTATGGTTTGGTCTTCTAGGAACACAACATCTCGACTTCGGATTACCTTCTTGTTAATCGGATCATAGAGTTTGTAACCAAACTTTTCATCTCCATAACCCAGAAAAATGCACTACTTGGCTTTGTCATCAAGCTTGGATCTCTCATCCTTCGGAATATGCACAAATGCCTTGCACCCAAATATCATTAAGTATCCATAATAAACATCTCTGCCTTACCATACTCTCTATGGATAGTCACTATTCAGAGGCTTCAACGGCGATAGGTTGATCACATGTAGGGCTGTACGTATTGCTTCTACCCAGTCAGTTCTAGGTAGCTTAGAGTAAGATAGCATGCATTTCGTCCTTTCTACAATAGTACGATTCATTCTCTCTGCTATTCCATTCTGTTGCGGTGTCTTGGGAATGGTCTGCTCATGATGAATCTCATGACTCTGGCAATACTCTTCAAACGGCCCAATGTACTCACCCCCATTATCTGAGCAAATACATTTCAACAACTTCCCAGTCTCTCTTTCAATTATGCTATGGAATTTCTCAAACAGGCCAAATACTTCATCCTTGGTCTTCAGACTATAAGCCCATATCTTTCTTGATGCATCATCAATGAAGGCCACGAAGTATGAAGCTCCCCCATGGGACTTCACTTTTATAGGACCACATAAGTCTGTGTGCACTAGTTCAAGAACATTGTCCTTTCTGTTAGATGAGAATCTTTGGAAAGACACCCTGTGTTGCTTTCCTACAAACAATGAGTACATGTATTTAAATGTGTACCTTTGATGTCTGGCAAGGCCTTTTGCTTAGCAAGAACTTCCATCCCTTTTATGCCCATATGACACAATCTCTTGTGCCACAATTCGGAGGAAGCTTCTTCTTCTGCCGCATTCACTTCTGCTTTACACAAACTAGCCTGTGTTTTGTAAAGAGAGCAAGTTTTCTTCTCTCTGGCTGCTACAATGGAACCTCTGCTCAGTTTCCATACCCCGTTACCAAACGAGTTTACAAAGCTATCGTCATCTAATTTCTCAACCGAAATTAGGCTTAACTGTATGTCAGGGACATGTCTTACATCCTTGAATGTCAAGGTGTAACCGACATTGGTTTCTACATAAACATCTCCAATGCCTATAATCTTCGAGATGCCACTGTTACCCATCCTTACTTCACCATATTCACCACAGCTGTAGGTAGTGAAGAATCCCTGCGGCGATTGTGACGTGATAGGATGCTCCTATATCTATCACCCACTCTGTATTCTGACATGAGGTACTAAGACAGCACACACCACAATCTGACACAATTCTCACTAGATCGTCGACTAGTGGGAATTGTAGATACTAGTGTAGTAGTATCTCTGCCTGTGTTTCCGTTCCTCTGCACCATGTCTTCATATACACAGTTATTCTTCTCATCTCTTCGATTGTTCTTAAGACTCATATCTGAAGTGGCCCTTGGTGGCACAATAGTAATATTACCTCTCTGCCTTAGGGCTTCTAGCTTCACCCCTAGATTTACTTCTGTCATCACCTCTAGAACGAGATGGTTTTCTGTATCTATCTCTCCCTCGTTTCTCTGTGACAAGGATCTCTGAGCGAGATGAGCTGCCTTTTGAACTCCTTCTAGTCACCTCATTCAACAAAGACGTGGTAGCCATCTCCATGGTAACAATTCCATCCTTGGCTGCTCCGTGTAAAGAGACTGCTAATGTCTCCCAACTTTCGGGTAGAGAGCCTAATAGAAACAAAGCCTCAACTTCGTCTCCCAAATCAATCTTCATCAAATGCATCTGATTGATGGTATTCTGTATTTCGTTAAGATGCTCAAACATTGAAGAACCTTCTTGGTACTTTGTGTCGGCAAACTTCTTAACGACCAGCACTTTGTTTCCGCCCGACTTCCCCTCATAAAGGTATTCGAGTTTCTTCCACAAGCTGAAGGCTGTAGTCTCTTGGGACACATGGTGAAAGACACTGTCGTCAATCCACTGTCGAATGCATCCAATCGCTTTTTTGTCAAACTTTTTCCACTCAGCCTCATCAGTCTTTTTTGGTTTTACTCCCTCATTCTCAATGGATAGTGCCAAGTCTTTGCAGTATAGCAAGTCTTCCATCTTGGCTTTCCAGATGGTGTAGTTTTTCCTATTCATACTCGTCATGCGAGTGTTCATGGACTTGTCCATCTCTACAAGTTATTTAAACTCAAATCTTCCCTCAGGAATTTTGTCAAACACTTTCCGACCAAGATTTGGATAACACCCTAAGCTAATCTAACCAAGACTCTGATACCAGTTGTTGAGGTTTATACCAATATCAATCTATTCCCCCACTACACAGATAACTTGTATTTGAACACAATTCAACTCCAGACAAATTTTAAATATTAACTACAACCTATACTAATATGCCCAACTCGTTAAATAACTATTAACAACAGATAATAATGTAAAGCAGAATTAAACGCATACCACAACACAAAGATATACTGTGGTTCGGCCAATGGTGCCTACTTCCACAAGAGCTAGTCTTTATATAAAGTGGGAAGGAAGATTACAATCTCTCATTTTCAGTCTCTCACCTTACTAGATCACTCTTATCTCTTTACAGGGTTGTATCTCTGTAAAGGTTATCTCTCGATCTTGATAGCTTTCAAGATTGGGTTTTCTCTGACTTTTATGCTGCCTCTCGTGTATTTTCTGGATGTTAGGTTTTGCCAAAAACTCTAACTCTTATTGCAAACTCGCGGTCCCAATTTTCTTCTGAAAATAGACTTGGGTACGGGTCGCGCCTCGGGCAAGACCAAGTCGAGCGCGGGTCGCGCTGAAGGTACTGGAAATCTTCCACGGCATGGGGGCGGGTCGCGCTCTAACATTTCCACGCAGAATGAACTTCGTTTTCTCTCCTCATGTGAGGGATAACGCCAACACGAAGTGTGTCCAAAGCGGCTGAGGACCACACATTTGGTATTTTTTGTTTTTTTTTTAAATTTCTTGAAGACTTTTTGGGTGAAAATGTTGATATAGATACCAAATGTGTGGTCCTCAGCCGCTTTGGACGCACTTCGGTCCTAAGCGCTGAGGACCGAAGCTTTTCTCATTTTTGCTGGTGGGTTGGATTTGATAATTAGAGAGAGAGAGAGATGAAATGGGTGGTGGTGGTGGTGGAGGTGGAAGGAGGTAGGGGTGGGCAATTGGCCGGGTCGGGCTAGCCCGGCCCTAAACATTTAAAAGCCCTTTAGATATTAAGGTCGAGTCGGCCCGGCCCTAAAGTCAGCATAGGGTCGGGTCGGGCCGGGTCACAAGTCTAAATCTCAAGCCCTGACCCTACCCTAAGCCCTCTTTAAAAGCTTTAGGACTGGGTTTTAGGGTCAGGTTTTAGGACCGGGCCTATATATTTTTTTCGTTCTATAAATGCCATTTTTCAGACAAAGGTTGTTTTTTTGGTTTCTGTGTTACAAATGTCTGCTCTGTATTTCGCTTTAATGGTGTGAATGGAAACCTTTAGTTCTAGACTTGGCTTGGATGTGAATAAAAATATAATTTATAAGAAGTAAGTGGGAAAATAAATTGAGAATAATAAGTTCTAGACTTTGATTTGATGATCAAAGGAATAAAGTCTTATTTTTTTATTAGGCTAGTGCTCATTGTTTTTCATAGCTGCTAGATAGGTTGACAAGTTTTTGTTATATAAGACAAGTTATTGGAAGTACCCTTGGGTGTAAGTGATAAATTACAAAGGACAATGTTATTTTAATTAAAATATTTAACAAAGAGTTGGACAATTATGGTACATGTATTTATAGTGAAAATGTAAAACTATAACTAGGGCTTAGTTTGGGCTGAATTAGGGTCGGGCCTATGTTTCAGAACCTTAGCTCTAGCCCTGCCCTAGAAGGCCTTAGGGTCGGGTCAGCCCTGCCCTAAACTCTGTGAGGGCTTTAGTTGTGAGGGATTTATAGGGCTTAGGGTCGGGTCGGTCAGGGCCGGTTAGGTTCGTTAGGGCCAAATTCCCACCCCTAGAAGGAGAGGGCAAAATAGAAAGAATTGTAATTAAGAACAGTAACCTGTTTTTGTTTTACTTTTTGTTCTATTGAATGTACACGTGGCACATACTAATTAGGCCAGAAGCAAACTAAGCCTACAAATATTGCAGCAAAAATGAGCCCCTAGTGTTATTGTTATCATAGTACAAAATATCAAGATATGGGTATTTATCGATATTAAATTTCTGGATATGTATCGTGGATATATCTCCCTCTTTGGGGATATTTGACATTGTTTCACATGCAAATATCGTGGATATATCCAAAATATCGACAAATATCATGGATATTTCTTGATATATCATGATACATTATTTATATTTATTTGAAATATAATGGTAAATATTAAATAAAATTGTTATATACACAAAATATCGCCAAATATCTCCAAATATCGCAAATATCATCGAAATATCACCAATATTTAAAGTCGTATATATCTCTGAACATATCATGATATTTATATATCTTTCTCTGAAATCTGGATAGATATCCCCAAATATCGCGATATATCGGGATATTTTGTACTATGGTTGCAAAGACTTTATTCCGATTTCAGTACAAGCCAATGCAAAATTGGCACACAAATGATGTTGCCAACGAACACTTTCGGTCAGTTCGATCAGTTAGGTTATTTGAACTTCCCCAAATACCCTTAGTTCTTCTTGGAGCAGTTTCCTACGTGGATTTACTTGTCCATGTGTGTTAACAACTTGATTCAATCATGACCGTTAATCAAAAGAACATGTGGCTGTCTTCATCCCATTCGATCCATTAGAACCCAATTGCTCTTTGTAGTCTCATGGAAATACAAAATTGCCCTTTCTTAAAGCCCATGCAGGTTCAAACATCAAAGTCATTGTTGTTTTATCTATGGAACCTGCTTACTACCCCATTGAGCATGATTTTTGCTATGTTATGAATTGGGAATGAAGCTTTCATGAAAATGGGTTGGTAGTGTTCGTAACTGCTAATTTCAATGGGGTATTGGGAACTTCTAATTTCGATGGAGTTCATGTGAATGGGTTCTGATATAGAAGCTATAAGAAATTTTCTTATAGCAAGAAAAAGGGGTGAAATTGTTTTTGATTTTTGTGTTAATTTTTATGTTAGTTGTTAGATTTTTGTGGAAAATTTTCCATGAATGATCATATCGTTTAATTTGTTATTTGATTCTAAATCCATTAATGATTTTGGAATTGGTTTTGAGAACTCGGTGATTCTTTGCACAAGATCATCAATGCAGTGTGTCGATTCTAACTATATTGAATAAAGTTTTAATTAATATATAATATTGACGGTATACCTAAAATTGACGACGGACTTTATTTTGATGTGGGTAAGTAGCCACGCTAGACTATTGAATTGAATACTACGCATGAAACTGCTAGAAACAAATGGTAAGGGTAGTTTTGGAAATGCAATCTACTTAACTGATGGAAGGTGTCATAGCATTTTCAATATAGGTGACTTTGAGGGGAAATAACAACTTGTCACCATTAACAAAAATGAAAAAATAGTCCCGATACACGAAATCCGCGTCTTGTGAGTTGCGAAGGCAATCAAGGCATAGATATATTTTACTTAATTAGACAATCTCATTGAGCCAAGAGATAGCAAGTAAGGGTGGAATTCGAGCTAAACAAGCCGAGCTTTACCATGCTCAAGCTCGTCTCGCTAATTACACAAGCTTTAAATTGAGCTCGAGCTTGGCTCATATAGTAAACGAGCGAGCTCGAGCCGAGCTTAAACGAGCCAAGCCCAAGCTGAGCCCGAGCCGCTCGGTTATTTTACACTATAAATATGCTATTTGAGCTAAACGAGCCGAGCTTCATCAAGCTCATTTGTTACACGAGCTTTAATTTGAGCTCGAGCTTTTTTTTCGATATAAGCCGACTTAGATTAGATAAAACCACCTAAAGATGAACAGGAAAACAATTCTGAGCAAGCATACACTTCGGAAGATCAAACCCACCCAGCTGATGGTTAGCCCATTTTGCTAGGGTGTCTGCATCCCCATTAAAAGTCCTACTTCTCCAAACAAAAGAACATGAATTCAAACCCAAAATGTTATATGATATAGAGGTCTTCAGCGTCTCTAGGAACCAAGGGTAGTCATCTCCTTGAAGCGCTTTGATCACTTCCCGATTGTCACCTTCCAAAACGTAATTGCTATGTCCCAGCTGTTTTGCCAACGGAGCTGCCACTTCAGCTGCAACCATTTCTGCTTCCCCTGACTCCCTAGCCTTGAATCTCCTTACTGCAGCTCCAACTATATCCCCTTCGCTGTTACTGGCGATTGCTCCAGCCCCTGCCCATCTTGTGTTCCTGCAGAAAGATGCATCAAATCTCATCACTATACAATCATTTGGTATAATAGGAAACATATTATTCAAATCATATTCAGAGAGAGAAGGTTCTAGAGGGTTTAGAGAAGCTTCTCCGAAGCCCTCAAGCACTTGCGCCAATCCTTTGCTTTCGGTCGATGATCGCGATCCCTATTTCCCTTCCCACGTGTTCAAATTTGGCTTCATTTCTAGCTTTCCAAATATGTTGGATCGGTACATGATGTGTGTCCCAGCCAAGGCTATCTCATTGTTTTGCTATGGCACGGGACGGGGAACATATCAATTCTTTCCCTCAAGTCTTGGTGTTGCTGGAAGTGATTGATTCGCAATCCCACTTGTGAGCTAAACCATACCGCTCTAGTCCAGTCACAATTAAAGAATAAGTGCTCAGCTGTCTCAAGCTCTTTGTAACAAAAAGGGCATGTGAAATCCCCTTTCATATTTTTTTCAGCCAGCCTGTCTCCTAGAGGGAGCACATTCATATACACTTACCAGACAAACATCTGGATATAGGCAGGCAGAGGGGTTTTCCATATTTGTTTAAGAGTTATGCAGTTCATACCAAAACTTTGCCCCATCTCAGCGTTTTTATTTCCCCTCAGAAAATTATAGACAGACTTAACAGTGAGTTTTCCAAACCTTTCCATAGCCCATATCATTTTATCAGCTGTTGCCCCCTCTGGTTTGACAACAATCTCTTGAATCAGCTGGCATATGAATGGGTGGAAGTGCTGATTAAGTTTGGCTGAGTCCCATCCACTATTATCTGACAGAAAGAGGTCAGACACATGCAAATTGGACAGAGAGTCATCCATTACTCCCAATTCTTCTAGAGTCACAGGCTTATCAAGACATTTTAGCCATGGATCCTTCAGAATGGAAGTAGTAGATCCCTGTCTTATTCTCCATATCAGCCCCCCACTTATGGAATTAAAAGTTTGATGTATGCCCTTCAAGAAGTAGGAGGCTTGATCAGGAGGTTTCTCCACATCTCCTATCCATTTCTTTCCATAAATACTGAACATTGTTCTAGTCCACAGAGAATGAATGTCTGTGGCTGCTTTCCAGGGTAGTTTGGCTAACATAGCCACATTCATATCTCTTGTTTTCCCCGAGCCCCGGCCCCCCTTCAAGTTTGCTCTTTACAAATCTGATCCCCCCTATGGTGTGAACACTTTTGATAGATCCTGTTCCATTCCACCGAAATCCCTACAAGTTTTGTCTATCTTGTTACATGTTGAGAATGTGCAACAAGTAAGTAGACATGACATATAGGGGTGGCTTGGATAATGACTTGGATGAGTGTCACACCCGAATTTCGGCAACGGAAAAACATTATTTGTTCCCGACTCTTCGATCTCAGAGGTGTGGCGACTCTCAACTCCCAAAACCCATAAAAGCGGTTTAAATATGCGGATAATTAAAAACCAATAAAAATTTCAATTAAACAAATGTCATATTCATTACAAAAATTCATCAAATAAGATTAGGTTACAAATCTCTTTTCAATAACTCTTTAATTAAAATTACAAATGAAAATACAAATAATATTTCCTGTTGAAAATCTATATCACCTTAAGGGAAAACAAAACCTATCTTGAAATGCAACGCTAACGCAAACCACAAGCAGCAACCAATCTTCTTCAACACTAAACCTGTCAAGACTTATCAACTGTGTTCATTTAATGCATACACCCGATAAGCAAACATGCAAATCGGTTGAGATTATAAAAATCTTTGGTGTGAGTAGCTCTAAAATACAACATATTCTTATACAAATATATACACAAACCATACGGCAGTTAGTTCCTCCACCGAGGCGCCGTAACTTTCAACAACTAATACAACATCCTTAAGTACAATAATCTAGGCAGGTAGTTCCTCCACTGAGGCGCCTTAACTTCCAACAACTAATACAACATACCATACGCATAATAAAAAAGCATTTAGTTCCTCCACGAGGCGTCTTAGGTTCTAACTAAACTACTAACCAACCAAACATATACAATCATCTATCTAGAGATATATCATTTACCAACATATTACCATAATTATATTAGTTAAGGTTTTCTTTGCGTGTCCCTAAAATCACGTCAGATCTATGTCTTACTAGTTTCCTGGCTACCACAATCGCTACCCAACGCCGAACATGTACATCCACATGCCTCCCTTACATAATGAGCCACTCGTGGCGTAAACTACCACGGCGGGATGCGCGACACCGTAAATCCTCACACGGAAGCCAAATCTATGTAAGTAATGCCACTATTCGCATAAAATATCGCGTCATCGTTCTATTTTGCGAGCGAAATAATCAAGCCACTATTTGGCTCGCCCGGGAGGGCCATTCAGCTTTTTCAAACGCCGGGGAGGGCCAATCACATTACGACGCCGAAGGCCATTGGATTAAACAAAAACCGGAAGGGCCAATCACATTACTTACGCCGAAGGCCATTCGGATTAACTGAAATGCCAGAAGGGCCAATCACATTACTTACGCCCGAAGGCCATTCAGATTAACTGAAACGCCAGAAGGGCCAATCACATGAGTTATGGTAGTCAGGTTCTAGGATTTTCGTTACGTAATTTATTCAAGTGTCATCCATCTATGACTCATAATAATTCCACTATATCACGTGCAGGTCAATTACCTTATTGCACTAAGCCGCACTATTTAGAAATATCTCAATTATATCTCGTAACCACTTTTATTATTTCACGTGCCAATATATTATTGCACTACGCCACACTCCCGTGGGCAAATATCCCCACATACTATACTATCTCATAGTAGCATCTCACATATAAAATAATGGAGTGTTTATACATTTATGTCTCCAAAACTATTGCATTTAATATATATATCCCAACATATATATGTTTTACACACTACTCACGTCAAATCTTAATTAGATAATGACAACTAAATTTATATCAGCTTCCACAGCATTTTAACATTTAATTTGTCCATGCAATTTACAACATAAAATGTAGCACAATTATACAGTCTACAATCCACAATCAAAGCCCAATATATATATGCTTTACACACTACTCACGTCGAATCATAATTAGATAATGACAAACAACGTTATATAATGTTCGACAATATTTTATTACTATATTAGTCCATATAATCAAATATGTGAAAAACTGGAAAACAGTCAACATTCCACAGTCAACGGTCAATGGTCAAAGTCAACGGTCAAAGTCAACACGTCATGGTCAAAGTCAAACTGGCATGGTCAAAGTCAACATATCAAGGTCAAAGTCAAAGTCAACATGTCATGGTCAAAGCCAAACTGTCGTTTCCATGTTCGACAGGTTCAGGGTTATAGCCATGACTCATGGCTAAGGTCAATGTGCATGGTTCATGGGCTCATGACTAAGATAATGGTTCGGACCCAACTGGCCAAGCCCAAACCTTAGAACCCGAAAGTTTAAAACCAACTTATTTATTCTACCTGACCCAATTGGATCTATTTTAAGTTATATGGACTGGCCCCAAGCAATATTAGAAACTGGCCCAAAAACACAACTGAGTTCGGCCCGAAAACTTTAAATTAAACTGGTCCACCAAACAAATATTAGAACTGGCCCAACAATTTAGAACATAATCGGGCCCAAAAACTTTAGACTGAACTGGCCCATAGGCTAAGCCAAATTAGTCTGGCCCCAAACAAAACAAGCTAGGGCCCAAGAACTTTAAAACAAAACCGGCCCAACAACTAAACAAACTAGAATCGGGCCTAAACAAAACCGACCCACCTGGTCTTGACCCAAGCCCAAGAGAAGCCGACCCAGGCCCAAGCCCAGCCGGTCATCTCCTTCCTCCAGCAGCCACCAATCTCCGGCCACCACCATCTCCCATTTCAACCAACCGAAATCACTCCCCAACACCAACCCTACAACTTTACTAAAAGCCAAAAACTCAATTCTTAAGTTTAAAATCCTCAACCAAAACTGGATCTGGAACCTTCATTGCCGCCATTAATGGCTGCGACAAGCTTCCAACAGCATTCATGCCTCCTCACTACCCCCATTCATCAAACAATCAACCCACAACAACCCAACATTCAAAGACACAACCAAAACAGTTCAAACTACCAAAAATCGCCCCACCCTAGAATCACAGTAATGGCGTTCGGCGCCATTAAAGCCTTCTCAAGCTTTGGCAGCACCTTACCATCACCCAAACAAAACAACAATAACCCCTCCAAACCAACAATCCATCCTCAACAACCAGTTCCAACCAAAACCCAAGCAACAAGTTTAAGTCATCAGCATAGAGCAAGCGTGTTAGGGCCGTAGAATTTCTCCTTATCCGAACACCATGAAGCTCATTGTTGACCTCTGCTCTAGCATCATCCTTGAGAGGGCCTCCGAGATCAAGATGAAGATATATGGGGATAGGGGGTCCCCTTGTCTCAGCCCTCTCTCAGGAATCACCTTCTCCAAAGGAGATCCATTAAGCATAACTTGGAATGAAATAGTGGATAAGCACTGGTGAATCATGCTTCTCCACTTGTTTGTAAACCCAAGTTGTTCAAAGATGTTATCCACAAAAGTCCATTCCACCTTATCGTAGGCCTTGACCATGTCTAGTTTAAGGGCACACCATCCCTCTCCCTTATGTTTCATGTTTTTCATATTGTGGAAAACCTCACAGGCAAGACCTACATTGTCCCCAATGCTCCTTCCTTTGATGAAGGCCCCTTGGAAAGGAGACACAATCCTGTTCAACAGCCCTTTCAGCCTATTGGCAAGAACTTTTGATACAATCTTGTACCCAAAGTTGCATACACTGATAGGACGAAATTTGGAGGCATGATCAGGGTTCGCCACCTTAGGTATCAAGGCAATGTAGGTCTCGTTGAAACTAGGATTAAGTTGCCCATTGGTAAAGAAGTCTTGCACAAAAGCCACCACAGCTGGACCAACAATGTCCCAACACATTTTATAAAAAACACCTTGAAAACCATCTGGACCAGGAGCTTTAAGGCTGCCCATTTTATTCACCACCTTCCAAATGTCCTCCTTACTAGGGACACTAATGAGAATCTCATTCTCTCTCTCACTCACTATTCTGTGGAACAGATTCATAATCTAATCATCCCTTTCAGGTTGATCAGAATGAAAAATCTCAGAAAAATAGTGGTTGAGAGAGTTTCCCACAGCAGTTCTCCCTTCCTGCCAAATCCCATCTTCATTTTTTATTTTCTCAATGTTATTTTTTCTCCTTCTATATATAGTTGAGAGATGGTAGAATTTGGTATTCTTTCCCCCATCCTTAATCCAGTTAGTGGAGGACTTTTGTTTCCAAAAATCCTCCTCCTTATCATACCAGTCCAGCAGAGTCTCTTTCAACTCTTTTGCTTTAATATAATTCTCAATAGAGAAAGGCTTAGCCAAGACCTTGTCCAGCTCCTTATGAGTAGCCTTGATATTCGAGAAAATATTACCAAACACAACTTTATTCCACACAGACAGATCCACCCTAGTTTTGTTAAGCTTATGTATCAAGTTGCTATCAGGAAGGTCATGAGTTATAGCATCCCAAGCTTTTCCTATCACAGGTCTACACATATCATTAGTAAGCCACATATTAAATTTTTTGAAAGGTCTAGGATTATACTCCTCCCTGTTAACCATCTTAATAATAAGAGAAATATGGTCAGAGGAGGCATTGGCCACAGTCTGGACAAGGGCATGAGGGAACAGAGTTAGCCACTCAGGAGAGGCTAAAGCTCTATCCAGCCTTTCAAGAACATGGGC
The DNA here is from genome assembly GCF_015680905.1 of Coptis chinensis. Lineage (NCBI taxonomy): Eukaryota > Viridiplantae > Streptophyta > Magnoliopsida > Ranunculales > Ranunculaceae > Coptis > Coptis chinensis. Next base: position 92,147,807 of record NC_141462.1, read on the forward strand.
TCCAGGTCTACGATTATTGCTCCAGGTGAACTTGGGTCCCTTAAAACCCAAGTCCACCAAGCCAAGATCATTAATTAAGCTGTTGAACTCCTGCATACTCTTGGTAAAGATACTCCCCCCCCTTCTCATTCAACTGAGTTATGGCATTAAAGTCACCAAACAAAACCCAAGGGCCAGGAATCAGAGGGGCTAGTCCCCTCAACTCATCCCAAACTTTTTTCCTATTGTGAGCAGCTGGTTCCCCATAAACAAAAGAGAAAAACCAGTCAACAGGACTGAAATAATTTGAAATTTTACCTGTGACTTGATTGCGAGATGCCCCCAGAATCTCTATGTCCACTCCTTCTTTCCATAGAATTGCCAGACCTCCACTTACACCTTGCGCAGGAACTGCAAAATATCCACTCAGCTTGAGCTTCTTACTTAACCTACCAATACCCTCTTTGCTAGCTTTAGTTTCTGCCAAACACACTATATCTACATTGTGCCTACCCATCAGGTCCTTTAATTGTTGAATCGCCGTGGTGGTACCTATCCCCCGGCAGTTCCAGGCGTGGATCGTCATGGATACCAAGGCAGCTGTGATGGGACAGCCACCGCGAACCCTGGAGGAGTATCCAGACCCCCACTGTAAGAGTTCTCCATGCTTTGCTCTTCCTCCATCCTATGTTCTGAACATGTCTTGCTCACTCCAGCATATCCTTGTTCCCTCTGTGTCCTTTGTGTTCCTTGGACTTCATTTCTATCCACAGTTAAGTCATCGATAGCCAACGGTGCTGGTTGGATTACTAGCTCTTCCTCATGTCCATGTCTACCCCTTTGATTCTGATTTCCCCCTTCTTTTTCCAGCTCCTCTTCATTATCCAAAAAATAAAATTCCATTGGTACTTGATGTTCCCCAATCATCTCTTCAAATTCGACTCATTTTTATTTGTATCCATCGTCTCCTCCGATGCAGTTGGGGTAGGATCTGTAGTAGAAATAATATCAATATACTCCTCTGAGGAGTTAGATATGGCTGAATCACTCGATACTTGCACTATATAAGCATTTTCTGGAATCAAGAGGTGCCCTTTCCCCTGATTTCTCATCTCAGCTGCCTCTTGCTTAGCTTTCTTTGACCTTTGTTCTACTACCCTTTTGCTTCTCCTAACCCATCCAACTCCCCCATTCAACACCATATCCCCTTCCTTGACACAACTCAGATCTAATTTTCTCTTTTCTTTTCTTTTAAAGATCTCTCCTTGCTCCCTTTCGTCTCTTTCCAGCCTTGCTTTAAGCTCAGCTCTGGAGCCCTTTTCTCTTCCACCTCGAGAAACCATGAGTTTAAAGCCTCTACCACGTGTTGGTCTGTTGTGGTTGGTTGCTTGCTTGCCAGCTTGGTCCTCTTGCATATGTAGCTTCTGGCTTGGTTGGCCTGATACAGATCTTTTGAGGCTCGAGGCACCATTTTTGAAAACAAGCGTAGGTTTTTTGGGAGATGGATAATCACTCTGCTCACTTAATCTATCTTCCTCTGTCCTACTCCTATCGCACTCATCAACCATTCCTTCCACCTGATCTCCTTTATAAGCGGTATCCAAAACCCAAACCGCTTCTATGTGAGAGGCCTCCATCTTATTATCCCAAGTATTTCCAGAGTGGGCTAAGCCCAAAGTCGTTTGAGCATCCATCATCATGAGACCTAGACTCATCTGGTTAACTTGTGGGCTTAGGTGTTTCCCCCTTTCAGTTAGGTCCTTTAGCCCACTTCCCTGTTTCTGTACTTCTACCTTTTGGGCCTGAGGCCCATGTCCTTGTTCCCCATTTGAATTGGTCTCAGCTCCCATGGCGACCTTTGACTCACTAGCCGTTGGGGTATCCGTTGAGGTAGCCGTTGAGACTGTAGTTCTGAATCCTGTTCCTGACACCACTGCTCCTTCCTTGTTTTTTACTTTTTCTTCCCCTGTGTCAGCTGCCATAGGCCCTACCCAGCTGTCCTGTTTATTCCTTACCATATTTTTCCGGCCACCATATTCCCAGATCATTCTTTCTGATGCCGGAGTTTCTTCAAATCGTAGCTTATATGGGATCCCAGCTATAACGAGAGATTGTTTCCCCGTAAAAGCAACTCCATTGTAAAACTTATTGGCTTTAATTTGGCTGTTAAAATTTTGTTTGACATCCTTCAAAGATCCTCCACATTTCATCAGATCATATCGGTGTTGATTGCGCAATCTACATGCTAGCTGGTCGTGTCCAATAACACCGCAGAAATAGCAAAACAACTCCAACTTCTCATACCTGAATCTAACCACTATCTCTTCTCCTGTTTCCAACTTGATCTGTTGGTCCTTCTGCAGTCTTTCTTTAACATCCATCTCTATTTGGATCCGAGCTACCTGTTGATTGAACTCAAGTGGACAGGATATGTCCACTTCCAAGACCTTCCCCAGCCCATCCCCAATCTTCCAGACATTAACCTTGTTTATTCTTTCCTTTGGAAGATCCCAGACTTGTACCCAGAAATGGACTAGGTCAAACTGGTAGTCATCTAAACTCCATCCTCTACACCATACCTTTACAAAGAATACCTGACCTTCCAGCATCCACGGACCATTATGTAGCACATGTTGCCATTCCTTATCAGATTCAAAAACCATCTTTACATGTTCCCTATCCAGGCGCTCAAGAGTTATTCTGCCTTTTGTTTGCCAGATTCTATGGATATCTTTTCCGACCTCCTCCAGCTTTAGTGGGTATCTACCAAGAAACTTTCCAATCAGAGTAAGCTCCTCAATGACGGTTTCCTCTATATTAATGCAGTTGAGCTCTATAACTTTATTCCTTTTCTTTCCAAAGAACAGGTTTTTCATGTTCTGTTGAAGGGTCTCAATCTGATTGGTGTTGCTATTATCTTCTTTTTGGACTATTTCTATCTCAGTTGAGATGCTCATGGTTCCCCCTGTTCACCGCTAAACCCAAAAACCTCACAACCAGAGTTAGAAACTCCACTATCTTCAGGCCAGGCCTTGGTTCCAAGCCAAAGAAAGGGTTTGGGGGAGGAGAGAGGGAGGAGGAGGTTTGAAGTTATGGCTAGCAAGGTAGCCCCAAAGGAAGAGGAAAAGTGCTGCTATCTCCCATAGCAAGGAATTCTTTTTTTTTTTTTTTTTTTTTTTTTTATAGCAAACATGCACTCAACTAGATAGGCTGCTGCTACTATTCTTCTATAATTTGAGCTCGAGCTCAGCTCATATAGTTAAACGAGCGAGCTCGAGCTGAGCTTAAACGAGCCAAGCCCAAACCGAGCTCCGATCCCTCGGCTCAAATTCCACCCTTAATAGCAAGGAAAAAAGTTGCACCAAATATAGTGAAAACAACAATACATTATGGAACCATGTGGGAAGCTGACAATACAGTACACTGTTCCTCGGCTTCCAATGAATACTATTTCCTCTCACTCCCTCTATAAATACCACGTACACTCTTGCTTGTATTATCATATCACTTGATAGCTCCTCGTTCCTTTTTTTAGCTTCTCTTTTACAATGGGTTTTAAATTCATGAGAAAGTAAGAAATTTCTCTATCCCTCTTTTTCAGATTTGTGTTACCATATCACTTGACAGCTCCTCGTTCCTTTTTTAGCTTCTCTTTTACAATGGGTTTTAAATTCATGAGAAAGTAAGAAAATTCTCTATCCCTCTTTTTCAGATTTGTACTGATTGTTTCTTGTTTGGAGGTATCTGGTGAGGAATCGTTGTTTGTAGGTATATCTGGTGAGGAATCATAATGTAGATGTCCTCTATCCCACTCCGAAATTAAAACAAATCTCTTTTTCAGATTTGTACGCTGAATTGTTTCCATAACTAAGAAATGTTGTGTTTATTTAACTATAATGAGTTTACTGCTTGATCTTTGTACTTTATTAGACATTTTACGTGAAAGCTCTGTCAAGGCTCCTACACTCCTCCTGTGAAGCCTCCCCGCCAAGGCCCCCTGTTAAGGCTCCAAGCCCAGCCTCGGTCAAGGCACCTGCTCCATCCATAAAATTGTTGCCTCCGGTGCTGCATAACAGGTGAAATAAAATGCCTTAATTGTCTCATTTAATTAAGATCATGTGATCCGAATTCCCAAGTCCATCTTTGGACCTAAGTATTACTTCACGACTCTTAATTGGACCATTTTAAAGAGGTGATCATGGATCGGGTTTCACTTTGCTACTTTTGTATTGTGGTGAAAATTTTGTTTAAAAGCAAAAGCCAATGCCAATGATGGCTAGAAATCATCGAAAGGTGTCAATTAACTTTGTAGGATGTTGATGATATTTTTCATGGTTGGTCGCGGTGTCCAACACTTTGTGGAGGAAGGTGCAAACCGCATTCGAATTAGGCACCGCACAAGAGTTTGTGTTACATCTTTGTCGTGATGCAAATGTGTTCCACCTGGTACATTTGGCAACAAGGAGATGTGTGGGAAGTGCTATCTTGAAATGACTACCCATGGAAATAGGCCTAAGTGCCCTTGAAGGTATTTCTTTGAAGCTTCAACACTCTTATGCACCCTAGTCTCAATTAGTAGCAAGGACATGTGCCATGATATGTATTATGTAATAGTTCTAAATTTCTAGGTGCCATGATATGTAAAAGTTTTAAGTTTCTAATTAACAATGAAAAGTATTAATTTCAGACTTTCAGCTACTTAGGTCTGTGATTTTACAATTTTTTTTTTCTTCCAGTTTTTTCTGTTTTTTCCATTTGTTTGTCCAAGTGCGTGCACAACCAAATGGAGTTTGGGTTTGGGACTAAAGATGAAGCATTATGCAGAGTGTGTTTAAGACTTAAGTTAGAGGCCTTTTTATTGGTAATGAAAACTTCATGGGCGGGGCCATGAGAGGTTTCAGCCTTTTATTGATCTCGACATGATTATGAGTATATAACAACTAAATAGGGATCACCAATTTTAATTTTAATTTTAATTTTGATTTTAATTTTAATTATTATTTAATTATTTATTTTTAATGGAAGAAAACATTCAAGCTATATGGTCCTCGTAATCTCTTATGAGTTACTTGAAAAGTATATATTATGCATCCTTAAATATTATAGTCAAGTTATGTTTTCTGACATCAACAATCTAAGAACACGAGGGGATCTTAGTATCTTCAAGCCATTTAGGCATATAGGCATCACTACTTGCAACTTTGCAAGTTACAACTTTGGGGCTGAGTTTACATATTGGAAAGATAGCGATATACCCAAAACCGATATATATCGGAAAAATCGGATCAAGTTTAGAGAAATTACATATCGGAAAGATAACGATATATATCGGTTTTGGTCCCTATAAAATGGAATGGTGTCTCACAGGTTTTTGATAGAGTGAAGTTCGACGCTTTGCTTAGTTTAGAGAAATGGCAAATTGGGTAAAAAAAAATTAAAAAAACATTAAGTCTTGTGCAAGCATACATCATAGTATTATCTGCAATGTGTGCCAAAATAATAAGGCGGTGGGTAGCTACAAAGGGCTACAAGCCCACAGGAAATAAATGCATAATACTATGATGTATGCTTGCACAAGACTTAAGAATTGGGATGACGGAACAAAACGGGCGTGCGGATCTCTGTTTCATACTAAGAAGGAGTTGGATATGCATCGTCTTAACGACTATGCTCACAAGAACAAGAAAGAAGAGTAACAGTCTGTTTTCGTTGTAATAGAGTTGGGGGAGTGGAGGTGTTTTGTTTTATTGTTTTCCTTTTGTAACAGAAGAGTTGGGGGATCAACTCTGAATCCTAGCTTGTTTATTATGTTTATTTGATATATGGTAATAGCCACTTATTAAAATATTTGTCTCTGTTCTGTAAGTTAGCATTTTAATATGAAGAAATTTAGTATTTGCTACTTATATATGCCTTTTATGAGGATCGATGAAATTCCAACCATCAAACTCAACATAGAAGACTTTGCATCGAACTTTCTGAATTATATGCAAAAGAACATGGAACTCCAAGATGGTGACGTGTCAAAGGCTTTAGTAGCTTTAACTCCGAAAGTCGCTTCTATCCCTACAAAAATTTGAAGAATGTGAGCCAACTTAGAACTGAGCATCAAGTGTAAGTAGTTTATTGGTTGCACCGTCTTCCTACATGCACGCGATTTACAATTGAGAAGTTGAGAAAATAGTAATATCAGAGTTGGTAGAGAGAAGCTTGTACTCCCAGTAATAACTTACACTATCTTTTGCTGGATGTAGCTATGAACTTCCAGGCTCGCATCCTCTTCTGAAAGGAGTCAGTTATTTCTATCCACTAGTCAATTTGAGGGTAAAACTTGCATGATCTATATGAAAAACTTTTAATTGGTTTAGGTTTCTAGTTTACAGATGGATAAAAGAGTTCATGGTGAAGTTTGTTCTTATCTTCTTGACTATAAGGAGGCAATACCATTAGATCCAATAAAACAGTTTTCATGTTAGTCACTTGCATAATAAACCATGTGGTATGTCAAACTTACTTAAATAATAAAACAGTTCTTTGTTATTTGGCCAAAAATGATTGTGGTTCATTCGTTTGCGTGATGACAAATTCATCAAAGCACAACAACCATTTCATGATATTGCTCACAGTGATTTCAGACGGACAACTAATACTTTACCAACCTTTTGCGACTAATTCTGTACAAATTGTCAAGTGAAACTGCTGAATCCATTCAACCACCTGAAAGATGTTGCGGTTCACAAATATCAGGTGACCTATGCAGTGAGAAAACATGTTTCTCATGCAACGGTATACGAGAAGCAAACGCACAAACAGTCAGAGGAACACTTCTTGTAAGGACATACAACTGTGTTCTTGTAGAATCCAAATGTATCTCTGATATGTGGGTGTTTTTATACTCACACTTGTTATGCATTGCCAGATACCAAGCAAGACGGCGATAAGCAGGGGAAGTTTTCCGCTCAATGGCGGCACTTATTTTCAAGTTAATGAGGTACTCCTTTACTAAACAAAGGCACAGTATAGAATGCAATTGCTAGACACCTAGTCCATATTCTCTGACATTTTTCATTCTATATCATCAAATAATTCAATCGTGTGTACATGTTTTTTGAAAGAAAGAATATTTTCTTGTAGGTATTTGCTGATCACGCTTCCAGTCTTAAACCAATTGATGTTCCAAGAGCCTGGCTATGGAATCTGCCACGGCGAACTGTTTTTTTTTTTGGCACCTCCATACCAACTATATTTAAAGGTATGATTCATTTTTAGTAGTCCAGCCTTTTATTTCATTATTGGGAAAAAACCTAATTTGACAAAAAAAAAAATCTAGGCCAAACAACAGAGCAAATTCAAAGTTGCTTCTGGAGAGGTATGGGTGACAACCCTTATCATTACACCTATTAAAGATTTAAAGCAAGTCTATGATTTTGAATTTTGAAGCTCATCATCTATCATAAGCAAATGAAGAATGCATAAGCAAGTGAATAAATAAGTTGGGATTAATTATTGTAGGGAAGACAATAAACTTACTTTGCATGCAATAAATTTCTGTACTACTTCAAGCACAACAGACCTCTAGGTTATCCATACAAAATGGAAATGTCTCTGACTGATCATTCTAGTTGGCCTATTCTCATTTTTCATCGACTGACTGCTGCACATCTGAATCTTAGTTGGCTACTGTGATTGATTCATCCTATTCTTTCAAAGGAATATGAAAATCATCCAAAGTTTTGATGTGATCTCAACTTTGCCTCAAATTTCTCGGTCTAAGATTAGAAAAAACCAACTACTTTAGCGTTTGCTGTAGTTTCTGAAATTAAATATGATGCAGGGTATGTTTGCTTATGGGGGTTTGACCAAAACACTAGTGCACCGCAGCCTCTGTTAGCTAGGTTACACTTTCCGGCAAGCAGGTTGGCAGCAAATATTAAGCGAAAAGAATTGAAAAGTAGTCATCAGTGGTTTGGAAGAAGTTGGTGAAGATGATCAGGATCTATTTGATGTCAAGGAACTGACCAAAGTTGCTACACAGTTAATGGCAACTTCAGTATGGGAGGCCATTCGGCAGCAATGACAAGCACAGAGTTCTTGGACAATGAGAGAAAAAGAGGCAAAACTAATGTATAAAAAAATCCCATCAGAAAATGGATTGTAGTTTTACATAGTCAACAGTAAGATGATTAGTTCATTTCTGCTCGACATCGAGCCATTCATCCAACAGGTAGTTGACGTCACATGGATGTCAGGTGGGAGTAATCAGCTCTTTCTTCCCATTTGATTTTCAGTGTACAATCTGCTAACTTAGAAAAATAAATTTATGTATCACAGGGAGATGAGGTATTTGCCTCTTTATTCCCATTTGGTTCCTACCGTACATCTTTACTCTGTAAAGAAAACTCTTCAAGCAACAGTAGTGTTTTTGGTCGACTGGATTTTTTGTTTTCCAAATTTGCCCTCGTTCATATTTTCTATTTACAACAATCTAATCTGATTTTATTTGTAATTTGTTGTATTTGACAAGAGTAAATATGTAAATGTAATATTCAACTCTAATTAGAGTGGTCAACAATTGCAGGCTGGGCTTCTACTGGAATTTCGATGGGCTTTTTGCTACTAGGTTTTGGTTTCGCTTATTTTGAATGGGCTTCGGTTGTAATTTCTTAAAAATCAACCTTGCCACATTGACTGGTCTTTTGTTGGGCTTGCTTTCGTGGATTGGTTAATTGGACAGCTCTCAATTTCGCGTGCCCAAAATGCTAGTACTGATAAAGCCAACTCCATCCCTTCTCTCTCTCCTAGTGTTGATCCCATTGCAAACCAAAAGGATTTATTTTATTTTATTTTTTTCGATAATAATCCTGCTCATATTAGATGTTTCCTAAAGGTGTTACTGAGTCATAGACCCATACAGGAGGAGGGCCAATGCCCGCATATTTTTTAGCCAATTTACATAACTTATGGGCTCTAGTATTATCATTTCTCTTAATCTAACAAAATAGTTCATTAGAATCCAAAACTGCATATCTAAAAGAATCAGCACTCCTGATTATTGACTCCTAGAATTGCCATCCCGCTCCAGCTCTTTTATTTCTAAGCATCTGCATAAGGTATTTGTTGTCACCCAAAATAAGCACATGATCTAGCTTCAGGCTCTTTAGTAGTTCAGCTACTATCTCAACTCCAATATATACACTCTGATTCTAGTGCATTAGCTACTACTGCCACCAACATATTTCCACTTTTGTCCTGACACAAAGCTGCAGCAGCTCCACGACTAGTATTCCTATCATAAGCACCATCAAAGAAGGTCTTATTCCAATCATAATAAGTAACATTCCCTATCCTATTTTCAGAAAAGTTAAATTCAATGCCATTGTCAAGATTATTCTAAGAGTTAGAAAGTTCTTCTGAATTGTATGCATTAAGAGCCTCTAAAGTCCTTCTTCCCGCTCTTTCATAAATCAAATGGTTTTGAGGGGCCATTTTTTCAAACCAGAGAGAGTTCCTACTCGACCATATTTCCTTTAGCAACAAGATACTATAGTAGCCTGCAAACCTAAAATCTTGATCCTCCTTTGTTATACACCAATTCACAAACTGTTCGATCTATCCATTTTTTTCAAAGATCTATATTGCTGCTCATCTGTTCTCATTCTCACCTGTGATCCAAACCAAAGCTTTCTAGCCCATTCACAATGGATCATTAGGTGATCATCTGTTTCCATAGCCTTCCAACATAGCTTACAATAGTGTCTCTCAACCCGAACTCTGTGTAACCAAAAAGCAGATACTGCTGCGTCAAAATTTGTATACTCAAGTCACTTCTATGCACTTCATACCTAGTCAACTAACAAACCTAATCATTCTAATCTCCTACCAAACGAGTACTTATACATCAACTTGTGCTGTTAGTTTGTGAAACAATTTAATTGTAAAGTAAATTGTGAAAAATTGAACACGTAGATTCGAACCTTGGCCTGTCACTCTGGTGGCAGTAAACTAGCTCTAAAACCAGCCGGCCAATACTAAACTTATGAGGTATATTAACAAATATAATGATATAACACCAAGCAATGACCCACTGATTAAACCAATCACCCACTGGTTGAATCGATGACCCAGTGCCTTTGTCGGGTCGGTGTCTGGGCTGGGTCTGATAACAGTGTATACACTTTATGTTTAATGATTAATCACAATATTTTTAAAGAAACAATGAATCCAAACGAACAGAACAATCACATATAATTAAATCCAATAGTTCTAAAATGTAGCTAACCTCTAATTCACTAATTAAATAAAAGTTAAGGTAGAATGAATAATACATACATGAAATTGCATATCGTTAAATCTCCATAACTTGCTCCGTATTCCATTCATGACTCCGTAATCCGTATCATACAATCACTAAAAGTGTTTATGATTGGTAGATTTGTTCACATAAAATGAATCTAAATTTTAACTAAAACAAACAAGTGTGTTGCCCTTCACTCATCAAACAAAGGTTACGAACTATGAGGTAAGTATTGTCAAAGAGTTTAATATAAGGAGTTAGGTTCTCAGGTAACTTGAAGGATACACTTCAACGAGTTCAAAGCAACAGTGCTTATATTAGCAGTGGGAAATGTTTCAGAAGAAAGCTTACTCGAGAAATCTGTGTACAACTTCTCACTGTCGTTTTATAACGAAAGAACCAAAAAGTCAAGACACTGCACAAATGTACAGTATCTGTGTGATCTTGCAAATTTACTCGGTACCTCATTCCATAGTACAAAATATCATGATATAGGTATTTATCGATATTCAATTTCTAGATATGTATTGTGGATATATCCTCTTCTTTGGGGATATTTGACATTGTTTCATATGTAAATATCATGGATATATCCAAAATATCGACAAATATCGTAGATATTATGGATATTTATTGATATATAATGATACATTATTTATATTTATTTAAAATATAATGGTAAATATTAAATAAAATTATTATATACACAAAATATTGCAAAATATCTTCAAATATCATAAATATTGTCAAAATATCACCGATATTTATAGTCGTATATATCTCTAAACATATTGTGATATTTATATATCTTTCTCTGAAATCTGGATAGATATCTCTAAATATCACAATATATCGGGATATTTTGTACTATGATTGTTATTATCTAGAACGACTGATGAACCGATGAACCTAAATTGTTAGCTGCTCAATTTGTTTTGTCTGGCTAGAAACATTGTTTCATTGTTTCTAAGAATCCTCACCAGTAGAAAGTGAAATCTCACCAAATGCTCTCCTTCTCTCTACCTAAACGAGTTTCTTTTAGCCTTTGGCAACTTCATTTTACTTTAGCTTCTAACCGAAGTCTCATGATAGCTTCCAACAAACATCGTTGCTTTCAGCTTTCCCACCACTTTTAGTCTGCTTTTGATTTCTTCTTTATCTTTTATTATGCAAAATCCGATTTTATCATTCCAGCTTTTTCTTTAACTTATAATTGTTCTAAATCTAAAGCCATATATAGCAACTACGAGATGTATAATTTGCATCCTCTAATATGTGAGGCCTGCTAGGGGGCACTCCCACCTTTTTTGTTAAGACGTACACTCCACTATAAGATCACTTTCTTTTTTTGTTCGATTGCAACATATAGATCACGCGTCCACTTATCTAGATTCTAGATGCATAATCCATCCACAAAATTTGCGGCGGGGATTATAATTATTTTGTGAGAGAACTATCTGATAATTTTTGCTTATAATAAATACAAGTTACACACTTTCCAAACTAACAAAAATATTTTTTCATACACCCTTACAACCTAATCATTACCTAATATCAGACTAATAAACTCACTTGGTATACCTAAAACTTATATTAATTTGGAACTTACCCCACATTTGAAAGTTCTTTGAAGAGATATGCAACCGTGTTCATCCACTATCCACGTACATTAACATAAGCACTACACATTACACATTTCAAACTTTCAGTATTTATCACGATACATGTGAATTGCAGGGATTTAACACATTTGTTTTATTTTTGTGATTATGCTTGACTAAAATCTTTTGACACAATTGATGAATTTTGCTTTGATGGCCTAAGAATTTGGCACCTAGCATTTGGGAGGAAGTAGGAACAAGTCATGGAGCGAGCCCATTTTTGCTGCAATTTTGCTATGCCTAGTTTGCTTCTGGCCCTATGAGAAAGCGCCACGTGCCCATAACTAAAACAGACTCCGCCCAGTTTTCCCAAAACAAAAACCCAACCAAATACAATACCAAACTAACCCCCAAAAACCATCTAATTACCAAACATACCACAAAATGATTTTAGATCAACTGTAGCTTTGTCTTCCCAAAAACACTTCCATTCCCACCCCAGTTCATTTCTTTTAGTGATTCTTCATCTTCATCCCCTCAACTTATACAATTGGGTTTTAAGAAATTAAACTTTTTTTTTATCAAATGTTATATTCAACTCAAACTTTTTCGATTAAAATTCTAGAAATTGAAGAGTGGGCTGTTTTTTTTTGCCGGCGAACAAAGCCGACGAAAAAGAAAAAAAAAAAACAGAAAAAGTGGTGGTGGTGGACTGGTTGGTAGTGGTGGTGGTGGGAGAGGTGGATAATAAGGGCAAAATGGGGAGTTTATTATTACATAACAGTACCAGTTTTTCTAATTTAATTTCCACGCGTGTTATGTTTTGGTTGGGCTGGAAGCAAACTAAGCATTCCAAACATTGCAGCAAAAATGAATCCGTCATGGAGCTATGCAGTTTAATCGGTGAGTAAACGTGGCTTTGAAAAAGTGCCAATTTAGTCCGATTAACTGCACACTCAATTTAGTTCTTCTTATTTTCCATTATTCATGTTTATAAATTTAATATATATCAAAAAATTGTTTATTGTATTTACTATTTAATTAAGTAGTCATTAAATACCATAGTAAATAAATTAAATTAAAATTAAAACTAATCCCCGATTAATTGCTATAGGTTCTTGGAGCGATTTGATTAATGCTTAAACTGCACAGTCATAGGAGCACACATTATCACGTCTACCAACCAAAGATTATTGCGTTTTTATAACATTTAAAAGTCAAAATTCCACGTGGGCACTTGGCTTAAAATCGTAACCCAAAAAACAAGGCAGCAAAAGAAGTGGCGTACTGAAAAATGAAGTCACCCATCTCTTCATCTTCTCTTCGAAAAGCTCGTCTTTCTTCCTACTTCTTTTCCTTACTAGCTATAATCATTCTCTTCATTGTTCTCTACACAGAAGATTACACTTATGTCTTCAAACAACACCCTTCACGGTTCGAACCCGAACTCGAAAACCATAAACTAGACCGACCCATTACAAGAAAAGGTGAGTATGTTTACATTGATTAGTGAGTTGTTGTTTTTTCCGCAATCTGAGATGGGTTTTGTGTTTTTTGGGTAGAGAAGAACAATGTGGCATTTGCAGTTGGAGAGACGGACAAAGAGTGTGATTTGTTCAATGGGAAGTGGGTCAGGGATGAGTTAAATCGGCCCATTTATGATGAGTCAGAATGTCCTTATATACAACCACAACTTACCTGTCAAGAGCATGGAAGGCCTGAGAAAGATTATCAGTTTTTCAGATGGCAGCCACATTCTTGCAATTTACCAAGGTTGCTTCTCCAATTTCGTTTATTCTTCTTCCTTCATTTTTAATCAAATTTAGACATTTAATTAATTGTTTTCTTCTAACGACATTGCACAATTTCATATTTGGCTATAAATGCATGAAAACAACTAGTTGCATACCTAACACCCCTTATAATGCCGAGGGCGTGGGCTAAAATATCACAAAATAATACCTCATCGAGTTATCTTTTTTTCGCTAAAAAAAAAAAGAGAGCGCGAAAAAAATAATACAGTTTCGAGTTCGATACTGTTGAACTATGATTATACGAAATATTGAATTGATATATTAAGTTCCAGGCAAAATTGAGAACAAAGCAGTAAAATCTGTCGCTTACCTGATACTTTGGTAGGTGTCACTGATATATATTTCGTGATGTGGAGAGTATGGTGCTTCTCTTAGAATAAAAAGCGTTGTTTCTTCTAAGCAGTCCCCACTTTCTTACAATAATTGGGTACGGATACATGTGGCCATTTCTTCTTGTTTAGAGATGGCCATAGTTCGTGATTCCAAGTGAAACTTCAGAATTTCGTCTGAAATTTCAGTTTTTTTAAAAAATTGAATTCCGAATATAAAGTTAAAATATCCAAATGTGATAGGAGTTGAAATTTAATAAATTTCAGATTTTAGATTTGTCGGAATTTCAAAAATTTCAAAATTCCGAATTATGGAGATGGCAACTCATAATTAATATTTATTGACCGGCATTTACTTCTCAAGGAATGCTAAGAAACAACCCTTCGGAGTTGAATCGTCTAGACATCAATTTTGTGGGGGATGTCCGAAGTGGCACAACGCACAATGCACAATGCAATTTTTTTGCTTAGGCGTGTTGATATCAATATTTGTATAGAATTAAACAACTAATTAAAGAAACAACACATAAAAATTTATAGTGGTTCATACCAATGCGGCAACCTACATCCACAGGAGAAGAAATAATTTGCTTGATGATTTTGATTTGTATTACAGAGTAGGGGTGGGCAATGGGCCGGGTCGGGCTAGCCCGGCCCTAAACATTTAAAGCCTTTCAGATATTAGGGTTGGAATTCGATGGACCCGCCCTAAAGTCGGCATAGGACCGGTCGGGCGGGTCACAAGTCTAAACCTCAAGCCACGACCACGACCACTAGCCCTCTTTAAGGGCTTTAGGGTCGAGCTTTAGGGCCGGCTATATATATTTTTTTTTTTTACTACATCGGGTTTAAAACTCATTTATATTACAAAATGTACAATAATCTACAAACTCAAAATCCAACCAATCTAGTAATAATCCGTATAAGTCCAAAAATTTAAAATGCACATCCACAATCTAATGAATCAAGTACATCGAGAGTTGAATTTGTTCTTCCTTGTACTCAAACCTATTTTGAAATTACATTTAACATTGAAATACATAGACAAATAATTATATTATCATTTTTAAAGGAAGAAGTAATAGATATAAAGAAGAAACATAATAGTTTTGGTTAAGAGTCATGGAAGTTGTTAAACTATTTGTAATATCATAAATTATTTCTATAATAGATTCAAACAAATATAATATTACCTTTCTTCTAATTTAAAAGTGATTCAAGCTTTGTATATGGAAATGAAAATATTGGCTTTTGAACAAGTGATGGAGAAAGGTTTGAGATTACAAATGTCATTTTTCTGACAAAGGGTGTTTTTTGGTTTCTATGTTATAAATGTTTGTTCTGTATTTTGCTTTAATGGTGTGGAAGGAAACCTTTAGTTTTAGACTTGGCTTGGATGTGAATAAAAATATAATTTATAAGAAATAAGTGAGAAAAGAAATTGAGAATAATAAGTTATGGACTTTGACTTGATGATCAAAGGAATAAAGTCTTATTTTTATTAGGCTAGTGCTCATTGTTCTTCATAGGCTGCTTAAGTTGACAAGTTTTTGTTATATAAAACAAGTTATTGGAAGTACCCTTGGGTGTAAGTGATAAATTACAAAGGACAATGTTATTTTAATTGAAAATATTTAACAAAGAGTTGGACAATTATGGTATGTGTATTTATAGTGAAAGTATGAAATAGGGCCGGTTAGGGCTTGGTTAGGGTCGGGCCTATGTTTTAGAATCTTAGCCCTAGCCACCGCCTCTAGAAGGCATTAGGGTAGGGCGGCCCGACCCTAAACTCTATGAGGGCTTTAGTTGTGAGGGCTTTATAGGGCTTAGGGTCGGGTCGGTCAGGGCCGGGTTAGGGTCGTTAGGGCCAAATTCCCACCCCTATTACAGAGGTGTCTATATAGCACAATATGAAAACATACGAATCTATCAACCTCTGTCAAAACCAACTTAGGCGCAACCCGCGCTCATATTAGTCTTGCTCAAGGCGCGACCCACGCTCTTGTCTTGACGAACTTCCAGGCAATTGAGTGCACCCCGCCCTCGACTTTGCCTGGCCAAAAACGCGACCCGCGCTTTCTCTTACTTCTCCCACAGTATGGGTTGTCTACTTTATTTTATTTTTAGTAAAGATGGGTTATCTACTTATCTACATAGTCTTGCTACGAATTAGCAGAAAAATAAATAAATGAAATCTCTACACTATATGATAGCCGGGTTTGTAGGAACCACACTTCTCAACCGAACCGTGTATTTCTAATATCACAATTTTAAGATTTTAGAACCACCTCCCTAAGTTTATTTAAATTACATCTCTCCTCAACCGAACCATGTATTTCTAATCTCTCAATTTTAAGATTTTAGAACCACCTCCCTAAGTTTATTTAAATTACATCTCTCCTATTTATTAATAATTACAATTGGCTCCCTGATCTCTATTAAAATTGAACCACCTTCTTCTTCAATAATTGTAGGATAGTCTTCTTAATTTAAAAGCTAAAATTTATTTATAGGAATTGTATATCTTTCCCATTTTTAGAAAATTGTTTCTCTTTTCTTAGTGAGAGATTCACAAAAAATTGTCTCTCTTTAGTTTTTTTAACAATTTTCATTTTAGTTCTTTACAACTTGGCGAACTGATGCTTAGCACAGGACACATGCTAGTGATTAAGGGAAAGTTACTTCCCTCCATCCTCTCATGTCAAGGTGTAAAGTTACTTCAAAGACATTTGGGCCCAACCAACCAAGGTTAGTCAGACTAATCTTTCTGCAAGGGATCGCTCCGAGCTGACAATAGTAACTTTTTTTTCTAAGCCGAGTGCTTCGGCTTCTCATCAAATCAAGGTGAAGTTTAGCACTAGAAGCCCAGATTATACCCCGAGGCTTTTTTGGACCTAAACCTGTTATCCAATCTTTGTTAGGGCGTATTGGTCAGTATTATCAGACCCAGCCAAGAGGTCAACCCAGTGAAGGAACTGCGGGTTATTAGTTGGACCAGTGGGTCACTACTTGTAGTAAATGTATATATGTACCTTTATATATTAGCAACACTTTGTGGAAAATGTGGCACATCAGTTGAAGAATAAGATAAGTCGGTAGTGGAACCAAGGTTTGAGTCGGTTTGTAAACAATATATTTTAGATTTCTAAGAATAACAGAATTAGCCAGACCGGTATTAGTCCGGCCCACTAGTTAACCATCTGGTTTATCTGGGTTAATAGAGAACTGCCCGAGCTAACCAGCTCCACACTGAGTCAACTGCTTAAACAATCTGATCATAAACCCAGCCCGATCAAAGATCCGGGTCTGATAACACTGGCATTGGTGCATACTGGGTTTGAGCCCAATTTTTAATTTTCTGCCTATGTGCATTGAGAGACTCTTGTGACGTTGTTTATGGGCCTCTGAAACGACAAACAACATTTTCTTGTGACGAATTACATGAACTGATGAACATTCCCATGTGTTAAGCATTTTGTCACCGACCGATGCGTTTTTGTCATTTAGAAAATTTCATGATTGGTCCGGTCCATACATCTTCCTCATGGCAAGTCCAAGTGCCACCCAGAGGAAGTGAGAACATTTAAAAAATCGTGATTCTCATGTTAGTCTATGTCTGTGTGGATGATGAAGTGTAGCAGGTTTAGTCCAAGCCATATTAATTATTAAGGTCTGTAGGCCCACAGCTATTAAAAAACCTTGTGCAAGACTAAACTTCCCACAGGAAGCGTTTTTATTACAATTTTGAAACAAAGGGAATTATTATAATAACTGGCAACCTTATCCAACACTAAACCCACCTCACCACCTTTATATACATATATATAAAAAGGCCCAGCTAGATTGTATGAAAGTTGAATAAATTGGAACTTGGAAGTGATAGGAAACAGTTTGGAAGAGATTATTTCACTTGTCTTTAAGAGGGAGAATAAATATGGCAGATATAGCTATTTTGATTGCTGAGGAGTATGAGAGGAGGGTCAAGGAGTATCAGAAGGGTGAGGATATAACTTTGGTTTCTTGTGTTTCTGTTATGGGACAGAGACTTAATGAGCTTTCTTGGGCTAAGGTTGAAGTGAAGACAGAACTTGCAAAAAGGGTCTTGGATCCCAAAAGCTCTTTTGGTTTAGCAGCCTGTAATGGATTATTTTCAGCTTGAAGTTCAGTGTGTTTTCCGAAGTACTTGCATGATCTTTTTTAGCTGTTATATATATGATTATTGTGTATATTTGAGACCTCGTTTTGTAATTAAGTAATACTGTATGTCTGTATATTGTTGAAATAATAAAATGTGTATTATTCAATTTTAGGTATTTTTGTAAACAACAAATAGTGTCCTTTATTTGAATGGAAAAAACAAAGTTCTACTAGACCCTGGAAAACAGTCGATGCAAAACAAAGTTGCCTATTTTTTGTGAGTTATGGAATATAATGCGCTTGAATAAGAACCAGCATCATATGCCACAAGTTCAGAGCAACATTCCTGCTGGGAGTTATGTGTTCATTTTGAAATCCGAACTGATTACTCAGTCTGCAAATCTAGAAACAAATAGTGGGTTCCAGACTTCCAGTTCAGGCTTAGCTCTAATTTGGAAAAAAATTAAGTACTGGCTATGAAAAGAACCTTATATTTTGGTGAGTTCTGTGCACAACGGCATTTAACATATTTGGCATTTTTGGTACTTAAACACAGATTCAATGCAACTTTCATGATGGAAAAGCTTAGAGGAAAGAGGATGATGTTTGTAGGGGACTCCTTGAATCGCGGTCAGTATGTATCAATGGTCTGTTTATTGCACAGAATTCTACCTGAGAGTGCTAAATCCATGGAAACGTTTGACTCACTTACAGTTTTCAGAGCTGAGGTAACGTTACTAAATCATTCTTATTCCTCGAAAACTATATATTCATGTAATTTAAATATCTTTTTTTTTGTTTAATATCTTATTGCATGCTTTTTGCTTGATGATCATTTCAGGAATACAATGCAACCATTGAGTTCTATTGGGCTCCATTTCTTTTAGAATCAAATTCGGATAATGCTGTAATCCACAGAGTGACAAACAGAATTGTTCGTAAGGGTTCCATTAATAAGCATGGTAAATACTGGCTGGGAGCTGATATTTTGGTGTTCAATACCTACCTTTGGTGGTTAACCGGCATGAAGATGAAGATCCTGTAACTTTCCGTGTCCACACTTATACTGAGTTCTTGGTTAATTTTTAAGACTTATTAGCTAGTTGCTTTATGTTTTGGATACTGAACACATGGTTCTCCACAGCAAGGGATCCTTTGATGAAGAGAGGAAAGATATATTGGAGATGGAGACAGAAGACGCCTATCGCATGGCCATGAAGAGTCTGGTGAAATGGGCACAAAGAAATGTGGATCCTGAGAAGACTAGGGTCTTCTTTACCGGCATGTCACCATCCCATGGGAGGTAAGGTCAATTGTCAATTTTTTTTATAGTTTATATGCTAGGTCCAGGGGCGGATCTATGAGTTGGCTGACCCGGGCTGTAGCCCCCCCTAACTTTGCTCAAAACCCAAAAGTACAGTGGTAACTATTCACTCCAAAAAAAAAAAAAAAAAAAAAAAAAAGTAGTGAGAATTAGTGTTAGTAGCCCCCCCTATTGTTGAATCCTGCATCCGCCCCTGGCTAGGTCTATTGGCCCATGCTCAGTGTGGGTCTTTTTTGATCCAGAATATAAGAGGTTTTTTGAGGAGAATCAATGTTGTATCTATAAGATTAGAAATTTAGAATAGTACGTGACTGGAAAGTTGTAGATCTAATGAAATAGTATCAGTGTATGAACCGTTGCATCTGTCTTGGTTCTTCATATATGTACGTATCATGCACTGATGCTATTCGGCATTCGGAGAAGCTCACACTGCCAGCAAACTCTATATTGCTTATTGGGCTTAGGCCCTTACCCCCAGATTAATTTAGAAATACAGTTGTCAAGGCCTCATGTGCCAGGCTTGGACGTAGTATGTTGTAATGATACCAATAACCAATTCACCATTTCCCAATAACCCAATCAGGTAGTTGCAAATTTTCCTTAATAGACCGGTCATCATCGATGAGTTCTCTATGCAATGTTGATTGGTATCATGGGAGCTTCCCGTGTATTATAACTGACCCTGCTTTAAGTACTCATGTCGCAACTTGGTACACCCGCGTTATATGCAAGTTCCTAAGTATGCTGAAATAGATCGAATTAAACAGGAAGCCCAGTACTGAAATTATCAAATTGTCATTTAACATCAAATAAATCATAATCTAGTACTGATTTTGGATGGCATGGCAGGAGCATTGAGTGGGGCGGTGATCCAAATGGAAACTGTTACAATCACACTTCTCCCATTGAAGATCCCACATATTGGGGAGAGAGTTCGCGCAAGAGCATTATGAAGGTGATTGGAGAAGTATTTAGTAAATCTATGGTACCAATTACGTTCCTCAACATCACACAGCTCTCAGAGTATCGGAAGGACGCACATACATCGATCTACAAGAAGCAATGGAGTCCATTAACCCCTGAACAAATAGCTAACCCTGTAACCTATGCTGATTGTGTGCATTGGTGTTTACCTGGACTGCAAGACACATGGAACGAACTCTTGTACACTAAGCTTTTCTATCCTTGAAAATCTTCAACCTTGCTCATTTTGCGTTTTGTGTATTTATTCATGTCAGATGGCAATTTTAACTCTTCGTTGAAGGTTGTGCCATTTTTATAGGAAAAGCTATATTGTTGATTGCCCCTCTCCCTCTCCCTCCCTATACATATTTTGATTGTAAAATGTTTGAACCATCAAGCTAATTCTTGGGCAGCGGTATTAACACCCTATAAAATGGGATTAGCATCTCTTGACTAAAATCACTGGTATTGGTACTCTCTTTTAATTGATACTTTAATTGTACAACTCTCTATTTAATAAAAATAACGGGAAAATGATATCAATCGATCTCCACTAAGATAGTTTGTACTTGAACAATCTACTACTTCAATCGAAAAATCTAAACTTTCACTACAACCAACCTAGCAAGTCCAACACTCTAAACAATCAATAACTATCACAAAGAAAATAAAACATACCATAACATAAGATGTAACGTGGTTCGGCCAATGATACCTAATCCACAAGAGCAAATCCTTTATAAGATTGGGAAGAAAGATTGCAATCACTCTTCACAAGTCTTTTCAACACTTACTAGATCTCTCTTCTACAAATCTCTCTTTTACAAATTTTATCTCTTTGCAAGGGTTTTATCTCAATTTTAGTTGCTCTCAAAATTGGTTTTTCTTATTTCTGTGTTATACTAACATATGAGAGTATTTATATACTCCCAAGTTCCAATTTGGTTTCCTAAAAGAATTAGAAACCCAAGTCCAATAGGCAACTCCAATTGGTTTCCAAAATGAAACCATTTTCCAATACTTCACGAGGTGAGGGACCAACAACACCCCAATCCAATTATCTCAATCGGCCAAGCCAAAGGGAAAAAAAAACAAAAACTAAGAAAGAGGCCACAAAAAAGAAAATTTCATGCCAAACTCGTGACAACTCTCCCCTCCATAATCAATCTCTCCACACTTTTATACCTTCAGTAATACTATCACAAAGACCAAATAGAAGTTGAAGAAGCAATAGAAGAGATTTGATTTGCATTTTTCAACAAGTTTTGGGTTTCTGCCTGATGTATGAGATCTTTAAATGATACAAACACTTTATCTTAGTTCATAACTTGATTACTTAGAGTTGGTTAATGAAACTTCTATAGTTCTATTGTCCAATTCCTTTTAAAGCGTTTGAAGCGTAAATACCAATCATGATAAATTCTAATCCAAACTCTCAAAAAAATTGGGGTTTTATTCTGTTTGGGGAAAACTCATCAAAGAGCCTCAACTCTTTTGGATTAGTGGCTAGCTTGCTATTTTGATTAAAAACTACATAAGAAAAAAGGGAGCTACAATAGTGGGTTGTCATGGGTGTTGACTTTTGGCGGCATCCTTGTGCCATGAGTTTTTTCTGTTGCAGGATGTGTCTGTTGTGGCATTCCAGTAGAGTTAAAAAACAAAAGAAGCGACGACAATGATATGTTGTGGGTGCTGTCTTTTGGCGGGCACTCTTGTGTCGTGGTTATTGCCTTTTGGTGGCACCTTTGTACCATGGGTTTTCTTTGTTGGCGGAATGTGTGTGTTGTGGCATTTCATTATGGGTAATAAGAAAATATGAGCTACAACATTGGGATGCCGTGGGTATTACATTTCATCACTTATATTTGAAGGAAGTAAATTTTGGAAGATGAGGTATCCAAAAAAATCATTTGCGGCAACTCGTTACCATAGAATATGGGATCTCGCAGCAATCCGATGTCGTGGAATGCGAGATCTCGCGGCAACTCACTACTGTGAAACTATCGAATATGTGAGTTGTAAAAGAACATATAGGAAATAACCATTATTTTTGTACCATTTTACCAAAGGGTGTCAATCCTATAAAGGTGTAAATACTGCGACCCATTCTTTATTTAAGTTTTTCAATTTTTATTTAGTTTTCACCCTCCATTTAAAATAGTCTTGATTCGATCCCCCAAGTCTAATTAAACTGTCAAATAGTGGTGTCAAATGAGCCAGGCCGGGCTAGCCCTACCCTCATTTACCTCGAGGGCCGGGTCAGGTTGGGCCAATGCTTAAATCTCGAAGCCTTTACCCGCCCCTCAACCCTCTCGAGAGGGCTTGAAGGGATGGGCTTAAAGGCCAAACATAAGGGCCGGATACTATGTTATATATTTGATTTACAAAATAAATTTAGAAACATTAGTTAAAAATGATTAAATCGAATGCACTTCACAATTAAAACTTCAAACTACTAAAAAAACTTGTTAAAGTTGTATTAGTCAATTAAGATCAATTAAATTCATTTCATAAAATATAAAAGATATAAATATTATAATAAAATTATAAGGTTGGCAAATTTAATAGATAAACGTTCTTTTAAGTGATTTTTAGCATATTAATGCTAAAATGAAATATATTGTAAAAAAATTTATTAAAATATATGTAATAAATATTGAGGGCCTAATGAGGGCTAGTTTTAAAGGAGGGCTTAAGTTTCAAAGTCTAGGCCCTTATGCTCCCCTCAAAGGCTTGAGAGATGGGTAGGCCCAGCCTATGAATGTGTGAAGGCCTCATTTTGAGAGTTTTTTCTGCCCATGGGTCGGGTCGGGACGGACAGGCTGAAAGTTTGAGGGCCATTTTGACACCCGTACTGTCAAATAGCCTGGGTGGCTGGTCTGCACCACACGCAGGAGACAAGAACCTTGTTTGTCCCTTTTGCTGCCTGAATAGTTTACTTTGACAAGAAGCATAAAAGAAATATCTTCTAAAAAAGTAACTACAGAAATCGATCAGATGCATGCACAGTGGGTTGTTGTTATTGATTACTAGTACTTAATTGAAGATACCCCTAACTCATCCAGAGAATATTAGTGTACCGTTTAGCTCATTATCGGCATGAATCTATGACGAAAGTTCCATAAGACTTAAATTATATATACATTTGGTGCAGTTGCATGTTGCAACTATTTTACTAAAGAAAGATTCCGCTTGAAGCAGAAAACTCTCAATTTGAGTGATACAAATTTTTCCTACTTGATGAACTCACCATAGAAACCGGTCAAATTTAAACAATGTTGATTAAATGAATCTTTGGATGGGTCTAAATTGGATGAATACATTGTTCCACAAACCGAAACTGAAGTCGGAACCTGTTTGGGAAATGGTAAGTCATGTTTCCAGCTTGAAATACTTATTCCGTTCTACATCATTGAGCACACACCAGATTTTGCAAAATAAATTAGAACAAAAATTTTCATCAAGGGGATTTATGTGCGTGGCAAATAGCTAGTGAAATTCCAAGAATCAATGGAAAGCTCATTTGTGTTGAGTGAAAAAGTCAAGAAAATTATGGTTCAACATAAGTGGCAAGTGCACTGTGCGGATATTCCTTTCTTTTTCAAGTGAACAAATTTGTTCACTCTCTCAAAAAATATGTACAGTGACACCGGTGGTTAATAATTAGCACCGAAGCCTTTACCGGTTAGAACTAAAAACAACTACGCCGTGTATCAAAACCAGTGGTGGTTAGTGTTGGAATCTCTAATGAGTATTTCAAAATACTTGTGTGTTGTTTAGTCCCACATTGGTGAATCACCATTAGCAAGTGAGGTATATGAGGTGATCCTCTAGCATAAGGGCGTGCTCTTAGGGTACAAAGGCTTTTGTGTTAGGAGGGAGGACTTACCCAAAGCCACACACACGCCCGCACCGAGCCGAGTCGTTTCGGGATTGGGCTTGAACTTTTTGTCTAGTGGGTAGTGAATTACCAATTGCCTAAACTTTTTCTTTTTGAACAAGTTTCGGCTGGAGTCCCACTTCTAGTTGGATTATGTCTCATAGCTTAAGAGTTCTACTTCAACTTGGTTTTGTGAAACCGACTTGGAGAGGTGTCCTTCTCCATCTATGATAACCGATCATACTCTATATAAACACTGCTGTGTTCATAGAGAGAGATCAACACAGAACAGAGAGAGAGAGACGCAGAGAGAGAGAACTCGTGTATATCGGTCGTCTTCTTTGGCCGCCTCTATATTGAGAGAGATGTAGTCGTCTTCGCCGCCTCTATACACACCAGCGAATCCAATTCAAGAGAAAACCAGAAATCATGAATACTCTATCTGTCTTCATCCCACTTCTCATAAACAGAGATTCACACCTATTCTTCTTCTCTTCTTCCTATCACCGTTGAGAGAGAGTTATATTGTCGTTCTAGAGGGTAGTCTATTATTCTAGTGCAAAGTCAGACTCAAGTTAACCATTGAATCATGTGAGGAAGATGCCATCGTTGCCTTCTCGCACCATTGGAAGGGGCTTAAATCTTTCATTAAGGGACGACCTAATCCGCTTTGGTTATTACCTTTTATTCTCGTCCTTGTCTTCTATTGTTTTCTTTTATCTGCATACAACAATCTTAAAGAAAGATCAAGATGTCTACACCTGTTGACACCACGCCGATCAAAGAAACCAATTCTGGAGTCATGGAAGTTACTTCGTCTATTAGAGATGCCGCGACCTCTGAATGCTGCATAAAGTTACCTAATGTGTCAAAGATTGAATCCTTCAACGGTTCACACTTCAAGAGATGGAGAGAAAGGGTGTTCACAGCCCTAGATGTACTCAACTATGCAAAGTATCTCACTGATACAACACCCGTGGAGGGTTCTTGTCGCGTCTCGGTTTTCCAGACAATTGAATATTCCGATAAAAGAGCTCGATCCAAATATTCAACCGTCTAATAAACCAAGACGTGAGCAGGTTTGACTCATACGAGTCCAAACTATAACTAAAATATAAAAAAACCCCCCTTTGAACATCGCGTTCAAAGAAATTTCGACAGAGTTTCCTCTGTATTTCTAACATTTCATAAATTTACAACCTGCTCTAACCTGAAAAATCAAATAACACACTTCCATTTATCATATTAAGACCTCAACCGTAAACCCAACTACTAAAGATATTGATTCGTGGCACCGACTACTTAACCATCTCGACAAATGCCAGTTAAATCAAGTAGCTACAGCGCCCCGAAACAAATCTCATACCCCAGATCGGTCTTTCACAATTGACGCTAATCCCTGTCCTAGTTTCTAACTAATGGATTCATTATTAAAGACAATAAAGAAATACTAAATTATTACAAAACAACTTAAATGAATAAATTTATAAACAAGAAAGAGCTAAAAGAACCGCCCCGCCAATCAGAGTGCACTTCACGTTAAATTGTTCTTAATTAGCCCGTACACCTTTTCTTGTCTTATGGGAGCACCTGTGAAGATATTCCAACGCTCAACGTTGGATACGTAGTCAATATATAATAATCAACTTGAAATGAAATTGAAAACAAAAGATGAGGTTAACACATACCTTTAGCTGCTTAATACCACTTACCGTTTCCTTATTAAATCACCGTAATTATATCGATTAACATAATCTAAAAAAAAAACGTTAGCATTCAATATAATTCATACTCACAAGATTTCTATCATGCTTAACACATAGGCAATTGAATTGTACTAGAATTAACCAGTAATAAAATAACTTGAACAACCGATTTTCTTACTACAAGGGGTGGGGGTTTTCCTATGGAAGCGGCTGAGCCGGGTGGCTGCCTACGTACCCTTTTAGGGATCAAGCCAATCGTAGTTCTCCAATTCGGGTAAGGATCTATGGGAATGGATTAAGCCATTCCGATGAGGACGGCACTCCTGTTCTAATCATGTTTCTCTGTTAACAACTATTCACGGTTCCTCCGTAACTAATCACTAATTGAACCCGCTATAACTATTTACGGCTCCACCGAACTATTCAGCCTATGCAAATTATCGCACTAATACTATTTGATTTACTAATAATAACAAATATTCTCATTCTAACGCCCAACTTTGTAAGAAACTAAGAATCATATTACCAAGATATCATTAATAATATAAGCAACTTAACCCTCTATTCATCAATCTAGTGAAAACACTATCACAGACTTTAAGTAAGTCGTTAGCTAAGTACTAGAATCCTAGTTCACTATCAAGTAAGGATACCTGAATTTATCTTATGTTAAAATGCTACTAATACAGCTATAATAATACAGCTATAATACGATGATGTTAGCGTAAAACGTGAGACTTTCATATACTATCAGAAACATGATTCTATATCAACCTAACAAGCTAATAAAACTAACCAGCGCAGTGTATCCTCATCAGTACCCGATAACCATATCACTCTATAAAGTACTAAGAGTGACCTACTTCAATGTAAAGACAATTAAAATAATAACTATACCCTACTTCTATCCTGTACCCAACGTTCTTCCAAGTCGTTGTTCCTTCACCTCATGTGTTCAGCAAGCCAAGCAACAACTAAGCAAGACCGAATTAATCTATGGTTAATTAGTCCACCAGATTATATAAACCCAATAAATGGCGCTTAACCAACATCAATATCCAGAGCAACCACTTACATATTAATGAAGATTGTTACTGGCCTTGAGCGCAAGAAACTATACTTATTATCAAGTACTCACTTATTAATATCTGCTTCGACTATAACCAATCCGACCAATATGGACAAGTTAACAATTCAATGGGCGTTTTGAACCAGTTAGACATCGACTTAGTTCTTTGATGGTTTATAATGCTTTCCTCGTTCAAAGTAATTAAAGTTAGAAAAAGAGTAGGAAATTAAATAACCCCAAACAATGTAACTGAACAAGTGTCTTCATAAACGAATATAATTCGAAACCCCTTTTTTGTTTTTCCATTGCATGCAACTCTCTTTATTCATAAGATACTAAAATAACTAGCTTGATCCCTTACCTGAACTTACCTTTGATATACCTAACCTGGTGGCGCTCAAAGTGAGGGCCAGAGATCCCATATTCCAGAGAGCGATAGAGAGAGAGTCGTCCCCCAAAATCTTCAATAATCGGTAACCAGCGCATCTTTTTTTCGAAGCAGGAGGTGTTTCTGCTTATCCCCTCCATAAGCTCTCTGTCGCTCTAATAAAACGGGCCCAAACATATATAGCCCACTCCCTAATCTCCTAGGTCCACTATACTTAACAGGCCCACTAACATAAAAGGTGGCCCAATAATATAGAGCAAGCCCAATAATTATCTAAATGACCCAAATGTAATAACAAGCCCACTACAATAACCAGCCCAATATAAAAAAATAACCATCAATGAAAACCCCATATCAATTAATCAAGCCCGCCAAATGATAAATGTTCAACCTCGCCATATACGTAATTACCTAGAGTGGCACTGAACTAACACGAAAAATGTCCGGTTTACCCGTAGGTAAAATTCCGGGTCATTATAGTTCTAATGATTTCGAAAGAAATCAAGCCGTTTGGCTCAATGGGAATAAGGTATGTCGTCATGCTATTTTGAGTACCTTGTCCAATGAAATTTTGATATTTATTGTTCAAATAAGAATGCACATGATATATGGGAGAGTTTGAACAAGAAATACATAATAGAGGATCTTTGGTACTTAAATAAATATGCTATTGGGACTTTTCTAAAGTTCCATATGAGAGAGGATAGAGATGTAACGCCTCAAATCCATGATTTTCATGTGCTGATTAATGATTTGAAAACTGAGGGTATTAATTTACCCGAAACCTTTGTTGCTGGATGTTTGATTGAGAAACTCCCCGAGTCTTGGAAACACTATAAAAATAGTATGAAGCATAAGCGTAAGCAGATGACTCTTGAGGATGTGATCATTCACATTCACATAGAGGAAAAGAACAAGACTCGGGATGAGGTGTTGTCTAAGGAATTTCATTCTAAAGCCAATATCATTGAAGGTAATCCCAGCAAATCTAACAAAACCTCTAAAAAGCAGAAGTACAACAAAAATAAGAATTTCAAGGTCAAAGGCACTTCTTTTAAAAGGAGTGGTACTGGCAATGGAAATTGTTATGTTTGTGGTAAACCTGGACATAGGGCTTTTCAGTGCACACAAGAAAGACACTGATGATCCTCCCAATGCTAATCTAGTTGAGGGAGATGATATTGTTGCTGCTGTGGTGTCACAAGTGTTCATAGCCACTGGGAAGAGGAACTGGGTACTAGATTCTGGTGCCACCCGCCACGTCTGTGGTGATGTTGAAGCCTTCTCAGACTACATACTAGTGAAAGATGAAAAGGTCTATATGGGTGACTCTAGGTCTGTTCCTGTTGAAGGAACAGGCAAGGTTCTTCTGAAGTTAACTTCAGGGAAAACCCTTTCACTTAGTAATGTTCTTCATGTTCCTCAGATTCGTCAGAATCTGATTTCGTGGTCACCACTTGGGAAAAGTCAAGGTCAAGGTGACTTTTGAGAGTGACAAGTTTGTTCTGACAAAGAATGAGGGTTTTGTTGGTAAAGGTTATTGTAATAACAGTGGTCTTTTCATGTTGAATGTACTTGACAACATTATTATTAATAAGAATGAATCTGCTTCTGCTTACTTGCTTGACTCTTTTAATATATGGCATGGTAGACTAGGACATGTGAATGTTCAGTATATGAAAAGGATGAAAGCATGTGGTTTATTGTCTGATATTTCTGATTTTTCTAATGATAAATGTGAGATATGTGCTGAGACTAAAGCCACGAAGAAACCCTGCAGAACTGTGTCTAGAGATAAAACTGGATTACTAACTCTTATTCATACGGATTTGGGTGAATTCAGAAGTACCATGTCTAGAGGGGGGAAGTTTTATTATATTACATTCATAGATGACTTCTCTAGGTACACCATGGTATATTTACTTAGACACAAGCATGAGGTAGGTGAGATGTTTCTCAAGTACAAAGCTGAAGTTGAAAACCAGCTTAACTGTAAGATTAAGAGACTTCGGTCTGATAGGGGTGGAGAATATGAGTCTAACCCCTTCCAGGACTTTTGTGACAAGAGTGGCATTATTCATGAGACTACTCCACCATACTTTCCTGAGTCTAATGGAGTAGCCGAACGGAAAAACAGAACACTAAAAGAGATGATGAATGCTATGCTTGTAAGTTCTGGAGCTTCCCTGAACTTGTGGGGGGGAAGCAATCATATCTGCTTGCCATATACAGAATAGGATACCCAATAAGAAAACAGGGAATAAGACACCATATGAGTTATGGAAAGGTCATGTACCTAACCTGACATACTTAAAAATGTGGGGGTGTCTTGCTAAGGTTCTTGTGAACGAACCTAAAAAGAGAAAATTGGGACCTAGAACTGTTGATTGTATGTTCATTGGTTATGCTCATAATAGTGCTGCATATATATTTTTAGTAATAAAATCTAATATTAACCTTGTCGATGCTAACACTATTATAGAGAGTAAAAATGCTGATTTCTTTGAGAATTTGTTTCCCTTGAAAATTGGCATTGAGAGGTTGGTTGCTCCTAGTGAACAACAATCAACAGATCCTGAAATTTCTGAACAAGAAATTCGGAAGAGTAAAAGAGACAGGAAATCCACCAATTTTGGTGATGACTTTTACACATTTATTCTTGATGATGATCCTGTGACGTATAATGAGGCAATCAGTTCTCGAGATGCTCCTTTCTGGAAGGATGCTATACACTCAGAACTAGATTCGATTATAGCTAACCACACATGAGAGATAGTTGATCTACCTCCTGGGGCGAAACCTATACGTTACAAGTGGATCTTCAAAAAGAAATTGAAACTAGATGGTTCCATTGAGAAATACAAGGCTAGACTTGTAGTCAAGGGATTCTCCCAGAGAAAAAAGGCATTGACTATTTTGATACTTATGCTCCTGTAACTAGGATTTCTTCTATAAGAGTTCTAATGGCTCTAGCTGCTATTCATAATTTATTTATTCATCAAATGGATGTAAAAACTGTATTTCTGAATGGTGATCTTGATGAAGAAATATATATGATCTCGAGTGGAATGATAGTACCAGTGGAATGAGCATAAGGTATGCAAGTTAGTTAAGTCTTTATATGGGTTGAAACAAGCCAAAACAATGGCATGAAAAGTTTGACAGTGTCATGATGTCTAATGGATATCACATAAATGATGTTGATAAATGTATTTACTTTAAATCTTTTGATGTGAATACATATGTGATTATCTGTCTATATGTGGATGACATGTTAATCATGAATCCTAGCCTTGATGTTGTGAGAAACACCAAGATATTTTTATCCTCCCAATTTGAAATGAAGGATTTGGGAGAAGCTGATGTGATTCTTGGAATCAAAATCATCAGAAACTGTGATGGCTATACGCTTTCACAAGAGCATTATGTTGAGAAGTTTTTTAAGAAGTTTAACTTTTATGATAGTAAGCCCGTGGTCGACACCTTATGAGGCCAAATAGTGAACTTCAGAAAAATGCTCAACATGGTGTCCTTTCATCTAGATATGCCCAAATTATTGGTAGTCTCATGTACTTGATGAATTGCACTAGACGACATTGCTTATGCAGTTAGCGTGCTAAGCAGATACACTTATTGTCCTAGCCAGGAACATTGGAGTGTCTTAGAGAGACTAGCCAAGTACTTGAGAGGAACAATGAATTACGGCATAAAATTTAGACAAACTCCACCTGTGATAGAGGGTTATTGTGATGCAAACTGGATATCTGATTCTCATGATATCAAGTCCACTAGTGGTTATATTTTCACCCTAGGTGGAGGTGTAGTTGCTTGGAAATCTTCTAAGCAGACCTTGATAGCTCGTTCAACCATGGAGTCCGAGCTTATTGCTTTAGATAAAGCAAGTGCTGAGGCTGAGTGGCTTAGAAACCTCTTGGCGATCTTCCTATTAGTACAAAACCGCCTCCAAATTGTACCTATGCATTGATCGCCGCAATAGCAAAGGCAAAGAGCAAATTGTATAATGGGAAAAGGGCATATTAAATCGAGACTATAGTCTATAAAGCATTTCTTTGAATCTGGAGTTGTGGCTCTAGATTATGTGAGGTCGAGTTAAATTTGGCCGATCCTCCGACAAAACCACTTAACAGAGACAAGTGGTTGATACGCCGAGGGGATGGGACTTTTGCCTTAGATAGAGGGCTTACATCGACGGTAATCCCACCTATGTGATTGGAGATCCCATGAAGTAGGTTCAAAGGGAAAAACAAGTCACCCCGCCGCCCGGTATGCTATTGTCTTTCTTTGAGACGTCCCACCCTATGACTAGATAGCATTATTGTATACTTTGTATAACTTGAATAGCAATGAGAAAAGGATGAGTTATTTTACTCTTAATGGAATCCATAGTCCATTATTTTTATGAGATAGTGTATTTTAACTGCTATGTACACTTGATGGATATCCACCTACGTGAATGTAGAACTGGGTCGGTTCTTATGAGTATTCAGGCAAGTACTCTAGAGCATTCACATAACACAGGCAGCGCAAGGGCCAAAAAGCGCAACACCGCAGAACAGGCATATAATGAAAGAGCAATGTGGGTGCATGTCCTCTATTTTACTACAAGGGAATGTTGGTTCAAAGATTTTTTAATCCACCACTTTCAAGTATTATAAGACATGTTACCCTATGTTGGTTCAAGCCGAAAAGCACCAAGATCTTATGCATGGTTTTTTCGATTCTCTCTGGCATTTTGTTAACCCACTTCTTTTGTAATATCCTATTCCAAAATAGTGGGGGACTATTAGTATTTTGAAATAATGGGGGATTGTTGGAATCTCTAATGAGTATTTCAAAATACTTGTGTGTTGTTTAGTCCCACATTGGTGAATCACCATTAGCAAGTGAGGTATATGAGGTGATCCTCTAGCATAAGGGCGTGCCCTTAGGGTACAAAGGCTTTTGTGTTAGGAGGGAGGACTCACCCAAAGCCACACGCGCGCGCCCGCCCGCCCCGCACCGAGTCGCGTCGTGTCGGGTTCGGGCTTGGGCTTGGGCTGTTTGTCTAGTGGGTAGTTGGATTATGTCTCATAGCTTAAGAGTTCTACTTCAACTTGGTTTTGTGAAACCGACTTGGAGAGGTGTCCTTCTCCATCTATGATAACCGATCATACTCTATATAAACACTGCTGTGTTCATAAAGAGAGATCAACATAGAACAGAGAGAAAGAGACGTAGAGAGAGAGAACTCGTGTATACCAGAAGTCGTGCTGCTGCTGCCTCTATATCGAGAGAGACAGAAGTCGTGCTGCTGCCTCTATACACACCAGCGAATCCAATTCAAGAGAAAACCAGAAATCATGAATACTCTATCTGTCTTCATCCCACTTCTCATAAACAGAGATTCACACCTATTCTTCTTCTCTTCTTCCTGTCAGCCGCCAGAGAGAGTTATATTGCTATTCTAGAGGGTAGTCTGTTCTAGTGCAAAGTCAGACTACTGTTAACCATTGAATCCTGTGAGGAAGACGCCACTGTTGCCTTTCTGTACCATTAGAAGGGACGAAATCTTTCCTTAAGGACAGCCTAATCCGCGCCTTGGTTATTACCTTTTATTCTGTCCTTGTCTTCTATTGTTTTCTTTTATCTGCATATAACAGTTAGGTGGATAGAGTTGCAGATACATGGACCAGTATCGGAGCCTGGATTCAACTTTCAATTAGGAGTGGTGGTAGTTAAATGGGTAGAATTGGTTTGGGAGTCCAGGTGTGGTGGTTGAGCTGGTAGCTTATCAGCATGGCAAAAAATTGTATCAGATCGGAGATCCTTAATTATTGGTCAGATACATTATGGTAATTATTGGTTAGATACATTATGGCATCTCAGCTTACATTTAGTGAAAAACCAGGGTCAGAAATATAATCAAATATCTATATTATGGCAATCTGTGCTATGCACCAGTTCTTTTAAATTCTTCCACCCATTACTACAACTAGCCTTTTGGGCACGCTCGTTGAGCGTGAACTGGTAAGGTGGTTTTGAGTTATTGTTTCTATTTGAGTATTTGACGGAGGACGTTTGCTCTGGTATTTTGCAATATCGATATGTTGACATGATGACATGTGCTGGAGAACGTAGAGATAACCAAAAATTTGAATATTTAAACAAAATCTTCCTTGTGTATCTCAAATACATGGTAGCAAATTAAAGAAAATAGCGATATACATGGTAAGAGAAAAAATGACAAAGATATGTTGGTCAGAAGAGAAGGGAAGAAGCCTAAAGAACTGGATACCACTTCAAGATGGCAAATGCTCCAACCAAGTAATATGGCACATGGAGTAGCGTTCTACAGTAGAAGCACAAATTTGTATATCTTATCACCACGATCCATTATGTTAACTATTTTACTTGCCAAAGCAATGGCACCAATCCCAAATATAAGAAGCACTAAAAGCCTTGTAACTGATATACAAAATGTTGTTTTTATTCCAAGTTTACAATCATTTGGCCATTAAGCAAGCATGCTTGCAAGAATTAGGATCACTGAAGGTACGATGCACCACTCAAAATTTCTAGACTACATGTGAAGAACGATAGAGGAGCATCATATCCCAAAAATAGATCATTTAGTAGTAACAGAGATGCTATAGTTGGGGGTTGAAGGATATGTTGTATAGTCCAAACACGTTTTACGCTTTATTCAAACCTTCTGAAAGAGCCCACCAATGTTTAACAGTGGTATTTCCGAATGAGCTCATAGCTCAAAAAGCTTGGATCATCTTCACAGCACTCACCTTCCAGTGAAGATATGTTCACGTACGCCGAGAATCGAAGGTGGGCGCACTCCATGATACTCATTGAATTCTTCCAGAAGATTACGCATTTTAAAAGCTTCTTCCAGGTAATTGTCCTACCATAATTCAGTAATATTAGATTAGTTAAACAACTCATTGCTAATGAAGGTAAGTTCCAAGCACATAGGGATTACCTGGTTCATATCAATGGTCCAAGAGCTTCCCCTCGAGTAAAAATTATTGCATGGGTCCGGTTTTCGGGTTTTCCTTCCCCTATCTTAGCAGGACCGCAATTTTATACGATAGATTTCCTATTTAGAACAGAAAGGTATACATCAGTTGACATATCCGTAAGATAGTCACTCATGACATTTCATTTGCTTTGAAATATTCAATGATATGATTACGGTCAAGATTATTAATGCTTTGACCAAGAAGAAGAGTAGACCTTTCGCGACGCCACCTTCTTTCTTCAACTTCATCAATGTATGCTACTTTCGAAGAGATGGATTACTGCATGCGAAGTCAAGAACTTAGATTATGACTGAATTGAACATGATGTCAACAATAAACTTACTTTAGTATATATATTAATCCACACAATTCTTAATGATTATAAGGAAAATTTAACGATGCTTGACCATCAAGTTTAGAATATCCGTTACGGCGGTCTCCACATTGCTTCGGTTGCCATAGTTACGACAGTAGCAACATATGTGAATTTTAAGTCAGCTCTGACCTCTAATTGGGCACAAAGAGATCTCCGGCTTTTTCGCTTCTTCTTCATTTGGAACGGTGACTGCCTTTGTAACCTTGTAGAATTTCGTGGTGCTTATGATAAGAGTAGTTAGAAAATTATACACCAATGCAAGAACGTGAACTATCTCATACATATTCATCTCTCTTGTCTTTACCACTTTACCTCTTTTCGTCAGCCATGTCAAGGAAAGCTTGAAGCTTCAATGCCCTCCTCAGAGTACATCATTCCTCCGACCGCGAAAATCAAATGATTTTATCGTAACGTAAATAGTAATATCTGAAAAAAGATTATAAAAGAAAGAAGAATCTTCTTGCGGTTACCTATTCTGCACAGAGTTTGACCTCTTAGAGACACCCAATGACGAAGATGCATGTTCTCCTCATTTTCCCAAACCTCACTCGTTTTTTTGCAGTTGATCCTCTCCATGAAGTTGGTCCATTCGTCTATCAAAGATATATCGTTAACCACATCAATTTGATAGAATCAACGAAAAATCAAATCGAAAGTAAATAGACAGTAACTCTTTTGATTCTTGAGCAAGCGAGAAGAGAGGAATAAGATCAATTCCTTAACAACATATCCTCAGTGGTATCACCCATCAATGTAGCAGAAACATGAGAAGTAACCTTAGAGCTACAGATTGACCCAACAAAGTTACTTTCTTTTGCAACGGCCCACGTAATATCCAAAACTTGGTCAACAATCAAGAGAACAGCCTTTGGTTCCGCAGGACTAACTGGGTGAATGTAGGGTGTTTCCTCGTAAGTTAATCGCTAAGTTCGCTGGTCGCTTTGCTCAAGATCCCATGTTCAAAGACCAAGTTTCCTTCACACGGCCTATGCATCGGTGTTTCCTTTTCTTCACTCCCACTTTCAACTTCTACAGTAAAATGAAACTTCTAAGTGTGAGGATTCAATGATTTTCGTGTTATCATTTTTAACCACATGATCCAAATTTTCACCTTTTGGGCTTCCCTCGTGGCTTCGATTTAGAATCCTCCCGACTTATTCTCTTGGACATGGCATGTCTCATTATCCAGTGGTGCAACTGTTGTAATGGATCTAGTGATCCAATCACATGCTTCGTGTTTCAAGATGGCTTGTCTCACCGCATGATGTGGATGTTCTAATGAATGTTGTGATCCAATGTTTGTTTCTCTTCTTGAGCATAGCTTGTCTCTATGTCCAACTGTTGGACTCGCTGTAATAGATCTAGTGATCCAATAACATGCTTCCATTCAGTGTGGCTTGTCTCATTGCACACTGTGAATGTTCTAATGGATCTTGTGGCTCGATCAGGTGCTTTTCTTCTTGAGCACGCGACTTGTCGATCTCTATGTCTAACCATCGTGGGTGTTGTAATGGATCTAAAGATCTAATTAGATGGTTCTCTTGTACTAAAACATCCATATGTTTTGATTGTACCGAAAACCTACATAACCGCAATCTTCATTTGTTGAATTGAACTCTACTTCCGGTTGAGCGTGGTTCAACATACCGATTTTCATCCAAAACCAAGACCGCTCCCTCAAATTCACTTGACTTTGGACCATCCGTAAGTCATCCCCTTCTTCTTCAACCCTCCACGGATGAGCCTTGACGATTGACACCGCCTCCTATCCCGGTTTGGCTCCTCGGTTAAAGTGTAATAGGTCGGTTGCCAACGAAGTTTTTATCTGTCTCCATTGAGCAAGTAATTCCATGGCCTTTCAATGTACCGAATTCAACTTTCGTGCCATAATCATTGTTAATGGAATTTTCCTTACATGAAGTATCCGATCTGAATAAATCTTCTCCCATTCTCTGCTTCTTCTTCCATGATCTCCACCTTCGAAAGCAAAGAATGTTCTTGTAATGGGCTTCAAAGTAAGCTTTTTTCATAGCTATCGATCCGGGGTTGAACACTTTCAACTTCTTCCAAGTACTTGTGTTCGTGGAAAACGACGACCATCTTTCCCAAGATAATAAATCGTTCTCAAATCTTCCAAATGAAACTGATTACTTGAATCTAGGATCAGAGGCAATTGGTTTTTCTATCTGCTTATATCATTTTCAGTGCAAAACCCATCAACAATTTTCAAAAACAATGAACATCATCTAAAAATTCAATTGAGAATCACAATATAAGAATTCAACAATCATGAATCAAAACTCATGCAGGTAGTATGAAAAATGAAGAAAGTTCAAAAAATAATACTGAGATCAAATTAAACAAAGGGTATTGCAGATATCATACAAAGGAGATATGGGTTTACCTCAAATTCATTTCGAGAGTCTCGCCATCATTTTTCACCCATAACTCTTCCAGATCAAGTTTCAAGAGCTATTACTCGATGCGTAAAAGAGAGTGATTCCCTACCGAATTGTCTTGACCGTAGGCTTTTGATGGGCTCCTTTCTGAAATTTTAACGACGCTAGAAACCACCCACGATAATGCTGAAATTTGTCCCAAGTCCTTCTTTAGTTCCGATCTCGATCTAACCGAATTGGAAGCATAAAGCAAAACCAAGATCGGAAAGAGTTCATGAAGAAAGGAGGGAAGTTGAAAGAACTCAAGATTAATGGTAGTTAAGTAGGTATTAATGGTATTTAAGTGGGTATTAATGGCAAGACAACACCGCTGCGACATGTCAATATATAGGATTGGATTTGGTTTTGCCCCAATTTACATAAAACTCCTTTGTCCGTGTGTTGTAATTGAAGGGTATAAATAGAAATAAAAATTAAATGACGAAATAGTTCTTTTTAAAGACATTGAATAATATTTTTTTGTATTTAATTAGGGGTATTAGGTGGTAGAAAAAAGGCTGGTCTAATTTAAAAGGCCAGGTTAATTATGGTGTATTTTACTAATAGAGATTTATATTACATGAAAATTACATCGTGCGGGTTTTACACTAATGTGGAGCGAAAAGATTATCTCCCAATGGAAATTGTTATTTATTTGCAAATAAATTGGATACAGGGAGGTGTAACTAAGTAATTGAAATAGAATTGGATAATTATTTGCATAAATTGGATACAGGAACAAAGGTGTTAGTAAATAATGAAAAAAAACTTAGCAATTGAGAGGGGATTGCGGAAAGTCCATCAATCTTATAGTATAAAGATCGGTGTGGACCTTGACAATTAATATGTATCAGATACCAGGGTTTATCATTTCAGTTTTGTCAACTATGCACTGCACAGAGGGGGCCTGTGCAAAGTTTGGTGATGAGTGCTGCTCCTCAAATGGACCAAACTATACAGTGAGAGCAGCACTTCAATTAATTCTTAACAAAGACGTAAGATAGGTAAAAGCACAACGTTACGCAGGTATAAGAATCATATCACATTATCACATCGAGAGCCAAAAGTGGAACACCGAGAATCTCAAGCACATATTTTTACAGTCTCTCGCGTCACATACCTTAAAGATTTCATTTGATCATTCTTTTTTCTATTTCTTGTAATACCGTGCATGCAGTACCAAAGGAGTCGAGATCAGTGTGAACCGAATCAACCGACCATAGAATGCCTAATAAAAAGGGAGCACTACTGCTTATTTTAAGCTTTCATGGTACAGAACAGTGGGATTACACTGCAGTTCGAACCGAGGCCTCTTTAGAATATAAAATAATACTAAACCCATGGCCAAGTTGTGACTCGAACCGTCTGAGTAATTAAGTATTGAAGTGGCCAATATTGGGAGTTTGGGACAATATGAATATTAGCTAGTAACCAAGGACGGACCGGACCAGGACTACCTAGGGTATTCAATTGTAGAGGAATTTTTTTGTTGAGGGATTTTTTATTTGAACCAAAGCTCAAAATATTGAATTCGGTTAATATTTCAGTGTAACCGATATATATTTGATATATTGGAAATATCGGATATATCCATTTTTTTTGTCATCAGTCTAAACTATCTAAAATATCATAAATATAAGAAATATCGGTAAAAATATATTGAAAAATATCGGATATTTATATTAAAAAATGGTAAAAAAGTCAAACGATATATATCGTAAATATCGCATATATCGGTTATATCGGTAATATAAAGTTTTATATCGGAAATTTTTATATATATCGAAAAAAAGGATTCAATATTCAGTGGATATATATCATATATATTGATGTCGGTGTACCAAAAAAACAATATATATCGGCGATATTTTGGGCCTTGATTTGAACTTAGCCAGCCACATAGCACTTTGACTCAACTAATATTACTAACACAAATACAAAGATTATTGATATATATACTTTTCCTTTCCCTTTTTCCCTAATCCTTTTATTTTTAATGTACATTCTCTCTTCATGTTCACAATCTCACCTTTTTTTCTCTCAATTTACTTCGTCGGTTCTTGAAAAAAATTCTTGCAAATTCTGCTTTTGTAATATTCTACGGATCTTTTTTAAAAAATTTACATAAAACTAGGTTCAAAACCCTGATTCTAGTCTTTATTAACCTAAAATCCGTTGACTTTATGAATTATGTCTAAAGCCCACCCGATTTTTAAATGTGCGAAATAAAGGTTTCATTTTCAGTAAGGTGCGAGATAAAACCAACCGTACCTTATTAGTTTTTTTAAAATACCGTATATACCCTTTTATGGTATTTCTTATTCATTTCTTCAAAATTCCAAAATTGAACACAGTAAACTTCAATTCCAATGACAGAAATGAAAGAAGAAGAAGAAAAGAGTGTTATCTAATTAGACGAAGAAGTTAAAAATGGAGACTTCAAAAAATTAGAAGACTTGTTTTTCAAAAAAATTAGTCATTTCATTCCTTTAAAACCTCAACCTTTCACTTTCGATCTTTAAAACCCACCAACACATCCATTAGCAGTATCAGAAAACCCTCTAGCTCTATTTCTCGCTCATTCTCAAGGTAAAACTTTTTATTTATTGTTAATTAGGGTTTTATCTTATTAATTGAATTGTAATTTTTTAGGGTTTTATGTGGCGAGAACTAAAGATGGTATCAAAGGGGCGAAAGAGAAAAAGGGTTGTTGTATTGAGGAGATGAATGTTGTTGATGTACAAATTGGTAGAGTTCATATTGTAGTTGTGCCCAGAGATTGTTCGACATTGGCGGCTTGTGTTGGTGCGAAGATTTACTTCTTCGAGATTGAGTTGCTTTTGAATAAGGTATAATGTTGTTGAAATTTTGAATTTGTCGGTGTTGTTTTGGATTTTGTGGTAATTATTTTCCTGTATTTGTGACATATATTAGATTGGAAAATTGGGCAAATGCATACTTTCGCGGTGTTAGATACAGTAAGATGTGCTCGACACTAGTTGAATGTTTCAATACATGGATCACTAAGGAGTGTTTCCTACCTATTACTCGTATGCTTTTTGGAATCATGGAAAAGATGATGGAAATGAGTTGGAACAGATTGGAGGAGTCTATGAAATAGAATTCCATTTTATGTCCAAAAATAGAGATAGTATTGGCTAACAAGGTTGAAGCTGCAAGGACTTTGAGGATGGTTAGATCTAATGAAAATAAATTTCTAGTTCATAGCGACGTTATTCATTCAGACTTGGAATATTTTTCTTGGCAATGACTTACGTGGTAGTGGAGCTTTTCAAAGTTCAGGGGGTGCGACCGCCCCCACATGCACCCCCTAGTTCCATCTATGCATTCAATTGATTTGATGAATAGAAAATGTACTTGTAATTATTGGCGTATCGATAATTTCCCTTGCATACATGTTATCGCCTGTATTGGTAGTAAAGGTGATGAAGGATATACGATGATTGCGTTTAGGCAATGTTATGGTTACATTGATGAAGGATATATAGTGATCGCGTTTAGGCAATGTTACTCACATTCTATCAAGCCAGTTCCGAATAGTTCAATGCCAAGACGTATGCTTGATTCTCCTGTGGTTTATCCGTGCAGTCCGAAGATTGATCTTGGTAGACCCAAGAAGAAAAGAATTGAAAGCACCGATGTGATTCGTTAGTCTGTGATCAGTTTTGATGTTCTCAGCAAACCATATTTTTTTTTGTTATCTTAATTAAGATATTTAAGTTTGGTCTTCTGACATTTGTTAATGAGAAATTGATACTCATTGTATACTTTTATTGAATGTTGATACTCATTTGAGATTATTCGCTAGTCGGTTTGTTTTATTTTTCATTTGTTATAATGAAATTTCATAATCTGTGAAATGATTCATGTTGCAGTCGTCATTGACAATGCAACATCCATATTGTAGTCGTAATTGACAGTGCAACATTCATATTGCAGAGTGTAACATTCATGTTGCAGTCGTAATTGACAATGCAACATTCATGTTGTTGTAGGAGTTGAGAGTGCAACATCCATGTTGTAGTCGTCATTGACAGTGCAACAATCACGTTGTTGTAGGAGTTGACAGTGCAACATTCATGTTACAGTCATAATTGATAATGCAACATTCATGTTGCTGTAGGAGTTGAGAGTGCAACATCTATCCATGTTGCAATGGGATATTGCACAAGAACCATGCGTAAGACTTACTTTTTTTGAACCCATCTCTTTTAGAGGAGACTTCTCCTTTTAAACTGAGTGTTTTTGTCTTTGGAATCATGTACTCATAATACAGACAAAGTTAAACCCATTTATTGGAAATTTGGAATTTAGGAAGCAATTGGCTGAGGTATTCAACATGAACAAACATAGGATATTAGCATTTAAGAATAAGCCACCACCAACTGCTTGTGACCGTCAATAATTGTAAACGTCAACAATTAGAAGATTCTTTTAGAAACATGGATGTTACACAATTGTCACTACACGGTACACCTGATAAACGATATTACAAAAATAATGCCATATACACATATAAAATAATCTTGGTGGATTTGAACCACCATCCTCTTGGAATTCTTCTCCCAAGTGCTCTACCTTTTTGAGCTAAAGATCCATTCTTTTTATGTTAATTTCATCACGACAATACTAAGAGTACATTTTCTTTTTATGTTAATTTCATCACAACAATACTTAGAGTACATTTGAATCAAAAGTAATAAGTACACTTTCTATTGTGTATAGCCATTAAGTTCTTTAACATTCATATATGAGTGCACGTAATCTCAATTATTTGATGTTAATTTAACAGTGCAACATCCATCTCGCAGTAGAGGTGACAGTGTAACATCTATGTTGCAGTGGTAATTGACAGTGCAACATTCATGTTGCAATGGGAGTTGACAATAGTTGTTGCAGTAGCAATTGACTGTGCAACATCCATGTTGTAGTAGTAATTGATAGTGCAACATTCATATTGCAGTAGGAGTTGACAGTGGTTGTTGGAATGGTAATTGATTGTGCTACATCTATGTTACAGTGATAATTGACAGTGCAACAACCATGTTGTAGTGGGAGTTGACAGTTGAAAACAACATGTAAAATCAAACAACAAGCATCAACAGTTAAGTTTCATATTCATCTAAGCAAGAAACAAGTTCATTTAACCAAATCACAAAATAAATTGACCTTTGGAGAGAGAGAGTTTTTAAATTTAGTTTCTTACTTTTGTAGTAGTTGGTTGTCTTTTGTTTCGAATAGATCTCAGTTTTTATTGCACAAAATTGGTAGAATCGTCATTAATTTCAAATTTCCATGTTACACATTTTAAACTTTCAATTCAATTTAGGGGTAGGGTTTTTTTTTTTTTTTTTTTTTTAAACTATTTAGATTTATGTTTGGAGAAGATGGGGTGAGGGACAAATTTATAATCAAGAAATTGGGCTAGAGAGTCCCATTTAAAAAAAAAAACTCAAAAGCCCTATCCATAATTTTTTTGGGTTTTAATACCCCTCCATTGTTTTTATCCGGCCGTAAGTGTTTTTTTATAGAAAATCTTTAGAATCTAAGCTTTTGACTCGAGACTAGGTGCCACATGTTATTTTTTAATATAAATTATTCTCTTTTTCACCCTTCCAAGATAACTACTTGTTGATAAGATAACTACCATAATAAAATTGAATAAGATAACTACTTTTAGATAAGATAACTACTAGAACAAAAAGAGTAGATTTTGGGTTTGAATAAAATTTAGCAAAAAGTACCGTGTATTGCTCCAAAAGTTAAATTTTCATCCGAATATGGACGTTATAAACTTATACATTTTAAAATGCAGATGCACCATGTTATAAACTTATATATTTTAAAATGCAGATGCACCACGTTATAAACTTATATATTTTAAAATGCAGATGCACCACGTTATAAACTTATACATTTTAAAATGTATACACACCACGCATTTTAAAATGCAGATACAAAATGCATTTGATTATTTATTTTGTGGGTTTGATTAACTACTATTAAATGAAACGGGTTGGTTTAGGGTTTAATGTTTATAAATTTAGGATATAGGGATTAGGGTTTAGTGTCTTAAGGTTTAGGCTTTAGGCTTAGGGTCTAGTTTATAGGGGTTAGGGTTTAGTGTCTTAAGGTTTAGGGTTTAGGCTTAGGGTCTAGTTTATAATGATTTTGGGTTTAGTGTCTAGTGGTTTGGAGTTTAGACTTAACGACTAGTATCAAATGCCTCTACAAAATATTGGAGGCATAATATTTTTTAGTTTTTTCATTACCGAAAAGCTAGTGTGCTAGGGTGTACTCACCAGATAGCATCCGGGCCACTCATATAGGCACAA
The DNA here is from genome assembly GCF_015680905.1 of Coptis chinensis. Lineage (NCBI taxonomy): Eukaryota > Viridiplantae > Streptophyta > Magnoliopsida > Ranunculales > Ranunculaceae > Coptis > Coptis chinensis. The sequence continues at coordinate 92,191,492 of NC_141462.1, forward strand.
GATCTTGGTGTATTTCAAAGAAAGAAGCATCGGGTCCAAGGGCTCTCATTCCTCAAGCAAGACTCATACACTCGATGCACCCTAGATGTCCTCTTTTCATTATATCTATTTTAAAAATGTGAAGGGTGTAGTTATAAGTGAATTTTTTGTGTGAAATTCAATTTTTTTGTTTTGTATCCCACTATGTTACTGGGTAGATAGTCGGTTATGTTTGTTTCCAAATGAGGATATTTTCGTCTATTCCTGGTAAAGTTGGATAACAGGTGGTTAGTTCCATATTCTGGTCAAATTGGAGTATTAAATTCTAAACAAATTTAAGAGGAGTCGTAGGACTACTAAATATTTATAACTAACTCTTCTAGACTAATTTTCTGAATTTATAATATTACCAATAAATTGACCGGATGAGCTTTTGATATAATTAGAAAAGGCCGTGTTTTTATCCGAAATTAAATTTTAACATTGGACTTCAAGCCCAATCTCTGAAAAATTTAAAGTCAATGGTTATGAAGAATGCATGTATATTGAATTTCAAGAAAACAATTGGATGAAAAAAAATATGGTATTAACAACGCAATTTGAAGTTTATGACTTAGTTGTTGACTTGAATATCCTTGATAAAAACCATGGGTCCATCCCTGCTAGTAACATAGATCCGGTATGCTCTCCAGAGGTTAATTTGGCATTTTGCAACCCTAACACCAAGTCATAATTTCTGGGATTATTGAAAACATTTACCATTTTTGCCATAATTTCTTGGAGGCATACGTACGTATGTTCATTATAATCCTCCTAAATTGATCTAAGGTGCAGCCTAGCATGCATCTCTAGACTTTATATTTTGCCTGTGAAGGAATATGTGCACTTGCAACTGACCACTAAAGTCTTATTTGCACTTCCTAAATTGACAGGTACTTTGTTGTCTTCCTCTCTTAATATTCTTCCACTTGCTCTTCATATCCCTACTCAATTTGTTAGATTCTTCCATAAACAAATTGACACATTCTGAAAAGAAAACAGAGCCATTACGCTTTCTTTTTGAAATTGAACAACATAAATGCATGATATAGGGAGTTGTTCATATGATTAGGACAAACATTTAACGTGGTATTGATATTACCACTAAGGGTACAAGCATACATAAGCTTTATGAAGATTCAAGGATCAAATCAAGTCACCATCTGGAAATAGTTATAAGCCAAATGGCGCACCATATTTGTTGAGCACGCACATCACATGCAAATAAAGATTTCAAGAATATTTTCGCAAAAAGAATTTATGTGGCAAATAGCTAGCAAAAATTCTAAGAATAAATTGGTAAAAACACATTTAGAGTACACCAAAAAAGTTCGAATGTCAAGAAGAGAATAGAACAAGGAAATTGAGGACCAGTCTATGTATGTGGAAGTATGATAGCTCAACATCAATGGCAGATGCATCTACGCCTTTCTTTTCAAATGCAGCTTTATAGTGATGCTTACATGTGCTCCATAGGGTTTTTTTTCAGTCTCATACAGTCTTGCTTGCAACTTGGAACTGCCGTTCGGAAACTCGCGCCGCGCATAGCATCAAATTGGAGCTAATTACATAATTGAATCATCATAGAAAAAAGTCTATTATTAATTATTATTATTATCATTTAATAATACATTTTATTTTATATCTAAAATGTGTACATCATATAAAGGATTTTTATCCTCCTATGATCCTATCCTTCTATATATATTTATTTTTTTAAACAAAAAACACATATTTTATTAAACAGATTGGCTACGTTGACATACAAAAATGATATACGCAATCTAAAAGCGGACTTGTACATTGCTCTAAGGACTAATTTTTGGTAGATATTATCTCCCTGCCATGGATAGTATCTCCACAAAAAATCAGTTCAATCGGATGTGTCTAGTCTTGTCAAAAGTGTTAAAATTCTGGACCGTCAAATAAATTTCTAATTTGAACTCAATTTTTGATAGGGTTTAGACATGTTCAATTTTATTAAACGGCCGGCTACGTCGACATACAGAAATGACATACACAATCTAAAAGCGGACTTGCACATTGCTCTAAGGGCTGATTTTTGGTAGTTATTATCTTCCTACCATAGATAGTATCTCCACAAAAAATCAATTCAATCGGATGTGTCTAGTCTTGTCAAAAGAGTGTCAAAATTCTGGACCGTCAGATAAATTTCTAATTTGAAACATACGCAATCTGAAAGCGGGCTTGCACATTGCTCTAAGGGCTGATTTTTTGTAGATATTATCTCCCTACCATGGATAATATCTCCACAAAAAATCAGTTCAATCGGATGTGTCTAGTCTTTGTCAAAAGAGTGTCAAAATTCTGGACCGTCAGATAAATTTCTAATTTGAACTCAATTTTTGGTAGGATTATACATATTCAAATAAACTAATTTTTTGTGGAGATAATCTCCATATTGTGGAAATCACATCTCTCTAAATTTGACTTTTAGTTCATTATGTAGGTAGATAGGATTGCGTATGTTAATTCCGAATGTCGACGTAGCCAGTCCATTTATTAAATATACCATATATACATAGCTAGTAGGTTACAAATGCATTACAATTTATTTATTTTTGGGTCCTTTAGCCTTCCCTCCCCACCACACACACACAAAATCCAACTGTTAAGCTACTCCAAGTGAAAGAAAATATTTATCTTGTAGCCGTTTGATAGTAGATTTGGTTCTTTCTATTTACTTTCATTAATTTTCCTCTTTCTAATCAAAATTACCCTTTAGCAAAATTGAGTGGGGGCCGGGGGATGACTTACTTTAGCAAAATATTGGATTGGGGGGGATGACTAATTTCACCATAGTTGTGGGGTATGTCTAAAAAGTCCTTTTTTTTCCCATAAAAATTATTAAAATTTAATAATCAATTACAGCGAGCACATCATATATGGGATTGTTACAACTTACAAACCATATTAAAACTAGGATCTACCATGTAGCAGCCTACTCAAAATGACACTCTAGAGAGGCAATGAGCTTGGCCAGCCGGGATGGTGACTCCAATGCTCAATGAAGAACTAGCCCTTTTTTGCTACAGCATCAGATATGTATGTGATGTACACCAGCAGTTCGTCTCGTTTGTAAATTGCTCTTATCCATCTTGCTTTCAACATCTAAGCCACCTGCTTATTTGCTTATGGTGGTGTAGTATAAGGGCATCTCCAATGGGGGGTGTAAACCGTATAGAGTGGAAATTTTACACTCTAAATATCAAAAAACTCTTTCCAATGAAAGTGTTATACCGTAGGTAATAGTGTATTAGATAATAGAGAGGGTGAGAAATTCCCCCTCTCGCTATTAGTTAATAAAAAGCCCGGACATCACTTAAAATAACGTCTGTTTAACTTAAAAACTCGGACGTCACTTCAACACACGTTTGAAGCTTTATTTTTCTGTTTGCGACGGTCTAAGTCCGTCGCTCAGTGATATATTAAACTTAAAAACACGGACGTTGCTTTGAATGACGTTTGAAAGTGGACCACTATTTGTTTTAAGCTTTTGCGACGGACCAAATCTGTTATTTTACATTATTTTGAATGGGCTGTGACAGTTTAAATCCGTTGCTATTTATTTTTACACATTTACCTCCACCTACCATTAGAATAGCCACAAATAGTAAATATACACTTTATGTATTTGGGATTTCTCTAGAGTATATAATCCTAATGACGCCTATGTGGAGGTGGATTTTTCCACTCTCCATTGGAGATGCCCTAAGAGTGGGTTTAAACTCTTTACCAAGTGGAGGGGACCTAGGTAGTCTCGCAGCTAAAGCCGCACGATATTTATTTAATTTAAAGAATCTTCAAATTCAAAGTGTATTCAAAATTTAAAACGATGATATTTATGGAGAAACCATGCTAGAGAGGAAGCACTTAGTCACTTAGACAGTTAGACATGATGATCATATTTAGAAGACCACTTGCTTCTTCTTCTTTTTTCCGATAGAAAAAGACCACTTGCTTGAGGATCAAGTAGTTGCAGTTGGTGGGTGTGATTAAACATGTTAAAAATATATGTGATGTTCAAAGACCAACTTGGGCTGTGTGGATTAGCCACAAAAAAAAAAGACCAACTTGGGCCGTGTGGAAATTGTAAAAAGTAAAAGAAGGAAAAGTTGGTACTAGAACCAGGTAGAGTCAAGAGTTCTTTGTCGTTGTTAGGGTAATGTGAAGAGAAACCCCTCACTATAGGGATAAATGGAGAAAATTTTCTACTCCTACACGCCCACTTGTCTATATCTGCCCTTCAAAACAATTAGAAATAAAAAAAAATTGTGAAGCCTGAAATACGGAAAAAAATTAAAGGATGCTTCTTATCCTTATCCACCGATCACACATCTCTTCGCAGGTTTCAACTTTCAAGTGGCTGGGTCGTCCATTTGCAGATTTGCTAACTACGTCTTTTCCTGTTCTCTACTAAACCAAATAACTACTCCAATGTCCTCGTAATATTACGATATTGTCACTCTTCATTAGTCACATTTCAGGAAAAAAAAAATCAGAAAAATTAGATGTAGCTCCGAATACTATTCAATTAAAAGATCCTTAAAATATAAGAGCATCATCATTCATCACCGCATCGTTAAAAGTTATCTTGATTTTTTTTTTGTACATAACAGAGCTCATCAAATGGCAAGAAATGGCTGAGATAGATTAAATTCACATTTCATAGGGTTGGGTTGCTGAACTATGGGTTTATTAAGGGCATAAGTTTTTTATGATAGCAAAATTGGAGCTGTGCAAAATGTATACAACAAATTAGAATTGTATTTCGTCCAAAAAGATATTTAGAACTTGTAATAGTATACAATAAGGACAAGAAGCAGGACTAGGCCTAATATTGTAACTTCAAAAACTTCCCACTAGCTCTATTTTATTAACCCCACATGAATTTTAATACAACCAACACGAAGAAATCCATCCCATCCCTCCCCCTCTCCCTCTCAACTTCACACCTCTCTCGTTTAACTCTCCTCTTTCTCTCTATATAAATAACACCAAAAACCCATAAACCCAAACCTTTCATCTCCGTAACCAAATTACAAACAAACAATCTTGACCAGAAAAAACAAAAATGCCTTCACAAATTCCAAAATCATCTTTCCAACTCCATAGAATCACCACCACCACCAACAAACAAACTCAACAATCATGCACAATTCCATTACCGGAAAACGTAGCGCGATACCACGCACAATCGGCCGGACCAAACCAATGCCGCTCGTCCGTGGTCCAAACCATATATGCACCCGTATCAACCGTATGGTCCGTAGTACGTCGCTTTGACAACCCTCAAGCATACAAACACTTTGTAAAAAGTTGCAATGTAATTGTAGGTGATGGAGATGTTGGTACATTAAGAGAAATTCATGTGGTTTCAGGATTACCAGCTGCAAGAAGCACTGAACGTCTCGAGATACTCGACGATGAAAGACATGTTTTGAGTTTTAGTGTAGTTGGTGGTGATCACCGGCTTGCAAATTACCGTTCAGTTACAACTCTTCATCCAACCGCTAATGGATTAGGAACGGTTGTTGTTGAATCGTATGTTGTTGATATTCCTTCAGGTAATACTACAGAAGATACTTGTGTGTTTGTTGACACTATTGTACGTTGTAATCTTCAGTCATTAGCTCAAATTGCTGAAAATACCGTGAAACGGAATAGATCGCTGTGATTTACAATTGTGAGATCAAACGACCATAGTGGTTTTTGGAAGTATGAATTGCTTCAAATGTGTAGTGCCTTGGCTTACTGAAGCAATTGGACTGGTACCAAAACGTTATATTGGTGTCCCTCGTCACGGCTTTAATTAGCTTTTTCTTTCTTTTCTATTTTTGTTTTTGTTCTTGATGTAATAATGATTTGCACCATTGTGAATATCATCTTGTCTTCACTTACCTATGGGTTTTTGTGTAATTCAAAAATACTAGAAAGGAAATTTGTTTATTAATTGTATGTTATGTTTGGTTCATTCATCATAGCATTTTATTCCCTTTATATACATACATATATGAATCTTAAATGTTATAATGAAATAAACTTCTTTAATCTTATACACTGTCCAATTCAGCAAGATGCATTACAATGCAGGCTGGTGCCAATTAGGTTAGCTGGTAAAATCTTTGGGTAATGATATTAGAGATATGGGTTCAAACCTGCCCGCATTCCATCGGATCTTTGGGTAATGATATTAGAGGTATGGGTTCGAACCTGCCCGCATTCCATCGGATTGAGTTACTGATCTTATTTAAAATATACTTGCCAATTCAAAAAAAATGTGTTAGTTTATGGAACTCCATTTTCCAGAGAAAAATTGGTTCATTCTTAATTTGTTTCAATTTAGTTAGTTTTCTCAATGTACATTCTTGACAGAACAGAAAATGAAAATAGTTTTCTAGGAATATCTCTAGGGGTGACATATTTTATTTCATAATTTTGTTTCAATTTAGTTAGTTTTCTCAATGTACATTTCCTTTTTTGAGTAACTTTCTGAATGAAGAACATCAGTGCGTTCCTACCGAACAGAAAATGAAAATATCAAATAAAATTTGTAGTGAATATCTTTAACCTAACTCAATTGTACGTTCTTATTTGGGTTCTTATTTTTCCCCCAATTTCAAATTCTGTAATTCTATTCTGTTGAAGTTTTTCATTTAATTGCATCATGGCATGCGTACTTCATTTTGAATTTCAATTCAACAAAAGTAGAATAAGAAGATTTTTTTTTTTCATATATATAACTATATAAGCCTACAAGTTGTATGAGACTCAAGTTGTATATATGTACTTCCACTAGTACATTTAATAAACTGCGTGGAATCTTAGGTGAGTACATTGACTCATTCGGCTGGAAAATATTTGCAGCTGTGTCGGCCAAGTTGCACTGTTTGAATTATAATCACAAATCATAGTACAATTTTTTGTATAATTTATTTTAATAAGCATACTCGTGCGGCTGTCACAACTTGCAAAATCACAATAATAGCTATGTTCATCACCCCTCTTGGACTCATTATTCAATCAACATCCAAACAATACTTGGGGAGCTATTTTATTGCCAATTGTAAAAAAAAAATTCAACATTTTTCCCCTAATTATATCCAACTTTCAACCCAAGTGCTTTGAAGCGATCAGGCTGCTTTTGCGTTTGTTAGAGCCCATCGTGTACGTCAAAATTTATTTGTCTAACAAAATATCGAATGCATTCAAGCGGAGCTAGACGAGTGGATGAGGGGTCTATCTTTAGAAAGTTGAGTACGGTCTGGCGCATGAAGTTATTTGGCATTGCATGTTGGACAAGAAGACTCATTATTTGATGGGAATCAATAGTTGCTCTGCAACTTGCTTTTAATAACACAACTTGTTCTGAAAAGAAATGCAAGTTGGTGGGTTTATTTTCTAAGCTCTCATGTTTTGTTTTGAATGAGATGGGCATGCAGTTGCAACTTGGTTAGCAAGTGGGTAATGAAAGCTTTAATTATCTTCTCTGATCTGTTTGAATGCTTTTCATGCCACCCATTTCCTTAGGTCTCGTGGGTTTGCTTCTTTAGCTTTTTTTTTTATGAACTGACCACACAACAACAAACGCTGAAATATTGGAATCAGTCAATATATCGGGTTTCTAGAATAACGATAAATACTGTCTAACATAACGGTCTTCGAAGTGATCTTGTCTTAATATTGCGTGAAATGAAATACTAAAACAAACATCATATATTTCTATCGCTATGTTTATAGGGATCCCCTGATTATTATAACTATTGTTATTACGAAAATGATTAACCATCTATTGAAAACCTAGGCTAGGAGTCAGGACCAAAATTGGTCGAAATGTCAATGTTGATTGTTGAGTACTAAATTATTAGGTCCCACTTTCCCAGTGTCCCATACATAGTGTCACACTGTCACTGCATCAGCAAATGTGTCGGTTGATTTCAAACTTTCCAAAGCCAAAATAGAGGTACTTTAAATCCAGACGTATGTATTTGCAAATCATCACTAACAATGCCAAAATACATTTGACAGTTAGCGATCAATCTGATCACTATCGCAATGTTAATATCGTAATGTAATTTTTGGTTTTTTACAAACTATAAAACCATAAAAGGAATCCGTCCTGTAGCGCAATGTCTCACATTCTCTCCAAAATGAGACGGTAACCGATTTTTGGTTATTAGTACTTTTCTTCACTTTTTTTTATGTCCTTGCTTCATGTCTCAGGGAAACTAGTAAGTTGTAACTATTTCACATAATTTTCAGTTGGTCGACTAGCTAGAAAACAATAGCTATGTTTTCACTGAATGTGCCTTTTTAATCCAAATATAAGAACCAAAAAAAAAGCCAAAGATAAGATACTGTTGAAAATTTTGTCCATCGGCTTGTTTTTAGTTTCCTTTTCATTTTCACAACCGTACGAGTTTATTGTTGTTCAGCAATTGGCTTATACTAGTATCGAAGAAAATTGTCTGTTTCTTTTCTTGTTTCTTTGCGTAGAAACCATTAAATATTTTAGGTCCAGTAAATGCACTCTTGTAGTCTTGTCCTCATTTCAGCTGAAAATCATCTTTTTCTTTCATTTTGAACTATAATAATTTTAATTTTAATATCAAAAATCAAAATGTACAATTTGAGACTCAATTTCTTAAAAAATTCTGAAAATTGCATAGAAATTGCAAACGTCAAATTATAGAATACAACGCGGTGGTGTTTTTCATCCTTGCAAATTTTGCAAAAGAATCTAGATTATATGATAAGTAATTGGGAATGCTGGATAGATGGACCAAATGCCCAATCACCGAAATCTGTTCAAGAGAAGCTCCCAGCCTCCCACACATTCTTCCAAATGCTTCTTTTTCTTACAGCCGTTACAGGTAAATTCTATCCAGAACAAGAACTACGGCTAAAAAAAACCATCAGGTACATGCAAAAGACAAGAGGTCCCCGACTCTCAAAAAAGAAGAAAAAACCAGACAAACCTCAAGTACTTTTGGCCAGGTGCCTCCAATATAAAGAGAGCCATGAAGGCGGGCGGTTCTACCCCATAGCATAATAAGCAGCCGTTTAGGGCCTCGTAGTCGAAGAGGCCCCCAATATATTTTAGTCTACTGTTCACTATTGCTTTATTAACAAAAATAAATAAATAAATAAACTATTATTATTTTTTATTTATTTTAATCCGTTAGATAAACGTTTTTTACATTAGAAAATTAGAAACTAGAACCTCATGTTAAACCATTTTGTTTTCCTTGCACTTTCGCCTTCTCCAACAAAAGAAACATACTTCCCTCTATAATTTATTAAAGTTTTTTTTTTATCACTCTATAATAAATAATCAAATATGAGCGAGGCATTTGAAGCCAACACTTCAACTTTATCTTTATCTTACTTTTGTCATTTTTGGTTTTCCCCTATAATCCCTCACTCTTTCTATATATTTTGTTTCATTTGGTATAGAATTTTTCTTCTCTGTCCTGTGCATTTATTTATTAAATAAATCTATTGAAGTTTCAAGTTTATGAGATGACTAAAAAAAAAAAAAAAAAAAAAATTGGGATCAATTTTTACAATAATTGTTATCTTCTAATTCTTTTGTTAAATAAAATAAGGTTTTTATTCATATAAAATAATAACGTAAACAAATCTATAAAATGTAACAATTTTATTGGTATATATTAATACTAGAATGCCCCATATTCAAACTTTGTTTAGGCCCGATTGCCTTAAACCGCCTTGCATGAAGGTTGACATCATAGATTACATAAACATCTCTCTAACATTTTGGTGGTAAAACATTATTATATTTTTCTTCGTTAATGAGATTTTATATGCATTTAACTGTTTAGTAAAAGCAGTCATTGCTAAATGTAGGCTGGGTGAAAAGTTTGAGCACTCAGACATTTTGCAATAATGCGAATACACTTTCGACAACCAGCTGCTTTGTGTAAGTTACTAAGTTATCACACTGTCGCTAGCGGCACGAATAAAGCTTGTGACTTATGAGTGACAGATGGACGAAAATGAAAGAGCTGATGATGGTCAGATTTTTAGGATGATTTGAAAGAAATGATTATGTTCGATCGGTTTCTACTACTAAATTTTAAAATATCGAAGTAACAAGAGCAAAAATGGTGAAACATGTCTGAATTCCTTGATTAAATCTTGAGAATGACCTTTCATTAATTAATTTGCCCCATTCCCTATTAATCGCAAGCCACATAACTGATAGCTCTCGTGTGTAGTTAGTGCATGTTGTGATGTAGATGCCCAATCCGGCAATGCCTCAACTTTAACTCTCATATGCGTTTTGCCAGTACATAGCTTCATGGTCATGCCCCAATTTTAGCGCTTGTGGCCACAAAATTTGAACTGTGATTTTACCATATTAGCCATCTTTGACCTACGTATCTATGAATACGATATTAAGTGATACAAAATGAACAAGGTATTACCTATCAAAGGTCACGATCTGATAAAAGTTGATATTTGACCAAAACTTTAAAGTGGTCATGCAACAATACTTGCAATTTGTTGTTTTTGAAGAAATTGATGAGCCTCGTGTTAATACAGTAGGTGAGCTTACGGATCAAACCTAAAATGTGATTCAAAGGTAAAGACGCTGTAACCCAATTCTTTGTGGATAAACAGGATACAATTATGCCGATCTTTATTTGCCAAACGAGAGTGATCAGATAAATTACGATCAGTGTTCACCGTTAAATCGGAAGTCGGACTCTTTTGTGGGCCTGTGACCAAATTGAGAGCCTAGGTATCATTGGGCCAACTTTCGGCCCCACATTGGAAGCCCAAAATTCTTACCAAAATGAGGCCCCACTTAATTAGTGTGGTCAGGCACTCAGGCCTGTTACTAAATTTGGGGGCCTAAGACAAGGTTGGGCCCGGATTTTTTCTAACTTCTAAATATAACCTCCTATTTTGTGAAAATTTTCTATGAAACAGATTATTTGGATTTTCAGTTTTGTTGCATTTTTTTTTGCTTTCTCACCTCTCGTTTTTCCTTTGGGTAATTGTCTGATTCGGCCATAATAAAAGCACATTGTGCTCCAACCGACCATGCCTTTTAATTTTGACCAATTCAACGGTTTTTTTTTATCCTTTTACCCTTCTTTGTAACACTCTCTCTCTCCTCCTGTCACACTCTCTCTCATATTTATATTTTTGATGTTGACATGCGCAGTTATAGTTACCCGTTAGATTCTCTTAGCGATACGTACCAACAATTTATGACCGTTGAATTCTAACCTACATAAAAAAAATTGTGGTAGTCATTTATACCATTACAATTAGCTATTGTGGAAACTAGAAAGTAGCAATTTACTGGTCTACTATCAGCAACATTTTCGTAGTATTTGTTGTACGGACATGAAACAATTTTTATCTCGATTTTTGTGCCAAACTCAATTTTTTTTTTTTTTACAAAACTCCAAAGCTTCCTGTTTTTTTTACTTCTTCTTGATCGTCTTCTCTTTCTCAATTTTTCTAAGATTTTTCATGGAAGACAACAACATAAATCCGATAATGGTATAGTTCTCATTATTTATTGACATGTTTTAAACTTTGTTTTGTTGTCTTCAGTGTCGGTTTGGTTCTAGGTAGTGTGGGGTTTGTTTTACGTAGTTGATTTTGGATTTGTTTAAATTTCCATTGCTGTGTATACCCTTTCCATGTTGATTTTGTTCTTATTGTTACGATATTTATAGAAGTTTTACTCTCATTTATCTTTATTAGTTCTTTTAATTCCTATTTTGTCACTCACCTTTCCAATTTTCCAATTTTCCATTTTCATTTCACATATATTTATATTCTTTATTGAATAACTCATCTCTCACAACCAATTATATTTTCCATTTTTAGTAATATTTTTTTATAATTCACATGAATTAAAAAAAGAAAATTCGTGTTTTCTTTTTGTTTGGTTTTGCTTATATCTTCATTAGTCATCTATAAAAATTCACTTTAGTTATATATGTGTAAAAGTTATTTCAACAATAATTGGTAAACTAACCCATCATTTAGTTTAGTTACACTAGAAGTTGTACAAAAAATGATATGATGATCATGAAATATGTGCTCCAAAAGAACTTGAAAGTGAACTTATGTTTTTTTTTTAATATATTTTGTGTAAAGTTTTTCTTGAATGTAATATATGAATATGATAGTTATTTTCATATAATATCTTAACAACTAATATGATTTTTGGTATTGAACTGGTGGTGATTGGTTTTTTTTTTTTTTTTTTTTGGCATATTAAATTATCTTATAAGTTGCAATTTGTTGATTTGTGATCGAGTTACAAACTATTGGTGATTATTTTATTTCAATATTTTTTTTTAAAGTTTCTCTAAGTTTTAATTTGTTGATTTTTGAGTGAGTTACGTACATACTGAGGAATCTGTTTGTTATGTATATATGATATTTGTTGACTTCTGAGCTCGTGTTGTTTTAGTATATTTTTTTCTAATAAGTTTATCTTGGATGTAATATATATATAGTAGTTATTTTCAAAACATATATATGTTAGCTACTTTATGGGAGGTGGACATTATTACCTAACAAAATATTGAGCAATAGGTGAAGAATGCTAAAGATGGTAGATAAAATGGGGTCACATTGCCCTACAGAATGTTGAGCAAGATGGGAACAATGTTGAAGATGGTAACTGTATGTACATGCTTTTGTAGCTGACAATTATGAACGTTTTGTTTACTAGATGGTCCGCTTTATCAACAATCAACTAGGACTCATCAATTGGAAGATGTGGAGATTTATGACGTCATTGAAAAGGTCACACACAGCTTGTCGACGTTCGAAAAGGTCATTGCAGGTGAGGGTTGGCCAACATGTTGTATGAGCGTAAATGAGAAAGTTATTGATACATTCCTGTACAATTACTGACGGTTCGTTACCATTTTGGATTTTCAAAGTTTTTATAGTTGGGAATCGAAGTAATACCATTTTGTAATTGGGTAATTTGGGAATCAAAGTAAAGATTTTCAAAGTTTTTATATATTTGGAAATCGAAGTAATGTCATTTCATAATTTTGAAACTGACAGGTTCACATGTAGTGACTATTAACAACTGGTGACTATTTGAAATACAAGTTCATCTTAGAAGATATTTACTTATGAAGACTTATATTTTTCACATCACAGCCCATCTTATAGTTTTTTGGGATTTTCAAAGTTTTTATAGTGACTTTATATATTTGAGAATCGAAGTAATGTCATTTCGTAATTTTGAAACTGACAGGTTCATATGTAGTAACTATCAGCAACTGGTCTATTTGAAATACAAGTTCCTCTTAGAAGATATTTTACTTATGAAGACTTATGTTTTTCACATCATAATTCACATTATAGTTTTTTGGGATATTCAAAGTTTTTATAGTGATTTTATATGTTTGTGAATCGAAGTAATGTCATTTTGTAATTTTGAAACTGACAGGTTCATATGTAGTGACTATTAGCAACTGGTAGCTATTTGAAATATAAGTTTCTCTTAGAAGATATTTTACTTATGAAGACCTTGTTGGTGTTTTCAATATAGCATCAGCATCTGCATTGCTTGCCTTCCTTGGCCTTCTAGTTCTAGGTCCTTGCACAACCTCAATCTCTGAACTTCTATCCCTTCTTCTATGTCCTTTCACACCCTGAACTTCAAAACTTCTACCCCTTGTTCTAGGTCCTTTCACAACCTCAACCTCTGAACTTTCCATACTACCTTTCAACCCACCATGAACAATCTCTTGAATTATTGTTTCCATGCCAGTCCTTATTTCACTATGGAGTATATCCCCAACAATCCTAACCTCCTTAGTAACCTATTTTAGATTAATCAGAGCACATAACAATACATATAATTAAGATCCCACTTCACTAATTGTAAACCACAACAAAAAAAACAATATATTCATTATTGCTGACATATATTGTTCAACAATATATCAATCATGGTACAGTAACATATTAGTGCTTCATATATGAACAAATGCGGAGACATGTAGTTCAACAACAACACACTATCAGTGCTTCATATAACAACCAGTTTTTAACATTTGCAATTCCAATTCAAGACTATATAATAGGGTACCCATATCATATTACAACTTCTATAACATTATAAGATTATATGAGTACTTCAAATGTCAAAAACTGATTACCGATATATTATCAGTAATTCTTATAAGTATTGCTAAGATATTCGGGGATACAACATGCAACATTGTTGAAAATAGTAAAGAAAACAAGTTACTTACAAGGCCTTTAATTATTTTTGTCTGTCTTTGAAACAATTTCTCATTGTTGTATTTCCCTGAAACTGCTGCACCACTTTGCATGTGATGTTGTGCCAAAGCATTCTTTATCACTTCTTCATTCAGTTCTCCTTCAGACAGATCTAGACTTTCCAACACCACGTACTGCCTTCCCCTTAAGAGGCTGAATCTTTTTCTTATAAGTATGTAGATGTATGTTTCTAGAATGCAAGTCTACCCAATCTAGTATTCTTGGGAACCTACCATCAACTCGTCTCCGAGCCCCAAGAGATGGGATGTGAAGATATACCTAAATAACAAAACAAATTAAACAACCATAAACTGCGAAAGAATCCTTCCTGACACTCACATGATTAGATATGTCTTCCAAAGACTCCTCCAACATTTCAAACAGAGGTGTGCTCCAAAGAAAGTTGTCAAATGCATTTAAATTCTCGGCCAAATCAATATACCTCCCATCAACCGTCCTAGCAGATCCTGAAAGCACAACTTGCAACAGTACATACAACCTATTCAGCCTAAACACATCATTCTGAATTTCTTCACCAACACTTGATTTTGCCAACTTTATAGCTTCCAATATTTTTGTTTCAGAAACCGTGGTTCCTTTAAAAAACCTTGCACGAAATTAGGATGGGATCTTCACGTCTACCGTGTAGAATAAATTAGAAACTGCCTTCACACTAAGACCCATTATAAGAGCAACATCACTTTTTTTAAACACCAAATCCTTCTTACCGATTTGGTAGCAAAGTTTACCCACTTGGTGTCCCAATACAACCCAAACTAGTGTAGTGGTGGTGTATATTCTCTCGTTAATGCTTAAGAACTTTCCGAAGCAAGACTTCTCAAAATCTTCTTTCTCTGCAGTAGTGAATGTCTTGAACAATTTATGTATTTTATCGAGTACATATAACAAGTCAAATTAAGCTTTCTCATTTTTGAAAGATTGGAAATGGTCGGAAAATTAGGGCTTCAAGGGTTTCAATTCGGGTGATTTTTATGGTCTGAAAATGAACATTAAACAGTCCTTATAGCACATACATATTACTACCGACACGTGCTAGTAAAAAGGTTAAAAAACCATCATTTCTTCAATTGTTCGGCAAATAATTAATGCTATCGTATCGTACCTAACACATGGCAAATATTTTTCCCACCCAAACTAGATTCTTCATCTCACCAGTTTATCTACGTACAAACATATTCCAAGGTACTAACCATCAGCAACTTCGAATTCGATCAATTTTACAAAGGGTGGGACTTCGAAACATTTTGGCTATTTGTATAAGAAAACTTTTTAAATATTGAGCAATGGTCAAGCTGTAATTGAGTTGGGTGGGAACAATGGTGAAATATGGTACTGAGATGCTAGTTACTACTTCTCAACTTCAGTATGTGTTATTAAATGCTACACTTTTGCTTTACTTGATATTGGATAAACTTATCGAAGTTAACTTTTGTTTCACACTTGTTATTGGATAATACTATTTTGTACATAAGTTATGGGTGTATATTAAAGTCAACCTAATAGTCTTAATTGTGTTCTTGTTTATGGCTTCAGTTGCTGATGTATCATACATTATAGGTTGGCAGTTACCTAAGTTTAGAATGGCACATCCAGCCCAATTTTGTGAATGCTAAATACATATTTTCTTATTGAGTTTCCATACAGATTTCTCTCTTATTTATCTCCTTATAAACAACAACACTATATAAGGGTACCCCTGATATAATTACAAACAAAACATGTAAACATTAACAGTTACTGTGCTGACACTCAAGCACACTGAACCGGCCTCTTCACAAACCACAAAATACTATTACATCGATTCATTCCCAAACTTATACAGTGAAACATACTTCCAAAACTCCATAAGGTGATCTGTGAAGTAGAAGTGGGATTTCCAAAAAAACCCAAGTTGCTAACGGTACATGTAAATGTAGCTGATGGTGGCATCCAAACAGTTTTCATTGCTAAAACCTGACGGAACTGCGGCTGAAAAGGCAATCCAAACTCACCACAATGACTGCACAGTTGTCTTATTCTGCTTTTGAATCATATTCAAATAGTTAGTTTTTTTCATCGATCTATAAAGGGACTTGTTCATCAAGTACATCACATAACAACTCAATTTCATGCACTTGGACAAACCTTCCACAAGACACATGAATCCTTCTAAGGAAATATACACATTAAATACTTTCAATTTCACCTCACTCGTTACATACTTCTTCACTCTATGTAGCAAGAACAAAATCAATATGGAAATAGTAAACACAACTATGGAAACCTTAAAAAACTCTATACACTACTAAGTAAAAACAAACCCAAAGACGACCTAGAAACAAACCAACACTGACAACAACAAACGAAAGTTCAAAATATATCAATAAACAATGAGAACCGTAGAAGGAGAGGATAATCAAGAAGATGAACCTTAGAAAAATCCATTATCAAGATTTGTGTTCTTATCCTCCATGAAAAACCTTACCAAAATCACGGAAGGAGAAGTAAAAAAACTAGAAGCT
The DNA here is from genome assembly GCF_015680905.1 of Coptis chinensis. Lineage (NCBI taxonomy): Eukaryota > Viridiplantae > Streptophyta > Magnoliopsida > Ranunculales > Ranunculaceae > Coptis > Coptis chinensis. The sequence goes on from NC_141462.1 coordinate 92,208,357, forward strand.
TTGTAAAAACTTTTATAGTTTGGCACAAAAATTGAGGTCAACATTGTTTCATGTCCATACAACAAAAACTACGAAACAGTTGCTGATAGTAGAACAATAAATTGCTACTCCCTCATTCCCATAATAGGTAATTTTACTGGTTTAAATGACTACCAGGTTTTTATTTTTGTTGGGTTGAATCTAATGGTCAACAATCGTCAGTGCGTATCGCAAAGAGAATCTAACGGGCAACTATCAATGTGCTTGTCAACATCACAAGTACAAGATGAGAGAGAGTGTATGTGTTGCAGATGAGAGAGAGTGTGGCAGGAAAAAAGAGAGTGTTGAAAGGAAGGATAAAAAGGTAAAAAATCCATTGAGTTGGTCAAAATTAAAAGGCTTGGCCGGTTGGAGCTCAATGTGCTTTTATCATGGCCGAATCAGGCAATTACCCTTTTCCTTTTTCCTCCAAATGGAAAAACAACTTAATAATGGTGTTCTTTATACTGTGTTGATAAGGCAGATTAAGGTACTTTAAGAATCGTTGAACCACTCATAACTGTGTTTTGCTTCATAACATTTATGGGGTCAGGAGTCAGGTTAAATAGAAATGAACGAACCATGAACACTATTACTTTGATCATTTTGGTTTTCCTTTCCTTTTCTCTGCGAAAGAAGGAGAACTTGAAGAGAAATTATGCATGTAGGTCATTCAAAGCCTTATCACTCTTATATTAATGGGCAGGCTACCTTGACATCTTATTTTGACACCTTATCTTGATATCCACAACTTACACAATGAATTAAGGGCTGATTTTTCTGGGAATATGTTTTCCATACATCATCTCCATAAAATATCATATCAAGACATTTTTTTTTTTTTTTGAAACATTTATGAGGTTTTGGCTGACCCCAACCTGTATTGATCAAACTCTTTGGTACAACTTACCTATAGCATCTTCCTCAACTATAACATTAAGCTCATACATAAGAGGAGGGATACTTACAACCGTTACTCCAGGATTTATAGTTCCATCCCAAGTTGTACTAGACTTAGCCATCAAATCTGCCGCTCATACATTAAGCTCAAGACATTTGAACATATCTAACATTGTCAAAAGTTGTGTTTAAGTTCGATATTTATCTAACGGTCCACAATTTTAGCACTTTTTTTTAATAAAGCTAGACATATCCAACTGAGATGAGTTTTGGTGGAGATTCTATCTATGGTAGGAAGATATTCTCTACAAAAAATGAGCCCTTAGTTTAATGTGCAAGTTCAATTTTAGGTTGTGGATGTCAAAATAAGATGTCAAAGTAGTCTCACCCTATATTAATTAGTTGAAAAACTACAAAAGTAACATCCTTAATTCCTTATCTAATAATATCTACGAACATTCTACATCTAAAATTTTTGTCCATGGGTTAACTTTTAGCTTTTACATCTTATTTTTTTTATTGGCAAGTCTCTTTTAAATGTTATAGTAACTCTTTGACAGCTGGCAAGTTCGAGTCCCATACTTTTAGTATCACTAGCCATTTGGCCCGGCCAATGGTCGGACTTGCTACATAGATAGCTAATGACTCAAAAATCTAAAAGTCCACTTGAATAAATAGACTTACCCCCCCCATTACTAGTTGCAATTAGTGTTACCCCCTCCCGTTTTCAAAAATATTAGTGATACCCCCCAATTGCAAGATCCAACGGTTACGAGATGATTTTTTTTTTCAGATGAAAAAATCTGACCGTTGGATCACTCAAATGGGGGTATCACTAATATTTTTGAAAACGGAGGGGTAACACTAATTGCAACTAGTAATAGGGTAAGTCTAACTAACCCTAAATAATATATGTATATTGATAGCTAATGATTCATTGTATACTTTGTTTGAAGAGTTTATGTTTTTCTATTTTTTTTGAAGGATTTTTACAAAAGATTTTATTTTTATTTTTGGGTTATTATTATCCTAAATAACAATTTTTATCATCCTCACCTATATAAACTATATCAAAATATAACGCAACAATCAAAGAATATAACACATTCTCAAAACATACCATATGTTTAAGTGATAACTGAATTATATTCATTACGCACAATGGTCTCTCCATCTGCATATGATTCTGAAGTTTTATAGTAGGTCGGTCAAAGAGCCATTTCAAAAAGATATCTTCTGGTATAATACAATAATCCCAAGCTAAAAAATTCATACAAAAAAAATCCAATTAATCTACTTTATTTCTTCATTTGAACTTCAATTGAATAAGCAGCTACACTCTCTTAACAAATAACTAACACAATTGAGACGTTCCACAACCATTTTTTTTTATCCGACTCCAAGTTCAGTGGCCGGTTACATTTTGAAGGAATAAAACTGCAAAACTGAAACAATGGTAATCCCCCTTTAAATGCTTACATTCATCCCGCCAGATTAGGGGTTGTTAAGTAGTAGCTACTGACAAATGATCCCACTTGACAATAAAATCTAAAAATTTCTAGCCACTTCTTGCAACAAAATCCTAAATGCAAAGATATATTAATCCTTTCACAATAACAAAAATTAGGTATCTTGTAATTCTAGCTACACAAACCCATTACTAAAAAAAAAAAAAGTCACCAATATGAAGCCCAAAAAGTTGTATTACGAACAATTTTAATCTGAAAGTAGTTTTATTGACCTATGAGACTTATAAGTTAAATATGCTGACGCTTATATGACAATATGACTCAATTCTGAATAGATCCGACCATAAACCTCAAATCACGCTATGGAAGGATAGATTTACTTGATCAAAGTCAACACCAACATAGGATCAGGCATCGTAGTTATATCTAGAATCTAGCTAGTGTTTGCCTAAACATCAACAACAATATAAATAAATACCAGTTGCCTTTTCTACATGTCTTTCGGCTGTTCACAAAATTCAACATCTAATGCCTTCACTTTTAACATTTCCAAGTACTGCAAAGCATGGAACTTAATAGTACTCTACATTATCAGCCTGCCTGAACTCAGAAAGAGAAATTTAAATAAGATTCTTTTTCTTTTGCTAAAAAGAATACATGTATTAATAGCAAAAGGTGGCTACATTGTCTTACATATATATAGTAAGCTCCAAAGAGGTAGCTTTATTAGACTTCACTCTTTTATATTAGTTCATAAATCTATAATAAGTGAGTCCATCTTGTTCCACCTTGTGTAGGAAGCCAGGCTTACCTTCTCACCATTGTGCAATTCCTTTGGCCATGGATGTTCCTAATATAGTACATAAGTTAGCTCCATAATGAACTTCCCTCCAACTTGTTGTTAAGTTGATCCAAGTTGTTGTTAAGTTGCTCCAAGTTGTCTGATCTAACCTTCCAGTGCACCTTGTTTGCTTGGAATGCTTTTACTGCTTCACCAGAATCACTCAATCCATAAATAATTCCATTCCAGTTCATTGGCCTTGCTAGTCCCTTTGACAATGGCCTTAACTTTTACAATTGGTATTAAGTCAGATACAATGGGTGCAAAGGACTTAATCAGATAGAACTTGATAAAATCAACAACACATAATCAAAAACTTTTACCACACAATAACATAGTAAACGCAAAGTCATTATACTATGTGAATAACTTAACACCACATAATAGCATTGTAACAATCAACAATCTCAATGACATCTTTTAAAATCAAAATAACTTTAGACACTCATTGGCATGAGGCATAGTAAAATCAAATAAGATGAGGAAACAGAGATAGAAGAAGGAGATTAGAGATCGAGCACGATTATTACCTTTCAAGTGAAAGCTTTGTGCAAAACGCTTGAAGCTTGAGTTTCCATAAAGAAATAGTTTGGGTGTTGTTTTCACAAAGAAAGTGTTGAGTTTAGTGTTTAGGGTCTAACTTTCTTAAGCGTTAGGAGTTTCCCAATAGCACTAATACTCTATAGAAAGTTTGCCACCATCGGATGTGCCCAAACAATTTTCTCCTTGACCATCCGATGTAGGCTTCACAGATTTTGAGTAAAATATACCTTGAAATCGTCACTTCATTCTTCTTCAATTCTCTTTCGGAGCTTTTCTCCTTTAAGTTGTATCTGCCGCTTAGGTTTTATGTTGACTACACGCACTACGATGAACAAAATACAAACAAATTGAGATGATCAGCAGAGAATCTGTCAAACATTTGTTTGAATCAAGTAAGGTTGTTAGGACCTGCAAGCAGCCGATCCCGTATCCCATAGCTCCCATAGAGGCTTATCCGCCTTTGAGATATCACTTGTGATTGGCTGCTGTAATTGGTTTCACGACAAAGAAGTATTGCAAAGAGGCCGGAAAAAAAAACTGCTCGGAGAAGGAAAACAACAACAATAATAGTATCTTAATGTTATTATCATTATTATAATCCTTCGTATACCAACATGGAGATGGAAAGGATTACCTGGACGGCCAGAATAAGAAGTTATTTTTTTCATTTGGGCTTGGACCCTCAATTAAGTTCTTATCAACAAAGATTGATTTGCTTCCATTAAAAACGACTTCTGTAATCATCCCCACCAAAACTTCAATCAATCAATCAGTTTGTTTGATATACATGAGCAAATTAAAACAATAATGACCACTGCTTGAAATAGCAAAGAGGAAGTAAATGTCACTTCCCTGCTAATTCGAGTGAAGAAGACGATAGAAAAGTTTGAGGTTAAGTTAGATAAAATTCCACTGATGAAGCTGCGAAGAAGAAGATTCAATGCATTAAACCGATCAACAACTATCTAATTGAGAATGGAGACGGAGTGAATTTTAATGAAGGCATTTGATAAGATTTCGGCAAAGATTGAGAGAGGAAAGAAATTGATCCATAGTGGTCCGGGGAGGGGTTTAACAAAGGGTTTTGTTTTTGTTTTGATTTTTCAAGCTCAAAATGGGTAAACTTCTTTTTTCGTCTCATGAGTTTTTGTAATTCCCCTACTTTCCATTTTGAGTAGGAGCAGTTTTTCTCTTCACAAGTTTTTCTCATTTTTTTTAGCAATTTTTTTCTCCTGACTTTTCGTAATACCCCTGTGGCAAAACCAATTGTGCTGAGTGTGATAGAAGCAACTCAAAAGCTCAAAAGAAAATGATGAATTCTTGTAATGTTAAGGTACTCTCCCTAAGTTAGTACTTGTAAGCAACTAGGGGTGGGCAATGGGCCGAGTCGGGCTAGCCCGGCCCTAAACATTTAAAGCCCTTCAAATATTAAGGTCGGGTTGGCCCGGCCCTAAAGTCAGCATAGGGTCGGGTCGGGCCGGGTCACAAGTCTAAACCTCAAGCCCTTACCCTACCCTAAGCCCTCTTTAAAGGCTTTAGGGCCGGGCTTTAGGGCCGGGCCTATATATTTTCTTTTTTTTTACTACATCAGTTTTAAAACTCATTTATATTACAAAAATGTACAATAATCTACAAACTCAAAGTCCAACCAATCTAGTAATAATCCTGTATAAGTCCAAAAATTTAAAATGCACATCCACAATCTAATGAACTGAAGTACATCGAGAGTTCGGAATTTGTTCTTCCTTGTACTCAAACCTCACTAAAATTACATTTTAAATTGAAATACATAGACAAATAATTATATTATCATTTTAAAGGAAGAAGTAATAGATATAAAGAAGAAACATAATAGTTTTGGTTAAGGGTCATAGAAGTTGTTAAACTATTTGTAATATCATAAATTATTTCTATAATAGATTCAAACAAATATAATATTACCTTTCTTCTAATTTAAAAGTGATTCAAGCTTTGTATATGGAAATGAAAATATTGGCTTTTGAACAAGTGATGGAGAAAGGTTTGAGATTACAAATGTCATTTTTCTGACAAAGGTTGTTTTTTGGTTTCTATGTTACAAATGTCCGCTCTCTGTATTTTTGCTTTAATGGTGTGGAAGGAAATCTTTAGTTTTAGACTTGGCTTGGATGTGAATAAAAATATAATTTATAAGAAATAAGTGAGAAAAGAAATTGAGAATAATAAGTTATGGACTTTGACTTGATGATCAAAGGAATAAAGTCTTATTTTTTATTAGGCTAGTGCTCATTGTTCTTCATGGCTGTTAAGTTGACAAGTTTTTGTTATATAAGACAAGTTATTGAAAGTACCCTTGGTGTAAGTGATAAATTACAAAGGACAATGTTATTTTAATTGAAAATATTTAACAAATAGTTGGACAATTATAGTATGTGTATTTATAGTGAAAGTGTAAAACAGGGCCGGTTAGGGCTTGGTTAGGGTCAGGCCTATGTTTTAGAATCTTAGCCCTAGCCCTGCCCTAGAAGGCATTAGGTAGGGCCGGCCGGCCCTAAACTCTGTGAGGGCTTTATAGGGCTTAGGGTCGGGTCGGTCAGGGCCGGGTTAGGGTCGTTAGGGCCAAATTCCCACCCCTATAAGCAACCTGTCAGAATTAGGAAACAGGCCATCACCAAATTAACTAACCTTTAGGCTGCTATCGGAAGAAGAAGAGAGAAGGTTGGAAGAGATGGGTTTTTCCATTATATAAGTGTGCTACGGTAATGAAGTTAGCCCCAAACCAAACATACAAAGAAGAGATGGTATGATGTTTCAGAGTGCTGAAAACACAGGTAGCAAGCGTTATCGACGATAAAGCGATGAGAAGCAAGGAGGTCCGCTTTAGACACAATTATGCATTGCCATAAGAAAACTATCAACTCATATTCCAAATTCTTGTGAAGGCTGTAATTTCCTCACCACATCCAAAATAAATTAAATGAAAACACCCTCCAATTGTTAGTTAAGGACAAAATCAACTTAAAAAGAAAATATTTATGATTCAACACAAAACCTTTTCTTATTAGTAAGCATGCATGTCTATGTTTCTTACTGCTACTTTGTTTATTGTCACCTTTTGTTCGATTCTTATTGCATTTGCATTCACTTGAAGTAAAGCACAATACTCATACCACTTAATTTTAACAATAATTTAAATTCATCGGGTTGAGAATATAATAACTCTCAATATATAGCTCAATTAAAATAAGTAACTATCAAGAACTAAACCACATGATTTAACAAACACGCATGCATTGTAGCCTATTACCATATTTTCTTTCAACTTTTGTCGGTCACATTTAATTTGTAGGCTTAATATACTTAAAACACACCTTGAGGTCTAACATAAAACCCAGACCACCGAAGACCTATCTAAGCTTGAATATGCTCCAATTGATTACACTTACCATCCTATCCATAACAATTTATTTGTAAATAAATCGCTCTGGTGAGCCTAAGTAATGAAACACCCTATGGTCTCATAACGTTCCTTTAGGTTGCAAGAAATACTCCTATCTATCATATTCATGCATGTAACAAATTTTATATCAAGTATATGTTAAACTATTACAAAAACTTAGTAACAAAAGTATGTTTGAAGAATGCATACCTTGTAACAGAAGTCTTCTTCCCGTTCTTTGCTAATTGGTATTGATCAATTATGCTCCACCTTGTGTCACCCGCTGTAAATCCTGATCATTTTCGAGCAGCAATCCCTAGACATTGCTCAATTGCTTCTGCAATGAACCTTACAACTTTCATTGAGTTGTTCCACAACTGTTTGTATCATTATATGATTGAAAGAGTATGTGTTAAGTAAGTGTAAAAGTTTATTAGAAGGTTGCACACTTACAAAGATTTTCAATTAACAAAGTGTTTACAAAAAGTGACAAAAGAAGTAAAAGTCCACTACAAAACCGTACATCTTCATTCTCCTTCGGGTAGTGTTTATATACTTCTAGATCTCTCTTCGACCTAGGCTTTTGGCTAAGATAATGGTCCTTCTAGGGCCTCCATCAACACTTTTTTAAAAAAAAGCCCATGTTTTCAGAATATTTACTTTTCTACACACCAAAACACCCCTAAAATTGGTCTACTTTGTAATTTTATATAAGTCCATTTGGTCTTTTCAAGTGTTATGGAAAAAGAAAAACCAACCCCACGCTTTTTATTTGAATTGTATGCTGGGGGTAAGTAAGTAATTAACAGCCCAAAGACCTAATACAAAAAAACCAATGCAGGCCCACATGTACACGCATTCAATCAAACCTCCTCTTCTGCACTATCCTAAGAGAATAATTAATGAAAAAAGTACCAAAGAGAATAAAACATTTGTTATCACAACAGTGTGTATGCTCGATGATCTCACCTGTACAATCAATACATTTTTCATGTAACGTAATTTCAATTTCAGCACAGGGCTTGCCTTAGCTTATTAAAGCATTGTCAATTTGTCACGCAATTCCAATTTCACCAACAACAATATAACATGTATTAATTCTCGTATACATGAATATTTATCATACTTGATGAACAGGTAACATTGAATAGAAAGATATAATAAAAGTGAATGGTAAATTAGAAAATGGTTATCATAGGAAATAAACAGTCGTACCTGATTCAGAATCAGAACCATGATTGAGCTACAATATCAGTGATATGTTGGTTTACCACCATCAAGACCCTGGAACGGAATAATACGATAAAATCAATTGACAAACTAGCGCAAAAAAATAATTCAAAGAGAATGGAGAAAAAAAAAAAAAAACAATTAACTATTTTATTTTGGTGAGGTTTTGAGATATTATTCTTTAAATAGTAATGAAAACAGTAAAGTAAAGCAATCGATGAATTGAACTTACAAAAAAAATAGTTCAAAGAGAATGACGAATCCTTGATTCGATTTCTTCTCAAGCGAAGCTCATTGGCAAAATTGAGGATTCTCCTTCCCTTGAAGAAGATGGGTGTGATTGAATTAAATTGTTTAAAACATGTGAGTCTTTTGGTTGAATTTCGGAAGATGAAGAGAGGGTTTGGAAGAGATGTGGTTTTTAGTACGAAGGGTTATTTTGATAATTCCGGAGGTGCCATTCCCACTGAATACTCATTTTAATTCACAACGAAATAAGTCCCCTAACTAAAGCACAAGCAAAGAAAAATCATGCGTTGTTTAATTGATTTACAACTGCAAGTCCAATAACAATTACACCATTCAAGTACCATTAACTTTATTAAAATATTATTATCGCACTCATAACGCATCAACTCGTCAACACCATACATACAATTATAAACAATTGGGTTAGTGTCAAAAATTTCATCTAAAGGTTTTGGGATATTGTACATTGGTACTAAGTTTTAATGAATGCTTAGATTGATACTGAACAAATAAAAGGGTAATTATATTATTAAGAAAAGGAGAGAGCTTACCAGAGGTAGATCTGACCAAGAGTGAGATTTAATGTTTATTGCTCTTGTAACATAAATGTACTACTGAACCTATTTGTAGATGAGCATTCCAATGCCCATTAGCAATAACTGCAGCCTTCACTGTGATTATCGCATGGCCGTCACATTAGTTAGCATTTGTCATTCCAACACCTAACATTAATATCACACCAAAATGTACTTAATAATCCATTCATCGCCAAGTAAAGTGTAAGCAAACATAGCCTAAACTTAGGCCAGAGATAGCAATATCTCTAACAACAAATAACCTATCGTACTTGAGCAATTATCATGAAAAGAAGCACCTGAGTATTATTTATATATAAAAAAAACCCCTTGAAAGTTTCAGTACCTAAACCTGGTTGATATATTCTCTAATCGGTTAATCTATTTTTCTTGTAAGGCAAAACTGTTTACATTTTGCATATGATATGAAAGTGGTAAAATTTAAACCCACACATCTTCAACATAATAAATCTTGGAGCATGTTACATGCTTACAATTTTTTTGAGATGCGTAGAAAAAAGAAGAAGAAGAAACCTTACTTCATAAACATTAGGTGTTGGGCCGTTGGGGGAAACGTTGAGTTGTTCTCACATTGGTTGTCCGTCAAATTGGAAAGTCGATGATGAAGAAAGTTATAGTCAACATTTCTCACACAGCTGTGGGAGGCATGGAGCAACTTGCTGAATTGCAAAGAAACCACCTCCATGCTACATGAGAATCCATAAAACAATATTAAAACTCATTCAATTATGAGACATAAAATCTGTTGGAAGACAACTACTAATTGAAAAGAAAAATACCAACGCTTATAAGGATAGAATATTACTTGGGTTGTGAATGTTGACGGTTATGGCTATGTTGCCACTACTTGATCTGTTATGTAGAAAGCTTAGTCAAACCCTCAAAGGCCACCGGTTATTTGTGCAGCCTAATATGGGATCTATGTTAGGTAACCTTGTAGTCTATACTCGCTGTTTCTAAATGGTGCATTGCAATTATATAACCTTACAGTTTAGAATGGTGAAATCGAAGAATTACCATTGTTGTCTAGATTGTCAAATTCCTGTAATGAAAAAAAAAACAGGCTAAAAAATAAACCAAATTGCAAAAAAAGAGAAAGAAAATCAGGATGAACAGCTAACGCTCATAATGTTAACAAAAGGTCTTCCAAATTTACTTATTGGGATTCCTAGTGCATCTACATGTATACCGTTCAAGTAATGGTCTCGCATTCACAACATGAAGTCATCTCCATTGACCATAAGCATAGAAGAGCATATAAAATGTTTAAAATGAAAAATAATAAGAGTAGTTTTCATAAGAAAATAAAACTTTCAATTACAGTATAAGTCCTCACTAACATATAACCATACTAACATCTTCAAAACACATCCAATAAACAGAATACCTCATCCCCCCAAACCCATCCCATTATTGTGCTTTGGAGGTTTTGTTCCAAGTGGCATGCAAAAGAATGTAAGACCCAATTCATAATAGGGTAGTAGGGAGATGGTCATACAATTACATCTAACGTTGCTATTTTTTATAAGAGCTATGCAAAGTCTGGCATATAAACGCCATGCTTCAAAAAAAGGTTAATTAAATGACGCTTGTTGAATAAGGAAGAGTTTAAATATTAAACCTGATGACTTAACTATGTTTCCCGTATGTTAAATGACTAATTGCACTGATGAAGCAACTGAGACCTTTACAATTAAATAGAAAATTACTTCCAAACCTGAGAGTCCTATAACATACCCTAATATCGCGAGCACCATGTTGATTGCTTGCAATCTTTGGCCGAAATGCATTTGGATTCGGCTCTCTAGAGTAGCCGGATGACCTCCTGCCTGGCGACCTCATTCTCAACGTTATTCTGACAATTTACACGCAGTTACACCCATCACAAGATATTCACGGAAGCAAAGCACTCCACGATTACTGCGCATTCATTAGTTTTCTTTTGAGTAAGAACCATAAGTTGGCAAAAACAACAGAGAATAAAATACCAACTAAAGAAAGAAACAAAATAAGTTATCCAAGGAAAAAAACTGGTAGTCCCAAATTATATAGTACTGAAGTATTGGCAATCGGTAAGAACTTTTAGTTGGGCAAGGCTCTGCCTACACCAAATTTGGAATCATTGATCTCCTAATCATTTTGGTAATGGATGGACGACAAAGCTAAAAGGCCAACTCATGATCAGATTAAGAAATTAAGGATATTTGTGTAAATCTGTAACTTCCACAAAATAGAAAATCACAAATGTTAATCCTTGCACAGATAATAGTTAAAATGAGAAACTCATCCAAGATGAATAGCTTTATTATATGCTCATCTGAGGGCATTGTTTTTTCCTTTTTGGGTAATCCGTCGCATTTCTATAGGAACCCCCTACCCCTCCCACCTCCTTTTCTTTAAAATAAACAGAGTTCACTACAACCAAACAGCACTTTTGTGACGGCTAGGAGGCGTCAGAATTATTTTTTGTGACGCCTACAAGGCGTTGGAATTTAGGCGTCTGTGTTGGTGTCAGAAATATTTGTGCACCAAACTGCCGTCTAATTGACATATTTATCGACGGCCTTTCATGCGCCGTCACTAAATATGCATTACTAACTAACTTTGACCCGTCACTAAATGTGCATTACTAACGCTCTTACCCGTCACTAAATTTGCATTCTTGGCCTCTACGCCGTCAGTAATTATAAATTTGTTTTTTTTTAAATGCTTTATGGCCTTTGTCAGCGTCCACAAATTATTATTTATTTTTTAAAAAAAGATATTTGTTTTTGGTTTCCATCCTAATATTTATATTTTTTTCCCCCTGAAATCGCCTGCATAAATACAACGACATAAACCCCAAACACATAATATAATTAAGACTTTATAAGCAATTATACGCAAAGAAAATCTTAGTAATAACCATCACCAAAATTTGACTAAGTATATATATCACTTAATGAATAACATGTAAATTAAAAGATATAGATGTATGGATATAGCATAATCTACCAACATACTATTTCAATATAATTTCTATACAACAACTCAATATCACATCTTAAGAAGCAAGAGCATGGGGGTCCTTCACGATTCTCCTGGCGGTCTCGCTCTAAAACATACGCCCTGGACCAAGCTGGCAGCTACAGATCTTCGGTGATGTTCATTTTTCCTTCATAAAAAGAAAAAAATTTATTTCAACTAGACCTTAGTCAATACAAGCTAAGGAACCACTAAAACAAACTATTGACTAGTCAATATACACAATTTTCACTAACCGTGCGTAAAAGTAACATAATATGCTCGCCACATGCATGATTTCACAAAAAAATGAAATTTACTAGCATTTAGATTTGTTAAGAGTAGAACCTTTTCAGCATTCCTAAACCTCGGCTTCCAACCACAAGAGAATCAAGCTTCAAGTCATCAATTTGCATCACAAAGTTTATCCCTCGGTGAAAACACTTGTAGATACTTTCTAGTTTGGGAAAGTAATGACATACCTTTCTATATTAGGTCTCGGACAGCCGCTAGTTCATTTCTCTTCCTTAAGATTTGTGACTCAATCTCTTTCATCTTCTCTCGAGGTATCCTCAAAGGATTTTGCACAAAAGAAGCCTCAATGGTATAGCTAGCGACCTTGAAAAAATTGTCCCCTAAAGAAAATTTAGATAGAAATTAATAAAATGTCAATATACTAGTACCTTAACTTGAAGCTAATTAAATAGAAGGGAAATAGTTTAGACCATAGACGACAAATATGTGAATGCCAGGTTTTAGTTCGGAGACTTCACACGGTTGAAGACCTTCCAACCTTTTAAAGAAAGCAAAGACTTGGTCATTTTAAAGTGGCAGTGTACGGAGGTAATGCAAAAAAAAAATCCCATAATTCTAGAAAGAACATGGCACTATAAAAGAGCTTCGCGAAATGTTCTATCCAATACATTTAAAAGACTTGAGAACCTCACCTTCGGATCTTCATCACTTTCCACATTAGCATCCACCTACTTTGCAGCTCTCCTAATTGTCCCTCCCAATGAAACACCAAGTGTATTTGAGTGCCTCTTTTCAGACCTTCTCCCCGGTGACGAGCATACAAAAAGAAAAGGAAGATTCAAGTTTAAAAGTATAGTTGAAAATACCATGTGGGGGGACAAAAGCTGGAAATTAGCATTTACATCGTGAAAAATCAAGAAGTTTTGGTACTTTTTTAAAGGAATATTGTCGAACTATTAAGTATATTTCAGTCGATTTTCGAAAAACAAAAACTTAGAAGTTTCCCGTGAAATTGCACGACCGACATGATTAGCAATCAAAAGCGTAAGAAAGTATAGATACCTAGCAGAGAATCGGGGCTTTGGCGAAAGAAAGGATAATTCTCTTCAACAAATTTTATCAACGACTCCACGAGGACCATAAATGAAATCATCCGGTTCAAGATCCCGCTTCAAAACCCGGTGAAAATGTAAACCAACAAAACAAGTAGTAGCGGGCATGCACGCGACGCAAGAAGAATAAAGAAGAAGAAAGATGCGAGCTCGACCATTATTCCAAACTTGACCCTTCCCCATAATCCTCATTTATGAAGAATAACTCCTTATACTAGATTGTTTATATTTAAAATAAAACTAGGCAAAACAATAACAAACACAAAATGAAGTGACTTTTCACTTGTAATATGACATAGATATAAAGCTAGCGTAGTTAAACTCTGTACCACCTAACCCAACATCTACATGGAAATGTAAAGGATTTAAACACAAAAGCCAAGTAACACATAGTATGAGGCTAACCAAGTCTATTTACAATACATATGGATAATAAGGTGTATATTATACTCAACAACAACAACAAAAAGATAACATTAATTCTAGAGATGTGAGTCAAAAAGATGGGTCAGTATATGTAGTGCATTATTGGCTAGCCTCAAAGAAGGGGTAACTATACTACAAGCCACAAGGTTTTCCTTATACCATCTTTTACTTGTTTAAGTGTAATTGTCCAAAGTATTATTCATAATCATTTTGATTAAAGAAAGAATTGTCCAATAGGAGTTTAGGGCCTCCAGTCACTCTGTAAGATAGTATTTCAAAGATTTTCTTGGCAGTAACTTAGATGGTCAGTTTGGAGAGCACATCAGTTTTAGCCCTGCTTTGAATGCTAAGCTAGTCACACTCTTAAGAAAATAAGAGCACTTAACTACTGGATCACTCTAATAATTTCATATCAGGAACCTCAAGTTCTTTTTTTTCAACACTATATATAGTATTAAACTATCTAGACCACTTCTTTTTTCCAGCACCCAGTCACAAGAACAATTTGTTTTAACTATCTAGAGCATGAAAACCACCTTCATATTGTATTAAACTAAGAAGAGATCATGATCACAAAAGCCCATTTATACTTCATACTAGTTTAACCTTTAAGCATATCTGATTAAAGAACGATCACTCATGACCAAACAAACAAAAGGCAAAGCCAAAAAAGCAAAAAGAGAAGCTTAAGAAAACACCCAAAAGAATATAAGAGACGGTGAGATGTGCACATTAAAGTGCAAGAAGCTCTTGAAAACAAATAGGAATAATAACGCAAACAAGTGAAAAGAAAAATCAAATTCAACTTCATTTTCGTATTTACATTACATTTAAATTTCAAAATTAAGGGGTTGGCTACAAACATCGACTTGACTAGAAAGCTTAAAAGACAGAGCAAACTCCAAACCTCTTTGATCGAGAGAAATCCATTTAGCAAACCTTAATGGACGTAAACTTTGTAACAATATCACAATTATGCAAACCTTTTACTCATAGCACACTTATGTGAGATTCCATGATCAATTAAGCCTTCAACTATAGGCAAAATGATACTAAACCAACCCCACTTGATTTTTCAGGGGAAAAAGAAAATAGTGGAATTGGGAAAACCCCAACCTCTATGACTAGCAATATCCTAGGTATGTTAAATACCCAATACAAGCAATGAGACCTAACACCAATTCAGACCAAAATACACTAACAAGCATACCTAATTAAGGTTACATAACCAATAAATGAAAGTCCAAGAAGAAAAACAAACACTCAACAAAACACACTTTACCCTCAAATCAAAATGCAAATGTGAGACCGAAACCTAAAAATTATACCTCCTGTAAAGAGTAAAGAGTCCATATTCCATCCTCCCATTCTTGATGAACTCTCAACCTAAACTGGGGGTAAGCAATTTCTTGCCTACAACTTTCAAAATACACATATTACATCAACCCCTTCCTACCACTAACCTTCCCAACCCACCATCCATCATTGTCATAAACATCGACTTTCATTAAAAGAGAAAAACTAGATACTCTAATATCGGTGACAAAGGCCTAACATTCACACCACTAAAAACTCAAGAACTCCAAAAGCGTGTGTTTTGCTTCACAGAGAAATAAAGTTTGCTCCTACCATAAATCCAAGAAATTCCACAACCAAATCCATCCATAGGTCGAAATTAAATTAAAAAAACACTATTCAATGTATATATACCAAGCCATACAAAAAAGAATAGTTTTTATAAGAAAATATGACGAAGGAAATTAACGTCAAAACGTGTTCATTCTCTTCCATAACACAAGATTAATCAAAAAGTAACCAAATTTTGATGAAACATGACAACAAAGTTTCAATTCTTAACACCAAATTTTTAAAATTTAAACTAGAATACACTTAAATTAGGGAATAAGAGAAAGAAAATAAGAAAAGGGGGAAATTTCAAACCTTGACATGATTTCAACAATAAGACCGAAACAATCGGCAGTCTAAAATTAATCACAAGCTTTAATGGTTATCCTCCCTTTCTCCAAGCTTTAATGGTTATCGTCCCTTCAAATCTGTAGCATCCTCTAACATCTTCTTCAGCATTTTTGCCTTCGCTGCCAATAGAAAGTATTTTCGAGACTTACTTCAATCATTTCTAGAGTTTATTCAGACTTCATTTCTAGGATTTTTGTTTGTTTTTTTTGAAGGCAGACCCGATTTAGTAATGGGAACTTGAGAGGAGTGGGAGAGAAGAGACGAAGTAGTTGTGAGAGATATGGGAACTGATTTTTAAGTTGTAATTTATTCAAGAGAAGACACGGTCCCTTGAGTTGTAATTTCTAGCAACTTAGACACCTTCACGCTCTCTTGCCGTCACTAAATTTCTTAAAACTCTTCAAAATTTATTCTACAAAATTATCAAATTATTGGTGATGGCTTTAGCAATTTAGTGACGCCAAAATGGTGTCACAACAGTCCTGACGCCAATTTGGCGTCACTAATGAAAAAAACATAATGTCACAAAAATGTTGTTATGGTGTAGTGGTTGTATCATTACTTATCACTACAACAACTAAAACCTACTGTTGTTTTGTCAGATTTGGCAGAGTCTTGATTCATAATTCTTTTAAAGCAAAATATGTTACCAGTCTAGTCACAGAGAGAGAGAGAGTTTTCACTAAAAAAGGAGAGAAGATGTTACGAGAGGGATATACTTTTAACACGCTCGTCATTCTTGAAATGTCAATTTAGGCATAGCTTTTGTTTCTGATCTCTAAAATATAAGTTTTCTATAAGAACAAAATTCCACCATGTAAACATACAGAAGAATTACCAAACTGTAAAAGGTCTTTAAGACCAAGGTTCGATGCATAATATAGTTTAGACACTCACTACATAATGAAAGCAAATAGTAAAACATAACTTATCTACCAAGTTTTTTACAAAATCATACACATACAAAGATGAGATATACTTACAATTTCAAGCATCGCGAGTGCTTACAATTGCACTACTTCTTCTTTGGAGTACCATCCTTCGCTTCAACGTTAGGCCTTGGTTGCGATCTTGGGGAGTCCGGTTTTCTAAAACATGATATAGGAATTCCAAAGTTAGATATGATAAAATGTTATCAGTTTGCGTGCATTTATGAATCCAAAGTAAACACAAAATCCAAATCCAACAGAAATGTTAGATATGATAAAATGTTATTGCTCTTCCCGTTGAAATAATCATGGATTGTGTAAAACAACTCTATAATATAAGAGAACTCTGTAACTTAAATAGAGTCCAAGTACAGTGGTCAATGATATTACGGTACTGTTATGGTGAGCACTGAGCAGTACTGTAGAGAATTTTCATACATCATTTATAAAAATGAAAGAGATTAAAAAGAAAAAGAAAAAAACAGTTAAAATTTTAACGACTATGCGAATAAATGAAACCCAAAATTAAAAGAATATACAAAAAAATATCTAAAACTTTATCAAATAGTAATAGCTCACTCTCTCGCATTGGCGTTTCAAGGTTAAGAATTTCAAAAGAGCTGAGAGGGCTCATAAAACACCAATTCTAAGAGAAATGAAAGAAAAAAAAATAATAAAAAATAATGATGCCACCCAATTGAGTCAAAGATATTACGTATAGAATCTGCAATCCTTTTGTGGAAGTAAAACTTAATCAGTTTTGATATCAACCATAATTGAATAGGTTATAATAAGCGACATGGCCTATTTCTAGATTAAAGTTATAACTCACCTTGGGCCAACATATTTGTACACATGAAGCGAGATAGCAAATGCCTTAGAGCAATCTGTGACATATACCATCCTTACTTTCAATTTTCTTTTACAGATAATTTTCTTGTTAGAGCGCTACACAAAATCTTGTAAAACACCCTCTCTAAGGGAGCAGCAGCTTTGATGAACCTAAGGTTAAGGTATCAAAACTGTATTTGGGATAGCCTTGTCGTGTAATCCAAAGTCTAAATTCTTCTGTTAAAAGAAATAAAACAGACCTCAAAATTGCGGTCCATATAAAATGTCTCTTGTACTCCACCTGGCACTATAATACAACTATAACCAGCAGCCAAGAGAGAGATGAAGTTTTTCTTTGTTGCCGATGTAAGCCCAGCCACGTCCATATTTGACTTAGAAATGGTGTGTAGAAAACCTGATAAACTTTTATGAGAAGCAAAATGGATGGGAAGATAGGAATTTCTCCTTTCTGCTAACTGGCATTGAAATTAACAACACTTACAGCACTGCTTGTGAGGGCCTTGGGCAAAGGCATGAAACCCGTGAGATTGGCGAGAGCAACAACTCCAATTGGTAAAATAGAATGTGGTTCATATGCAAAAACTATTACATGGCTTTGATTTACTTGATAAATGGAGGGCTTGAAGGGATTACCTTAGTTTAATTTTGGAAGAAAAATAAGAGAGAGGGTTTGAAGAGATGAATTTTTTTTTTGCAGAGTTGGAGATGTTTTGTACAATTGAAATTGAAAAGAGAGTATATAAAGAGGGGTTTTGTTTTTTATCTATATTTTGGGTTATTTTGGGTCACGAAGAATTGAAATATGCAAAAAAAGGGCGTAGATTTACTTTTTTTATGCCGAATTATTGAAAAATTTGATGTGTTAGTCTCAGAGAAAAAAAATGGGCTGACGTGGGTCACTGGGAGGATTCTCAACTACTCAGTATTAATGGTCTTTGATTACCCAAAGATTTTACCAACTTTGCTAATTAGCACCTACTTTTAGCCCTTACATCAAACATCCAAAACCACAAAACCATATTCATCTTGAAAGTAAACATTCTTTTGTGTTTGGTATCACAAAATGTTTTTGAGCTTTTTTCTAATTTCAAAAATTTTGAATTCATATAATAAATTCAAAAAATACATTTTGTATTCTTTTCGCAATTGTTTTGGAAATGGAAAAGTAAAATAGAAAAATAAAATCAGATCATACTTTACGTTAAAACCATTTCAACATAATAAAAGTTTACATTTGTGCTTTTTCAATCTTCAATTTCAGTTTCGAAATTCATAATATAACATTAATCATATCCACATGAATTACTCAAACCCTTCGAAGTATGATTAGCTCAAAATCAAAGAGAAAGTGAAAGACTCACTTTCTCGTTCTCCTTATATTCAGTGGACACCTTAACGACTCGTTGTAGTAGATAAGATCTGTGGCTCAATCTTGATGAACAAGAAAAGACTTCACCATCATCGCTACATGTGCAATAATCTTCGTTTGGAACAGTTTCTGAAATTTGTTGATAGTTTTCCGTACATAAGTTGCTAGAATTTGACCTATCTTCAATTTCAACCTGCATGTTATGGAAAAACAATATTAGTATATAGAAATTTCAAAATATTAGAAAATAATCCCCTAAAGATAATTTTGATTAGAGCGATGAGCAATTTAGCCATTGAATTGCAGCTGGGCGCAGCCTCTCAAAGATTCAAAATTATAATTTCTCCTAAAATAAATAACATGCACTTATTTGAGTTATTAATATTTCCAAACCATGATAGATGGTCAAACATTTTCTTGCAGACTTGCAACAATTCGGAGTGCAGCTCTCATAGTCCAGTTTGCAGCCTGGAAAGAACATTCCACTACGATAATAGGTGTCTACAGAATCTACAGACCAAGTGACCAACTGAATGGCCTTCTGAAAAAACTCAGTAAGAGGAATCAAATTTTCATCCAGCTTTTTGCAGAAAATATCAACTTGTGCTCACAATCTCACATATTAAATCGTCCTTTAATTTAGAAAAGAATCAAATCATTAAAGTCATACGCCTAGCGTTTGGAAGTTTTCTACGTTAGGGTACTGACATGTTTTGCAGTCAGAATTAACTGCAGATATATATGTTTCACCCAAAAATATCATTAAACACTTCTTACTTCTACAATATAAACATGCTAAAGAACAAACTTATACCAAAGCTGCAAGCAAAGAATATATGTATCAACAGTGCAATGTAGGCATCTTTACTGCTACTATGTTAACAAAGTTGAAATGTTTGGTATCCGTATTTCACAATTTCTAAACGAATGCCTTACAAGGAAAATGGAATTACCATTATTGTATTTATTTATGGTTATTCATCATTAATTAAAACTTTACGCAAGAAAAAATGACTATGTTTGTAAGTAGATAGGGCTTTAAGTTGTTAACTCAGTCCCACTGTTATCCTTTAATTAGTTTCGCTACCTGTGAAACTTTTTCATTACTTCTTCATAAAAGTCCAAGGCAGCAGAAATTATTTAAACTAGCATAAGAATGCTACTTAGATTTAGTAACATTTGCACAAATAAATTCATATGATATATATTACGAGAAAAAACAATGACATTCATACAAATACATTCAAAATAATAATAATATATATTTAGAGAGGATAAAGATTTATTCTACCTTCTTATGGATGGTTCCATCTTCTTCCACATGCCATCCCGCTTCCTCGCACAATGCCTTGAGCACGTCATTGTTGTCGGCATGTTTAGGTAAATCGTAATTACCACGCTCTCTAAGGCTAGCATAAATATTTGCAGCTACAGCTCGTCGATGTCTCTCTCTTTGTTTGTTCTTCTCCCGCTCCTTGTGCGATGGATGCCTATAACTTGTTGCAATAGAACCATCCTTCCTAATTCGGTGCACAACCCACGGACTCTTGGAAGTCTTTATGCAACCTCTCACAGCACTCTCAGCCTCCCCCCTGATCATTTTTCTTCTATTTATCACTCTCTTCTCCTGAGTAACACTTTCTTTACTCGTGTCTATATATATTGAGATGAGAATGCATGGGTAACGGCCAAAAGTCTAAACAGTACAATTTGATCTAAACACAATTAACAGCTAACCAGCAAACTATTTTGTCCACACTATGTTGGAATATCAAGGATAATTAAGCCATTTGAAAGTTCAGGAAAGGAAGGGAATAAGAATCTTTAGATATCAGTATTGGAAGCATGGACAGGATATATGTATACTTTGGGATTCAAACAATTCCTTCTGTGAACAAACTTTAACTACTTTTTGTTCCTTTTTTCAAAACAAAAAGTTAAGGCTGATTACATAGTACTCATCTTATTCTGCCTGGAGAGTTACAAGCAGTCCAAAACAGCAAGCAACACTGAGTTGTACCATTCATGTCAGACACAAGAAGGGCAAACTGGCCCTTTGCCTAATTGGTCAGTAGATTTTATTCCAAACAATGATTTACGATTCCGAAGCCATTGTTGAGAACTGATTCTTATAATTACAATCAAAAGCAGTGTGTTTTGAATCAGAGATCAGACTGGTGGTTGGGTCAGTCATGACCAGTAGGTATACATAACAGTTCATATATATTCAGAAGGAACCGATAGTATTTCATAAAATCAAAAGTTTAGTGAGAATTCTTCAAAAATCATTGGTCCTAATTTTACAGAGTTGGAGAAGGAAACAGCTCCCAACAGCCAAATTATTATTGGAAGAGAAACCAAGAGCTGTCATACAGAAGAAACAAAGATAAATCTGGAGAAACCCCCAATGCAATACCCAATGACTCAGTTGAAATTTCATTTGTTAGAACTTCTATAGAAATGTGAAAATAGATCAACAATATATCTTAATTACTTCCAATGTCTGACAAAATAAATAATTTGTTCATTTACAATACTATGTGACCGTGTTTGATTTATGTATGAGCCCAAAGTATTCCCTTGGGAGATTGAGCAATTTACCAGCGAATAGAACTATATCCCATGTGACCGTGGAGACAATCAGTTGGCTCTAGTTCTCCTTCTCTCCATAAGTTCACCAACCTGGAAGTTTCCTACTTTCCGGACTCTGACATTCCAAGTCCTGTTAATATCTTCCATGAGCTTTTAACACTTCATCCATCGGCCTTTTTACATGGACTGTTGTAATTATCTACACTGTACGAGCTTTCTGCAATTCCTAGAGACCCTTGCATAAGAAAAAATTATCTTAGTAAAGCATCAACAGATCTATCTTACAAAGTAAATTTCATCATTATGTTGTGCCTCATATCAAGAGGTTCTATTTGCAACACCAAAGTACAAACTGAGGTTTGCATTGAAATGCTAAAACTGCAAAGTAGTCCAAGAAAGCTGCATAGTACAAGGCTAGGTTTGAAAAGGCCCATACTTTGATGAAGGTTAGGTCTGTGTAGTATTAGAACCAAGTAAACCTACAGAATTATTATCATTGCCCCGTGTAATTAGTGGAAGCCTGAAGCTTAGGTAAATTATTAGCACTGTCTGCGCAATCAGTTTGGGGAGCCTGAAGCTTAGGTAATAGTAATAGCATCAAGGTTTCTTCCCAAGTGTGTAATTCATTTGGTTTGACAATGCAATTAACGAGTGTTTGTTTTGCATCGTACCTTGTGAGTTCAAATAGCGAATTCATGTATAATCAACAACCTGAAGTTCATTCAACGCATCCCTCTTGCTCCTTATTACTCTTGCTGTATTGTCAATTATTTCTAGAGCCTGATCAGAACAAATCAAAGTTCAACCCAGTTTACTTCCAATACTGTTAAGTAACAAAGCAGTAGAGAAGAGAAGAGAGAGGCTGGATAAACCAAATATTTCTTCAAAGTTCCCTACTTTTAGAATCAATACCAAACATATCTTAGTTTAACCAAAGCTGCATCCAAATGAAAAGTGAGATACACTGAATATACACATACAGGCTATATCCCTAATCTAGAAGACATTCAACATAACTGAGTAGATTGGTGGCAAACTCCTGCTATCAACCGTAAAATGTTTATAAGAAGGGCATGAATAGATCAATAATAAGTTAATAACATATCAGATTTATGGCAATTTTAAGTATACTATGTTCATGACTTCATGATAGTCAAAAAAAATATGCTTTTCTCATTCATATAAACATATCCATTTACTCAATTATAAAAGTGTACAAAGGCCTCGTGTTTACCTCTGGTCTTGAATTAAGGACTCCACTAGACATCCCCACATCGATGCGCCATATGGTAGATCTGTATTTACTGCAAACAGCAGCCAAAGACAAGAAGGTGATCCTTATTAATTATTATGATTGAAATCTCAGTTATGGAAATTTGATAGAAAAGAAACTTTAGTTTACTTCAAGAGCTTACAATTCACAAAAAACAAACAAACATACAAAAAGAAGCGAAAAAACAAAAAATAGAAAAAGGGAAAAACAAAATAGATAAACTGATAGTTTACACTTCACAGTTAAACATGGGAACGGGCACTTTGGAGGCAAACCTCAACAAATGCACTCTTGGTCCGGCAATCAATATGACTAATGAAGTGGCTTTTCCCGTTATGGTGCTCAATACAAAGTTTCGTATTTCCCATTTCTGGGGCATCTAACTTGACGGAAATATTACGTCAGTCAACCAGTGTTACCAAAGACCATGTGACAAACATCGTGGCATACAAACTCCTAACATATGACAATAAATAGATGGATGAAAATGATATGTGAATCCTAAGAATGCACCAGAAGTGAGTACTTAGGAAAACGAATGCATCGCCCGGTAACAAGAACGCATACCCCATGAATCCAAAAACAAAGTCAACGAGGATGGAGGGGTCACCAAAAAAATGGAGTACCGATAGGACTTAGGGTTAATTTCATTCATGACAGAGAGACCAAGGATTTGTTCGCAACGAATCCTAGGTTTAGGGTTTTCTACACCTACAAACTTCAAGGAGAGTGATTCAACTGTCAGACTGTCATCCTTTTTTTGTTTACTTTGATATACAGGTTGAAGAGAAACCAACCCGCTGTAACACTTTACTTTCGTGATTGTAACAGGTAACAACTTCTACGAACGAAAAATACGATTTTTTTTTATTTTTGTGTATTATTTTATTTTATTTTTTAAAGATATGGAGTTTAAGAAATCTGACAGTCATAAAGAATAGATTATGCAGGTATGACTAACAAGTCAAACATGTTGGTCAGTTTGAAGGTCCTCTCAGAAGTAAGTTAAGAGCCACTATCACCAGCCTGTGTAACAAGTCCACCCAAATGGTGAACTTGTTTTTCAATTGTTCATTGTGAAAGTTCAAACAAGAGATATGTTATACCTATTTATTCCAGTAGTCTGAGGTGTATGGCCGACAACCATTGCCTTTGCACCTACTGCTTGCAAGGTCTCCTCAAGAATAGATTGTATCTGATACACATACACATTCATTCAATGAGCCGCAGCGATGGGAAGCAATGTTAGAAAACCATAAGACGTAAACAATTATTAGCTTCTATGACAAAGTAAAAGAATTAAACAAGTTCATCCGAAGTTTGAATAGCCATTGTTCTACAAAATTAGTTGGACCTACTCACCCAGCTTCTATGAATAGCCACTGTTCACAGAAGGGATAACATGGCTGTATTAGAATCACAGTCGACATACTAATTTTTTAAAAATAATTGTGATTCATTCAAATCAAAAACAAGATTTATATTTCTAAAATCCTTACTGAAGATTGAAAGAGGAGTACAGATCCCCCAAGATTAGGGAAGTTGAATACTCAAATATGAATGCAAACATGAAATACCTAGAGTAGAGGTTCAACTACTTGCCTGGTAACTCTGATAATCCTCCATATGTTCAAACTCTCTTGAATATAATCGATTCCAAACAACACTATCATAGCCTCTGGTGGCCAGGAAAGGGAATTCCAAACCAAATTCACCATCCTCATTGTTACCTCTCATCCAGTCAGACACTCCCCTGTTCATTCTCTCTAGTCCATATGCAACTACAAGAGTACTAACAAATATTAGGTGTTGCACATAAATGAACCTCCTAAACAAGGTAAAAACTATGTTATGTGTTTGTATGTATGTGAACCAATTTGATCCAAGATTTGCATTCTTACCATGATGAGGAAGAAGGCCACCATGACAGAAAACCCAGTCATCAATCTTAAGCACAACAGCATGTTGTGCCAACTCGCATGCCAGTGGTCCCCCTGGTCGTAAAAGTGTTGATCTTGCAATTACCCCCTTTTGCCTCTGTCCTAATATTGGGATAAACTTATCAGACTATCATAAAGACTTATACAATCAAGTATTAAAATAGTCTAGAGTTGATAAAGTTTTCCTTAGCGGACGAAGACAACAAAAAGCGAGAAATTAACTGTATTCCCTACCCTAATGTGTGTGTTTAAAACAATGACTTCATTTGACTTTGATAGGTTTATGGGATCCACGTCATGGTAGTTTAAGTATACATCTTGAGACTTGACTCTTGCATCAATGATCTCCCCAGTCGCCATTTGTTTTTGCTAGTTCCCCACCACGAAACATGCATCCAGTCTAGGTAGTCTCAATGTCCATTCTATAAAGAACTGCGTTCTTTATCAAGTGTAAGAATTTTGACAAAATTAAAAGCCCTCCATTTGGTTATATATGTTTAATTTTTGTTCAAGTACTGAAAAACTATTCCAAAACAGTTAAAATGATTACAAGTTATAATTTCAACAATTTTTAACATATAAACCACTTCCAATATGGGTCCAAACGTCATAATTTTCTGGTCTTACAAGCAGATCCCTTGGATTTCAACGAAAGAGTTTAAAATTTTGAATCAGGGAATCCTTTTCTAAGTTTGAAACAGGGGATTTTTTTTCATAAAATATTCAAAATATTGAATCTGGTACACTTGAACTTTTTATGGAAAGGGTGTCCAACATTTCACAGAAGCCAAGTAGCAAACACTCAAATAAAATAACCCAGTGATTTAAAGAGCAGTATGTGCTTCATGAAAATAAATAAGATCAAATACACATCAACTACTTCAAAGACCAACACAAAATTCATCACATCAAATACCTTCACTATGTTCAAATGGCCCCAGTAACCGTGAGACGTTCTACGATCTTCTTTCCACCTTTCACTAACACTATTCCAGCTAACAAAAGCTTCATTCCAATCATAGTCACAATCAACCAAATAATCCATAAAATCTGCACATTCATCAAATGCTCCTGATTCGACATATCTGTAATCCCCTTCTACATTCATGGTCTCATGATTCCCATTTAACTACAAAAGATAATTCAAAGAACTTTTTAGTAGAGGGGTAAAATGGAAGTTACATGGTAAGTCTGCACAATAGAGGGTAAGGGTTAGAGGTACAAAATTTTCATAACATGTTGAAACAACAAAAATGAAGTCTAGTAATCAAACCTGAAATACTGCTCCACCATTAGGTTTTGCTTGAATATTCAACGACCGGAATAAGGATAGAATGGCTATTTCATCGTCCCCTCTATCAAGAATATCTCCGAGTTGAACTAGTACCTGGGAGAAACAGCTGATGGGGTTAACAGCATGTAAAGGAACCTTATACATCCAGTCAAGGCTAGTAAATTCATATGATACATTTCCATTGATATTTAAGCAGTGACAGATTTGGAAGAGTCCTTTCTCGATGTTTTATGTGGGTGGAGCCATGCCCCAATCCCCAGTCTGCACGTGTATATTACAATTTTTATTCTTTTGGATAAAAGAAAACTAGGTAACTTGAAGAAAATCAAGGTTCTACTTGAATAAACAACTATCATCAGAAACAGGCAAAGATGGTGCTAGCAGGAGTGGACCCCTATTGCATCTCCCAAGTATATGATATATATGATACTACACATAGCACAGGCAAACATAATCCTTATAATATAAGAGGGCATACCGTTTCTCCACCAGTCCATAAATCTTGACCATCTGAACTCAAAACGCCAGCCATCTCAAGAGCAGACCGCGCTTGTGCAAGGTCACCATGCAAATCTCCAACTAAAAGTTTGCATATGGGTCAAACATAAGAGTAGACTCAGTCACCATTTTACATAAATAGCACAAAGACATCTTGCAAAGCAGCTAGAAGAAGTAAAGAAATAATCATGTCCTACTCTTTCATCTATTTTTTTCAATTCTCTTATGTTTTTCTTGGTTGATGCAGAAAAAAAAGTTGTCCTTACTAAAACAGTAATGAAAAGGACAGGACAACCTCCTCCGAGAGACTTGTAAAGCGGAAAACTAAAAAGCACATAACACAAAAGGAAGCACTTTAATATAATCAAGTGCAACTATAAAATAACAACATTCCCGTCTGAAAGTAAGTATTGCGATTCACACGCTTTTCAACCGGGAGATGATTGCAGAACCACTTAGGTCATCTTGTCGTAGTAAAACTTGGTGTTGGGATAAGTACTTGACTTTCTTTTAGGTGTTCTACTCAAGTTATAAGTCTAATTGTTTAATAAGCTGAAATAGATCAATCAGTTCACAAAATAAACCTATAGAATAATCAGAGGACCAGTGATGCCAAAATGGTCCTAGGCACAAATTCAATTATCATTACCACAAATTGAACTACAAAAAAAAAACAAACTTGCTCAAATATTTAAACATACATGATTGAATCAAATGTCAATAGAAAAAACGCATTTGGCCATTTGGTCATTTTGGTACTGGTGAAATCAACATTAAAACCACAGAACAAAGCAAACAGCATGAAAAGTTACTTCATTGAAGAAATGGGGAAGTGATAAAAACTAAAACACATAAAAAGAGATGAAGAAAACCAAAAAACTTGTGTATTTCTGCATTCATTAGGAAAAAAGAACATTGCATGAAGCAAACAAGATGAAAAGTTACTAAATTTAAGAAAGGAGGGTGTGAAAAAAAGCTCACCAGCAACGATTCTACGACCAGGAGCAGAAACAAAAGTGGGAGGATTTCCACTTACAACAATGGGCTTCAAGGCTCCATGAGAAAAAGAAGTTTCTGTAACAAGTTTACGTGGTTGAGAAGGAGGAGGGAGAGGTAATGAGTTGAAAGAGAATGAAGCCATGGTAGAGCTTGGCTTCTTTCTCTTCTCTTCCCTCTGTCCAATGAAACTGAAAAAATAAGGAGTAGCCTCTTTTTCATATCTTTTCGAAGACAGAATATGTCAGCCAAGTGTTCTGGATTCTTCACACTACTTTGATAGATACGTTATTTCACTTTTTGCCCTTTTAGTTCATGGGTGTTTTTGTCATTTTAGATTCAACTAAGATTCTCTTGGATGAAGTGGTGAGAAACGGGTCGGATCATTGCCTCATTGGACATCCATACTTGTGTAGTTGTGTCTATCACTCTACCAGGTACCAGTTATCATGACAAACGAAATGGAATAGAATGAAGAACAAATACGAACATTCTGCACTGTTATTGGGGCCGTTCTTTACAAGACGGAGAATGCATCACATAAAAACCTAACCACCATTATTTTTAAGGCGCATGGATATATATACATCAACGCACGTTCACAATAGTGGTTACTGAGTGCATCTGGAATATGTACAAGCATACAAGTTCTTAGAAACAAAGAAAGCTAATAAAGTACAGAAGGACCTAATGCAGATGAAGATTGGACATGGACAGACTACTCAAGAGAAAACATCGCAGCTTCTGACCGAACAACCAGGTAGTTTCTCATCATCTTTCATAATCATATGGATTGATTCACCATGGTCTTCATCCATTATATCTTTCAGCACTTCATCATCGACGTCCTCTACCTGCCTGCTAGATGAATCCTCCTTTCCTGCCCCAACAATCAGCATTCTAGATATCCTTTCCTTCCAAGTGTTCCTACCTTGTTTATTTTCATCCAAAGTTCCAGATAGCAAAAGTTGGTACACATGAACCACCCTCTCCTGACCAGGACGGAATGCTCGGGCAACTGCCTGCTTTGTTTTAGAAGGGTTCCACTCTGGGTCCAATAAAACAACGCGAGAAGCAGCTGTCAAACTAATACCCTCACTACATGCACATATGGACGCTAACAACACTTTTGACGAACTTCCTGGTTCTTCAAACTGGTCTATAACCCTTGAACGTTCGAATGATTCTTGCTCTCCGTGTAGTTCCAACACTTGCTCACCTTTTTCCCAGGAAAATATCTTATGAAAGATATCAACAAATAACTTAATGGGTGCATGGTTACGACAGAAGATCAGAACTTTTTCGTTCTTAATATTACATCTGCGGACCAGGTTAACAACAAATCTCACTTTTGAGCCTTTCTTGATATCCAGCTTATATTGTTTGAGCTCTTCTAACACATCCGTACTGTAATACTGACCCGAACATGTTGTGGTACTTACTAACCAGGGATGTATAGACACAAAAGTAACTAGTAGTTCCAGCTCAAGAGAAAATTTCCTGTGTGAACCATCCTTTTGAAGCATTGCTAGAAACTCTTGTTGCATTAATGTCGGCTTGAACAAAAGCTTGTAACTCTTCAGTCCTGGAAGTCTTTCTGAAGCTCCACTTTCATAAACGTCAATAAAATCATTGGTGAGCTTCTTTAACAAGTTGAGACCCTTCCTCCTTTCTTCATCTACTTTCGAGTTGATCCTATTTGAAATCATCTCTACAAAAAGTTTTCTGGCTCGTTTCTCTTTATATATTCTATAACAATCTTTTCCATATCGATGCCTTCTCGGGTCTAATGCCCTCAAAACCTCGGAGATGAAGCCCGGTCTTGCCAGGCAAAGAGTGTTAAAGTATTCCTCAAAATTGTTCTGGAATAATGTTCCGGATAGCAAAATTCTCTTTTCAGTGTTTATTTGCATTAAACTCTTCCTTAACATTGACTGGTTGCCTCTTGGGTTGTGCCCTTCATCAAGAATGAGAAGCCCTGGACTCTCCCTTAAGATTCTTGCCATGTAACTCCAATGCTTGAAAGTCAAGTTTCCTTTCACAATGGATGTAAAGGCAGAGTAACTCATAAGGAGGACACTTGAACGTTCATGCCACTTTTGAAGTTTTTCCAAACAATCTACTGTATGCATGACATCTCGGTTCACTTTAAGCTCCCCACCTGAAGACCCTTTTTGTATTTTTCGATCATTTAGGTAGCATCTTCGTGCACGGATTTGGTAAACTGGAACAGAGACCCCCCACTTCTTAAACTCTTTGTACCAGGTGTGTAGTATGGTCTTGGGACAAAGGATCAATGGTCGTTTCCCTGGGAACAATTTCAAGTAGCTTAGAAGGAACGAGATAATGAGCAGAGTTTTACCAGCTCCTGGCGAATGAGAGATTACACAACCACCAGTTCTTCCTAAGGACACACCCATGCCTGCAGGAATCAAAGACCCAGCAATGTTTTTCCATAGGAACTCAAAAGCACTCTTCTGGTGGGTATGTAATTTGTTCCAAAGATCTGGTATCAAGGTCCTCACATTCACATTCTCTTCTTGTATAGATTTTTCCTTAGAGGAGGCAGGTTTGACGAAAAGATCCAAGTCCAGATCAGTATTGCCACCACTGAGCTTGGTTTCATCATATTCCATGCTTCTCATCCTACAAGTTCTCTCCATCTACAGAAAGAAAATACACATGTTAGCAACACGGAACACATGCAGAGGGTTGTAATTAATACACATAGAACCTATAAAATCTCCTTGGGTTGAACTTCTTGACTGGATAAAGGCAATTAATTATCAACATTCTTTAGGATTGTTAGAAGATATATAACTAATAATCCAAGTAAAAAATCATAAATCTATCTTCTATGTAACAGGGAAGTCCAATTTTCTAGGATCTTTCCTTGTCGACACCTGCCACATAGCCCATTGTACACTTCTATAGGATTTCTATACACAGTTCAAACGGTCAGCGCATCTGACACTTTGTACCTGCTCAAACTCTGACCTCCATTTCGTACCCTGTTACATAGTAATAGTAGATTGGAACTACCAAATGGGATATTCTTTGAAAAAGTGACCAAATGGTTCAGTACTTCTAACTGGTTCACATCTTTTAGCACCTAGATTACCAGTTGTAAAAGAATGAGGTTTTACGAGCTTTGAGCCTCACTTACAAAGGGTGGTAATATATATCTGATTTCTGTGCCCACAGATCTGCATAACCGACATATAGCTCCAATTTCTTCATTCATTACATATTCGTGTTGGCATGAGTGTCGAGCGTCAACACTTGGTTTGTTCACAGTCACTGAAACATCAGCCTGAAATGGTATATTGAGTTTACAATTTAAGAAAAAAGTAAGATACTAAAACATGAAACTTGAAAGATATTTGGAAGGACAATGTACCAGACTTTCTTCATGAGTATGATATAGATCTCTTGACATTTCCATCTCCTTCCATAAATCTTCAAGCTCTGGGTCTTCTACCAGATCGCTGGAAGGGGGCGTCCGAGGCAACTTCCATTGTTGGTTAGAAACTATCTTTTCCCACAGGTAAACAGCAGGCTCTTGGTGTTTCTCAATCTGGGAGTCTATGTTCTTCATGCATCTTTCTATAATTTCATAGTACTCGCTTGCAGTTATAAATTTCTTTCTGTAGGTTCTTCCATCATCATACATCTCCTTTCTTGAGAGGAAAGATGATTTACTATATTCTTTGCTTGAACCTTTCTTCTTTAATCTTTTTACCACTTCCTTATTCTTTCTCGTGGACATATTCTCCTTCTGATTTCCTGATGAGCCACCCCTGGCATGGTTAAAAGATACCGTATGGCCATTCTCCTTATGGTTCACTACATGATCCTCTTGATATAAGACCGTATCCTCATTGTTAGATGGTAAAGGATCGACTGAGAAAGTATTGGTCTTTGAAGTAGCTGACTGCATCATAGAAGACTTAACCCTTTTGTTGCTTTGCTCAACTTTTCCAAACAAGACTTTCTCCTCTAGTAGTCTTCGGGGTGCACTGGTAGTTTCATCCCTTTTATGATTCTCTTCCAACGGGGTTCTATGTCTGGTCCAAGTTTCATAATAGTTAAGCCACCAATTCTTTTGCTTTCGTGGATAATTGTGGTGTTGAATCGGCCCATTAAAGCCTTCATCATCTGTTGGTCTTTCACATGCAGTATTAGTATCACACCTTTCTTCTGTGAACGGAGTAATACATGTCCTTTTGATATTTTTAGCTGTATCTGGCTCTCCTAACTGAGGCTTGGTTGAGGGCTCTGACACTTTACTTTCAGAATTATTCATACTATCATGCTCTGAAAAATATGAATGTATCGAGCAGTCACTATCAGACTCGAGTAAACCTTTGGAGAATGATTCAGCTTCTTCCCAATTTCCCTTCTTTTCTGGCTTTGCTCGAGGCAGACAAGATTGCACCCTCACAAAACCACCATCACTGACAAAGCGTTCTGGCTGTGTATTTCTACGTTTGGAGCGTCTCAAAAACAATGGATCATATGGTGACAAATAGGCCAAGCCATCTTCCTCTGGATCAACGAAGGGTTCAAAGTTGACAATCTTGTCTTGAATAGATATTTTTGTTGAGAGCTCCAGTACAAAAGTTCTAACATTGGGTCTGGAAAACCCATCCTCAAATTTAAAGTTGATGGCCTTGACAATCTTACCAGATCCCAAACACATATCAGAACCACCATCCAGAACTCTATACAGCATCTTATCTTGTGCTGAACTTATCTCAAACTCAACCCCTTTCAAAGTAGATGTAACGAGAAGCCATGAAACATCGTACATGAATTGGCCCCGAAATAGTCTAGCCTCATCTTTGGAAGGGCAGTCCTTGGAAGAAATCCACCTGAAGCAACCATCTTCACATGGTTTTCTATCAAGTTGTTGAAGAATAGCAATATTGTCAAGTGACAGTTCACTCATTTCACCATATGCCATGTTCTTTCTTGCACCAACAGGGTGGTGTACTCCATTTAAGCTTACATAGAACTTACAGGTGCATCTAAGTTCATGAGGCTTCCTCTCTACTGAATTTATTTTACCATCAATCCATGCCTGTAAAGAAAAAAGTACTTAAAATGCAAGTTTAAAACATATGAATAAACCAAACTTCTGTCAAATCAAATATAGTGATTAAATACGCCAACAGCCATCAGAAACAAGTACTGGTTGATGCAACATGCAACAAGAAACATATGTAGCTCATGAGCTCTAACTTTGAGGTGATTCACATAAAATGTGAAACAAATTGGTTAAACTATACTATTGGATAAAAACAGAAACAAGACAAGGAAAGACAAATGCACAAACAAAAAAACTAAATTAATATGTATGGTATATGAACTTGACAAGTGAGATAAATTCTCAAGTAATAAGAAAATCTTCTTCAGTAATCGAAAAGTACTGGTGCAGAGACCAAATCATATCGAGAAATTGAAAATGCAACGTTCAATTTTATCTAATCCTCGTAAGATTGGATACCTTAACTAGTTTGGGAGGTTAAACACCAAAATATATAAACGTAATTAACATACTCTGTACTCATATCCAGACTAGATATTCATTAGAGTATGTATATGGGTGATAGAAACAACCACAATAATAACTTCTGGCTATGATATTGGTCATATGAATTTGATAATCATAACATGCTACAATTCTCAATGGAGTCGTAATTTGCAAGATGACTTCCGCAACTCATGAAATTTGATTTTCCAAGGAAGTTACTTTGTTCTATTACGTACATAAGCACATATTGTTCATAAAAGCTGGCCAAACCCCAATAATCCGATATGCATAAAACCAGTGCCTGATTCTAAAAATTTCATTAACATTCTTTAGATAGATGGAACATAATAGAACCTCTGGAGGTTTGATATTTAGTATAACGAAAAGAGTGTTGCGGTTTAAACTGATAGTAATGCACCCCCATTCAAATTATACAATGACTTACAGGCTGTAGACTTTCTTGGCATGAATCAGTTTCGGTTGGATCACTGGAGAATACACAGACATCTATGCCAGGCCTCAAGAAGAAGGTACAATCAAATGAATTTGCTTTTCTAGACCTCATACGAAAGTCTGAAACAGGAACCTTTTCCTCTGTTACGAACCCGTGGTGTTCAAAGTGTGTGGTTATCTTCCCATCCTTAATTCTTAAGCGTTCAACATTGCACCACGAGCCGTCATAAAATGCTTCAAAAGCTGCAGCAAGACGGTAGTATATGAATATGAATTATGGTGGACTGATTAAAAATCTGTCGAAAGAAATGAATGCATACTATTACGAAAGTAAATGTAAAACATATCAAATAATTTGAGACATTATTACTACTAAGAGCATCTCTAGGTGGGCATCCAATGTGTTAGATGCCCTGAAAATCCACAAAAAAACCGGTTTCTTCATCTCTACATGGTAGCTGAATTGGCCACATCCACAGCTTGGTAGCTAGATTGGTCACATATAACTGTAACTTTTTTTTTTTTTGTATTTTTTTTTTTATACTTCCTTTGTCCTCAACCATTTTGACTTAATAAGGCCCATGGAAGTTGGAACAGTTATTGCTCTTTTAAAACAGGCAAAAACTTAAAGTACCATAGATACCAAGCCAATATCAATATAAGTGTACCACCTCACATCATGATTCTAACTACCTTAGTGGGAAAGTTAGTTCATTATTTTTTTTATAAAAAAAGCAATAACCAGTGCCATAACTTACGATATGAGTTGATTGGATATGTTGTTGATTTCAGCCGATACAAATTCCTCTTTGTAGTGGTCATTCTCCAAGTCACCGCTACTGGCTCAAGCAGAAGATGGATCTTTAGTATACCCACATTGCACTAGCACCTACAAATACTAGAGGAGCACTGAATCCAAAAAATGTTCACAGTCATCAGTACAGATAAAAAGAAACATCCAAAAATGGTCAGTGAGTAATGTAACCCAGAAACATTCTAAGCTGCTGACTGCCTGACTCTAAATTTATAGTTTTACTTTCTCAACCATAAATTATTTATGACTTTTTGGCATGTTCAAATTTTTATTTTTAATTCAGAAAATTAGTAAGTTCAAAAAGACAAAATAGAAAACATTGGCTCACACAGTCACAGACATTTCAATTTTTTCACTAAAAATAAAATACAAAAAACAAAACTTTTTAAGACGGACACAGATTGATAGACAGTGGCCTTACTTGTTTGCACAATGCATGTAAACTGAAAACACCTACTTTTGAAGTTTGGAGTAAGAGATACTAAATCGGGTTAAGGTTAAAAGTTAAAACATGTGCAAACTGGAAAGCGCACAACTCTTTGCTAAATTAGTTCACTCAAAACATAATAAAGCTCAAAACGAAACCAAGTACGGACATGCAGCTTTAGCTAGTTCAAGAAACTAAATAAGACTGACATAAAACATACCTGTTATCCCCGATATATCGGCGTTAAGTCAGATGTGACATCAAATTCCGGCACAGTAGTTTGGTATCTTTTTGCTTTTGTAAAGAAGAGAGAGAAAATAGAAAGCAGCTGGCGGAGTTACTATTAAATGGCATCTCGAGATTCGTGTTTTTGTTTTTATGCATGTACTTTGTTGAAACTTGAAACTGAAAAACACTTCCGTATTAGGTTATTTATCAAGAAATACAAGGTTAGTGTGGTCAGTTTTCAATAATTACTGGTGCTGACCCACGTGTGCGGTACGTACCTCGAGTTACTTTTGAATGGCTCGGTAAAATTTATTTGACCAAGTTGGTTCGGGTTGAAGGCGATCCGGATCTGTTCTGATATGCTTTCCACACCCAAACCCAATTTACTGGGTCAAGGCCTTAAGCTAAGAGTTCAATATGGTGGATCTTAAGTATTAACAATGATCAAGCCCATAGGACTAAATTGGCTGGAAATTATGGTTTTAGCGAAAATTATATTATTTTAGCTTGTAGGAAATAACCGGTTCTTTTTGAAAATATTTATTTTTTTTTAGAAAATTACTCTTGTTTTAATCGCTAACCCATTTTAATTTTCTAACAAATTGTTTTAATTAAGTTTTAAAAACTTTTTTTCAATTCAGAGATAATGTTTTAATAGGATAATAACTCCCGTTTTAATTAGATATCTTTAGATTTTCACTTTTCAATAGGGGGAATTCTCATTTTAATAGGAAAGGACTTTTAATTAAAAGTGTTAGAATTTGTTTTAATACGGAAGAATTCCGTTATAATAGAAGAGAAATTCCCGTTTTTTCAAATATGAGAGAAATTCTCGTTTTAATAGGAGATGGCGTGGAATTTTAGCGAAAAAATAAACTGCGGGAGCTTTAATATTAAGATATAGATAGCTGCTAACGTCAGCCTATTTTTACCCTAAAAGTCTAAAACCGAAATTACTATTCAATTTATGTGTTTGGGCCTAAATTTGTGATCTTAAACCCTTCAAGTCTTCAACTCAGGGAATTGTAAATTTGTAAGCTACAAAGTCCACATAACATGTAAGTTCTAAACAAATTCCACAAAAATATAACATTGTGCTCGCATACTGCATTGCTGATCTCAAAACTGTTTGCAAAGTTGGGAATGGGATGCTTATGAGATGCTAGCTCATGTATAAATGTTGGAAAAGAGAATGGATAAAAATTGTTATCATTTATATATTTTCATGGATATTTCTCATTTTAAGATCCCAATGAATTTAGGGTTTTATTTCTTTTTTACCTTGCATTTTGGTTTACTTTGCATTTTCTATTTATTTGTGTACCATGTAAGATGCACGGAGATTTCTATCTATCCATTTCAGGTTCCAAGTGAATGTATCCTAGCTGACAACACTTACGCCTACATTCTGTTGAGAACTTGAGCTCCAAAGTTCAATTTCGAGGAGAGTCTAGGGATTATTAGGCGTTTGGCTGCATTTGCAAGCCTAGTGCGGATACGGCGTCAAGCCTATGAAGCCCCCCACCAGTTCCCAAAATTTAAAGCACCGATTGAAGATGTTCTTAGTGCGTATATTTAGTCACCGCCCAAACACTCACAACTTCCCAAGGCGAAGGGAAAAGGAGCAGAGAATCAACTTTGCCACTTTAGAGTTTGGACAAAGTTAAATCATTTCATACTTCCATTAGCCAAATATGGAAATTTTAAGTCAGGTTTTTGCCAATAATTCCCATTAACTGAGTGGGGGGTTGTGGGGTGGGGGAGTGAGGACACCTAATGTAAGCCCATTTGTCAAGCTTACTTCCTTTAATAAGTATCTGTATCCCGCCACCACTTATGCTGGCTACACATGGAGGTTGACATCTATAACTACAATTATCATTTCAAATTGATGTTAATATAGTTAAACGCTTTAATCACTTGTTCCTTTCCAAATAATTGTTAGTTACAAATGTGGGATACATTTTGGGGATTTCATCATCATGATTATAGATTTGAATATTTTGAACTGTGACTGTATGCTCCAATTGAAATTGAAAGACAGAAAGAGCATGTTTTGGAATAAATATACTTTCTTGAAGGTGACTTTACAACCCATTTATATAGAGTTAGTGCATCCAGATTTATAGCATTTTAGGAGCATGAGTATTTTAGAAGCAACAATATTTATTCCATTCCATTCAATGCTTTGATCTTAAAAGTTGGATACTATCTATATCTGAGGATTTGGTTTTTGGACTGAGGCCCATTAGCAGGTAACCAACTTGGTTTAGTTTACAATTTACATCACACTTCATGGAAGATTCAGGTTTGAGTCTACTTAGCTTCGAGCTTAGGTTATTGAGAGATGCGGATTACCGGTACAGCCAAACGGGCATAGGTGCCTAGGCAATATTTGATACTGCATTACTAAACTTTTTCATAAGAATACTATATTAAATGAACAACATTACTCATGTGAAGAAATAGAGAAAAGCGTGTCATCTGCTCAAGCAAGCTCATTATAGATTATTCCCACCCTCCTCACTTTTATTGAGATCTAAGTTGAAAATTGAAATTACAAGAATATGATAACCTTGACCTTGATATGTGGTGAAAGCAAGATAATTGGCTCCCTTTTGTACCCACACTAAGGATACATCATGTACGCAAAAGCCTAAACATACTCTTCATGCTGCTGCTTTATCACATAAATAAATTATTTTATGATCAGTACATTATACGTCATTCATGGTTAAGATGTCGCAATATCTGAAATAATTGGTAAAAACTTGTTGAAAACGAGAATGCTCTTTTATTAGGTTGTTTCCATCAAGAGCGTTTGATTGAATAAATTGCAAACTGATAAGAGAAAAGAGATGGTGACAAGCAGGTACAGAGAAAGCGATTTGAAAAGATTAAGCCGTGGCCTACACGAAGTTGGAATGGAGTCAACGTCCATAGCCCACTAACCCATCACTAAAACAACAATATAAAATCTTGCAAACAAGTCAAACCCACTAAATCCATACTTCAGTACTATATAAAATACTAAAATCAAAATAAAATCAGGCCTTCATCATCTTCTTCTTAGGGTTTCCCTTCCAAGTCTCCTTATGAGAATCTTTTAACCTGTTTTCTCTGAAGAGTGATGGAGAAAAAGAGAGCATCAACAATATCAAAGACAATCAAGCCTGAAAGACCACAAAATGATAACATGTGAGATAGCACTAATCTCAATCATGAAAGTCACACACACTCTAAGACCTAAGTCCCTAGCTAACACAAACCACACACAAGCAGACCTAAAGTAAAGAGTGAATTATGCACTTATGCTGTGTAGTTGTGAACTAAATATCAGAGCATATACAGCAAAATTTCACAAAAAGACCAAAAAACTACAAAATCAAACTCAAGTGAATGAAGTAATTTTGCAATAATACTACCAATCAAGACCTTCAAAGTTTCACAAATTAGATAAGTGAAAAAGAAAAGAGAGCATAAAGAGAATGACTAA
Source organism: Coptis chinensis (assembly GCF_015680905.1). NCBI lineage: Eukaryota > Viridiplantae > Streptophyta > Magnoliopsida > Ranunculales > Ranunculaceae > Coptis > Coptis chinensis. The sequence continues at coordinate 92,247,091 of NC_141462.1, forward strand.
TTAACAGAGACTATGAGGAAAGAAAGAGGAAATAAACTGGTCAAACATCAGCAAATCAAAACTTTCAAAAGTTCAAAACCTAGCCTGGTAAGGTCAATAAATAACGAATATCATGTGATACTGTTTAAAGCTATCCATATATCAGAGAAAGTGAGAAATAGAAGATCCTTCCATCTTCTTAGAAGAATAAAACATTAGCTACTTTGATAGTTTGATCACAACATAACAAACTTTGCACGATATATATTCGACTAACAGGAAAAAATATGCATTGAAAAGAGCTGAGGAAATGAAATCTTTTTTGTGCATACCAACATCACTACCATTTCTTCCATACAACTTGAACCAGTGAGCAGCTAGAGTAACGAGATGCAATAAAGCTCAGGATGGATAGCGCAACAAACAAATCTAGAGAAAAATATCTATGCGGTCTAAGAATGTCATGGCGCTATCCCTCCTGAGCTTTAATGAATCTCCTACACATTCAAAAGAAAAAGACCCATCATCCAGCATCCTCAAAATTCTTAGAAACATAGAAATTCAGAGAGAACGTGTTTCAGAAAAGATAATAGATGGTATCATAGTAATGTGGGAGTGAGGGATATATTATGGTTGTTGTGTGTGTATTTATAGAGAGAGAGAGAGAGAGAAGTTTGTAGTACGTTGGAAAGAATGGCTGGGCGGCAGACAAGAGTCACACTTCACGTTCATTGGGGCATGAGAGCTTGACTAAGTAAGTAATAAGGGCGTGATGAGTTGTTTTGCGCTGTGTATTTGTTTGTGTGGAAAGACGGATTTCGCTGATTTGAGGAGGTAACCTGCCGACTACGTTTTCTATACGGCTTCACTTGGGATACGGTAAAAGTTTGAAATTAATCAGAGTTCAATTAGAATATTAGACTGTGTTTTACCCTACAACTTTACCTTCCTCAAAAGGTCGTGACCTTTTCGCCCACCTTTCCGTTATAGTACCAAGTTTAGACTATATATATGGATTAATTATCCTAGGCATATAGAAATATAACACACAAAGTGGGGATTGATACTGTCAAATTTTCATATCCAAAATAATGGGGGGATCATATATTCATATTCGGCATATATTGTGGACATGTCAAACTCTGTGACAAGTGTCAACAGACTGCATTAATTTCTTCTCTTGGTGTATGAAAAAATGCCTTCGAGACTGAATTTTTTGACAATCGATGATTGTTGCCAAATTCTAGACTCCATAGTAATAGTAGTCCATAGTGACACCTCAAAACATTTGAACATTGAAATACTCCATGAATCAAAAAAAAAAAATGATGTCAATTTTAGAATATCAAAATATATCCAAACATTTATCGAAAAGATAAGAGTCTCCTAAAATAAATAGATCTTAGAGCATTTAGAGCATTTATAGGTGGTGGAGGCATCAAGTGTCATGTTTGAGGCTAAATTTGAAGCAAGCAACTGCAAACAATAACCAACTCTAGGTGGTAGAAGCAAATCTAGTTAATAGTGGGACATAGTTTTATTTTAAATATTTTTTTTGTTAAAAGTGGATCCCAATTTAGTTTTTAAAATTAATAAAATTTTGTTTTGCTTAAAAAAGTGGCGAGAGTTGCCCAAAAAAAAACCCCACGCGACACTTGGAATGTAGCCTAGAATGTTGAAAAAGTTTTTTAAAAAAAAACTCACACGACACTCCCACTGTCGCGACACCGCACCGGCGCACCGCATCCGTATCCAAAACAACAATTTTGCTTCTACAGATGCGGCTATACACTTGATGTCACCATGTTTGCCTCCACCTAGAGATGGTTTTTGCCAAAATTCCGAATGGTGGAAGCAAATTGACATTGGATGCCTCCACATAGAGATGCTCTTAAGAGTTTTATTTTTGTCCAAAAAAAATGTTTTTGATAGTGCCACTGCTGAACTGCATATGCATTTCCCTGATTTTGACCTCAGAGGTCGCCACCCCCAGCAAGCCACAGAATATCTTGGCAGACCCAGCAAGCCACAGAATATCTTGGCAGAAGCCTACTAAGATAATATTATTATAGGACTTGAGAGGGAATTTGATTTGTCCGATCGTCAAAAAGCTGTTATTAGTTGCCTAAATACAGTTTGCACATGCCAAAGATTTTCTCTTTGCTATTTTTATGGATGGTCTTGGACAACACATACCACCAGTTGAGTGTGATTGGACTATCCTTCGCTACCGACTCATGATCCCTTTGTATATTGATGGTGATCGATGTTCTGTGTGTATGAGAGTTGTCTTGACACTTTTGAAGATCATGCAACACAATGCGAACATTTCCCAGGGTTTAAATGCAAACATGACTATGTACTATGTACGTGATATTTTGTATGATGCGGTTAAGCGTGCTGGGATCCAAGTGAAGAAAGAGCCTCCTGTCAATTTCTTCACTGATCCTAGAGAAGGCAGATCGACGCTACGCCTTGCAGATATCTTAATATATAGTTGGTCTGATGAAAAACATGTATGTGTGGATGTCACAAGGGTATCTCCGGCCCTTTTGTTGGTTTTGGTAATGGAGTTTTTGGAATCTGGCAAGTAGTGCACCTGCAACGAAGATGGAGAAACATGAAAGAGCATGCATGGCTAACCAATACTGTTTCATCCCGTTTGCGTTTGATACATTTGGATTTTTTGCTCTAGTTGCGATTGAGTTGTTTAGGATGATGCAGAAAGTGTTAGACAACAATGAGATAACAGTTGTTTCTCACCAATGTGTGTTTAGGACGATTGGTTTTGCTATTTATAAGGGGCTAGCGGCACACTCTGTAGCGCACTTGACCTCTAAATCGTTTAGTTTAATTTATTTTTCATAGCAATAAATATATTTTTGATTAAAAAAAAAAAAAACTAATGGTATTACTGTTGGGTGTAAGGATGGAATTTGAGATGATCGACTCAGACTCGTTTATTTAATAAATGAGCAAGATGAAGCTCGGCTCGATAAGCTCAAATATCATATCCACGGTGTAAAATGATCAAGCTATTCAAGCTTGACTCGAGCTCGTTCATATAATATACGAGCCAAACTTGAACTTATTTTAAAGTTCGCTTAATAAATGAAACTCGGCTTGATAAACTTGAATTCCACTCTATTGCATATTGCCGTGCGAAATACCTAACTAAAATTGGTCGTTCAGAGATAACATATATCAGATCATCTGATTTAATTAGCAAGTTCAACAATCTAACGTTCTAAAAAAGAAATGTCAAGTTCAAAATATCAAGATCTAGTATAAACTTGTGTTAAAAGTTATTTCAGAAAAGATTGTGAGCCCATAATTTTCAGATATTTTTCCTTTCCCCTTTGGATGAACACCCAAAATCACCAATAATTTCGTAGTCTGGGGCTCTGGCCTCTGGGTGAGGGGGGTAGGTTACTCATAAATTTCCGGAAAGAAGTTCAGTGGAATGTTAAACTTTTGCAGGTGATCTTGGAAATTGAGCCATTGATGAGATGAGGTCCTGGCTTGACTATGAGTCAGTCAGTCTGTGCACATTGACTCGTCTTTTTCGTCATAACAAGAAATTAAAGAAAAGTGATGAAGGTCAGAGGACCCACACTCTCATTGGGCTCAAGGAATCAATGTTACAGATTGGTAATAATTTGCTGGATTAAATGATATCTGTTAACGACCAATCACACCAACTTTCATGGTTACAGTACTTAATGACAAATGTTAAAAACACATCCATAAAAAAAATCACAAATATCGGAATGACGAAATAGAGTTGAATTATTAATTATTATTATTATTATTATTATTATTTTTTTTTTAAATCATTTAAATGTTTTGAGTAGGACTGTTAATGGGATAACCCAATAACCAACCTAAACCAAACCGATAAAAAATAGTTTGGGTTTTGATAATTTGGTTTGCCCTCCATCGACCCGAAATTGAACCGAACCGATAAGATATTGATTTGTTTAGGATTTGTCTTCCATCGAACCGATTGAATTCAAACCGATAAGCTGTGCTATTAAATCGGCGAGTACTCGACGAGTACTCGGTGGGGAATCGCTACTCGGTACCTAGCCGACCCGACCAACCAATTACTCCCCGTAAGTGATCGGGGTCCAAAAATCGCCGAGTAATCGGCCGAGTTGCCGATTTATGAGGAATCGGAATCGGGCGAGTTACTCACCATAAATCGGTATATAAAAGAAAACCAAGATTTTCCTTTTTTCTAACCGCGAAATCAAGTTAGGACTTTTCTCCAGCCGCGAAAACAAGCTCCAATTCCAACCTCTTCTCTAGCCTCTCTCCAATTCCAGTCGTGAAAACAAGCTCATATTCCAAATACGTTTTTTTCTTTTTCTCCAGTTTCTTTTTTTCTTTTGCTCTCTGTCTCTCACTCTCTCCAGTCTCTTCTTCTCTACGTTTTTTTTTTTTTTTCTTTCTCTTCTCCTCTCGATGCGCCCTTTCGCCCTCTCCACTCTCTTCTCCTCTCCAATCTCGACTCTCCACTCTCTTTACAAATGCAAAACGTCGATTTTTTTTTACCCCGATAATCTTCACAAAATATGTTCAATGAACACTATGTATTGTATTTTGACTGAACACTATGTGGTGTATTATGATTTTTGAGAACCCACTTGAATACTTGATGACAACTTAATATAAAAAAAAAATGTGCGACCCATGTTTTGCATTTGTAACTATAACAAGTTAAAGAAAATAAAAGATTGAAAAAACAATGATATTGACTGAAACTTTAGTAGTCAAATAACTATGGACAATGTCAACATTTCTATAGCATATTGATAGCAAAAATTTTGTTATCAATTTTTGTTCCATGTTGTATGCCACATTGCCCAGCGTCATGTACATGCTACATATAAACATATAAAAATTAAGACATCTCGAGTAATCCCGATTAATCCCCGACCGAGTAGACCTACTCGTTACTCGCTCCTCCACCGAGTAGCGGTTTAAAAAATCGCCCGAGTAATCCCGATTAATCCCCGACCGAGTAAACCTACTCGCTACTCGCACCTCCATCGAGTAGCGACCGAGTAGCGATTTAACTGCCCAGCCGATAAGATATTGATTTGGTTTAGAGTTTGTCCTCCACCGAACCGATATGAACCCGAACCGATAAGATGCCATTTTAGTAATATTTATGATTAACTTTGTATATGTTAATCAATTGTGTGGCTAAAATTAATTGATTTAATTTATAATTTAATTGATTTTATAGTTTTCGGTTCGGATCAATTCGGTTTCGGTTTGTAAATCTTATCGGTTCGATTTGGTTTCGGGTTTTCAATTTTCTTATTGGTTCGGTTCGGTTTCGGGGGTTCAAAATTTTCTTATCGTTTCGGGTTCAAATTTTCCATAATCCGACCAAAACCGATCCATTGACAACCCTAGTTATGGCTGACCCTAACCTACGATATAATGAAATCTCTCATATATGTACCCAATTCTATCCTTCTCCACTATCACAGAAAAGTCCTAGACTTCGTGGAGGGATACCAAGCATAAATCATTGTACATCTGCATTAGAGTGAAATTATTGATTTTGAATAAATACTAGTATATTGTGAAATGGTGTTGAAAGGCATATAGCGGAGGTCTTAGTTGACTGAAGATTTTGGAGAAATTCAAATTATGGTTGATTTCAATTAACTGTTATGGATAACATGTAGAAGGGTTGTTGAGGCAGAGAATAAAAATTGTTAAACCATTTTTAGTTTGGAATATTTGATGAGAGGGCATAGAAAGAATTTTTTTTTTTTTTTTTTTTTTTAATAGTAATGAGTTTTACAAATGATTAAGATATGCATGCAACAAGCTATATGTTGCTAGTCATTTCTGAATGACAAAACATATCCTCCTAAATACAAACTCGTTAGAATCAGCTGTCATTATGTTATTGTCCATAACTTTCTGCAATCTCTTAAAGAGCTTAACAGATTGTTGTGTCAAGAAACTGAAAGTGTTGAAATTGAGCGGAATGAAACAATTTTGGTTAGCCCTACAAGTATCCCTTAAACTATTTAGTATATATATATATATATTTAATTATTTATTAAAGAGGACAATTTTATTAATAATGATAAAGAGTTTTACAAATAATGAAGACAAGTGTGCAACAAGTTGCACCACAAGTCCTTTATGAATGACAAATCCTATCCTCCTAAATACAAATTTGTTAGAACCAGCTGTCATTACGTTATTGTCCATAGCTAACTTTCTACAACCACTTAAAGAGCTCAACAGACTGTTATGCCAAAAAACCAAAAATGTCGAAACTAAATAAAATAAAACAATGCTGGTTAGCCGTACAAGCATTCTCGTGTTTCTCAATCTTCTTACCGCTACTCTATTAGTTGTTTCTCCCACCTCAAAAACTCCATTCCCAAGTCCTACCAACGGAGATGCTCTAGTTACATCAACACACGCATGCTTCCCTTCAGACCAATTGTAGATCAATACATCCGCAGGTCGAAGCGTCGATCTACCCCCATTCGGATCAGTGAGAAAATTGACAAGAGCCTCCTTCTGCACTTATACCCCAACCCTCCAAAATGCATCACATAAAATGTCTTTGACATGATCATGTCAATATTTTAAAACCTGTAAAATGTCTACAATGTGTTGTATGGTCCCCAAAAGTATATAGTATATTTTTTTTTTGCAAACAGGGCATAGACCACTGTCAGAGTACAAAGGAATCATAAAGACTGTACCGGAAAATAGAACGATACTCCACCGACAACATACGCTGTCGAAGTCCCTCCATCGGAATAGCAAGTAGAAAATCATTTGCGTGCTCTGATTGCAATAATCTAATAATTGCTTTTTGTCGAGCATATAACTTAAACTCCCTCTCAAGACTAGCAATAATCTTATCGTAGAATGCTTCCACCAAAGTTTTTTGTGGTTTTGAGGGGACGGTAACATTCACAGCCTGAGAATTGAGATCAAAATCGGGTAGACAGAAACTTAATACACTGCTAGCAACATCAAAAATCTCATCCAAAGGCACTAGGCCACAACTCAAAAGAATGTGGTTTTGAATGAAGCTCAAAAATCTGACAATGGGAGGCCACAAAAGCAAAAGTAGAGACATCGTTAGCACAATAAATACCTAACCCACCAAAACATAATGGAGTATCGATAAACGCCACTACAAATCACCGAAGCCAAGACTATCAAAAACCACAATACCCTAGAGAATCTGCAGAGATGTCGATCAAAAGTCTTAGCTACCTCTCTAAAAAGGGATGGTGGACAAGTGCAAATTGCAAATACCAACTTAGAGAGACCAACACAAGCTCATAAGAGCGCTAACTCACACTGTGGATCTTCCAATACAGCTAAACAATCTATCAAAGTTATAACCTTTTCAACACGCCTTGCGAGCAAGGCCTATGACAAAGGATGAATCAGTGCTGACTGCTGCACCTCCAAACAACCTGACCCCCTGTTAAGGACGGGACAAATTTGAAGGAAATAGACTGGGAGTGGAGTGACGTGGATCCAGTGATGGCCAAAATATCTCAGTTTTAGCCACATATAAGAACGAGCTTGTAAGAAGGTCTTTCTTCCTGAATCATATCCAAAGTTGTCGCCACCTATTCTGTATCTCCGATCAGAGTCCTATCATCTAGGCACCAAGCAGTCTGTAGCAATAGTTGACAATTAGACTGGATCCGTATAATTAGGGAATGCAACACCAGTGCAAAGATAATGAGACCCAAAGGGTTGCCTTGTTGAACACTAGTAGCATACCATATGTAGCCATCCCCCAAATATAATATCGCAGGTTGACAATACAAATACTCAACCCAAGGGACAATAACTGGGTAATGGATACAAATCTCTTAACATGGTAATCTGATCAACTATGTTAAAAACATTATGAAAATCTACAAGCAACATCAAAATAGATGTATTATCACTGTTAGCATACACAATATGGTTGACATCGTGCAAAATTGCTTATGCTCCACCAAAAACACCAACCCTATACTGAAAATCTTCTAAGTATCCTACTGCATTTTAAAAAATTCCTTTCATTGCAATCTTGGACGGACTGGATACTTGAAGGACTGGATACTTGAAGGCGATGACAGACCAAATTATGTTTTCTACCCAGCGCTATGACCCTAAATTTGTGAATGAATATACTAAAAACCACTCTGTAACGAAATTTTAAACTCATGTATTAAAATACTTGAGAGTGAAAAAGTGGGGCATAAGTCATAGAAATTTGGTGAAATTAACTAATGTTTTGAGTGCAATAGTCTCAATGACATTTTGATCATCTTTGCCAAAGCCACAACTTAAGTCCGAATTATTTTGTCAAATATTAAAGAGGGTTAATGCTTTCGTGTTGAACAAAGTTGATAGCTACTAGGTTTTTTTTTTTTTTTTTTTTTTTTTTAAAACGAGATTAGTAATTCATTGATGCTGCGGGTTTCGAACTCTAGACCTGTGGTATTATGACCCACAAATTTTCAGTTCTCACTTGCTAGAAGTCTAGAAACATAAGTGAAAGATCATTTTTCCCATATCTCGAGCCTCGACGTACACTTCCAAACTGAAGAGCATTGACAAAGGTGTTGAATACTTGAATGTATTGAAATATTCCAGAAACTTTGTACTATACACGGATTAGAACGTGTCATTTAATTGTTTTTGTCAGTCATGGAATCGACGCATGGCAGCGTCGTATTAGATTATTAGATTGCATTCGGAGAATTTATGTGGTCATTCAGAGTTCCTGACAAGCTCCTAATGTGCAATGAAACATTGACCAATTTCTTAGTTTCTTTAAATGGGAATTCAGAAACCTTTTCTCAGGTTATTTATTTTGTTACTTGCAAACTTTTTTCTTTTTCTATCTTATGTTAGTTTGGCGTCTTCACAGCTTTACTTTCCCTGCACTTCTTTCATGATGTCCAAACATTCATTCCCATACCAAGATCCCAACAGGCTATCTGTTATACTTTGTGAGGTGTATAGCACTTCCACATGTTTTTGGTTTCAATAGAAGCTTGTGAGATAAATTTCGAATTTTGTAGTTTCAATGGGCGAAATACAGCCGAACTCGATCAGTTAATGTGTCTTACAAGTTTATCCAAGCATCTATTGTAACCATCAATCCAAGCGTCTTTTCAAGATAATCTAGGGTGGCACCGTCAATGATGTTGGTGTCTGCGAATCAAATTAGTTGATGTAAAATTTCGTTTTCATGTGATTGTGTATAGTTTTCAATCAGATTCGAGTGTAATACTAATTTAATCATAAGCCGAACTTTTATGCATGGTTTATATGGGTACATAATGTGGTAATTTGGAGTCTACATTCAATGTTAGTATCAAATTCTTAACCAAAAAAAAAAAAAAAATGTTAGTATCAAATTAGCTGACAAGAAAAATTGAATTTGGTTTTCATCGAGGTATCAATATATTAAGACCAGAGAGTTTTAGGTTTGACATGTTGAGTTAATTCTGGCCCTAGCTTAATAACTTGAATTGCAATTAACCATTCTAACGCTTACACATTTGTATGTAGAAAGTTAAGCTTTTACAAATATTATTGATGGAAGTGGTAATATGAACTCCACCTTAAAATGAGTCAAAATGAATTCCACTGCTAAAGTGGTGAAATTATAAGATGAATTGGGGATAATTTTTTGTGACCATAGCCTTCCCATAATAGATAACTACCCCTAGAAAAACAGCCATAATGAATATGTTTAAATTTGTTGAAAGTCCTGTTGAAATTTAAAAAAAATCTAAACCATTATATAAATTTATAACATTCTAAATAAAATTTGATAATATTAATTAGACATTTTCAAACTAACTGATTTTTAGTTTGGATAGTATTTTTTGTGGGGAAAATATCTCTACAAAAAATCAATTTCTAATTTATTGTTTTTCACGATAGAGTTTTTTTAAATTTATAAAAATTGAATTCATATAGTCATTTCCATTCTTATTGATATATATATATATATATACTTCAAAATGTTGGTCTGTCCAAGTGTCCAACTACGCTCACTCTCTATTCCCTGTAAATTATGTAAATTATGGCATTTTTATGTCTCAAGATAAAAAATTAAGTCCTATTATTGCTCATCCAATCGTACACTGCCAATATAAAATTGTACTTCCAATATGGCAATATCTTATTGCAACTCAAGATTATAAATTAAGCCCTAACTAATTGCTCGTCTAATTGTACTGCCAATGGAACCAAAAACATTGTATTGCCAATGCCTATTATATATGCTTCCTCTTTTGTTGTTTTGGAAACGTGGATCCAATGACTTGAATTGGACGCCTGAGTGCATGACGACATTGCTGATGACTCGTTGCTTGTCAAATCTGAAGTCTTTCCTGAAGTTCATCTTTAAGTCCAAGAAACGAGGATTAAGATGATTTCTAGTAATTATATTCTATGCTTGCTTGCTTGCGTCAACAGATTATCTTTGATAAATAAGCTAATTAACTAAGCTTGCTTGCATGAACCGATTATCTTTGACCGAGAAGCACATTTGGGAGTTGGTTGTCAGTAGTCCGGGCCGTATAGTTTTCTGCAGTCGAACGTGCAGTAATAACTTGGTGTAGGGTCCACTTCTCTTTAATTTCTCCCTAAAAATAGGCGGCTGTATTATAGCTTGCAGAGCGTGTCTTAAATTTATTTGTCAGATTTAAGACCAAGTCTGATTCTGAACAAATTGTTTTATCTTAAGCAAATCTCTGATTATGCAGAAACAATCAAACAAACACAAAGTCCGTGCAACGTGCAAGTGTGCAACCACCTTTTCATACACACCAGAAGAAAATCAAGAAATGCAACCATTTGTCGTACACACCTTAAGAGACACAAAAGTACAAAACCAAGGTTATACTTAAAATCATCGAAGTAAAGATGATCTAAACATGCCAGTGTTTGCGCAAATGGGTCTACCAAGTCTAGCTCATAGCATGATCCAGGTAGAAAGACTAGTAATGAGTTATGACTGGCCAGGTCCCACTAATACCACAAACTTTGTGGATCAAGAAAGAGACGTAGTTTTGAATGCTTTGCCATCAGGCATCAGTTCATCATCATTTTGCTGGAAGAAGAAGAAGAAGATTGGGATGGGGGGGGGTCTTTATTTCAGTTTAAGTATAGGGCCTACTTTAGTTTGCAATTTTGTACCTCAATAATAAAGACTCTAATCAACAGATGTGATGGCGTTGTTCTCATTCTTTGCCAAACAACTAAAACATATATCGTACGCTTTTATGCAATCTCAATGGGAAATACAATGAAAGAATCCCATCCTTTTGACCCTACGAAAAGTCCTAGTACTGTTTTATACTTATACCCTATAGAAGTAGCGCTGTAAAAGGGTGAGCAGTCCCTATTCAAAGAATACCGTTTCATGTCCTGTCATTTTACAAGTGTTATGTAACATCAGATGCAATACAAACTTTTTTGGGCCCATTTCTTTGTGGGCATTAGACAGCAGGGGAAAAATTATCTGGACAATTTCATATTCGAAGAATGAAATGTCATAAATGCTGGGTCACAGTCTCACAGAACCGTGTAGTGGCTGGGACCGTGGGACTAAGTCTTAGGACTCAAAAACTCAACCCAAGATCCTTAGCCATTGGGCACTAATCTGAGCCTCTGAGGCCAGGAATGGGATTGAAACTAGGGGTGTCAACGGTTCGGTTCTTAGTGTTGTAAAAACTAAGAATTATTTAATTTTACAGTTTCGGTTTTGGTTTCGGTTTTTTGCGGTTTTTAAAATTATGGAATTATACTCATAACCATGAGTCTAAGTAGGCATTTCCGGTTCTGGTTATTCATTTCAGTTATCAAGATATTCACTATTTACACATATTTTTTTTATTGGTTTTATTAAAAAAAATTGAACTAAAAACACATAAATACCGCACGAACGAGTTGCTTTTTAAATGTTGATATAAATAATTATGGCATTCAATAATAATAAGTTAAATAAAACTATATATTCAAGGTTGTAACTTTTATTTTTATATTATTTATTTATAACATTAAATACTATGAAAACTACATATTACACTAATAAATAAAATTTAGTAATATATAAATGAACGTTTTGAGTTTTTATATTATTTATTTCGATATTTTTTATGTTAAAAGTACGATAACGTTCGGTTCCGGTTCTGGTCCGTTTTTTTTGTTTAAAAAACCATTTGGTTTTGGTTCTATATGTCCGGTTTTTTTAGTACTCATTTTTAAAGCATAAAACTTGGGTGAAAAACCTGATTCCAGTCTTTATTAACCTAAAACCCATTGATTTTATGAGTTACGACTAAAGCCCACTCGCTTTTTTTTTAGTTGTGAATTAAAAACATCAAACATGTTGAATTGCGGCATAAAGTCATTTACCCAATTAGGTCATCTCATTTAGTTTCTTATAATACCAAATTTACCCCTTTCTTCCATCTATACCATCTCTTCAACTCACAACCCCTAGTCAGGGGTGGATCTATTCATAAACCGGCCTGGGCCTAGGCCCCCCTGAACTTTGGATAAAAAAAATAAAATAGTAGTGTTGCTAACATACTATCCTACCTTATTCCCACCGTCTAACTACAACCCAAACCCAAAAAAAAAAACCTAATTGAAGTATGAAAAAAGCCTAAGTGCAAATAACATATGTGTGGTTAAAGGACCGAGGAGATTGTTTTTGCTTCTGATTATTTCCTAAGGCAATTTCTTCTATTCTTTTATACTTTACAGTATGTTAAAGTAATGATTCAATTGTTGTTTTTCTAAAATTGGGTTGTTAATTAGTTTATCTGTGGATTGTGTTGTTTTGGTTATGGGGGTGTAAGAAGCCATGTTCATACTGTTAGAATGATGTTAATTGTGTTGTACAATATTGCATTGTAATTGTTCGATAAATTATTTGAAAGGGGAATTATGCCATTGTCAATTAAGAAAAGGTTGTGAAATTGGTTTGGTTGAAGTTGATTAAAATATTGGATTGTAGTAGGTAGTTATGCGACTATGCTGTCTAAGGCTCAATTTTTAGTATCGACGACAAGTAATAGTTTTGTAAGAAAAATCCAAGGATTTATGGTGTGGACATTTTAATATTTAGGAAAAGTTGTCAAACATGATAGAAGGGTCAGGGGAGGGAGATTAAAGGACTGTGCGTGTGTTTATGCTATATTCTCAGACTTTGTGTTTGTGATGTTTAATTTGTCAGGTTTTTCACTTGTTCGGTTAGCCTTAAGGAATTATTATTATTATTATTTTTTTATAGTGAGTGTAATTGATTTTTGTGTAGATAATTAGATATGGATAAATTCCTAGGAAGTGTATTCCTGATCAATCACCCATGGTCGTACGTGGTAGTAGAAATACTCCCCCTAATCAAGTGCAACAGGCGCAAAAGCGAAACCGTGTTATTTTCTTATTCAAAAGGTTATTGCGATATACTAGCCTCCTAAATGTATTAGGAATTTATCGTCAGTAGTCACATTCTATGGTGCCCTACCTGGATGAAATTCCTGGCTCCACCACTACTCCTAGTCCCTACATCTTTTGAACCCCATTAATGGCGTCTTCTTCGTCTTCTCTCTCAAATTTTCTATTTCCACTTTCATTTCTAAAAAGTGTTTTTATTTGACTTCGAGTTTCTCATTTTCAAATCTCATTTAAAGAATTTATTTGATAAAAGGTGTAATAAAGTTTAGATCTGATTAGTTGTGCGAAAGCTTATACTATAAGTGTGATGATTCTCTTATTGACAAAAAAGAGAAGGTGAAAATTTTGGTTTTGGTTTTGGGTATTATGTTACAAGATTTTGGAATTTATTTTGAATGTGGAATTGATTTTCTAGCTTTCCAGTGGTAGATTAGAATTGATGTATACATTTTGTTTAGTGCATAAAATAATTCATAGTTATAGTACATTGTGGATGGAACACTAACGTTGCACGGATTGACCCGCTGCAACATGATTGTTGCACTGATAGAATAACTGCAATACGAATGTTGCACTAACAAATAAACTTCTGCAACCTGAATGTTGCACGAGACTATACTAAAGGCAATATTAAAGTGCATTACAAAGTTGAGTCACTTACCTTATTTCTCTGTGTTATACTATTAACTTTAATCCTTTAAGAACTTGAAAGTATACACTAACACCCTACACGCGTTTCAATTTTCTATTGGCATGAGTAACTTCGCACTATAGGTGTGCAAATCGATTCCTATAAACATTGACATATACAAAAGACTAGCAAATATATTAAAGAGGATATTATGCATCGCGAGAGGGTGTTAATGACATAGTTCATTTAGTTTCTCATACATACCAAGGCGTTGAGTACTGCTACCGACAAAAACTTGGCTGCGAATTGTCTACCGACAAAAAAAATGACACAGTGATGTGGTATGGTGACTTGTGTCCACCTAGATGAAAATAAGAGACAAAAATCTTTTTTCTCTCTCTAAAAACACTTCTTCTTTTTCCATTCACATCTTTCTTTCATAGCAAACCATCCATTCCATTGGTTTTTATGGTGCAACATTAATGTTGCAGTGGTATTTCTCGATGTAACATTGGTGTTGTAGTGGTTTTCATGGTGTAACATTGATGTTGCAGTGGTGGTTTTTTATGGTGTAACATTGATGTTGCAATGCCATGTCACTGTGCTGGTTGACTATGTAATTTTTTTGTGTTATTAGTGTAGAATTATTGTTAAGTGAGAGGGTGATGGTTGAAATCCATCTAGACGATCCTGCCAATTATTACTACTAGTTTTAGCTAAAAAAGAAATATGGTTCGATGGTAGTGTTTGCGATGATAGCATTTGCATGTCATCTAATCGAAATTTGTAGTAGTTTTATAAAAAAAAATTAATGTTATTACTTCTAAACAATAGGTTCTAGGATAACTATCATTTTGATTGTTTTTATGTTGTTTTTGTGCAGTCTTAGTTATTTAATTTATAAGTGCATTTATTTTCTAAATCAAAGAAACATTCATTATTTGTGTTAAAAGAACTCGGTGTCAAGTGTGATGTTGTTTGCGGATGTTGCAATGCAATAGTAATTCACAGGGCAACATCCATGTTGCAGTAGAGTTAATAGTGCAACGTCAATATTGCAGTGGGAGTTGACAATTGTTGTTGTAGTAGTAATTGACATTGCAATATATATCCATGTTGCAGTAGAGTTGACAGTGAAACATCCATGTTGCAGTAGTAGTTCACAGTGCAATATTCATGTTGCAGTAGATTTGACAGTGCAACATCCATGTTACAGTGGAAAACAACATGTAAAATCAAACAACAAGCATGAGCAATTAAGCCTCATGTTCATCTACGCAAGAAGCAAGTTCAACCGAAACACAAAATAAAACAAAAACCAACATATTAGACTAATGTAAATGTATTTCCAATTTGCAATGTTGATTTCTATGCAACACTCATGTTGCATGATAAGAGCCTAAAACTATAGTTTTAACCCCTTAATAATATTACATTTAGACCAATTATGTGTATAATAAATAAGAGTTAGTATTGTTTACGTGCTTTTGTGTATTCCAGGTCTTGGAGTCAAATATGTGAATAAATATCTCACTTTAGCAAGAGAAAGGAGCAAAGGTTGGTTGCTAAGAAGTTTTATGGTTAAAGCCCAAGTTTCAAGGAGAAAAAGCCTTTTTAAAGCGTAGTAAAATCTGAAAAGTCAAAGTCAACGCGGGTAGAAAAAGAGCAGAAAAGTCAATAGAACTTCCATAGGCTGTATCTTTGGACTCAGACCTCATAATTGGGCCTATTTTATGTCAAAATGACCGGATCGGAAAGAGCTTTCTAAAGGTTCAAGCCTAGACCCAATTAGAGCAGTAAAAGTGGACAAAAAGAGTGTGGAAGTAATTTCATGCAGAGAAACCCTTTTTGGACATATGTAATTAGGTTTTGGGCTTGATTTTATGGCCCAAAACATGGCTCCAAAGCCCATGCACGAAATTGTAAATCTAACCCTTTCCTATATAAAGAGTTTTAATACTAAACAAAACTTGGCTACTCCCCCATTAGTTTAGTAGTAATTAGGGCTACTCCCCAATTAGTTTAGTAGTAATTAGGGCTACTCCCACTTTAGTTTAATATAGTTTAGGGGCTACTCCCCTCTTTAGTTTAGATAATAAATTAGGTTTATTTCTTCTTTAGTTTTAAAACCTAGTTATTGTTTATTAGCTTAGCCACCATTAATTCAATTCAAGTAATCTTTAATAAAGTAGTTATTCATTATGTTTTCTTCTTTTTATTATTATGTCCATGATAGTCCCATGATTCATAGCTAAACTCCCATTAGAGGGAGTTTGAATGAAGCTTTGAAAGGACATGATTTGTTAGTATAGATTTGTTGTTTAGGGTTTCAAGTTTAGGTTTTTATTGACTTAGAGATAAGAAGAGTTTAACCTAAACTAGAGAATAATGAGTTTGCCATGAGAATGAGAACAAGCTTTCTCTCATGCTAATTAGTTTATGATTAGAGATAGTATAAAGTAATTAGGGATCATTAAAAGTCTAGTCTTTATATTTTAACCTTGTGTAAGAATATCTAGACTAGGGTGTTTTATACAAATCTATGCTAGCATGTTAAGAAATTAAAAGTGGATTTCAATCTCTCTCTCTAGCTTTCTCCATATTTGATTCATCTATATTTAATTACTTTAGTTAATATTAGTATAAAATCAATTGATAGTATAATCGTAGAGTATAAATCTCACAACACAATATTACTCTCACCATTGTTCCTTTTGTTTGATTAGTTGAATTCCATTTAAGTCTTGATAGTTTAGGAGTGAAACGAATCCGTACTCTTTATATTACTTCATTATTTGAGAGTAGAAATATTGATCTAAGCACTTATTTAGTTAATTGATTATTTGTGTTTACATATAGATATTTAGTTTACATAAATTTATCATTATCAAATGGCGCTATTGCCGGGGTACAAACTCATTCAGGATAAGAATTCAATTGGTTAAATCCAAAAGGCAATCCCCCATTCTCAACCTACCCACCATTTTAATTTTTCTTTCTTACTTTTTTGTATTTTCAGTACTGTTCATTGTTTTAGGAACAGGGGCGCCCGCCCTCTATTTTAACTTGTTCCGAGCGCTCCCGCCCTCCCTTGTGTCTGCGGATTCACAGTGAAGAACACTGCGGTAAAGGTATTCTTAAATATCCGACAATTCTGAAATTTTTAGGCATAATATTTACGGTGTTGTTGATTTATTGGAATATTTTCAGATTTTTCCTAGTTGTTTTACCTAGTGAACTATTACCATCTTTACAGTGCTGCATTTCAACTTTCAAACCGTAAGTTTCGAGAAAAACGGACGAATAAGGTTACTTAGTCAGTTCCAAAAATTCTAAAATTTTTACAGGAGTATCTATCATAAGTCATAAGTTTACAGTAAAAATTTGAAGTGTTTTTTATTTGTTTTGACCACCTCACTAGTGGATTGTTTCCAGTGTGTTTCTGCAGTTTTGCAACACTTAATTTCTGGAACAACAACCGATAAGGAAGGTTTGTAGAACTCCAATTGCTTTAAATTTTTTCCAAGAACATGCATGATCTGTCAGGATTCTTCAATGAAATTTTGGCAATTTTTGACTCTTTTTTGATTGGTAACCATTCGGTTGTTTGTGTGTCCAAAAACTGTTTCACAAACTTTGCAGGGCAGTAGAAGGACTTTCATAACTCTGATTGATCTAAAATTTTACAGGCAACTTACTAGACGTCTTAGAAAACTAATGTAAAAATTTCAAATTTTTTGGAGCACGCGCCCATGCCATATTAACCCTATCATTTGAGCGCGCCCACCCTCAAAGTACTGGACATCGTGTCAGGCAAGAGCACGCCTGTGCCCCTTCTAAAGGAAGCCCGATTTTCCTAGGTGAGTCACCGGCTCTCCTTTTGTTCAAATTATTTTTATATTCAGTGTTTCCAACTTCTTAAAATATACTGAGATTGCGTATACAAGACGCTATTCATACGCATAGCAAGGAGGCATTCAGGTACTCCTTCTTCTACTCCTCGCCTCTTCTGTCAGAGGAGTTTCAATTCTAGTATAATTAGGCTTGTTTTTTGTAGACGCAATACTACACGCCTATTGAGAATTTCACACACTATACCTGTATCAATGGCTAAAGAACTAGAGACTCTTCTCTCTGATTTTTATAAAGCACTAAACGATGGCCCTAAGTCGCGCATCGTTCTTGCAGACCTAGTGGGAGATTTTCAAGCTACCATAAATATATTTAACTTGTTACCGATTTTCCATGGTTTAGACCACAAGAAGCTTTATCAACACTTGCGTAGGATAGAACAAATTCTCACTACATTCCATCATCCTAGCGTAAATTCGGATCAAGTTAAACTTAGGGTGTTTCCATTCACCCTAGCCGACAAGGCGGCATCTTGGTTAACTGCCCAAACGCCAAACTCTGTAGACTCATGGGCTAATCTTGTTTAATTGTTCATGGAACAATTTTACCCACCCCTGAAGACAGATGAAATGCTTCAAAAGATTCATTTCTTCTGCCAGAATCCTCATGAATCCTTTTTAGAGGCCTGAAATCGTTTCACTGATATTCTCATTGGATGCCCGCATCATAATCTTGCAAAAAACACGCTTGTTCGTGCCTTCTTCAAGGGGCTTTTACATCGTCATAAGGAGGCTCTAGATATCATGACTGGGGGTAGTTTTCTTAGTAAAGGAGCCTTGAAAGCTTATAAATTCTTAGAAGATCAATCTAAGAGGAACAACAATTGGGGAGGTAACGACTCTTCTCGCTCCACTCCTTCTTTTGAGGTTAAACATGATCCTGAGCTTAAAACTCTTATCGATGTCCTCACTAAAAATGTAGATGCCCTCTCTATTCAACAACAACCCACTCTAGTCATGAACATTAACTCTACTCGTTGTAATGTCTGTTTTAGTTTTGAGCATTCCTACTTCTATTGTCCTCTTGTCTATGCACAACCGCCACCACAACCATCAAATTTCAACTAGTTAACTCAACCTCAAGGATAAGGAAACTTAGGTGACCATAATAGAGGTTTAGTGCCCATGATCCATAACTATCAACATCAAGACATGAACTCTCAACAAGCTTTAATTCCAGTCCAACCATCTACAGACAAAGTAGTAGTGACCTTGTTGGATAAAAAAAATCAAATTATGAAACAAAACTCTAACTTGATGAAAGATCAGCATGATCAAAAGTCTAATATGATGAAACAAATGATGCAAATGATGCAGTCTTTGTGCCAAAAGGTTATTGATATGTCTCCTAACCAAAATAATAACCAAACAGGCGTGTTTCCAGGTCAAGCAGTGCCTAACCCTAAGTCAACAAACACCGCCTTCGAAATAAGCAGTATTCAGTGTAATGATAATATAACCCCAGAGAACCTACATGCAGTCACTACCCTTCGTTCAGGGAAGGTAGTTGATAACAAAATAACTATGCTTGAAGATCGCCCGCAAACAGAAGCTGAAAATGAAACTATATCAAATACTGCCATAGAAACTGAAGACCCTATAATTGTAAAAGTTATAGTCCAACCACAACCAAAAGGCACAACCTTACCTAATACCACCATAGAAATTGAAGATCCTACACCTATAGAGGTTCAAATATGGACACCTAGATGGAAAACGGCTAAAGATAAAGCAAAACTAATAATACTTTTGACCCTTATGCTAAATATAGAGATAAACCAATCGTGATCCCCCGGAGACTAGTCAGGTCTAAAAAGGACGAGAATTTTGATAAGATTAGGGAAGTGTTTAAAAATCTGACTATAAACTTACCTTTTCTAGATACTATAAAAAGTCTACCTGGACACGCTAAGTTTCTAAAAGAGTTGTGCACCAAGAAGAGGAAAACCAACATACCCAACAAAGCCTTCTTAACTGAACAATATCTCTCTTTATCTGAACATAACAGAATTGTTAAGTACAAAGACCCTGGTCATCCTACTGTACAATGCACCTTAGGTGATACCTTCATAATAACTGTTTTATTAGACTTGGGGGCAAGTGTTAACTTACTTCATTTTTATTTATATAAACAACTAGGTCTAACAAAAATTTAACCAACCAAAATGACTTTGCAGTTAACCGATCGTTCTATTAAGTATCCCAAAGGAATAGTTGTAAACATTCTCGTTAAAGTTCAGGATTTTTACTACCCCGTTGACTTCGTTATTCTCGACACAGAAGTTGCTCATGTTTCCATTCCTATAATCTTAGGGTGTCCTTTCTTGGCAACCGCCAATGCCCAAATCAATTGCCGGGATGGCTCAATGACTCTTTCTTTTGGAAATATTTTTATGGAAGTTAGCATGTTTAGACAAAAGCAGGAACAACTAGGTTTGCCTATAGAAGGAGAAGTGAAGTCCATTGAAAGTTTTGTATATTACATTAGTGCTTCCAACGATCTCATCCCTACACTAGTAGATACCCCTCTTATGGAAGAAGACAAAGATCACAATTTTGACTCCTTGAATATAACTGAAATAGAGAAAGCATTTTCCACCCTGCCTTCCGACCCTATGAGAGATAAAGTAAATCTCATAATAGACGAGATAGATGAATTCCTCAAAGATGGAGATGAATACCATAATTATGTGGATGCGACCAAGCTAGATGAGGAATTCTATGAGTTTCTAAGAGCCTGTGATGATCCACCCTCTCAAACACTACCTAGAGCACCACCCGACCACCATTCACCTTAGCTAATCCTTCATAGAATCCAACCATTTTTTCCATTCCATCATTCTAAGACTTATCTACATCCCACGTATTTTCCAAAACCATCTATTTTCTCACACTCATTCACTTGGCCTCCCTTTGTAGGAGGAAAAAGAAGAAACTGTATGCTTGATTAGGTTCTATATCCATCAGAATTCCTTCCCATTCCACTAAGCCACGTCATAAGAAATCTTGGTACTTGATTCTGTTTGATGGTGCATTCCATGTTAACTATTTATGGAAAGATCCACAATTATTTAGATTATTGATATATAGTAAACTGCATGTTAATAAATATATATCACATGCATTAAGTCTATGAAATCTGACTTTAAAAGACCCTAAATTTTTGTACAATACCACCTTTCTAGAGTATAGGCCAAACAAAAATTTTCAAACTTAAAAAGAGTTTTCCAATTTTGTTTAGGGGTGGTGTATTTTGGTATTTCATTTCAAAACGTTTTGCCACCCATTGCCTGTCATGTTTACTCCAATTTAGTTAGTACGTAACAGTAAATTGTGTTCCATGTTATCATATCATCTTTATAATATTTCTGTTACAGGTACTGCCAATTTTTGTCACGTTTCTATGGTAAATTCTTTCCTTATCTCTTTACACTTTGAAGACAAAGCGTTCGATTGTTTGGAGGTGGGATAGAAACATTTAAAAAAATTAGGCACTTTTAGGATGTAAATTACGCATTTTTCTTTATAAAATATTAAAAAATTATAAATACTGTTTATACTAGGCACTTAGTGATAATGATATTGTTCTCATCTCCATGATGATATTAGTCTAGAAATTTCAAGTAGTACTTGAATTAGGATTTAATTTTTGAAACTTAGAGGTAATAGTCATTGCATCTTTTCACGAACATCTTGCATGAACATATTTGATTGTATTTGGTAGTATTTTTCTGAGACATAGGTTAGAGTACTTAATACATATCCTGTGAGCATCTAGCCTAAAAGCCTCATAAGAGTTAAATATCTGAGTGATAACACAAGAGAGAAGTAACTTCCGAGTAGAGAAATCACACATCTACTTGCTTGATCACCATACCATATCCTAAGCGAGAATTTAAGCCCTCTTTGGATCGATATAGCCAGAAATTCACACCTATATGAAATTTATTATCCGCTAGTCACCCCACTGAGCCTTTCATTAGCCTTTTCACAAACCAAAAATCCTTTACCCAATAAAACAAAATAAAAAATAAAATCAGCCTACCTATCTAGATAAGTATGAGAAATAGGATGAGTGAAGAAAAGAGAAGAGAAAAACCTGTGTAAACAAAAATTAGTTAGTTGCTTCAGAAACGAAAAAGAAAAGAAGTTTCCATCCAAAGAAAATAAAAATAAAATAAAAATAAAAACTCCAAAAATAGAATAAAAGGAGTAAAAAAGCCAAAATAAAAAGGCTAAGGATGGAAACAAAGTGTAGAAGCAAAATAATAAGGTTTTCTCTAGTAACATAATATGAAGACCTTATTTTCTCAGACTTGTCTTTTTGAATAACCATTTCCTTCCTTCTTTAACCAACACGTACGCCCCGTATCACTTAATAAAGACCTCTAGCTCAATTAGGAATATGTTGGTGTGATTGTAAGTGGTAGATGTGTTTGATCGACCTCGATTTCCTTGGATTATCATTGAGATTGTGAGAAAATATGTGCCCACTGCACATTGGAGTTAGCAAACTTGAGTGGAAAAATCAGAGTGTTATATGTTTTGACACATTCCTTGTGAGAACCTACTTAGGCACGCTACCCAAAAGTTTTAGAAATGAACTTGCCATTACATTTCATATCATAGTTAATTATATAGTTGTTTATCTTAAGATGATGTGATTGTTATGCATGTATTAGTTTAAGTTTTAGAATGATCATCCTTGTTTAAATACTAGTGAGACGTATAGATTCTGAGATAAAATTAGGGAATAATTACTTTTATTTCTTAGTCGTTGTAGTATAAATGAAGTTTGTGAGTACTTTTTCTAGAAAACTCTCACGAGGCTATAACTCGTCCACTAGGGAATTCTTAATAGTTTAAGGCCTTCTTGCATATGATCAATGCAATCGCACTCAGCGAAACGAGACTAGTTAAAAATACATTTTTGGTCACTTATTTTAATTTCTCATATTTGCTTGAGGACAAGCAAAATACTATTTGGGGGTGGTTTGATAAGAGCCCAAAATTATAGTTTTAACCCCTTAATAATATTATATTTAGACTAATTATGTGTATAATAAATAAGAGTTAGTATTGTTTACTTGCTTTTGTGTATTTCAGGTCTTGGAGTCAAATATGTGAAGAAATATCTCACTTTAGCAAGAGAAAGGAGCAAAGGTTGGTTGCTAAAAAGTTCTATGGTTAAAGTCCAAGTTTCAAGGAGAAAAAGCCTTTTTAAAGCCTAGTAAAAGCTGAAAAGTCAAAGTCAACGCGGGTAGAAAAAGAGTAGAAAAGTCAACAGAACTTCCGTAGGCTGTATCGTTGGACTTAGACCTCATAATTGGGCCTATTATATGTCAAAACGACCGGCTCGGAAAGATTTTTCTAATGGTCCAAGACTTGACCCAATCAAAGTAGTAAAAGTAGATGAAAAGTGTATTGAAGTAATTTTGCGCAGAGAAACCCTTTTTGGACATATGTAATTAGATTTTGGGCTTGATTTCATGGCCCAAAACATGGCTCCAAAGCCCATGTACGAAATTGTAAACCTAACCCTCTCTTATATAAAGAAGTTTAAGGCTAAACAAAAATTGGCTACTCCCCCATTAGTTTAGTAGTAATTAGGGCTACTCCCACTTTAGTTTAATATAGTTTAGGGGCTACTCCCCTCTTTAGTTTAGATAATAAATTAGTTTTCTTCTTTAGTTTTAAAACCTAGTTATTGTTTATTAGCTTAGCCACCATTAATTCAATTCAAGTAATCTTTGATAAAGTAGTTATTCATTATGTTTTCTTCTTTCTATTATTATGTCCATGATAGTCCTATGATTCATAGATAAACTCTCATTAGAGGGAGTTTGAATGAAGCTTTGAGAGGACATGATTTGTTAGTATAGATTTGTTGTTTAGGGTTTCAAATTTAGATTTTTCTTGACTTAGAGATAAGAAGAGTTTAACCTAAACTAGAGAATAGTGAGTTTGCCATGAGAATGAGAACAAACTTTCTCTCATGCTAATTAGTTTATGACTAGAGATAGTATAAAGTAATTAGGGATCATTAAAAGTCTAGTCTTTATATTTTAACCTTATGTGAGAATATCTAGACTAGGGTGTTTTATACAATTCTATGCTAGCATATTAAGAAATTAAAAGTGGATTTCAATCTCTCTCTAGCTTTCTCCATATTTGATTCATCTATATTTAATTACTTTAGTTAATATTAGTATAAAATCAATTGATAGTATAATCGTAGAGTATAAATCTCACAACACAATATTACTCTCATCATAGTTCCTTTTGTTTGATTAGTTGAATTCCATTTAAGTCCTGATAGTTTAGGAGTGGAACGAATCCGTACTCTTTATATTACTTCATTATTTGAGAGTAGGAATATTGATCTAAGCACTTATTTAGTTAATTGATTATTTGCGTTTACGCATAGATAGTTAGTTTATATAAATTTGTCATTATCATTGCGTTCGACCGAACACTCTCTATCACTATCTCATTGTTGCAATGTTACTTTAATCGAAACCGTAGAATGTGAAATGAGCAGTAGGTTGAATGTTAGCTAAAGACAATGAAATTTAGTTTCTCAACTTTTTTAGAAGTTGGTTGTTGTTTGTTTCAAGTAGATCTCGATTTTTGTTGCACAAAATCGACCAAATCATTTTCAATTTCCTTCATTTCGGATTTCCATGTTACACTTTTGGTTCAATTTGGGGGAACTAGGGTTTGTTGTTTAGTTTTTGATTTTCAATCTATTTAGACTTCTGTTTGTTAGGAGAAGAGGGGGGTGAGAGACAAATTTATAATATTACCAACAAATGGACTGGGTGGGCTTCTGACATAATTACAAAAGATTGTCTTTTATATGTAATTAAATTAGAACCGTGGGGTTTAGGCCCAATCTCTGTTTTTAAACGGTTCCTAAAAATAGGAACCAGAACCATGGTTTTTCTACGGTTCCAGTTAAACAGATTAAAGGTACGGTAGAGATTTTGAACTAAAGTTTTTTAAATTTATAATGAAGACGACAATTGTCTTGGAGGATTTCACTATATCCACCCATGAGGCCATGAGGTGTCTTTTGGTTGTCATATAGAAAAAGAACTGGAAAATTTTGGCATGAAAATTTGTTCTCTACCTACAGCCTCAACAAATGTTAGAATACTATTCCTCTTATGATTAGTGAAAAGATGCACTTCAATATATGGTGAATCTTGACTTCAGAGTTTTGCGCCTACTCCCCTAGAACTTAGAAGTGACAACAATGTTACTAGGTTGTGACCAGTCTCTGGAAAACCCAAAAACAAGATTAAACAAAAAGTAAGTATAAAAGAAAGAAGAAGAAGAAGAAATTAAAAGGATCAAGCTTTTAGATTCTAACGCTGAGATCTACTTTAAGTGTATTGCCAGGATCTGTTCATGAGTTTTATTGTTTTAGATTCTACATACTTGATTAATAACATTCATATTTAATTCATTAGTCCACACATCACTACGTATGAATCTTATTATGTTCGTTTCTTTTTTGTACACAAAAATAAGGAATTTTATTAGAAAGGAATGAGAATAAGGGACATCATTTTACAACCGAAATTACTTAAACCTATAGTAAGTCCTAAAAGGACCTTCTATGCGACTTACAAATTCGGGTCTACTCAAACTCCATGAAATAGATCCTAAAGACATTGAAGAACCATTCCTGGTTGCCGAGTCAGCTCCAAAATTACCCTCCCTCCAGATGTGTGATATTTTTAGTTCTTGTAAGTTCTTGGTTGCATGCTTCCAACTAACGAGCTCTAAGTGAACATGGTATATCATTCCCTGAGAATGCCGTGACCACAGCCTGTGAGTGCGCCGTTATCCATATTCTATTTCTAGTTCATGTCTTTAGCTTTCTCCACTGCGTAGACAATGGTTGTGCACTCGGCCTGAAATGAGGTAACTTCACCGAGCCCAATTGCAAGAACCCCCATAATTGCTAGGTCCTTATTTTTGAAAACTACACCAGCAACCCCTCTAGTTGGGATGCCAAGAACTGACCCATCAGTGTTGCATTTGATGACCAAGCCCCAAGGTGGATACCAGTGTACTTCTTTGATACCTTGTAGTGGGGTACCTTTGCTCTTCACTTGAAGTTTATTAAGAATTATGAGGTCCAGGACACCATTGTACATTCTGCCCTTAGAAAGCAAGCTTGACACTCTAATTCCCTGCACGTACTATAGACTTCTTCATATGGTAAAAGTTGATTGGAAGGTCTTCGAAGTGAATTTTGTTGTGAGTTTTCCAGATTTGCACCATAAGGTGAATTATAGCGGCATTCCAGATATCTTGTATAATGGAGCTTCGACCTTTGGAGAGTCCTATGAGAGTCATGAAGTTGAGTTCGGTGAGTTGAAGCTCAAACAAGCTAGTGACCTAAGTCCATAACTCTTTAGTTTTAGTGCAGTCCCATAGAATATGTTGGGCCGACTCTTCTTCTTGATGGTAGAAATGACACCGAGAAACGAGTTTAATACCAGTTTTATTCATGATGTGGTCATCTGTTGGAACAGACTTTCTAAGGAGCTTCCAAGCTAGGCTAGCAGCACGAGGATGAATATGTGTGACCTAGACTTTCTTGTGCCATGTGTTTTTATTTTTCTTCTTTCTAACAGTTTCTAAAGCCAATCGAACTGTGAAATTTCCACCTGTTTCAGGTTTTCATATTCTCAAGTCCTCGTCCCCACTAGGAGGTGATAGTCTTGAGAGATCAATCCCAAGCCTATTGAACATGTTGGTTACTGAGCTTGGTAGGCGCCAAGAGTTGGCTTCAATGACATCAACTACAGTAGTTTTGAATCCCAACCAATTTACTTGTGGCATTAACTCCATGATAGATTGTCCTGCCCAATTATCTTTCCATAAATCCACACTTTGTCCATTGCCAATGACCCAACCAGTGAAAGGTTTGATTTCTTGAAGTGCATCCCTTAGACCCAGCCAAACTGAAGAGGGCTTATGATAAGTGAGAATACTTCCGTTTTTCTTCGTGAACTTCTTGTTCATGAACTTGCTCCATTCATCTTGCTTACACAAAAAAACTCAAAGCCAGTTTGAAGAATTGTGCTTTGTTCAATTCTTCCAGTCTTTTTATGCCTAGACCTCCCTCGTCTTTGGGTTTACAAACATCCTCCCACTTTAAGGTGATTGTCTTATTATTTGTGGGATCTCCTGACCATATGAAGTTCTAAATGGCCTCATTTCCTTCCTTAGTGCTCTTTGCAGGCCATTTATACATTGCCATATTGTTTATTAGTATGCTTGAAAGAATTGATTGGTTGGAGGTCATCTTGCTGTTCTCGAGAATTAACCAAGTGCCTCTGTATTAGATTTACATTCTCAAGGGAGTTATAAATCGCGAGTGGTGTAATCTCGCCTTCCTAAATTGGGTTAGTTGAGCAGTGCCCCCTACTCAGTGGATCAGGCACTTTGCCCATCTCTGCATTTTCCTGAACCATCAGATTTTCCGCATTGGTGGTAGTGGCTACCATCAGTGAAGGAACATTATTATGGACCCTGTCATTGGTTTCCACTAACTCAGAGGTTGTGTCATGGAAGATCTCATCGGTGTCAGAGTTATTGTTGAGTATGCCTTGAGAATCCTTTGTACCGCTGGGACCGGCTAGTGTATCCTTATTCCTATTTCTCCTTTTGTTTATGTTTTTTCCTTTCCTCTGTGGTTCTTCTCGTTGTTCCATGGTTGCAGTTTCCTTGCATGTGTTTCTTGTGGGGTTATTGTTATGTTCTCCTTCTTTCTTGTTTCGTCTCATGACTGAGCATTCGGCCAATATATGCAGTGGTGGAGCCAGGGGGGTCCCAGGATACACCCTGGCGTACCCTCAATATTATATAATATATATATATATATATACACACACACACACACACACACACACACACACACAACACTTCTCAAAAGTAGCTACTTAAGTTAACTTAAAATAAAAATAAATATTTAAAACTTCACCTACAAAATGAATTCAAACCCTAATTTTTTTTGTGGTTATGAAGCACTCACCATAATGATTATCTTCCCAAAATTTCAGCTCATTTGGAAACCTCTAACATAGATAAAAATTGTTGTCATCTTTAAAAAGGAATCTAACGGTCCAGAAATGTTGAATTTTTGTAATTGTTTTTTTGCCAATGTTAGAGGTTTCCAAATGAGCTGAAATTTTGTAGAGATGATATTCATATTGAGTATATCATATCCACAAAAAATTAGGTTGTAAGTGAAGTTTTACTTACGTACTTATTTTAAAATCAACTTAAGTAGCTACTTTTAAGAGAAAGACTATATATATATATATATATATGGGAGGGATAGAGCCACAGGTACTGTAGCCACATTATAGGCACAGCAAATCCCGACCCTTTATCTATTCCAATCCAACGGATGTGACATAAAGTCCTTTTCTCCAACAATCTCCAGTTTTAAGTGAGGAAATAAGGGGAGGGTATTTTTGGAATAAAAGTTTGACCGAAACAAAAAAGAAAACATTTTCTCCCAAAAATGTGATCGATCTTTGATAAGAGCCAAAAACTGTAGTTTTAACCCCCTTAACAATCGTACTTTTAGACCAATTATGTGAATAATAAGTAAGAGTTAATACTGATTACGTGTTTTTATGCGTTCCAAGCTTCAAAGTCCATTATGTGCAGAATTGTGCCACTTTAGCGAGATAAAGGAGCAAAAGTCGGTTGCTAAGGAGTTCTGTGATTAAAGGCCAATTTTCAAGAAGACAAAGCCTCTGTAAAGCCCGGTCAAAAGATGAAAAGTCAAAGTCTACGCGTAAGCTTGATCACACAAAGTCAATGAGAACTTAGAAGACCATATCTTTGGACTCAGACCTCGGAATTGGGCCTACCTTACGTTGAAACGACCGGCTCGGAAAGAGCTTTTCAATGGTTTAAGCCTTGACCCAATCAGAGGAGCATAAGTGGACGAAACGTTTTTCGAAGCCAATTGCAGCTGAAGAGCCCATTTTGGACTAAAGAAATTGGGTTTTGGGCCTGATTCTCTGGCCCAAAACATGGCTCCAAGCCCATGCACGATTTTTGGATCTGAACATATAAAAACAAAAGCTTAGCTCTTTGTTAATGGTAGCTATTTAGACCTAAAACTATAGATAATTCTAGATCTAGTTTTCATTAAATAAAAATTAAGTTTAGTTTAAATTCAATTCTTGTTTTAGATTAAACTCTTAGAATCATTGTTCTTCATTAGTTTGATAAATAAAATAGTTAGTTTGTCAATTTCGATTTTTGTCATTTACCATTGTTTAGATATAAATTCCTTTATTACTTGTTATTCATTTCCTAGTTATTACCTAAGATTTCAATTATTGTTTAGATAAGTTGCATAAAGATAGAATTTTTATATGATGTCTAGTTTTAAATCAATGGGAAATGATAGTAGTATGAATCAAGGCTAAACCTCCATTAGAGGGGTTGAAGAAGCCTTGATGACGCTTGATCCTTGTTAAACTTAGAAATCGTCGTGATAATTATTCCACTCTAGAAACGATTAATTCACCATGAGAATGGGTTTAATCGCTCACATGCTAGTTATGAATTGGTAGAAATGCCATGTATAATTAGGGATTAGAATTACTATTTTGATATGCTAAGCATTCAATTTGGATCACGACAAGTCTTTGTTAGTAGGATTAAGTCGAGTTAAGGTGGATTCAATTCCCTTTAATTCTTTATCTAGATTCAACCCCCTTAGCATTCTATCATTTCGTTATTCGTAAGTTGTTAATTGAATTCACCTCGTAGTATAGAATTCCCCTCGTAAATCTCTCACTAGACTTAAGACCGATTAATTAAACTAAGAAATCATTCCATGCTAAAGAACTAGGAGTGGAACGAATTTGTTACTCCACTCTATTTCGATAGAATTGAGAGTAGAAAACTTGATAAATTAAGATCGTATTTAAGTTTTAGTTTACTTACATTTTGAGTTTTATCGTTCATTTCGTAGGTAAACTATCATTTTTACTCATTATCAAATGGCGCTGCTGCCATCTTAGTTACCTTTAGCATTGTTTTCATAGTATAATTAGTCATTTTTAAGTCCCATTAAACCCACCCACCCTTGTTTGATTCATACTGTGGTTGTCCGTTTCAGCATTGAAAAGTTCCGCAAAAAATTACATCGAAGCGACTGCTTCAAACAGAGCGACACTGCGCTTCAAACGCCTGGAACTTTGAAAGCGACCAGCCCAAACCGAGCGCGACCTGCCCTAAAACACTGTACCTTGAAGTTACACGGAGCGCACCTGCGCCCAAAGTGAGCGCAACCGCGCCCTAAGCTGAATTTTGCCGGATTTCCACAGGTTTGTTTCGAACTTCGAGTTTTAAAGTTTTTCAGTGTTCTAACTTGTTTATATTAATGAACACGCGTAAAACAAGACGCTATTCATAAGCGAAGCAAGGACGCAATCAGGTATTCATTTCTTCCATACCTCGCATCTCCAGTTAGAGGTTTATACTAATATATCAAGATTGTTTGGAGTGTTGTCGTGTTTAGACTTAGACTTGCATGTGATTAAAGTTTGGTCAGAGAAAAACACCGAACGTAATTAACCGTCAACGTCAACAAACAAGTCTATCGAGTATATTAATCACTACACCTCTAGCTATTATCCCACCCACCACACCTGACATAATGGCTGAAGAAAGAGAGACTCCTCTCTCCGACTTTTATAAAGCCTTGAGCGATAGCCCTAAATCTTGCATCGTTCTAGCAGACCCAGTGGGGGATTTTCGAATCCCCCCAAACATATTTAATTTGTTACCCGTTTTTCATGGTTTAGACCATCAGCACATGCGTAGGATTGAACAAGTCCTTACAACATTCCACCATCCTATGGTTGGTGTGGAACAAATTAAACTGAGGGTATTTCCCTTCACTTTAGCCCGATATAAGGTCGCGTCTCTTGTTAACGCCCAAAGCCTAACTCTGTGGACTCGTGGGCTAAACTTGTTCAAACTATTTATGGAACATTTTTACCCACCCCTAAAGACGGATGAGATGCTTTCCAAGATTCATTTTTTTATTTAATCCTCATGAATCATTTTTCGAGGCTTGGAATCGTTTCACCGATCCGCTTATAGAGTGTCCACACCATAACCTAGCAAAAGACACGTTAGTTCGTTGCCTTTTCAAAGGATTTCTACACCACCATAAAGAAGTCCTTGACATAATGAATGGGGGTAGTTTCCTAAGTAAAGGAGCCTCGGAGGCTTACAAATTTTTAGAAGATCAAACTAAACGCAATAATAATTGGGGGGGTAGTGATGATATCCCCCGCTTTGCTAGTTCTTCTTCAACAGTTAAGGCCGCCGGTATGTTTGAGATGAAACCCGATCCAGAACTTAAAAATTTAATCGAATCTCTAACTAAAAAGGTAGAGGCTATTTCTGTTCAACAAAAGCCTATCCCCGTCATGAATGTTAACTCCAACCCATGTAATTTCTGTTTGAGTCCTGAGCACCTTGACTCCTATTGTCCTCTCGCCTATGAACAACAACAATTAGAGCAAGATAATGTTTGCTCCATTAATAGCTATCCTATTCCTAATGCCCCATGGAGACAACATCCTAACTTTAGTTGGCGAAACAATCAACAAGTTACACCTCCAGGGTTTAATAACCAAAATATTAGGCAAGCAAACAATTATAACCAAGCTCCACCTAGACAGGGACAAGGTCAGAGGAATTATAATAATTATAACAACTAAGCGCAACCACGACAAGGTCTAGCACAAGGTCAGGGTAATTATAATAGTTATAATACCAATAGAGGTATCGTTAGGTTAACAATAGTAACTATCACAACCCACCCATAAATAATCAACGTGAGATAGTTCGGTCGCACCACCTGTGACTACTACACCTACACAACCGGATCGTGATCGACGCCTTTTATACTGAGGTTACCCAACAACTTTTCCAAACAATGACTCAATCAAACCAACAGATATTACAATCCATAAATCGGGGCATACAACGGTTAGCCCAAGAGAAAGCCCAACCAAAAGGCGTGTTTCGGGAAAGCGATACCAAACCCTAAAATAGCAAACCACGACCTTTGAGCTAAACGGTAATACTAGTACGGAAACTACAATCGTAGGTGACTTAAATGCCATCACCACTCTCCGTTCTGGAAGAGTGGTTGATAACAAAGTAACTATGCCTATAGTTACCCCATCAGTACTCCCTACACCGGATATCGAACTAGATACCAAAATAGAAACTGAAGAGCCTACCACTGTAGAGGTACCAGTTAAACCACAAACTAAGAAACAGAAAGCCAAGGTTACACATCAAGTCGAGCCATATGCTAAATATAGAGCGAAACCACCGTTCCCTCAGAAATTAGCCATGCTAACCAGGGATACAAACTTTGAGGAGATTAGGAACGTTTTCAAAAATTTAACGATAAACCTTCTTTTTCTCGAAGCTATTAAAAAGCTACCTAACCACGCTAAGTTTCTTAAAGAGTTGTGCATTACTAGGCGTAAGACCAATATACCTAAAGACACCTTTCTAACTGAACAGTTCCCAACTTTATCCGAAAATAATGGAATTGTTAAGTACAAGGACCCTAGTCGTCCTACTGTAAAATGTACCTTAGGAGAATCCCACACGATGACCGCTTTATTAGACTTGGGGGCGAGTGTTAACTTACTCCCGTTTTATTTGTATAAACAAATAAGTCTACAAGAAATGCAACCTACAAAAATGATGTTGCAGGTTAGCGCATTGTGTCTATAAAGTATCCTAAGGGTGTAGTGGAAAACGTGCTTGTTAAGGTTCAGGATTTCTACTATCCTGCAGATTTTGTTATCCTCGATACAGAAGTCGCTAACGACTCTGTACCGATCATCTTAGGACGCCCCTTCTTGGCAACTGCTAATGCGCTTATAAATTGTCGCGATGGTAAGATGTCCTTATCTTTTGGCCATCTTTCTGTTGAGGTAAATGTTTTTAAAATGATGAAACAGTTACCAGAATCGTCTATAGATGGGGAGGTTAGCATGATTGAGAGCTTAGCTCAAGATTATTTTAACAACACGTTTCCCGAAAACCATATGTATAAATTTCTTTCTTTTGGAACTTCAGATTTTGTAAATGACTCCTACTTAGAGGAAGTCAACACCATCCTTGAGTCCACACCAATTATAGACCCTTCGGTTGCTCCATATACTGAGTATGAAGACTTGCTACCTAAGCAAGTATTCATTATACAAAATGGAGACCCTGATGAAACATCTATTGACATTCCTTCCACCCCAGTGCTTAAACCTCTTCCCCCGAAGTTAAAATATATTCAACTTGATCCAGATGATAGCCATCCGGTAATTATATCTTCTCTGTTATCTAAGGATGAAGAGACACGTTTAATTTGGGTGATTAGGGAACATCGGTTTGCGATTGGTTGGTCCCTAGCCGACATTAAGGGAATTGACCCTAATGTTTGCACTCATCGCATCCATTTGGAGGATAACGCGAAGACTTCTCGCATGAACCTCAAAGATCGTCGAACCCTGCCATGAAAGAGGTGGTTAGGGAAGAAGTCTTACGATTACTCGATGGCGGGTATAATATACCCAATCTCGATAGCGAATGGGTAAGCCCCATTCATGTAGTTCCTAAGAAATCGGAGTTACCATGGTACGTAGCGGAAGGGTGACTATGTTGTCACACAAGGTCCTATGAAATGGAGAATCAGTATTGATTCTGAGGGCGTTTAAATGCTATGACACGAAAGGATCACTTTCCTTTACCTTTTATAGATCGGATGCTCGAGCGCCTAGCTGGTCATGCTTTTATTGTTTTACGGATGGCTACTTTCGGGGCTATTTTCAGATTATTATTGATATTGATGACCAAGAAAAAGACTACCTTCACATGTCCCTTTGGAGCGTATGTTTATAAGCGAATGCCTTTTGGCCTTTGTAATGCTCTTGGTACCTTCGGTGATTGTATGCTTCATATATTTAGTGACATGGTAGAGCTTTATGGAAGTTTTCATGGATGATTTTTCTATCTATGGAGACTCCTTCATAGGCTGCTTGTCTAACCCGTCTAAGGTTTTGACACGGTGTGAAAAAGAGCCTCGTTTTTAAAGTGGGAAAAGTGTCATTTCATGGTGAAAAGGGCATAGTACTAGGTTACATTGTATCTAGTGATGGCATCAAGTAGATAAGGCCAAACTAGATAAGATACCGACTCTACCTAAAACCACGGATTTGTCCAGGTGATATTAGAGCCTTTCTAGGCCATGCGAGGTTTTATAGGTGTTTTATTAAAGATTTCTCGAAAATAGCTAGGCCTTTAACTAATCTGCTTTTAAAGGATGCAATCTTTGATTTTAATTTTAAGCGTAAAGCAGGCTTTTGAAACTTTAAAAAGCCTCTAACCTCTACACCAATTATCTGACCTCCCGATTGGTCTAAACCTTTCGAACTCATGTGTGATGCTAGTGATTATCACGGTTGGTCTTTGTCTTAGGACATAAACTAGATAATAAGTCCACTGTTATTTATTATGTTAGTAAAACCTTAAACAATGCTCAACGGAATTATTCAACTACTGAAAAGAATTCTTAGTTTGTCATTTATGCTTTAGATAAGTTTAGTCTTTATTTGGTTGGCTCTAAAACTTTAGTTTACACGGACCATCACGAGTTCTTAAGTACCTTCTTGCAAAGAAGGATGCTAAGCAAGATTAATCCGATGGATCCTTCTCCCGCAAAGAGTTCACATTAGAAATAAAAGGAAAAAGAGGGGTCGAAAACGTAGTTGCCGACCACTTATCTAGACTTACAAACGGCGATAATAGTAATTACGAGTCCATCTTGGACTTTTTCCGATGAGCATCTCAGTATGCTATTTTTCAGCACCATGGTATCGACATTGTAAATTATTTAGCGGCTGATGTTATGCCTTAGAATTGGTTAAGAAATGAGCGTAAGAAGTTCTTGGCGAGTTAAGTTATACTACTTGGGATGAGCCCTACCTTTTTAAGTATTATGCGGATCAGATTATTCGTTGATTTGCATTCCTAGGGGGAATATAATGAAGTTCTATCGTTACGCCATGACAAAAGTGTGGTGGCCATTTTAGTGGAATGAAAACAGCCGCTAAAGTTCTTCAATGTGGATTTTATTGGCCTACCCTTTTTAAGGATGCCCAAGTGCATTGCAAGACGTGTATTCGTTGCCAACAACTTGGGCGAATCACGAAGTGTAATATGATGCCATTAAATCCAATCTTGATAGTAGAAATTTTTGACGTTTGGGGTATTGATTTCATGGGTCCCTTCCCTGTTTTCCACGGTTTCATTTATATTCTAGTTGCCGTGGACTACGAGTCTAAATGGATAGAGGCCATGACTTGCCGTAGCAATGACCATAATACAGTTGTATTTTTTATTAAGGAGTATATTTTCTGTCTTTTTGGCATTCCTAAAGCCATCATTAGTGATGGTGGAACACATTTTTGCAACAGAGTTGTTGCATCTCTAGTGAAAAAGTATGGAGTTACACACAAGGTAGCAACTCCTTATCATCCACAAACTAGCGGACAAGTAGAAATTTCTAATAGGGAAATCAAAAAGATTTTAGAAACAACTGTAAACCCTGATAGGGAAAGCGGGGTTGAAGCGTCTATCGGATGCCTTATGGGCGTATGGGACGGCTTTCAAAACTCCTATAGGTATGTCTCTCCCTTTAGACTTGTATTTGGGAAACCATATCATTTGCTGTTGAATTAGAGCACCGCCGTGCTCGTGGGCTATAAAAGCCTTAACTTCAATATTGATAAAGGCGGGTGTCAAACGAAGTTGCAATTGAATGAGCTTGAAGAAATCCGTAGCGATTCTTTACGATCTCTCATGAAAGATTATAAAGCTAACATGAAGCGTGTTCATGATAAGCAAATCTTGCGCCAAAGAGTTTGTGGTCGGTCAAAAGGTCTTGCTTTTACAACTCCTGTCTATATATATTTTCCGTGGAAACTAAAAACCCGTTAGTGCGGTCCTTTTAAGTTCTTGAAGTCACCCCTTACGAGGCAATCACCTTGGTAAATCCCACGGACAACAGTACCTTTCAAGTTAATGGTCAACGGTTAAAACATTTTCACGAACTTCTATCCCCTAATGTAGAGGAAGTCCTTTTACAGGACCCTGTCTATGAGGATTGACCTTTCTCATTTGGTGTACTTCCTTTCACTTCCATATAGTGGTAAGTGCACCATTCAGGTAACCGGGCCCTCCCTATGGGTGTGTGGTACGTAAAAATCTTTGGATCCTAAGTCCACGTTTTCACATAATTCCGTTTTTCCACTTTTGCATGTTTTCTCAGTTTTTGAGTCATGTTCCTCTATGGGGTGAATTATGTATTTATTGTTTTTCGTGTTTCTTATAATAAACTAATAAATAAAAAATAAAAAAAAAATTCTAAAATCATAGAAATAGCAATCCAACAAGTCTTGGGAATCTGACTTTAAACGACCCACGTTTAAAACAAATTTTGTGTTTAAAAATTTGTTTGGGGGTGGGCAGTCGGTCTTTCCATCCGGATTGTTCGAACTTTCCATTTGTGTTGCTTAGGCCCATTAGTTGTAGTTCATTGGGGTTGACGTTATCTAACACTTAGATTTCCTTCGTTCGCATAACTTACATCACTTACGCACTTTGAGGCCTTTTCCACCTTCTTATACGTCACCTATGGTTGGAATTGAGTGTTTTATGGATCATTGGATTGGAAATTCTCTACTGATCATTTCCATAACTCATTCGCCAAAATCGGACCAGTAACGAAGCGGCAAATTGAATTGGAAATTGCACAAAATATCGAAAAATATTCAAAAAATTTGAATTGGGCTTGGGCCCAACTCGTGCGCACTGGCAGCGCACATGCCCCCCCCTTTGTTTCCACAAATAGTATCGCGTTTCTAATCCCATCACCGCCATTAACAAAGTTTCAACCTACCAAATAAAAAAAAAAAAAAAAAGAAAACCTAACTACACCCACGCCAAACAGTTAAACCAAATTGAAATCTTCTCCAAACCATTACTACCACCAACCCCAACAATTTTAAAACTCCGAAAATAGCCACCAATTCAAGCTTCAACCTGCCACCGTACCCACCATCGCCACCACCGTTGTTTTTAGTTATTTTACATCAAACTCGCCTCCTCCACCGTCTACAAAACCATTGGTTGTTTCAAAAACTTTAATGGCGCTACGACGAAGAATTTTGCCGGAGCACGCGTTTGCTGCCGACCGCTTCGCGCCATTTTACGATGCGGAGATGATTAGGAGAAATTGGAATGGACTGTGGTACTCGACTGAGGAGTTCTATCACTATGATTTGGTAGAACAGTTTTATAAGAAGCGAGAATTGGAGGGAGATAGAATTTTCATTAAGGTAGCAGGAACGAGGAGGGAAGTAATGAGACAGTTGTTGGCTGAGCTGTTAGAAATTATGCCTGAAAGCAACCTAGAAACGACCATTCGGGAATCGATATCTTTGGAGTTCCCGCTTTGATGAAAGATCGCCGTGGAGGGTGAATACAATCCGAGATCTCATTCGTCCGCCGATCACCTCGAGAACCAATCAACCGGGTTGTAGCTCGGTGGATTGGTAGGAACGCCCCGGGGAAAGACAAAGTCAGCGATATCGGTGCGCAATATGCGACGTTCGGATTTTGCAAGCGAATAAGTATAATTTCTGCATCCTCGATTTAATTTTTAATGTGATTAGAGGAGTGGGAAAGAGCATGGCGCCGCTTCCCGCATTGATCACTAAGATCATGCTCTCATTTAGAGCTGTCGCAAAATCTGCTCCTATTAAGATCAAATTGCATTCTAATGCAAGTATCTATACGGATTGCATCCAAGAGACTTGGCCGTTGTCTGAAGGAAATGTGGTTGAGTCGGAGGATGAAAGGGAGGATATGACATGTCTGGATGACGATGAATTAGATAGTTGTAGTTCTAATTTAGAACGCATGCAAGTGTTGCAAACTGGCTTGCGTTGCGTTTATGGTATTTGTGAAGATATCCGAGATAGACAGATTGTAGTTTGAAATAAACAAACGAACCTTCAGACGAGAGTTGAAATGCTCGAAAGGGGTCAAGAAGATATCTTGTCTAACATGGAGACTATCCACCAGCATCACCAAGCCCAGTATGCATTACTCAGGACTGAGATGGAAGCACAACGCTTGTTCCGAATAGAGATGCTACGACGCATGCCACCCGTGGAGGATTCTGTTTCAGCCGAGTCTGAGAGGCATGAGCGTCGTCGCCGAAGGACAGATGGCTCAAGCCATTCTTCATCCTAGGACCAATCTCCATCTCAGGGTCCATCTTCATCACATGGCTAGGTGTTCACCATCAGTTGTGTTCGCTGTTATTTCATTATTTTTATTGTTTTATTAGTTGGATTTTAATTCAGTTGTTAAATTTAAATATTAATGTGTTTGTTTTATGTTGTTTGGATTTAAGTTTTAGTTTTAATATAATTGGTTATTTTCAAATTGTGCGTGTTTTTATCATTAATCCCACCTTCCCGAATTGTTTGGGGGTGGTAATATTTATACCGAGCATAATTCGTTATATGATCATCTTCTGTAAGGTTGTCTTGGAGTAAAGGTTGAGAATTTGGCCGATATCGGCATATCTATGATTATGTGTGGTGGTAGCATGAAACCTAGGAGAGTTTAGAACTTACTATTCTAAATCCAGTATAAAAGATACCAAGGTTGTTATAAAATAAAAAATATGGTTTGTTTCCATTTTCGGGTTTGGAAATTTCCTATTTCCGGAAATTGCCTTAAACAATTTGGCAACTTGCCAATTCGTTTTGCAAGCTCAGAACCTATTTAAACTCCCTTCATTCTACACTCACAAACCACACTACACCCCACCATCATCCCTCACCTTTCACTCCAAGCTTTTCCTTCTTTTTCCTCTTAAACTTCGTTTTCAAAGATTCTACTTACGGCGCACTCGCCCTAGACACCTTGTCGCCGAATTTTACTTCGAGGCGCTTTTCGGCTTAAAACTTGTAACTCCTAAAACGAAAGCGACTTCGGCATCAAACACTGTAACTCCAAAACACTCGAGCACTGCTTACTCTAAAAGGCGACCACCTCACGCCGCCCTCAGTAAAACGAAAATTTCCAATTTTCTGAGGGTTGTTCCAGGATTTTTGGAGGTGTTCAAAAGAGTAGTTGAGATGACATCTCCTATAGTCATACCTGAACAATCTTTCGAAGACGTGTTGGGAACCGAGACCTATGGACATTGGTTCCGAAACAGGATCCTGTAGTTAGGATGGTGCCATCTACTGGTAAGTGATGACGATTCATATTCAGCACAGCTTATTGCTTATTTCTACGACCACGTTAGTTTCTATTGTAATCAGGATGGAGAACAAGAATTCTCCGTCGTAGTCGATGACACGACACTAGAATTCAATAAATATGTGGTAGCTTTAGTTTCAGGATTTCCAATACCTGATCCTGTTCACACATGGGGATATATGATCGATAATGCATACCTTTATGATTATATATATTTCCATGAGTATTATGGGGAGGGTATTTGAGTAATGGACCGTGGGCTTATATAACATTGCCCTTGGTAGCTGTCCCTAAATGTAGGCACCACCATGTTATTCATCCCGATGAATATTTTAGGGAATGGCGGTTCACCTACAAAAAGCGATCTTGTTGGTGACATTTTCCTCGCTTTGAGGGACGCCACCGATATGACATTCCCCGAAGTTTTAGTCGCTAGTGTTAAGAGAGCCCAAAGCATGAGGCGAAGTATCTTCTTATGCCTGTTTTGGTAAGCCGCATCATCGCGTAGTTGTTTACTGTCATTACGTGCCCAATTCACAGATTGGAAAAGGGTTGAAGTCATGAGACCCACCAATTGGGTGGTTAAGCTCATTGGGAATTATGACTTGGGCGGGATGGCGGTGCGAGCCTCATTTGTTAAGCCATTACATCCCTATCGGACATTATAACACTTAATGAGGCTAGCATTAGTAGATGATAAATGGCGGCAAGCTTGGCAAGTTATAATGGCTTGGCGGGGATGCGAAGGAACCTCATCTCTTTGATGAGGAGGAGGATGCTTAAAGCGGAAGATAAGGTAAGTTTTTAGTTTTGTTATTATGCCGCTTATGTCCCGGGCAATTTAATTACATTAACCCCATAATGGGTGGAACTCTTATAGAGTTGCATCAGTTTTTTTATTTCCTATATTAGTATGTTCTAACCTTGTTTTGTAGATGTTCCAGAATTTCAACGCGTTTCCATGGTATTTTTCTACCCTCTTTATTTAAATGCTTTGAGGACAAAGCATGCTTCTTGTTTGGGGGCATAGAAACGTGTAATTAAGGCATCTGTTAAGATATAGATATGTATAATATGCATTTGTTTTCAAGTTAAAAATTTCAAAAATATATATAAATAAGTTTATGCTATACACTTAGGAAAATTGGTATTGTTTTCTTTCTCTATGCTCTTAACAATCTAGAAGTCTCACGTAGCTTTTGCATCAAAATAATTGTTAGAAACTTAGGTTAATATGTAGGTAATAATCTTTGCATCTATCTATAAATATATTACATGAGTATCTATGATTGTTAGCGATTAAGAAGTTTCAAATCTAGGCTAGAGTACTTATTCTACAAATCTGTGAGAATATAGCCTAAAGCCTTATATAATGTTTAAACATTTGAGAAATGACACAAGGGAGAAGTAAAATCCGGATAGAGAAATCACACGTCCACTTGCTTGATCACTATGTCATATCCTAAGCGAGAATTTAGGCCATCTTTGGATCGATATAGCCAAAAATTCAAACCTATGAATTATTTTCCGCTAGTCGCCCCTCTGAGCCTTTCTTTAGCCTTCCATAAACCACAATTCCTTTACCCTGTTACAAAAACAAAACAAAATAAAAAATTCAACTTAACCAATCTAGAATAAGTCTGAGAATAGAATGAGTGAAGAAAGAAGAAGAGAAAAACCTGTGTAAACAAAAATTAGTTAGTTGCTTCAGAAAAAAAGAAAAGAAGTTTCCATCCAAGGAAAAGAAAAAGAAAAATAGAAATAAATAAAAACTTCAAAAATAGAATAAAAGGGAGTCAAAAGCCAAAGAAAATAAAAAGAAAAATATGGCTAAGGATGGAAACAAAGTAGAGAAGCAAAAGAAAATAACAAGGTTTTCTCTAAGTTACATAATATGAAGACTCTATTATCTCAGACTTGTCCTTTTGAATATCCATTTCCTTCCCTCTTAAACCATCTCCTAATCCCCACAATACCTAATAAAGACCTCTAGCTCAATTAGGAATAGGTTAGTGTGATAGTAAGTGGCAGATGTGTTTGATCGACTCTGGCTTCCTTGTTTGTCATTGAGATTGTAAGATAAAGTGTGCCCACCGCATTAATCGGAGTAAGAAATAAACTTGATCGGAAAAATCGAGAGTGGTTTTGTCTTGACATTTATGTGAGGACCTACTTAAGGGCGCTATTTTTTTGAGTTTTGAAAAACGAACGCTAGGCATTTCATAGTATTACTCCACAGTATATATATTTGTATCATAGATGATTGATTATTATGCATATATTAGCTTAGGTTTTTGACTTGGTTATTCTTATTCATTTGCTAGTGAGATGTATAGATAGTTGAGACATGAATGAGGAAACAATAGTTTTATTTCTTAGTCGTTGTAGTATAGATGAAGTTTGTGAGTACCTTCACTGGAAAACTCTCACGAGGCTATAACTCGTCCACTAGGGAATTCCTAGTGGTTTAAGGACTTATTGCATATGGTAAATGCAACACACTCAGCGAAACGAGAGTAGTTAGAACTCCATTTTTGGTCACTTATTCTAATTTCTCATATTTGCTTGAGGACAAACAAAATGCTGTTTGGGGGTGGTTTGATAAGAGCCCAAAACTGTAGTTTTAACCCCTTAACAATCGTACTTTTAGACCAATTATGTGAATAATAAGTAAGAGTTAATCGACACACGTGTTTTTATCGTTCGGGCTTCAAAGTTCATTATGTGCAGAAATGTGCCACTTTAGCGAGATAAAGGAGAAAAGGTCGGTTGCTAAGGAGTTCTTTGATTAAAGGCCAATTTTCAAGAAGACAAATCCTCTGTAAAGCCCGGTCAAAAAATGAAAAGTCAAAGTCCACGCGGGCAGAAACAGTGCACAAAGTCAGCAGAACTTCCAAATACCATATCTTTTGACTCAGACCTCGGAATTGGGCCTATCTTACGTCGAAACGACCGGCTTGGAAAGATCTTTTCAATGGTTCAAGCCTTGACCCAATCAGAGGGCAGAAGTGGACAAAACATTTGTCGAAGCCAATTGCAGCTGAAGAGCCCATTTTGGACTAAAGAAATTAGGTTTTGGGCCTAATTCTCTGGCCCAAAACATGGCTCCAAGCCCATGCACGATTTTTGGATCTGAACATATAAAAACAAAAGCTTAGCTCTTTGTTAATGGTAGTTAGTTAGACCTAAAACTATAGATAATTCTAGATCTAGTTTTCATTAAATAAAAATTAAGTTTAGTTTAAATTCAATTCTTGTTTTAGATTAAACTCTTAGAATCATTGTTCTTCATTAGTTTGATAAATAAAATAGTTAGTTTGTCAATTTCGATTTTTGTCATTTACCATTGTTTAGATCTAAATTCCTTTATTACTTGTTATTAATTTCCTAGTTATTACCTAAGATTTCAATTATTGTTTAGATAAGTTGCATAAAGATAGAATTTTTATATGATGTCTAGTTTTAAATCAATGGGAAATGATAGTAGTATGAATCAAGGCTAAACCTCCATTAGAGGGGTTGAAGAAGCTTTGATGACGCTTGATCCTTGTTAAACTTAGAAATCGTCGTGATAATTATTCCACTCTAGAAACGATTAATTCACCATGAGAATGGGTTTAATCGCTCACATGCTAGTTATGAATTGATAGAAATGCCATGTATAATTAAGAATTAGAATTACTATTTTGATATGCTAAGCATTCAATTTGGATCACGACGAGTCTTTGTTAGTAGGATTAAGTCGAGTTAAGATGGATTCAATTACCTTTAATTCTTTATCTAGATTCAACCCCCTTAACATTCTATCATTTCGTTATTCGTAAGTTGTTAATTGAATTCACCTTGTAGTATAGAATTCCCCTCGTAAATCTCTCACTAGACTTAAGACCGATTAATTAGACTAAGAAATCATTCCATGCTAAAGAACTAGGAGTGGAACAAATTTGTTACTCCACTCTATTTCGATAGAATTGAGAATAAAAAACTTGATAAATTAAGCTCGTATTTAAGTTTTAGTGTGGTCACTGAACGACATTTCTCTGAATAATGAGTGGAATCACCACACCTGTTAAAGAGATTTCTTTCCACTTACGGCCAAACCTACAAACCAACATATAAATCAATATCAATTACTCTAAATCAACAAACCATACTCAAAATCATAAACTAACAAACACATTTCGAGGATAATTAATTTCTGATGAATTGTAAATTACTGTAAATGCAATTTCATTACTGGAAATTTCTATCAAATATAGCTAGTCATATATTTTGTGTTCTAAATTTCATTACAGATAGGATTACTCATGCCAAGTTGGCAACTAAACATTTTGCAAGCACTGAAATCAATGTCAAAGCGTAATCACAAGTTGAAAAAGCAAGAAGCACTCACCTATTTTCATCTCCTCGTGGGCTAGTCACCTGAAATATTGAAGGCAAAGGTTATACCTCGTGTCACAAAATAGAGGGAAAAACATAATTAATGATATGCATCAACTACACAAACGGGGGATTGTGGGAATACAAAATCACTCCAACAATTTAAATATGCTGCAGAAACCATGATACAATAATTGATGCCTTGGTTCAAGTAGAATAACATCACTTGATAGAAATTAATTGATTGAAAATAAATAATAAATTCATTAAGTATACAACTATGAAGAACCCAGTCCTTGAGCCTTG
Source organism: Coptis chinensis (assembly GCF_015680905.1). NCBI lineage: Eukaryota > Viridiplantae > Streptophyta > Magnoliopsida > Ranunculales > Ranunculaceae > Coptis > Coptis chinensis. The sequence goes on from NC_141462.1 coordinate 92,291,209, forward strand.
TCATCATCGTTATCATCTTGAATGCATGATACTTTAGGCTTCCAACTTCCAAGTCAGAATTATCATTTGTTCCTCAAACCAAAAAGTAACGCTCTTCACAAAGTGTTTGAAACCACTAACACAGTAAAGGGATATCCACACAATTAACACTCTGCATCATCTTGGAGACGTGGTTCTTTAGATAGTTTATTTGTCAGCCTATCAAGACGCTATATACCCCCAAAATACCGAAAAAGAAAAAACCTTAAGAGGTCTTGAATCCTTTTAATCAAAGTATGTATATATATCATAATTTTCAATTACAGTAAATTTACAGTAGAATGAGTAATTGTCAATTAGAAACTAAACATTGTTATGTTTCCAAACTCTTATAAGAAAAATTCACAAAAAACGAAGTAAAATTTTGGTCATAATCGAAATTAATTACTGTCTATTAAGAGAGAGAGAGAAGTGGATCTCGATAATCACCTGATTTTGGAGAGTGAAGAGTGGTGGAGTCGCCTAGTTTTGGAATGGTGGAGAGAGGGTGGTGTATACTGATTTTGGAGAGAGAGTCAGTGGTTGAGTGAAAAAGATAATGTTTGGAAGAGAGATCGATCACATTTTTGGGAGAAAATGTTTTCTTTTTTGTTTCGGTCAAACTTTTATTCCAAAAATACCCTCCCTTATTTCCTCACTTAAAACTGGAGATTGCTAGAGAAAAGGATTTTATGTCACATCCGTTGGATTGGAATAGATAAAGGGTCGGGATTTGCTGTGCCTATAATGTGGCTACAGTACCTGTGGCTTATATATATATATATATATATATATATATATATATATATATATATATATAGTACGAGCAAGTTCCGTTTACCACACTTTTTATACCATAGTTTATACCATGCCCCACAACTTTGCATACAACATGAATTATAACCTAATTTTTTGTGGATGTGTTCAACCAACCATAAAGAAAGATCACCTCTACAAAATTTCAACTCATTTGATAATGTTTAACTATGTCAAAAGATGATTGCAAAATTGAAAAATATGAGCCGTTTAAAAAAAAATCAAAATTGAGAACAGTTTTTAACTAGGTTAGAAATTTCTAAATGATATGAATTTTTGTGGAGATGTCATCAATGGTTAGTAGATCATATCCACAAATTATTAGCACTTAACTCATTTTTAGAGGGATGTGGTATAAACTATGGTATAAAAAGTATGGTAAACGGAACTTTTCGATATATATATATATATATATATATATATATATATATATATATATATATATATATATATATATAAAGGAGATTAGTATCTATGGGCTTACTATTTGTTATCACTTAAGACTTAATCACTGTACTCAACCAAAAAAAAAAGGCCAAACAAATAGTAAGGCCATACATACTAATCTCCTCCTCTCTTTTAGTTTTCTACCCGATCTCCTTTGCTATCTTTCCCCCAAAAAAAAAAACAAAACACACACACACACACACACACACACACACACACACACACACACACAACAATTTGTCATTGATCACTCTAGATTTTCCCACTAAGCCGGCCACTAGCCTACTCGAGTGTTTTTTTTCAAACAATTAACATCCATACACAGTTTTATTTTCAGTTTTCTTTCATCTCAGTCAAGATTTTTCTAACCTGAATTATATTCTTATTGAAGGGGTCATTACAACACGTAGTAACTAATAGGGTCACAGTCTATTACCATATATACTATGTTTGTGAAAATGGTTTCAGGTTTTGAAGTCTGTTTTAATGAGAATCTATTTTATTTGGATGTGTTGGTCATGGCGTTTCATATGTAAATTTTTTTAAATCCATATGCATGATTGTTATTCTTAGGTGATCTCAACTTCAATTAATCCAAGCTTACTTACTGTCGTTTGTTCTTTTCAGTTGGATACTTAGATTCCTCCAAAGTACTTACTATACAGCTGAAACACTGAAGCTGTTTTCATTTAAAGGGAAATAGAACTGAATTTCATTACTGTTGCTTGTGTAGGCAGGTTAAGCATGTTAGATACTATCGTACTACATGCAATGAGATGTATCAGAAACTTAACTTTTGATATTAGGATTTTGTGCATCCGTGTATAGCAAATTAAGCTTTTTTCTGGAGAAGTAATAATATATATATTTTTTAAAGGGCTGGTAATATTGATCATATTAGAATTCCCATTTTTTTTCTTAGTCATATATATGGTTCTCTAGCTGTGATTGTGTTGAACAAGGGATGTAAATGGGGTGGGTCGGGGTTGGCTCACCCTCACTCAATTTCCTGGCTCCGCCATTGATGATATGCCCAACCACTTTGCAATGAGGGCAGAATTTGGGTATTAGTTTTTACCTACATCCACTTCTTGCATAAATGATTTGCCTTCCTCCTCTTGTACTTCAAACTGATGTGGAATCGGTTTGGCGAGATCGATCTCAATCAAAACCGACGCATAGAAGCCAAAGTCCCTGTTCAGTATATCTTTGTCCACCCCCACGGGAGACCCCAGGGCTCTTCCTATGGACATTAGGATCTCGTAGTCCCAATATTGTTAGCCTAGCTTTGGGAGTTTTATCCAAACAAATGTTGTGGAGGAGCATTGGATAGCTGGGTCAAAGTCAGGTGTCCATTTAGAGAGACGAAGGATTTGATCTCCAAACCTCCATGGTCTTTCCAAAATGTTCCTTAAATCTTCTTCACATACCAGCTGTATCATGAAGAACCCCTTCCCAAGTGGTACTAGTTTCCAATCCCCTTTTGGCTTCCACAAGTCAAGAGCTATTTTTTTTTAACTTCTTCTAGTTTCATTTTGTTAAAATCCAATCTACCAATAAGGCTGAATTGGCACCATCTCCCTCTTTGAACTGCTTGTTTAGTTTAACGAATCGAAGACATGCTGCCTTTCATTTATGGAGTTGGGAGGTATGCTGGCTTTCATTTATGGAGTTGGGAGGTCAGAAAAGGTATGTTGTCTTTCATTTATGGAGTTGGGAGGTCATTAATATTGATTTGGTGTGGCTAGTCACCACATACCTTGTCCGCAAAAGAGACTGTGTTAGCAGTTCGCAGTTACTTTCGGTTTGGGCGAGCTGCTATAGCGGTGATATTCATTGGTGTTTCTATTATTTTTTCCGTGTTAACTACTTGCAAAGCTTGAATAGTAGCTTGTGTAGTTGTGTTACCCTTGCTAGGATTTTCCATCTCATAAAGATCTATGTTTTAGTTTTTCTTTTCTGAACTCAACACTGTGAGCATAGGAGGATTTTACCATAAAAGGAACTAAGTCTTATGTTCGTTTACTGTATACAACAATTGCTGAAATAAAATTTCCATTTATGTACCTGCCCTGAGCATAGGAGAAATGCCCGATGAACTAGACTTCTCGTAACAAAAATTGCAAAGTTCTCATTTACACAGAATTTAATGCAAGGGCAGACACTTCAAATGTGTAATCATAACTATAAGCAGAATATTCAACATAGTTTTAATCAAGTACTCTTAAGTACTTGTTCTCATGGAGCATGCGATCTCTTTCTTCTCTCGGAAAACAAGTGATGGTTGTGTCCATACAGACTTCCTTCAGGCTAGATCCAAAATTCAACCTAGTCCGTCCTCAACAAGGCCAACTAGTAGACTTCTAAAAGAAGAACATAGTTGTTATGGTACAACACCAACTCCACTATCGATTTTTATCACCTGCGGATATGAAAATGAAGTTACTTATCAACTTGTAATAGCCATTCCAATGATTCACGAAACAAAAGCTTAACACGAAAACTTGAATATATTTGTTAGATAACTAAGAGCACTCACTCCTAGCATCGCATATGGAACTTTTCTAGGTTTCCATATAAAAAAACTCCCACTCCTCCCTATATTCTTGGTCAGAAAATGGATTCCAAGCTACATAGAACCTTTTCATGTCCATAGCAAAACCTGCTTTGGAATCTGCTGCAGATCTTATTAGTTTGTCGGACAATAGCCTAACGCATGATTACTAAACCCCTAAGTTACATTGACACGGACTCGTGTGTCCATATCCGACACGGATATGGAGTGTCTGACATGGAGAAATATAAAAAACTAAGGTATATCACACACAATATGTGTCCAAGTGTGTCCGATATGAACACGTGGATACGTATCCGACACAGATTATTTTTGAAATATGGTGTGTCCATGTAACATAGCTAAACCCTGATCAATAAATGCCTTAGCTGGTTAGAACTGAATCTATAAGCTGTACTCTCCCAACATAAAAGAGATATCACGATGCCCACGGGGAGAGCTTAGAACCATTAGAAGTAAGTTTATCTCAGATAGGCTTAAGATATGTGGCAATGAGATCAGAGGCAGTAAGATATGTGGCAATGGATAAGCAATGGGGACTCTTTTAGGGGGGACTAGTTGTGATATAACTTAAGCTACTCTAGTGATCCGGTGCCTTCTTTTTTTCCTAGAATAGTTAAAAATATTAGGTAGAGTTTTCTTATCCGTTTCTAGCTTCTTGTTTCTTTCCTTTTCTGGTAAAATCCTCCATTGTTGACAGTGTGAGTTTAGAAAGGGAAACAAACAAGCATGGATCTTTATGCATTTGAGAATCCATCCATTATTACTGGTGAGACATGCCCTAGTAATGTACATGAAACTCCAAATATAGTGAAAGATGGGACTGGGGCTTCCAAGGCTTCATTTGCAAACAAAGTTAAAGGTGCTCAACCATAACAACTATACGTAGCTGATCTACCAGTCCTAGAAATGAAAGGTAACATTCATTCTATTAGACTGCCATAAAAAGCAGTTGAAAGAGGACGGCTTTACTTTAAATTCTGCTTGATAGGAAGGTTAGAGTTCCAGAAGATAAAACTAGAGGAAGTTAAAAAAATAGCTCAGGAGAAATGACAACCGAAAGGAGATTGGAAAATCGTTCCATTAGGAAAGGGGTTTTTTATGATACGTCTAACTTGTGAAGAAAACTTAAGAAATATTTGGGGTGGAGGCCCTTGGAAGTTTGGTGACCAAATTCTTCGACTTTCAAAATGGACGCCTGATTTTGATCCAGCAGTACACCGAACTTCTACAGTAGTAGTTTGGGTGAAATTTCCAAAGCTTGGACAACAGTACTGGGACTATGAAATTTTGATGTCCATAGCAAGGGGTCTTGGGAATCCAGTAGGTGTTGACAAGCATACTTTAAACCGAGACTTCGGTTTCTTCGCGTTAGTTTTGGTTGAAATCGATCCTGCCAAGCCTATCCCTGGAAAAATATTAGTGGAGGAGGGGGAAGGCAAATCTTTTTTCCAGGAGGTGGAAGTGGATAAATTGCCAAAATTTTGTAAATCCTTTGCAAGGTAATAGGTCATATCATGGCTAAATGTACGGTGATGAGAAGGATAAGAGACGATGATGAAAACACAGTCAGGAACACTGCATCTAAACCAAATGATCAATTGCCTAAGAGTAATACAGGCAAAGAAGCAGCAGTTATTGATCAACAGGCATGGCAGAGGAAAAATAATAATAAAAGAAATAGAATGAAGAAGAACAATAATACTCAAGTCCTGAATGCAGGAGTGAGTAGCACAAAGGATGACCATGAGATTTTTATAGAGGCATCCCTTGAAGTGGGGATATCTTTCGGGACTCAACTTCGAGGCTGGAAGAGATCACTTTCGACACCGATATTGAGGTTGAGGGGAAACGATGAAGCGTTGTCAATAGTCCTACTCAAACTCCTGGAACTCTTGGACCAATCAAGATTGCAAGGACATCAATAGTGGCAGTGAACACTGGTGATCAAGTTATTGTATCGAAAAGCTTAGAGGGGCCAAGTCGGTGGCACTCTTTATGAAGGTGAGCACACTGGCTGTGGGATAAGCTCAACTGATGATTCCCACTATTTACAATTGGTAGTTGTAGATGTGAACGACCCCATCGCATCATTCAAGTCACCCAAAAATACTTTCGAGCTCTTAATGAAGCGGACTTCGCTATTGGCATCTACGTTGGCGGCATATGGCCGAGGAGGAAAGAGACCGAGAGAGCTAAAAAGAAGGAACATGGAGGACACAAAAAAAAAAGGCAACAAAGTCCAAGTGGATGGAGCAGGGTCTCTCACCTCCATCTACAAGGGCCAGACTAGCCTCCATAACCCAACAATGAATATAAGTTATTGGAACATAAGGGGAGTGAAAAAGGAAAAATCAATCACTTACCTAAAAGATGTCATAGCTAGTCATAAACCAGACATTATATGTTTGGCTGAACCTCTCATTTCTCCGCATACTAGGACTCCCGAGTTTTCTTTGCGGTGTGGGTTTCAATGAGGGACTTTGTCCATAATAATATTCCCAATAGAATAGGGAATATATAGGTTTTTTGGAGGAAAGGAATTGTAGTAAATCTCGTTGATCTGTCACATCAGCAAATTACTATTAAAACTGGTGATCTTCTTATCTCATTGGTTCATGCCAGATCACCTTATGTGCAAAGAAGAGCACTATGGGAAGAATTATGTATTTGGGTTTGGGTTTGAATCTTGAAGCTTTGGCGAGGGGGATTTTAATGTTGTTACTCATTTGTAGAAAGAAAAGGGGAAGGCTCCTTTGTCCGGCGTGATAAATGAGTTTGTTGATTTTATAAATGGGAATGCTCTTATGGATACTACAAGTCTCGGCTTCAAGTTTTCATGGTCAAACAAAAGACACGGAGATAGAAGAATGGTACAGAAAATTAATGGCATTTTAGTTAATCAGAAATGGGTAGATGCAGCCATAGGATGGAGAAACAAGATCTTACAACAGAGATTTTTTGACCACTCCCCTATTATAGGATGGTTCACCGCTATTCCTAAGCCCCACAATATCCCTTTCAGGTTCAAGAAGCCTTGGATAAAGCACGAGAGTCTCAAAGAGGTTGTGAAACAGTGGGAAGAATGCCTTTAGGATGTGCCCATCGAAAAGTTATGAAAAAAACTCAAAAGGTTGATGGAAGCTCTTAAAATATGGAGTGGGAAACTTTCGGGGATTGAAAAAAAAAAGAAAAAAGTGTGTGACGATCCATCCGAACGGATAATGAAAAAGAGCAAGAAGAGGACCCTTTTAATGTTCAAAGCTACAAGAGATGGAAACTGAATAACGAAGAGGAACTAAATGGTATTTTGGATCTGAAAGCGGCACAATGGCGGTAGAAAGCTAGAGTTAGTGAGGCCTTTGAAGGTGGCAGGGAACACAACTTATTTCCATGCACTTCATAAGCTGCGAATGAATAAAGCTATGATCCGGAGATTTAGAAAAGTGATGGAACCATCCTTAAGCAGCAACAAGACATTAAACAACACATTGTCTCGGTGTTTGAAGCCAAGTACAAGCCCAAGGCGATACCCAATGTTAGGCGATGAAGCTCATACCAAAGCTTGTGAGTGATGAAGATAATGAAAATATCTCAGCAATACCTACCTTCACGAGGTCAAACATCTTTTGGTTTAACATGGGCGCCAATAACTCACCGGGGACTGAATGGGTTTCAAGGAACCTTTTATCAAACTTTTTGGGATATAGTGGGACTGGATGTCAGCAAAGCCATTATCTCTTTCTTCAAAGACAACAAATTACCGCAGGGTATGAACTTAAATTTTCGAGTGCTCCTACCAAGGTAACAAATGCCAAATCTGTAAATCATTATAGACCGGTATGCCTGAGTAATTTTCTTTTTAAAATTATTACAAAAATCTTGTCTTTAAGGGTTAAACTAATGGCAACCAAGTTGATTAGCAGTGAACAACTAGGTTTCATCAAAGGCATGAATAGCTCCACGGGCATATGTTTAGCGTCTGAAATGATGAATGAGCTTGACCATAAAAGAAGGGGCGGTAACATTGGGCTGAAGTTGGACATAGTGCAAGCGTTCGATACTCTAAGCTGGGAGTTCCTTGCTAGGTTATGCAGAGATTTGGCTTCTCCAAAAAGTGGTGTGATTGGATTGAGATTATTCTTAGCAATGCAAAGCTTTCGGTTATGATAAATGGAGGACCATGTGGGTTCTTTGTGGCTGGAAGAGGATTGAGGCAAAGAAACCCTCTGTCTCCGTTCCTTTTCGACTTGGCAGAAGATGTTCTAAGTAGGAGAATTAATCACTGTTTTCAGGTTGGACTCGTGAAGTACATGGTGACCATCGGAGATACTCCTGGACCTACACATCTTCTATTTGCAGACAATCTCTTTCTGTTTGCAAATGGTGACATCCGAGGGCTTAGAAGACTGAAGTTGGCCCTTTCAGAGTACCAACAAGCTTCTGGGTGGGCATGCAGAATGTTATCTTTTCAAGGGAGAGTGGTCATGGCATAGGCTATCCTTTCAAGTATACCGATACACAATATGTCGGTGTATAAATGGCCCAAGAAAAGCATCAAGGAAGGAGAAGCTGCCATACGTAACTTTATATGGTCAGGGGATCCCACTAAGAGACGGATTGTCACTCTTAATTGGGAAAGTATTTGTAAACCCAAGGATGAAGGTGGGCTCGAAATCCGAAGGTTGGAGGAACTGAACAAAGCTCTACTCATCAAGTTAGCATGGTGTTTCTTAAATAAACAAAATGATTGGAGTATCTTCATGAACATGAAATTCACAAAAAAGGATGGAAGCTTTCTCACATACCACAAGCCCTCATCGGTTTGGCCAGGCCTTAGAGGTGCTTTGCATGATGTAAAACCATTCACTGGATGGATCATAGGAAAAGGTGACAAGGTGGACCTATGGAGAGATAATTGGGCAGGGCAATCGGTCATGGGCGCTCCCGAGGTTAAGCGGTGCGGTTTCAAAGCAAAAGTAGCAAATGTTATAGAAGACAATAAATGGAAGTTCGGGAGGTAGTGAAGTGAAGTATCGGGCGGGAATCGACTTGTCGTCCATCCCACAACCTAGTGGGGAAGAGGATGTTTGAATTTGGAAATCAGAAACCGATGGAACATTCTCGAGTGCTGATCCGCTTTTGAAGCAATTTAACAAAAGAAGAACAAGATCTCTAGCATCTCGGAAGCTTTGGGGCGGTGCATTTACACCTGGAATAGCTTGCATTGCATGGAAGCTTGTGCCAAGGCGATTCAATGAGGATGATAGGGTAAAAAAGGTAGGGGTAAATCTTGCATCCGATGCCATACGCCATCAAAAAGGGAAAACATACATCACATGTTATGGGATTGCAGCAAGGTCCGAGAAATTTGGGCATGGGCAACATCCCTTGTTCGAATTAACTCTCCTAGAACATAACTTTAAAGCTTTACAGTGAGTTGCAAAAGACAGAAGCACTGTTATTCAAGACTTGTGGAACGCTGCCATAGTCCACATTATGGTGCAGGTATGGAAAACTCGGAACAGGGAACACTTTGAGGACATTCCTATCCACTTGAGTACCATTAAGAGAGAAGTTCGTAAGGGGATCAAGGTCTCCATTGGTTTGTCACAAGGAAAAAACACAATGACATGAAAGAATTTCGCATTCTTGATAGGCTTGATGTACAAAAGTGCCCCAGGGCAGTTGATCCAAGAAGTGCATTGGGTCGCTCCAGTGGGAAATGTCATTAAATGTAACACCAATGGATCAGCCCAAGGAGTTCCCAGTAATGGCAGGGTTGGTATAGTATGCCAGAATAAGGATTTAGCTGTGGTTGATCGGTGTTCTTGCTGTGGGTCTTGGTGGGGTAGATAGTTATCATGCTGAATGCATAGCCATAGTCATGGCAGCCGAGAAAGTGGTGGAGATGAATTGGGGTTGCATTTGGATTGAAGCCGAGTCAGAAGCTACTGTAAAGGCCTTTAATGGCGATGCAATTCCATGGATGTTTAGAGCGAGATGGAAGCGAGCAATTGCACTTTTACAACATTGGAAGCTATCCCATGTCTGGAGAGAAGGCAACTTTAGTGCGGATGCAGCAACAAGGAAGGGATCCACATTATTGCCTGACACTTCAATATAGAGCACTAGTAGACCAGACTTTGTCACTAAAATAGAAAGTCCTTTTAGGACCAACTATCAATTTAGATGAAAAAGAATGTAACTTGTATTGTATTTGACAATCAAGAAATGAGGCTCAGCCCCTTGGTTCTAACTCGGCTGAGTATAAACTCCCTCCCATCGACCCATATCACATAACCTCTCTATTATTTAGGTCTCGTTAAATAACCTCCCTGTTTTCCAAAAAATAGATAAAATCTGGTCTGTTTTTATTTCCCATTTTATCTTATTTCCCTTTTTATCCTTTTGGGATTGAAAATTTCCCGACTATATGTAAATGTATTTTTACATAGTCATATATATATGTAAAAAGAATGTAACTTGTATTGTATTTGACAATCAAGAAATGAGGCTCAGCCCCTTGGTTCTAACTCGGCTGAGTATAAACTCCCTCCCATCGACCCATATCACATAACCTCTCTATTATTTAGGTCTCGTTAAATAACCTCCCTGTTTTCCAAAAAATAGATAAAATCTGGTCTGTTTTTATTTCCCATTTTATCTTATTTCCCTTTTTATCCTTTTGGGATTGAAAATTTCCCGACTATATGTAAATGTATTTTTACATAGTCATATATATATGTAAAACTATATTTGCATAGTTATTGGAGCTATAAAAACTTAAATTTACATAGTAACTTTTGGGATTGAAAATTTTCCGACACCTGACAGAATATATGTAAATGTATTTTTACATAGTTATATATATGTAAAACTATATTTATAAAGTCATTGGAGCTATGAAAACTTAAATTTACATAATAATTTTTGGGATTGAAAATTTTTCGACGACATCAGACAGAATATAAATTTAAATTTTCCTATGAAAAAAAATTTTATATGAAAATTTAAATTTAAATAGGTTAAGAAGACTGTGTAATTTTATATTGTCATATGTAAATACAAATTTACATAGGATGACATCAGCCCGGTTTGCTCTTAAGCCGAAATTATAAGTAAAGATGGATGACGTCAGCCCAGTTTTCACAGGAGTATTTTGATCTATTTTGGCTTTGATGTTATGTTTTAAATAATATGGAGGTTTTATGCATTTGTTTGCTTACAGGGGGTTTTTGTACAACCATCTAAATACCAATGATTTGACAATTCCTTTCATTAGTAAATTTACTTACTTGCGTGCAAAAAAAAAAATAGCCCCACATAGGTATTACGAGGTCAAATGAAACTGCTTATACAGTTTTTCAATGGAGACGTGAGAGACCAAGTGGAGCAAACTGATACGGCATAGCATCACACCAAGACACCATAACCTGGAAAGTGGCCAAAGCTAACCTAATCAAGTATGATGGAATTGTCAAAACAGGCTCTTTACCTCTATCAAATTGTGTACTACTATGCACTCATCACAAACAATTAGGCGGCAATAATAGTATGTAGCTGGTAGCATCAGCTTCTAATTCAACTGTTAGTCTTGGCCCTTGGGCAGTTGAATGATTTGTTAAACCCTAAAGGACCTTGCTTATTAAGACTTTCAACAATTCAATGTCAGGGGAGTTTACCTACTCAACCAACAGGGAGATGCGCAAATAGCACTTCAAGACCAGGGTTCTTCCACGTGCTCAACTAGGGAAATTAGAAATAAGGTTGACATTATGTGTAGTCTTTTAGCAAAGGACAAAATAGGAATTTAGAAGAGAATCTCCCATTCTGGTCAAATAGTTCAGACTCGACACTCTCTGCTCAGTCTCAAAGCAGGTATAGCATCCAACCTCCCCAAGAGGATATGACATATTGAACTGCCAAATCCCAAGCAATATGCACATTATCTAAACAAAGGCGGAACTGAAATAGTCTAGAAAATAGTAAGAACAAAGGTCCCTGATCCAACCATTTATCCTCCCCAACCCTTATCCTAGCCTACTTTCGCACTCCGATTGGAATTCCCCATACCTATACAACCACTCTGCTACATAACCTGGATGTTGGTTATCGTTCAAGTTCAAAATTACCAGAAGAAGGGAGCAATCGCACAACAGATGAACCATAAAAAACATATATTGTACTCATAAAAAGAAAGTATAGTAACCTAATATATGTATTATACATTTGTACATCTTTTTTATTTGAAAAAAAAAGAGCATGAATCAGCCGTGCTACTGCATGAAGTATCTATGCTACAAAATACGTATCTATGGTACTCATAAATTAAAGAGAGTCGCTATCAGGCACAATTTCAATAAAAAAACAATTTATGAAATTATGACAAGTTAAAAAAATAGACTTAAAAACAGAACAATAGAGATTAGGTGGAAGGCATACACAACGGAACAGGATCCAAGTCATCCTTCAAAGGCATGTTAGCTCCTGTAAAGCAGGGATGTTCTCTGCCGCAAAAAGCATTATGTGGGCCATTCTCTTATCATCATGGTCAATAAAGGACATCTTGTGCATACAGGTTAGGAGTGCAACTTTGGTTTATGAATCTCGCAACGCTCCCACACTCTGTTGCATCAATAAAGAAGGGCAAATCCCCCACACTAACAGAGGGTGAAGTAGATTTCAAGTCCGGCGGTATCAAGCTTGAGGATCCCAAGGCACTGCATTATCTTCACGGCCTTGCCCAATATCAATTAGAAACTCATCATTAGCAGTCCTTTGTTCAGCTTTCCTCTCTTGGAGCAGCTCCCCTATATACTCGCATATAAAACTTCCCGAGGGAATGGAACTCAGGGATCTAACACCCCAACCCCTTGATTCAGCCTTAAAATCTCAAGTTGATGCTTTATGCCATGCTGACTGTAAAAGGGGTGTTTTGGATTTCTTGTTGGGACCGGGAGTTAAACTCCGAAAGCGAACTGCCTACGTATCCTCTTCTTAGTTTTCTTCTTTTTCCTTCTTTTAAGGAGGAGAGGAATCCGGGGCTGGCGTAGTTCAATCGGTGGTATTTATAGACATAGGGAAGGATCAATCTAGAAGACGTGTGTTAATGCTACTGCGTGTAAGGTCGAGATCGTGAATGAGTGTCAGTGGTTTATATTATAAGTCATGCACTCATTGGGTGTTGATGAGGTTATCCTTATTTTTTCGGGGATGGGTAATGATTACCACTAATGGTTATCATTACCGGTTACGCCATGTGCTTCGTCTTGAAATATCTTAGATCCTCTTTCTGTGAAGTGGATTGTTTCTTGGAGGGCTGCTCCGCAGTTCGGTCTCGAGAGGGTCGGCGTCTGACGAGTTCGCTTATGTTGCCGCGAGCATAATAAGATATCGCTCCCTACCGGCCCCCTACCGATTAGAATGTTTATGCCATAGGAAACATTATCTTTGAAGAGAAAAATGGAACGTGGAGCGTGGCGTGGTGGGACGACTTCGACTAGGACGACATAACTTTTCGAATTCACGCGATGCTTTGGCGGGAAAGGGAAGTTATGTCGTAGCATGCACGCGATAATGAAATCGTAGTAGTTGGGAGAGAAAGCGATGTCGCCGCATTATTGGGCTATTGAAAAGCGATTACCTTGGAACCGTGTGCGGGCTATAGCCTTAGGTTTGTAATCATAGTTTTTGGTAAGCGAGCGGCGGTTTATACAAAATCGAATTTGGGACATTGAAAAAGGCATTGCGTGTTTTCTTCTTCCACAAAAGCATGAAGCTAGGGTTCCTCGGTGAGTGCTTACTGCGCTATTATCTTTCCATTTTCAATTTGCTTTCCTCCTTGTCGTCGGCGTTTTGCTAAATAGGTAGGTCACCATAAAGGTATAGGGTTTCATTTCGAGTAATTGGTAGAAAAAGAAAAACTTGCCATAATCGACTCGATGACACTTTCGATCGGAGGAGGTCCGAGAGATATCCTTGAGTTGTGGAAGTCACGAGGATGAAGAAGCGGTGAGTGTTGGTGTAGAGGTTGATTTGGAAGAAGAGGATAGGATAGGTGAGGGTAATGCCGATCTAGGTCGAGGTGGCGTGGCGATCGACGTCCAAGTCGAGGGATATAATAGATCATCAAGCGATGTGCCCCTTAGAAGTGTAAACCGTCGTCTTTGCTAACTTCCCGAAGGCGAGGGCAAAGCATATGATATTAATGTCCACGACACGGAAATATCTGAACCCGATTGAGTGAAAATGTTAAGTAGTGAAAGTACTAACCCGCCCGAATGGTGGAATAATAATCTGTGAGGGACCGGTGAGGCGATATGCACATACCGTTCTCGGCGGTATCGACTTCTTGGCGCTTTGTTGGAAGTCTCCTGTCGGTTAAGTAGGTAACACGGCGATTATTTAAAGGTGTTCGACCTTGAATGCAAGTGGGGAATATGACATAAGAATTATCGACATAGTGGAACACTATGTGGTGCGGCGATCGGGAACATGAACTTTAGCTTGCGGACCATGACGCCAGCGTTACTTTGTGATCGATGGGTAAGCAATGAGGCTGGACTAAAGAGGCGTTGTTGCTAGTTGGCAACCTTTTGTGTGAGCGGGTGTATCTGCAAACTAGGATTTGTAACATATCCGGTGGGTAGGACATTTATCACATTGTTTCTTGTCGAGCGTTTGATAGTTACTCTAACGGGACCTTGTTTTACTTTGTCGAGAGTTTTACTACGTGAAGAAGCGAAGCGATCGTGGGGAAATAGAGAGGTTAGCGGTTGACTCGTGAAGAAAAGCAAAAGCCGAAGGCTGCCCTGAAGTTAGCGCACTTTTTGTGGAAAAGGGTGGGCCTGCGATCCGGGAAAAAAGGAAGGTATAAAAAGACCGAGCTCGAGGTCAAATAAGGGAAGAAGCTGATGGAAGCGAACGAGTGACTTAATAACTTAGCGAGAAGAGTAACGGCGCATGGCGGTCGAAGGCGACTTGCTAGAGGGTGGTACCTCGGGCGGGAGGATCGAAGCTTCATACTGAAGGAGGTTCGTCGATACCCCTGTGGAGTTGGAAGCGGTGGCTTTCAATCCTCGAGTGAGGGCGTCGGAGAAGAGGCGGCGGCGTACTTCGAACAAGGCGACTGCCCGAACTACCAATGGCGGCGCGCTCTTGGAGAGAAACTCTAAGCGCCGTGGGGCGATTCGATGGTGGCCCAATTTGGGGCTATGGTTTCGCCCGGAGGAGCCGCGACTGGCGGAGTCATGGACTTGGCCACTTCGGGTGGGTCTAGTCGCGCCCGGCGAAAGCGTGAATCGATCCCCAACAAAGGCTAAAGCTCCCGTAAGGCAAGTGGAAAAGTCATTATGGTGGTGGCGACTTAGAGGGGATTCGTGTTCCCGGATGAGAATGGGGTGCAACAATGGCTGTGAAGCGAGATGGCAGTAACTTCAGATCAAGTAAGATATCGGGTTGCCTACTAGAACGGATAGCTCACGGATGGCAATCAGGGATTTGGATGATAAAAGCTGGCCGATAATCGAGGCGAATGGAAATTTAATGTTTGGTATCGCGTGTCTATCTTTGTTTGATGTAAGCGTCTCGTTATAGGCTATTTATTGTGTTGTGGCTATTAACCATCATTATGTATTTCACTGGTAAAGTGGGTTTCAAAATTGAAGGAGATTAGGCGATTAGCGGAGGCAGATAGAGAAGGCGGTGGTGAAGGTGTCGCGATGGTGAAGAACGCCGAGGAAGCCTCGAAGATGGGAACGCGAGGAACTGGAAGGTCTGAAGAAAACTTCATCAAGAGTGAAGTCCGGCCAAGATGTTGAAGGACACGAAATTTGAAGAGGCCGAAAAAAACTGAGGAGCTGAAGAGAGCGTCTGGCGGTGATCGTGGAGATTGGTAGGTTGAGCGATTATGCCTTACTTTGCAAGAAGGTTGCTTTCGGGGCGCTACCAAAGCCTATGATGTTCGGATGCAGATTTACCGTGGAACCCGAGGCCGACTACAACGCTTTGAAGGCGATCATGCACGCCGCGTCGCCCGAGGGGTAGAGCGGGTGCGGGGAGGAATTAATAGTGCTCCCATTACTTGAGGAGAGTTTTGCCCTTGGCCGTGATATCGCTGGCCCGATGCTTACGTGCACGATGCATTGATGAGTTTAGGATTTGGATGGAGTATCGTGATAGTGGCCCGAATACGGATCTTTGAGATTGATGAATCGCCGGCCGGGGGAACTAATTATGGATGGAGGAGGTGGCGATTTGTAATTTGCTTTTAGTCTTTGTCGGCTTATAAAAGGCGCGGATACAATAAATTTGGTTTCAGGGGTAACACAGAGGCGGTTCGTCTTTGTTACCTATATGCTTAAAGTACAAAGAACGACACGGTGCTCCGTTCATCTTTGGGTATTCGGTGGTAAGAAGGTTATTTAACGGGTTGGATTTCCGGTAATCTCGGCAACCCGTTAACGTATTATTTTGCTATCTTGCTAATATAGATCGGTGCTTGGCGTATGCCATGATTTGTTGTTTTTTTCTTTATTCTTTGCTTGCTCAACTATAATTGTGTGTGGTGGCGGTGCATGTGGTGAAGAATGGTAGGTATGTTGTAATGACAACTTTCGACGTCGGGTGAGATGTTTGCATGGCGTTGTGTTGTTAAATTATCTGCGACTCGAGGTGGTGCTTCGTAATGTGAGGATCGGATCGGTAGCCCATTTCGTGATGCAATGAAGCGCTTTGTGTTGATCTTTGCTAACGGCGTTGTTCCAGCGTGCGACCGTGGAGGGATCTGGCCGGTTCAAAGGCGGCGTAATGATGGCGAGCGGGTAATGTTTAGCGTCTCAAGGTAATTAAGAGGCGCAGGAAAAGTCGTTTTCCTTTTGAATAAAAGCGGCTTATGCGGACCAAAGACAAGTATTTGCTTTCTTAGAAGCTTGATCGCCTACTTGCTGCTCATTTCTTTGTGCCTCTCCTCCATTACCGTTTACCGAATGCGTTTATTCAGATATAGATATGCATAATATGCATTTGTTTTCGCTAAAAATTCCCCAAAAATATATATAAATAAGTTTATGCTATACACTTAGGAAAAATTGGTATTGTTTTCTTTTTTCTCTATGCTCTTAACAATCTAGAAGTCTCAATGTGAGCTTTTGTGATCAAAATAATTGTTAGAAACTTAGGTTAATATGTAGGTAATAATCTTTTGCATCTATCTATAAATATATTACATGAGTATCTATGATTGTTAGCGAAGTTTCTGAAATCTAGGCTAGAGTACTTATTCTACAAACTCGTGGAGAATATAGCCTAAAGCCTTATATGTTTAAACATTTGAGAAATGACACAGTGGGAGAAGTAAAACCGGATAGAGAAATCACATCGGCCCAATTTGCTTGATCACTATGTCATATCCTAAGCAGAATTTAGGCCATCTTTGATCGATATAGCCAAAAATTCAAACCTATGAATTATTTTCCGCTTAGTCGCCCCTCGAGCCTTTCTTTAGCCTTCCATAAACCACAATTCCTTTACCCCTCTACAAAAAACAAAACAAAATAAAAATTCAACTTACCCAATCTAGAATAAGTCTGAGAATAGAATGAGTTGAAGAAAGAAGAAGAGAAAAAACCTCGGTAAACAAAAAATTAGTTAGTTGCTTCCGTGAAAAAAGAAAGAAGTTTCCATCCAAGGAAAAGAAAAGAAAAATAGAAATAAATAAAACTTCAAAAATAGAATAAAAAGGAGTCAAAAAGCCAAAGAAAATAAAAGAAAAATATGGCTAAGGATGGAAACAAAGTAGAGAAGCAAAAAGAAAATAACAAGGTTTTTCTAAGTTACATAATATGAAGACTCTATTATCTCGTGACTTGTCCTTTTTGAATATCCATTTCCTTCCCTCTTAAACCATCTCCTAATCCCCACAATACCTAATAAAGACCTCTAGCCCAATTAGGAATAGGTTAGTGCGGATAGTAAGTGAAGATGTGTTTGATCGACCTCGCTTCCTTTGTTTGTCATCGAGATTAAGATAAAGTGTGCCCATCGCATTAATCGGAGTAGCTTAAACTTGATCGGAAAAAATCAGAGTGGTTTTTGTCTTGACATTTATGTGAGGACCTACTTAAGGACGCTTATTTCGAAGTTTAAAGAAACTAACCCGTTAGGCATTTCATAGTATTACTCACAAGATATATATATTTGTATCATAGATGATCGATTATTATGCATATATTAGCTTAGGTTTCGATTTGGTTATTCTTTATTCATTTGCTGTGAGATGTATAGATAGTGAGACATGAATGAGGAAACAATAGTTTTATTTCTTAGTCGCCAGTAAGATAGATGAAGTTTGTGAGTACCTTCATCGAAAACTCTCACGAGGTTATAACTCGGCCCACTAGGGAACCCTAGTGGTTTAAGGACTTATTGCGTGATATGGTAAATGCAACACACTCAAATAAAAAGTAGTTAGAACTCCATTTTGGTCACTTATTCTAATTTCTCATATTTGCTTGAGGACAAACAAAATGCTGTTTGGGGTGGTTTGATAAGAGCCCAAAACTGTAGTTTTAACCCCTTAACAATTAATTTCTTTTAGACCAATTATGTGAATAATAAGTAAAGAGTTAATACCGACATTTGTTTTTTACTGCTCCGTGCTTCAAAGTTCATTATGCGGCGTAAATGTGCCACTTTTAGCTTAGATAAAGGAGAAAAGGTCGGTTGCTAAGGAGTTCTTTTGATTAAAGGCCAATTTTCAAGAAGACAAATCCTCCTCAAAAGCCCTGGCCAAAATGAAAAAGTCAAAGTCCACGCGGGCGTAAACAAAGGTAATAAAAGTCACAGAACTTCCAAATACCATATCTTTTGACTCGCACTTCTGAATTGGCCTATCTTACGCCAAAACGACCCGGCTTAGAAAGAGCTTTTCAATGGTTCAAGCCTTTGACCCAATCAGAGGGGCAGAAGTGGACAAAACATTTGTCGAAGCCAATTGGCACCAAGAGCCCATTTTTGGACTAAAGAAATTAGGTTTTTGGGCCTAATTCTTCGCCCAAAACATGGCTCCAAGCCCATGCACGATTTTGATCTGAACATATAAAACAAAAGCTTAGCTCTTTTGTTAATGGTAGTTAGTTAGACCTAAAACTATAGATAATTCTAGATCTAGTTTTCATTAAAATAAAATTAAGTTTAGTTTAAATTCAATTCTTGTTTTAGATTAAACTCTTAGAATCATTGTTCTTCATTAGTTTGATAAATAAAATAGTTAGTTTGTCAATTTCGATTTTTTGTCATTTACCATTGTTTAGATCTAAATTCCTTTATTACTTGTTATTAATTCCTAGTTATTACCTAAGATTTCAATTATTGTTTAGATAAGTTGCATAAAGATAGAATTTTATATGATGTCTAGTTTTAAATCAATGGGAAATGATAGTAGTATGAATCAAGGCTAAACCTCCATTAGAGGGGTTGAAGAAGCTTTGATGACGCTTTGATCCTTGTTAAACTTAGAAATCGCCGTGATAATTATTCCACTCTAGAAACGATTAATTCACCATGAGAACGGGTTTAATCGCCACATGCTAGTTATGAATTGATAGAAATGCCATGTATAATTAGGGATTAGAATTACTATTTTGATATGCTAAGCATTCAATTTGGATCACTATTTTAGTCTTTGTTAGTAGGATTAAGTCGAAGTTAAGATGGATTCAATTACTTTTTAATTCTTTATCTAGATTCAACCCCCTTAACATTCTATCATTTCGCTATTCGTGAAGTTGTTAATTGAATTCACCTTGTAGTATAGAATTCCCTCAGAATCTCTCACTGTAGACTTAAGACCGATTAATTAGACTAAGAAATCATTCCATGCTAAAGAACTAGGAGTGGAACAAATTTGTTACTCCACTCTATTTCGATAGAATTGAGAATAGAAAACTTGATAAATTAAGCTCATATTTAAGTTTTAGTGTGGTCACTGAACGACATTTCTCTGAATAATGAGTGGAATCACCACACCTGTTAAAGAGATTTCTTTCCACTTACGGCCAAACCTACAAACCAACATATAAATCAATATCAATTACTCTAAATCAACAAACCATACTCAAAATCATAAACTAACAAACACATTTCGAGGATAATTAATTTACAGTAATTGTAAATTACTGTAAATGCAATTTCATTACTGGAAATTTGTATCAAATATAGCTAGTCATATATTTTGTGTTCTAAATTTCATTACAGATAGGATTACTCATGCCAAGTTGGCAACTAAACATTTTGCAAGCACTGAAATCAATGTCAAAGCGTAATCACAAGTTGAAAAAGCAAGAAGCACTCACCTATTTTCATCTCCTCGTGGGCTAGTCACCTGAAATATTGAAGGCAAAGGTTATACCTCGTGTCACAAAATAGAGGGAAAAACATAATTAATGATATGCATCAACTACACAAACGGGGGATTGTGGGAATACAAATCACTCCAACAATTTAAATATGCTGCAGAAACCATGATACAATAATTGATGCCTTGGTTCAAGTAGAATAACATCACTTGATAGAAATTAATTGATTGAAAATAAATAATAAATTCATTAAGTATACAACTATGAAGAACCCAGTCCTTGAGCCTTGTCATCATCGTTATCATCTTGAATGCATGATACTTTAGGCTTCCAACTTCCAAGTCAGAATTATCATTTGTTCCTCAAACCAAAAGTAACGCTCTTCACAAAGTGTTTGAAACCACTAACACAAGAAAGGGATATCCACACAATTAACACTCTGCGATCATCTTGGAGACGTGGTTCTTTAGATAGTTTATTTGTCAGCCCTATCAAGACTTATATATACCCCCAAAATACCGAAAAAAAAAAACCTTAAGAGGTCTTGAATCCTTTTAATCAAAGTATGTATATATATCATAATTTTCAACACAAGAAATTTACAAAGAGAATGAGTAATTGTCAATTAGAAACTAAACATTGTTATGTTTCCAAACTCTTATAAGAAAAATTCACAAAAACTAAGTAAAATTTTGGTCATAATCGAAATCAATCATCATCTATTATTAAGAGAGAGAGAAGTGGATCTCGATAATCACCGATTTTGGAGAGTGAAGAGGGTGGAGTAAGCCTAGTTTTGGAATGGTGGAGAGAGGGTGGTGTATACCGATTTTGGAGAGAGAGTCAGTGGGTTGAGTGAAAAAAGATAATGTTTGGAAGAGAGATCGATCACATTTTGGGAGAAAATGTTTTTTTTTTGTTTAGGTCAAACTTTTATTCCAAAAATACCCTCCCTTATTTCCTCACTTAAAACCTGGAGATTGCTAGAGAAAAGGATTTTATGTCACATCCGTTGGATTGGAATAGATAAAGGGTCGGGATTTGCTGTGCCTATAATGTGGCTACAGTACCTGTGGCTTATATATATATATATATATATATATATATATATATATATATATATAAGTACGAGCAAGTTCCGTTTACCACACTTTTTATACCATAGTTTATACCATGCCCCACAACTTTGCATACAACATGAATTATAACCTAATTTTTTGTGGATGTGTTCAACCAACCATAAAGAAAGATCACCTCTACAAAATTTCAACTCATTTGATAATGTTTAACTATGTCAAAAGATGATTGCAAAATTGAAAAATATGAGCCGTTTAAAAAAAAATCAAAATTGAGAACAGTTTTTAACTAGGTTAGAAATTTCTAAATGATATGAATTTTTGTGGAGATGTCATCAATGGTTAGTAGATCATATCCACAAATTATTAGCACTTAACTCATTTTTAGAGGGATGTGGTATAAACTATGGTATAAAAAGTATGGTAAACTGAACTTGCTCTCGATATATATATATATATATATATATATATATATATATATATATATATATATATATATATATATAAAGGAGATTAGTATCTATGGGCTTACTATTTGTTATCACTTAAGACTTAATCACTCAGATTCAAAAAAAAAGGCCAAACAAATAGTAAGGCCATACATACTAATCTCCTCCTCTCTTTTAGTTTTCTACCCGATCTCCTTTGCTATCTTTCCCCCACAAAAAAAAAAACAAAACACACACACACACACACACACACACACACACACACACACAACAATTTGTCATTGATCACTCTAGATTTTCCCACTAAGCCGGCCACTAGCCTACTCGAGTGTTTTTTTTCAAACAATTAACATCCATACACAGTTTTATTTTCAGTTTTCTTTCATCTCAGTCAAGATTTTTCTAACGTGAATTATATTCTTATTGAAGGGGTCATTACAACACGTAGTAACTAATAGGGTCACAGTCTATTACCATATATACTATGTTTGTGAAAATGGTTTCGTGTTTTGAAGTCTGTTTTAATGAGAATCTATTTTATTTGGATGTGTTGGTCATGCATGTTTCATATGTAAATTTTTTTTAAATCCATATGCATGATTGTTATTCTTAGGTGATCTCAACTTCAATTAATCCATTAATCCTTTATTTCGGTTTGTTCTTTTCAGTTGGATACTTAGATTCCTCCAAAGTACTTACTATACAAACAAACATCTAAGTTTTTTCATTTAAAGGGAAATAGAACTGAATTTCATTATTGTTGCTTGTGTAGGTGAGGTTAAGCATGTTAGATACTATCGTATTACTACATGCAATGAGATGTATCGAAACTTAACTTTTGATATTAGGATTTTGTGCATCCGTGTATAGCAAATTAAGCTTTTTCTCGAGAAGTAATAATATATATATTTTTTAAAGGGTCGGTAATATTGATCATATTAGAATTCCCATTTTTTCTTAGTCATATATATGGTTCTCTAGCTGTGATTGTGTTGAACAAGGGATGTAAATGGGGTGGGTCGGGGTTGGCTCACCCTCACTCAATTTCTCGGCCCCGCCATTGATGATATGCCCAACCACTTTGCAATGAGGGCAGAATTTGGGTATTAGTTTACCTACATCCACTTCTTGCATAAATGATTTGCCTTCCTCCTCTTGTACTTCAAACTGATGTGGAATCGGTTTGGCGAGATCGATCTCAATCAAAACCGACGATAGAAGCCAAAGTCCTCGTTTCAAGATATATCTTTGTCCACCCCCACGGGAGACCCCAGGGCTCTTCCTATGGACATTAGGATCTCGTAGTCCCAATATTGTTAGCCTAGCTTTGGGAGTTTTATCCAAACAAATGTTGTGGAGGAGCATTGGATAGCTGGGTCAAAGTCAGGTGTCCATTTAGAGAGACGAAGGATTTGATCTCCAAACCTCCATGGTCTTTCCAAAATGTTCCTTAAATCTTCTTCACATACCAGCTGTATCATGAAGAACCCCTTCCCAAGTGGTACTAGTTTCCAATCCCCTTTTGGCTTCCACAAGTCAAGAGCTATTTTTTTTTAACTTCTTCTAGTTTCATTTTGTTAAAATCCAATCTACCAATAAGGCTGAATTGGCACCATCTCCCTCTTTGAACTGCTTGTTTAGTTTAACGAATCGAAGACATGCTGGCTTTCATTTATGGAGTTGGGAGGTATGCTGGCTTTCATTTATGGAGTTGGGAGGTCAGAAAAGGTATGTTGTCTTTCATTTATGGAGTTGGGAGGTCATTAATATTGATTTGGTGTGGCTAGTCACCACATACCTTGTCCGCAAAAGAGACTGTGTTAGCAGTTCGCAGTTACTTTCGGTTTGGGCGAGCTGTTATAGCGGTGATATTCATTGGTGTTTCTATTATTTTTTCCGTGTTAACTACTTGCAAAGCTTGAATAGTAGCTTGTGTAGTTGTGTTACCCTTGCTAGGATTTTCCATCTCATAAAGATCTATGTTTTAGTTTTTCTTTTCTGAACTCAACACTGTGAGCATAGGAGGATTTTACCATAAAAGGAACTAAGTCTTATGTTCGTTTACTGTATACAACAATTGCTGAAATAAAATTTCCATTTATGTACCTGCCTCGAGCATAGGAGAAATGCCCGATGAACTAGACTTCTCTCGTGAACAAAAATTGCAAAGTTCTCATTTACACAGAATTTAATGCAAGGGCAGACACTTCAAATGTGTAATCATAACTATAAGCAGAATATTCAACATAGTTTTAATCAAGTACTCTTAAGTACTTGTTCTCATGGAGCATGCGATCTCTTTCGTCTCTCGGAAAACAAGTGATGGTTGTGTCCATACAGACTTCCTTCAGGCTAGATCCAAAATTCAACCTAGTCCGTCCTCAACAAGGCCAACTAGTAGACTTCTAAAAGAAGAACATAGTTGTTATGGTACAACACCAACTCCACTATCGATTTTTATCACCTGCGGATATGAAAATGAAGTTACTTATCAACTTGTAATAGCCATTCCAATGATTCACGAAACAAAAGCTTAACACGAAAACTTGAATATATTTGTTAGATAACTAAGAGCACTCACTCCTAGCATCGCATATGGAACTTTTCTAGGTTTCCATATAAAAAAACTCCCACTCCTCCCTATATTCTTGGTCGAAAATGGATTCCAAGCTACATAGAACCTTTTTCATGTCCATAGCAAAACCTCGCTTTGGAATCGCTGCAGATCTTATTAGTTTGTCGGACAATAGCCTAACGATGATTACTAAACCCCTAAGTTACATTGACACGGTTCGTGTGTCCATATCCGACACGGATATGGAGTGTCTGACATGGAGAAATATAAAAAACTAAGGTATATCACACACAATATGTGTCCAAGTGTGTCCGATATGAACACGTGGATACGTATCCGACACAGATTATTTTTGAAATATGGTGTGTCCATGTAACATAGCTAAACCCTGATCAATAAATGCCTTAGCTGGTTAGAACTGAATCTATAAGCTGTACTCTCCCAACATAAAAGAGATATCACGATGCCCACGGGGAGAGCTTAGAACCATTAGAAGTAAGTTTATCTCAGATAGGCTTAAGATATGTGGCAATGAGATCAGAGGCAATAAGATATGTGGCAATGGATAAGCAATGGGGACTCTTTTAGGGGGGACTAGTTGTGATATAACTTAAGCTACTCTAGTGATCCGGTGCCTTCTTTTTTTCCTAGAATAGTTAAAAATATTAGGTAGAGTTTTCTTATCCGTTTCTAGCTTCTTGTTTCTTTCCTTTTCTGGTAAAATCCTCCATTGTTGGCGGTGTGAGTTTAGAAAGGAAACAAACAAGCATGGATCTTTATGCATTTGAGAATCCATCCATTATTCTTGGTGAGACATGCCCTAGTAATGTACATGAAACTCCAAATATAGTGAAAGATGGAATTTGGGGCTTCCAAGGCTTCATTTGCAAAACAAAGTTAAAGGTGCTCAACCATAACAACTATCGTAGCTGATCTACCGGTCCTAGAAATGAAAGGTAACATTCATTCTATTAGACTGCCATAAAAAGCAGTTTGAAAGAGGACGCTTTACTTTAAATTCTACTTGATAGGAAGGTTAGAGTTCGAGGAAGATAAAACTAGAGGAAGTTAAAAAATAGCTCAGGAGAAATGACAACCGAAAGGAGATTGGAAAATCGTTCCATTAGGAAAGGGGTTTTTTATGATACGTCTAACTTGTGAAGAAAACTTAAGAAATATTTGGGGTGGAGGCCCTTGGAAGTTTGGTGACCAAATTCTTCGACTTTCAAAATGGACGCCTGATTTTGATCCAGCAGTACACCGAACTTCTACAGTAGTAGTTTGGGTGAAATTTCCAAAGCTTGGACAACAGTACTGGGACTATGAAATTTTGATGTCCATAGCAAGGGGTCTTGGGAATCCAGTAGGTGTTGACAAGCATACTTTAAACCGAGACTTCGGTTTCTTCGCATTAGTTTTGGTTGAAATCGATCCTGCCAAGCCTATCCCTGGAAAAATCTTAGTGGAGGAGGGGGAAGGCAAATCTTTTTTCCAGGAGGTGGAAGTGGATAAATTGCCAAAATTTTGTCGTCACTGCAAGGTAATAGGTCATATCATGGCTAAATGTACGGTGATGAGAAGGATAAGAGACGATGATGAAAACACAGTCAGGAACACTGCATCTAAACCAAATGATCAATTGCCTAAGAGTAATACAGGCAAAGAAGCAGCAGTTATTGATCAACAGGCATGGCAGAGGAAAAATAATAATAAAAGAAATAGAATGAAGAAGAACAATAATACTCAAGTCCTGAATGCAGGAGTGAGTAGCACAAAGGATGACCATGAGATTTTTATAGAGGCATCCGCAACAGAAGTGGGGGATATCTTTCAGGACTCAACTTCAGAACTGGAAGAGATCACTCAGCACACAACTGATATTGAGGTTGGGGAAACAGTAGACGTTGTCAATAGTCCTACTCAAACTCCTGGAACTCTTGGACCAATCAAGATTGCAAGGACATCAATAGTGGCAGTGAACACTGGTGATCAAGTTATTGTATCAGAAAGCTTAGAGGGCCAAGTCGGTGGCACTCTTTATGAAGGTGAGCACACTGGCTGTGGGATAAGCTCAACTGATGATTCCCACTATTTACAATTGGTAGTTGTAGATGTGAACGACCCCATCGCGATCATTCAAGTCACCCAAAAATACTTTCAGAGCTCTTAATGAAGCGGACTCGCTATTGGCATCTACCTGTTGGGCAGACATGGCTGAGGAGGCAGAAGAGACCGAGAGAGCTAAAAAAGAAGGAACATGGAGGACACAAAAGAAAAAGGCAACAAAGTCCAAGTGGATGGAGCAGGGTCTCTCACCTCCATCTACAAGGGCCAGACTCGCCTCCATAACCCAACAATGAATATAAGTTATTGGAACATAAGGGGAGTGAAAAAGGAAAAATCAATCACTTACCTAAAAGATGTCATAGCTAGTCATAAACCAGACATTATATGTTTGGCTGAACCTCTCATTTCTCCGCATACTAGGACTCCTGAGTTTCTTTGCAGGTTGGGTTTCAATGAGGACTTTGTCCATAATAATATTCCCAATAGAATAGGGAATATATAGGTTTTTTGGAGGAAAGGAATTGTAGTAAATCTCGTTGATCTGTCACATCAGCAAATTACTATTAAAACTGGTGATCTTCTTATCTCATTGGTTCATGCCAGATCACCTTATGTGCAAAGAAGAGCACTATGGGAAGAATTATCGATGGTTTGGGTTTGAATTTGAAGCTTGGGGGCGGGATTTTAATGTTGTTACTTCGACTGTAGAAAGAAAAGGGGGAAGGCTCCCTTGTCTGACAGCAGTAAATGAGTTTGTTGATTTTATAAATGGGAATGCTCTTATGGATACTACAAGTCTCGGCTTCAAGTTTTCATGGTCAAACAAAAGACACGGAGATAGAAGAATGGTACAGAAAATTAATGGCATTTTAGTTAATCAGAAATGGATAGATGCAGCCATAGGATGGAGAAACAAGATCTTACAACAGAGATTTTTTGACCACTCCCCTATTATAGGATGGTTCACCGCTATTCCTAAGCCCCACAATATCCCTTTCAGGTTCAAGAAGCACTGGATAAAGCACGAGAGTCTCAAAGAGGTTGTGAAACAGAGCTGGGAAGAATGCCTTTAGGATGTGCCCATCAGAAAAGTTATGAAAAAACTCAAAAGGTTGATGGAAGCTCTTAAAATATGGAGCTGGGAAACTTTCGGGGATTTGAAAAAAAAGAAAAAGAGTGTGACAGACGATCTGGAACGGATAATGAAAGAGCAAGAAGAGGACCCTTTTAATGTTCAGCTACAAGAGATGGAACTGAATAACGAAGAGGAACTAAATGGTATTTTGGATACAGAAACGGCACAATGGCGGTAGAAAGCTAGAGTTAGTGAGGCCTTTGAAGGTGACAGGAACACAACTTATTTCCATGCACTTCATAAGCTGCGAATGAATAAAGCTATGATCCTGGAGATTTAGAAAAGTGATGGAACCATCCTTAAGCAGCAACAAGACATTAAACAACACATTGTCTCAGTGTTTGAAGCCAAGTACAAGCCACAAGCAGTCATACCCAATGTTAGACTGATGAAGCTCATACCAAAGCTTGTGAGTGATGAAGATAATGAAAATATCTCAGCAATACCTACCTTCACAGAGGTCAAACATGCTGTGTTTAACATGGACGCCAATAACTCACCAGGACTGAATGGGTTTCAAGGAACCTTTTATCAAACTTTTTGGGATATAGTGGGACTGGATGTCAGCAAAGCCATTATCTCTTTCTTCAAAGACAACAAATTACCGCAGGGTATGAACTTAAATTTTCTAGTGCTCCTACCAAGGTAACAAATGCCAAATCTGTAAATCATTATAGACCGGTATGCCTGAGTAATTTTCTTTTTAAAATTATTACAAAAATCTTGTCTTTAAGGGTTAAACTAATGGCAACCAAGTTGATTAGCAGTGAACAACTAGGTTTCATCAAAGGCATGAATAGCTCCACGGGCATATGTTTAGCGTCTGAAATGATGAATGAGCTTGACCATAAAAGAAGGGGCGGTAACATTGGGCTGAAGTTGGACATAGTGCAAGCGTTCGATACTCTAAGCTGGGAGTTCCTTGCTAAGGTTATGCAGAGATTTGGCTTCTCCAAAAAGTGGTGTGATTGGATTGAGATTATTCTTAGCAGTGCAAAGCTTTCGGTTATGATAAATGGAGGACCATGTGGGTTCTTTGTGGCTGGAAGAGGATTGAGGCAAAGAAACCCTCTGTCTCCGTTCCTTTTCGACTTGGCAGAAGATGTTCTAAGTAGGAGAATTAATCACTGTTTTCAGGTTGGACTCGTGAAGTACATGGTGACCATCGGAGATACTCCTGGACCTACACATCTTCTATTTGCAGACAATCTCTTTCTGTTTGCAAATGGTGACATCCGAGGGCTTAGAAGACTGAAGTTGGCCCTTTCAGAGTACGACAACAAGCTTCGGGTGGGCATGCGAGAACGTTATCTTTTCGCGGAGAGTGGTCATGGCATAGGCTATCCTTTCAAGTATACCGATACACAATATGTCGGTGTATAAATGGCCCAAGAAAAGCATCAAGGAAGGAGAAGCTGCCATACGTAACTTTATATGGTCGGGGGATCCCACTAAGAGACGGATTGTCACTCTTAATTGGGAAAGTATTTGTAAACCCAAGGATGAAGGTGGGCTCGAAATCCGAAGGTTGGAGGAACTGAACAAAGCTCTACTCATCAAGTTAGCATGGTGTTTCTTAAATAAACAAAATGATTGGAGTATCTTCATGAACATGAAATTCACAAAAAAGGATGGAAGCTTTCTCACATACCACAAGCCCTCATCGGTTTGGCCAGGCCTTAGAGGTGCTTTGCATGATGTAAAACCATTCACTGGATGGATCATAGGAAAAGGTGACAAGGTGGACCTATGGAGAGATAATTAGGCAGGGCAATCGGTCATGGAACTGCTCCCGAGGTTAACTGGTCTGGTTTCAAAGCAAAAGTAGCAAATGTTATAGAAGACAATAAATGGAAGTTCCCGGAGGTAGTAGCTGAAGTATTCAATCGACTGGGAATCGACTTGTCGTCCATCCCACAACCTAGTGGGGAAGAGGATGTTTGAATTTGGAAATCAGAAACTGATGGAACATTCTCGGTACAGTCCGCTTTTGAAGCAATTCAACAAAAGAAGAACAAGATCTCCTAGCATCGGAAGCTTTGGGCAGTGCATTTACACCCTGGAATAGCTTGCATTGCATGGAAGCTTGTGCACAAGGCGATTCCAACAGATGATAGGGTAAAAAAGGTAGGGGTAAATCTTGCATCACGATGCCACTTCTGCCATCAAAAGGAGGAAAACGCACATTACATGTTATGGGATTGCAGCAAGGTCCGAGAAATTTGGGCATGGGCAACATCCCTTGTTCGAATTAACTCTCCTGGAACATAACTTTAAAGCTTTACAGTGAGTTGCAAAAGACAGAAGCACTGTTATTCAAGACTTGTGGAACGCTGCCATAGTCCACATTATGGTGCAGGTATGGAAAACTCGGAACAGGGAACACTTTGAGGACATTCCTATCCACTTGAGTACCATTAAGAGAGAAGTTCGTAAGGGGATCAAGGTCTCGGGCTGGCTGTCACAAGGAAAAAAACACAATGACATGAAAGAATTTCGCATTCTTGATAGGCTTGATGTACAAGTGAAAAGTGCCCCAGCGCAGTTGATCCAAGAAGTGCATTGGGTCGCTCCAGTGGGAAATGTCATTAAATGTAACACCAATGGATCAGCCCAAGGAGTTCCCAGTAATGGCAGGGTTGGTATAGTATGCCAGAATAAGGATTTAGGTGTGGTTGATCGGTGTTCTTGCTGTGGGTCTCGGTGGGGTAGATAGTTATCATGCTGAATGCATAGCCATAGTCATGGCAGCCGAGAAAGTGGTGGAGATGAATTGGGGTTGCATTTGGATTGAAGCCGACTCAGAAGCTACTGTAAAGGCCTTTAATGGCGATGCAATTCCATGGATGTTTAGAGCGAGATGGAAGCGAGCAATTGCACTTTTACAACACTGGAAGCTATCCCATGTCTGGAGAGAAGGCAACTTTAGCGCAGATGCAGCAACAAGGAAGGGATCCACATTATTGCCTGACACTTCAATATAGAGCACTAGTAGACCAGACTTTGTCACTAAAATAGAAAGTCCTTTTAGGACCAACTATCAATTTAGATGAAAAAGAATGTAACTTGTATTGTATTTGATCAAGAAATCAAGAAATGAGGTATCTCCCTCCCCTAACCCTTGGTTCTAACTCGGTCCAAAAATAGATAAAAGTATAAACTCCCCCTCCTTTTTAACCCATATCACATAAAATGTATTTCTCTATTATTTAGGTCTCGTTAAATAACCTCCCTTGGTTTTTTCCGAGTATAAAAAAATAGATAAAAATCTGGTCCATTTTTATTTCCCATTTTATCTTATTTCCCATTTTTTTATCCTTTTGGGATTGAAAATTTCCCGACTATATGTAAATGTATTTTTACATAGTCATATATATATGTAAAACTATATTTGCATAGTTATTGGAGCTATAAAAACTTAAATTTACATAGTAACTTTTGGGATTGAAAATTTTCCGACACCTGACAGAATATATGTAAATGTATTTTTACATAGTTATATATATGTAAAACTATATTTATAAAGTCATTGGAGCTATGAAAACTTAAATTTACATAATAATTTTTGGGATTGAAAATTTTTCGACGACATCAGACAGAATATAAATTTAAATTTTCCTATGAAAAAAAATTTTATATGAAAATTTAAATTTAAATAGGTTAAGAAGACTGTGTAATTTTATATTGTCATATGTAAATACAAATTTACATAGGATGACATCAGCCCGGTTTGTTCTTAAGCCGAAATTATAAGTAAAGATGGATGACGTGAAAAAATTTTTTTCACATGAGAGAGTATTTTGATCTATTTTGGCTTTGATGTTATGTTTTAAATAATATGGAGGTTTTATGCATTTGTTTGCTTACAGGGGGTTTTTGTACAACCATCTAAATACCAGAGAAATTAAACCCATTGTTTGATTTGACAATTCCTTTCATTAGTAAATTTACTTACTTGCGTGCAAAAAAAAAATAGCCCCACGCGTGCAAAAAAAAAAAAAAATAGCCCCACGCGTGCAAAAAAAAAATAGCCCCACATAGGTATTACGAGGTCAAATGAAACTGCTTATACAGTTTTTCAATGGAGACGTGAAAGACCAAGTGGAGCAAACTGATACGGCATAGCATCACACCAAGACACCATAACCTGGAAAGTGGCCAAAGCTAACCTAATCAAGTATGATGGAATTGTCAAAACAGGCTCTTTACCTCTATCAAATTGTGTACTACTATGCACTCATCACAAACAATTAGGCGGCAATAATAGTATGTAGCTGGTAGCATCAGCTTCTAATTCAACTGTTAGTCTTGGCCCTTGGGCAGTTGAATGATTTGTTAAACCCTAAAGGACCTTGCTTATTAAGACTTTCAACAATTCAATGTCAGGGGAGTTTACCTACTCAACCAACAGGGAGATGCGCAAATAGCACTTCAAGACCAGGGTTCTTCCACGTGCTCAACTAGGGAAATTAGAAATAAGGTTGACATTATGTGTAGTCTTTTAGCAAAGGACAAAATAGGAATTTAGAAGAGAATCTCCCATTCTGGTCAAATAGTTCAGACTCGACACTCTCTGCTCAGTCTCAAAGCAGGTATAGCATCCAACCTCCCCAAGAGGATATGACATATTGAACTGCCAAATCCCATATGCAATATGCACATTATCTAAACAAAGGCGGAACTGAAATAGTCTAGAAAATAGTAAGAACAAAGGTCCCTGATCCAACCATTTATCCTCCCCAACCCTTATCCTAGCCTACTTTCGCACTCCGATTGGAATTCCCCATACCTATACAACCACTCTGCTACATAACCTGGATGTTGGTTATCGTTCAAGTTCAAAATTACCAGAAGAAGGGAGCAATCGCACAACAGATGAACCATAAAAAACATATATTGTACTCATAAAAAGAAAGTATAGTAACCTAATATATGTATTATACATTTGTACATCTTTTTTATTTGAAAAAAAAAGAGCATGAATCAGCCGTGCTACTGCATGAAGTATCTATGCTACAAGAAATACGTATCTATGGTACTCATAAATTAAAGAGTCGCTATCAGGCACAATTTCAATAAAAAAAACAATTTATGAAATTATGACAAGTTAAAAAAAATAGACTTAAAAAACAGAACAATAGAGATTAGGTGGAAGGCATACACAACGGAACAGGATCCAAGTCATCCTTCAAAAGGCATGTTAGCTCCTGTAAAGCAGGGATGTTCTCTGCCGCAAAAAGCATTATGTGGGCCATTCTCTTATCATCATGGTCAATAAAGGACATCTTGTGCATACAGGTTAGGAGTGCAACTTTGGTTTATGAATCTCGCAACGCTCCCACACTCTGTTGCATCAATAAAGAAGGGCAAATCCCCCACACTAACAGAGGGTGAAGTAGATTTCAAGTCCGGCGGTATCAAGCTTGAGGATCCCAAGGCACTGCATTATCTTCACGGCCTTGCCCAATATCAATTAGAAACTCATCATTAGCAGTCCTTTGTTCAGCTTTCCTCTCTTGGAGCAGCTCCCCTATATACTCGCATATAAAACTTCCCGAGGGAATGGAACTCAGGGATCTAACACCCCAACCCCTTGATTCAGCCTTAAAAATCTCAAGTTGATGCTTTATGCCATGCTGACTGTAAAGGGGTGTTTTGGATTTCTTGTTGGGACCGAAGTTAAACTTCGTTTAACCGCCCTACGATATCTTCTTAGTTTTTTCTTTTCCTTCTTTTCTGGGAGAGAGGAATCAGGCCCGACGTAGTTCAATCAGGTGGTATTTATAGACATAGGGAAGGATCAATCTAGAAGACACGTGTGTTAATGCTACACGTGTAAGGTCGAGATCGTGAATGAGTGTCGAAATTTGGTTATATTATAAGTCATGCACTCATTGGGTGTTAATGAGGTTATCCTTATTTTCGGGGATGGGTAATGATTACCACTAATGGTTATCATTACCCGGTATGCTCGCCATGTGCTCAGATCTTGAAATATCTTCGTCCCTCCTTTTTCGTAGGTCGCTTCTTGGAGCCGCCTCCGCGATTCGGTCTCGGTGGTCGGCGTCTCCGAAGTTCGCTTTACGTTGCACGCGAAGCATAATAAGATATCGCCCCCTACCGCGGCCCCCTCGGTAGAATGTTTATGCCATAGGAAACATTATCGAGAGAGAAAGAATGTGGATGGAACGTGTGTGGTGGACGACTTCGACTAGGACGACATAACTTTCGAATTCACGATCGCCGATGCTTTGGCGGGGAAAGGGAAGTTATGTCGTAGCATACGCACGCGATGTAATCGTAGTAGTTGGGAGAGAAACGTGTCGCCGCATTATTCGAACTGCTGAAAAAAGATTACCTTGGAACACGATGTGCGGGCTATAGCCTAAATGGTGAATCATAGCTTTTGGTAACTGAACAGGCGGTTTATACAAAATCGAATTTGGGACATTGAAAAGGCATTGCGTGTTTTCTTCTTCCACAAAAACGCAAGCTAGGGTTCCTCAGGTGAGTGCTTCTGCTGCTATTATCTTTCCATTTTCAATTTGCTTTCCTCCCTGTCAGTGCGTTTTGCTAAATAGGTAGGTCACCATAAAGGTATAGGGTTTCAGCTTGAGTAATTGGTAGAAAAAAGAAAAACTTGCCATAATGTCTGACTCTGATGACACTCGATCGGAGGAGGTCCGAGAGATATCCTTGAGTTGTGGAGAGTACGAGGATGAAGAAGCAGTGAGTGTTGGTGTAGAGGTTGATTTGGAAGAAGAGGATAGGATAGGTGAGGGTAATGCCCGATCTAGGTCGAGGTGGCGTGGCGCGACGTCAAGTCGAGGGATATGTCGTCATCAAAGCGATGTGCCCCTTTAGAAGTGTAAACCGTCGGCCGCTAACTCGTTCCCGAACCGGGGGCATATGATATTAATGTCCCCGACGGAAATATACTGAACCACGATTGAGTGAAAATGTTAAGTAGTGAGGGTACAACCCCCCGAATGGTGGAATAATAATCTGTGAGGGCTACGGTGAGAGCGATATGCACATACCGTTTCGAACCCGGTATCGCGACTTCTTGGCGCTTTGTTGGAAGTCTCCCTGTCGGTTCAGAGGTAACACCGGGCGATTATTTAAGGTGTTCGACAACTTTGAATGCAAGTGGGGAATATGACATAGTGGTATCGACATAGTGGAACACTATGTGGTGCAGCGATCGGGGAACATGAACTTTAGCTTGCGCACCATGACGACGCCAGCGTCTGGCGTGATCGATGGAGTAAGCAATGAGGCCTGGACTAAGAGGCGTTGTTGCTAGTTAGCAACTACCGCGGTGAAGCGGGTGTATACCGCAAACTAGGATTTGTAACATATCCGGTGGGTAGGACATTTATCCGTTGTTTCTTGTCGTAACGCGTTTGATAGTTACTCTAACGGGACCTTGTTTTACTTTGTCCGCAGAGTTTTTCGTGAAGTTTAACCGATCGTGGGGAAATAGAGAGGTTCGCGGTTGATTTCGCGGAAGAAAAGCGAAAGTTGCTGAAGTTGCGCGACTTTTTGTGGAAAAGGGTGGGCCCGCAATCCGGGAAAAAGGAAGGCGCAAAAAGACCGAGCTCGAGGTCAAATAAGGGAAGAGTCGATGGGAGGCGCGAACGAGTGACTTAGTAACGAGCGAGAGAGAGGCAACGGGCGATGGCGGTCGAGGCGACTGCTAGAGGTGGTACCTCGGGCGGGAGGATCGAAGCTTCATACGAAGGAGGTTCGATCGATACCCCTGTGGAGTTGGAAACGGTGGCTTTCAATCCTCGAGCGAGGAGCAGGTCGGAGAAGAGGCCGTGCGACGCCCGAGCAAGACATCCGCCCGAACCATTTAAAAGCGGCGCACTTGGAGAGAGAGCTCTAGCGCCGTGGGCGGTTATGATGGTGGCCCAACTGGGGCTATGGTTTCTCGCCGGAGTGGAGCACGACCTGAGCAGGTCATGGACTTGGCCACTTTCGGGGCCGGGTCTAGTCGCGCCGGCGAAAGCGTGAATCCGATCCCCCACCATGAAAGGCTAAAGCTCCACGTAAGGCAAGTGGAAAAGCTGTTATGGTGAGTGACGACTTAGAGGGGCAGTTCGTGTTCCTGGATGAGAATGGGGTGCAACGAACTATGAAGCGAAGTGACTGTAGCTTCAGATCGAGTAAGATATCGGGTTGCCTACTAGAACAGATAGCTGACGGATGGCAATCGCAGGGAGTTTGGATGATAAAGGGCGGCCGATAATCGGAGGCTTAATGGAAATTGCCCAATGTTTGGTATCGCGTGTCTATCTTTGTTTGATGTAACCTATCTCCGTATAGACGCTTATTGTGTTGTGGCTATTAACCATAACGTATGTATTTGTTGGTAAGTGGGTTTCAAAATTGAAGGAGATTGCGAGTTCGCGGAGGCGGATAGAGAGCGGTGGTGAAGTCGTCTCGATGAATTTGAAGAAGCGTCCTAGGAAGCCTCGAAGATGGAACGCCGAGGAACCGAAGGTTCGAAGAAAACTCATCAAGAGTCGAAGTCCGCCAAGATGTTGAAGGACACGAAAAGTGAAGAGCCGAGGCAAAAACTACAGTGGATTTGAAGAGAACGTCTGGCGCAGCTGATCGTGGACATTGGTAGGTTGAACGATTATGCCTTATTAATCGCAAGAAGGTTGCTCGGGATGCTACCAAAGCCTATGATGTTCGGATGCAGATTTCGTGGAACCGGAGGCCGACTACAACGCTTTGAAGACAGATCATGCACGCCGCCGTCTTACCTCGGGGGTAGACGGGTGCCGGGAGGAATTAATAGTGCTCTGTTGCATTTCAGAGGTTTTGCCCGCGATCGTGATATCGCGAACCCGATGCTACCGTGCACGATGCATTGATGAGTTTAGAGCTGGATGGAGTATCTGTGATAGTGACTGGTACGGATGCTGAGATTGATGAATCGCTTCAGCCAGGAGAACTAATTATGGAGCCCGGAGGTGGCGATTTGTAATTTTGCTTTTAGTCTTTGTCGCCTTATAAGGCGTGATATAAATTTGGTTTCTGGGGTAACCTGGGCAGTTCGTCTTGTTACCTATATGCTTAAGTACAAAGAACGACCTGGTGCTCCGTTCTGTGCTGGGGTATTCAGGTGGTAAGGAAGGTTATTTAACCGGGTTGGATTTCCTGAGTAATCTCAGCAACCCGGTTAACGTATTATTTTGCTATCTTGCTAATATAGATCGGTGCTTGTGCGTATGCCATGACTGTTGCTTTTTTCTTTATTACTGCTTGCTCAACTATAATTGTGTGTGGTGACGGTGCATGTGGCGAAGAATGGTAGGTATGTTGTAATGACAACTTCTCGACGTCTGGCTGAGATGTTTGCATGAGCGTTGTGTTGTTAAATTATCTGCAGCTCTGAGGTGGTGCTCGTAATGTGAGGATCGATTCGGGCCCATTTCTGTGATGCAATTCAAACGCCGTGTTTCGTGCGCTAACGGTAGTGTTCGCTAGCGTGCTTGACCGTGGAGGGATCTGGCCGGTTCAAGGAATGTAATGATGGCATGGCAGATGGCGTTTGGCGCCTCAAAGGTAATTAAGAGGCTTTAGGAAAAAGCGTTTCCTTTTGAATAAAACGGCTTATCACGCGGACCAAGACAAGTATTTGCTTGCCTTCTTCCGAAGCTTCAGTCTGCCTACTTGCTCTGCTCATTTGCTGTGCCTCTCCTCCATTGCCGTTTACCCAGGTACGTTTATTCTCTTCTGTGAGGATTCTCTTGTTGATAAAAGGTTGGGGTAAAACTATAGCTCTCGTGACAAGACGCGTTTGTGCTCTAGGTTGTTATCATGGCGAGATGTCGTCCGTATGCGAGGGGAAGGAACAGCATGAGGGAAACTTCTCCGCTGATAATGGAAGAGATGGAGTTTCAACCGCACGTGCATGGTGATCGCGGGAAGAGGAAAGGCGATCTTTGTAGAGACGAAGAGTCATAAAAGCGTTTAGGAGGAGGCGCCCCAATCGGGCGGCATTGTCTTTAGGTCGCCCGTGAACGGTAAAGCGACAATCGGGTCGTCCACAACTGCGGAGTGTAGCGACTGGGGCAAGGGCAAAGCCATCGGTGTGAGCTCGTCCCTTCGTCGACTTATTTGTGGTGATGTGGGGAGCGAAGTTCTACTAATGGGAGGATCTGGAAAGCATTATGTATGGTGAAACGATCGAAGCTTCCACTCGGCACCCATGGCGACCCGGTGTCGGAAGGGGATCGATCTTGGATGGTGACAAGGCAGAGGTGAAGGATGAGGACATGGACACGCTACTGGGGACGATGGATATGGCCGCTTGTTTGGTCAACCGTTCGACGACTGCAGACTGCTCAGGATCCTGACACACATTCAGGAGTGGACTAAACTCTCACTCCTCGCATCTAAAACCTCATCGAGGTAGCATGTAACCCCACACAAGCTAATCACCATACAGCGTGACACATACAAGCATGGTTATCTAGAAAAGTAGAAAAGGAATTCCCGGACTACATCCAGTGATGCATCCCTTTAAAGGTGGCCCACCACCTCGAAAGGTGTACACCACAGTTGGAATCCTAGAGCGAACTGCCGTCTCCGGAATTTCGACAACAGTTCCTTCTTTATAGGAATTCACAATTCCTTTTCTAAATCCCCTCGTGATAAGCATAGTAATATCTATATATATACTCGTATTACCGATTGTTTTCAAATACTCTATTTACATATTTAGTTTTTCTTTTTAAAACTGTTGGTTCTTTATGTGTGAGTTCCTGGATTTCCCACCATCGAGTAAAAACAACCTATGACTCCCAAACGGGCCAGTCATAGTAAATAACAACCGATGATTCCCAAACGGCGAATCATCGTAAATAACCACGAAACTCTATCCCGGGGACAATCCAGAACCTCACACATATTTACAAACAACCCGGGTAATCCTCACCCACATACAAAATCCATCTCTCTGTCTCCCCATCCGAGACAAAGACGAAACCCTTCCCAAAACCAGGTTTTTCTCTTTTTAACAAAGAAAGCAAATCTCCGCTACCCGATTTTTACCAAAAACCATTTCATACGAAAGCTATCTATATATACTGGGTTTATATCGAGGAAATCTGATTGCAAAACATGAATATCATATATACATGCATGGTTGATAAGCAACTATCTATTTCCTATTTAAACAATTCAAATCATGCATGAAAATAAGCAGACTATATATTGGTATGTAGGTTCCTACCTTAGCAAGCTCCGTTCTCCTCAAGCCCACTTAACTAAATCCAGCCCGCTTAACCGAATCCAACTCCTATAAAATCATATAAGCCCAATCGTAAATCTATTAGAACCCGAAGAAGACAATTAATATTTCCTTTCAACATAAGTCGAAAGAAATAATTACTCGTTGATTATATTAACCACTAACGTAATTATTAACGTACTACCCTTCTAGTTACCAAAAGTTTTGTTCTAGACTGCTATAGGCCACCACAAACCGTTACAGAACACCGACAAAATTTGTTGTCGAGGCGGTCGACTTCTGAGCCATTTCGATTCTTACATATATTTTCTCAGTAACTTAACCCCTTTAGATGCTTCGTATTCACTCTCCTCCCATCCCACCCAAATTTCCATTTGTAATAAGATCCCAATCCAAGTCCAAATTTCCACTACAACCCATTCCCACCCTTCCGGTTCATATTAAATCTAATAACAATTCTTTCACCGTTGTTCCTTATCAATCGTGCATTCTTGAATCAAATCCTAAACAAGTTTAGACTAACATAACTTCTTTAAATTAAAGTGAATATAGCAATTCTTACCGAGTCAGCAAGCAAAATCGCTCCTAGCTTGTCGCTCCACCAAAATCGCTCCACTTTGTCGCCACCCACAACCGCCGTCGACATAACATAAAACCACCCCATTCAATTATCTTTCATCCAATACCACTAATTAACTTCGAAATCGAGTTTACACTATTGATTTGTGCTTAAATTCACTAACCTTTTTGAAAACACGACGACTCCAAGAATTTTTTGCTCCACCACTATTTCCTCCACTTTAACTCCTCCAAACCGCCCTTTGCCGACCTTCAACACCCCAACACAATCAATTTCAGCATTACAACCTCAAGCAATGAAATTGAAGCTAACTATTTATTTGAAACGAATTCAAAAACTCACCTCTCAAAAATACGCCAATTCCAACGTTTTTGAATCCCCCACACTTGCTTTGAGTGTTGTTAGGGATTAGTTGTTCAATTCTTAGGTTGAATCGGTTGGAAGGAATTCACTCACCGTCGCTTAATTTGGCCGGGATGCTCGAATTTCCAAGAGATTTAGAATTCTCTCACTTCATTCTAGTGTTTCTAGGTTTGAGGCGAAGAATTTATGGTTGGATCGATGGAAATTGAGAGAATTTTGATTTCTCCTAGGGTTTTGAAAGGTGCGAAATGGGGAAGAAGAGGCGATTTGATTTCGCGTTTTTTTTTTTTTTTTTTTTTTTTCTATTTGGGTCGCGATATATTTAGGCCCAAGCCCAATATATCCTAATTATACTTAACGCCCTACTTAGACTCCTAACCACTAACGAATTTGACGCCGCGTCGTGTAATTATTTTTCCGCTCATCTCGCTAAATTTAATCTTCTATATTCTATCTCACCGCGATGCTATAATGATGACCCAATCATGCGTGTAAGCTGTTAACTTCGTGCCGCCTTTCAAGACTTGAAAACCGCTTAACCGCCATTTTTGGTCAAATTTCAGTATAAGATTTGCTCATCTAACGGGGCTTAGGAGTCGGAGTTAAGTTTCAATGAAGTTACGACGTTTGAAAATATAAACCCGACGACCAATTTACATAAATGACCCTAGATTTATTATGAAATTTACAAAAATACCCTTTAATAATAATTCAGGTCTTTACATCCTACCCTCCTTAAAAGAAAATTTCGATCCCTCGAAATTAAATCATACCTTATTTCTAACAATTCTCGGATATTGTTGCCCTCATGAACTTCTTTCTCCCATGTTGCTTCCTCCACGTTGTGATTTCTCCATAAGACCTTTTACCAATGGAATGACCTTGGACTTGATCTCTTCTCTCGTGATCTAAGATCTGAACTGGCCCTTCCGGATAGGTAATGTCTTTTTCCAACTCCAACGATTCCAAATCAACAACATGTAGTGGATCCGGCTCATACTTGCGCAGCATCGAGATATGGAACACGTTATGGACACGTGATAGCCTTTCTGGTAGCTCGAGCTTATAAGCTAGCTCAGAGATCTTCTGAATAATCAGGAATGGTCCCACGTATCTAGGTGCAAGTTTCCCTTTCATCCCGAACCTCTGAATGCCCTTCTTCGGAGATACTTTCAAGAATACCCTGTCACCTTCATAAAATTCCAAGGGACGTCTACGCCTATCCGCATAACTTTTCTGACGACTCTGGGCTGTGAGCAACCGATTCCGTATCACTCTAATCTTCTCGGTGGTGTCACTAACCATCTCTGGCCCCAACATAATACTATCTCGGTTTCATCAAAGAGAGGTGTTCTCGCAAGGTCCGCCATACAACGCTTCAAACGGTGCCATACCAATACTAGATTGGTAATTTGTTGTTGTAAGCAAACTCGCCAATGCCAAATGAGTCTTCCAACTACCCCCAAAATCAAGCACGCAAGCCCGAAGCATATCCTCTATGATTTGGATGACTCTTTCCGATTGCCCATCGGTCTGCGGATGAAATGTTGTACTGAATTTCAGTTTGGTCCCCAATTCCCTTTGAAGACTTCTCCAAAATGAACCGTAAATTGAGTACCTCTATCTGAAATTATCGAGAGTGGTGCCCCATGCAACCTCAAGATTACATCGACACGTAGATCCTACTTAGCTTTTCAGCAGAGTAAGTAGTCTTAAATGTATGAAATGGGGGCGGACTTGGGGATCTATCAACAATGACCCATATAGAATCCATTCCCTCATCGGGTCCTCAGAACCCGGATACAAAATCCATGGTTATATTCTCCCACTTCCATTCCGAATCTCCAGAGGTTTAAGAAGACAGGTGGTCTATGGTGTTTCGGCTTTCACTGTTGGCATGTGGCACACTTCTTAACATATTCCGCAATGTGTCGCTTCATGCCCGCCACCAAAACTGACGTGAATCTAGATCTCTCAGACATTTTGGTACCCCTGTGGTGAATGGTATACTTCGATCTATGTGCCTCCTTCAAGATACTATTCCGCAAAGAGTGATCAAAAGGTACCCAAATTCTTCCTCTGAATCTGATGCTTCCGTCTCCGGATTTTTCCCAATCAACATCCTCAAGCATTATTCACATATCCTGGTACCTAGGTCCATCCTTCGATGTATGCGGGCATTCACAATCTCTCGGACTAAGGGTTTTTTTCTGCGTCACCGTCATCTATGCTAAATAACAGCACTTTTGAGGATCTCCACTTCCATTTCCCGTGATTTCAAAACCATAAGAAGCAGCAGACTCCAGCAATTGCCACTCCTTCATCATCATCTGAGCACAAACATGTTCTCGCTTCCTACTCAATGCATCTAAGAACTACATTTGCTTTTACCGGATGGTATTGCAATGTGAATGTATAGTCCTCCATGTACTAACCCATCTCTGCCTCATATTCAAATCTTTTTCATGAGAACAAGTACTTGAGACTCTTGTGATCGAGAATATTTCAAACTTCTCACAATACACATAATGCCTCCATATCTTTAAAGCATGAATAATCGCCGCTAACTCCAAGTCGTGAGTAGGATAATTCTTCTCATGGGCATTCAATTGTCTAGACGCATACGCTATCACTTGGCCTTCTTGCATTAAGACACATCCTAACCCGGTGTTAGAGGCATTAGTATAAATCACATAGCTCTTCCCCGGATCTGGAATAGTCAAAACTGGCGCTGTTATCAATCGCGTCTTTAGCTCTTGAAAGCTTTTTCAAGATGCCTCCGTCCATTCAAACTTCACATCCTTTCGTGTCAATCTAGTTAAGGACGACGCTATGCTAGAGAATCCTTCTACAAAACGACGGTAATAACCTGCCAATCCCAAGAAACTTCTGATTTCCGTCGCTGACGTCGGTCTCGGCCAATTATTCACTGCCTCTATCTTTGAACGATCAACTTTGATTCCATTCTCCGATACAACATGCCCTAAGAACCTCATTTCATTCAACCAGAACTCACACTTGCTGAACTTGGCATAAAGCTGATGATCAACTAATGTTTGAAAACCATCCTCAAGTGTTCCTTGTGTTCAAATTTCTAGTCTTGGAATAAATCAATATGTCATCTATGAATACGATAACAAATTGATCTAAGTATTTCCACATCACTCGGTGCATGAGATCCATAAATGCAGCTGGAGCATTTGTCAATCCAAATGGTAACACCAAAAACTCAAAATGCCCTAGCCGTGTGCGGAAAGCTATCTTCTGTATATCTTCTTCTCGAATTCTCATCTGATGGTAGCCTGTTCTGAGATCTATCTTCGAGAAATACTTGGCACCCCTTAACTGATCGAACAGGTCATTAATCCTAGGCAACGGATATTTGTTCTTGATAGTCACATTATTTAGCTTCCGATAATCCACACATAGCCGAAATGACCCATCTTTCTTCTTCACAAATAACACCGGTGCTCCCCAAGGTGACTGGATCTCCCTTATGAACCCCAATCTTTTCAATTCATCTAACTGGGACTTGAGTTCTCTCATTTCGAGATGAGCCATTCGATAAGGAATCATCGAAATAGGCGAGGTTCCCGGCATTAGATCTATGACAAAATCTATCTCACGCCAGGGAGGCAATCCCGGCAATGCATCTGGGAACACCTACCAAGAACTCACTAACTACGAGGAACAAGCTCGAATATTCGAACTTCGCCCTTGGAGACTAAGACCGCCTAACAATCTGTATCTATCATACTTGAAGTCGGACTTGGCCTTCACCACTCGAGATACCGATTTCTAATCCCCTCAAACACAACCTCAGCTGTCCCCAGACTTAAGCGTCACTGTTTTAGCAAAACAATCTACATGGGCATGATACTTCCCTAACAAATCCATCCCCACGATGATATCGAAATCTTTTAGGTCCATCACCGTTAGATCGACTATCATCTCCCTATCACCTATCTTTATCACACAATGGTGACAAACTTCAAAGAACATAGTTTTCTTTCCTAGAGGAGTAGATAAAATAAGCTTCCTCCGGTATTAACTACTTCCAACCCAAGAATTTCCACCATAGTTTTAGAAATGAAGGAATGAGTAGCACCGTATCAAACAAGACATGCACCTTATGAGTAAACAAACATATCATACCTTCCACCACTTGATCGGTAGCAATTGTTATCTGCCCCCATAG
Organism: Coptis chinensis; assembly: GCF_015680905.1. Taxonomy (NCBI): domain Eukaryota; kingdom Viridiplantae; phylum Streptophyta; class Magnoliopsida; order Ranunculales; family Ranunculaceae; genus Coptis; species Coptis chinensis. Next base: position 92,335,138 of record NC_141462.1, read on the forward strand.
CATTATATATCGTGGTCTTCCTCTTGGGCCGATGGGGATCCACAACTTCTTCCTCCGCACTAGATAATACACCTTGGCACGTGGTCTCGGTTCCACCCCCGGTGGACTTGGGACAAAACCGCTTTGATATGCCCTTCACGCAGAACTATAGCAAACCACACTCTCTCTCTCCCCGACGGTACTCTGGTGGTATTACAGATTGCAATCTAGCTCTCTCGACCCCGAGGCCTCAAATTCTTCACCGGTGCTCGTGCGAGAAGGAGCGGAGTACCCTCGGTGGCCTCTCGTGATCCACTCATCGGTCTCGCGAATCGGTAGACTCTGTGGCTGGCCTAACCACATTCAACCCCGTATGGTACGGTGGTGCCCTCCACTGTGGTGCCTCTTTGGATGACCGGGCCTATACATCTGTTATGCGACCTCGAACCACTACCTTGGTAAACCTGCGCTTCTTTCCCGTGATCCCGCCTACCCCCGAGATGTCGATTGCCTTACCCTTCCAACCCTCTTGCCTCTCAGAGCAATAATCGATCATCCACTCTTTCAATACCTTGAGCCCTTCTCACAGCCTCAAAGATAAGAATCAATCAAGGACCGACATCTTGCTCTGCAGATATACGGTTTCAGCCCGTCAATGAATTTCCTCGCCTTAGCTTTTTCCGTGGAAATCAGCTCCTTCCCGTATCGTGAAAGAATAGTGAACTTCTCTTCATATTGCCCCACTGTCATGTTTCCTTGTTCTAACTTGAGGAATTCCATTCGCTTCTTAGCTCTCGCCGCTTCGGTAACATACCTCAAAAGGAAGAGTTCCTCAAACTTAGCCCAACTCATAGGAAACGTCTCCCACGCCCTTAACACCGATCCACCGGTGTTTGGCTTCACCTCTAAGCATGAAGGCGTGACCAAAGTAACCCGTTCCGCATCGGTACACATCATGGAGTCCAAAGATACTAGCCATGTCTAACAACCAATCTTGGCTACTTTAACCTCGAAGACCCCACAAATTTAGGTGGACGTAGCCTGATGAAATTTGCAAGCAGAAACCCCGATTGACTTTGCACTGGTGGTCTGAACTCCTCAACTCTCACTGTGGTTGGGGATGCTACCTCTGGTGTTACACCAGGTGGAATAACAGTGGATGTCAGAAGAGGTTGGGGCTCGTTCCTACTAGCCCTCAAACTTTCGATCTCAGCTCTCATCTCATTTTGTGCTTGAGCCATTTGATTCATCATAGCGAGGAGCCTATCCATTCGGTCCTCCCGACCACGATCCGTAGCATCATCACCACTAGTACTTTCCGGATCCATGGTGACTATTCTGCACATACACAAAGAGCCAACTCAGTGTATGATAAATTAGAGAGAGAGTTCTCGAAATTATGCAAGAGGCGCAGGTCGCGCCTTATGGAACTCACATGCACAGAATGAGCGCGAGTAGAATTTCAAGAGATGAGCGCAGGTGCGCTCCTACAGAGGGCAGGTCGCGCCTTGCACCTCGAAATGAAAATTCACTCTCGACCTTATGGTGTCCGATTCGTCAAATTTTTCCGACACGTGTCCGCGCTCTCCGCTGTGACAAGACAACTACCCGTGCGACGTCTCGACATTGCTAAGCTAGTATTAACGCTTAATGGAACGTAAATACTACTTAGGGTTTTATCGGGTTCCGACTAAAACTTATAAAACGCGTCACAACCGAGTCCCCCCACTACAGCTCCCAGACGGATCTAATAGTGGGACGCCTCGATACCGCGTCGTTTCGTCACCGAGACCCAAAGACACATCTCAGGGACGATGAGTGAATCTCGAGGGTCGACACCACCACAATTCTACCAAAATTTCGCAGAGTTTCCTTTGTTTAATCGACCCCGTAAACCCTAAACCCGTCATATAAACCTCGTCATAACACGGAAATCCTAAACTACAACCTTCCAACAACCATATATATACAACCCAACCTTCTAAACAACATTATATACATCCACCCTTTGTTTTAAGTGTAACTCGCTACCGAATACATCAAATAAATACATCAAAAAAGCGGAGCTCTATAAATATACAACCAAAAGAAAAGAGCTATGCTCATTATATACAAAGAAAAGAATAACCCCTAGCTTATCTATCTGACCCAAAAGTATAAACTTGACTCTGCTCTCTCGTCAAGCATAAGGGAATCCTCCCAAATCCCCATAACCCTCATCGCTAGGGTTAGGAAAAGCCTCCTCCAAGAATCGGCTCGTGCGAAATGTTAAGTAGGATGAGCAACAACGATGCCCAAGAGAAACACACATAACCAATAAATAGTCTACTTATAGAAAACATTTAAAACATGCGTGGTTTCTATAATAGTATTCAAATATTGTGACTATGTATATATACATCACTAACTAGCGTAAATCATCTCGACATGCTTCATTGATATACAAAATAGAGTTTGCACATTCATCATACAACTATTGTGGTTTGCGATCCTATTAGAATGGTGGTACGACCGGGTACTCATCATCCACATGCAATCTCGGTTCAGTACTTTCCAGTGTGAACCATGCACCATTGTTTTCCTGATTTTACCGGCAGGGAGCTAAAATGCCGTTGTTGTGTTCGTACACACAAAATTCCCAAAGCTTTTAGGGCTCGGGTGGGCCCTGTGACCACGACCCCCAAACGGGCTGTCACCTAATTTACGGTGGTCAACCGCGTTCGACGACCGCAGATCGCGGGGATCCTCGACACACATTCGTGAGTGGACTAAACTCTCACTCCTCGCGTCTAAAACCTCATCGAGGTAGCATGTAACCCCACACAAGCTAATCACCATACAGCGTGACACGTACAAACATGGTTATCTAGAAAAGTAGAAAAGGAATTTCCGGACTACATCCAATGATGCATCCCTTTAAAGGTGGCCCACCACCTCGAAGGTGTACACCCAGTTGGAATCCTAGAGCTTAACGCCGCCTCCGAATTTCGACAACGGTTCCTTCTTTATAGAATTCACAATTCCTTTTCTAAATCCCTCGTGATAAGCATAGTAATATCTATATATATACTCAGATTACCCGATTGTTTTCAAATACTCTATTTACATATTTAGTTTTTCTTTTAAAACTGTTGGTTTCTTTATGTGAGTTCCTCGATTTCCCACCATCGAAGTAAAACAACCTATGACTCCCAAACGGGCTACTCATAGTAAATAACAACCGATGATTCCTAAACGGCTAATCATCGTAAATAACCACCTAAACTCTATCCGGGGACAATCCGTAACCTCACACATATTTACAAACAACCGGGTAATCCTCACCAGAGATACAAAATCCATCTCTCTCTCTCTCCCATCGGAGACAAGAGACGCCTTGAACCCTTCCCAAAACCAGTTTTTTCTTTTAACAAAAAAGCAAATCTCCGCTACCCCGATTTTACCAAAAAAACTATTTCACACGAAAGCTATCTATATATACAGTTTATATCGAGGAAATACAGTGCAAAACATGAATATCATATATACATGCATGGTTGATAAGCAACTATCTATTTCCTATTTAAACAATTCAAATCATGCATGAAAATAAGCAGACTATATATTGGTATGTAGGTTCCTACCTTAGCAAGCTCCGTTCTCCTCAAGCCCACTTAACTAAATCCAGCCCGCTTAACCGAATCCAACTCCTATAAAATCATATAAGCCCAATCGTAAATCTATTAGAACCCGAAGAAGACAATTAATATTTCCTTTCAACATAAGTCGAAAGAAATAATTACTCGTTGATTATATTAACCACTAACGTAATTATTAACGTACTACCCTTCTAGTTACCAAAAGTTTTGTTCTAGACTGCTATAGGCCACCACAAACCGTTACAGAACACCGACAGGCTGCTGTCAGGCAGTCTGACTACAGGCCATTTCCAGTTCTTACATATATTTTCTCAGTAACTTAACCCCTTTAGATGCTTCGTATTCACTCTCCTCCCATCCCACACAAATTTCCATTTGTAATAAGATCCCAATCCAAGTCCAAATTTCCACTACAACCCATTCCACACCTTTCGGTTCATATTAAATCTAATAACAATTACTGTCGTGTTCCTTATCAATCGTGCATTACTGAATCAAATCCTAAACAAGTTTAGACTAACATAACTTCTTTAAATTAAAGTGAATATAGCAATTCTTACCGAGTCAGCAAGCAAAATCGCTCCTAGCTTGCTGCTCCACCAAAATCGCTCCACTTTGTCGCCACCCACAGCTGCTGTCGACATAACAACCACCCCATTCAATTATCTTTCATCCAATACCACTAATTAACTCGAAATCGAGTTTACACTATCGATTTGTAGGCGAAATTCACTAACCTTTCGCGAAACACGACGCACTCCAAGAATATTTTGCTCCACCACTATTTCCCTCCACTTTAACTCCTCCAAACTGCCACTGCCGACCTTCAACACCCCCAACACAATCAATTTCAGCATTACAACCTCAAGCAATCGAAATTGAAGCTAACTATTTATTTGAAACGAATTCAAACTCACCTCTCAAAAAATCGCGCCAATTCCAAACGTTTTGAATCCCCACACTTGCTTTGAGTGTTGTTAGGGATTAGTTGTTCAATTCTTAGGTTGAATCGGGTGGAGAGGAATTCACACCACCGTCACGCTGATTTGGCCGGGATGCTCGAATTTCCAAGAGATTTAGAATTCTCTCACTTCATTCTAGTGTTTCTAGGTTTGAGGGCGAAGAATTTATGGTTGGATCGATGGAAATTGAGAGAATTTTGATTTCTCTCTCCTAGGGTTTTTGAAAGGTGCGAATTGGGGAAGAAGAGGTGCGATTTGATTTCGCGATTTTTGTTTTTTTTTTTTTTTTTTCTATTTGGGCCGCGATATATTTAGGCCCAAGCCCAATATATCCTAATTATACTTAACGTCCTACTTAGACTCCTAACCACTAACGAATTTGACGTCGCGTCGTAATTATTTTTCCGGCTCATCCCGTTAAATTTAATCTTCTATATTCTATCTCACCGCATGCTATAATGATGACCCAATCATGCGTGTAAGTCGTTAACTTCAAAGCCTTTCAAGACGCTAGAAAACCGCTAACCGCCATTTTTGTCAAATTTTCAGTATAAGATTTGCTCATCTAACGGGCTTAGAGTCGGAGTTAAGTTTGATAAAGTTACGACGTTTGAAATATAAACCCGACGACCAATTTACATAAATGACCCTAGATTTATTATGAAATTTTTAAAAAATACCCTTAATAATAATTCAGGTCTTTACAAGGAGGCGGTGGTGAACTTATGCTAATGGGAGAGGTGGAAGAATAGAGGGGTATAATAGATAATATAATTTTTTAAGGGTGAGTTTATAGATGTAACAAGGGGAGAATATTAACACTCTAAAATTATTGTTTAATGGTACCAAAAACATAAAATTGTACACCCCACCAATTAACAGCTAATTTTATGTCAATTTAGAGTTGGTTATTGTATTTAGAGTCAATTATCAATTACATGAAAGATGCATTATAATTAGAGCATACAATCGGAATTAGAACAAATTAGGCATTTTATTAAATGCCCAAGTCTTATCTCAAAATTAGGGTTTGACCTCAAACTTTAACTATAAATTAGAGTTTGGTCCTAAGGGTAAATGTGTCAATATATAAATAAAGATGAGTAATCGTCAATTTTGGCCTAAATGCAAATAAACGATCAATTGGTGACCAACTGCAAATTATCTAATTAAAAAGTGGCCCAAAAGCTAAATAGCCCTAGATTGTTTGATATGATAATTATTAGACTCAATAAAATGTTTCATTTAGGTTGATTTTTGACTTAATATCTATCTAACAAAATAAGGAAGTGTGGGATCCAAAATGCCCCATCCAATGGTAGATAATCATTCTCACCAAAATATGACTTGGCAGATCCAAATGTTTAGTAGGTCTGTGCAATTTTGTTAAGTGCAATCAATACCATGGGATCTATCCAAAAATTAGCCAAAAGTAAAAAATTGCGGCTGGACTTATAAACTGTTAAGCCTCCAAATTTGATATGGTACGGCACAATTGGCTGACCCAATTGATGCTATTAGGCTTATGGATAATGGGCAATTGGGCTGACCTTGTGCCAAAGGCGCGACGTGTTGTTTTGTGCCGAAGGCACGCATACTCCTTGCGCTGAAGGCACAACGAGTTGTCGGGAGTAGCGCGGCAATATATTTGTTAACTAGCATATTAAGCCTTTCTTTAGCTTTTCAGAAACCACAAATCCTTTACCCTTTTAAAAAACAAAATAAAAATAAAAATCAGCCTACCCATCTTTGAATGAGTCTAAGAATAGAGATGAAATGAAGAATAGAAAAGAGAAAGACCTGTAAAACCAAGAATTTGTTAGTTGCTTTAAATAAGAAAAGAAAGTTTCCATCCAAAGAAAAATAAATAAATAAAATTAGAACTCCAAAAACAGAATCAAAAGAGTCAAAAGCAAAAAATAAATAAAAAAAATAGTTAAGGATGGAAACAAAGTGTAGAAATAAAGTAAGAACAAGATTTTCTCTAGTTACATAATATGGATACTCTATTATCTCAGACTTGTCATTTTTAAAAATCTATTTCCTTCATTCTTAAACCATCTCTTAATCCCTGCAACACCTAATAAAGATATCTAGCTCAATTAGGAATAGATTAGTGTGATAGTAAGTGGAAGATGTGTTTGATCGACTTCGGCTTTCTTGTGTGTCATTGAGATTGTAAGGTAAAGTGTACCCACTGTGCACTGGAGTGAGCAAAACTTGAGTAAAAAAATCAGAGTGTTTTTGTTTTAACATATATGTGAAGACCCTACTTAAGGACGTTATTCTAAAGTTTTAAACGAACCTATTATTGCATTTCATAGAATAGTTCATTATATATATGTTTATCCGTAAATGATTGATTATTATGCACGTATTAACTTAAATTTCGAATTTATTATTCTGTATTCATTGATAGTGAGATGTACAGATATTTGAGAATAAAGTAGGAAACATTAATTTTATTTCTTAGTCGTTGTGGTATAGATAAAATTTGTAAATACCTTCTCTGGAAAACTCTCACAAGGCTATAACTCGTCCACGATGAAAATATATGGGATCCATAGGAGATTTGTAAAAAAAATGTGCTTTATTTCATAAAACTGATAGAAGTATTATATTGTTGAACAACTGCCCATAAGACAAAATAGGGATTTCAATCTCTATGATTGATTTGGAGTAAAGAATCAAGGGTCACACTGGAGAGCTAAGTATGTGCATGTGCAAACGTTCCCGGAACATTGGCCTGAACCAGACATAAGTTCACAAACTTGCTGGCACTGGGTTTGACATGTATTTAGATTAGTATACTTCTTGACACAAACTTTCTTACGCGCCCCTTGCGCTTCACCTGTCCACCGAAATAAATAAATCAGATACTTGAACAATAATTACTTGGTGCTCAGACCATTATTGTCACTTTTTCTTGAATTCGAAATGAATAGTTGGCTTACCAGACCAGACGAGAGAGAAAACCAACAAGATGGTGAGAATTAGGTACACTGTCTTCATTTTCACTTGGTGCTTAGTTTCTGCTTCCAAATGGGTCACTTGGTGCTCAGACGTCCAAATGGCACGAATTTATATAGGTAGAGATTGTCAAAATCCTGAAAATTAAAATCAAGTTGTGAATATCTCATAATATTATCTCTATTTATTAGTTATCCTCTTTTTGAAAAGATCTCTTGTAGTCGTTATGATCAAACAATCAAAACGTACAATCACTTTTATGACTTTCCCTACGAGGTACATTAATACCGAGATTTTGAGAATCAACAGGAAATGTGTAGAGCAGAAATTGCCTTCATGTCAAACATATTTATATTGCACCCATAGTTAGTAATTCGCCAAATTATTCACGAATTATTCGCGAATTATAAGGTTTGGCGAATAAAACGAATAATTCGGTAAATTTTTGAATGATACGGTTTAATTCGCAAATTAGTTGGGTCGGGCTTATAATTGCCGAATTATTCGCGAATTATAAGATTTGGCGAATAAAATGAATAATTCGGCAAATTTTTGAATGATACGGTTTAATTCGCGAATTGGTTGGGCCGGGCCTTAGTTGGAACCAAAAATAAATGTATTAGTAATAGTAAGTAGAACAAAAAATTTGACATTTGTATTATTTTTTCATGAATAAAATTGTAAAAATAAAAATAAAAACGTTATATACTTATATATCAAAATTTTAAATGTAAAATATATAGCCGAATTTTAAAGAAATACATTCGTATTATACCCGTTTAAAACACGTATATCGTATTTTTACCGTTAGCGTTTTATTGGACCGAATATTTAAAAGTATTATTGTTGAAAATTTCAAATCTTAGGCGAATAATTAACGTATCGAACTTTTGCCGTCCACAAATTTACTAGCTATGATTGCGCCTGATTTGACAAAGTTTGACAAATTCTCTTGAGAGTATCTTACGTTTGAAGGCATTCGTGATGGTGTTGAGATTCTACATACAGATATGGAGAAGCACTTTCAGGTTCAACAGAAAAAGCTGTTTACACACCCTATATGGGTGTGCACTAGCATTCGAGTGTTGGGTTTTCCTTCATGTGCCCGCTTTGAATGTCCACCGGGTGGATGGGGAGATATTCCCCTGGTTTCGAAATTGGGTGGGTTTCCCTGGAAAAACCACCTGTGGGAGAACTTGGGAGACCAAATTAAACAACCCCAAGAAACTGACTGTGCTGGGTAAGTTACATATTCATCTGAAGGTGCAAGTAGAGGGAGTCTACAGAAAGGTGCTAAAGGTTTATAAGTCTTGCTACTTTGGATTTGATGGATGGTTTTTATGTTATTATTATTGTTGTATTGGTGCTGAATTTCATGGTTTGTTACAGCAAGAACCTGATGATAAGAAGCTTATTTCTTTGGACATTTTCTGTGAACAGAAGAAGCAGAATGAGGTTAATTATTTTTTGTGTGTTGCACTTTTTATTGATATTGAGAATTTCAATACTGACAAAGTTTGTCATATGTGATCTCGTAATTGTAGGTCGTAACCCAGGTTGTAAAGTTGTTCTTAGAGCAATCTCATAATACTGGAAGTGATCATGTGGAGCAACGAACTGTGGTAATGTGTACTGCGATGTATCTTCATATTGCCACAATGTAGTTATGAGTAAACCTAATGTTTTGTGCTCCTGTACTAGTAGAATTTAAATCGGGTGCCTGCTAACGAAGTGAGGAAGGTGCCTACTAAAACAAGAATAAATTTGGTTCTGAATGATGAAGAAAATGTGGTGATTTTATGTGTTATTGAATATATGTTATTATTTTCACTACAAAAATGCAAGATGAATAAAATTTTCCCTTGAATTCAGCCCTTGCAGGTATTACTGGAACGTCGTGCGAAAAGAAGAAAATGTTCTGTAGTAAATTGACAACCATTGGTAATTAATTAAGTACTCTTGTACTCCAGCCCATCCCTTAAATATTTTTTTGGAAGCTGATATAGTGTCTTGGTAAATTTATATGTACTTTCATATTTGTAGTTAATTAAAGGAAACGGGCCTTGTGCTAAAAGAAAGGGTGATAATGAGAATAGTAGTGATAATGATTTTGTTTAGCCTCCAAAGAGGAGGGCAATAGCACCATGTGAGAATAAATCAACTAAGAAAGGAAAACAAACCAGACCACCAACCAAAAACCACAACAAACCTTCAACTAAGAATAGTCCCAAAGAAAAGTCTATTCCAACAAGCAAGCAGCGGGAGAACCAATATTGTAGTGAGAGGATTGGGGGGAACAGTCATGAACCGCTAGGGCTTTATTATTTTTCGGAAAAGACTCCTGAAAAATCTGACGCGATAGTGGCAAAGGCATAGTTCACGGTTATGCAAACAGTGAATGAAATTAATAATACATCCGATCCTCTGCTATTTGCAAATGATGGGGCGGCCAACACTCCCGCACTTGCTGAGTACCATGGGGAACTTCAAGATGTGGTCGACAATACAGTGAAACATGACTTCATGACTTTGGCAGATGGTGTGAATATGTTATTACAGGATCCGACCGATATTATACACCCACCCGAAGATGCAGTAAGTTTTGACCCTGAAATACTGGACTCTTTGAGGAATGAAAATTTTGAGAAAGAGTTAAGTGATCAGCGTGTGTTTGCAAATGATGGGGCAACCAACATTCCCGCACTTGCTGAGTACCATGGGGAACTTCTAGATGTGGTCTACAATACAGCGGAGCTTGACTTCATGACATTGGCAGATGGCGTGAATATGCTATTACAGAATCCGGACGATATTGTACACCCACCCGAAGATGCAACAAATTTTGAAATTAAGGATACAACCATTGGAGAAGATTTGGACGTTAACACAACTAATGGAAAAGTGGTTTGTTCATTGTTCTGAACACCTTTATCTTAAGTTACAAGTATTTTTGCAAGAGTTAACATTGCAGGGTGCGTCTATTAAACATTGTAATCTACAATTGTTAATCTCGGTATAAAATTTGCCTGCAAGAGTTATTTTTCCATCCACTGCGACAATGTAGTGTAGATATATGGCAGTGTAATAGTTCGCACATAATATGTGATGTTTCTGACAACTGATTTCTGCAGGGGAAGCAATGGTATACTTCGAAGAGTAGGCAGTGGAACAAATTTTCTCACCTTGAAGAAGCAATATATACCATTTGCGAAGACAAAATTCATGCAAAATTTGATGAAATTCCATTGGTAGGGATGAACTACTCAATACCCACAGTGAATGAATTGCCTTGTGACCGCAATAAATGCACAACGTTTAGAGAACTGACTGCACATTACTGGAGCCAGTATGAGGAAAACGAAAGGGTTAGGGCTGTTGCATCCACTGTCATAGTCAGGCACTATGGACATGGTTTAGAACTAAATCTGATAAGCTTCTCCTTTCTCAAGCACCAAGGATGGCTGAACAATGAGGTTTATCTTCGCTTTGCAAAAAAAAATATATATATATATATATATATATATATATATATATATATATATATATATATATATATGTTGTTGATTCTTACCAGTTAGTCACCCTCTTCCTCTATTTTACCACTTTTTTTTTTTTTTAATTTCCCTTTAAGGTTGTCTCCATCTGCATGGAATTACTTAGAAGTGGCAGCTGAAGGAGGGGCAATCTCGGTATAAAACTCGGGATTCAGGAAAGTACACTATTATTACGGACACGCTCATTCCGGTTAGTTATGTCACTCTCCACCTCATTCTCATATTTTTAGCAACTGTATTACTTAACAATTGGAATTTTCGAGTTATACAGGTTTCCCTACTTACCTTATGTGGAACCCTAGAGAGCAAGTTAAATTATGGAAGTCTGACTACAGAGCAAAAGATTTTAGAAACTACGTCCCTAATGCCATGGAGCCTGACCATGCTCTTTAGAGATATGGTTTTAGAAAAAATTGATGTACCCCACACAACAAAATCTAAAGGAGTAATGATGGCTTTGAGTGTGGGAATGAACAAACACTGGGTTCTTGTTGTTTTTGACTTTTCTACTTGGAAGTGTCTTCTGTATGATTCCTTAGAATCAGTAATGTTCGACACTCTACCAACTTTGAAAATGATAGGTGCAGTGCTACCTTATGGGTTGTTAGTACATGATCCTCAGTGCATACATCGGTCACAGTTGCAGAGACAGTGGGAAATTATTCTAATTGACTGCGTTAAACAACGCGATTCATGGAATTGCGGTGTTTTCGTACTAGTTATGCAGATCAGTTGCTACTGGGTGCACATGTCCAATTTGGAAGGGGCGTTGCCCATATTAGGATGACAATAGCGAAGGACCTTCTAGATTGTGGAATTACAGAGAGACGCCAAAGAAAAAGGAAGACGCCCAATCATTTTGTGTAAAGAAGGCATGGTCATTCATAGACCACCAATGAGTAAACCAAACCGAATACTTCTCATTCTTGATCTTAATGGTGTGCTTGTCCACATAGCTTACAAGCTCGACCTGCCACTCGGATTCAAAGCCGACACATTCATTTCAAGAAAGGCAATTATAAGGAGGCCACTCTGTGATGATTTTCTGAAGTTTTGTTTTGAAAGGTTCTATGTGGGTGTATGGTCATCAAGGAAAAAACTTAATCTGGTCCCGTCGCTTTCGATTTCATTATGAGCTTAAAAAGAAGGTACCAGTTGGCATTTTGTTGGGACCAATCCCATTGCACTACCACTAAGTTGCACACTGTTGACAACATTAACAAGCCTGTCATGTTAAAAAAAACGGGTCAAGCATTGGGATAAGGACGACCCAAATCTTCCTTGGGAGAGGAGAGAGTATAATGAATCAAACACAGTGATGTTGGATGATTCTCCGTCGTGATAAAGCATTGTTTAATTCATGAGACAACGCCATATTCCCGACTTCATAACGATTTTCAGAATAAAAACGATAATTCCTTAGGACACAGGGGTGATATTAGGATGTATTTTGAAGGATTAGCGACAAGTAAAAATGTCCAAAAGTACATCGAGCAACATCCTTTTGGCCAGCAAGCTCTTACGAAGAGCGATCCATCTTGGCTACATTATCTGCAACTCATCAATTCTTATTTGCATGCTCCTTCAGACCCTGGATTGTGAAAATTGGCGAATCATTTTTATTCTTATATACTGTTGTAATTTTTGTTTCCCTTTTTTGTTTGAGTGTTAGATGTTGTTGAAGTACTTGTCTGATTAAGTACTTTGCTAGATGTTGTTGCAGTAAATGAAACACTTTGTTTTGTAGTACTTTTTTGTTTGAGTGTTAGTGTTAGATGTTGTTTCCCTTTAACCTAGTTTTGCATCTTCCAACATGGATCCACTAGTCCACGTGCAACTAACTCACCTTTATCACTATGAGATTAATCTAACGGTTGTCATTGAGTAACCGTTGGAGAGTCGTTACAGTCATCTTTGTCAGCAATTGTTTCAAATTTAACCTTTAAAAGTGGTGAAAACTAAAAAAAAAAATCAGAAACTGATGTCTTCTTCTTCAACTAATGTTGGTAAGTTCATCATTTTCAATATTGTCATCTTTTTCGTTTTTCTGCAACAGGAGGATTTTTCAAATGATTTCGGTGATTTAAGGGGGTATCTAAAATTCTCTTGAAATTATATATTTTTCCAGATTCAGTGCCAAATTTGTGATGAAGTAGGACATCCAGCTTATAGATGTCCTTGGGTGTAAACCCCGTGAAGATCCTAAATGTGATGGGTTTCTTATGTTGCAGCTCTCTCAAATATCAAGAAATCCCGATAGAAAGTATCTAAAGTGCCAATATGGGAACTGTCAAAGTGGATTAAAATGGCTTGATGAGGCTATTTTAGATGTTAAAAATGATTCAACAAATGGATATCACAAGTGCGGAGATACAAGCCACTGGAAGATACAATGCCCATGGAACAATTGTGTCTGCAATAACAAGATGTGTGGTGGAGAGAGGTCACTCAAGACTACTCAAAATGGGTTGAACACTAGGAGGAAGTACTTGAAATGCTCACTATGTTTAAGTTTTGAGTGGTTGTCTAATGCAATGAGGGAGGCAAGACAAAAGACTGAAAAATTTGACCCAACGGTTACCATAAAGATGGCACTATCAGACAACTTTACAAAAATGAGTCTTAAGTAATGTATGCATGAATGAATCAAGATATGAGTGCCAAATCCCTGTAATGAATAAACATATAAATATAATTTTCTTAGTTTTTAGCAGTCCTAATCAAATAACAGTCCTTAATGAAATAACCTAATCAATGTATGCATGAATGAATCGAGATAACAGTCCTTTAGGGTTCTTGACCCAATCAATTTAGGGTCAATAAATATCTATGGGAAGATCTATACCTTACACTTATTGGGTTGGTTTATTCTCCCATATTTATTCAAAAATGCTAAAGAGACAGCTACTGGCCTCTATCTACGTGACAGACCAAACACAATATGCCACGTGGCAACTACGAAACTGGATACCGGTTGATTAGAAAATAGAGAAAATGGGCAAAAAAAAAGTTAATCAAGGAACTCAACCACCATTTTTTCTTTTAAATTTATATTTTAAACCGGAGTTAAAGGTTCCCAATTTCACAGAAGCAACGTAGCGTATTTTGTTTGGTTTGTCATTTAGATGGAAGCCAGGTTGTTCCCGTAGCATTACTCATATTTATTCTCTGTCTTTTTGGGAAGTGGGAAACGCAGGTCCCCATAACAAAACACAGACCCCAATTCACACCTTTAATTTCTTCCAATAAACCCACCACCCAAAGCTTTGAGAGATATTATTCACTACTAGACCTTTCCTTTCTTTTTCTCCCTTCTACTTTTGCCATACTAAATCTACTTTTTTAAGGTTTGCAAACATACGCTACATGCAAACTTATGGCATGTTCCCAATTAACCATGCGTCCCCTTCTTACTCCAGTTAATAAGGGAACTAATAAATAGTTATTCTATTCTTAAACCTCTTACTAGGGTGTAATACTTTGCAAAAATGGTTTGCAAAAAGGGAACTGAGACTTGAGAAAAGGTTACAGTAACCGCCATCCAATTCAGTATAAAATCCTTAAACAGAGTCGTGGAAACAGTTTATGCCATACAAAGTAGAAACAGACAACAGATCAAACATACAATGGCAGCCTCTTCATCTACTGCACACAACAACAACAACAACGGAAAGGAGTTGCATACAGATATGTGGGCAGAGGTTCTTAAACGTGCTCCACTCCGATTTGTCCATAAGTCAAAATTTATGTCCTGAGAATGGGAAAGCTTTACAAGTCCAAATTCCTTTGTAATGGATAACGCGTTACTCACAGGATCATTTCTTGGTTACCTTATAAATATTGACAAAAGATGGGAATCCACAGTATCTTTCGCATCCAACATTGACAACAACCCACCAATTCCAACCCCAACACTGAAGTACAAACCGTACGGTACTGCAATCATTGCATCTTCAATGCAAGGTATTGTTCTCTTGACCACACCTTACGAGAAAAACCAAAAATATTACGTTTGCAAACCAACGACAGGAGAGGTCTATCAACTCAATACTCCTAGGGTTATATTCTTTACAGAAACCCTTGGAATATTGGTGAATTCAATGGAACCATTATGTTTCACTATAGTTCGACTGTCAGATCCCAAATTCAACTCTATAAGGCCTATCCGAGCAAATAAAATGAAGCAATCTCGCATCAAGTATGTTGAATTGTTTAATTCCTGAAGTTTGAAATGGAGAAGGTTGAATGACTTGGAGTTGGCATTTCATGATGAACACATCAAGAAGCAGCCTGTAGTGGCTGCAAAAGGATCTCTTCACTGGGCTCTTTATGATGTAGGCATATTGGTATTTAACATTGCCCTCGAATCTTGGACGAGGATTGGGCTACCGCATACTAAATCCCCACCAAAGTCGTACATACTATTTCAGTTTAATGGTACTATTGCTATTATGTTCAGGTTCTGGGGTGAGGAGAACAATACTACTGAGAAATTAGAACTTAGAGTTTTACATGATTACGACAATAGGCTGTAGAGTGAACCGATGACGTATTTGTTGGACAAATTGTATTCACTACATTACCGTCACCCGTGTTTCGTTGACTTACCCACAGAAAATATTGCAGTTTTTTAATAGAACGACAATATTATCCTTTGGAACGATTTCAGTGTAGAGAAGTTGCTATTTGTCAAAAGAATCTTAACCATCGGCAATTATTAATTATTTATGAATTATTAACCATCGGATCAATTTTTAATTTATGAATTATTTGTCTTTCGTATATTTTCGTCTCTAAAAGCAAATGTATGAATAAGTAAGTGGTCATCTCAAATAAGATTATGTAGAATTGTTTCCATGGGCCAATTTAAAATATCCCAAGGCCCAAATAAAGCCCGTTATATATTTCAATTATATCCGTTATTTTGTGTGGTTCCCGGGAAACTTGTGAAAGAAAAAAGAAGCTTTCAAAAATGGCTACTTCTTTCTTTCACCCTGTTATCTTCACATACTCCAGAAAGCAAACTACTAATATTCCACCAGTAAAACTAAACACTTCTTTAACTCGTCTTCGAAGAACAATACCCAAATCATCTCTTCAGAACAATCCTAATAATTTAAAAAAACCAGGGCCAAAACCAAATAAGAACTCATTTTTTCGTTTCCTTCCCCATGTAAGGTAAGTCAAGTTTCTTAGCTTGTGTTCTGTTTTGATAAGTTGGGTTGTTTTTGAAGTTGGTTTGTTGGTTAGGAATGTGTTTAAGTTTGATGAGCTTGGAATTGAAATATTGTCTATTGCATTCCCTGCTGCATTGGCTCTTGCTGCTGATCCTATCGCGTCTCTTGTTGACTCCGCATTTGTTGGTCATTTGGGTATGTAATTTTTTTTTACTGCAAGCCAACTTTGTTGTGTTATAAATTTGAGCTGAAATGCACTTCATTTTTTTATGCAGGGTCAGTTGAATTGGCAGCAGTTGGTGTGTCGATGTCGGTGTTTAATTTGGTTTCTAACTTGTTTAATGTTCCTTTGCTTAACATTACTACGTCTTTCGTTGCTGAAGAGCAGGCATTGGCTTATGCTGAAATTAATAGTACTATTGGCATCAATACAAGTATGTATTACAAATTAAACCTCTTGATATGAACTCGTAATTTTATTTATATGTGATAGATTTAAGTGATAGAAAAAATTGTTGTGGTTATTGAATAAGGGCATCTTGTGAGGTGAACTGTTGCCTATATATGAATATCTGTAGGTTTACTAGTAGTCTTTTAGTCCTAGAGGCTAGAGGCATATGGAAAAATAAACTGAGGGAGTGGAAACCAACAAGTAAATTAATGATCATGTCAAAATGCTCTGTAAGAGGCTTTATTGAACTCTTGAACCTAGAAGTATATGTTAGGAATATCCAACTTAATTGTACTTATTTTTTACCAATTACCAAACTATACAAACCTTTTTGTCTTGTTTTTTAATTAAATGAAGCCTGTAGGTAAGAGGAAGGGATGAAACTATCTCCCAAGATAGAACGGATTATGCATCTAGACTCGTGAACACAACATAAGCCCTCTATGTGATGAATAGCAACTCTTTGAAAAGTCACAAGAACACTATTTTTCCTGCAGTTGTCAACTTCTTTGGCACATTTAGCTGCTGGCATTGTTTCAAACAAATGCATCATTTTGAAAAGGTTTTTCTCACATTAGCAGAAAAAAACCCATTTCATCTTAAATGGGGTAATTTGGGAGACAAACTACTCATTCATATTTTGGATCTGGCAAATCATTTTTTTAATGAATATCCTGTTCTTTTACAAATATCTGTTTGATCGGATTTAATTGGACGATCGATGGACTTCAATTAAATTTTTTGTATTTAGACAATTTTTTTTTGCCTTTAACTTCACCTTGTAACATGTCATTAAAAGCTTGACTTATCCACGGTTCAAACGGTTGAGTGATTTCAAAGAATATGAGTAAATCATTAAAAGCTTGGCATGGCCGGATATGCACTGCCTTATATAGGAATGGGTTAGAGTATAATATTACTCCGGTGCTAAGCTAATCGAGTCACAAACCATGAACCTAGATCTTGGGATCTCCAAATAACTAGGTTGGTTTTTCCATTATGATGACTCTTGGTTGATTATCTCAAAAGCTTTAAGCCCATTCCCCTTGATAATCTTTTTCTTGCTCTCTAGTTAAATCTTTTAAAGCGGATCCATGAATGTTATCTTTTGACCTTACATAGTCGATTGAGATAACTCCATTTGAGAGCAATTGTCTAGCGGTATTATGTCTTCGAGACTTCGGTTATACATGCTACTCAGATACCCTCGATGTATAGTCCTCAACCAGTTTGGAATATCCTCTAAGAAATGAGTCACTTAGCTTCATACCTACCCTGATCCAACGCTTATGAATTTCGATTCCATATATAGTGGACCTTACTATACGTTTGCTATAAGGATTTCTTTGAAATTTATGCATCTCTCCTAGAGCAAAACACCACATTTGATGTCTTTTGAGTAATGCTTCAACAAATTTCAATTTTGAATTGAGTAATTCAAGAAGATATATAATCCCCACATTTTTCCAATTTCTCATGACAAAGTCAATAAATTGGAAAACCATTTAGATATATGTTTTTCAAGTGAGGCTTCTTCTTAAAAGAATGTCACATATCATTCATATAGTGTAAAAAACACTTCTAAGACCTCAATTTTGCTTACAAGTATGCTTATAAAACAATATCTTAAGCAATCTTCTTTATTGACACTCTTTGGCGCAATAGTAAAACACATATATCTTACAAATAATACAATATTTTTAGAACCTTTTTAGCACCCTCTATTCCTAACATCTGGAATGAAGCAAGGATTCTCGGAATCTTGGATCATAATTCCCTCCAAGTGTGGCATTACCACCACCTTGTTTGCTTTCAAGAAGTCCATTCCAAGAATGACTTGGAAAAATCTGTCTTAAGTTGTTAGGAATATCCAACTTAATTGTACTTACTCTTTACCAATTACCAAACTATACAAACCTTTTGTCTTGTAAGTGCCTTCTTAATTAAATCCGGAGCCTAGTGTAGATACACTATGTCCCTTAAGACAGATTTTTCCCCTCCACGGTGCTTGAAGGTTGATGGGAAACTATCTCCCAAGATAGAACGGATTTTCTTCTATAGAAAGCTAGACTTCAATTCATAGACTCGGCCGAACCACAACATAGTAATGATCCGGTGTATTTTTCTCTCCAAATTCATCCACTATTTATAGGTGAGTGGTGCCTTTTCGAAACAACACGGTGACTCTTGGGAAAAAGTAAGCAACTCTTTGAAAAGTCACATGTTTGAAAGGACACACCATTTCGGCATATAACTTTGTTTGAACCGGTGTCTATTTGAAAAGGTTGTACTTTTCGGCATGATTTTTTTCAAGTTTCAAACCCGGTGCACATTTCGAAAGGTGACCTTTTAGGCATAATGATCGTTTCAAACAAATGCATCATTTTGAAAATGTTTTTCTCACATTACGTACTGTTTCAAGAAAAAACCCATTTCATCTTAAATGGGGTAACTTGGGAGACAAACTACTCATTCATATTTAAATGGATTTGAGCAAATCATTTTTCTAACAGTATATAAAATATATGATCCCATCATAATTTTGTTTATTGTTGTAGGTGAGGAAGGATGTGATTATGCATCTGCTAAGCCCATGAATAGCAAGAAGCTCTTTCCTGCAGTGTCAACTTCTTTGGCACTAGCTGCTGGCATTGGCATAGCAGAAGCCATCGCGCTGTCTTTTGGATCTGGCTTTTTAATGAATATCCTGTGTATATCTGTTGTACGTCGTAATACCTTTTTTTTTTTTTTTTTTTTTGGCCTAACTTCACCTTGTAACATGTACTCAAACGGTTGAGTGTTCAAATTGTGAGACCATAACTTTAATTTATATTTCTGTTGCTTACCATTTCCAGTGTTCTTCCTCAGATACCCTCGAGTCCTCAACCATATTAAATCTCTAATGAGCATACATTTTTAGCTTATATGTATGCTCATAATCTCAAAAGTTCTACTGGCTAAAATTTCTAAATGTGGGTTAAGAAGTCAAATGTAAAATTTCACCTACTGTTTTGTACAGGATTCACCTATGCGCTTACCTGCTGAGCAGTTTCTTGCTCTGAGGGCCTTTGGTGCTCCAGCCATAGTAATTGCACTTGCTGCACAAGGAACTTTCCGTGGATTTATGGATACGAAGACACCTCTATATGCCACAGGTAAGTAGCTAATTCTTAATTGTTGCACTCTCATGGTTTATCTTTACTAAAGATGTGCTAATTGATTTAACTAGCTGACTTGAAAGAAGCCTCAAATGACTCGATTCAGAATTCTTCTACCTGTTAAATCTAAGTAGCAAATAGAAGTAATATTAAGTGATAAAATTATTACATGAACTTATACTATGCAATTTGCAACTGAAAAACCATTAAAATATTGACTACTATTCTCCTTTCCCCCCCTTTTTTGGAGTTATCAATCAATATGGCTTATCCTTTTCTTAGTCGATATATCAAGTAATTCCTTTCGGTCTCTCTCTCCCTCATATGTAAGTTTAATTACTGGAGTGAAGTAAAACCTTGATGAATAAGATAATTTGTTATTCTTAGTAACTTATGTAGTTCATACACAAACATGGTCTTTCGAGAAAATTGAACCAAGTTGGTCTTTATAGGATGCAATGCTTCTGATGCTATGGAAATTGTGTTAGAAAACCTTCTCTTTACTAGTCTGACCAGATGTGCTCATCATAAGCTGGTTACCTGAGGGGGTAGATCTTTTATAAGTCAAGCATTCCCCTGTAATTCTTGACCTTTTTGTTTGTCAGAGCTTGTGCCAGTTATGAGCTTTGTGACAATTGTCTTGAATGTACACTTCTGCAAGTTGTCTAATATATTGCTGTTTTGGTTTATCAGTTACTGGCAACTTACTCAATGCGATACTGGACCCGGTTCTGATATTCGCCTTTGGTCTGGGCATTGGTGGTGCTGCCATCTCTACTGTGATATCTGAGTATGTCAAGAATGTGGTAAAAGTAATTACTAAATGATGTTGAGTTCACATGAATGTTTTTCCTCGTGGACAACTTTTGTGATATTTGCTTAGTTGTTCATTTTATATTCAGGTATTTGATTGCCGTGATCCTCCTTCGGCAGTTGAGTTCAAAAGTACTACTTGTCTCTCCAAGTATAAGTGGGAGGAGAATTGGCCGATATTTGACATCTGGTAAGCCTTCTGCCAACCAATGTCTTGAGGTAGGAGAAAAAGCTTGTTTCTCAAATCAGGGTTACATGAAAAGAAGTAATTTTAGCCTCAACTTAACATATATTGTTTGAAGTATCTCTAAGTCATCAAGAAGTCCAGTAGGAAGTACACGTTTATGTCCTGGATATATGGGTATAAGGATGGTATAGATATATGGGTATAAGGATGGTAAAACAAATTTGGTCTGGAGGAGCATAGGGAAAGCGAAATTCAGTCGTAGAAGTCTTAATTAATGTTTAAAGGTAAAGGTTACAATTTAACTGACCTCAATTTCGATAAGCTCTAGATTATATGAAGTTTAACCAACTTCTATGCGAAACAGTAAAAATGTGACCCCAGACATACAGATGCTGTGTAACGCAGTGATTATGTTCTCATTACTTTGATGGGATCAGCCCTGAAGTTGATCATTGCCATCATGAATTTTCATGTAATTTGTAGTCTTGTAGATTACTTACTATGGTGCTTTAGTTTTCTCCTAAAGTAAGAGTTTCCAAACAATCCTGTTTGCAGGTGGTCTTCTAGTAGGCAGAACAATAGCGGTGCTTTTTACAATGACCTTGGCAACATCCATGGCTGCACGGCAGGGTCCTATTCCTATGGCAGGTCACCAAATTTGCCTGCAAGTTTGGTTGGCTGTATCTCTACTTACTGATGCTTTAGCGCTTGCTGGTCAGGTACCAGTTATCCTATTCTTGCCCATATAAGATGGAATGAGTCATTATATTTTAGTAATGTTCATCCATTTACACAAATGAAGTGACCATTCTTTATAGGTCTATCTAGTACTGTACTCTGGCTCTTGTTGATGTCTACTGCATGAGTTTTAAAAAAGTAAGGGAAGCCCAAACTTCTAGGATAAAAAGATTATGTGAAACCAAAGTGGCATAGATTAACTGAAACTCAATTCCACAACAGGGGATTAGTTACCATTAGGGAACCCCATTGTGGAGCCTTCGTGGCTCAAATCTAACTCATTCTGATTTTTGAATCTCCAGTTCATACTATTGAACATTTCCCTACTTTTGATTCCTTTTGTTGCCCATACCCTGATCTTCAGTTCCCTTGTTTATGATTCTAGCTCAGATTTGCTTTTGTTCCTACTACTAATCATGCATGCATTTGGTAATTCTACATAAACAAAAAAACAACAAAACCAGGTTCCGACCTAAATGACATTGGCATGGGTAAATCAGTATCCAAACACGGTCAATTACCAAAAATTGAGGTATATAATCTTCAATGTGTCAACGTGTCTTCTCCAGTATGGATACTTATCTGTGTATCCGACCCCAGTTTTTTTTGCAATCTATGAAGCAAACATATGTGGATATTATTGGTCTCAACGGTTGAGTATATTTTATTTTCTTTTTCTGTTACTATTTTGGTACTTAAATTTGATGCTGATATTATAGTCATGGATCACTTTACAATCTATATATATAGCAAACATATGTGGACATATTCCAAGATGGATGGTATGATGTCTGAAATCTGCTTGAACTTCAGTTTTTTTTTTTTAGTGGAGTGTAGTAATTGAAAATAGGGTTAGTTAGAGATAACATCCCCAGTTGCAAGATCCAACGGCTACGAGATGAAGTTGTTTTTTCACATGAAGAAGCATTACCATTGGATCTTGAAAATGGGTGGGGTATACCTAATTGCAACTAATAATGAGGGGGTATCCCTAACTAACCCTTGAAAATATTTTGATTTTTATTGCTTATATGGACCTTTGTCCTCACCCACCTATGTTAATCTTTCTTCCTAGGCTCTTCTTGCCAGTGGTTACTCACAAAGAGACTATATACGAGCACAGGATGTGATCTACAAGGTTTTACAGGTTAAAAACATTTCTTCTATCAAACATTGTTTCCCTTAATATTGGCTGGCCTTTTCTTCATTATCTTTCAAGTGATTAAGTAGTTGGTTACTGTTTAAATATGATTCAGATTGGTTTGTTGACCGGAGTAGCTTTAGCTGTTATGCTGTTCTTCGGGTTTGAGACCTTTTCTCGCCTTTTTACCTCTGACTCTGCTGTCTTGGAGATCACAAGATCAGGGGTTCTGGTAAGGACCAGTGATTATTTATTGTCTTTACTATGTGAGAAGTCCGAGGGTACATGCAAGGCATGGTAGCTTTGAGATAGCCTAAAAATGGCATTTTGCATGACAATTATGCAAGGCGTTTCAACCACTCTGTGATTCCCACTGGATCTATAATATGCTTACAATGTACTGGAGTGGAAGAGCTACGAGAAGTTGCAAATGCATTCTGCTATTTATATCATAGCAACGCAGCGTTGCTACTTGGTGGTAGACTTGTAGCAATGCTGTTTATATCATAGCAACGAACCATTCGACTTTAATGAAAATTGGAAATCTTTTGATGGAACAGATGGTTGTAGTCAATATGACAGATTGATTTGACCACATCTAGGTGCCCCTCCTCCCCCTGAAAATGCAGTATTTTACTGTGAGACTGCATAAACTTATATATTTTTGAGAATAATTAAATCAAATGAAGAAAATACTAACACCGACACATATTTATGAGCAGTTTGTTGCTGGCTCTCAACCAGTGAACGCCCTTGCTTTTGTTCTTGATGGACTCTACTATGGCGTTTCTGATTTTCCATATGCTGCATACTCAATGGTATCTCTACATGTGGCACTCTCTTAACTGTGTCCTTTTCTAACTACTGTTATTTAGGAATAAAAGGTTTAATGTCAGATAATGGATCATCCTTACTCCTTAGGTGTTGGTTGGACTGATCACGTCGATGTTCTTATATTTTGCGGCTCCTGTATATGGTCTTGCTGGAGTCTGGATGGGGTTGTTTCTTTTTATGAGTTTGCGAGTAGTTGCTGGACTTTGGAGGTAATCCAAATTTTGTTATCTGATTGAGTTCGTCAGCTTTTTTTTATCCGTCGTGAAAGACTGTTATATCTTTACTACTTGGTTGCTAAGCTGATTGCATGCGCACACATAAATCTCTGCTCACATTGCATTTTTGCCTGCCTCTGGATGGACCATAGGCCAATATCTAGCAATATGTTGATCAGATCAATAAGCATTCTTGTGTTTGTCTGCTTCTGATATTGGAGCTAATACCGATCACTGAAAAAGAAAAGTTTCATAGAATTTAGTGATGCAAAGCCCATCTCTCTCTTGTTGGAATTTTTATTTTCTCTCTCAGACTGGGCACCAGAAGCGGACCATGGGAGATGGTTTGGTCAAATAGAGCTGAAAATAACTGACAGACATCAAATTTGGGGCCTTTGCGACAAAGAACACAAAAGATTGAACAATAACAAGGAGTGAAAAAGAAATCTGTTCCCCTACTCCTGAGGAAGCCCAAGCAGACTCATTAATCCAGCCGAGGTTGCTATTGCGGAAACTGTAGGTGGCAATTTTCCGGTCATTCGTCTGTCATCCGTCTTCAAAAGGATGCATAATTCCAAAGTTTCAATACTGGAATGTGCTTATATGCTCAGGTCTCCCGGTGAGACGTGTTTGAGCCGGGTCGGTTTGGTAGATGACATATATATATACGAAGGACATCATCCATGGAAATAATCATTGTACTTCAAGGGGAGAAATGTAAGGTGGTTGCATCTCGAAAACAAGTGATAAAAGATGTACGTTTTCTGTTTTTCTTCTTTGTATTTTTTTTCTCTTTGGATCTTCCCGTGATTATCTAAGAAATGTACATAACACATTTCAGATATGATCAAATATGATCAAATATAGATATTACATTTTTGATATTAGAATATCTGCAATATTGTCGCATGTACTTTGTTACTTTTCTTATTTGCTTACTCCTCTGCGAATACTCTTTGGCATGTCTCTGATGTTACGTTCTCTTGCTCTTTCTTTTATATATATTCAACCAAGAGGTGTTTCTCTCCTCTTAGTGGCTCTTACTGACTGGGTACCAGAACAGTATCCAAACTCTACAAACCTGCTTATATGAAAATAGATTACAAGCATAATAACAGGTCAAGCCATCACTTGTCTTCACTCAACTATGCTACAAACCAATGTTTAAAAATGTGAAAGCGCGGGACGAGGTGTTTGATCAGCTCATAAGCCTCAAGCAGCGTATGACGTTTTCTAAATTCTAAACATTTCCTATTATGTAAGTATAAAGTTCTAAGTCGTACAAATCAAAAGTGAGCAAACAACCAAACAGAAGTCCACAAAGTGAAGTAAACTTTGTGGTACATCATTATATACAACAATCTACTCATAAACTTGAGATTTATTTAGAGTTTATATATTATCATTAAGAGTTAACAATTATACTCCATTTTGCAAGACAAGAGGGAACACATAGATGGATAGATTGAAACGTTTACAAGTTAAAGTACGTACAAAATGGGTTAGTCTGGACGTTTGGTACATCAATAATTCAATACTATTTGAAGTTGATGTCTACTTGCACTAAAATTTTTTTTTTAAAAAAAAGTGATGGTCTAAATTTTTTTACGCCTCACTACTAAGGCGTACGCTTCAAACGACTCAACACTTCGGGAGCGACCTCACACACTGAAGCGTACGCTTCCATTGCATAAACGCCTTACTCAACACCTTCAGCTTCAAACCCCTTTTAAAACAATGCTACAAACCCTGTCAGCTATTCGTTTTATACTCAATACTGAAGAACTATCTAAAACCAAACGATTGTACGGACGCCTCATGATTATTTAAGCCTTAATATATTACTATATTAATCACCTCAACATCTACTTAAGACCTTATCCACACTCATCTTTCGGTAATTGCTAGAGGTAATAGTCCACATCCACTTCCGCCTGCAACTATTATCACTATACTCTGCTTGAGCTTTCATGCTTGGCAAGATAAAAAGTAACATCTGCACAAATTTTCAATATCGCATAGCACAATAAGGTGAAAATGCATAGCGAAATCCTGCAGAAGAAGAGAAAAGTTGGTTACAAGGCTCCACTAGGAACTTTGCATCTAGTTAATAGAAGCAATAGCATTCTTTCATGTTATGGTGGAGCTATATACTATCCGCTATTTGCATAGGCAACTCCTCTTTCTTTCTTTTACTCTGGTTAGGCATCAAAATAATGACCTGCAACAGCAGCCTGAGGAATATGTGTAGCCACCTGTTCGAGAGTGAACTTCTTGAGTTTTTCCTCCTGTGTCTAGCTGCCCAGCAGATACCACTCGAACCTGAGACCTGCATTAAGGTGGTCTAGTCCAGGCGGGCCTATCTGTTTTCTTCCTCTAGTATCAGTAAATCCTAAAATTTGCAATTGCACATAACATTAAATAGTTTCAGAGTTCCACCTTTGTATCTAAAGTCTAAAGGTTCTTTCTGCACAATTTGGTGAAGGGTCCACCTGTGTTGAGACTGTAATGGTGTAAAGGATACTTATAAACTGCTTAATGCATCAGCTTTCAGCAGTAGTAGTGTCAGAAACTTCCGCTAATGAACTAAAAAAAAGTTAGACAAACCCCATTCTTACAACCTAGTGACAAATCCCAGGGTCCAGAGTTTAAACCACGTATCAAAGGCGTCGGCACAATGGTGGTATTACTAGTACCAGTTCCACTTGGTATCAAGTGGGAAGGAGGGGTTCAATTCTGATCATTGACCTGTAGTTACGATTTCTATGAGGGTCTACCCGAGTATATTACTACTCTAGCCTTGGGGACCGGAAACCACATATTGAAGCAAGTTGAGAACAAAGTCAACAAACCACATATCCAACCTTCTTTTGAAGCTTAAGAACAAGCCTTGGAAAAAACCTTACTTGAAGTTCCAGGTGCAGTCTAAAGACATCAAAAAGATAAAACATTCAGAAAGAAAAACAACAACAATATAGGTCCCCATAACAAGGTGTTGCAAACAAATTTATTATGCTTTCTTTAACTTTTTATCTGCCTCAATATTTACAAGAGAGATTACTCAAGCTCCAACTTAGATGATTTTGTCAAGTAAAAAAACAATGTCATAAACCCTCCCTCTCGGGATGAGTAGTGTCAAGTCAGCCAAATTCTCCTCTAAAAAACCTATAGAGAATCCGGTAATGAACGAAAGAAATTATTAGATAAACATGAGTTTATACACACTACTAACTAATCCAAGAGTCCTGAGATAAAGAACATGCATCAAAGGTATCAATAAGATCGCCCTCCACTTCATGACTGAATCACAAAATCCAAATTAGGGGCCCATGAGTCATTCAAGAAATCATAACCAAATTCCAATTCGCCTGCTTCGTCCACGGACTGGAAGCTCCCTAACGGCTTTACATCCAGATTCGGCAGTTCATATGGTAAATCAGGTACACCTCCTTGCTGTAACTGGTTTGTCACAGGAAATCCAGGTTGCCCTAATCCAAAATGGCCCTGAGGATAGTAAGTGTAACTGTCATTTGGAAGAGGCTCATTGTTAGGATTCTTCTGCCCTATTCCAAATTGGCCCGGAGGATTGTAAGGGTAATTCTCATTTGGAAGAAGCTGAATGTTAGGATCAGAATTGAGACTCTGTAGAAACTGCTCCACATCAAACATGTCATCAATACTGTAATCCTTCAAGTAATCTTCTTGGCTTCCATACTGATTTAATGGTTTAACAAGGGGAGGAGCAGTATCCACATTCTCCTCCACTTCTTTCTTTACTCTACTCATTGACAGGGCACAAGTGGCACTCGATTCTGCATTCCAGTGTTCCGATTCAAGAATAGGGTACTCGTTCTGGTGCTCAATTTTCACACTGCAATCTCCACCAGTTACACCTGATTGATCCGATGTCGTCGTTGTGGATTCAGTAGCAGATGACGCCGCTTTTTTAGTTGTCAGTGTATCATTTGACGAGTCTTTTACCACGCCAGGAAGATTAAGACGAGCACAAGAACCATACATAGCTCGGGCAGCCTCATCATAAGCAAAAGCAGCATCAACTGCACTAGAAAAAGTACCTAACCAAAGCCTACTTCCACGATTAGGTTCTCGAATCTCTGCAACCCATTTTCCCCAAGTCCTCTGCCTTACACCTCTGAAATTGGAATGCATATTCTCCGGTCCACCTTTGCCTCGCATGCATCCTTTTTTAGAACCTTTAGCAGGGACTCTACGACGCTTAGCTCCATCTTCAGAACATTCAATCTGATTGTTAGCCTCTTTCCACTTTGCGAGAGTCTCCGCTACAGCGTTTGGCCCATTGCGTCTACTCCTCGATTTTCTCTTCCTGAAAAATTCCATCAAACAGAAACCAGATCAGTACAAAATTAATCACAAAAACAATCAAACCCAAAATAAATATGCCCATAGTGTAGGAACACACACTAGCATAAAGTTAATTAACATAAAATGGAACAAAACACTGAATCTTGAATCAAAGGAACTACGAATTCAACATGAAATCGACCCAAAGATTGAATCTTTCAATTACTAATTCTACTAATGATCAAGGTCCCACCTGCCCAACCCCAAAAAAAGAAAAAAAAAAAAAAAAAAAAAAAAAATGCCCAAATGAACCTAATTAGTAATAAACCAGAAAATCCCCAAATAGAAACCAACTTCATGCCCAAATCAACAAGAAAGAAAAACCATAAACCATTTCAAACAAATTGATTAAAAACTTTCATAAAAAAAATTATAAACAAAAAAAACAGACCCAAATGAAACTTACCTATCTAATTGATCTGTAGACATGCGCGGTAACAATTTAACTCCAATCAAACTTGTGTGTATTTATTTGCTCTTCAGTCACTCAACTACCCTTCCTTTCTTTCTTCTTCTTTGATTCTCTGTTGGTTTTCAAGTCTTTTTTTTTCAGTTTTCTCTTTCAAGAGTTGCGAAGAATCTCTCAAAAGTTAGTTTCGGATACTATTTATAGTCCCGAAAATACGAGAGATATTTTATTTAGAAACATTAAAATAACTGATGAGCTGGCACCAGCTGCCACTTTTCTAATCTACTAATAGCCGTTGTTTGACACGTGTCCTTGGAACTTTCCTGATTTCATTTTCTTGGTCACGAAGATTTTCCTGTTTTGGCATTTTTTATGGGCCAGCCACTTTCTTCTCGGGTTTTCCTTTTTTTGTCCATACTAATTTCTGGAAATTTCTTTTTTGACACGGAATACGAAAGTTGTGTGCACGTGTTGTTGTGTGCATCCTAAGATATGATGGTCAAGTGTTTTGCCGCGTATGTGCTTTGGGATTTGGAGACAAGACAGAAAATGGATAAGACCGGTTATTAGGTTTGACTCTGCTGTCACGGGTGACATAATGATAAGTTTATATTTGTCATACATGACATCTACCAGCTGCTGCTCAATGAGATGGGAGATACTCCTTCGTTTGAGTTTACCCGTCAACTGTCTTATAGATTACAAACTGGAATTCCTCAACATTAATTGAGGCGTGCTAAAAGCCATGCGCAGCCATCAATAATTTGCTATTCGCTGACTAGAGACCATCGCATTAGCTCACTACTCTGGTTTCAACCCTTCAGCCACTCCAAAGGTTATTGGGCAGCAGAGAGCCAGAGAGGAATTTGTTAAGTTGAAAGTTGGATCGACTTGTTCAGTGTAACTGGCTGGCTATTGCAAAACACATACGCGGCTGGCTACGTCACTGTAACGTTTTTGTTTTTTGGATCGACTTGTTCACTATAACTGGCTGGTTATACTGTTATAACGGGCGTGATTTTACATATGTCAACATCCTGAGAAATGACATATGTAATCATGCCTACCTATACAATGAATTAAGTGCTGATTTTAAGAGGATGTGATTTTCACAACACGGAGATTATCTCAGATAAAAAAAAAAAAAAAAAAAAAAAAACTAACTACTCTCTTGAATATGTCTAATTCTACAAAAAATTGAGTTCAAGTTTGAAATTTATGTGAGAGTCTATAATTTTAATATTTTTTTGACAAAACTAAACACATCGAATTGAGATGATTTTTTGTGGAGATACTATCTATAATAGAAGTAATATCTCCCAAAAATCAATCCTTAGTGCAATGTGCAAGTCCGCTTTTAAATTGCGTATGTCATTTATATATATCAACGTTGCGAGCCCGATAATTGGTTTATATCGTCTTATTTTAATGGACATTTTGTGTTTTTCTTGCCAATCGAACTATGAATTTCGTTACAGGTAATTGCTAGTAAGTCACAAAACAAGTGCTAGTTTCACTATTAATCTATGGCATAAATAAATAATTTTATGTAGGAAGCAGGCACACACATAAGATTTGGCAGAAGAATATGAGATGCACCCTAAAGCTCAAATTAGAACAAGTGTTACTATTGGAAATTAGAAAGATGGTTGTGTTCAGATTGTCAATGTATGAATGCTCTAAATGGAGGCTATTCTGAATTGAATGAGGTTGGATCTTCTCCCCCCGGGAAAAGAGAGTTTTTTACACCTTACAAAATTATATTGACACATGTCCATTTATTTCATACCAAAAAAATCAAAACAAAATCGCTACAAATGAGAAAGAATAAGGAAAGATTACGTGTGTGAGGAAAGATTCTGTGCGTGGAAAAATGGGGAATCTTCACAATCTCGACCTCTTCTTCAACTCTCTAAAAGATAAGTTTTATTCATACTCTAAACAGGGCCGGCTCTGAGATTGTGGGGGCCCAAGGCAAATTCTTAAAAAGGAACTAAATAACCTATTATTTATGCTACAAAAATATTTTAAATGCCTAATAAGCATCCAAAATTATTTAGTGTAGTTGGTTGCTATTCTAATTTCTCTATCTGTGGGGAGTATTTTTTGTATCCGGATCATTTGATATATAGTAGATAAACCCGGACCCAAGCTTAATGTGGTGGCGGTTGGAATGGGGCCTTATTATTATGGGTTTATTTCGGGGGCTCTAAGGCCCGGGCCGACCTAGTTGGCCTTGCCCCAGAGCCGGCCTTGACTCTAAAGAAAAGAAAATCTCTTTAACTAACAATGGAAGATTTGTTATATGAGGGATTGGTTTTTTCAATATGAGGAAGAGGCATATGCAAGTTATAATTCCTACGCTTGTAAAATGGGTTTTAGTATTAGGAAAGACAAAATATATTATAGGGCAGATAGAACATTGAGGAGGCAGTTCTTTGTATGTTTCAACGAAGGTGTGCGTAAAAAAGATAAGCGAAATGGAAATGTGAAAAATGATCGTAACGAAACAAGAATTGGTTGCAAAGCTCGCATGGTTGTTTTGAATGTGAAAAACGAATGGGTTGTTACTGAGGTGGTACATTAACATAACCATGAGTTAGCAACCCCATCCAAGACGTATATGTTGAGGTCTCAAAGGCGTGTTAAAGAGCCACAAGGAGCGGAAATTAGTAGTTTAGATGTTACAGGAATTGTGCCTATTGATGGTTATAAATATATGACGATGCATCAAGCTAGAGGACTAAAAAATGTTGGTTTTACATACATCAATTATAAAAATTATCTCCGTAAGAAGTGTGAGCAAAAACTTGGCAAGCACGAAGATGGAAATGCAATTATAGAATATTTTAAAAAGAAGAAAGCCGAGAATCTATCTTTCTTTTACGATGAGTTGCGTGACGATGAAAATCAACTATCAAATATGTTCTAGGCAGATGCAACGTCAGTGATGGATTATAATTACTTTGGAGATGTTGTTGTTTTTTATACGACTTACAGAACAAACAAGTATGGACAACCGTTTGCATCATTTGTTGGTGTCAATCATCATATGCAGTCTATTATATTTGGGGGTGCGCTTGATTGATGTAAGTACCGAGTCTTTTAAATGGTTGTTTGAAACCTTTTTAAAAACAATGTCAGGAAAACCACCAAAGACTATTTTTACCGACCAATGTCCAGCAATGGCGAAGGATATCCCAATTGTTTTTCCCGAAACACAGCATCGTCTTTGTTTGTGGCATATATATATCTAAATGTCGGAAAGTACCTCCACCATATATACAGAGTTCCTGGGTTTCTAAACGACTTCAAAAAGTGTGTATAATACAATTATGAGACAGAGGATATTTTTTTATCAAGATGGGACAAGATGTTACGTTGCGTGATTATGATCTTTCGGGAAATAAGTGATTGGTTGAATTGATCAAAATAAAGGAGAAATGAGCATTAGTGTATGGGCGAGACATTTTTTTGTGCAGACATGACCACTACTCAACGTGGGGAAAGTACAAATAGTCTTTTGAAAAATTATGTGAAGAGAAAGTACAGTTTGACTAAGTTCGTTCATCGTTTTGAGTGTCTGCTTCAGTCTCGACGACAGGCAGAAATTGAAGCTGATTTCAATTCATCTCAGATGTCCCAAAGGTTATTTGTCTATACACCCATGCTAAAGCAAGCGTCTGATATGTACACACATGCTGTTTTTGAAATATTTGAAGTTAAGTATAAGGAACATCTTATGTATAACATCAAGGAATGCAATGTTAATGGTACAACATACACATATGAAGTTACTAGAGAAGGGTCTGTAAGAAAGGTCGCAATTGACATGTCTAACTTTCAGACGGAGTGTAGCTGCAAAAAGTTGGAGTCCCTTGGCCTTATTTGTCGTCACATATTAAAGGTATTTTATCATAATAATATACATACGATTTCTAATCAATATATACTACAGAGGTGGACTAAAGCAGTGAAAGTCGGAGTTGTAAGAGACAATGGTAGCAAACCATATTTGTCAAATTGCAATGCAGTTCAATCTTTGCGGTACAATGAGCTATGTCATTTATCAATGAAGCTTGTGACAAAGGGCGCAATCAATGAAAATGGATATCTAAAAGCTAAAGATGCACTCCAAAAGGGGTTGGAAGAAGTTGAGCAGGTTATACCAACGAAAGAAATATATCCAAGACAATGTTCAAAGTCTAAAAGATCTGGTGTTACCACAAATGTTAAGGAAAATGATGACAAAGTATTGGTTGTTGCATCTGGATTTGCAAAAAAAGGAGACCAACGAACGGGACCCGACCGAAAGGCATACTGAAACTTTAAAAAAAAAGGAAGCAAACGAGCACAACATAAGTGCCTTCAAAAAAGATAAAGAGAAACAAGAAAAGTTTGTCATAATTCACGTACATTTTTATTTTGCCCATGTGATCACATATATTATCTCATTTATTTCTCATCTAACATTTGCCTAACATTTTAACTTGTCTCATCTTTTTTTTTTAAGAACAAGGTGATATAAATTTTGCTCAAGGACTACCTAATTTAAATGAAAGTGTTCATCCTGAAGAAAATACTATTGGAACTCAATACAGTCAAGTATGTTTATCTTTATATCATTTTATTTATTGTTGCTGAAATATTTTACATGCCAATACTTATATTTTTGTTTTGTAGCAATGTAGTTTATACCAAATTAGAGGGCAATCACAATCAACCAACATGTGGGGACTACCTGATTTAAATGAATGTGTTCATCCTGAAGATAATACTATCGGAACTCAATACAGTCAGGTATGTTTATCCCGATATCATTTTATTTGTTGTTGGGATACCTCTTTTACATGCCAATATTTAGATTTTCATTTTGTAGCAATGTAGCTTATATCAATCTCTTTACTAATACATGCTTTCAAATTTGAGGAATATCAATTATCGCCACGTAGAAGGTTGGACTTCAGCAATAATGAATCCATATTACTGGGGTTGAGTGGATCGTCTAATGACCTTGACTCATTTAGCTTTCAAGAACTCCTTGACAGAAAATTTGATTTGGAAGACTCTCAAATTGTCAGCAATAATGACGGCAAGAAAAGAGAAGAAGCTAAAAGAAAATTGAAGAGAAACATAAAACTAAAAAAAAAAAAATTTGGGTCGGAGATAATTTAAAAAAATGAAGACCTCAACCATAAGTGGGAAAATATTTTGCTTGACTTTAATCCTTTGATCTGCGATATGATTAAGTCATTGGCTGAGGTAACCCCGGATGGGCATTATGGTTATAAGATCCATAGCTATACTGTTAGGATATACAGATGATTTAGCATGGAGGACCGTAAGGGAGCTTATGTTGAAAGAGTTGATTCAATATGAGGATTATTATGCAAAGTTGTACGGTCATGACGTGCTTGAAAGCCACAAAAGAAACTTAGAGTGTACCAAGTCTTTTACAATGAATGAGAAAGATTGGTTTGATCTGCCGGACATGAGTTCTTTAGTTGCAAGTGTTTTTAATGTTGTTTTTGTCACTATAGCGCCACCAAAATTATGTGTTACGTACTTCTCGTTGAGGACATGTTCAGAAGAAATGTTCCAGATAATCACTGTTTGCCACATAAATGAAGGAACACATTTTGTGCCAATTGTACTAAAGGATAATGCTCCTCTACCTCCGGTTTGGCCAAGTTGGTAGTCTGTTAGATGGCCAGAAGCAACAATGTGGGAAACTGTTCTAAGAAGAAAGTTGGACAAGTGGGCTAGATCAGTTCCGACCAATATGCAAAAACTACAATATGTTTATCTAGATTAGTTTTAGTTGTTGGAAAGAAAAAAAAAATAGTGTTTGCTTTATATTTCATTTATGTAAAAAGTCTTGATTTGTAGTTAAATGAGAAAACTTACGTACTTACATTTAGTTTTTATTTGGTGTTTGTTTAAAATTCAGTGAACTTGTAAACTGAGTGTTTTCACTCTAATTCTTGTGTTCTTGAATTATAATGATGGTATTTTGGACAAATATGACTTGCCGATGACGTTATTATACTGCTTTGGGATGCTACTAGCTAATTAGTGTTTTTTAGCACTTAAGCTGTTACACAACATTGTATGGGAGGAATGAAATATAAAAATGAAACACGGTGTTGGTTATGTATGTGTGGCTTGGAATCCCTCAAAACGCCTGATATCAACCTCGCATGAAACCACGGTACTCAATCTCCACAATCAGATTGTAGAAGGAGCATCGTTTTTCTATAATGGCAAGTTCAGATTACTAAATACTTCATCATTGGGATATGTGGAAATAAAGAAATTCATCAAAATGAGTTTAAAATAAACAAGATGGCTTTGATTATAAAGAACACAAACGAGATGTCTTTTGTAATAGTTAACAAGTACTTTCTAGTTTCATCGCTTCACGTACAACTACATCTAATTAAATGAACTCCAAGAGGCTCAAAGAAATCTATAGCAATGACAACATCTTATCAATAACCACTCCCACCTGCATCCATGATGAAGCATAACAACTGATATTAGCTAATAGTGTATCAAACCTTGGTTCTCATTCTTTTTTTGGTGCTCATTCAATATATACATACACACCATGATTTTCATAATATTGATAAAACTGAAATTTGGAAGGAGAAGTGTTTCTATCAAAGTTCACATGTACGATCAATAATATGTACATCACATTGTAACATTGCTTAATATTTCAGGAAATGGCTCCTAATTCCTAAACCCCTCATATAATCACTAAAAAAGACTAGCTACTTAGAAAGTTCATATCTGTGATCACAGTCCATGAGACACTCTGCTTAATTGGTCAGTTATTAGCACTGTTTCAAAACCCTTAAAAAAATCCCAACATAGCAGAGCTAAATAGAACCTTAATAGTCACTAAAGTGTGTAAACTGTCACGGGTACACTTCAAAATGCAAACTTGAACACCCCAAACAAAATGTTAGCAAAAGAAAGAAACTTTACTTCAAAAACCATAAATTGGAGTTGAGAAGTAAACAGAAAGTAGAAGAAGAATGTTACCAGTACTCAAACAAGGAAGAAGAATAAGCAGAGAAATAACTGCCCCTAGCTCCACGCCTTGGCTAGTTAGACAATCTTTCTACAAATCATTGAAGGATCTTGGTGGACTTGAACCACCATCTCTTGAGATACATTGGAGACATGGTCCAATTCTCAAGCGCTTTTTCCATTTAAGCTAAAGATCCATTACACATAATTGTTAAGTACATAATTGAAACACTACTGCGGCATTTACTATATTTTGTCTCATAGAGGAGAATGCCACTCTTTTACTAGTTGCTAATCACGCACTATCTCTGTATACAATAAATCTAAGTCTAGAAAATTTTCCTTAAACTTACACCCTCAAATGATGTAAACTCTATAATGTGCTAATTACTTCAAGTACCTTATTGTGCACTCTAGGGGAGTTGGGTGCAAACCAAGTGTCCTGTGATTCACTTTGGCAATGAGCAAAACACGAATTTATATACATTCCTTTTTTTTTAATTCACAAAAGAATGTCAAAGCTCTAAGCATTGTATATATGCCTGAAATCTGCAGGAATACATTTTTTTCAGGACAACTGAGGTGGAGTAAGCAATAATCAAACTCAACTTACTTTTTAGCATCGCCCAACTTCTTTTGATATTGTCAAATCAAGACTGTGAAGACATATATAAACTTTCAGTGATTACTAACAGATATTGGATCAAGTCTTACTTGAAACCATAGATTTACCAAGGTGAAAACTTAGCAATTAAAAAATTGATTCAACTGGCAACTTCATAATACAAATGGAGTTTCACCTTTCTGCAATTTTTTGGGGACAAATTATAGGGCTTAAATACAAGTATGTATATAATTGCAATCTGTTAAAAAGGTGAGAATAACATACCTAGTAGAAATGATTCTTCATTTTTTCAAACAAAAAAGTTAAGAACGGAAAGAATATTGTTCTCTGTTCGAGATCATTTTCATACTTCAAGATCACTTTCCTTTGAAAGAGAGAGAGAGAGAGAGAGAGTGTGTGTGTGGAGATAAACCACGCACAGAATCTTCCTAATTTGTAGCCATTTTTTATTTTTTTTAATTTTTTTTTCGGATTTTATCTAACACTTAACACTGTTAGTTGCATTAACTTTTGGGTTAAATGAGTGGACAGGTGTCAATAATTCTTTGTAAGGTGTAAAATGTTATCTTTTCCACCCGGGCGGAGAAAATCTGCTCTCATTCTGAATTATCTTGGAGTCTTTTTAGTCTTATGCAATATATCACCTCTCTTACACAATCCCTAGTCTTCTTCAAAGTTGTGTATTATCCTAGGTAGTTGATTCAATATGCCCATATGGCCATATCATATATGGGTGAATTAGCAAAGTATGACATTCAATTGAGATGTAATAACTTAGTCGTTCCAATGTATGTTCAAGTCTGTTTTAATAGAGTCCAGGCTAATATGTATAATATTATGATTATAGTAGAAGCGTTAATATGGTATGATTTTTACAAACGAATAGATACAAAGCAAGATCATTCACTAGCAATGAAGTTGAGATGTGGGCTCGATCCAAATCGGGGGAGTGACGTAACAGAAGGCGATATAAGAAGTTCATTGGAATGTTAAAGAGAAAAATTAAAACATAAGTTTACTGATAAATTGATAATAATGAAGAGTTGATTACAATCTTCGTCCATAAATCTCTTTATATTGGGTAATGTGGGTAATAATTATGCAATGTGGGTAATACAATCTTTATATGGGGTAATTCGTCCATAAATCTCTTTAATATAGAAAATTCGTTCATATCATCTTAGAAACCTTCTAAAACGCTTAAAAAACACTTTTCTAATATATTTATGTCATATAGTAATTTTCTAAGACTACTAAAACTCAAAAATAGTCTTCTAGACACCTCTAAATTATGCTAAAATAATAAAAACGAAAATAACTTGTTTTTAGTAAACCCAATTAGATAATAACAATATATGTTTTATGTTCTACATCAGCGAGGCAGAATATAATCAAGATTCTATTAGGTAATGGGGTTCAAAGCTCCCGTCTTCCAAATTGTATCCACCCATATCACGTGGTTCAAACTCTATGTTGTTTGCAATTAGTAATTTAGTACATCATTCAAAGTAGATGGCGATTCGGTTTCCTTGAAAGTCTGAAGCTGATAGAGAGTGTAAGTACCCTCCGTTCTACACTACAGTACACGTATCCACACACCAAGTCGTACTCCATCAACTCGTACCGATCCATCAGAGCGTACCAACAACCCAAACCCAGGTCGTCCCCAGCATCAGTTACAGCCATTTATGGAAGCAAATCAACTAGCGCAATTTTAGAGCTCAGTCAACGCAACAATCAAGGAGACATTTACTTTGTAACATTAGAGTAATGGCAAATCACCAAAATATCACACAAGGTGGATCTACAATTCATAATGGCCTGGAGCAAATAAGGAAAGTTAGCTCAAACATCTATAAATAGAGAGAGATGAACTACGTAAGGCTTGATTCAAGTTGACCCCAGGAAATTTGATACGTAGACAACTCTTATCCCAAGAAGAGTGCAACCATTTTACAAGCCTCTTTTCGTGTATGTGGGATATGGATAGATGATGGTCGTTGAACAAAATACAAGCGTATCAAAACCTAATTATCCCTCAATAAGTAAAGGATGAGTAGGGTATCATTCCACTTTTAAGTGTATGTTTATATGAAAGACAGGACTGGAAAGGGGGCTTGAGGGATTAAAAACTATAATTATAGATATTGTAGATTCTAATGCTAAACTAAACTAAACTAACTAAACTATTGAGAATTTATAAGAGAGGAAATTCAAGATATTAGAATCCATCAATACTTTTGATCTATGACCTTATGCTTCATGGTTGTTCTCACGAGTAGATTACAATTAGGCAATCGAGCGAGTGCCGATGCCCTCTTGGACAAAACATCATTAACAAATAACTCTACTTAAGGTTGTTCCTATGTTCATGTTACTAGTATCTTCTTTCCTTTTATGTGAGCTTGGGCAGCTATTCAATGAATCACCATCTAAGGCAAACACAAGGAATACTTCCCTTACTCTAAAACAATACACAATTAGAAGAAAAGTAGAGAATAATAGTATAATATTCAATTATAATAAATAAAACCCTATTCTAACATTATATTCAATTGCAATAAATAAAAGCATGTCACTAGCAAATATTTAATTGCAATAAATAAAACCCTAAACTAACATGATATTCGATTGCAATAAATAAAAATCTTAATCTATACTTCCATCCCCTGGTGTGGTGATGGAACTAATAACTAAAAACATAAAGAACTAACCTGATTGAAGAACACCATGAACCAGAAGAATCATTAAACCTTAAGCACCGGCTTCATCTTCTCCCTTGAAGGAGAAGATTAGCCTTCCATAAAGAAGGAAGAACACGAAGAACGAGAAGAAGAAGAGTTGAAGAACATAAGACTAGAAAGACTAATTTATTAAGACTCAGCTAGTTAAAACCGATCTTTTATTATTAATCTCTCTCTGCCTCAAGTTCTGGAGACAAGAGTATAAGTGAATTGGCAAATTATATGAGGCACTTAGGTCCTCTATTTATAGAGGTTACAATGAGCTCTAGAAGCATTCCAAACCGTCATTTGTTTCCTAATACATATAGACTTCTTTCAGAGTCCAACTTTGTCTCCAAAACAGAGAAGAAATTGGCTCTGATGTCGATCCATGCGATGCGGGACGACTATCCATGTGTCTCGGAGACTTCGGACACAATTAATCGCCCTGGGCCTTTCGATCCATGCGTACCAAACGCGTTAGCCGATTTTTTCTCTTCTGCTCTATCCTTCTATCCTCTTTTGCGGGCTTTGGTCCAAACAACAAATCCTTTGGCATTGGGCTTCCAAATAGGCTTTAAAATAGGTCCAAGTCGCATCTTTAATAGCTCCAATTCCTTGGCCTTCTCCATGATTGTTCACGGGCTTCCCGTGTGATCCTTAATGCTCTGAATTGCTCTGTTTTACCCCTTTTTCTCTAATATTCCACAAAACTCTCTCTTTGACCTGTAGAATCATAAAACATAACTTACAAACACTATTAGTCCACTAAGATGGCTACACAAGAGGCATAATCGAGGGTTAAATAGCATTTTTTGAGCACTTATCACAACTCCCAACTAGCCTTTTGCTAGTCTCTTAGCAAATAAGATAAAAAAAATAGATAAGTGATCAGAATCACACCCTAATAACAAAAATAAAATTCTAACTCATTTTCGCAGGCATCGCGATTGCATTTACCATATGTAACAAGGCTTTAAACCTTTAAGTTCCCAAAAAGGAAGAAGTTATAGTCTCGTGAGGGTTTTCGGTGATATACCTACAAAATCAATCAATAGCATGTTCAAGAATGATAGTATTTTTCGAGAGAGAAATTCCTTACCCACTTAGTGCTTACTCCAAGGACGGTCTCCATTCCTAACTACATTGCTGCAAAGACTCATAGATTATGATGGGAGATAGTAAAAATTGACAAAATTCTTAATCAAGGCTTATGTGTGTACTTAGTCAATCTCCTATACTCTCCTATCCAAGAAATGGAATCCCTAGTTTACCTTTAGACAGATAATCTCGACTTTCAATCATCACCGGTCATACTCTCAGAAAAAAATCTCTCAGAAGATGGTCTACTATTTTACCTCATGTATGTGGGGAAAAGAATAATGAATACGAACATCCCACATACTACCTTGAAAAACGGACTTCTAGATGAAATTAGTCTCATGGAAAGAATGTCAATCACATATGAAGTGTCGGGTCCTTCACTTTAGCATCCTCTTACCTATTCTAGACTTCGTACCATACTGTAATGATAAGTCATGGGTTGTAACTTGGCTTAGGTATTGGTTTATGAAGGAAAGGTAAAAAGGATTCAAATGTTGTTTCTGAAGAACACTAAGGGTTTTGCTTCATTATTTGGAAGATTTCTTCAAATTCTGTATTGCAGATAAAATTCTTCCTTTGTCTTAGCTTTTCCATCCATTCTGTTCAACTTTTTTTTTTTTTTTTTTTTTTTTTTAGCTCAATGGTATATCCTTGATTAGTACTGGATATGCTTGTTTTCCACTAGCTTCTTTCACTTAGAACAGAATGATGGTCTTTATTATATCTCTCTAGTATTTCCTTGTAATCTTCCTTTTGTGCTATTTCTTCCTCTTTGTGCCCCTCGTATTCTCAGAAATATATGGGTATGGCTGATAAATATTTTGGTTATACTCCTTGTCTGGAGTTGGGTAAAGGGTAAAGGGTTTTATGAAAGAAAATGGCTTATTGTAAGGCTCAAAAGGGTTTAACATGATGGTCCTACTAGGTGGAATAAAGGCTGAATGGGTTCACTACTTGACTTATCAGTATGATACTCTATTTCGAATAGACTATAAGACCTAATGGCTATCTCCCCAGTTGATGTCACTTCGTGATTAACCAAATCAACGAATAATGAGCATATATTACAACGACATAAAAAACTGAAAGATGTTGAGTTACTAAGACTCAGATTTTTCGTAAGAACTCTCCAAAGAATGGGTATAAAGCTCAAGTCTCACGGCTAAGTCTAAAAATTCTACTTCCAGTTTACTAGGGGTTTAAATATCTCTTCTAGCAAAAGTACACAAAACTGACCAAGTACTATGGTGGTGCCTTGATAAAGAATTCTATCAACAAGAACTATGTCCGAGCATAATAAATAGTCTAAGCGGTAATGAAATCAATAATATCAACTATCTATCAAACTCAACACTAAGCAGTATAGAATATATATCCCAGACTCATCATTAAAATTCATTTTTCTCATGCTACTGATATAGAAAAAATAAAAATATTTTTATTTTTGAAAACTAATTTTCAAAATTCATTTCTCAAGTACACCCTCCCCCAACTTAACATATACATTGTACTCAATGTATAGAAATTAAGTAAATGAAATGAATGAGAAAAAGGGAAGATGTTACCATTGATGCCGAATATCAAAATTAATCCCAAAAATAAGAACATTTCCTTTTACCAAATTTTTTTTTGTTAGGTCTTTTTAAGTCAAATCCCTAAGACTATATATCATGCATTATCAATTTGGAGTGAGGAGATCAGATTTTCTTACCCAAATCTGACGAATGTTTGGAGGACGAGGAGGTCTCACCTTGTGGGTCGTCAAAAATACTCCTTGATATGCCAGAAAGATTCCTGATGAAGTTGCTTCTCTACCTTGAACTATTTCAGGTCTGATGATTGTGTGATAGGCCTTGTGGTTCCTCTGTGTAGAAGATTGACGAAAATCTTTCTTTTTAACAGGACAATAGTATCTGATGTGCCCTTTAGCACCACAGTGATGATAATGGATGTCTGGCTGATTGCGCTCAAGGTGGGCGGTTGACTTGTTCACATACTTCTCTCATTCAGACAATGATGGTGTAGAAGAAACTTCAACAGTGCAATGCTTCTTATCAATATGGTCCACTTTCTGCTTCAGAAGACTCATTTCAGTTTCTAGATTCTGTTGTTTTTCTAGAACTTCTTTAAGCTGATTCTCTAGTAACTTATTTTTCTGGGCAGCAGTCTGTTGTTCATCCTAAAATGTAGAGTTCATCTTCTCAAGGTATGATACTCTCTCTGCCAATTTTCCATTATGCTCACTTAAATCCTGAATTTTCTGCAGAGATTCCAAGAACATGGCTAGTGACGCCTTTGTGGTGGGGTTCTCAGGTTCATCACAGTTTTCTGTAGATTGAGCACTCTCAATTGTATCTTCGAATGGGACGAATTCTTATATCATGATATCAAGGAAGTAAACATTTTCACCTTTGGCGTCATCACAATCTTTATGCAACAGGTGAAAGATATTTATGTCCATGGACATCTTACCAAAGTTGATCTTCATTTCACCGTTGTGACAATTTATCAAAGCTTTTGCGGTAGCGAGGAAAGGTCTGCCTAGAATAATTGGAATTTTATCAAAGGCCTCCTGGGTGTCTATCACAATGAAATCTACTGGATAGTAGAAATCGACTACTTGAACAAGAACATCCTCAACTATGCCTTTGAGAATCTTGGTAGAGCGGTCAGCTAACTTCCATTTGACTTGTGTAGCCTTTAGATTCTCCAGGCTCAACGCTTGGTACACATGATATGACAAGAGATTAACACTAGCACCAAGGTCTAAAAGAGCATTACCCGTGAATTTTTCTCCTATCTTGCATGATATTCTAGGACTTCCTGGATCTTTGAGCTTGACTGGAGCTTGCTGATGGATAATAGATGTTGTTTGTCTAGCTAGAAATGCTTGCTTTGGAACATGAGTATTTCTCTTTATGTTGCATGCATCCTTCAAGAATTTGGCATGTGATGGCAACTGCTTGAT
The DNA here is from genome assembly GCF_015680905.1 of Coptis chinensis. Classification (NCBI taxonomy): domain Eukaryota; kingdom Viridiplantae; phylum Streptophyta; class Magnoliopsida; order Ranunculales; family Ranunculaceae; genus Coptis; species Coptis chinensis. The sequence continues at coordinate 92,378,205 of NC_141462.1, forward strand.
CGCTTTGAGAAAGGGGATATTGATGTTATCTTTCTCAAATGCCTCCTTCATCTCTAAAATTGCTTGTCCTTTTGCTTTGAGCAAAAACATAGGAAAAAGGTGTATTTGGTACAAACACATCGCATGTGTAATGCGCTCTTCTTTCTCTTTGGCATTCTTGCATATCTTGCCTTGGTCATCTTGACAAATGGGAGTGGAAAGGATTTCCCCCACTTCCTTTTGAACTTCATTTGAAATCTTGACCGATTGCTCTGTAGCAATGTCATCATGAAAAGGTAAGTCAACCTTGTTGTCTATCTTCAATCCTGATCTGAGAGTAGTAACTGAGCTGACATGATCATGGAGGTGATCAATACTAAAAGTTGTCCCAATGTGGCATACATCTTCACTCTTCGATATTGGTTCCAATAAGCTAGGTTGATTGGCTTGTGTCTTTACAGACAAAGCAGTGGTGAGTTGGTCTACCTTAGCCTCTAGAGACTCCATTCTAGAACATTAACTTGCCTGAGATTGCTGGAGATTGAGCTGAGATTGTGCAAGAAGCTCTAGAACATTTTCAAACTTCTAATTTTTCTGTGATAGCAAAGTAATTGCATTCTCCAGGTTGGCAGGTGTGGCATAATTTCTCCTAGGATCAGACACTAACTCTCCACTTGTATTGGAATTTTGTTGAGAGTATAATTGTTGTTGAGGGACCAACTGTGAAGCTTGACTTGTCTATGGAATATAACTTTGATCTTGAGAACCTGGGGGTCCAGCGTTCTGTCTCTAATAATTGCCTTGAAAGTTATTACCACCTTGGTTGGGCCTCTGAAATGAGTTCACATTGTACTCTCTAACTGATGCATGTTGATAGTAACCAGGACATTCTAAAGTTGCATGAGAAGTGTCCGAACAAACTTCACAGTATCGGCTAGCTTGCATGACTGGGAGAGATTTAGCTTGAAACTTGTTGATCTTGGAGGGATTCATAGAGGGGAACTGGTTGAATTTCTTACTTAGAGTTTCAATGCTGATGGCCAGGCTTGCTAATGTAGACTTCAGTTCTTGATCTGATTGTTCATGTGCTTGGTAACCAAATTGCTTTGGCTCCCCGTCCATGCTAGCGACATCCTCGTTGCTAGTAGTCCACTGTTGTGTTTCTTCAGCTAATTCTCGAGAAAGTTGTAAGCTTCCTCTCCATCCATCGATGTAAACTTGCCTTTGTGCATTGGCTATATCATCTGCTTGTTCATCATCGAGAGTCCTCGATAGAAAAAATGAGCCAGTGTGCTCTTGTCGTATCCATGATATGGACATGAGACTAGCAGATTATTGAATTTCTCCCAGCTTTGATGATATTCTTCAGTCACCTTCCCTTTGAAATTGCTGATGGCTTGCTGCATGGTATCTGTCTTCTAGGGTGGGTAGAACTTGTTCATAAACTTTGTTCTCAACTTCTCCCAGTTGTCTATTGAATTGATCGACTGTGCAGTTAACCATTCAGAGGCTTTACCTTCAAGTGAGAGCGGAAAAAGAATCAACTTGATACTCTCATCTTTGATATTCTGGTTCTTGAAAGTTCTAAGGACTGATAGAAATTTGTTCATGTGAACATAAGGCTGAACATTGTCTGAACCATTGAACTTTGGAAGCATAGAGATTACTGATGCTCTAAGTTCAAACTGGTTAGATTCTGCCTCTAGAAAAACAATACTACTGGGTGGGTCTCCAATGATTGGCGAATAGAAATCGCTCAGCTTCTTCCTCTGTTGTGCTTGCATGGGTGGGATAATTTCAGGATTATTGTTGTCCACAACACCTCCATCATTGCGTGCGGCTATTGTATTAATCCTGTCTAGTATTCTTGCTATGAGAAGATGATGAAAACTATCCTACTATGCTTGAATGCAATTAAACTAATATGCAACTATTCTAAATTATACTAATATGCAAAACTACATTCCTTCAACTGGGTTGGACTTTGCAGCTAGTATCTCGCCCATTGTCTAAAACTGTCTCTTCTAGGGTTATGGTGAATCACTTGGATTGCTTAAGTACCACGGCCCACAGACGATAGTCCGTTTGTCAAGATTCAGACAAGAAACACTAGAGTTTGCAGCTAGTATCTCGCCCGTTGTCTAAAGATGTCTCTTCTAAGGTTATGGTGAATCACTTGGATTGCTTAAGTACCACGGCCCACAGACAATAGTCCGTTTGTCAAGATTAAGACAAGAAACACTAGAGTTTGATGTTTCGCTGTGTTGGCTTACAACTTCAATTGTTGAAAAGGCCCTAAATTCAATTATACTAGAAAGAAATAAAACTAAACTATGATGCAACTATACTAAAAAAAAATAATAAAAATAATGAATATTCAACTAACCTGGATGGTAGATCTTGTCTTCGAAATGTCCTTCAAGCTTCTTTCTTTCTTAAAAGGATGGATGATGCGGCTAAAATTACCTCAAGATCCAAAATTCTAATCTTGAAAGAAAACGTTAAACATAAACAACTTAAAACGGCAGCGGCGCCATTTGACAATCGCTCCTAGGGCTACAATTAATTATATCCCCGACAACGGCGCCATTTGACAAGCTTCTTTTCGTGTATGTAGATGGTATATGTGGGATATGGATAGATGATGGTCGTTGAACAAAATAGAAACATATCAAAACCTAATTATCTCTCAATAAGTAAAGGATGAGTAGGGTATTATTCCACTTTTAAGTGTATATTTATATGAAGGACAGGACTGGAAAGGGGGTTTGAGGGATTAAAAACTATGATTATAGATATTGTAGATTCTAATGCTAAACTAAACTAAACTAACTAAACTACTGAGAATTTATAAGAGAGGAAATTCAAGAGATTAGAATCCACCAATACTTTTGATCTATGACCTTATGCTTCATGGTTGTTCTCACGAGTAGACTACAATTAGGCAATCGAGCGAGTGCCGATGCCCTCTTGGACAAAACATCGTTAACAAATAACTCTACTTAAGGTTGTTCCTATGTTCATGTTAGTAGTATCTTCTTTCCTTTTATGTGAGCTTGGGCAGCTATTCAATGAATCATCATCTAAGGCAAACACAAGGAATACTTCCCTTACTCTAAAACAATACACAACTAGAAGAAAAGTAGAGAATAATAGTATAATATTCAATTACAATAAATAAAACCCTATTATAACATTATATTCAATTGCAATAAATAAAAGCATGTCACTATCAAATATTCAATTGCAATAAATAAAACCCTAAACTAGCATGATATTCGATTGCAATAAATAAAAACCTTAATCTATACTTCCATCCCCTGGTGTAGGCAATGGAACTAATAACTAAAAACATAAAGAACTAACCTGATTGAAGAACACCATGAACCAGAAGAATCATTAAACCTTTTATCGGGCTTCATCTCTCCCCTGAAGGAGAAGATTAGCCTTCTATAAAGAAGAAAGAACACTAAGAACGAGAAGAAGAAGAGTCAAGAATATAATACTAGAAAGACTAATTTATTAAGACTCGACTAGTTAAAACCGATCTTTTATTATTCTCTCTCGCCTTCAAGTTCCGAGACAAGAGTATAAGTGAATTGGCAAATTACATGAGGCACTTAGGTCCTCTATTTATAGAGGTTACAATGAGCTCTAGAAGCATTCCAAATCGTCATTTGTTTCCTAATACTGAATAGACTTCTTTTCAGAGTCCAACTTCATCTCCAAAACTGGAGAAGAAATTGGCTACAAGAATCGATCCATGCGCCCCGACGACAAGATTATCCATCGCGCCTCGACACACAATTAATGTGTCGGACGCTCGATCCATCGCCCCCACGCGCGTAGCCGATTTTTCTCTTCTCGCTCTATCCTTCTATCCTCTTTTGCGGGCTTTGGTCTAAGCAACGAATTCTTTGGCCTTGGGCTTCCAAATAGGCTTTAAAATAGGTCCAAGTCGATCTTTAATAGCTCCAATTCCTTGGCCTTCTCCATGATTGTCCACGGGCTTCCCATGTGATCCTTAATGTCTCGAATTGCTCCGCTTTTACCCCTTTTTCTCTAATATTCCACAAAACTCTCTCTTTGACCTGTAGAATCATAAAACATAACTTACAAACACTATTAGTCCACTAAGATGGCTAAACAAGAGGCATAATCGAGGGTTAAATAGCACTTTTTGAGCACTTATCACCATTCTCTATCAAACAAATCATCAGGTCGTTGTCCCCTGAACACCAAACCTCTACAGAGAGAACGAAGAATTATGACCGACAAACACGATAAGATCGCCAAGGCTCTTCACTTCAATGCACTCAAGCTTAGTAAATTCTAACTTGAATACAACAAATCTGCGAGTATGATATTTATATGATTCGTCACTAAAAAATCCTCTATCCCTCCTTATCAGAAACAAGTCTCTAGATGATTCCACCATATACTAGCCCACAATAGAATCGTCGCAATTAAAAAGGGCATATGACCATAGACAGTTTGGGACCATTAGGATCAAGGGGATCAACAACAGAAAGATCTCCAGTCCAATCCACCATGCAAAGCTGATGATATATATAGCAAAAGACATTGTCTAAAAGCATCTTTAATGGTGAGACCTTAAAAACACCAAATTTTTTTGAGCAAATCAACACCAAACAACTTCAGTGAAAACATCAAAGGGTGAGCACCAAATGTACGTCGTGGTGTTTTCAAAACTGTGCTAAATAAAGCCCAACATAGCCGCTACTTTCGGAATACCGCGAGAGAAAAGCACACAATAGAGGCTTGTTTTTGTCCATAAAAGAGAAAGTGTTTTTGCCCATGCAGTGTTGGGAAAGCCGCGTGGTGTTCAAAACACCGCGTCGTACATTTTGTTCAGCACCAAAACAAACACCAAATTCTAACCAATTTGGTGTTTGGTTTGATATTTTTTTGGTTTGGTATTAAAGAGGTCTCACCATTAAAGATGGAAAACATCAAATTTTCAAAAAATTGGTGTTTGGTGCTCAAGAGGTTTCACCATTAAATATGTTATTTAGGAGAGAAACCAAGAAAACACTAAATTTTTTAACCAAACCAAAAAAACACCAACCAACTTCAGGAGAAACATCAAATATTCGACATCAAATGACGCAGTTTTGGATAAACCACACCATATAGCCCATGCGACTTTCTCAAAACCACACCACTGAAGCCCATCTTAAAAGCCCAAGGTCACGCGATTTTCCAGAAACCACACAATATGTCACACATCACCTTTCCAAATCGCAAAATCATGTGATTGAAGCCCACACTCTAGCCCATGCCCATGCGGTGCAGCACCAAAGCTGGAACCAAATTTTAGCCAATTTGGTGTTTGGTTTGGTGTTTTTTTTTGTATTTTCATCAATATGTGTCTTTCCTGAAGATGAAAAAAATACGTAATTTGGTGTTTGACGCTAGTATAGTATCTCACCTAAAAATGCTCTAAGGGTTTTAATTCCATGTCTACTTTTATCCATGTTTTGTCACTCAGCTTACAAAAGGCTAGTCTGCACCAATTACCATAAATAGACAAAACTAGAGAATTAGGGTCTGATGTCGAGTTTGCAGATAAAACTGCACGCTTTAAAAAATATAAGGGCATTCATCGATATCTTACTATATTAGAAAAATATGGGGGTCGATGAACAGTAATTTTCACGTACGTTACAGGGGCAAAATTGACTTTTCACTATCTATTGTCGGGGTATGTTAGTCTTTTCACCATCTAAAAAAAAAGATTGTCTACGTAGTTCTTGATTATTCGTCTTCGACTCTCCCCACTCTCTTAAACCGAAGGAATGGATGCTCAGTCTCCCCATTCTCTCTTTACAATAGTTTTTGGTTTTGATTAGAGAGGTTCCGATCAACATTAAAGGCAACTAAATCCAATTTTTGCACTTCTTTATTCATATTTTCTTGAGATAATTTAAATTATAATGGTGACAATATGGGTCAATGGCAATGAGTGCATATGTAGAAGCTTATGGGGACGAGTACATCGTATTAGGATCTCTCTTTCTTCTAAGAATGTCAACAATCTCAAGAAAGTGTGTACTGATCTTATGTCTGTGTGGTGCAAAGATTAGAACTCTGAAGGTGAGAGGACCGGTCAGAATACCCACCAAAGTTCTGAAAATCACTGCCAAGAACTCTCCCTGTGGAGAAGGTAAGTAGATTGTTTATCTTGGTTTCGTGCTTTTATCAATTGTTTTCTTTTTTGGGTTGGGAAAAAAATACATGGTTTTACTAATTTTTTATTAGAATGGGGGTAAATTGAAATTTTGCATTGCATATGAATTGTTCGAAGAAACTTATCAACGACACTTTCGTACTGAGTTTGTGGATGAAGGTTTTTGACAACAACACAACAGGTGAAAGCTGGCATATCGTTGTGGATGAACAAACTTACTATGAGTAAGATCACTTTCTACTTAATATTTGTGGATTTTGCAAATAGAGAGTTCATATATAACATAAGTATGTACGCTACTATGACTTTTATAGAGGTATGCAATATATAAGTATTGCTTAATCTTAAGCTTCCTATTATGATAAAAGGATCCCTTTGATGGCATGACCCTTCGAAGAAAACAAGAGAAGTGATAAAACTATATATGTATATCAGATTATGGGATTTATACTTCGCCATGTTATATCGGTAATAGACATATAAATTGCAAATTCTCATGCTCAATTGTGATGGATTCTCACAGTCTCCTACGTATTAGCATTTTATCATTAGCATCATGTGATGTGCATAGGCTGATTATTAACAATTATTATTATTATTTAAAGCAAGTGCCACACGATATATTTCCAATAATGTAACATCCTATACGCATTCTTTCATTATTAGCCTTTAAATAAACTTTTGGATTTCAGAAGTCTGAACGAAATTATTAGAATGTTTTGAATGACTTTTAAGCGTATTTGATAATAATATCAGAGGTGGATAGCTATATTTGTTTAAGGTTCATTGAAAAGACTATCTGCTAAAAGAAACACTTTTATTTTCTTTTTTATTTAGTATGTATTTAGGGAAAAGATATTAGTTATATAGATTCGACAAGAACAACCATGATATTTTGGTTTTTGTCTAGTCCTCCTGATTTTGAAGCTGGGCAACTAGATACGAAAAGGTATGGTGAACAATATACCGATTTGACATCTTTCAAGTTTCTTAGCATTGAGAGTGGAGGGTCATTGTTTTTGTATGCAAACACCGATGGGATTGAAAATTTGTGCTTTGCATGTGTAGGTTTTATAAATAAGTCAAATTGAAATTATTCAGGTTATAGATGGGATTGGGAGCAGAGTTCTTTTTTTGGGTAGATAAGTGCCTACTCTATTAATGAAGGAGAAAGGAAAAGGAAAAATGTAGGTAGTAGAAACTATGACAAGTCCTATATTTTCAACTAGCAAATGTACCGTCTCAAGTTTATATGCAGTTTTCAATTAGTAATATGTTTTGATAATTTGTTTGTGAATTTGAGCATCGTGATTGTGCGTGTTTTGATTCACTGGAAACATGTGTCATCTTTGTTGATGATATTTAATTAACTGGAAAAGTGCAAAACATTTATTAGTAGGTGTGGTGTTGAATGAATGACCTCCAGATTGGTAGTTTTAGAGAGTTGTTGTTAAGTCGCGAGGCATGCTTTCTTAGCAACGAAGTTCGTGGTGGTGGTCATAGACGTACTCAGTGTAAGGTTGATTTTCCTATTTATTGTTCTGTCATTTTTATCTTGAACTTGGTTGTAGATAAGGAACTTTTTTAGTGACACAACAATTCTTTATCTTACTATATTAGAAAAATTTGGGGTACGAGGAATAGTAATTTGGTGTCACGTTTGTGTCCGTCATAGGGGTACAATAGTTAATTCGCACTTAATAGAAAATTCTATATGCCTCTCGATTTTTCCTCTCTCCCTCTTGGTCTCCCCATCCTGGCTTCTCTTCACACTCGCTTTAACCTCGCCCACCCTTTCTCTCCACCCTATCTCAACAGTTCTTGAATATTCTTCTCTTAAACTACATCGCTCTTTCTCAAACCCCATCAAATAATCGGAAAAAAAAAAAAAACATCGTCAAAGGAACAAATTGCATTTAAGGTTGCTTCATCAATTGTTTACGCATATGTCTTTGTAGTTATTCTATCGTGAAGATTCAAATGGTCAAAATCAATGTGCCATGTCCACTTGAAATACTTCCCTAGAATGGTTTTATGATGGTTGAGAATCCCAATCCAGGTCCAGCAGCAGAAAGAGTGTCCGCCTCCTCCCTCCTCCCCTCCTTCCGGTTTATTTTCATAATTTCATCCCAATGATGGTGAGTTGTTTCACCTTCTAACTAAATTAATATTTTTTTTTGTTGCTAGAAAATGTTTAAAGTGATTTCAGTATTTCTAACTAAATTAACTTTCAATTACGCTATTGTTCATTACAATTGACACTATAATTCTATGTTTCAGTTATTTTTCTATGATTAAATATTGGCCATCCCCATCAAAACCAAACAGTGAAACTCGAATTCTTCAAGTTTGATTTTTCTGTCAAGCTCCATGGTCAATGAAATTTTCCCAGGTATTCATGCCTCTTAAGCTATTATTCTTCCGTAAGATTTTATGTGCATAAACTTGATTTTGATGTGCACTTCATAAAAAATGCATTCATTATTTCTTACTTCTTTTTTACCATTGGTAATATGGTATGCATTGTACTAAGTCATTGACTCAAATTAATGGTTCTGTGACTGATGTTGATTCTAAATGCTTAGTAAGGCCTTTGATGTCTCTTTGATGGCATAACCCTTCGAAGAACACAATAAAATTGATAAAACAATGTATATGAGATTATGTGATTTAGACTTCACATGTTATGTGGGTAATGGCCATGTTAGAAATCATAGTTCAAATAATGATTACCATGAGTTGTTAATATCATTAAAAAATCATAGCCAAACACTATAAAGCGAAGTTACAAAAAAAAAAAAAAAAAAAAAAAAAAAAAAAAAAAAAAGACTATAAATGTGTAATGATATACTTATACTAATTGGGAGCAATGGTAGAAGTAGTGGTTTCCTCATTTCTTGGATTACTTCATTACTATATGAGAAATTGATAACCTTTGTTTTTTAATCCATAAATAAATTGGTCTGTTATGGGGTGTTGATAAAGAGATGAAAAGGCTTTCTAGGACACTGTCAACAATTCAAGGTGTCCTTGAAGATGCAGAGGAGAAGCAAGTAGTAGACATGGCAATGGTATACTACAACTTAAGGATGCTTCCTATGGATGATGTGGTGGATGACTGAGCAACTGAGGCTAAGCAACTAGATTTTAAACAAGACTGCAAATGACTTATTCCAAGAAGGTATGCGACTCTTTTTTGTCCTGCTTCAATTTTCAACATATCAAGTTTTGACATAAGATCACATCAATTAGCAACAAGAGATATTTGCTAACATTTTTGCTGAAAAGTTCTAAGTTCCATATGAGACAAGGAGTTGTAGAAAGGAGAGTTGGTTTATATTAAAACTGAGAAACTTGCTCATCTTTAAGTAACCTATGTGAGCTTTGTCAACCACCTAATAACGATATTGATTGATAAAGTAGACAATTCTACTCAACCACCTACTAAAGAGCTTACACCGGGCCTATTATCTGTTTTTCACATATATTGAGGACCAATTCAACCGGGGACATGGAAAACCAGTACAGATATTGGAAGGAGGTTTTAAGATGGTTGATTTTGATTTAATATTTTGAAGTTCATGGGTATTCACTAAATCGTCATATGTTTTATGGTTTGAGGAAGGTTCCAGGAAGCACATGCCTTGAGGAATTTCCCTGTAGAACTCCCCTAAAGTTTCTCTTTCTAAAATTTAGAGTAAGTGTTCTCATGGTGTAATGGTATTGTCACTCAACCGATTGCTTTGGCAGGATTAACAAATTGTGGAGGCAAGCAGAGAATATGAAAATTGTTGATGTTTCGTGGGATGAATCTTTGCAGGTGGTTTTCTTTTATTAGATTAAAGGTCACCTTATAAGAAAATTAATTACTGTTTTTTAGTTCTCTAGGCTAATAAGTTTTGCTATAAGATTACCATTCAACATTTCAATTCTGGGAAAAGTTGATTTTACTCAAGTGTAACCATCTTTTTCACAAATGTATACTATATATTTGATTGTGATGACTAGGGAATGTGGTAGGTGCATATAGTTGTATCAAGAACATTCTAATTCATCTATTTGAAGACTTAATGAATGTTAAATAGTTTTGTGATGGCCTTAACTTATTGCAAGCTAAGTGGTATTATAGACTCTTGACAATGGTTATTGAAAACATCAATTAGTGTAATGACAATGCTTAATGTATGGTGCAGAGTGGATATCACCTAAAGTCACCAGAAACTGTTGTTTTTTTTTTTTTCTACAGTTTCCTCAAATATATTTTGGTACTTTGATATGCAATGCTTTTAACTGTATCTATGCTTCTTGAGTATTTTTTGTCAACTATATATGTATAATGTTTTGTGTTTTTCATTTGATATTTTTTTTTCAACTATTATATGTAAGGTTCGTATTTCTGAAATGTAACTGGAATTAATTTCCTTTGAAATGTTGGACTGTCAAGGTTTTCATAGATGTATAATGAAAGAGCAAATGTGGATCAGATATGGAAGCAACTCACTTATCCCTGCTGCAAGCAAAAGTCCATGAGGGCTTGAGGTGCGATTTTGGTTCTCATATTTTTCATGTTTGCTACAAGTGTACTAGGTTTTTTGACTGATTCATGTGATCTCTAATTTAGGATGAGGAAGTATGTTTTGCATACAGAAGTCTGTGTGGAGCAGTGCACACCTTGCTGAGAGGGGACAAGATGACTATGGATGATCAATTTGTCTTCTTTTGGACATGTTGTGCTCCTACGTTGTACGTACCTCCAACACCTCTTTATACAATGCAAATACTAAATATTATTTAAGAGTTACCTACTTATTGAATCCTATGTGCAGCTACCTGTTAAATTATCCGATAAATAGTTCCAGCCTGATAACGCTTGATAAGCAGTACATATGCCCTGTGGTATAACATTCACCTGTAAGGTAAGTTTCAGCCTCTATATCCAACTAACAATTAGTGTTACTAAATGAATTGCATATATACTGGGAATATATTATAAAACTTTATGTGATTTCATTAGGAAGATTATTGTGTCATCTTTTACTGTTGGTTTGGTTTGATTGCCAGTATAATTAGTAATGAAGGTGGTGTTGGACTGCTGCTAACTCGCTAGTGATATTTTTTATTTTACTAGTTTTTGAAGCTTAAGAGAAATGATAGCACTGTTATGCATTCCATAGATAGCTCTCTTTGGCTTCAGGTAACCCTATCTATTGAATATTATATGTAGGTACTTTTGTTTTTCTTTTTACCCTTGGTGTCGCGCATCTTGGCCTCGACGGATTATAGATATATGGCCAACAACAAAATATTTTCAAGGTAAGTGAATTATGTCTGCAAATCCACGTAACAGAGATAATTCTTAGAGTATAATATGGAACTTAGCTTCTTGCAATGGGAAAATTGTCAAAATGTTCTTTGTTGTTTGTCTTTGAATCACTTTATCGTATATAACAAATAAAAGTGGTCGAAAGATTCCGGTATGATAAGAATTAGTAATATATATAATTACTTCATCACACTAAACAATGATTTTCGTCTGTTTGCTCAAAGAACAAAGAGAACACTTAAAGTAGGAGTTGCCATTGGAACTACTGATGCCTCAATGGATGAATGGATGAATGGATGTAGATATAAACTTCTGTACATATGTTCTGTAAAAAGGAGTTTTAAGGCTACATAATTTAATATCCTCATCTTGCACTATATAGTAATTGGTCTGCAATATATTTTGATGGTGCTTATGATAGAGGTACTAATATCGGAGCAGCTGCAACCTTATGTAAAAGACATGATGGACGACTTCTAGGTGCAGTTTACAGCAGGTTCAAGGTACCATCCAATAGCTTGCAAAGGCTTTTGCAGTAGGGATAATAGTCTGACATGGAGATTAGAAGAGCACTGTACTATTATTTTAAAAAGCTTTTGAAGAGTGGTTTTTCAAGTGACTTTACAACCAGTTTATAGTTTTTCAAGTGACTTTACGTAAATATAATTATAATGCTCATAATATAGCTAAATGGGATAATAGGTATGGTGGAATTTGCCCGACCCCGAGCTGGGTATATAACTTTGTACAACCTATGTGAGCATTCTTTTTGTTGTTTTCCTTCTTTCATTTAGTGTTCTTTGATGAATTGCATTCAAATAACCGCTCTCTTGAAATTGAAAGATTGAATGTCAAGAATGCAAAACTGGCCGAGATGGACATGCTTCAAGAAGTTATTAATTAAAGCAAATTGAAGAGCACACCATCTAAACATGAGACGATGTTGTTGTTTTGCCGGTGCAGTGTCTTATCAGACATTTTATACCTCAGCTTGATAAAAGGATGAAAGAGTGTGCAGACAAAGATTTATTAGATGTTGTTGCTAGAGTCTTGCACCAAGGGATATACCTATATGATGGCTATTGTAGGATAAAATTTTAGAGCAGCTCTATGTGAGGAGAAAGAGTTGTTTTCTAATTGGCCGGCCTTCTATGTACTAAATATTTCTTTCAAAACTTGAATGATAATCAATGTACTTATGAACTGTACAGGAACTGATGAGCAGCTCGGCATTGGGTTGTTGTTGTAGTTGTTTTTTTTGGATAGTTTCTATTCCTGCTGCTTATTTTACTGGCCAATTATAAGCTCGTAAAAATACGTGTGTAGCACGTGCATGATGCTAGTCTAGAGTAAGTAAAGAAGGGAGATCTCATTAATGACTGAAGGGAAACGATTGAGTAGGCTAATATCATAATAATTGGAAACTGTTACCCTTCACCTATAGCTAGAACTTTGTAGAAACTTCATGTCTTGCCACCGTGGTCAGATTGGGTGGGAATTATGAGCACAGGTACCCGTTGGGGTATGTGATTTCGAACATCCGAAATTGCTTAGGAACAACACCAAAGCGAATGTAATCCTTGACGTCAATCAACCTCTGTGCAATTAGACATAGAACATGATTAGGGAGATCCAACAGCCATATGTTTTTTTGTCACACTCACATACTCACACGCTTTGCTAGTTTGCTAGAGTTTTCACAGTTCCTCTCACTAAAATATTGTCTAAATTATCTCTAGACTATATGATAGCCAGGTATTTAGGAACCCCTCTCCACTCTCGAGTAGGCAATTTGTAATCTCCATAGTTGCTCAATTTCAAAACACCTCCCTCACAAAAATTAGAACAAACTCCCTATTTATTAATAATTTAGAAAAGCCTCCCTAATATCACTTAAATTATATAATTATTCCCAATTTTCTTCACTAATATTAAAACAAGTTCTCTTTTATTAATAATTTAGAAAAACATTTCTAATGTCACTTAAATAACATAATTATTCTCTATTCAAAAATAGATGAGTCTTTCCTACATAATTACAATTACCAATTACAATTGGAATCCAAAAAAATCATGTTAACTATCAAACTCGAGGGATGGGTTTTAAGACTTTAAGACTTTAGGGGGGAAAAAAACCAATGCGTAGCATGGTTTGCATACTTGTTATTCACATATATTTTCCGTGACATACTCGCAAGTCGCAATTGGCAGTAAAATGGGTGTGGGCCTTGGGCCTTGGACCTCGGTGGAATGGGCAGGTGCGTATCTGCAGAATGAGAACTCTGGAAAGAAAAATGTGTAGTAGCAAAAAGTCAAAAACAGAGTTGTAAATGTTGCGGTCAGCTGCAAATTCACTCCAGCGACGAGCAACAACCTTAAAATCACTTATACTGAATGGCCCTCATTTTTCTAGTACAGCATCAAGTCCTAGTTTGTCAATATGGAGGAGAAAAAAGGAAATGGGAAAAGAAGCTTTGATTATAGTTAAGGAACTGAAAAGATTGAAGTCTGATGGGATAAGGTTTGATAGGTTTATGAAAAGTCAAGTTTCACGTCTTCTTAGGTCTGATCTTGTTGCTGTTCTTGCCGAGGTTCAACGCCAGGATCAAGTCTTTCTCTCCATCAAGGTCAATAACTTTCTTTTACTTTATTGTTTCTTTTGGTTCATTTGTTATGGGATTAGATGTTGTAATTTTCATTGATAGAGAAGTGTAGTTGTAGAAACCAATTTCATGTGTGAGTGCATGTGTCCTCGAACGAGTAATTGGAAAAACAGTTTGATAGTTGAGGCCCCTGTTTTTTTTATTAATATGTGAAGTGCGTATATTAAAACCTCATTTTTACTTGTGAGAATAAATGGTTTCTATCTGCGTAACTTGTGAAGTTTCACATTTTTATTTTTATTTTCAGATATATGACGTGGTGCGCAAAGAAATATGGTATCGACCAGACATGTTCTTTTACAGGGACATGCTTATGATGCTTGCAAGGAACAAAAGGGTGGATGAGATACGGCAGGTCAGGGAGGATCTAAGGAGGGAAGATGTTCTATTTGATCAGCATACTTATGGTGACATTGTCAGATCATTTTTAGACGGTGGAATGCCTTCTGAGGCAATGGACTTATATGAAGAAATGAGGTGCTCTCCTGATCCGCCACTCTCTTTGCCTTATCGTGTCATCTTGAAAGGGCTGATTCCATATCCTGAATTACGAGAACGAGTGAAGGATGACTTCTTGGAATTATTCCCTGATATGATCGTGTATGACCCACCTGAAGATCTATTTGATGATCCAGAATTGAAAAGCGGGAGCGATCTTGGATATCGATAGTGGTCACTAACCGATCTTCATTACCTACAATGGTCAGAAGACGAACACCTATGATTCACGACTGCACTCCATGGGCAGATGGAAGCCGTTCCATTCGGAGCTCTTAAAGATTAGACTGGAGACTGCCTTCATTTAAACTAAAAACATGATTATTGGATAACTGGGATATGGCGTCCTTTGTAACATTTTTGGATACTAGAGTACCAAATGCATGATTGGATATTAGGAATTTGAAGGTTAAATGTATAACAGATCCATTCTTTTTGCTTCAAATTATTAGCAGAGAGGAAGAAAGAGTTGGTTGTAGTTCACCACATCATAACCACAAGGGATAGAGTCCACCACTCTTAAAATCAAACTAGCAGACAAAGAAATATGTATAAATCTGCAATGGTTTAAGACAGAAAAGGATCCATGGAGGATAGGCAGGGAAGGAAATGAAGATGGAAATTCATGTCTGACAAATTTTTAAAAGCGCTTTTTAACCAAAGAAACTGCAAATGCCCGAGATTGCTATAAGCGGAGACCATAGCATCCGTCTTGTAACCTGGTCACCGCACGAGTACCAAATATCTGCTTCAAGGATGCACAGAATTGACAAGGTTCCTGTGTTCTGTGTTTTTCCAGGACTACAAAAGCATATACGGGACACTCTAGATCCTTTCGTAGGCCAATATGTGTAGTCTCGTAGTGGTCTAGAACCATAGTTCCGATAATGAAAGAACAAACCGACTTTGAAATGGAGACGGACGATACTGCGGCATATACTATCAATGACTTTTGGCATAATAGCAAAGGTCAAATTTAGGTAGGCATGAATGCATGATTGCCCCATCTACCGTAATGGTGTTTGCAGATACAACCTAGGGAGAAGAATTAGGCCACATTTTATTATTGTATATATAAGCTGTTTGCAGTAAAGAGTTTTACTTTGCAGTTTGAATGTACGTACGCAATCACCATTCCCCGGTCTAAACAAGTCCAACTAATAAGAGCGGTTAAATGGCTTCTGTAACTACAGTACTACAGTAGTAAACAATGACTCTTTTTGTGCCTTACACACCCTCACTTCCTTGGTCAGAAGAAGTGTTTATAAATAGGTAAAGGTTTTGGAACAAATGCAATTGCCACTAAACCAACAACTAGTGGAATTTTTTTTCCTTTTTACAGTGAAGTTCACTGCATTTCCGAACTATTAGTATAATGTCAAAGGAAAATGTGATTACAACATAGTATCTGTTCTAGTTGAGGTTTCCTTGCATTTCATTAACTTGAAAGTACCCTGTCAATGCCAAAACAAACACAACGATAACATGAACATTTGGGTTGGTCCATACGAGAGAAATGCGCAAAGATTTAAAACAGAAGCATCTACATCATCAAGCCCGTCAAAATAACAGCTCTAAGAACACCAATCTCGCACTTCAACTTGCAACACGCCGTGCTTTTTCCTGTTAAGAGCATTCCAAAAAGAAAACAAATAAGACTAACCATTAACAAACACAACATAACATCTAACTTCGTAGACTCATAGACCTGTACAACTTCTTAAACTAGAACTTACAAAATTGTGGAAGGGCAACAAGAACATTGATTACTTAGTAATCAATCTGCTTGCCTTCAAAAACAAAAAAAATTACTTAGTAATCAATACAAATGGTTTTTAACTATTCATCAAGGCAAGAAGAACATTAATTACTTTAGAAATCAATACCAATGGATTTAAACTATTCAGGGAATCATAAAATGAAAATGGTAAGAGTTCCCTTGCAGAAGTAGCTTTTCAACATAGTAATTTTGGCTCAGTAAAAAGAGAGGCTCATGCTCTCATGCACAAAAAGATACTACCATTTTTTGTTTATGCACTACGACTGAGACAGATACTGGAATGAACAAGTATTACAATAACCCAAAAGTACTAGCAGTAACTTCTCTAGCCATGAAGTAGACTGCTGCCAGGAGGACTAGTTTGGAACAATAACAATCCTCTTCTGTCAGCAGTATAATTTTGGTGAGTATAAATTTAATGGCTAAATTTTAGAAAATAAATGTTCGCTGTCTGCCCTTGTGCCTCATGTTCCTTAAAGTTTATTCACAAAACTACTAAACAACAAGGTTGTATGAAGCCACAACAATGGGATACAAACACTACGTGAACTCAGAGAACTTTAACCTTGCAAGATTGTCTTACACCATGAAGTTATCCATTTTTATGAATTGTTGTTTACTACTTAGATAGTGAAAATTGTATCGCATACTATAAAGGACGGATTATTACCTTAAAAACATATAGAATCCCCCTAAGCATCCACAATCACTCCAATCCTGCATATTTGTTTCTTACTTTTCTATTTCGATGTTCCTGTACAAAATCAAAAAAATAAAAAGCCAATCAAATCAGTGGCTGCTTTAAACCTTGGGAAGAAGCACCATCAGTGAATTATAAAGTCTGGACAGATAGATTTGCAAATGGAAGTAAGTAGCGCATAAAGAAACAAACTGTGTATCAATGGGTATAACAGATACAAAATTTGAGAGGGTTAATGACATAGGATTACAATGCCATAACATTTGATCCACAAATTGGCTTTTGAATCTGACAAGAATAACACTTTAGGAACGAAATGATTGAAATTATTCAAGTATCAATATCAGTACCAAATGTTAGAATTATGTGCTATTTGCAGGGCCAAAGGCACACACTGCAGTACGTCACAGGGCCTACTGAAGATGTGCCAAGTTGCCTATGATTGGAATTAGTTTGCATGACATTCACGGGTACTGCTAGCCTATATGTGTTTGGCAGTATGACACAGTAGAGGAAGAACGCTACAAGTTTGAAACTCGTGGTTTGGAAGTTATTAGTTCAATTTCATTTTGTATCCATGCATGACTTTGGAGTAAATATATACTTTGCTCTATCCAACATAGCCACACCATATTCTCACAAGAGAAAACTGTGCATATTCAAGGTTTATAACCTATTAACCTCAATTACCTCAATAGCTGGTTTTCCTTACATGTACCAGTGTCAATGTTTGCATACACTCTCACAACTAAATATCCAACTAAAGGGTAAGAGATATTCTATATGCTTTGGGACCAATTCGAAATGGATTTCGTAATAATGCATATAAGTAACGAACCCATCTATCAATAACTTGAGTGTTTTTCCTAATTGGCAACCACAAATATGATAGACTTGCAAATTCAACCACTTTACCACCACAGTAAAACAAAACATAGTGCAAACACAAAATTTGGGAGGGATAATGACATAAAATTAGAATGCCATAACTTTTGACCCACAAGTTGCTTTTGAATTTGACAAGAATATCACTTTCCGAACGAAATAACAGAAAGTCTAAAATCATTCAAGTATCAATATCAATACCGAATATTAGAATTATGTGCTATTTGCAGGGCCAAAGGCATCACACTGCAGTACGTCACAGGGCCTGCCGAAGATACACCAAGTCGCCAACGATTGAAATTGGATTGCATGACTTTCACGAGCACTGCTAGTCTATATGTGTACAACCGTACCACACACTAGAGAACAAACACTACATTCTGAAACTCTTAATTTGGAAGTTATTAGCTTGATTTCATTTTGTATCGATGCATGAACTTTGGAGTAAATACATATTTTGCTCAATCCAACATCCCAACACCATATTCTGAAAAGAAAAACTTAGCACATTCAAGGTTATGTACCTCAATTTTTGGGTTTTCCTTACATGTACCAGTGTCAATGTCACTTAGTTTTGCATACACTCTCAGGACTAAATATTCAACTAAAAGGTAAGATAAATTATATATGCAATGGGACCAATTCCTCAACATAAGTATTTTGATTAATTGACAATGGCAAATATCTAAACAAAACAAAACATAGTGCAATACTACAATGACTGACCTGTTCAAGAACCAATGCCGAGCTCTTCTCAACAACTCGCGCTAAATCACCAAGCTTACCAAGCATATCACTATACAAATCCTCCAACTCGGAAGTATAATTGGAGGCGGTGGAACCCATCAACTTACTCAACCTCCCAACCTCAAACCCTTCCACTCTCCTATCTCTCTTCCCCTTATCTTCCTCCATTCCACTAGAAGGCGCTAACCACGGAAACTCCGAATTGGGACTAAAAGAACCATAATGTCCACGAAATGCAGGTCCAATATTAACCACTTCAATCGACTTGGACTCGAAAAGGCCATTCTTTTGCATAAACTGAAACGCCTTGTAATCATGTGTGTGTATCAACTGGTCATGAACAGGTGAGGAAAGTAGTAAAAAAACACAAGGTTGTGTGGTGAGGGTGAAAAGTGAGGACGAGACTGAAAACTCTCTCATGGATGGACGAAGCGGAGATTTTCTACGACCAACGAACCAACCAATGAGTTGTTGTTGACGATCTTGGAGTAAGTGGGTTAATATTGAGTTGTTGAGTCGACCCAGTGAGTCGTAGAATGAGGATAGGGAATTGGAACAGAAGAAGTTGGTTATGTTGGCGACGAGTGAGGGTGAGTTGTTCGACTGAGTTGAATCGTGGTCGTCATCGTGGAGATTGGAAGAACTGGGTTCTGTCACGTGGCCGAATAATAGACCATCCACGTCTCCTTCAGATGAGGAGAACCGTTGGATTATAGATGCTAGTGTGGGACCGGAAATCGCTATCTTTTCTAGTGGTTGATCGTCGTTCATTGTTTTTGGCTTTTCAGACGACGAAAGTGTGTTGGAGGACCTCAATTTATTCCAAAACAAACTTTAATTTTAAATGCCGATATCTGGCGACATATCGGCATACGGTTTTATATTCTTTCCACAAACCAAATTCCACGTTTTTATAAATTAGAGGAGGGTATGCCCAATTGCCCATTATCCATTAGCACAATAGCATCAATAGGGCTACCTAATTGTGTAGTATTATGTCAAATTTTGAGGCCCAACAGTTTATAAGCCCAGCCGCAATTGTTGACTTTTGGCTAATTTTTTTATAGATCCCATAATATTAATTGCAGTTAACAAAATTACACACTTCAATATGTCAAATCATATTTTGGTGAGAATAATTACCTACTATTGGATGGGGTATTTTGGGCCCCACACTTTTCTATTTTGTTAGATAGAAGATTAGGGACTCGTGTTTTAAATTTTTTATTTTTTAGACATACTCTCCCTAGGGGTGTAAAACGGGCGGGTTGGGTCATCCGCGGTCAAAACAAAGAAGAAGGCGGGGGGGGAAGTCCGGGGGGTTGAAGGTCCGGCAGTCTCCGGCGGGGGTGGGGCAAAGTGTCAAGGTCCATACCGTCACCCAATCTGTTAGGGCAGGTCTTGGGTCGGATAACGGGCCGGTTTTTTAAAATGGGTAAACAGCACCTTCTCCACCTATCTTTCTTAAAAAATAAGGGAAAAAACAGAAAAACACAAATGGATATGAGCATAACCTTTGGAGTAGCATCAGAAGTGCACCTGAGATCAAATTTATGAAATCCAATCAAAATTGCATATCCAATTTTGAACATGTGATCACTTTTTTTTATTGTTAACTGAACTTATGATTACTAAACTGTTTCGATGTTTGATCTTGAGTTAATCAGGTCTATTTGCTTGTAAGTTGTAATTTCCGCAACTACAAGTCTGCAACTAATAAATTTCATAAGATTATAAGAAAACAAATTGTCAACAGTCTACAAACACATGCTACAAGCCTACAATGAATATTAAGCTTGTTGTTTACCATTTAATTAGAAAGTGAAACTTGTGTATTCATACGATCCATGACCTTGAATCAAAACAAATCAAAGCAAAAATTAGATACTGCATACTGTCATCTTCTAAATCCAGTATGTCGAAACACAATAAATCTTATTTCTTGCTTCTTCTTCGCTGAAAGGGAATACATTTGATTTCCTTCATCTTCAATGATTCATATTTGAGAATAAACTAAAATCATTACCTTCCAACAACCTCAGATGAGAGTTTAACATAATAATCAAATATTGCTTTTTTGGAATCAAACTCAAGACCATTGTTCATAAACGCCGGTCAGATTACAAAAGTGGTAAGCAAAATTACAAAAGGGAAAGCAAAATTACAGAGTAACGTACTTCTAATCTAGATTTAAAAATTCCATTTCCTTTCCGATAATCTCTCCATCGTCATCTTCTTCTACGATTGTGGCATCTTCCTCTCTAAACCAATCTTCAAGACTTACAAGAGACTCCACTAATGGTGGCACCATTCGACTTCGATAATCACTAAGAACTCGTCCCCCAATAGAAAATGCCGATTCCGATGCAATTGTACTCATTGGAACTGTTAATACATCACGTGCCATTCTTGAGAGTATTGGAAACCTTTGTTTGTTCATTTTCCACCAATCCAAAATATTAAAATCATCTCCAAATTCTGTAACAGTGGGTTCGAATAGATATCGTACTAGTTCGGATCCAGTTGAACTAGTAGATTTCATACGACCTTGTAGAAGAGCCCATGTACCTCCTTGGCCAAAATTAGAACTACTAGGCCTACTACTACTTGTACTAGTACTAATATTTGCATCAGCATCAATATGGTATTAAACATATTCTTCATAGAGTTTGATAATTTCATCTTTAATAACAGTACTAGTATCAAAGCATTTAGCAATTTCAGTAGAATTTTGAAAATTACTTAGAATAATTTATTGCATTATATCTAGTCCATCATATTTTGCCCTAGGATCTAAAATATAAGCAATTCCATATAATGTTGGAGTTTTCCCCCAATATTTCACAAATTTCTTTTCCATTGTTTCAACAATGGTTTCAAACCCACTAATACATCTATAAGTATCAAAAACCAAACTAATGCTAGCCAAATGATGTATTGCCATGTTAACAGTTATATAATAAATACTGGAAAAGAAAATAGTAACATCATTAAACACACTTAAAAAATCTCTAATCATTTAAACTATATTCCAATCCTAATCATATACGGGTTGTGGACATCTTTTATCATTCAAATATTTTTTAATTGTGCCATAATAAGGAATAGCCTCTTTTAACATTTTATGAGTAGAATTCCATCTATGTTGGATATCAATAGGAAGTCTTCTAGGAGTTAAATTTGCAACACTACATACTTCACGGAATACTTGATATCTTGATAGAGCATTGAAAATAAATTGTAAATTATACCTAATACGAGTTACTACTCTATGAATTTCGAAAAATTTTAAACCATCTTGAACAATTAAATTTAAAATATGACAACTACAACGAACATGGAAAAGTGAATCATCTAAAGGCAATCTCAATGAATGTTTCAAAATATTAACGACACTATTATTTAAACTTGCATTATCTAAAGAAATGGAAAATATTTTATCATGAATGCCCAATCTATAAAGTTTCTCAACAATATAACTAGCAACTTCTTCACCCGTACATGGATAATCTATTTGAGAGAAACAAACAATTCTTTTGTTCAATTTCCACCCAAAATCAATATAGTGAGCTGTAATTGTACAATAACCCATATTTTGGTTTGATGTCCACAAATCCGAAGTCAAACAAATTTTTCCATTCAAGTTTCTTAAAGTAGACTTTAATTTATCTTTTTCCTCTATAAAAGTTTTGATAACATCTGCTCTAACCGTATTATGTAAAAAATTTACAAATTGAGGATATAAAGATTTACGTACCATCTTTTCAAATTCGGGGCATTTGGCGGTTGTAAGTGGAATTTCTTTTTTCACAATCCATCTCACAATTTCTCTTCTAGCCACATCTTGAGCAAAATTAAAAACAATAAGTTGACCATTGGGGCTCCTAGTTAAACTTGGTTGACTAAGATCAAGTTTTTTTTTTTAGCACAAGCTAATGTATGATCTCTAAGACTACTAGTACCATTTGCACCCAATAATTTTGCACACATATAACATCTACCTTTTTTGTTCCATACTTTATTTTTATGATCATAAATTTCTAAAAGATCATAATTTTGCCAAACCGGTATATATATATTATTTTTTTTTTTTTTTTTTTTGTTCTTCTACTAACTCCCTAGGTTGGAAAGGATATGATCCACCAACATTTCAAGACTATTAGGAGTTTGTAATGTAGCCATTTCACCAATTGAGGGATCAAGATTTGGAAAATACCCCGATTGTTAAGTTGGATCACTCTCATGAATATTATCATTAAAATATGGATTATCATTAACACTATCTCCACCTTCCATATTAAAATTTTAGTGAGATAAAGAAAACTTGACTATGAAAATTAAATATTAATACTAATATGCATGCATAATATATATTATAAATAATAAGAAGGGTGCTTTTTGGAAGAGATATATAATAAATGACAATAATTATAAAAAAAAAATGAAGAAATAACTAATAGGAATATAATTGTAACTTATGAAGTCCAAATTAACTAAAGAATTTATATTGAAAGAGTAACTTGATTGCTTGAAACTTGAGTGTGAGAGCTTGAGAATAATATTTAAAATTGAGGGAGTTAGAGAGTTTGTAAATTTGTAAAAAAAAAAATACAAACAAGTGGGTATTTATAGTTTTTTTTTCATTGGAAATTGACAATTTTAACATCAAAATATAGTTGTTATTAGGGGTTCCAACTGCCATATATTAAGGTCAAGAGAGTTATTTGCTCAAAATGTAGTTGTTATAGTTTTGAATGTTGAGTAATTTACAATTATAATATCAAAATATAGTTGTTGAGAGTCTAACTGCTATATATTAAGGCCTTAAATATAGTTGTTGGGAGTCCAATTGCCATATATTAAGACCGAAAAAGTCATTTGTGATTTGTGATATCTATTTCACTAAAAGTTGCTAGTTTGATGATTGGATGTCCACAGAATTAGCTAAAGGTCAAGCCATAGTCATTTGTGTAGTAACCCACGTGTCACATGTGAGGAGATCATCTTACCAAACCTGTTACTTTTCTTGGAAAGTTAATTGTAGTACACTGTACACTCATAGTGGGGATTTCAAAATCATCCCAAATCGATTTTGGCCACAATTCAAAAACTACTTGGGTTGGGTAGGGTCAGATCCTATTTGACCATTGGGGCGGGTCAACGGGGTGGAGTAAACAATTTTTGGAACGGTATGGGTCGGGCAATTGGAGGGGTAAGGTTGGAAGACAATACCTACACCCATACCCAGACCGCATAGAAACGAGGGCGGGGCAGGGTGGGTTAACTGTTGGGTCGGTCCGGGTTTGGGTGGCGGGTCAAAAACAGTTTACCTGCTGGGTGATGGGTCAACGGTTTTTTTTTACACCCTTACTCGCCCCCCCCCACACACACACACACACACACCACCACCACCACCCACACCCATTTATAATTGGGAATTAGACATAATCCCCCACTCTAATTTTCTTTAGATATGACACACCCCCACCCCCACAAGACACTTTAATGTCAGTCAACTAGATTTGACTCTCATTGATCGTTAGTACAGATTTTCTATTTTCTTCTAATAAAAAATAATAATAATAATCTAAAACTTCCATGATGAAATACCAAATATGCTCTTAATGATTTATATTTTGTATGCAATTTGCTATTTAAAATCAAGTCTTTATATTATACTATTTAACAAACATGAACCAATTAACACATTTAACGGGTGTTTAAAGTTTTTAATTTATGTATTTGATGGCCATTGAGGGAATATTCGACATTTCATCATAGGAGTTTTAGATTATTATTATTATTTTATTAGAATAAAATAAAATCTAGACTAACGGTCAATGAGAATCAAACCTAATTGACCGACATCAAGCGATAAAGTGGAGGGAGGGGGCATGTCTAAAGAAAATTAGAGTGGGGATTATGTCTAATTCCCAATTATAAATTTGTGTGTGTGTGTGTGTTGAAGTTAATGTCTAAAAAACCCTTAAATTTAAGTTGCCCCGTTTTTTTTCTTTTCCTTAAACACCATTTTTACCCTTATGTATTTTATATACATGAAATCACACACCCTTCGCCTACTTTATATAGAAGAGAGCTAGAAACCAATTTTCGGATGAAAATAATCCGTAAGGACAAATATCCCGGATTTGAAATAAATGTTTTCCGATTTTATCTTTTTTGTCGTTTTGGTATGAACAACAATGTTGATGAACGAACAATGATTGTTCATACCAAAATAGGTGAACAAACCTCATACACTATATATGTTGATGTATGAATAGTGATTTTTCATACTCCAATATGTATTATTACTGATCTTACATTATGTTGAGGTATAAACAATCAACTAATGTTGAGGTATAAACAAGGATAATTCATACCCCAACTAGATATGTCAAATTGGTGTTTTTCAAATTCTCTGTAAATGTCTAAATTTACCCTGAAGGACTATTAGGGCATTACACCAAATTAAGACTTAGCTATTAAGTTAGGATAAGGAAAATGGATGGTTTTGGTTGTTATTAATGGATGTTCTACATGAGGATGAAGATGTCTATGTATCCAGTATATGAATAGGAAGTGGTAGTGAACTTTGAGTTAATAACTCAAATTGAGATCAATAATCAAACTGGAGTCAAGCCACACGTAGTTCTTGGGGGTGGCTTTTATAGGCATTGAAAATGTGCATCGAATGTGACATGTGTACTGATGAGTATAGATATGTGGTTGAGATGAGTGGCTGGCATGCTTCCACAAGAGGCATGTGGGTAGTAGTCGTAGGTGTTCAGGGTTGCCTGAACTGGCATAAGGTGTAATGATGGTGAGTACTCCGTAATGATGGTGAATGATTGTAATGGTTCATGTATTACCGCGGGAAGGAGGTTTAAGGGTAATGGTAGCAATGATGACAGTGGCAGGTGATGATATCACAAGGTGGAGCTGATATGTATGCGAGTCTTTGAGTATGTCGAGTGTCCGGAGCCGACTTCTAGTGTGACGGATATCCGTGTGTCTGAGGTTGAGCTATGTTAAAGGAGTCGTTGTATGTGGGCCTTGTGCACATCACGTGTTTAGTGGGATGTCCCTTTCTCGTGACCACGTTGTTAGGAAATGGCGTGTTGATGAGAAATCCGGAAAAGTCTAGATGAGTGGTGGATGAGACGTCATTCGAGGAGACGACTATTTGTGATTTGATGAAGTAGCCAAGGCCTCAGTTGTTGGGTTGAACGTCTGAACAAATAAAGAATGTAGCCTCGGTGATTGTACATTGTAGGTGCGGCTATTAGCCCTCAGTGATCAAAAGTTGTTGAATTGACATGCACTACGTCAAGCTATGCAATGAAAAACGTTACTAGTAGTTAGTAAGGATTTAGAGTAGTTGGTAAAACCAAAAAATGTAGATGTGTTAACTTGGATGTCAATGACGTGCTTGTATTCACTATGTCTCAATGAGGGCTTGATAAAAATCTACACCTCAATCATCAAATATCGTTTTTGGTGGAATGTTGTTTGAGGCCGTTGTAAGGGCACTCAACATATGCACCGAGAGTTAGGTCGTGGACCTACTTGGATTTGGAAGTCATGCATTGATGATGCCTTTGTAAGAGCGTTCGCCATGTGTATTTTGAAATTGATTTTTGGAGGATATAAATTAAAATCAAGCTCTCAGTTATCGAACATTGTGTATACTGAAACGTCAAGACGTCGTTGGTAGAAAATGTAAATGAAAATATAGAAATGTTTAGTATGGTTTGTTAGATGTTTTAAGCAAAATAATATTGGTTAAAGAGTAGGTGTACTCCCTAAAATGTAGTTGTTAATGAGACGAGCCAAACAAAAATGAGAGCGCGAGTGAGTGGCTTAAACAAACTGGAGTGCTTGTTGTAAGTTGAGGTTGACCAAGTAGTTGAAGTTGGTAGAGACTTGAATATTTGAGTTTGAATTCTAGATTCATCACTAGATTGCCAAGTGAGTATTCAGGTTGTCATATGTGTGGCCCCACTAGTGGTGTCAAATGGGTTGGGCCGGGCCAGGCCGGCCCTCAAACAACGAAGCTCTCATGCTTTGAGGCCCGGGCTAGCCCTACCCTCATTTGCCTAAAGGGCCAGGTTGGGTTGGGCCAATGCTTAAATCTCGAAGCCTTTATCCGCTCCTCAACTCTCTCAAAAGGGCTTGATGGGCTGGGCTTGAGGGCCAAACGTGAGGGTTGGATACTATGTTATACATTTAATTTACAAAATAAATTTATAAACATTAGTTAAAAATGATAAAATTGAATGCACTTGACAATTAAACCTTCAAACTACTAAAAAAACGTGGTAAAGTTGTATTAGTCCATTAAGATCAACTAAATTCATTTCATAAAATATTATAATGAAATTATAAGGTTGGCAAACGTAAGAGATAAACGTTCTTTTAAGTGATTTTTAATGTATTAATGCTAAAATAAAATATATTGTATGAAGATTTATTAAAATATATGTGATAAATGTTGAGGGCCTAATGAGGGCCGGGCTTAAAAGATGGCTTAAGTTTCGAAGTCTAGGCCTTTACCCTCCCTTAAGCCCACGAATGTATGAGGACCTCATTTTGATAGCTTTTTCATCCCATGGACCGGGTTAGGACGGGCAGGCTAGGTTTGAAGGCCATTTTAACACCCCTAGGCCCCACTAGTCATGGTCAACCAGTAATTGTCTTGTATAGAAATGGCGGAGAAATCGTGTGCTTGATGCCGTGGGAACTAGGAGAGGCGTCGTGAATCGAATTGGAATGGATAATGATCTATTGAAGTCGTTCAAAAAGAGGGACTTCCTGCAAAATAGGGAAAAAAAGGTCGAGACAACATAAGTTTTCTGGGACTCGCCTAAGATAAACCTCAAAATTAAGGCTAAATCTACCCTGCGCAGGTCGTATGGTGTGCTGTGAATTCTGGGCCACTCATACCAGGGGTGCGTGTGTATTGCGTGGCTGAAGTACTGAATCCAAAGGACATTTGTTACAGCAAGATAAGACCAGCTCCAAAATTAAAGGCATGTGATAGGTCCAACGAAATATGAATTGCTGGTCAGCCAAATATGACAGCGAGATAGTCCAAAATAGGAGACTAGGTGGTCCGGTATAATTGGAGCTTGAATTGTGCATGTGTCTTATAGCAAGGTTTAACAGGACATCAATTGCAATTGTAACCAAATGTGAGTTGATTTAATTGCAATTCCCCACAGACGACAGACGACAGCGCTAACGCTAAATGTAAATGTCTAGATTTAGCCTGAAAGACTATTAAGACATTATACCAAATTAAGAATTAGCTCTTAAATTAGGATGAGAAAAGGAGATAGTTTTGGTGGTTGTTAATGGCTCCTCTTCATGAGGATGAAGATGCATACATATCCAATAAATATATTGGAAGTGGTAGTGAAGTTTGAGTTAATAATTTAGATCGATTGAGATCAATAATCAGACTTGAAAGTGTTCACCGGATGCGACACGTGTATTGATGAGTACAAATATGAGGTCAAAATGAATGACATGCTTCCACAAGAGGCACGGAGTAATAGCCGTAGGTGTTCAAGGTTGTCTGAACTGGCATAGGGTGTAATAATGGTGAGTATTCTATAATGATGGTGAATGACTGTAATGGTTTATATATTACGGCAGGAAGGAGACTTAAGAGTAATGGTAGCAATGATGACAGTGGCAGGTGATGATGTCACGAGGTGGAGCTGAGTGACGAGTTGCTAGTGCTGATATGTATGCGAGTCTTTGAGTATGGTGAGTGTCCAAGTCGGCTTCAAGTGTGACGGGTATCCGTGTGTCTGAGGTCGAACTATGCGTTGAGAGAGTAGTTGTATGTGGGTCTTGTGCACATCACGTGTCTAGTGGAATGTCCCTTAAACATTTTTTGATACATGTTGCCAGTAAAACATAAATGACGTTTTTATTGGACGAAAAACACAAATAACATTAAGCACACTATAGTGATGAATTTTCTTAGCATACTTTCAAGTATGATCGTTTTCATTATTGTGAATCCAATAATGTTGTGAGTGTAGTGGGCAAATATCGTACCTGTAAATATGTTCATTTCAGTATTTTAAAACTCGAGATATTGGCATAAAGGTCAATATCTCGGTAAATCTCGTGGGTGTTTGAATTATGTTGTAGGTAGAAGGCGGGAAATGAGAAAAGAAAACAAGGGACACGTGCCAAAGATTGACTGGGTCCAAGCCAAATCAAGACACTGTATAAAGACTGGAAGAACATCATAATATCGTACCTGTAAATATGTTCATTTCCGTATTTTAAAACTCGAGATATTGGCATAAAGGCCAATATCTCGGTAAATCTTGTAGGTGTTTGAATTGTGTTGCAGGTAGAAGGCGGGAAATGAGAAAGAAAGACAAGGGACACGTGTCAAAGATTGACTGGGTCCAAGCCAAATCAGGACACTATATAATGATTGGAAGAACATCAGAAAGAGATTCATGTTTTCATTTAGTCCAGATTACAAGAAACTGTAAAAATAGGAGAGAGAAATAAAGAGAAAGAGAGATTCTAAACATCTATCGCCAATCAATAAAACTTTGATTCAATTCATCTTCTTCATTCATTCTTTCCATTTATTCTTTTCAATCATTCTGTTCACTAGTAAGATTGTGTGATCTTAGAACATTTAAGAAATGTGTTCTTAGACATCACATTGGCGCCGTCTGTGTATCTAGAACAAGAAATTTTTTGATTTTCTTCTTCTAAGATCCAGAATCCATAGGTTTTCTAAGAGATTTGAGTGAAGGAAGTGTGTTAGAAGAATATGAATTTGGTTGCAATGGCTCCTAGGAAGAAAGCAAACTGCAAAAGAATGGAGAATGATAATCAATCGGATACAAGGAACACAAGAGCTTCAGTAAGTCGGAGGGAGGTGGAAACAAATGTGAATATGGAGGTATCGTTTCAGGAATTGTTGAAAAAGATGAAAGAATTAGAGAGGCAGAATGCTATTTTATTAAAAGAGAATCGCGAGATGAAGAAAGGGGAATCAATGTTGAATAGAGGAGGTCCAAGTAATGTGGTTAGGAATTTTCAGGAAGAAGAAGAGGAGGAATGTAGTTCGAAATTGGGTAGTCATGATATGGGAAAGGCATCAATAAGAAATGAGAAAGGGGCAGAAGTATCACCAGTAGCTGAAATGCCGATACAACAGCCCATCACTAAGGAGATTATACAAGAAATGATGTTAAAACAATTGGGAAACCAAGTGCTCGAGAAGACTTCAGCGTCAATAAGGAAATTGGCAGATGATGTTAGTAGAAATCCAATACATCAAAGTATCGAAATGATGCCTGTTCCGCCGAAGTTTAAACTGCCTAAATTCACTCAATATGATGGCTCATTGGATCCAATGGACCATCTCTTTGCATTTCAGCATCAATTTTCAATATATAAGGGAACTGCATATCTGGATTCATTGTTATGCAAATCCTTTTCTTCAAGTCTAAAGGGGAAGGCATTAAAGTGGTTTTGTTCTTTACAAGAGGGGGGGGGGGGGTCAATATCATGTTATAGGGAGATTGAAGAGAAATTTCTGACCAATTATGGACATCAGCGAGTGAAACCAAAGCAGGTGTCGGTTTTGTTCCAATTGAAGCAAGGAAAAAAGGAATCTCTGAAAGGTTTCTTATCCAGGTTCAAGGCAGAAGCACAGTTAGTAGAACATTTGGATGAGTCTGAGATGACAATAGTAATGGCATTTCAAACAGGGCTCATTCTTGCGTCCGATATGCATAAGTATATGCTTCGAAAGGATATTAAGACTTTGAGAGAGCTTTATGATAAAGCTGAGAAAGATGTGCAAGTTGAAGAGGGTGTTCTATCAGCTTTAGTTCAACCTGTGTTACAAGTATCTGAGGCAAGTAAATAAGACAAAGAAAAGACCCACCATAAATCCGATAAGCGAAAGGCGAATGATTCTTATTCGAAATCCGATGGCCAACCTTCACAGAAGAAGAAATTTGATAGGTCATTAAGAGAGGAGTTGGATCTGTCCAATTATATCGCTATTAATACCACATTGGAAGACATCTTGATAAGGGTGGGAAAAGAACCTTATTTCCAACATCCGACTCATAAGCCTCGAGGAGATAGACGATAAACCCTTCTGTAATTTTCACAAGGTAAAGAATCATGAGACAAACAAATGTCTTCAATTGCTCAAGGAAGTGGATTGATTAATGAGAGATGGAAAGCTCAGGGAGTTTAGAGTTGATGCCAGACCAGAAGTTGCGGCGGTGATGAATGATAAACCTTTAGTGGTGATCAATATGATATACAAAGGGGTTATCCCACAGAAAAAAATCATAAGGGATAAAATTCGAAAGATATCGACAGTTAAGGAGGTGCTGGAAGTAAATGTGGAACCGATACCAGTAGACCCTACCTTCATATCGGCAAGTATACCTGGAGCTATTATGTTTGTACCTGACGATTTGTCAAAGGTAATGTTGCCTCATGATAATGCTATGTTGATTACATTAAGAATATCAGGTTATGATGTGCAAAAGATATTGGTATATTGTGGTAGTTCCATCAATATTTTGTTTTGGAAAGCGTATACAGGCATCGGATTTGAAGAGTCCCATTTAAAAGAACCACAGTTTAATTTGTATGGTTTTAATGGGACCTCAACAAGACCGGCGGGGGAAATCAAGTTACAAGTAAGGGCAGGCCTACGGACTATTATGACTAAGTTTATAGTCATAAAACATCATTCAGATCATAATGTTATTTTGTGAAGAAAATGGATACATGCTATAAGGGCAGTTCCGAGTACTTTTTATCAAGTTATCAAATTTCCGACAGCGTATGGGCCACATGAGATAAGAGGCGACCCGGTCGGAAACCGAGAAGTGTAATTTTGCTACCGTGAAGGGTATGATGAAAGAGAAGAAAGTGGAAACTGGGGGCGTCTCGGAAGTCACCAGATAGCAATTAATGGAAAGTTCATCTCCAAGATCCGATAGTAAAAATCGTTAGGAGGATGTTAGATTTACATCGGAGATGAAGATAGATCCCGAGATAATCCTAAGTAAGACAATGGAAGAAGTGCAAAAGATCAATATCGGACAAGACAATGAAAGTTGCTTCACTTTCATTGGAACAGAGTTGAGTTCATAAATCAAGAGTGATTTAATTGAGTTTCTAAAGAAGAATAAAGATGTATTTGCTTGGTCGATGGCTGATCTTCCTGGTATCGACCCTCAGATATGTTCCCATAAATTGAATATGCGAGAATGAGCAACCCCAGTTCATCAACGTCATAGAAGGGTCAGGCCGATATTCGTGCAAGCAGTACAAAATGAAATTCAGAAAATGCTAGAATGTGGAATCATCAAAGAGATCGATAATTCAGAATGAGTTGCAAACATTGTGGTTGTCCCGAAAAAGAATGGCAAGATTCGGATATGTGTTGATTTCACAGATGTTAACAAACAATGCCCAAAGGACTACTATCCGATGCCTATAATTGATGAACTGGTGGATAGAACAGCTAGATTCGAATTGTTGAGTTTCTGCAATGGTCATTCCGGGTATTTCCAGATTGTTATGTCAATATTAGATCAATTGAAGACAACATTTGTTGTTGAATTATTGTTTCATTAGAATGTCATTCGGTTTGAAGAATGTAGGGGCAACCTATCAACGATTGGTGGAAAAGATGTTCAAGCATATGATTAAGCATATTGTAGAAGTGTATATAGATAATATGGTCATCAAATCAAAGAAGGCGTGTAACCATGTTCAAGATTTGGATACGGTGTTTCGAATATTCCGATAGTTTAATATGAAGTTTAACCCTGAGAAATGTACTTTTGGGGTAAGTTCAGGAAAATTCCTTGGATATATCGTTACAAAGTGAGGAATTTATGTTAACCCAGATCAGATTCGAGCTATCCAACAGATGCTTTCACCCAGTACAAGGAAGCAAATTCAAAAGCTTACAGGTAGAATTGCAGCATTGAATAGGTTTATATCTCGAACTTCTGATAGATGTAAACCTTTATTCAAACTATTGAAGAAGAATACAAAATTTGTATGGGGTGAGGAATGCGAACTCGCGTTCACCGAGTTAAAAAAGTATTTGTAAGAAGTACCAACTCTGATAAAACCAGAAGAAGGCGATACACTATTCTTATATCTCGCCATCTCGGATTTCACTATAAGTTCAATACTCGTCAAAGTGGAAGATGGAGCTGAGTGACTGTGTATTTTCAATCTAAAACAATGCTCGAAGCTGAAACTCGATACTCAATGTTAGAAAAATATGCATTAGCTCTCCTATATTCTACTCAAAGGTTAAAGCTTTATTTTCAATCCCATTCAGTAGTAGTAATGACAAATCTTCCTTTGAAGCAAACTTTAGCTAAGATAGCTAAGTCGGGGAGAATGGCGAAGTGGTCGGTTTTATTAATGAGTTTGGGATTGAATATAAGAATAGAGTATCAGAGAAAAGCCAAGTTCTGGTTGACTTCTTAGCAGATTTTCCTGCTAAAGATGAAGATTGGAAAGCTGAAGAAGATAATCTTCTATTGTTGTCAAGAGCCGGATAATGCAATGGATGAGGATGATCCTTGGGTGGGTACAAATGGATGGAGACTTTTTGTAGATGGATCATCAGGGCAAAAGGGATATGGTATTGGTGCTGTTCTAATAACTCCAGAAAACCAAAGACTCGAGTCAGCAGTTACTTTAGGTTTTCACGCTTCTAACAATGAAGCTGAATATGAGGCTCTAATAACAGGCTTAGAGATGGCTAAATCATTAAATGTCAAAGACTTATCAGTCTTCAGTGATTCACAATTGGTGATAAGCCAGATCAATGGAGGATATGCTGCAAAATGCGACAACATGATAGATTATCTAAATTTGGTGAAAATGAAACTCAAGGATTTTAGGAAGATTATTTTTCAGCATCTCGACAAGGGGAGAAAA
Organism: Coptis chinensis; assembly: GCF_015680905.1. Classification (NCBI taxonomy): domain Eukaryota; kingdom Viridiplantae; phylum Streptophyta; class Magnoliopsida; order Ranunculales; family Ranunculaceae; genus Coptis; species Coptis chinensis. Next base: position 92,411,979 of record NC_141462.1, read on the forward strand.
CCGACATGCCGATGCATTGGCATATGTAGCTGCAATGCTTGGAAATGAGGAAGGTCGTCTGTTGCATATCGGTGTTCAGCAAACTCTAAGCATTAATACAAAACATACAAAAGTAATGGAAATAGACACGATGGGGGCGTCATGGTTGAATGATTATGTGCTATTTTTGTTAGAATGAAAATTGCCATCATATAAGAATGAGGCTAGAAGGATAAAAGGAGGAGCTGAAAGATATCTATTAATTGATGATCAACTATATCGGAAAAATCTAGGAGGACCACATTTAAAATGTATATTGGCAGAAGAATCGCAGAAATGCATGAAGGGAAATGTGGGAATCATTCGGCAGGAAGATCGTTGGCAAGTAAGATTGCAAGGTAGGGATATTTCTGGCCACAAATGCGGAGGGATTGTCTGGGATATGCAAAGAAGTGTATCCAATGTCAAAAGCATGGACATACCATTCATGTGCCAACAGAGGAGTTACATTGTGTCTCAAACCCATGGCCATTTGCATTGTGGGGGATGGACATAGTGGGCCCTTTAGTGCCGAGAAAAGGGAAGAAAAGATTCATGTTAGCAGTAACTGACTACTTCACTAAGTGGGTAGAAGCGATAGCCTTGCAACATATCAAAGAGCAGGACATCACCGGCTTTTTATTTGAGAGAGTGGTTTGCCAATATGGATTGCCATATGCTATTATATCAAATAATGGTCCTCAATTTATTGGTGGTAAAGTGAAAGATTTTTTAGAATCATACAAGATTAAGCATTTTACATCGGCACCTTACTACGCTCAAGGAAACGGGCAAGCCGAAGCAACAAATAAGACCATTATGGACAACATCAAAAAGAAGTTGGAGGATAAGAAAACTTTATGGGTTGATGAGTTAAATAGTGTGTTATGGGCATACAGAACAACTCCAAGAATAACAATGGGGGAATCGCCATTTACCCTAGCTAATGGCATGAAAGCAGTGACACCAGCTGAGATGGTAGTATCGACATCAAGAACAATGCTTGTAGAAAAAGGGTTGAATGACTAGGGGATGCAGGCAGAAGTCTTGAATTTGGAAGAGAGAAGGGAGCAAGCAAGAATGAAGCTTGATTCTTATCACAAGCAGCTCAGAAAAGCATTCAATAAGAAAGTTAAAGAAAGAAATTTCCAAGAATGTGACCTAGTGCTAAAAGAGGTTACATAGTTGACAAAAGAAAAGGGAGATGGGAAGTTATCGGCAAAATTAGAAAGGTCCATACATTGTTCACAAAGTGGGGATAAATGGAGTGTATTATCTAAAGAAAGCTGATGGTGAATTGCTAGCAAAACCTTAAAATATCAATAATTTGAAGGTATTCTATAAATAGTGTATTTTTTGAAATTTTATGGGAAATTAACATGTGTAGCATGAATTTTCAATTCAATACAAATGGATTCAAATTTCAAATTTCAATTTTCATATAAAAATATATGGTGTTATCATATGATAAAAAGTCCTGGTATCGATAAAAATATTGATATTAGGCATATCGTCAAAAAGTCCTGATATCAAAAACAGTGGCAGATATCAGGCATAAAAAGTCCTGGTATCGATATAAGTATTGATATCAAGCATATCGGCAATAAGTCCTGACATCAGAAACAGTGGTAGATAGCATAAAAAGTCCTGGTATCGATAGAAATATTGATATCAGGCATATTGTCAAAAAGTTATGATATCAGAAACAGTGGCAGATATCAGGCATAAAAAGTCCTGGTATCGATAGAAATGTTGGTATTATGCATATTGTCAAAAAGTCATGATATCAGAAATAGTGGTAGATATCAGGCATAAGAAATCTTGGTATCGATAGAAATGTTGGTATCAGGCATATTGTCAAAAAGTCTTAATATTAGAAACAGTGGCAGATATCAGGCATAAGAAGTCCTGGTAACAACAAACGTGTTGGTATCAGGCATATTGTCAAAAGTCCTAGTATTGACAGAAATATTGATATTAGGCGTAAAAAGTCCTGGTATTGACAGACGTGTTGATATCATGCATATTGTCAAAAAGTTCTGATATCAAAAACAGTGGCAGATATCAGACATAAAAAATTCCTGAGATTAACAAAATGTTGATCTCAGGCAGATTGTCAAAAAGTCCTAATAAAAAACAGGGGCAGATATCAAGCAGGAGAGGTTCTGAGAAGTACAAAAATGATAATATCGGACAAGATATCAGCAAAGGATGAGGCATTAGAGATCATTCAATAATAAAGGTATGTTGCAATGATTTATATTAGTTCTACAAGTTTAAGTATTGCTGATACTCTCTTTTTGGTTGAGGATATCGAAAATTGTATTTTCTTTTTAATACAAGGTTAAGTATCACCGATACTCTCTTTTTGGTTGAGGATATCGAAAATTGTATTTTTTTTTGATACAAGGTTAAGTATCAGCCGATACTCTCTTTTTGGTTGAGGATATCGAAAATTATATTTTCTTTTTGATACAAAGTTTAAGTATTGCCGATACTCTCTTTTTGGTTGAGGATATCGAAAATTATATTTTCTTTTTGATACAAGGTTAAGTATCGCCGATACTCTCTTTTTGGTTGAGGATATCGAAAATTATATTTTCCTTTTGATACAAAGTTTAAGTATCGTCGATACTCTCTTTTTGATTGAGGATATCGAAAATAATATTTTCTTTTTTATACAAATTTAAGTATTGTCGATACTCTCTTTTTGGTTGAGGATATCAAAAATTGTATTTTCTTTTTGATACAAGTCAAAGTATCATCGATACTATCTCCTTGTTAAGGGGATTGAAAAATTTGATTTTCGATGGTGGTAAATGTAAATAAGGGAAAAATACAAATAATGGCAAATAGTCATGGCAAAAAACCAATGGAAGTTAGAATTTATAACAATCAAAAAGTATAACTTGTCCGAAATTACAACTTTGGAGTAAAAAGATGATAGTTTAAAGAGGAAGATTGTTGAGAAGGGCATCAACATTAGATAGGGTAGCCTCAGCATTTTGAGCTGCATCAGGAGGAAGTTGTGAGGTGGTATCACCCACAGTAGCTGTATCTCCTTCTTCATTATCAGAAATCATATTGTTTTCTACAAGAATGTTATGTGGAACAAAAGGCTTGCAGATATCCAACTTATCACCTAAAGAATTTATAGCTGCCATGACAGTATTGAATTCAGCATCGGCAGCTTCAGAGGCTTCTGCACTTTTATGTCTTTCGGCAGCAAAATCTTCAAGCATCTTTTTTCACGAGTTCAACATGTTCAGCCTCTTTATCCGATAAAGTCTTCTCGGCTTTTTCAGATTGCTGCTTCATATCAGTTTTCAATTGATGGATTTCTTTCTTGAAGCCGCTATTTTCTCGGGTTAGTTTGTCGAATTTTGATTGCTGAGTGGTCAGAGTTTTTCTAATACGCCCGATCTCGCATTCTTGCTTATGAAGCAGATCGAATTAAGCCATGGCAAGTACTTTTCGCTATATTAAAATATCAAAAGCAGATAAGCACAAAGTAAAAAGATGAAAGTGATATGAAAGGAGAAAAGACAAGATATGAGTAACTTCTCCATATGATCGTAAAACTTGGTAAGGCGCTCAGTGGGGTTGATGTTGAGAGCAGCAATTTTGTCTTTGGGAAGAACACAGCTGCTAGCTAAGGCAACACCTAACTTATCCTTATGAGTATCTTCGAAAAGTGAGGCTGTTAAAGGGATATCGTTGCCATCAATAAGGCGAAACTCAGGTCTAAAGACTTCATTGGCATTGGCTGACGAGACGGAGTTAAGGTTTTGACCATCGGGAAGGCCACTTTCACCCCAGGAGTGAGTTTTTCTTCTTTTAGAAGGGGCAATAGTAGTTGGAGGGGGAATGGTGGTGTTGTACTAAGAAGCAAAAGGAGGCTTATCTTTAGGAGCATTAGGATGATTAGTAGGAATGGAAGAAGGAGCAGGTGGTTTATCAGCAACAATGGGTGTTGAGGAGGGATTCGATGATTTTTTTTCCCTTTCTCAGATAAGTAGTGACCAGCATTGGCATTCATCGGCATTCAAGGAGCCATATCTGTATACAATAAAAGATGCTCATTAAATATACTTTGTAATATCGGATATTTCATAAAAGTTAGGAACCTCTTTTTTAATATCAGGGAAAAGATTGGGAGTCATGGTACAATTGTCATCTAGATAGTCATAGAAACTTTTGAGAAGTTTAGGAGGCAAGCCATGCAAGGCAAAGGAGGATACAAGAAAGGGAAGATCATCTGAGGAATTGGTTAAAGGAGATTGAAGGGGAGTTGGCGACTGACCCATTTTTTGAAGAGCTCGATGTTTGAGAACATAAAGAGGTGTGCGATAGTTTGAGATATCAGGAAAAGGAACAATAACTTTGGGATTCCCTTATTTATCGGCACCCGTTTTAATATTGACATCGGCTTCAGTCCCTTCTAAAAGCCTCAGTACTATGTTTGAATTCGCACAAGCCTTGGAAAAATGAGGGAGAAGTACTGAAAAGACGCAAAGGAGAGTGAAATCAAATATGGGATTTCCGAGATCTAAAAAGCGAAAACAAATCAAAGGGAGGACATACCTATGGAGTTGAAGACTTGATGTTTCAAAGGAGGATTTTGCTGGGTTATCGGCACTTTCCCATGGGCCTATAACAACAATGGGGTATTGGGTCCACTATTTATCGCTATTACGGTTTTTCCAAAGAATACCCCTAATGTTTCGGTGGGTATGTTTTTGGGATAAAAATATCCGATAATCTTTTCACAAAATCTATAGTGCATAAGAATATCGGATAACCTAATACGGTCAGCTTCATATCTATCGGGAGAGAGATGGCTATTGTAGTAATTACAAACAAACAATAACCTCCAAAAGTTACCCGTACCTTGACCAGGGGAAAGATTCAAATGGTTCAGTACTTCACGATCGAGGTTGGATAAAGAAAATCTCAGTCCAACGGCGAGTTGGCCAACAATAACAATGATTCCATTCTTGGTACCACTCGACATTTAGTAAAAGCCCGAGCACCAGCGTAATGTTGTAAATAAAGGGTGGAGGGAATTTGATAGGCGGCTTAAACTAAAGTTAGGTTTGGTTACTTGATGAAAAAACCACAAAGTCCATTGTTCCATCGGCTGGTATCTTTAATAGTATCACGCTCAGATTCAGAGTTAGTGGTTTCAAAGGGATGGCAGGGAACACCTTCTACAACATAAGATAGGTCCCATGATATTTGGGAGTCAAGATTTATTGGTTGAGGTAGAGGCAAAGTTTTGGTTGTAGGGTCTATCATCATGAAGCATATCGTTAGAAAGAATGTCATCCGATATGGTATCCTCAGAAGGGAGACTAGCATCAGAGATGGTATCTTCACTAGCCATTGAAATGACTATACATAAAGAAGGAATGACAAAGGTATTTTTAATATCGGTAATTTAATATTTATAAAGTTTTATTAGCAACATAATATTAGAGTATCGGTAATGTTGATGTAAAAGTTGAATCATCGGAAATACCGATGTATATTTTAATATCGAAAATATTGTAATACAGTAAAACCAAAACAAACAAAAAGATGAAAACAATGTTGTGAATAAAAAGATTCAAACTTTTCATGGTTTGAAGCTTAAAGTAGTAATGTATGTCAGTACATAAGCATTAGCACGAGAGTTTATGCAAAATTAAGGGTTTCAAATGTAAACAACTAAAGTTAAGATAAAATATCGTATCTAGTATCGTTAAAATGAATATATCAATGCATGTTTTAGAAAGATTAGCGAAGTGTAGGGTGAAAGAACATACCTTATAGTTTTTCAAGAAGACGAGATTAACTTTCGGAAAAGTTGAAGAAAAAGAAGAAAACCAGTGTTCTTTGCTTTGAAAGCTTGAAGAAGCTAAAGAGGTTTTTTGTTGGGAAGCGTACTGGATAAGCTAAAGAGGGAAAAATGGTTCAAGTTTAAATTTATAATATTGAAAATTTGGGCTCGGGTTGTTATCTGGGCCCGATAGTTTTTCATATTCGTTATCTGATATAGTTCCTTCTCGAAAAGTTAAAATTTTAAATAAAAATTTCAAGATTTCAAGGGGCGATGTAATGGGCAAATATCGTACCTGTAAATATGTTCATTTTAGTATTTTAAAACTCGAGATATTGGCATAAAGTCAATATCTAGGTAAATCTCGTGGGTGTTTGAATTGTGTTGCTGGTAGAAGGCGGGAAATGAGAAAGAAAGACAAGAGACACGTGTCAAAAATTGACTGGGTCCAAACCAAATCATGACACTATATAAAGATTAGAAGAGCATTAAAAAGGGATTCATGTTCATTCAGTCCAGATTACAAAAACTGTAAAAACAGGAGAGAGAAAGAGAGATTGTAAATATTTCTTGCCAATCAATAAAACTTTGATTCAATCCATCTTTTTCATTCATTCTTTTCATTCATTATGTTCACTAGTAAAATTGTGTGATTTTAGAACATTTAAGAAAGGTGTTCTTAGACATCACAGTGAGTTGTAATTGTGAATATACCCTTTCTTCACAGTTTACACTTTTTTTAATATATGTGTAGTTGTTTTTAAAATTGGATCCCTTTTAAAATTTAACAGGACATACGCATATCTAATTAGACCTGGGCTGTAAGAGTGTCATTCAGTAATACCTCATCACTCCCCGACTCTTAATCATCGTCATTATCTAGTTTCTTCTTTCTGTGTACTTTTAGGGGAAATACGCACAGGCAGTTCATGTGTAAAACTTTTAATCAAAATGACACACTTACAGAAATGCTGAACAACAAAAATGCTACTAACAGAAATGAAGATTTAATGAATGGGAATTATTAACTAGTTTGGTTTAGCTAGTGTAGTAGTAGTGCTTGTCAACTTAATAACTCATCAATTACACAGACACACACAACGCTTAGCAGTAGTAGTAGTATTTACTATCCAATAATGCAGTGCACCGTCTGCACGTGAACTTGCACTTGCAAGCATGGGTTGTTGGGTGTAATCTGCTTAATTCCCACCTTTTTTGTCTTTAACAATCTTCACTCTTGTCTGACTCTGACATCTGCAACTCTGCCACAACTTGCTTGTTATGAGCTAACAAAAAGCTGGCACTAGATCTAAGACTTCTAACATATAAAAACATGAGTAAAAACATTCACAAGAAAGAAAAGAAGCTGAAGCTAAAGACAGTGGGAGAGTAAAGACCCCATTTTTTTTTTCTCTTCCTAGCTTTCAGCTGTTTTAATGGATCCTTAGAAGCTCAGTTTAGTATATTTCTTCCTCATTTCTTTGATAGACAAGAAGAATGAGAGAGAACACTGGGGGTCTATGTTCTTTCTTACTGTTGTTGTTGTTCTACATTGCTTCTTCTGTAAATGGTGAAGACCCTTACAGGTTCTTCACATGGAAGATTACTTATGGTGACATTTACCCCCTTGGTGTTAAACAACCGGTACAAGTTTTGTTTTTGTTATACTTTGCACAGCATTTTTCTTTTTGTTATATTTTGTTTTTAATTATTAAATTGTTGTTGATAATGTGTAATATGCTGCAGGGGATATTGATAAATGGACAGTTTCCAGGTCCAAAGATTGATTCTATTACAAATGATAACTTGATTATCAGTGTTTATAACTACCTGAATGAGCCATTTCTCATGTCTTGGTAACTAATTTTTCTTTTCATTAATTATTTTCAATTATATATTTTGTATATAAATAAAATTCGTTACAGTCATTATTTTCGCCTTGATAGATCTAGTTTCAATGGAAATATATGATCTCAGGTAAAAAATGTTAAAAAACAAGAGCTTCTATAATGCATCACATTCACATTACATAAGTAACAATGCATTGAAAAAGAATATCCTTATGTTTTTTAGCTGTTTGCGGGATTTGAACATGCGTCACCTGGGTGACATATGTTTTGGTGGTACAGAATATACATATGTTGCCATTGACATATGGTTTTTCTTGGTACAGAATGTAACATTCATGTTTTGTGATTGTGAATAGGAATGGTTTACAGCAGAGGAGAAATTCTTGGCAGGATGGGGTGTCTGGTACCAACTGCCCCATTCCACCAGGGAAAAACTTCACTTATATGCTCCAAGTGAAAGATCAGATTGGTAGCTTCTTTTACTATCCTTCATTGGGATTTCATAAAGCTGCAGGTGGTTTTGGTGGTATTTCTATCTATAGTCGTCCTCGGATTCCTGTTCCTTTCCCTCCTCCAGCTGGGGATCATACTGTACTTGCTGGTGACTGGTTCAAAAGAAGTCATAGAGTAAGTACATTACTTTATTTACAATATTTAACAGAGAACTTACTGCTCTACCAATCTTAGAGTATTTCTTTCTATGATGCTTTTTATTTAAACCAAACTTAAGAGAAATTTGATGTTTAAGTGAGATCAATCAGACTATAATTGTTTTGGCTGAAAATATGACACATTGAAGTGATTGCTTCACAGCAATTAAAAGCAATCTTAGATGGTGGACACAATCTTCCCTTTCCTGACGGACTTCTCATTAATGGACGTGGATGGAATGGATACACCTTTAATGTTAATCAAGGTGAATATCAGCAAGTTATTTTCAGATTACAGCAATGCTCTAACACTTGACTTTTACTCTCCCCTCCTCGTTCCAGTAGGATTTTTACACATCATATCAATGATATCTTAAACTTGCTGAGCAGGTCAGACATATAGGTTTCGCATATCAAATGTTGGGCTAACGACATCTATCAACTTCAGAATTCAAGGCCACACGATGAAGTTGGTGGAAGTAGAGGGGTCACACACACTGCAGACCACATACTCATCTCTTGACATCCATCTCGGACAGTCCTACTCTGTGTTGGTTACTGCTAATCAGAGCCCATTTGACTACTATATTGTTGTTTCATCGCGCTTTACCTCTCGCGTGCTCACTACCACGGCCATTCTTCACTACACTAATTCAGCTGGAAAAGTTTATGGCCGTCCACCTGGTGGACCTACCATACAAATTGATTCTTCCATCCAACAGGCTAGATCTATTCGGTATTTACTTGAACTTTCTTACTATGAATTCTCTCCTCATATGGGAATTTGCATGCCGTATCTTTCTTAGCCACAATCCATCTTGTAAATACTCTTCTATTTAGATGGGATATGACTATGTTTTTGCTGCAGGTGGAGAATTTGTAATTTTTCATTTTGGCCTAGCTAGATAATTACAAATCATTAAATGTTTATATGGAAATGAGCTCTAACGAAGAAGTATATCATTCCATTAAAATGTCTAATGGGAATGTATATCCATACTATCCTTTTCCTAAGTGAGCACAAGGAAATGAATTTATAATTCCTTCATGCAGTAAGGAAAGAATTGAAGGCTATTTCACCGGTCAAATATTTGAGTTATTTGGTTCAAAACCTTTATTTTTTGTTTATTTATTTATTTTTCTTTATGTAATTCGCTTATGGGATTTGTGTATAATAGCTCACAAATCCATGCTTAAAAAAATCATAGTGCTCATTTTATTTTTCTCTGTACTTTTTGAGTTTTGACTACTTTATCCTGCGTGTGTTTCACTTTACCACATTGTGTATTCATTCAATCCCAACATACTGGTGTACTTAGAGAATGACATTATGAACCATTGATGTACTATGAAGTGTTTCTATGAACCGTTTTGTGTGGCGTTCAACTGGCAGTGTTATCCATATGTGACGTTCTGTTTTCTTGAACCCAGGTGGAATTTGACAGCAAGTGGACCTAGACCCAATCCCCAAGGCTCTTACCATTATGGCTTGATCAAACCCAGTCGAACCATTAGGCTCGCAAACACTGCTCCTATCATCAATGGGAAGCAGAGATATGCTGTCAATAGTGTGTCCTTCACTCCTGCAGACACACCATTGAAGCTTGCCGATTACTTCAACATCCCTAATGTCTTCTATGTTGGAAGCATTTCTGAGCAGCCTAATGGTGGAGGTGCCTATCTCCAGACCTCTGTCATGCATGCAGATTTCCGGTCATTTATTGAAATTGTGTTTGAGAACTGGGAAGATAGCGTGCAGTCATGGCACATCAATGGTTATTCCTTCTTTGTTGTGGGGTAATATTTTCTTGCTCATTGCTATTAACTAGCTGAAATTAAGTGATTCTTATAAAATATTCTAAAGTAGAGGGCTTTGTAAGTTGTTTCAAGCATTTCGCTTCTTTCCATGTGTTCAATTTGCTGACAAAATGCTTCTACCTTGTTAGAATTCTCCACTAATTTGATAGACATGAGAAATTGCATCCGCTATATAATAAGCGGAAGCTTTATTTCAGCTGGTTCTGCCTGTACCTTTTGGCTATATACATATAAGCATTGCTGAACAGGGTTTTGAAGTAGTAGAGGGGAATCTTCTTCATATGTGGATAATTTGTCTAGAAGGAAATTGGTGGAAACTGTGGCATATCGACATTTTCTTGTATAAAATTGTTGGGTGCAATTGGAAGAAACAGTAACAGTTGAGAAGACTTATGCTGTTGCAATTTAACAGTTATTTGCTATTTAAATTCTAATTGACAACAAAGAGTCAAAGACACATTTTATGCAATTGCCTATGAACCTTAGCATGCCAGCTTTTTGCACTGTTTCTTCTTGTCTTGTGAAACTAAGGAAATGTGTGGTATGCGCAGGATGGATGGAGGGCAGTGGTCATCGGCAAGTAGATTAGGTTACAACTTAAGAGATACAGTTGCTCGTAGCACGATTCAGGTGGGATTTCAAAGGAGTATATTTTTTTTATATATTTTTTCTCTTTTTTTTTTGGATAAACTAGTATATTTCTATATATGTTGTACTTTATATATCTACATTATCACGGTCACTTGCTGAGAAAAATGTGGTGGTTATAGTTCTTAGTTTCTTACACTGGTATCGTGCTTGGTTGGATGCAGGTCTATCCCAGGTCATGGACTGCTATATATATGGCTTTGGACAATGTGGGAATGTGGAATATAAGGTCTGCAGATTGGGCCCGACAATACTTGGGTCAGCAGTTCTATCTTCGAGTTTACTCCCCTGCACATTCATGGAGAGATGAATTTCCAATTCCAAGGAATGCTCTTCTTTGTGGTCAAGCTTCTGGTCGTCATACTAGGGCCTTTTGACCCTGTGAGTCCCAGATCCTGTCACGAAAGGGCAACAGGTTTTTGGATCGAGTTAGGATGTGCACCCGTTAAGGGGAAATAATTGGCAGGGCTCAACTTGAGAATGGCTTATTTCCCTCCTTTTTCCTGTTTCTGTTATTTCATTAGGCAGGCAGATTATTTAGGGGTAAGTGATGAGGGAATGTGAGTTTTGGAATTCAATTTGCGGTATCAACATTCAAATTCTTTTACAAATGTACCAATATTTATAACACCTACTTTCACTGGAATAAAGAAATTCATTGTGGCCATTAGAGATTCAGTATGTAAATTTTATGATCACAATAAATCCAATGGGAGGGGTTGTAGGGGGACATATTTTATCTTCACACGTAAACAAATTCAAAATGTTAGGGCATTTATAAGTTTCAGATTAGGCTATTATTTTGTAAATATAATATCTTAACTATTCTAAATATTGTCAAAAATAATTAAAAAAATCAAAAATTTCTAAACTTGCCAAATATAATATAAAAAATTGTGAAAATGAACGGTCTACAATTAGTCAAATTTTGTAAATTGTTAATTATATTTAACAAGTTTAAATTTTTTTAATTTTTTTGATTATTTGTGACAATGTTTAGAACAGTTAGGAGATCATATCTACAAAATATTCCAATTTATAAGGTATTTGTAAAACTGTTTAACCCTTCTTGATTATGTATATATTGATATTTGTTCATGCAATACTCTCAACAAAAACATCATTCCCTTTTGAACCTTCTTCATCCCTTGGTTCATGGAATTACAATTTACAAAAGTCACAAAGAAAAAGTAAGACAACAATAATAATAATTTTACAACTGAAAAAATAAAAGTCCCAGACAAATTTCAACCATTCAAAATACCGAAACACGATATAATTTTTTATACCAAACTCTACAAAATCGGAATTTCGAGGGATATCGTTATACTACATCTGTTTCTGCTCGGAATCACTCTTCTGAAAACAAACTGCAACAATCTTCAATCTATTCCAACTTTCCAACTTTCTAACTCTAGAAACTCAAAAACTTGTTTAGATTTATAAGCAGAGCAAGTTGGTATCAATCATCATCATATTCCAATCATGGAAGTGGAAGAAAACTCGGGGCCGTTTCGACGAACATCGAGTCGGACTCGTAAACTGGCTAACAAAATGGCTGCTGCACTTTCCAGCACAGATAATCGTACCCAGGTAAACTTTTAGAATTTTTCTTTTCTTTTTTTTAATGGGAAAATTATTTATGGGTAAAAAAAATAAAATTAGGCAGCTCTAGCTCGACTTGAAGCATTGGAAAATGACAATGCGGCCCCGGAACCACTTGAAGCTTACGACGATGATGAAGCTTCTCTCGATGACGACGATGACCAAGGTTAGAGATTTGAGCTCTTATGGGCTGGTTTGTTCCCAAAGAAATTTACTTAAATATATATATTTGTTAAACCATGAGCTGTGGTAGTACAAGGTTTTGACTAATAATATAAACATAACTCATGGTTTAACAATATTGTCCTCTTCTTCTCAACTCTCAACCAAACCTTGACCAACTTTTCATCTCATTGAACATATTATTTTGAATGGTTCAGTCTTTCATTTGTTAGATAAGAAAAGCTTGAGATATATAGAGAGAATTTGAAACACACTCTACCTAGTGACTTGGTAGTTTAGACTTACTTAAACAGGTGTTGTTTGGATTATGCCTATTTCTGTTTTCCCAGTCAAATAGCTCAAAGTGCCTGTAATGCGTGTCTTAGGTGGAGAGAGAGAGAGAGAGAAAAAGTCTTCTGTTGGTTTTGTGTAATTCTTTAAGATTGTGCTCTTAGTAAAAGATTTTATTAGATAGCCACTGCCTTTTAAATGATAATGATGTTTCTCTTCTTGTCACTTGCATTATAGTATACACAAAGAAGCAATCTAAAAATGCGAAACGAAAAACCAGACAAGCAAAGGCACTTGAGAATGTAAAGAAAGCTCCAAGGACATTCATGGAGCTGTTACAGGAGGTATTAGTGTTCCATGTGTATGGTCACTGCGTTTTCTGGATTCATCTTGAGTTGATTTTGATAACATTTTTAATTATGCCTCTAATGAAACAGGCAAATCTTGAAGCCTTGCCTCCTAATGTTCCCTCTTATTTGAGAGCCGCAGTAGGACCTCCAAGCTCTACCTCCCGTCGTCATTTCTGTGCGGTTTGCGGATTTACAGCCAACTACACCTGTGTAAGATGTGGAATGCGCTTTTGTTCGCCTAGATGCCAAGTTATACACAATGATACCCGTTGTCTTAAATTTGTTGCGTGATCTGATTGAATGTCTACAATGACTTTAGTGCTCAAGTTTTGGCGGTTCCCTCTTTTGATAGTTTTCCAATCTTCTTTAGTTTTAGTTCTACTGTCAGGATTTTGCATGTAAACTGTATACTTGATGTACATAATTTAACTCGTGCTTGATAACACGATATGTCACATTTTTCTGTTTTTCATCCAGCAAACGGTTCACCAACCTTATGAAGTTATGAAGAAGTTTGTTAGTGTGCTAGTGGCCATTCAGGTTGTTTGGTCGGATGCAGCTGAGACAAGACATATACTCTGTTTTGATCCAAAGTTGATTACCAACTGTTTATAATTAAGCGTTTCATTAGTAATTAAAACTGAGAAGCCGAGAAGGTAAACCTGCGATTCAATCGTAATTGTTCGAATACTTATTTAAAAAGAAAAGAACTTATTCGTCTCTTACACTGGTTCTAGAACTGAACCTGCAAACCTAACAACATGCTGGTTCCACATCTTTATCAGATATGTTCCCCGCCCCATGACTAACAAAACTTAAGAATGAAAATAACAAGAACTGTGATCCCTAAATGCGATATCTAACAAATTGAACCTCAGACAAACCCAAGGAACTTCTAGAATATAACAAACCCTGTAATGAACACTTTAATCGGTATTTTGTGAAAATCTGATGATAATTATTGGTGTGCTCATGTTTAGCACAAGGGGAGATCAGCTGGAGGTTGTTCTATGGTCTGCAATTCTCCGACTCCATTCTCTACTAGGAAAGCCGTTGCCAAACCCAAAGCGATATGCGCGTCTAAATGACAGTGGATCAACCACACACCTGCATTTGTCAAGCAAACAACTTTTCTTTTAAAAACATTGAATAAGGATGTTTTTAATTAGATTGATGCTAAACTTTGTTGCTTTAGAAGAGGGAACTTTTAGTGTTTTTTTACCTGGATTATCAGCAACGAAGCGAATAACTGACCATCCGCCAACAGGTACACCGACTGTGTTCCTCAGAGGTGGATCAACAAGGTTGAATTTGGATGTATCAGTTTTAGCGTTGAAATTTCCAAATCCTTCAGCTAGGATGTAGAAGTCGTACCCATGGAGATGAATTGGATGATTCTCAGTAGTGACGATACTTGTATCCTGAAGTACAATCTGCACTTTGGAACCGTATTTTAACTTGTACAACTTGGTCCCATGAACTGGTGCCCAGAGTGAACGGCTCACATTCCCAGTGTAGTCGAATTGAAGTGGTGGGTTTGCTGGAAAATCAGTGGTGAAGACTCCAGGAATGCCCAGTTGGTGAGCTTGGAGAAGGGAGAAGTTTGATGGGAGCGAAAATGAGGCATTGTTCATGCTAGCGGTAAAGCGGGTTCCATTTGGTCCCTGGCAGTTGCGAGGCCTGCTTCCAGGCGGGCAGGGGTCGAGGCCAAGACCAACCGTAATGAATAGGTTTTCGTCAACATCAGTTGGAAGAAGGACCTGAGAGGGGCTCCTGAGACTAGATGTGAATGCAGTAACAGTGGCTGTGTCATTGTAGGCAGGGAGTGATGGGAGAACTGGTTTTGCAGACTGCCCTTTTTTCGCTGGGCAAGGTGCAGATTTGTATTCAAGGATAGCAGTGGTGGTGGTGTTGTCAAAGGCTGCATTCTGGGCAGTTTGATAAGCACTTGCAGCTATGTAATAGCGTGCTGGAGGCTGATTACCGCTGATAAGAACATCAGTAGTCTGGCCTGGTCCAAGCATGATAACAGACGTGGTGAAAGGCTTAACGTATGAAGCATCAGTAGCGACAACAGTTAGCATGTGATTTGCAACAGTAAAGAAGAGCTCTTGGTTTAATGCTGAGTTGATGACTCGAAGGAGGTTGGTCTCGCCAGAATCCACCGGAACAATAACAGTGTCTGCATGGCATCAGTCAGGACGTGTAAGGAAATAGTTTGATAACACACATTAAAGACTAGATTCACCAAAAAATAAAATAAAAATTGAGGCTAGACAATGGACAATCCAAACCTTTGCTAGAGCATTTATAGAGATCTCCGGGTTGACCATTGATGGTGTAAGAATCAGATACATTTGCGGCTGCTCCTGTTCTTGTTGCTTCTCTCACTACATCAATGGGGTTGGCATCCCACCACTCCCCTGTTAATAATGTCGGAACGTGGTTAGTACTACTGGTTACTATATACGGTGGTTACCAATCACATTACTGTAACTCTGTACTCCCTGTTCCTAGTGCTAAGCACTACTGATTAGGTCAACAGTAAAATAGTAGCTAAGGATGATGGAAGGTTCTTACCAAGTAGAAGCGGAGTTTCCCTTTTTGGCATTGTGAACGGGTAAGAAGAACCCTCTTTGGGGTATATGATCAGAGCTCCATAAACAGTTGCTCTAAGCCATGAACTATGAGCGTGCCACCACAAGGTTCCTTCTTGTCCCTCAATTGTGAATCGGTAAGTGTAACTCCCTCCTGGTCGGATAGGGCATTGAGTTACAAACTCTGGCCCGTCAGCCCATCCTGTTCGCATTTGTCGGATCCCATGCCTGAAAAGATAAAACAAATAAAGCACCACACTAACGTATATAGGCATATGCATAATGAAAGCGTAATATCTGCAAGGTATGTAGTTGCATGCTATGTTAGATGGTTTGCATGCACGTATTATGTACATGTACCAGTTGCCGTGGGGTATGTGTTTGTGTTTGTTCTTGTGTATGTATAATGTATTAATGCATGTAAATAATTACCAGTGGATGGTGGAATTGTATCGTGCTCTATTCACAACTTTGACTACTAGAGTATCGCCATTGTTCACTTCCAAAGTAGGCCCAGGGAATTGCCCATTCACAGTGATAATGTTGTGAGTTTTGCACAGCCTCTTCACTGGTGTTGCTTGAATCTGTTTCAATCCAACTATTCAGTCACAAAACGTTTCACTGTAAGTAATACCGAGAACTAATACATTATGAAAGAAGAGACTACTTACGACAAACTCATGGTACTGAGTTTTTGCATCAATTAGAGATGCCGAAGAAGCAAAGATAAATAAAAGACCTAGAAGGAAGCAAGAACTTGACATGACAATGTTGCAGCAAGCCACCATGATCAGGTCCAAGGACTTGGCTTTTGTTGAATGAAGTTTGAAACTTAAGGTGGTAATGCAAGAGACTAACTGATGATGTTCTTATATACATGAGTAACAATGATGCAGAGGTTAGAGGTTGTTCAAGGGTAGGCAGATTAGGTTTCGATTCAAATGGATGGAAGGTGTGTTTTCTAGGACAATTCAGTTCAACATTACAGAGGAGTTGTTGCACCCACTGGCCTATAATTTTGAGAATTTCATTTATACTTGTTCCACAAGTTTCCAATACAATGAAATGCTAATTGCACTATATATGTCAACTTGTTTACTTGATCAATATCTTACTTCAAGACAATAGTCAAAGCCATCTTCATTTCCTTCGTTTTTCAAGTATAACAAACTTATTTTACCAATTTTAACAAACTTCCATATCACCAAACATAAGTTGTTTCTTGGACAAATCAAGATTAGTGAAGTTGATGGTTAGTTAAGGTTGTTAAAAGAAATAATATTCAGGAGTTGGGTATCTCCTTTACATGCAACGTCACACTCTTATAAGCATCCGAAAATGATTGCATTGACCAAGAGTTTGGTAGATAGTCTGAACTCTGAAGTTCTGAACAACATCATACTGGATGCCCTTTAGACTCAGTTATATAATTGATTGCAAATTGGAACCAGGCAAGGTAATGTACTCACAATCTGGCTCTCTGCCCTTTGGCTCTATAGGATTATTAGTTGGACTCAGTAATCTAATCATATTTTTTTTATATAATTAACGCTCTTAACCTAATCAAAATTTGGAATGGAAAGTAATTCACCAGAAAAAAAAAGGGAAAAGAATAGTAATCATTCTACTCTTGTTCTACATAAATTGGGATCATATGTAACAGATCCACCACAATTATATTAAACAAAAATTGAAGATCTTTTCCTAACAATAGTAAATTAAACAAAAAAATTCAATCTTTTCCAACACAATCCACAGATATCTGAGAATTAGAAACCAAAATTTAATGGAGAAAAATAAATAAAAAATAAACAGATAAAGTCAGGTGATATGGTTGAATAGTAAGTCTAATGTGGTTGACTCCATTATCTTATTCTCCTTCTCAATACCTTCTAGCATATGGCTATAAAGTCTATAAGTTTGTTACAGGTAGTCAGGCAGAGCAAACCATAGCTTGGCTGAAGGATCCAATCTAACAACAATTGGCTGAAGGATCTAATCTAACAACAATAATGTGGTAATGTTTCAATTCAGCTCCATTGACCATATTTGTATGATGCAAACCTTGATTAACATGCCTCTTTGTTTTGAATGTTTCTAATGACTTCATGATTAGCCGCCCATTGAGGGCACATGATATAAAAAAATTGATTGATTCCAACAGCTAGTAATCATCAATGACGGTTGGAACTTTTTGGTTAATAGGTTAGTGCAAACAACATCCATGAGAACAAAAGTTGTAATGCTGCACAAAATGAGAGTCTACTTTGCTCAGGTGATTTACACAAGTTTTCTCTCCGGACTAGTCCGGACATTTGTGAGACAGTTTATATAGTGTTTTGAAACAATTTACATAGTGTCTCGAACAACTTTTTAATTTATACTTATTTGCTCTATCCGTAAACAGACATCCGTTAAGAGAAAGCCTAGTGATTTACATATTTAATAATTAATAGTGAGTCTTTCTTCCAGAGAAGAGTAGTAATTTTGGTTAGTTACAAAAAAAATTAATCGAATTTTAATAATTAATAGTGAGCCATTCTCCCAGAGAATAGTAATTTTGGTTAGTTACAAAAAAAATTAATCGAATTTTGCTCTGGGGAAACAGAAATGAATCAACAAAACAGAATTTACCAAGTTCCTTAAAACTGGTTTGGAGGTGAAAAATTATATCTGACGTTTCACTTCAGACACCTTTGTCCATCGGAACTTTTACTATGAAAAGAGAACGAGAGAAGGTAATTACCAGGTTCCTTAAAACGTGATTTCGAAGAGAGCAGAAATGAGTCAAATCATCAACCTTATCTAATCCATTCCATTAATTTAATCTCTCTCGATATTCTATATGGCAGTTGACGTACAAATCATTCAACAAAATGTTACAGGAAAAATAATGATAAAAATGAGAAGCCAAAAAAAGAATTATACCAATATGTTCGTCAAAATTTCATTCGGTGCATGGTAGAATCTAAACCATGTCTTGATGAGAAATCTTGCTGTTATTTAGTGTACACTCTGCCAAACAAAGATAAAATCGGGAGCTAGAACTACAGCAGTCAATCTTCTTCAAGGTCGTATAAGCCCTTCCTGAAATCTGACACTCAACTGATAGGAAATTGCTTATGAACGCTTTAAGAATAGCTCCAAAGACTTGAACCAATCTCACAATGTTTCTCCTTGGCGAGATATTGGCGATAACCGGATCTGCAAACTAAAGGTTGAAACACATTACTGTGAGACCAAACCTTTGGCTCATTACTGATCCAAAACAACCAGATAAATCTCCCACTGACCAATATAGAAGCTAAAACTGTTGTCTCAGGGACTGCAGCAGCTTCAACTTTGATTCACATATATGGAGAAACTCATGGAGTTCCATTCCCTGACCAATCACTATCTTAGTCAAAACTTCAGCTGAATTCCACTTGCTTAATGCCATAGAGATCCGCTCCCCATGTTCCAGATCTGTCGAGGAGGACACCAAAGCCTCTAAGACCTTTAAAACATTCCCAGGACCCTCATTGCATCCACCTTGGTGCAAATAAGAATATAAGATATCAAACTTCTCAGCTACTGGTGTGTTTAACTGCCCCTTTAACCATTTTGTGACTTCTTCAATTATACCACACAACGATTGGGCTGAACCGTGAATAGCTTGAAGAAGTGGAGAGGTAGAGTTATCTGATGGTCCACTTTTCTTCTTTTTTTTGCCAGACGGAACCAAGGATCTTATGCAAGACTGGATTATAATACTGTGCCAAGCCATGGTTTCTGTGACTATCTGTACCAGTGTAGCTAAATCCACTCCTGGAGACTGTATTAGAGGTTGCAGGGATTTGAGCTTTGCCATGGTATATTTCTCAATCAATTTTGCCACTGTGCCCCATGAACTGTACCTGTGCTCATCTGTATCTGATGAATCAAGCTCATGTGAACATAACTTCCATGCATTAAAAAAGACGGCTAAATTCATCCAGTCAATCACATCTGAACCAAAAACCTGTTTGGAATACAACTCACGAGTAAAGACCGTATTTAATGACCATATGACACTTGCATTGCTAAGACTTAACAATAAAAGGGCCTGACTTTATGCAGGAGAAGGATAGTGGTGAGAAGAATAAGCATGTAGAGGATTGATTTCAGAATGTTTCGTACCTCAAAAGATGTTTGGCCATTTGCAACTCCAACAATTTCTTCTACAGCGTCAGGGAAGTGACGACCTAGGCTCCTTGCATATCTCTCAAGCAGACTTTTCAGCTCCAAGGAGTTCTTACCATCACATAAAGAACCATTCGCTTCTACAGTTCCTTTCAGTGATGAAGTAGCACATGTAATTGACAAGTATATCATACGGGGAAGTAAGGACCTCCTCTCAATGACTTTCCGAACAGTTGCTTCCCTTTCCTTGGCTTGTTGTTGCTGCCACTAGATAAAGAAGATGAGAAGATTTTAGGCACTTGAAGAGGAAACAAATAATAAAAGTAAAACAACTGAATCTTTGGTTAAGGAAAGCTAATTTTCACTGATTACTTTCTCTCTCTATTTTTTTAACTTTTTTTTTCATTATTGGGCAATTCTTGAAATTGTGAAAGAACCACATATAACAAGCATAAGTGACAACTTCATTGCACTTAATATCAAAAAATATACTAACTGCTTAATGTAATTTTTTTATTTAGCAGGGAACCACAAGAATTTTACTTCCATCTATTGATGAAGAGCATATACATTTTACACGTTCATACATGCAGACAACCATAAAGATGAGGAGCCCTCGTATGCAACTGAAATACAGGATCCATAACAGCGAGTATTCATGGAGCAGCTGTAACACAAGAACTATTATAGTGAATACTGTCATGTGTCAGAGCAGGCATTACATCGTAAAAAAAAATAGCTCAAAGATAGTGTCAAGGAACAAGAAGGTGTGAGCCTCCACACATGAGACTCTGGAAGTAGCGTCAAGGTAAGATTCCCTAGCTTAGCCTAGAGAAATGTGTATTAAGGCCATGAGGCAAACTTTAATAAGCACTACACTGCAAATAAATCATCATGCCGAAACCAATTTCAGCAGAGAGATTTATCATACCCCTTGTAGTAAACTAAAATAGCAATAAATTTCAGATATACTTTAAAAAATGTTAAACAGCTTTAGAGTTTCCAACAGAATCTTCCGAGTATGACATACAGACATAAATGATAAATCTAATCTACCAAAACAAGTTGGTTGGAAAAGAAGCCATCAAATGGAAATACCCTACCACATGGTCTTTATGACAAAGTGAGCCCCCTTCAAATGGTCCTGTTCACATAAAGTATGCAGTCAATACGCAAAAAACTTTTGCCAAACTAACAAAAAAGAAAAAGAGAAAATCTACACCCTTTTGTTAGAAGAACTTCATCTCTACAATAAGGTAAACTAAGAACGTTTAATAAATGGAGAAAGATCTGTCAAAAAATTTCTTCAATAATTTAAATTATGATTATATCTCTTCAGAAATTCACAAGGAGAATACAAAAAAATAACAACAAAGAACCTATAGGAACACTTAAACCATTGGTTGTGCAAAATTTCCAAATTTTCTTTTTACAAAAGGATGTTTCCAGCAAAGATTTTCAATCATATGGGGCCAAAATTATTTGGGTAAAGTTTGCATTATATTATCTGATACTCGAAACCTTTTTTCTACGAATTTCAGATTGGAAGCCTAACCAAAAAAATTAATCTCCAGAAATTACTTGGGAATGAATCTATCGATTAAAGACGATCAAACAACTAACCTTTTTAGAAGGTGAAAAAATAGCAAAGTATATAAGAACAAGATGCAGATACTACCAACCTAAGAGATGATTTTTATCAGGTGTAGGAGTCCACCAAGGTCGCGACTCTATATCTTCGTTGAATGTCAAAGATTTAGAACTCTCTTCGCTTGACAGCTCAAGCAAATGAATGCCAGAGTCAAGGCCCTCTAGAATGGACTGCAAGAGAAAACATGACTTACATTGATCTATCTGTTACTAAATGAATAAAAATGACAGAGATATCTCAGTTCTGTCAAATATGTGACCTCTTCTTCCTCAAAGTTGTCTGCCTTTTGCTTTAGTTGGAGAATACCAGCCTCAAGCCTAGCCATCAAATATTGATGAGAATGTTGCAATCGTTCTTTAAATTGAACAAACTCAATTACCTGAAGATTCAAATAACATATACACCTCAGGTTTATACTTATCATAAATTTATTAATTACTTTGAAACAATATATAGTTAAGTCAAGGTTGATAAGAGGGAGATTGATATTAATATCCCATGCACTCAGTGTCGAGCTATACTATTATAAGAGGGTATACGACTTGTCATTTTCCAATCCTTACGAGATAGAAATTGGCACGAACAGTATCCGAATATTTAGTTTACATATATATTTTTTATCCTATTATTTTTAGACGGTACCATTAGATGCACAAAGCGACTTCTATCTGACGGCTATATACATATGAAAGAATATCCAAGAATGCTTTATGTGAGAAAGACCCCAGTTACTTTTGTCCTAGTTTAAAGGGAGTTCAAAACATTCGGGCTCATTGGACAGGAGCACATGTAGTAGCAGAATATGGTGTCTAGGGATTGATCCAGAGACAACGCAACGACTGATTCGTAGTACACCTTGTTTCATTTTGGGTTAAACCTAGGGAACAATCCCCAGGGTTACTTGTTTGTGGAAGTGAACAATTCAGCCCTAATAAAACTCCAGACATACAAATATGAGCTTGAATACAAATTTGACAAGGACAATGACAGCTTGAGAGTTGAGATTAAGAAAACAAGGGTTTTGACATTTATAGGTTGTGACTCGTGAGAGTCCTTTTCTTTTTTTTTTTTCATTTTTTAGGGGTCAGTAAACGATAAGTCTATTGATATTACCAGTAGCTAGTTACATCAATACCCAAGACAAGTCATTTACAACTTGAATTGGCCCAGGTTCTACCACCAAACTCCCAATGAAACCCAAAAGAAAGAAAATAACAACACCAACTATATCCTAAATAAAATAAAGGGTTAAAGTATTACCCCCTAATGAGCCAATTAGGATTTCCCCACTAGATGAGAAATTAGGGTCTCAAAAATACACATACAAAAAAGTCAAAGTGGGTTGACCGAAATTTTTTGTGTGTATTTAGGGGAGACCCTAATTTCCCATCTAGTGGGGAAAAATACCACTAGTTTTAAAACCCCCCTTTACAAATCCATTTACCCTTTAGATCCTCCTCTCATCGTCCCTCTTCAACCTCATCCCAAAATCCTCCTCCGAACAGCTGAACCGCACATGATCACCCCCCTCGCTATCTTCATCATCCAGGTCGTCAAAGTTGCTGCTCTCAGACGAATAGTAGGTTTCTTCCACCTCATCTTCCTCCATCCTAATCTTCTCCCTCTCCCCGAGAAGCTTCACTATTTTCTTCTTGCTTTTGTTGACCTCAACACCCCATCTTTCCCTGAACTGGATTATCTCCTCCTGCTGTTCTTTCGAGCTCGCTATCTAGACAGCGCTGTGATTGCCCCCCAACCACTTCACCTTTGTCCATTCTACCAACCTCTTGAGCGCCGTCCTTTTGGTTTTCCTGAAATCCTCTTGTCGTCCACCACTTTCATTGTATTCCCCTTTACTCTTACTAATCCCCTGCCTTCTGGCTCCTCTTTCTTCTTCATTCTTCTTTAATAGACACTTTCAAAGGCTTTCTTTTTTCTTTTTCATTCCCTTCCTCTTTCACCTCAATCAACAACTTCTCCAACTGATAATTGACCGTTTTTTTTTTTACTTGGCTGTTTGATCCCCATGTCCTACTTCATATAGGTTGTCTTGACAGACACATTGTATCAGTGTCGGGCATCGATACTCTCGTGTCCAAGTCAATGTAACTTAGAAAGTATTGGCTGTTCAACGATTGGCTCTTTTTTTATGATGATGATGGTGACGGTGACGGTGACGGTGACGGTGACAACGATGATGATAATGAAATTTATAGTAATAATAATCCAAAGCCGTATTTTAATCACCAGCTTGTTCTACAGCTGGAACCAAAAGGCCCAAGTTGTTAAACAGGGACATGACAATGTATATCAACACATGGGGTTGGCACCTATGAAGCACGGACACCGACACACGACACGGATATGACACAACACGGATATGACATTCAAAAAAGTAGGACACGCGGACACATGGTCATTCAAAAAAGTAGGAAAATTATATATATATATATATATATATATATATATATATATATATATATATATATATATATGGGGAGGGATCAATATACCATGGTTTATACCATGGCCCACAACTTCGCCCACAAGACGAACTAGAACCTAATTTTTTGTGGATATGTCCAACAAACCATGAAAATCACCTCCACAAAATTTCAGCTCATTTGATGATGTTTAACAATGTCAAAAGATGATTGCAAAATTGAAAAATCTGGGCCGTTAAAAAAAATTTAAAGTTGTCAACAATTTTTAAATAGGTTAGAGATTTCCAAATTAGCCAAATTTTTGTAGAAAATCTATCCATAGTTAGGAGATCATATCCACAAAATATTAGCTTCTAACTCAACTTGTAAAGGGGCGTGGTATAAACCATGGTATAAAAAACCATGGTAAATGGATCCCTCCCCTATATATATATATATGTCACGAAATTTAACCCTCTCCACTAAGTTTCAATCAAAATATGAAAACTAGTTTTGAACATGTCTAACTCTAAAAGATTAAACAACATACATGTCCAAAAATGCAAGCTAATGCCAACGAAATAAATAACAATTACAGAAGATTCATAACAAATATATATATATAAAACTTAAAAAGGACTTGGCAATCATCAAAAGTGTGCAATTGTGCATTGTGCCTCCTTATTTCAAGAGTGAAATAAAACCCCGACCAAGTCATGTCTTTTTTTAAGTATTTTAATCACTTTTTTAAAATTTAGAATAAAATGTAGAAGTGTCCCCCGTGTGTCCCCAACGTGTCCATATAGTGTCGGAAATTCTATAAATTAATTAATAAATCCGACACTCCAAATCGAGTATCCGACACGTGTCGGAGGCATATCGGGGAGTGTCAGTGTCGGATATGTGTCCAACACGGATACGTTGCCCTTAGAGGAGTGTCCGACACGGATACGTTGCCCTTAGAGGAGTGTCTGTCTGTGTTGCATGGGTACGCCTATTATTCCGGCGTGTCCCGTGTCGTATCGTACCGACACCGACACCGACACGACATAGATTCGCCATTTGAATCTATACTCTTTCAAAGAAAAAAATAAAAAAGATTAAGAAAGAAGGAAGAGAGCAAGAAATGGAGTAGACTGACCTGATGTTGTCGGCTGTGCACCATCTTCTTCCATGGCGGCGGCTGCAACTCAAATCTAGGGTTTGTAACTCAGATCTAGGGTTTGTTTAACACAATTAAGAAGATGTGGGCTTTAATAAGTGACGTGGGCTTGGGCTATTTTCTTTCTTTCTTCCATAGATAAGATTAAATGGGGCTTTTAAGCAATGTGGCCTTGGGCTTTTTTGGAATGGTTATATTCAAAATCTAAACTTGTTTAAAATGGCAAATGGGCTTTATCAAAATCTATATATATATATATTTTTTTTCTATTTAAAATAATTTATCTTTTAATAAAATATAATATTAAATTAAAATATTAGCCATGTCTCCGTGTCTTGATTTTCAAACCTCGCCGTGTCCAAATCGCCGTACCCGTGTCCAAACCGGACACTCGTACCCGTACCCATGCAACACAGGTGTCTGTGTTTCATAGGTTGGGACGAGCCCGACAAGACTGCACCAGCCCTATAGTTCGACTGAATACTCAAACCCGTGGCCTCACAAGTCACAATACTTACTGGGTAACGACCACTTTACTTTACAAGCCTGACTTGTCCCCTTGTCGGAGAGAATGTAAATAATTTACTATAATAGACTGCAAACCAAGCAGCCTCAACTGAAGACAAGGGAGTGAGAAGAAGAGGAAAAGAGAAAGAAGAAATCACCTATGGAAGGGACAGGGAAAAAGGATACAGGTTGGGAGAAGAAATCGTTCCGGCCTCATGGGTCCCACAGAGGGTAAGCAAATGCCAAACATCACCATAGATTAGGCACGAATTCAACCAAGCCTCCTTAAGAACTTTACTAATGGGATTCACCAGTATGGATCTCCTGGACAAGGTGGAGACCTTAATGGCAAAAATCCACAACCGTATTATGCAGTTATGCAGTTTGTTAAAACAAAAAAATGAAATTCTCTGCATAACTATTTGAATTAGCATTGCATCCTACCCCTTAAGAAACAAAACAATACAACATATCTGGGAGCGAAGTCTCTTCTTCCCCTTTTTCCGTTGCCAATTTTATGAATGTGACAGCAGAAACACAATGATACATTTTTCAACTCTATCCCACTCGTATAGGTGTATCAGTGTCGTATTGTGTTGTTGTCCACATGGGTACCATACATAGCATAAACAATGTATCCAGGGTATCATAAACTGACAGACTTCCAATAAATATCTGAAATGTGTAATCTAATTTCATAAATAAATGCTTACTACATTAGATATATCTTACTCACTTTTGAATAAGTCCGACTGCGGTATGCAAGAAAGGTAAGATCTGCAGATTCTCTCATATGGTCATCCATAAATTTGAGATAATCCTTCAGAATTTCAGATAAATCTACCCAAAGGGGTGATGTTGACATCTGGGGGAAAATGTGGTGTAGAAGCGTTTCCAATAGGATATTCTTGATGTCCAATGTTTTATACCTATAGAAGAAGAAGCTTCACTAAGTCAAGCCAGTAAACCGTCTACAATAAAGCTAAGAACCAATCTAACCACCACTACAGCCTCTACTACTAAAAAATAGAAACTTAGGATAGTACTTCTAACAAGCTAGAAACAAGAGTTCAACACGAGTTGATTTACATTACCAGTCACATGCCAATGGAAGGGCACTCAAATGAGAATACAAGTGCAACAATGAAATCTTGTACTGCCAAACATGCCTGTAAAACATGGAACACGTGTTATCTAGACAACAAATGACAACCAAGGGCATAGGCTAGAGACATAATGAACAGCAACACCAGTTCTTCAAAGATATTAGAATAAAACCAATTGGGAAACAATAAAATTTTCTTTTTCAAAAACAGTAAGGCAACCAAACACATTTACATAATTGAAATTTGCAAGCTTGCAAACACGGCCAGGATTAGATCAAATTATAGAAATAAAAAACTACAAAAGAAATTATCCTCAGTCTAGCATCTGTATATAAATGTATATAACAAAAAGACTTCCTTTTAAGAAATTACCTGGCATAGTGAACAACCGAATGCCAAAGTAAAAACTTATGCATGGAAACTTCATATTCTCCGTAAAGAAATTATACACAGAAACAAAGATACTTTTGGGCATTCATAGATTCACTACACTATATATGTGACAATATATATGTTCCTTAAAATAGAGGGTAGAGACAAACGTGCCTGTATCTTGAAAACCAGTTCATTTTTCCTTTTCTTAAAAACAGTAGCCACAAACCAACTTACAAAAAAATTCATGAAAACTTCTCTTCAGAGAGCCCGATTCAGATTATGATTACCATCTCCGTCAACAACAAGCATCCTGCTAAAATGCTTTGATATTTCAATTTACGTTTGTCAAATACTTGATAATCAGAGTGATTGATGCTAAGTCTTTGAAGTTTGAGGGTGTTTGGAGACAATAACTGAGTGTTTCTTTCCTCAACCATGGAAAATAGAATATACACTTTGTTAAATTGGTTGTCCTTGAACCTTGATATTTCAAAGTGGACAGAAAAAGTTAAGGGTTGTTGGGCACGGTAAAAAAAGAGGATATCTTTTTTCATTTAGAAATGAGAATAGTCACAAGTTCTGCCAAGCAAGGAGTGGCCCTAAAAAATTTAAAAGGAATGGGGTGCGTCTGAACTACTCTGAAATATATTAATGGCTGAACCAATATGAACGGGCGGTGAACTTGTACTCTTTCAGCAGAACCTGATGAACGAACAGCCATACCTCAATTACACAACTTTCTACGCAGACATATTCCAAGCATTTTTCATCTCTTCTTTTTACATCCTTAAGCTCACGCTATACTATTTTCAGTTCACTTAATGTAGTTAATTTTCATTACTAACAAAAAAAACTTCACATCCACATATATTAGCCAATGTTGTAAACGGTTTAGCTTTCAGAAAACATAAATGTCGTAAAGATAGCATTAGAAACTGACCTTCGTATGGTCAAACCAAACTCCAAAACTAAAATTGCCTCAAGCAGATAACCAAAACTCCTAGTACGCCAAAACAACTGTGGCAAGAAAGTATTCAGATATGAGTCAAGATTTAATTAACAGACAGAAAAGGATAATAACGTCAAGAAAAGATCAGCACGGGTTCAAAACTTCAAATTCTGTTTGTATATTCCATACATATCCCATCATTTAGCTATATGTTACTTGTCATGGTTTATTGCAAATAATACTCTAAATGTATCAACAAACAGTATCTATAAGGAGAACAATCAGAGATAAAAGTTTCGAGAAGAATTAAATTAAACAAACAAGTAGAGCAGACTAGATGCACAGATGCACCGTTCTGCACACAAAGGATTTCGCTTACACATGTCTTTAGTTCTGAAACATTACAGCTCAAGTTGAACTTGAACGGAAGAACACGAATAAACCTACAGGCTCATTCCATTAGATCATCTCTGCTAACGAGTGTGAGCCAACAGGTCTCTAACAAAACTGGGGATGAGACTCAACTATAAGTGGCAACTCAAAATGAAATTGCACTGGAGGCGCTGCAGACCGAATAAGTGGTCCAATCTAGTTTCCCTTCCTATCAGTGTCACTTACAAACTAATTGCTTCCTTAGTTGATTAGACATAACCAATTGCATTGATCATTACCACTACTGCAATTAGTATGATTATTAAACTGCACTAACTATTAAATCCATAATTATTGATATCGCTATTATTTATTTTTGTTTTATTTCTTACGACTTAATAGAATCTGATAAGACTATTTCTATAGTCATTATTTCTAAAGGAGTATAACACCAATTCTTTTATTATCAGTATCAAAACCAATTCATAACTGTAACAAAAAAATGACTTATATTCACAATTTTTACTGATATAGTCATTAAATCATTAACATTTACAATGAGAAATAATGATCAATTTAATAACACTACAATCATTGTTTGCCATAGTAATTGAGCTGTTATAAATATCAAAAGGATTCCATTGGTTGTAACAACAATGTAACAAAAATCATAGAAGATGATTTCCAAACATTACTTCCTAGCTCCCAAAGAATAAGAAAAACCCCATCCCCAAAACTCACTTTTATAGTTTTATCCTATCACTTCAACCTGCTATTGGTGGATGCACATACTAACCATAATATTGGATCTTTGATTAAACACGTGCTAGTAACCTAACTTCTCAAGTTCCCAAGTCCTGCCGAGTTATTATGGGACAGCCATTTTATGAGCATCCCTATTCATAAACAAGGGGTGTGCCAAAGCTTTCACGGTTCATCACACTAGCATGTGCCACAAGATTAGATCTTTGATTAAATATGTGGATATAACCTATCTTCTCAAGTTCCCAAGTCCTATCTAAGTTATTCTCGGGGAAACCAACATGCATTCCAATCCTATCCATGGGGATTGTGACAGATTTCAGGGTTTTTTAGCTTCTGCCACAACTCATCCTTTCCATCACCAACTTGAATCATCTAGAGCTATACAGTGCCAGATAAAAAGAGTAAGCTAATATCCCATTGTCTATAAACTTTGTTCACAAACAGCACTACAAAAATAAAAGGATATTCCATTATAAACCATATCAGCTGTATCAATTTTGTCATTGTTTACTAACAAAACTGAACTTAGAACATAGTTGATGTTCATTTAATGAGGAAAACTATGAGATACCTGAACCAGTACATTGGCAGCCATAGTTAGAAGATCTTCACCGTGCATATTTTCCTGTGGATCCAAGTCCTTTGAAAGTGGAAGGTTCTTACAGTACATATCAGCCATATGTAACGCAGTATACATGAGCTCTGAGAATAAACAGCAGAAATTTAAATAAGAATGTGTGAAACATATACCACGTAATCATAATAACACTATAGTGTGTGCGTACCAATGCAGTGGAAAAGAGAGGGGACAGGAGTGTACAGGTTCCTATACGAGCTAGAAAATATTGCATATAACATAATCTAAGGTAATAAATGGCTCAGAGAAAGAGGTAAGCTTGATATATAGATGATCGCAAATTGAATCAAGCGAGAAACTCACCATTTAATGGGAGATTGGCCGTGACACCAATTACTTCTTGCATTTTACATATGGTGATTGATTGCCCAAGCGCTTTTACCTGGGTTGTTGATGAAGATTCACAACTTCTGATGAAATTTTCTACCAACTTTATCTTCTCCTCATGAGTCAAAACTTGGAGGAACATCTCCACATCATTTGTAAAGCAAGCCAAATGACCAAATCTAGTACAAAAATGTATACAGCAATAAGTGAAGTGGAACGTCAATGACATGACCAAATTGTCAAATAGGTAATATGGCCGACTATGACAAGACAAACACATATATCAGGTCGATATGTCCGAAACATATATATCAGTTGATATGTCCAAAACACATACGTCAACTACTAAAACTGTTCAAGATAATTAACACAAGTCAGGACAAACCTGCAAAAATACTTCAACAACGAGTCCACTAACTGGCTATCCTGGACCCTTTCATACAAACGTTTCCGCCTCTCAATTTCAAGGTTTGCCAAGTAGGGACATCTTACAAAATCAGAGCTGGCTTCAAGTTGCAACTTTTCCACAAAGAGTGATGCATTTGAAATTTGTAAATCAAACTGCAGAGTCCATTAACAGTATGGAGTAAGGATCTTGTGGCATAAATGTTGTCAGTTACACCAATACTATGCAAAACAGGAGGGCAAGGAGGACCAAACTAGATGTCAAAAATTAGGAACAATAAGGACACACCGCTTCATCGGTTAAATGAGACAGCTTGCAATCAACAAAATTTGGTTGACGAATTTGATCAGTGACTGTTAGGCTGCACCATCTGCTGTCATCCTCCAGCAAACAGCCTAAATAATGTAGGAAACACTCCCAATCATCAGGGCTGCCAAAAAAAAAAAAAAAAAAAAAAAAAAAAAAAAAGGAAAATATTAAGAGTGGAATAGCATTAGCAACATATCCATGAGTACAATATTTGCTGTGGGTGGGAAGAAAGAAGTCTCACAAAATGCAAAACCTCACAGAAAAAACTATGATCAGCATACCATAACTCCAATATTTTTTTGAATATATCGGCAGCCGCAGCATAGTCACATGCACGAGCAAGAAGTCTACCCTGTCAACTTAAAGTCAAATAGTACAGAGAGAAGCAGATAAATTAGAAATAGGAGTAAAGTTACATTCTATTCCTAAAATTACTAATGAAGAATCCAAATAAAGTACTGTTAAACCTCAAAAAGGGGAAACAATCATTTGGGGTGAGAGTGCATACATAGCAACAACATGTAAAATCAAGAGCAGAGTTTATTAACTTTGACGGATGTACACTAATATCGTTCAGAGTTATTTCTTTGAAGTATATTATTTTGAAATCAATTCTAGATATTTCAACAGTTGATAATCCGGTATTCTTGTATATGCTGGGATATACTCTCTAGTCCATGCTGACAGGATCAAGATGGTATAATTCTTTTCTGATCTAGAAGTATTTGGCTGAAAAAAAAACATAGATTACTGCCTGAGGGTAAAAAAGATAACTTCCATGTGCAATTTTGAGGTTTTCTTGTTCATCGATATCGCTGGATGCCCACTGGTCTATTATTTTTCTTTTTATTTATTCTTGTTAATTCCCAATTGGTGTTACAATTTTTCTTCTATTTACTTCACTCTCCACCTTTAATCCACTTCCTCTAGGCCCCAAATTCCTTATCACTTTTGCGGTTTTGCCTTTTGCCTTGCTTCTCCAATAAGGAGTTCATTGATTACATGGGTAAGACCAGCAGGTGTTATAGAAGTTCGAATTGAAAGAGAGAACAATATTCAGCAATATGTCAAAATTGTTAGGAGGTAAGGAGTTAGATATCACAAGTCATGTACTCAATCAATATATATCACTGATTATGAATGGGAACTTCTGTGAAGTATTAACATGTAGGCAATGTAATTCTGATTGTGAGCACATAATATGAATGAATAAATGCTGCTAAGTGGAAAAAACCACGTGAATACACCCAAACCAATGAATATAAATTTAAAACGTCGTCAGCAACTTGTGCGGGTGAGTATGTGTGTGTTTTCTGCGTAGATATATAGTCCAATAAACAGACAGATACACATAGATAGAGATATGAAAAAGGGAGAGAGGAAAAGGGGAAAGGCTTTAGAAAGTACCTGTATACGTAGCCTATCAACTTCAATTGCTACAAGTGATCCCAACTCCCCAGAGAGAATTTCAAGAGCATCGCCATATTTAGCTTGTTGTTCCAAAATAGAGATGTAGACAAGAAGGGCTGAAACAGAAAGGAGTAATCGGTCACAAGTCACAACGGACCACCTCAACAGAATATTTTGCACTTTCTGGTCCACAACTATGACAGTCTAGTCTTTATTTTACTTTTTCTTAATCAATCTAAACAACTACATTTTTGATACACTAATAATAATATAACTACTACTATGTCATAACTTAACATAACGATATAATTAAGAAATTATATTAACACCTAGAAGTATGATTAAGAAATTACTATGACATACTACTAGAATAAATATATTTCTTCTGATAGAAAGATCTAAAAGTGGGAAAAAACAGAAGAAAGAGCAAACCTTCTGGATCATGCAAGCTATGAGAGGTGACATGCTTCTTAAGCAAACCTTCAGCCAAGAGCAACAATTTTTCTCCCCCATTACCACAAAGCACCTAAAGCACCATGGAAACAAAAAAAAAAATTGCAAGGAAGATATAATTAATTGCTCCTAAAGCAGTGTGACGACATAGTGATTAACAAATCATCCACGCAGCATGCACAGATTTAACTATTAGCTGAGAATTCGATAAGGTGACCCATTCGTGTTATGTCAGGCTAACTCAAACACCCACGGTCCATGTCAGACATGACCTCACCATTTTACACTGGTATCCCTGCCTAGCACATGTGAACACAGATAAATTTTACTATGTCTTAGATGGGAACTAATCCAATATATACAAATGACATGCCTTAAAATCCACAACTGTACTTTGTGTTGCGACCTTCCCACTACAGGGAATGACGCACAGTTTAAAGGAAGGAATGACAGTTGAAGAGAGAGAGAGAGAGAAACCTGTAATTGAATGCTGCATACAGCCCAGAGTAAAAATCTCTCCTCGCCAACAACTTTGTACATTTTAATTGCTGTCTGCCACACAACAAAAAGCACTACATTAGCAATGGTTTTTCCAAACAAATAAAAAACAATAAACAAACGCATGCTAACATCAAACCTGTTGTTGCTTCACAAAGGAGTACTCACGAACATAACAATTAAACAGGCCCGTCATTAGTTCCAAATTGTTTGAAAACTTCCCACAAGCATACTCATAACAACTGGTGGCCAGATCCACTAGCATATACAAGAGAAAATAAAGCATTATTTACCCTACAGTAAGTATTATAATCTAAAATTGAGACATAGTAATAATACTAAAACTAACATCGATCAAGACGAGCAAAAACAATCTGTAAAGTACTGAGGGTAAGATCGTCAATAAGAACCAAATGATCGGAGTACAATCGTTCTTTGGCAGTTAAACAAACTGTTAATGCCTCCTCAGATTTCCCCATTCTTTCCAATATAAGTCCCTTCAGTGCCTATTAACATAACATAACATAACATAACATAAAAATGTGTCAATAATAATTAAAAATATATATATATATATAGAGAGAGAGAGAGAGAGGACTTACAATTGCATAAGGGGAATTGGGGTATTTGGTGAGAAGTGCAGCAGTCAATTTAAGTGCATTTTTGAATTGACGAGAGTCAACTGCATCCCAAATTGGTCTGACACGTCGTTCTGGTATTCCACCTGCCATACCGAACTTTGATGCCATTCTACTTTTTTTTTTTTTGAGATTTTATTTAGGGTTTATCCTCTCTTCTTTGGGGCTTTTTATGTTTCTGTGTTTGTCGTTTAGTGTTGTTGGGTATTTTTACGGGCTTTGTTCATGTGTAAAACTGTTTTCGGTGAAAAAGTAATAATAATTAATCACGTTACTTTGTGCCAGTGCCCAGTAGAAGGCGGTTGAAATTTCGAATCAAATGTGCTGAAACTTTGTCAATTGGTGGAGCCGGTATTTTGGTATTAAAAGAGAAAAACAAACAAGGAAAATTGATCGAGAAACACACTTGCAACAAAAGCACCACATGAATCATGAATGTGGTCATAGAGAATTCCTACAGTTGATGTAAATGAAGCATATTTACATATACTAACCTAAACTAAGAAAAACATATCACCAACATCAAATATCAAGAATAAAAGAATTTCAACTAAAATTTGCTTTAGAGTTTTCAATCACTCGAGGGAACACCAGAAACATCACCAGGACGGTCGTCACGATCACTAGAGCTTGCACCCAGTTCAGGCAATATAACCTCAAGTTGCTGAAGAATTTGCTGGACTTCTGGACGTGCTGATGGTGACGGATCAACACAATGCAGAGCCAATTTCAGTGTGTTAAGTAACTCATCGCCTATGGTAGAAGCATCTCTCATTAACTCCAAGTCAAAAACTTCATTAGTCCACTCTTCCTTCACAATTGAAGCTACCCAGTGAGGCAAGTCATCTCCATTCATTGCTTCCCCAGGGGACTTTCCTGTTAGAAGTTCCAACATAATCACACCAAGGCTGTACACATCGGTTTTTGTGTTTGCTTTCTTCAGCTTTGAGAGCTCAGGTGCTCTATAGCCCAAGGCAGCAGCAGTTGCAATCACATTGGAATTCGCAGCAGCAGTCATGAGCCTCGATAGACCGTAGTCGGCGATCTGGGTATTTGCATTCTCGTCAAGTAACACATTCCCAGTTGTGAGATTTCCATGTACCATGTTCTCATGTGTGTGAAGATGGTCTAGACCACGCACTATACCAATGATTATGTTTAACCGTGTTGGCCAATATATTGGAGTGTCTGGTCCGCGCGCTGCAATATAAATGCAACATGGACATTGTCAGTACACTGATTCAAATGTGGCTGCTACTTTTGTGGTGTGATCAATTGTAGACTAATAATTGTTAATTGAATATTAGAGCAAAATGGAAACATACCATGGAGAAAAGATGCAAGACTCCCTCTTGGCATGAAATCAAAGACAAGAAGTTTCTCTCCTTTTGGGCCCAAGTAATATGCCCTGAGAGCCAACAGATTCGGATGCCGAATCTTGCCAATCTTATTAACCTCAAGTTCAAACTCCTTCTGACTCTTTGCTATCTTCTCCCTCAACCTCTTCACTGCTACTTCATTCCCACTCTCAAGTGTAGCCTTGTACACAGTCCCATAAGTACTCTTACCCATTATCTCGGCAGTTGCACACAACAGATCATCCGCTGTAAACAAAAATGGACCATCAAAGTGGACTAACTTCCCTCCAACTTCACCTCCTGCTTCCACATCAGCTGCTGTTGCAGCTGCCTCCTTCCCACTTGTTGGCGCAGCCTTACCAGCTACTTGACCATTCTTAGCATCTGAAGCAGCTCTTCTTCTTATCAAAAAGCAAAGCACAATACAACCAAGTATAAACAAAATTGCAAGGAAAGCTCCGGCAGCCACTAGGATTATGTTTTTGGTACTCAGTTTTCGACGTCGGGGTTTTAAAATTTCAGGTGATGGAGGAGACGGTGGATTAGGACATGTGGTTGATGGACTATACCCACACAACAGAAGGTTTCCCATAAAAGAACTGGAATTAAATCTTCTAGTAAGAGGAAAAGGAACAGAACCAGAAAGTCTGTTGTAAGACACATTGAATAAGCTAAGATTAATTAAATCAACCAGCGAAGACGGAATGTTTCCTGTGAGACCATTCTCAGATAAATCAAGTTGGGTAAGGCTGGGAATTTTTCCAAGATTAGCTGGAATTCGACCTGTAAATAGGTTTTGTTTCAGGTCGAGAACGGTAAGCTTTTGTAGTCCATCTATTGCTTCTGGAATCTGATTCCCAATGTGGTTTCCCTCCAGATCCAACCGAACAAGTGAGGACAGGCTACAAAGGCTCACAGGGAAGCTTCCATTGATGTCATTGTTAGATAAATCTAGTATTCGAAGTTTTGAGAGATTGCCTAGATCATTAGGTACGGTTCCATTAAGCAGGTTACGACTCATGGTGAGTTCTTCAAGCTTACCCAACTTGCTTAATGAAACAGGGATACTTCCAGTAATGAAGTTATGATCAAGGGTCAAAGATTGAAGCTGATACAATCTCCCTCCCCAAGTGTTAGGAACAACACCAGAAATGTTATTGTACTGAAGAGCAAGGAAAGTAAGTGAAGGTAAGTGAGTGAGACTAACTGGAATAGAACCAGTGAGGGAATTGAAGCTAAGATTAAGTCTCGAAAGCACGCTAGAGTTTGCGATACTAGAAGGTATCGCTCCGGTAAGCATATTATTACTAAGATCAAGAGATTGAAGCAAAGGACAAGAACCAAGTGAAGGAGGGATTGCACCTGAAAACCTGTTATTGAAAAGCTGAACACCCCTTAGATTAGGAAGGAAACCAAGTGATGATGGAATCATACCCCCAATGACATTATCATGTAGACTAAATTTCCGAAGCGCAGAAAATTGACCAATCTTTTCGGATATTCGACCGCCCAAACCTCTCCATGGTAGCTGAATCACAATAACTTGACCTTGAGCACACTTTATTCCAATCCAGTTACCAGAACAAGCTCCAAACCCACTATCATTCCAGCTTCTCAAAACCCCTTTCGTGTCAACTAAATCGTGTTTCAAGGCTTTTAATGCTTGATAATCTGCTTCTGTTATTATAACTCCATCCCATGACTGACTTAATATTGGTTGAAATGCAAACACCTGAAGAAGCAGCAACAGTAAGTAGTAATGCCGAAATGGGTTTTCATATAAGGACTGTTTCTTCCACTTTTCCATCTTTTGTTCCAAAACATTGCTCCCATTTGGTGTTTTTGGCATTTGAATTTGATGAAGTAGAAATGGGTACTTCTTAAAATCATCGATGAAGTGATTCCTCTCTTCTATAGTCATTAAAGACTAGATTTTTATTACAGAAATGAAAAAATGTAGGATGTTTGTTACTTATCTCCAACAAAATGGTGGAGATGAACTTAGAAGATAGCAATGGAACAGGAGAAAAGAGTGGTTTACTAGAGAGAGAGAGAGAGAGAGAGAGAGAGAGAGAATAGTGGATGAATAGTAGTGACACATAAGAGCGGATTGATAACTAAGTGGGAAGAGATCATGAGGGGAGCCAAGGAATCTTCATTATTATTTTCTTTTTGGGGGAGATGAAAACGGAGACAAATGTCAGGTGGATGAATGGGTATTGGGTTCAGAAGCACTCTTCATAACGGCTAGTTTTTTGTAATTTTTGTTCATATATTGACAGGTTATTTTGGTTGGAAACCTGGTTTTTTCCTAGTTTTCTAATCATTACTCTCATCTATAACGGCTATGTTTTTGGAAATGTTTCAATGACCTAAATACCCTAATTGATGTACTAAAAGTTACCTTTATGGTTTAATAATTATGATATGGCAGCTCGGAAATACAAGTAGATTTTAGTTGCCTTTTGATCCAGTTCTAGCTTGATCTAATCACAAACTCACAACACTTTTGTACTACTTCAACATTATGAACAAAAAGTAGTTGACATGGCCAACTGAGGTCCCTCTAGTTCTCTGTTTTTTTTTTTTTTTGGTTGACAGGGATTTAAGCTAGAAAAGTTTATTAGTTTGGGATGTTCATCTGGTTACGGCGCATTGAAAATTATATCAGCCTGTGAAGTTGATAAGCTAATAATGAGAGCAGTATTGTGCCTACTCCACAGCATAGTACAAACAAATTGATTTTGCCCAGCCAAAATATCTACCCTGGGTGTATAAATTATCAAAATGTGTGTGATCTAGTTATAATCTTACACTTTTTGTCTTTTCGGGGAAATCCGTTAAAATTGGAAGAAGATTAGCATAGCCCCTGCGCAAGGATGACACGTACAAATCGAGAAATGGTCCAAATTTTTTACACACGAGCTTCTAGCTCAGTTGGTTGTGCACCCCTCTTCTCATTGGAGAGGTTGCAAGTACGTTCGAATCCCACTAAGTATTGGTTGAGATTATTTATTGTGTAATTATGTGATGGGCATTTGGGTCAGACTAGTTTTCGAACCCGTCTTACGAACGGGTACTATTTAATAATATTATTTTATAATATAAGTTAAAAGTCTTTCATCTTTTAAAACTAATTTGAATTGCTACACACGACAATGCACATTTGCAATTTTTGCATACTTATGGCGCATTAATCCTGTTTATTGTCATAATCGTCTATCTATTTGTACTTTCAGACTTTTTAGAGAGAGAGAGTGAGTGAGTTTGGATTATTTGTTCTCTTAAGTAAGTAAGACTATTTATGTTGGACTTTTGGTAATGAATCCCGTTTGAAATTCCATCTTTATATTTTTTTAGAGACATCTGCCATTAGAAGAAAGTCATGATACAATTGGAATTTGTGCTAGCTATAATTAGCACCTCATGGGTGTACAATTCAAACAATAATGTTATTCAAGAAACATGGTAAAATCATGAGAAAACAAATGCATTAGCGGTTTAGTTTGCTCTAAAACTTCAAATGAACAATGTGTATGAAAAAGACTTGATATTTTGTTGCATTGGGCCTTCTTGGTTGGTTGGATAGAATAAGTTTGAACCTTAGACATAGTACGTACTATTCAAGCTTCTGATTTCTGGTCTGGTTGGTGCTTTGGGATTGATCCAATTTTTCTGTCTCGTGAGTGTTTTGCATCAAGTTTCTGATTTCCCGTCTCATGGTTATTTGAAATTGATCCAATTCTTTTTCATCAAACTTGTGATTTCCCGTCTTGTGTGTGCTTTGAAATTGATTCAATTCTTTAACATCAAGTTTCTACTTTCCCATTGATTAATCAAGCTCCTGATTTCCCGTTGATTAATCAAGGTGATCTATAATAGCCAACTGTGTACGTAGATCCTCCCGCAGTGTCTCTGCAAAAAATAGCAATAAAATCAAATTCACAAATGCTTCTATTAGTTATCAAATTATCAAATTATAGTTATATATGATTTTAACTATTTGGGATCATCGAAAACTTATAAAAATACCTTGAAATGACATGTAATGAGTCATTTTAAAGTCTGATCTGATCCACTAAAACCATCACATAAACCAAAAAAAAACTTCTAATCACCAACAAAATAAAACTATAAATAGGCAACTGTGCTAGATGTCCTAATAGTCGTTGGTCCACTTAATTTGATTATCACTAATACGCACCAGTCCACCAATTCCAGATTTATCCACACTGTAAAACTGGTATGTGTCTAAATTTGAGATCGAGTGTTTTGAGAGAAGCTAGTAGACCGGTGTCTTAATGCATGGGTGGTTGAAAAAACTCACACAGGATACTGGATATAACCATCAGCATGTTGAATATCCTTTCTTATCTAATAAACCCCTAATGATATAGATAAATCAATCAATGAAACTTATAATGTCAAATTGACAATTTAATCTAATATTATAACACGCAAAGCTCAATCAAAATAGATGTAGAAAACATGTCATTTATCATAACAATGGTGCACTTATATTTACCTCAAGCAAAAGAAAATGTTTTAGCTAAACCCAAACACTCCAATACTCTTTTGACCTCCAATGCTTCAACAAAACCATCACTGTCTTTATAGAAAAAATAGCAAAAATGGTTTGTAGCAACTTGGCGCGCCTCAGTTCAGCGTCATCCACTTCACCTGTGAGCTCCTCCTTTCCTCAGAATTACCAAGAAACTCCAAGCCATTTTTTCATCGTTGCCACCAATTCTATGATTTATAAATACTTGAAGTTAGAAATTACAACAAATAGTTTAAATAAAAATAAATAAAAAACTTCAAAGTTATCTCTTGTACAACGTGTTATGCAAAATTGACATAATCTCATTATGTAAAATCTGCAGCTTTGAGACATTCTAAGAGTATTTACTTAAGTTTCAATATTTTATATATTTTTCTGTCCAAATTTAAGAAGTTAGAATATTCCATATCATTGGTCATAAATTGTATGGAAAATTGATATATATCATTCTTTGGCAGAGAAAGCTAGCTACCCAAAGAATAAAGTTTGGTTAGGTAGGCCCAATTGAATTAAATGAAATCTTTTAAGCATAATCCTATAATCTAACCATCTACAATGCAAAATCATAAAAGCTGAAAATGCAACATCATACCAAGAACGTACTTGAGATTAACACTGTATAATTTTTTTGGATGAGATAACCTTGTGATAACGGTTAATATTCTATAAGATTTAAAGTTTAAAGCGTATCTCACAGGGAACAATATACATGTGATGAACCAACAATACACGTTATCATGTCCAAAGACTTACTTGCTGTGGTGCTTGGTTTAGGACTTCTTCACCACTTCATCCTCTTAGACTTCTTATAAGCACAATCATTATTCTAACGCAGAACCTTACAAAAAACTGCCACTGATTTATAGAGAAAGAGAACACCACCATTTATATGTATATTCCCCCAAACCCAAAGAATAATAAGGACTAATATCTATATATTCGATTTCTTGTTTAAAAGAATGAAGGGTCAAATAAAAGAAAAAGCATAGTACCTTGATCATCCTCGTTCCTTCCCATTCCAATGGATCGTTAGAAGAATAAATGAATTATTGGTTGGAGACATTCATTAGTAGAGTCCGACTCGTACCGATGATTCAAACTAAAAAATAGATAATAAACCCATTAGTTAATAGCACTTGATCAAATACAATATCACTAATAAAAACCAATCAAAACATTTTAGAAAAATTAATAAATAATAACAAAGAGTCTACTATCATTCTATAGTTGAAACTGGATTCCTTAGTATAACAAAGGCAAGGAATGTATGCACTCATGTTCAAATGTGAGCAGTTGGGCTGTAAATAATATATATATGCACCCAAAGGTTTCTTGATATTTGTATATCATAATTTACCAAAAACAAACTTTAAAATTCAGGTAATACTAACAATGAGAGTATGTGAGTACATAGAACAAACAACTAAGTAAACTTCATTTAGTATGCGAAGGTTCTATGGCGTGGGCATACTATAGTCATGGTTTGAGGATGATATGACACTTATTGTAGTCTGCTAGTGGCAGACCCGAGGACATTTAGAGTTCGTCATCTTTGATAGGGAATTCGATACCCTGACCGATCATGATATGACCACTTTAAAACACATTTGCCAACACACCTAGTCATGTGCTTAAATTTCCCTTCAACACCAAGCACATACTAAATATTTGGTGCAGATAAGCAAAGATCGGATGTGACTTTCTACTTCACCGTCTGCAATCACAACTGATCTCCCCAAGTTTGTAATTTATGTGGTCATTTGATCGCCATAACATCTGTATAGATACAATTTTCTTCGTTTTCATGTACTATTCATATTAATTTGAGATATTAACTTTCTACATTCAAAATGATAGGTGATCTCTTTTTCTGCCACACTTTACTTTAACATGCCATTAAGGATCTCCATGATCAGACATTGGATTCATGTTTTGCCTTATAGTGATCAAATGATTCTAATTCTCTAGCAAGCATCAAATTTAACTCATTTCTCATCCGGCCACCCCTTTACAACCCAACAGTTTACATAGACATTGAGTGATCTCTTTGACGTTTGACTGAAGCAAGTATCTGCAATGGAGGAACAACTCGAGTAACCTATAGCTTAATAGCA
This sequence comes from Coptis chinensis, assembly GCF_015680905.1. NCBI lineage: Eukaryota > Viridiplantae > Streptophyta > Magnoliopsida > Ranunculales > Ranunculaceae > Coptis > Coptis chinensis. Next base: position 92,453,971 of record NC_141462.1, read on the forward strand.
TCTTTATTATGGCATTCTCGTACTCATAGGAACTCTGCAACATTGACCCCAGTTATAACAGAGTCCCAACAATTCCTATGATCATATAGGGATCAAATACAGAGGTTTCTAATTTAAGATATTCTATCAGGCATTGAAATGTCCTAAATAACATGAGATTCCAATGCCTAGGTTGTTTGATTGCTCTTATGACTTACCAAACAAAAAATGAATGCTCTAATGTATTGCATGCACCTCCTGACATGGGCTGAAGGTTTAGTTAATCATGAATTTAACTTCAAGTGTTGATTCTTTAAAGGATCTTTTAGTATTACCCCCCTACTAGATGAGTCAATTAGGATTTACCCCAACTAGATGGGGAAATTAGGATCTCCCCCCTGAATACACACAAAAAAAAAGTCAACTTAGGTTGACCGTGTTTTTTTTTGTGTGTACTCAGGGGGGAGACCATAATCTCTCCATCTAGTTGGGGGAAATCCTAATTGGCTCATCTAGTAGGGGGGTAATACTAGTTAACCCTTTTTTAAATACATTTTCAAGGACAATTTGTTGGTATTGATCGAATGATTTGCAATTGGGAGCATCTATATATTATGAGGTCAGAGTGTGGGAAAAATTGTAATGGTAAAGTTTGTGTGTTGATTTGTTTTGTTTCTTATGTTTCCAACTATAATTGTGAAATTTACATCAAGTGTGAGCATTAGTGATGTGTTTAGGATTATGCTTTTCTACAGCTAAAAATTGTGGTTTCCATTAATTATGTCAATTTTTACAATAAATCTTTCCTCTGCTATTCTATCCTTTCTACACATTAAATATTTTGGTCTTTTTACAGGTGAGGAGAGTCCAATATCAATCCAAAACAGATGTTGTCACAGCCCGAATTTCTAAACAATTAAAAAAAAAATGAATATTTGAAATATAAATATATCAAACATCACTCGATTCAATTGTTTAAAAACTCAGACTATGACGGGGTGGATACAACACATGTCAAAACCTAAAACTCACATCATAAAGAATCTTAACAACAAAAATAATCTCCAAAAATTCTCTTTATTACTTTATAAAAAGTCTATCTTCCGTCCCAATAAAACATCAAACCACTCTAAGAATAACAGGTCTTCAACATCGTATTTTCATATCATACAAAAAGAAAACTACGTTATTACATACTTCCAAAAGATCAGACCTAATAAAATAACCTCCCGGACTGCTCCAGGCAAGAATCCAAATCACACGCCGCGGTTCCACTGCCTTCCATCTATGTTCCTAAGAACACACCCACGTTGCCAAAACAAAGCAAACATGGGTCAGCAAAATGGAATTTGCTGGTATGAATAGACTAACCACATATAAACATTATCATACTTTAATTATCCAAACAATCACGTTATATTTTCCCATAACTTAATCATTCTCAGCTTGGAAGATAGGTAGTTCCGTCATTTCAACTGGCATAGTTTCTTCCCAAGCAAAACTTCCATTATATTAACTCATTCTAATAACTCGTTTTAATATCTAAATCATTAAATTAAAACTTACTGATATCCACTGCTGTATAAGGGTAGGACTGGCGTCCTCAAGACAAAATGTTATTAAGTCCTACCCTCCTGCAAAAGAAAGTTAGAACTTCTATATAACATATGTAGATATTATATTAGGTATTCAAAAGTCAACTCCAAACACTCGCATAATCAAAGAATACAACTAACCCGCAAGACGAATACCTTAGTTCCTCTACAGCAAAGTCCAAACAATCGGTCATTCATGGCACATTCAATGAATACCCCTATATAACGCTTAACGGGCCATTTATGGCGCATTCAATAAATGCCCACCTAACATATGACATCAACAGTCATAAAACTCAATTCCAAAACTTGAGGCGTGGAGAGTTCTAAAAGAGTGCGGTAAATTTGTTTACGCATTATTAAAATTTATTATATATATTCTTTTAGAGAACGGAAGAATATCTTGATTCATGTATTTTTTATTTACGCGTTATTAATTAGATTAATGTCTAAGTGTCATAACGTTGCATATCATAAAAACTGAAATATCACATAGTAGTTAATACACATACACGTATATATAACAGTCTTAGCCTAAAGCCAAGCATGATAATAGCCCTAGACCCATCCTAATAGCCCAAATCATAATCCGAGTTAAAATGTCAAATTGGGTCAACTGGTCAAAGTCAACCCTGGTCAAAGTCAATTCTGGTCAAAGTCAAAGTCAACATGTCAAGGGTCAACAGCAGTCAACCAGTCTAAACTTATCTAACCCCAAAAGCCCAAAGCCTAAAGCCCATAGTCTAAACTTAAAGCCAAAAATGAAAATATCCAAAAAACACTCAAGCCCACTTGCCTGATTCGGCCCAAGCCCAATCTAAACTTATTGTTCATAAATTATAACCTAACCCACTTGGATTTATAAAACCAGCCCACAAAATAACTTAAAACCGGCCCAACTCAAAACTAAAACTTGGCCTAAAGCCCAAAACTGAAACCGGCCCAAACCAAACCGATTTCAGCCCAAGGCCCAACCGAAATTCACTGTTCATCTTCTCCACCGGTTACCACCACTACTACCACCACTCATCACCTCCTCATTCCAATCCAAATGGTTTCACCCCTCAAAAAACCAAACAACTTTAATGAAAGCAAAATCTTCAAATCATTAGATCTATTATCCTCATCCAAACTAGATCGGATTAAGCCTCCATTAAAGCTTGTTCAAAGCTTCAAGCTTTAACGGTGCCCAAACAACCATCAACAACCCATAACCAAACAACAAAACCTCACAACAAAAAATCAAAACAAAACAAAGTTAAACAATACAAAAATTGCGGACGCCATTCTTTGCTCTGCCAAAAGCTCCATCTCAAGACACCAACAACCATCAACCGGCCAAAACACATACCCGACACTTCCCAATAACAACTAAGTTTACATCAAACTTAATCACGGCAATAGGTGTTCGACCCTCCATCAATTCGGGCGGCGACGCTTGTTTGTTTGTTATCGTTTCATAGCTTCGGCCCCCACCAAGTTTCAATCCAGACAACACCGATCCAACTTCAACTAACATCAAAACCCACGCTTATTCCCACAACCATATACCGGACAAAGGTTGGTTTGGCTCGCCCGCCATTAACGCTTTTTCGAGCTTCAAGCGGTTCAAAGCGGTTTCAATACTATACTAACAGGTTCCAAATAAACATAGCGGACCACCACACAGAGCACAGGTTCTACGGTTCAATATCAAATTGAGTTTTAAGTTTTAACAACACAACAGATTTCAACAGAAAAGAAATCTACAGTAACAAAGATTTTATAAAATAAACATTCATAAAATATCTACTCACCTGTAGCGCTCTCCGATTATCAGCTAGCTAACAGAAGAACTCTTCCTTTTCTTCTTTTAGAAAAATCCCATTTTTCTGTCTAAAACTCTCGCTGTGTTTTTCCCCAAAACTCTACGTGAGAAAACTCACCGAAAAACAAGGACAACCCTTATCTATTTACCTACGGGCTTTTATCCATAACTGCTGGATATCCTATATCTGTTTTATCTATTTTCATTATTTTATTATTATTATTATTATTTTTTTTTATACTAGGAAAACAAAAGAAAAAAAAGCCGGGATGTTATAGATGTGAAAGACAAAGCATATGTAAAGCCTAAGGGGCATGTCTATAGGTTGAGTATTGGGAAGACTTAATTTATATGCTTATCGATTCTACTAACTTTATAATGGCTTGAGTATCAAGTCTTATTTACTTTGATTTCTCGATCAACAATTAATTGGTTTTGGGAAATTCATCTCTTACAACTAACAATTAAAAGATGAATTCGAGGGTTTTGGAAAAAGAAGAAGTATTGCAACAAAAAATTAACTAAAAAAATAAAGACAATGATAACAGTATGGAAATGATATGAATAAGAAATTGAAGCGAGAGAATCTCTAGGATTGTTTTTAATTTTAGTCATTGTGTGTGTGTGTGTGTGTGTGTGTGTGTGTTTTTTTGGTGAATGAGTCGTGGGTTTTTGGCAGGTTTAGGGCTTTCCAGTCTATGTTGGAGACATGTATCGTAGTTTTTCTCTCCTCTTTCAAGTTGAGATTTAATAAGTAAGATCCCACCTGTGAGAACCTTACGATAAATTTAGGGTGTAACAACATTGTCTACCAAAACAAAGAAAAATTCACTAAACCCTGGATATTCTAATACTTCTACAAAATCAGCTCGTCCATGCATTCACACCACATCTATGTGGTGTTTGAACTTCATTTGTGAGCCAATAGTTTTATGATTATGTAGTCCTTTTTTGGGGCAATTTAAAATAATAATATGGAACTCGATCATTCTTCCTTTGAAACAATGGGCATAAACGCATAAAAATGGTGATGAATTGCTATCAGCAGCAAGGACTCCTTTGACCATAAGCCGATGCCACATCAGTGCATTGAACATAATAAATCCATCAACAGAGGAAGGACGTTAGAATTAGAGTATCACTCAAGTATAAATATCATTTTAATCTCAATGAAAATTTTCTTGTCTATAATAATCAGGATTGGGAACAAACGTTGTCATGTTGAGGAGACCATAGTTCCCACCAATTAAAGTCTGTCTATAGTATACTTTAGTATTGTACTTAGATGCCATCCTCAATTGAGACGGTAACAACATGCATGTGGAATAGTCTGCACAAAGAACACGCCTGGTAATGTGTTGAGAATTCTCTAATTAATAAAAACAAATATGAACTACTCAACTAATTTATTGTAATTGAATGAGCAGAAAATAACTTAATGAGTTTGGAAAAAATTAAAATCGGACATTGTAACAGCTTACTAACATATTATTCAATAATCTTGTTGAACATAATGTAACCTAATTGCCATCATAATTCTTAACCATCATCTAATTGTATCCACTAATTATAGAAATCAACCATCCACTAGATGGGATAAACCCCAATTATTTATACTAATGAGCAAAGAAAAAAAAATTGTAAAAGCAAGGAAGAACTCATCAAGTTTGTAAAAGGATGCAAGAACTTACAATAAGAAATATGTATATATGTTGGTGTTAGCTTTGAAATATCCACCACGTTATCTGCTGAGAACAGAGATCCCAAAACTAATGAGCAAAGAAAAAAAAATATTGAAAAAGCAAGGAAGAACTCATCAAGTCTATGCCCTAAACTGTATGAACCCTTACTTTGCGTTACATACAATTTGCACTTTATGTGTGCAAATATGCTCTATGCACTTGCCCCATTCATTTACAACCCTCATACATAGTTAAGACAATACACAATAAGACGATAGTCTAGCTAATACAACCTCCACTTACTGATACAAACACAGTAATTGATTCAGGCGCATGTAAATAATTTATAATATTGCAAACATAGCACCATTTAGAAAAGAATAATAAACCATGTCCCCCAAACCATTACTTAATCTCTCTAAAGCACGGACGCACCTACTAATAGGCTGTGTCCGCGTTGGACGCGGTCAACATGGTCAAGACGCAGTCAACTAAACCAGACGCGGGTCAAGACGCAGTCAGGATGCGGTCAACATGGTCAGGATGCGGATTTTGACCTAAAAAAATAAAAAATAAATCAAAATAATATTAAAAAACTCAATTTTTGCTTTTTTTTGTTTTGTTAAGACTTATGACATGTTTTTAAAGTTTGATTAGGAAATACTAAACTTAATTTTGTGACTATTTATCTTTAATAGTTTTGAATTTATGAATGTTGATATATTTAATGTAGTTTTTAATGTTCAATTTATATAAAATAAAATTATAAAATATATCGCTTAGAACCTTAACATGTGTTGCCTCTGGGAGAAAGGCACCTGTGTGTCGATCTATGTTGTCTTTTGTCGCGTTCGCGTCCTATTTTTTGAGATATAGCCGAGTCGCCGCATCAGTGTCTGCGTACGTGTCCGTGCAACATAGCTTAATCTTTAAATGAGCAACGGTAGACACACGATAAGTAATGACCATAAATAAGACACACATTACCAATTAACAAAACATAACAAACGGAACTAAAGACATCACCTATCAATCTAAAATAAAATTCTCTAATTATTGGAGCTAAATCGTAGCTTTCACAATTTCAAACTCTTCGTAGGCATTCAAAGATTAAGAAAGAATAGGCATCACAGATATCAATGAAACTGAACAGTATTTGCTCCGAGAAGAATAAATTCAGCTGCGTCGCTACCAGTCTCCACTCCACTCCACCAATACTAGAAAGATAATAATGCTTGTCGTCAAATTCAGATTTCATCATTTGTGCAATGTTCATCACTTTTGCAAGTGCAATAGGATGGACAACCTTGCAGGAATAGCCTCCAGGTGTGGAGTAGCTATACACAATAGCAGCAAAACTTTAGAAACTTGGTAATTGGTTTATGCCAGAAATTGGATCTATAATTTCTTCATGATATTGGGTCTTAAGGATTAAATTTTCTAGCACTAAAAATTGTTTAGTTGAACTAACATTGAAGTAGAATTTTTCGACATTGATGAAAAACACTACCAATGGCAACAAAGAATGAAAAATTGTTAAGAAGTAAGCAACCCAATCTGATCTTAAAGGCTACTGCCTTGATGCTTATTAAATAATCAAATGGTGAAAAGTAACCAAGGAACAAACTAAACCTTTTATTGTCTGAGTTTTATCAAATTGTGAACTGAGGACCAAAAGAAGGAGAAGAAGATGGTGATATTTCGTCTGGTCCCTATCATACACATTTGTCTTCTATCTCCACTATTCACCAATCTGTCCTTGGCAAAAGCTTTAATTACTAATAAACCCAAACTTTGGTCTGTCTCCATTAACCAGTGCCAGTTACTTATTTTTGGCATGTAGGCAGACAAACTGGTGGGGTTTCAATTTGAGGTAAACAGCTCTCTTTGTGGATCCAAACCTAACAACTGGAGCTCTAGTCATTGCATCTCTCAACAACATGCTCGTTGCTCCACCAGACACATGAATCGCTTTACACCCCCTGTTTGTGTTGGCTACCAAACAGCCTTCTGTGGTAGCCATTGGGATAGAATACTCTGTTCCATCGAGCAACAAAGGCCCAAAGAATCCCCTTTGGAATTTGAACATAACCAACAGGCATTTCACAAAGATCGCCCCAAAATGGATTAAGAATCGAACCCATCTAATGGCAATCCAATAAGAGATTTTCACCGATCCGCGACTCTCTGCAGAGCTTTTCGGTGAATGGATGCCGCTCGCTTGCAATCCCTGAGCTTTGATTCAAGTGAGTAAGACGGGGTAGTGCCTGAAACCACTGAATCAATAATTCCCTCATCGTCTTCGTCTTCGGATGAATGAGTGAATGTTTTTGGAGGAGGAGGAATCAACGATGGGAGAAGACGGGTGATGAATATGTCTTCTTCTTCTTCTTCAATGGGGGCAAAGAGGGATTAAGGACTGGACGAAATCGATGTCGAAGAAGTCGAGGAGATAGATGAAGGAAGCGATGAGAGAAAAGATGGCGGTGATTTCAGAGAAAGTGAGGACGTGGAGAGGAGTTGAAGTACGAATCTTGAATGAGTGAGTGGAGAAGAAAGATGGTACGTATGGGGTTTTCGTTTTAATTCATGCGATGTCGCGACTCTTCTTAGTTTTCGCAGATTTTTCCTCCTAATTTATCGTAATTAGTATGGACACGTGGACACTCTAGCTATGCTTTCTCAATTTAAGATGAGAGAGCTATAATATATATATAAAGATGAGCCTTCGAACTAGAGACATAGTCACAAAAATCTCTACTTTCAAAAAAGAAGTAAAAAGTCTCCGAATTGACTAGTTACTTAATTTATAAACGAATAAATTAAACAGTAAAAAAGGTAAAAGTCTCCTAATTCTTGATGTTTAGCGATTTTTTTTTAATGATGGATAGCTTTCAATTCATTTATTTTAATATTTTATTTTCTGAATTGCAAATATTTGTAGGATATAACAAGACTTTACACATATATTTGCAAAATTTGAATTTGATATATACTCGAAATGACATGACGCACAATTACACACTGCATACTATTTTATGTTTTAATTATTTATGATTTTCCCGATTTTTTAAATGAATTTGTACGAATTAATGATTTCATCCTTGTCGAATTAATGATGAATTCCGAATTTGTGACTATGACTAGAGACAGGTGCTGCTATCATGGGTTGACCGAAGAGCGAAAACAAGTCTTCATGGATGGACAAGGTGGAGGTGGTTGAGTCTACTCAAAATGGTGCATCGGCGATAGCCTTTCGGGCTAGATAGGGTCCTTCAATATAATCGGTGTGGATCTTTTAAATATTTTATAAAAAATATATATATATTTTATAAATAAAAAAATAGGTGTATAAATTTATGCTCGAAATACAAATAGTGGTCTAGTAGATTCTACCAATTGTTTTTGTTGCACCATTTATTTACTCCCTGTTTTTATTGTAAGAAATGGGGCTCACGCCCTTCCTTCCTAGCCTGTTATGCTAAACCTCCCTCATGGTGGCCCAACCCCCCTATTTTTAACACCCCCCCCCCCCCCCCACCATTAAATAAACTCCCTGTTTTTGTGAAACTAATGAATCTCGGTCTATTTTTTATTTCGAAACAAAATTTATTTCTTTTTTTACCCTTTCTCTTTTCAGCCAGACCACTTGTTCGTTTTTGGGTTTGTTCGCAATATTTTTTACCGGCAACAATGGCGAAGAAGCCAGTGTAGCTTCAGAATCCGAATGATCCCAAACATTCACCTGACTCGACTTGTCAGACTCAAAACTATCCCAAACCTTCAACCCAAAACTCGTATCGAGTTCATTCAGTTGCATATATACATAACTGCAATGAAGATGACTTCAATAGCTTACTCTTAACACTCAATGGAGTAATGGGAAAATATTTATTATCAATGTTCCTCTCACTAAGTGGAACTAGTACATTACTGTTTTTACTTTTGGTTAAAATAGTAGTTTGTTGTTTTGAGTTGGGTGGTAGTAGATTTTCTTTATTATTTGAATTGTCAAAAAGTTGTTGGGCTAATGTTTTACGGTTAGTTATGTCACTGGTGGTTCTAGTGTGTTTGAGTTCATTGTTTGTTAAGGGGTTTAAGTAGAGTGAATTGTATGAAGATTGACGTCGAACTGGTGTATTCTTGAAGCCACTAGTAGTCATGGATGGATGGAAATGGAAATGGAAATAGTATAGAGATGGGATCTTTGCTTTGTTTGTTATTATACGGGGAAAATGTTAGATTCTGAGTCATGAGAATAACAAACCACAGATTTGATTGCTTTTAAAAGACATGGGTCAACTTCTGGTGATATTGAATTTGTTGTCTTCTCAATTAGTGTTAACACTTTCCCTCCTCCTTCTCTTTCCCTCTCCCCTATCATTCAAATTTCAACTGCATGGTCAGTTCTTGAATGAGTTGAGGGAGATGTTGGGTGAAAGGGTAAGTGTCCCTAAGCTGTTTATTAAATGGAGGTACATATATATGAGGTGTGGATGAGGCGATTGAGCTAAATGAATTGGGTAGACTCAATAAACTACTCAACGCGGTTGGCAAGGAGTAGGGAACCTGGGAGTGGTGTCCGTGGAGTATCGTGGAGGATCTAGGTTTGTTCCATGTTTGGAATGTGGATGAAGTTGTAAGGTGTTGATCGTGGATAAGAAGGAACAATGTGCTCAGTGGAACGAAAATGGGCTAGTACAGTGTCCTATTTGTCATTGATGGTTGAGTTTTGACATGTTCTTGAGTAAAAAATTGTAATGTTTAGTTGAGCAGTATCTCTGTAATATTTTGTTTTCAATGATGATTGATGTATCACAAATTCACAATGCCAAATTCATAAGGTATACATTATGTTGATACTGGCTGTAAATCGCTATACAGAGAAAATGAAGAATTTTACTAGCTAGTTTGTTGAAATATCCATAATTCCTATGTTATAACTTCTAAATTGTTGTAAACTTTGAGTGTCAACATACTAATACTTGTGGAACTGAATATATAAAATATGCTAGTGTGTGACCAGACAAGAAACGGAAGAACACCACGGATGCTGCAAGAGGTAGGAAGAAGAACAAGCGTCTTTGCTATGACCACCGCAATCCAAGAGTGGGCTCCACTCCTATGACATGCTCTCCACCGATTCATTGATTAAATGATTCAATTTATTGAATAGTTTTCTTTTTTCGTTTTTCTTCTTATGTTGGATGTCGATGACCTTTCATTTTTTTTTCTTGTTTGGATTTTATATTTTGATGTTATATAGACACATTTTGTAAAACTATATTTACAGTCACTGAATTTTTATAAACATGTTTTTTGACATTTTAGTTCTAACCAGGTGACGAGGGTTATGGAAATATGAATTTACATATGAAAATATGAATTGGCATATGCAAATATGAATTTACATATGTGAATACAAATTTACATATGCAAATATGAAATTTCATAGATGTTTTTTCTGACATCTAACAGGTGACACAGGTTATGTAAATATGAATTTACATGTACACATTGATTTTCACATACGTTTTTTTTCTGTCATCTGATTGGTGACACAGGCTATGAAATATAAATTTATATATGCAAATATGAATTCTAATAAACTGTTTTCTGGCATAGCTATGAAAATTTGACAAACTGACAAACTAATCAGGCTCATTTCTTGCATTACATCCAGAATTCAAAGATAGTATCCAAAAGTTTCATCCGGAATTCAAAGACAAACTGACATTGTATGAAAGATCAAAGATTTACGTCCATAATTCATACAAAATTAGTATCCCAAAGTGATCCACTAATAAAACGCAACACATCATTTCATGATCTTCTTTCTTTGGTATGTTACAACTACGTCAGATGGAGCTAAGGGCACCAACTTATTTCCAATCTTGAACTTATGCTTCTCCTTGCACCAACTGCTTAACAATTTTCCAACTTTTTTTTTTATCCACCTTTCCTTCAACAAAAACCATAAAAAAAAGGTTGCCAAAAGGAGTTTCTTTCATTTTGGCAATATGAACATCTCTGATTCTTCATTTGAACTCTTGGAAAAATGCTAGCATAGGCAAAACAGAATAACGGAACACCTTGGTAGAGCTAGTAGGTTTTATCTCCTGTTGCAATAAGGGGTTGTAATAAATAACTCGATCTGTTAAACTAACATTTCAAATTTTACTTTCACATATGAAAATACAAATTTACACAACAAATAAAGCTATGCAAGTAAACTTTTATATATGAAAATAGAAACCAAAACAGTACTGATGAATGCATACATATGCAAATATGAATTTTGATAACATTCTTGTTCTGACTTGTTACATCTGCTAGGCTATGTTAATGCCAATTTACATATGCGGATAACAATTATTACCAGATATGTGACTTCTAGTAATTTTACTCCTGATGACTCACTACCAACTTTTTTCTTTCTTTCTTTCTTAGAATTCGAACATTGCTTCCTTTTAGCTTGTTTTTCTCCTTTGACCATTTCATCAACGTTGTCAAGCGAAGCTTGAAGAATAGTTTTAGATTTTTTCTTTATTTTTTTGGGGTTTTGTTAATTTCGAGTTTTAGATCTGAAAACCTGGGTTGGAATGGTTGGAATTATTGTTAATTTTGAGTTTCAGATTTGAGTTTCAGGTTTGCAAGAAGAGAGGATGCAGCGAGAAGAAAGAGATAAGAGAAATTTGAGATCTAAGTTTTTCTATGTGGGGGTATTTTAGTCAGTTCGGGTGTTTTAGAAAAAGAAGGGGTTTTTATGGATTAGTACATAGTGAGGGGTTTTTTATGCAGGATGTATATGGACCAGGGAGATTAAACCTAAAATCTGGTTTTTATTGTGTCTATAATTAAACTCGAACTTTAGTAATAGGCAGTTAGGCACTTCAGAAATAGGGTCGGGCTTTGGTTTACCCTACGTCCCGACCCAAGATGCACCTCTAGGCCCTCTAGTTGTGGGAGAAAGCCGAATCCTAATTCTATACATTTTCCTACTAATTGATCTGAGCTTCCCAAACTCGTGTCATATGGAGGGGATGGACAATAAAAGACGAAGAGAAAGACGGGATACGAAGGAAGAGGAGAATGAGAGCCAATGGTTCAATCTTCCACTAGATGTCCTGGCAAACATATTAACACGCCTATTCTATGCTGATCATGTCCGTTTACGTGCAGTTTGTAAACAATGGCATTCCATGTATAGTGTTCAACCATTGAAGCAATTACCATGGCTTATAACCTTCGACAAAGATTCATGGAGCTCATGTGAACTCTTCAACCCTGTTTACAAAACAACTTGCATCGTTAACATCAGCAGCGAACTTCTAAAGGGAAAACATATGCACGATATCAATATTCATGCTTGTAAAGATGGTTGGCTTTTACTATCTCAGCGAAAGAATAAGATTGGGACGTCCTTAATTTTGTTTAGTCCCTTCACCAATGGCAGAACTATAGTGCTGCCTTTACGTGAAATCTACTTTCCAATTTGCGACCTTTTCCTACACACCCACTGATTCAGGTTGTGTGTGTGTTGAATTTAGAATCTGACGGAAGCACAATTTGTATGAAGACCTGTTATGGCAATGACAGGGTATGGACCATGGGGACCATGGGGACTTATAATATTGCTCGGTAACGTTGGGACCTTTTTAAAAGACCGGAACCCGTGGATATGTGTAGCCAGCAACACTTGTATGGCCAGCGTACTACTTTGGTTCAGTCTGATAAAGATATTTTGTTAGCTTTCTTGAACCATACTCCTGATCGAGGGTATACTATCTAGTATCTACAAATTTGATCGGTTGAATATGATATGGAACTCTATTCCACCACCTGATAATCACGTCGTTCTTATCAATGATTGGTTCAGAGTGAAATTTGCACGGGAGATATCACTTGGAGAATATTACCATGGGATCTATAGGTATTGGGACCCACCTCGGTGGAATCTTATGATAAACCATCCTTGTTACGTCATCTATGAACCTGTGAGAAGAAGTTATGCAAAGATATGGATTGAACCTCCTCAGACGTACTGAAGCCTAACCTCGGCTTATTAATGAATGAAGACTATTCATTTAAACCCTGCATAGCTTTTGGATTTATGTAGCTTGTGAAACCCTCTACCCCACTACTACAAATACTTGCATAGATTTGATTTTGGATGAATAATGAAAAGATTAGCAGTGCCCATACTAGTCTTGGAAAAATAAAATAAAAGTCGTAATTATAATCATAAACCCTTATATCAAATGCATTGATCTACATCGAACTATCAATCTAATTGCCCTTTATCTTCGTGATTGAATACAACTTTGCCAGCCTAAAATGGGAACCAAGTGTTTCTCCAAGAGATACAAGAATGAAATGCTCCCTGAAACTGTTTATCGATGTAATTTTACTTGCGCTGTTACAGACTTCTATGTAATGAACTGATATGGACTTATATACAGAGTAGTAGTATAGACCAACACAAAAAATCAAGAATCAAAGAATTTAATTTAATATCTTCATTAACAAAATAGTAAATAGACGAACTTTTCTATTCAGTTGGTGGGCCTATACGTCTGCCATCACCAGAGCTTGCAGCTAGCTCTGGTTTAATTTCCTCTAGTTGCTGTAGAACTTGCTGAACATCTGGTCGTGCTGTGGGCGAGGGATCAACACAACGCAGAGCCAATTTCAGTGTGTTGAGCAATTCGTCACCCATGGTGGATACATCCCTCATCAGGTCCAAGTCAAATACTTCATTCGTCCACTCGTCCTTCACTATTGAGGCTACCCATTGTGGCAAATCCATTCCATTGATTGCCTCACTGGGAGATTTCCCAGTTAGGAGTTCCAACATAATCACGCCAAGGCTGTAGACATCAGTCTTTGTGTTTGCTTTCTTGAGCTTTGAAAGCTCTGGCGCTCTGTAGCCTAGGGCAGCAGCAGTTGCAGCCACATTGGAGTTGGTAGTTGTTGTCATGAGACGAGAGAGGCCGTAGTCAGAGATTTTGGCGTTTGTATGCTCGTCAAGTAGAATATTCCCGCTGGTGAGATTTCCATGAACAATGTCCTCTTCGGTGTGAAGATAACACAAACCTCGAGCTGTGCCCATGGCTATATTCATCCTTGTTGGCCAGTCGATGGGGGAATCTGGCCCTCGAGCTGCAAATGTAAACAGAAACAACATATCAACGGATATTCTTACTGAAATTTTCATTTTATGCTCCTAGTCCATTAAAAGTTAAAAAGAGATGAACTGGCTGTTTACAAGTACTAAAGAATAGATGTCTGTGTGCATACTAAAGAAACAACATTGATGTGCTTCAATTAAAGAGAATTTTAACATTTCTGATATAAATATGTTATGAACTTTCAAAGACAGATAAAATCAGCATTCCATAATTCAAACAAATGTACTTGATAGTTATTTGTATCCGCTTACCATGGAGGAAAGCTCCAAGACTCCCTCTGGGCATGAAATCAAAAACAAGGAGCTTCTCGCCTTTGGGACCCAAGTAATAAGCCCGGAGAGCCAAGAGATTTGGGTGCCGAATCTTTCCAAGCAAATTAACTTCGATTTCAAACTCTCTCAGACCCTTTGCGATCTTTTCTCTCAATCTCTTCACTGCGACTTGATTCTCATCCTCCAGTGTTGCCTTGTATACGGTTCCATAAGTACTCTTCCCCATTATCTCTGCAGTAGCACACAACAAATCGTCAGCTGTAAAAACTAGTTGACCATCAAAGTGGACTAACTTCCCTCCAGAGTCGCCACCCGCCTCAACTTCGCTTCTCACTGCAGCAGGTATCCCCTTTTCTCCTCTCATGACAGTTGCCCTTCCAGTAGGCTGTCCATTCTTTGCTTTTGAAGCTGCTCTTCTCCTGATCAAACAGCAGAACAAAAAACAACATAATAATAATAAAACTGCAAGGAGAATTCCTGCAGCTATAAGAATTATGTCTTTAGTACTCAATTTGCGCCGGCTTGGTGGTTCATCTGGTTCGATTTGGGTGTGTGGGAGATAGTTACATTTGGTTGAAATACTGTATCCACATAGTAGAGGGTTCCCTACAAAAGAGCTTGAATTGAACTTCTGTGGTAGAGGATCAGGAACAGAACCAGACAGTCCATTGTAAGATACATTTAAAAAGCTGAGATGAGTTAGATTTGCAAGTGAAACTGGAATAAACCCCATCAGGTCATTTTCGGATAAGTCGAGTTGAGTAAGGCTGGATATTTTCCCAAGACCTCCTGGAATGAAACCTGTGAACTGGTTTCTTCCCAAGTCGAGGGCGGAGAGGTTTTGTAGTCCGCCGATGGCTTTTGGTATTTTATCCCCAAGGCGATTACTCTCGAGATTCAGCTGAACCAGTGATGAAATGTTGCAGAGATTAGCTGGGAAACTTCCAGTCATATTATTATTAGAAAGATCTAATATTTGGAGTCTTGAAAGCTGTCCAATTTCACTAGGTATGGCACCTTCAATCTTGTTCTGACTTAAAGACACCACTTCCAGTCTATCCAACTTGCACAAAGAAACAGGAATGCTTCCAGAGATTAAGTTATGATCAAGAGTTAGTGACTGAAGCCGGTAGAAGTTTTTCTTCATTGTTCCACCCCAAGTGTCAGGAACAGAACCAGAGAGATTATTGTACTGAAGAGCAAGGAAAGTAAGCGAAGGCGATTGAGTGAGACTAACTGGGATTGGACCAGATAGGCCATTGAAACTAAGGTTAAGTCTATAAAGTCTAGTAGAGTTAGCAAGACTTGCAGGGATTATTCCAGTGAGTGAATTGTTACTAAGATCAAGTGTTTGAAGATAAAGGCAAGAACCAAGTGAAGGAGGGATAGAACCTGAAAACCTATTGTTGAAAAGAATAAGCCCTCTGAGATTAGGTAAGAACCCCAACGAAGTAGGAATCACACCACCAAGAAAATTATCATGAAGACTAAGTTTCCGAAGTGCCGATAATTCACCAATCTTTTCGGATATTCGACCACCCAAACCTCTCCATGGAAGCTGAATCACAATAACTTGACCTTGAGCACATTTGATCCCAACCCATCTTCCTGAACACGCTCCATACCCGCTGTCATTCCAGCTTCGGAGTAGCCCTTTAGGATCTATAAAATCATGTTTAATGGCTTGAAGAGATTGATAATCAGCTTGTAATACAACTATGCCATCCCATTGCTGACTTGAGACAGATTGGAAAGCAAAGAGAAGTAAATGAAGAAGAATGAACAAGTAGCACTGTTTGCAAGATAAGAACATGGACTTCATTTGGGTTTTCTGATTCTTCCATTTTTCCTTCTTTGTGCTTGAAATGTAGCAAGTATTATCTATAACTTGAGATGGGCATCTATAAAACTGAATATTATCCATGGAACGAATTCAAGGTGTTAAAGAAACAGAAAAACAAACTATGAGAGAGAATGAAATGAAGAGAAGGAAAAAGGGATTTTGTAAAGAGAGAGATCAAGTGAGAGGGAAAGTACATGTGAAGATTTTAATGAAAAAGAGAGAGTGAAGGAATCTTGTCCTTAAAGATTAAATTTTTGGGACAAAATCAGGTGGTATTCTTTTGCCTCAGAAGTCGTTGTTGTTGCTGTGGTACTAACGGCTAGTTTTGAATTTTTTCTTCTTCTTTCTTTGACTCATTTTTCTTCGCGGGACGCTCCCCTAACGGCTATATTTCTCAACCACGTCAGCCTTGGAAGTTTGAAAAGTGATCCACCTGGAATAGTGCTGCCACATGGATAGTGTTTAAGCTAGTACGAGGTAACATCTTTTTAACTTTTTTGATTTGCATAATTACTTCCGTAAAGGCTACTATTTAGCTGCAAAAAAGGACTAATACTAACACGGAACACCCATTGAGAGGAGCTTTTTGGATGTGCGGTTATTATTGGGGAAGTACTTGCTATGACACGGAACAAGTTTCAAAGCGAAACACCCATTGAGAGGCAGTATGATGCCTCCAGCGCTTTAATCCCTCAAAAGTTATACAGCGACTCATCAGCAATGCAAAAACAAATTTTTGGCTCGCGTATGGTTGAAGAAGTTTAGTGGCAGTGCTTATGTGCAGTCTTAAAAGAAGTGCCGAAAACCTTTTAGATTCCCAGCTTATGAAATTTGGGGATACATGATCCAAAACTCTCCACTTTCCCCAGTTCTTGTACAGTTGTTGTACTACCCATGATTTATTCGAAAATAAAAATGCTTAACGAAGTTAATTCAACTAACGAATATAAAAGAGTTTCGGCAAGCAGTTAAGGTAGCACAGTGCACAATGTTTTCCTCTACAAAAGAATCCGTGTTCCATATCACTTGACCTGTCAACCCTCCACGCAACTTATCTGCTATCTACTTGAAAAGTAAAAAAATAAACTTAATTTGTAAGGGAAAGAAATGTGGGATAGGTGGGGCCCAGTTTGCAAACTGGCTGACTGACTAACGTGGTCACAACTGCAAACTACTAATGTTAAAATAATGGGTAAATTCCTCATTCGGGCTATGATAATGTCATTTTGTTTTTAATCCGGCCATTGTCAGCAACTCTGTGCAAAAAGTTACTGACATTATCCCACTAGTTGCTGACAAAATGCGCTGAGTTGCAATTTGTGGCCGAATTGGAAACACATTGACATTATCATAGCCGAATCAAGAATTTACCCGAAAATAATAGCAACCATGAATATTGCCTCAAAGATGTAACAAACAATGATATTGAAACAAATGGGAGATATCTCAGAGTGAATATGTTGAAAGAAAGACCAAATAGAAGCTAAAATCCAATCCTAGAACAGAAAGGCGAGTTATACCAAAATTGAGTAAATAACAGCAACCTGTCAGAATCAGTAAACTACATTTTCATACAAGTATTACAATCACCAGAATCAGTACAGCGCAAATAACGTACTTGTGATGGGCTGATGGCCAGTTCGGCCTCTATTCCAAACACATATATCAGCCACGCACAGGCAAGTGGGTGTCTCACAACAGAACACAAGTGGGTGCTATGCATAATAAGTTAACAACATAAAAATATACACCAGGAACCACCCTAGAAAAAAGCTAAACTTAAGAAGACAACAGGTGGCATGTATATGCTTGGTACAACATCTATACTTCACATGCCATGGAAAATAGAAGATTCTTCTCTACCCAGCTAGCCCTTAGATAAGCAAAGTTAACATTCTTTGGAACATCCATCACTACAATGGGTTCATCCATCAAAGACTTCTGCCAGTAAATAACACTCGACAAAAAGCTGATTGAAACATACAACAAAAAAAAAGGCATGTCAACACACCCTAACTGAAACCCATCGACCTTAAAACCTTTGACAAATTGAGGAGGATCACAAGATCACAAAGATGTGTGTGATCGCTGTGTCTTATTTATGCACTAGTTATACAAATACCACGGAGTCTAAGCAGTCACTAGAGATGAAGATCTTCCACACCGACCAGCAGCAACAAATGTATACCTTACCTCCAAAACAACCAACTTATTCAATCTTCATCTTGAGCTTTACATATCAGAATATATCTTCAACCATTATACCCACGAGAAGTATATAGCTAGACGTGTTTAAACCATATGTTCTAAGCAAGCATTTGCCAAAGAGTTTCCTATCCTATCTCTAGATCCTCATCGACAGTATTCACCATCTCTAACTTATACAAAGCGACCAGGGGGGTCTCATATACCCCTCAATTTATACGAAAATTTGAACCGAATTCGGACAACTTATATCTCCATTTGCAAACAAGTCACCATACAGACTAGGCTTAGCATCTAGATTGCCTCTAGAATTATTTTCAATAAGTAACAACGTAAACCCTACGAAGTCAAAGGCTTACGTACTCCTACAGCTGAGACTCAAGGCTCAGTCCTTGCACCTAGCACCTAGCCAGTACCACTTGGCTATTACTGCGTAGCTTAGACCTAGCAGGTATATACCTTGTTTAAACCAATGACAACCGATTTTCAATATTCATAGTAATGCTAATTGCACAGACTGTCCAATATTAATGGAAAACAGTACAATTATTACAAGAATCGAGATTCTCAATCAGAATAACTGAGAAATCTTCTTAGCATCTAATTTCCCTGTTGGGAGAGGGATCAAGGAACCCACTGCATTGATTGGTATTCCTACTACAACAGAACGTCACATTCTTTCAGTCAAAGGACCAAAACCTAGATGTATCCAGCTATCGTGGGATTAATTAGAGACTGTCATATAACAATCAATTTAATCCTTCAAAAACTAATAACAACTATCATTTTGATTAACGGATCATGCGGAATGCCGTGGTTCAGTGTGAGATACAAATGCAACAATCATTAATCATCACACCGCCAAAACAATTTCCAAGATCTCCATATCTCACAATGCTTAGAAATCCTAGCCAAATGTTATTCTAAACCATTAACCAACAACAAAAATAAACTAAACAAGCAGATCCCAAAACTAATAGCACAACATCACATAACAAAAACATTTCACATATATGATATCGTATGTTATATCCATTAACATAGTTACATAAACTCAAAAAACAACAGATCTACAATTTAAATTTCCAGATCCAAGTTACTGACATTAAACCCTAATATAGATCTACAATAACAGCAATTGAATCAAATAACACCTGATTGAACCAAACCCCTTAAACACGTGCCGCAACAACAGCGGCAGGCGAAGGCGCGATAAACGATAACAAACCAGTAGCAACCCCACCAACACCACCAGCATTCCCAGAATCTTGATCATCAAGAAACAAATCTTCAGGCACTCTAAATGCCCCATGTCCACAAACAACACCAAGACCTACCAAAATCCCACCCATCAAAATAGCACCCACACTAGTCAAAAACACAACAACAATAGACAAACCAATCAATCCCATTAACGTCTCGCGATCCGTAAAAGTCCGATTAAAAATAATCAACGGCTGATCTGACGGACGAAAAACGTATAAAAACATCCAAGCTGATAAAAGGCACAAAAGTGTCAAAAGTGAAAACGGATGAGTCAATAATGAGACAGCTAGAATCGTGGTGATGATTGTTAAGTAATTAATACGGAAATATGACGAGTTTTTTTTAATGCGTGAAGCGGCATCGGTGATGGATTCGGGGCGGGTGAATGCGGATCGGTCTAAAAGTTCGGTCCATGGGCGGCGTTGAGAGAATGCTAGACGGGTGGATTCGGTTAACCGGGCTATGAATAATTTGGTGGTGGTTATGGTTTGTTGTTCGGATGACATGGCGGTGGTTTCGGTATTTGAGATTGGGAGTAAGGGTTGTGGTATTTGAGAGGCCATCTGATTTTTTGGTTTGAAAAAAATTGAATCTGAATTTTGATGAGAGAGAGAGTGAGGGGTTTATTATATAGGTTGGAGTTTACTTAACGCGGGGTGAATAGACGAAAGTGATGGGAAGGAAACTTTTTCACCATTCGACGCAAAGTTGGTGGGCCGGGCCTTAGGTTTGGAGAGTCAACGTCAGCTTTGAGGAAAGTTAGTTTTAAATGGGCCGGGCCGGGCCTTAGTTTCCTTAACCTGATTGATTGTTCATGCAAGTTAGCTGATCTATCGAACTTCTATAAACTTTGGGAAACTCAGTTTGAAGTTATCGAAAGAAAATTTATACACTCGATGTACACTAAAAAGTTTGAATTAGGTTATAGAATATTTTTGATTCGTACTTAAAGAAAATAATCCAGGCTACATGCATTGGATGCATTAAAACTTTTGTTAATTTCTTCGTCTTTCTTTATGCGTAAAGAACCATTACTTTTTCCAATTAGATTCAGCTTTATCTTTTGAGATCTGTTTGAGTTTGAGGGACACTTATGAATAATAATAATTACTGTATTTTAATATCTTCTGTGAGATAATCTGCAAATCATCTTTTGCAATTGCATAGCAGAATGCCTCAAGTCCTTGGTGATATTAATCAACAACTTTGCATTTGTTCCTCTTGGCCCAAGGTGGAAATTACTTCACTTGGAAATAGTCATGTTACCATCAGTGAATGAACACCGGATTTTAAAGCAGCCAAATCTTTTCATTGTTTATTTATTCTACCAAATATCAAATGATTAGAATGGCTACAGTATAATTGTAGAGCTTTTCGAGTGGTTTTCATTTTTCAAAGGGCATAAAAAAAAGTAGGCTTTGTAGGTGGTATAAGATTTCCTTCACTTTTGATTCTTCCTTTCTTTTTGACATTGTTATAAATAAGGTGCGTTTCACTCAAAGTACAATAACTAATAATAGTTCATGGCTTCTTTTAGTTTTCCTGATATATGGGGCTGGATACAATCCCTTCCACCAATCTCCCAATGGCAATCCAATTCCATGTCTATTTGCATCTGTTGCTCAAAATCAACACAGACACCTCTCAACCTATCCATCACCAGAAACATTCTAAATCATAACCAATCCATTTTGTGCACTATCACTGCAGATTTCAAACTCCCTATCTTTCTGTGGACTTCAAAACCATTTAGCATCAAAACCCATTGCACCAAACTATTAGATGAAGAAACCATTTACAACCTATTCTGCAATTTCAATAATGATGTCCTTAGCTATGGGCCTAACAAGACAACCTACTCTGTTAACATCCCTTCACTGAAGACCATTGGAAATTTTAAGGACATTTTTAATCTGTCATTCTTCACTCTTGCTGTCCTTGTTTGCATCTATGAAGCGCCTCAAGATCTTCGCTGCGGATGTTTAGACACTCTTAAGAGTCACTTGACAAGCTCAAAGTCAAGAGAAGTATCTAAATTACTCATGAGACTCCTAGGATCCAATACTGAAGAGCAGTGGATGAGGTCGCTGAACCTTGCTATCACCAATTGGATTGTAGAGTTGAAAGAGAGCAATTCCAACATCAGAACACCATTGCCTTTGTTCTCCTATGCCATGTCGACCATTGGGCTATGGAAGGTTCAACTGTATTGTCCAATCATTGCCATGAACATCCAAACTACAAGCAATACTTCAATTCCTGAACGCTTGCATTTCTCACTGATGTATCATCAACTGGAAGGCGTGATCCAGCTTGGATACAAAGTCGTGGTCAGAGAAAAGTGGCTTGATGTGGGAGTGAACGTGGACAACATAAGGTCTGTATTTTGTCAGGCTTCAAAGTTCTCCAAGTCTAGTTACTATATTTGCACTGCAACAAAGAGAAACTTTTTAATTCTCACGGTTTGCACATACATAAAAGCACCTGTTTACCTGAAAAAAATAACTAACAAGACCTAGTTTCTTTAAAGTACCAAAATTGCTTCATTTCCTTTTTCTTTTATTTTTCTTACCAGGTGTGATGTGATCAAGCTGGTCTCTGAGACACTCATGGCCGAGCGAGGTGCTGGAGCAACAGAAAAACACTTCCCTTCACGCATACTTTTAGAACTCACTCCCACAGCCCAAAACAATGTCTTGTCTGTATCAGTAAGCAAATCTTCGGAGAATCCTTCACGTGAAATCGGTTTAGAAAAAACCATTGAAGGAGGATTTGACTCTCCAAGTTCCATTTTGGCACTTAAAATGACTGCAGCAGAGACTATGACAATGAGCATGAAGCCATGGAAGTTTGAACAATCTGTCTATGGGGACAGTACGAAATTGAATTGGTCTCTTCATGACAGTGAGGATGGACGCGAAGTCTTCTCTTCCAAGCCTTCAAAGTTTGAACTAATTCAATCCAAGGCTTGGTTTAAAGATCGTTACTCGAGTGCTTATCGGCCTTTCAATAAGCAAGGTGGCATAATTTTCGCTGGAGATGAGTATGGAGAAAGTGTTTGGTGGAAAATGGATAGGACGGCATTGGGGAAGACTATGGAGTGGGAGATCAAAGGCTGGATTTGGTTAACATACTGGCCTAATAAATACAAAACACTTTACTATGAGACGAGGAGGTTGGAGTTCAGAGAAATTCTCAACCTTCCTCTTCTTTAACTAATCTCTTACCTGGATATACTACCCTATGGATGCCGTAACTGAGTCTCACGCTTCATCATGCTTTGGCAGTGTATAGCTGTACCATACAGTGTAGATGAACTTCTTATTGTGACTCTAAAATACTATCTAGTAATCTGTACAGCCCCAAGATATGTTGTTGTAACTTCAAATCTGGCATGTTTCCTGCACAACACAAACATACGTAAATTGGAAGGTAGTTAACAACTTAACAAAAGTACATAAAAATCCACTACATGGCTTGAACTTGGGTTAAAACAAGCACTCGCACTGAAGAGATACACATCTGGTCATCTAGAGTTTTAAGATGCATATTTAAAACAATAAAACTGTTTCTTCATACTTCAAGAGTTCCATTTTGCTCCGCAGCAGTATATTTCACATTCACACTAGATCAAAAACATAATACCAAGTAGAGCAAATAATTCCAAACTCATACTTGGTCTATATATATGCTTATTTCCAATGCCTATTATAGATGATCATCGACAATCAGATGGTGCTATTTATACTTACTTCTAATGCCCTATTATAGATGATCATCGACAATCATTGAAAAGCAGAAATTTGGTTTTGGTCCTGCAATACAATCCAAGTGAAAATGTGCGGGTAACAATGTCCGCACGGAAACATTAGGCTACCCTCGGCACAGGTGATTACAGACTGGCACGAATCATCAGGGTCTGAACTCAAATATATCGTTTGCCTGATAATATAAAAGCTTGAGACATACAATATCAGTTCCCAACAAATTACTTTCATGTAATTTTGAAAAGGAAGTTGTGTTACCAACACCAGTATTTGAGACAAGGATAGATGAAAACAACGGTTAGAAGTGGATACTCCAAACTACAAATGTTAAAATACTAGCATTTTAGCAACAATTAATACTGTCTCAAAGATGTAACAAACAACAATATCGAAACAAATGGGAGATATGTCACAGTGGGTGCAATGAAGTTCACCTAATAATATGTTGAATGAAAAACCGAATAGAAGCTAACCCTAGAATAGAAAGCCGAGTTCTACAAAAAAATCAAGGAAAAGATGACCAGTTGACTAATCAATATGAGTGGATAACACCAACCTGTCAGAATCAGTAAACTACATTTTCATACTAGATTACTAGTATTACAATCATCAGAATCAGCACAGAGCATGTAACATACTTGCATGGCCAGAACGCTAAACTTAAGAAGACACTAGTAAAATAGAAGATTTTTCTACCCAGCTTTGCCTGTAGAAAATCAAAATTAACAATTTTTATTGCTGCTATTTAGAAAAAAAAGTTTCTTCTCTACCCAGCTATGCCCGTAGAAAATCAAAGTTAACAATTTTAATTGCTGCTATTTAGTATATATAGATGGAATTCTTTGGAAGATTCATCACTACAATGATCAGATCCATCAAAATTCAAATACTTCTACCACCCATTGACAAAAAGCAGATTGAAACATACAATAGAAAAAACTCAAAAAAGCATGTCAAAGGAAAAGATCTGCACCTGAGACAGGAATATTCTTCACCATGTTTAGCATAATTATCTCCCCACATCAAACACCTTATTACAAAAATGTGTCCCAACAAGATACAAACCGACAACAACATAAAGAACCAACACCCTAACTGAAACCCACCATGATGAACGAAACACCCTAAAAAAATTAAAAAAGAACCAAATTAGTCGCCAATAACCCTCCATATCTACCTTAAAGCCTTTGACAAATTGCAGTAGGTCACAAGATCACAAAGATGTGTGCGATCACTGTGTCTTATCTATGCACTAGTTATACAACTATCGAGGAGTCTAAGCAGTCACTAGAGATAGAGATATTCCCCACCGACCTTGCCTCCAAAACAACCAACTTAATAATCATCTTGAGCATTACATATCAGAATATATCCTCAACCACTATAACACGAAGGGTACATAGCTAGACGTGTTTAGGTCCATATGTTCCAAGCAAGCATTTGCCAAAAAGTTTCCTATCCTATGATTCCTATCTCTAGATCCTCAGTATTCCAAAAGCATTTCTAGTTTATACAAAAAAGTGATCAGGACCGCGCGCGCGGAAGGGTGGGGGTGGGGGTGGGGGTGGGGTGAGGTGTCTCATATATCCCCCGTAACTCTACTTCAGCCCTTCCTTCAAACAAGCTCTAACATCTAAAATGGAACCGAATTTTGATGACCTCTATCTCCAGTTTTCCAGTTTGCAAACAAGTGACCGTACAAATTAGGCTTAGCATCTAGCTTGGCTCTAATATTATTTTCAATAAGTTACAACATAAACCCTACGAAACCAAAATTTTACCTACTCCTACTGCCGAGACTCAAGGCTCAGTCCTTTCACCTAGCCCGTAGCCACACACACCTAGTCCTTTGTCCTGCAATACAACCCAAGTGAAAAAGTATGGGCAAAAATGTCCGCACGAAAAAGTTAGGCTACCCTCGGCACAGGAAGTTGTGAATATAGAGTTCTAGTTAAGTGAAACAATAAGCTAAAAAAACAAAAGAACCACCTAAAATACTCACCCGCCAAAATAGAATCATGTCTGGTACACATGCAGTAAAAATAACCACGTAAATGTGCTTACAGACTGGCACGAATCATCAGGGTCTGAACTCAAATATATTGTTTGCCTGATGATATAAAAGATTGAGACATAGACAATCAGTTCCCAACAAATTACTTTCATGTAATTTGAAAAGGAAGTTGTGTTACCAACACCAGTATTTGAGACAAGGATAGATGAAAGCAACGGTTAGAAGTGGATACTGCATCAAACATTAAACTTTATCATATTCCTTTTCGCTCCAAAACAAGCCTTTACTTCAGCAAATATGAAATAAAATTAGACAACTCAAATGATCTTATGCCGAGCATTTAACCTTAGGATAGCACCTAGGTTTTCATCCAAACAACAAAGAGAAAATAAATAGAGCAAAATGAAAACCATACAAGAATGAGTGTTTCATGTCAATCTGCAGTAATCTTATTTTGTTGAAAAATGAAAACCTCATAACTCCTTTGATGAACTTGAATCTTCAACTTAGTTGCTGGAAGAAGAAGAGGAAAAGAAAACTTATTAAGTGTGTGCTTTAACTTTCTTTCTCTTCTTAGTTTCTTCTCCACCCATGATCATCCTTGAGAGGATATCCGCTTGCTTAGTGTTCCCTTCTGCATTGAGAGTCCTGATCAGTTCATCACGACTACTCAAATCCTTGACCCCACCCTTCTCCATTATCTTACACAGTATTGAATATGCATTGAGGGTCTTTCCCGCTGCTACAAGCGTATCCAAGACCTTATCGCAGCTCGAAAAACTTATATTGTAATCTCTCTCCAACCCAAAATCCAGTAACCTGAGGGCAGCAATTGTCTTCTCTTTGTCGCATAGAACAGCTAATAGATTATCAAAATCTGGAATGCAGTCATTATCCATTAGTAACTCAATTCTTCCAAGGGCTTCCTCGACATGACCCCTCATTAGAAGGGCCTCCAAAATTTTAGCAACCAAGTCCATGTGCTCCTTCACCCCCTTCTCTATCATACTCTTCATTACCCTACTTGCAGTTTGTACTCTACCATCGTTGAACAAGCTCTCCATCACCATTCTAAACATATCTGAATCAGGGAGATGCCCACTCTCAATCATACCGTCCAACATTGCCTTCGCATCAGCTGGTTCTCCTTTCCTCAAGAGACATAGGATAATAGACCTATAAGCATCAGCCTCTATAGGAACCTTACGTCTAGTCATGATCTTCAAAATCTCAACAGCAGACTCTGGAGTCCCTTCCTCCGAATGTCCACGAAGCAAATTGTTAAAAGCAACTGGATCCTGAACACCCGTTTTCATCAACTGGCGAAAGAACGTCTCTGCCTTCTCAGTTTGCCCATTATTGCATAGATACTCAATCATAGGGTTAAAAGCACTAGGTTCCATTTCCGAAGAACTCCTGGTGCTCAAGAGAATCTCCTTCTCAATAACCTTATCTAACAGGTTTATAGCCTTATCGTACACCCGAGACTTGCAAAAGCTCTCTATTAATACACCATAGTGTGCAGCTTCTGTTGGAATGCTCAGTCGAATCATTCCTTTTAGCACACTTGCTGCCCAATCTAAATTCCCAGACTTGCATTGGCTAGCAATCAGTTTCAAGAAGATTGAATTGTCCTTTGGAGCAATGTGTCTCTCCACCATTTCCTTCACAAACTTTTGAGCTTCGGGCATCTTCTCTGCGTCACATAGCCCAGGCAAGAGAGTTGAGTACGTAACATCATTTGGCTTGATTCCATACTTAACCATCTCTTTAAACAATCTCAACCCATCATCAACCTTCTCTGCAGAAACATAACCTTTGATCATAGTAGTGTAACTGATTACATTCGGAATCAAATTCTTACCCTTCATTTCCACAAAAATCTTTTCCGCTTCTTCCATTTTCTTAACCCGAGAATATCCATTTATCACAGTGTTATAGGTAACAACATTAGGAGTTATCCCCTTACTCTTCATTTCTTCAAAAAACCGATTCGCAGTCTCCACCTTCAACGATAGAAAGAAACCCCAAATCATGATGTTATAAGTATGGCGTGTGGGCAATACACCTTCTCTCAACATCGCATTAAAATACCTCTTCGCCATCAAAACACGCCCACGCCTCAAAATCACCTTAAACAAAGCATCATAAGACTTAATAGTCCTTTCTACATTCAATTCCTTCATCTTTTGAAAAATCTTAACAGACTCCTGAACAATTCCAGCTTTACCATAACTATCAATAAGCACAACAAACAACTCCTCATCATACTGAAGCCCCTTCTTCGGCATATCAAACAAAATGCACCGGGCATGATTAAGTTTCGAAGCACGGCCTAAAATCTCAATAATTTTCAACGTAGTGGAATTATCAGGTCGATAACCAGTCTTCTCAACCCACCTAAAGAACTGTAAAGCGTGATCAGCTTTACGTGCCCCATGCAAAATGTTCCATACAATAGAATGATCAAATCGAGGACACACATTTCTAATAGAGTGTTGTAATCTAGTAGTCCATTCTCTATTAGCCATCATTCTACATATTGTATCTTCTATCTTTTCTCGATTAGGTAACTTACCTCTTGGCACCCTCTGAAAAACCTTATCTTCCTCAGGAACAGGACCAAGTCCATTTTCAGTTGTTGGGGGTTGAGGAGAAATGGGCACTGAGCAAAAGGAGGGGTTTTGAACATAGTAAAATGAGGATGGGTTTGAAATTCTGTGGAGTTTTGAAGGTGTTAAAAGTCTGGTTTTGAGTAAAAGTGTAGTTTTAGTTGTGGAGGGCATCTTTTTTTTTTTTTTTTTTTGATGGATCTCTGAAGTTGGGGTTTTAAAGATTGGTATGAAATGAAATGGATTTGGATTGTTTCAGTGAAGTTTCAGTCTTCATTAATGGAAATGAAAGGGGGAAGAAGAAAAGAGAGGGTTTTTGGTTTCCATTTAATTTTTAGGGTTTTTGAGTATGGGTCAATTGGATAGTCCAGTCTCAAAGTTACTTTGGGCCGTACAATAAGCCCATTTACTATTAAAAGCCCAATATACTTTGAGTTTGCTTCTTTTGCATTAACACATCAAGCAAACCGATCCTTCTAAAGTCTACAGTCTAAACACATATTTGTTAGAACCAAGTTGCTACTAGTGGGGCGTGAGCATAGTATATCATTTATTTGGCTCTTTTTTATATATATTATATTTATTTATTTATTTTTGCTACTTTTGATTGATTTTTTGATAATTAGACAGATAAATTAAATAAAATATACTATATCATTGTCTAGTTCATCAAGTGTAACAATATTGATTGGATCTTTTCACTACGGTTATTTTATTGCATACTTGAACCAACAATCGTATATTAACATGTGTAATGCGTTAACATGTACACATAAATGTATACTATGATTCTTCTGTCTATCAATAACTGCGTGTGCAGTAAATATGAAAAAGTAGACCATTATCCCAACAATAATGAAATAAACTAGTATTTACAGAATTTCCTCCCGTTAAGGGCATCTCCAATTGGGGGGTGGGTAAAATTACACCTCCACATAGACTCCACCTAGGTGCTATTAGGATTTTACAACTCCAATTGTAAATTGTTGTATAGTCTATAAATATCCACTCTCTATTGTTTCCTATGAAAAGTATAAAAATCCAATTTTAAACTCGGATGACACTTGAAACGTCTCTCTTTAAATTTAAAGATGGACATCACTTCAAGTATCGTCCCAGTTTAAAATTTTCAAATTGTGACTTTAAAAATACATAGGGATGACACTAATCTAAGTGACGTCCGAACATTTATTTTGTTCAGACATGTGTTCAAGTGTTGCCCGGGTTATTTATCAACTGATAGCGGGATGGGAAATTCCTCACCCCCTCTATCAACTAATAGTTTATTACCTACGGTTTAGCACCCCCATTGGATAGAGTTTTTTGACACTTGGGGTGTAAACTTTACACTCTATACGGTTTACACCCCCATTGGAGATGCTCTAAGTAGTCATGTATTACGATGAACACCCCCAACTCTATGCCCAATATAGCCCTTTTATGTTTGGAGGTGAGTTAACACAATATCCTATCGACACACAATCAATTTTAAAATAATATTACATTCTCCAAATGGATAATAACGGAATTTTCAACAAAATTTTATTTATATTTTCAACATTAAATCACAAAATATGCCATTCCAAAAAAACATGTTTTGCCTTTCATTATTTGAATAACCAAAAATACATATATACAACACTATCATAAAACTAAAATAACATCTCAAAGTCTTTAAAACATTATACATGTAATAAGTTACACAATTATTTACTTTAGAAACAAATATTACATGTATAAAAATCACAACACATATTTTAAAAATGAAAATTTCAACAAAGTCTCACGTGTATTTTCAACATTAAATCATAAAATCTGTCATATGTAGAAATATGCATTTGAGGAACCAAAATAACAACATCCCAAAAGTTCTAAAATATTATATATATAACAAGTTACACAGTTATTTACTTTACAAACTGTTCAACTCAGCTCAAAAGACATAAATAACGAATTTGTGGACATGCATGCTTATAAAATATGTCCACGGGACAACACAAGCCCATTGGTCCACCACATCAACTAATCCAACTCAGCTGATTAATAAATAAAATTTTTTATAAAAACAAAATGAACAAAGAAAAGGAAAAATGGAAAAAAAAAAAAAAAAAAAATAAATATATAAATATATATATATATATTATATATATATATTCTCTTCATTTCTTCATTTAGTGGAAGGGTTTGGGTATTGAAATTATTTGAAAGATTGGAGTGTGGATTGGTCTTCTCACTGCTTGAAATCTTTAATTTTTCAATAGATTTTCGGTTCTAGATGAATTCAATGTTTGAGTTTCTTACTTCTTTTAATAGATAAAAAATTGCCCCCATAAATCACAAGAATGAGCTTTTGTAAAATCTAATAATATGAAATATGAAATATGAAATTGAAATTGAAGTGAAGTGAAGAACAAAACCCAAATCTTAATATATGTATAGATGGGTTTGTTAAATTGGCGAAGGACGGTGAGTGGAAGTCTTAAACTGTTATTAAACATGAGAGAGAGAGAGAGAGCCTGAGCTCATGGTGGAGATTGGAAAAGACAAAGTATTAAAGTTATTTTCTTTTTACATTTTATTCCTACTTTTTTTTTTTAATTAGAAACAATATGCTAATTTGGATTAGTTGCTCACTTGGACCAATGAGGTTGTGTTGTCATGTGGACAAATTTTATGTGCCTGTCCACAAATTCGTTCTCAAAGACACGTACAGAGAAGGGGGTTAGCAATAGTCCAAACAACCACAATATAAAAACCAGTAGTTGAAGTGACAAAATCCATATGCAACAACCATAAAAAATGTCCTCCTATATGTTATTTGTGGAGAACCTATATAAATCCAAACAACAAATTAAAATTAAGTATGATAATGACTTTAGACATTCATTCATTAGAAATATAAAATATCTTGATAAAGTGAATTCACAAACAAGATAAAGAAAAAATAAGTTACAAATTTGAATATTACATACCGAGATAAAAAAAAAACATTTAAATGATTGGATTTCCCAAAAAAATATGATTTAAAAAAATGCTTAAAGCAGACAAGTGGAGCAAGTGATTCTCCTATTGCAATAAGTTTCTAAGTCCAACACATTTTTCCAATATCTTGTAGTCTCTCCAAAGAGAACGCAAGGTTAAATACTAGATCACACAACTTTCTTGTGCACGATAACGTAACAAAAATCAAACCGTGGCTCTCACTTTCACCAATATCTACCCATAACCCAATCGAGAGTGAGTCCCTAACTTTATGTGAATCAATAATTCAAAAACCTAATTCGTCAAAGACTAGTGGAAAAACGTTTTTGATGAACAGTGTGATATTGTATAATTGGTATTTACAAATGTTCTTTGTATAATATGTGAAAGTATATTCCCAAATAAAATGGTTTTTTCCGTAAGAGGTTATGTTTGACCCCGACCCACCTACATTAGAATCTTTACTATAAACAAGTATGTGAACTATGTTATACATCCGTTTTTTTTCAAATTTTAAACCTGTCGCTCTAACATATTTAAAAAACAATTTAAAAACATTAGAAGGGGTTGATTATAATTTTAGTGACTTTAATAAAGTTTTATAAATTATTTTAAATAATATGAAAGTTAATTCCAATTTCACAGTAAATTGAGAGAGTTTTTTGTAAATTACTTAAGATATAGGGAGCTGATTAGAATAATTGAGGGAGGTGATTCGAAATTGTAAAACAGCAAAGATTAGAAATAGGCTATTTGGTTGAGAAGTGTGGTCCCTCATAAGTCATAACCCATATATATAGTGTAGAGATCATTAAAAATGAATGAAAAAAAAAACTAATGATCCCAAAATAGATTTTGTGAAATATTGCAAAAGTCAGATAAAATATAATTAATCCCGATAAAATTCCAGTCGTTTGAACTTTTCACAGACTCTTTTTTCTTTACAGATTTCGCGGTTCCGTCGGATATATTCATATGAGGTTGATTGCTTTCGTCATTAAACAGCAAAGAAGGAACGAAACGTGTCCAGTAAGTAACTGGAACTATCTTTTTTCATGTTATGGTTTTCGCTCTCAATATGTTTGAAAAATTGCCTCATCCATAACCCACGCACATTTGTGTTTTCTGATTGCAGACATGGAAACAGAAAAGAGTATATGGAAAAAATGCGAAAACGAGCTCACTACTTATTACACAACTGAAAATAAATCTTCCCAAGGTCACTATCTTAAGGCCTTAGCATGTACTAGGTCTCTTATAGTTAACCACTCAACTAGTAATGAAACTATCATTCATATCCTCAAAATTTTACTTCAAATTCTAAATAGTACCCAACACCATTTTCATCATCACCATGTACTTAAACTTTTACATGAACTTGCTCTCCACCATGACGTGTTGTCGAATGTAGTATTGGACAATGTATATAGTTATGTTTTGGCACATAAAGACACTTCTCGTCTCACTACTAAAGCACTTGGTGTGCTTGTGGAAGATGCGAAGTCGTCTAGTAGTTATGAGCTTGGTGAAGATTTGTTTCGGTCGTTGTGTTTAAGTCCTAGTGTATCTGTTCGGTCTTGGGTTCTTGGTAATGCACGGAGGTTTTGTGTTAGTCCGGGCATTTTGGTTTCTGTGATGTTGGTTTGTACAAATGATCCGTTTCCTAATGTGAGGAGGGCGGCATTGGAGGGATTAATTGGATTGAGAGAGTTGGAAGATGTTAGGAAGCGTGGGGTAATTGAGAGTTGCTATGATCGTGCAGTGGAGCTTTTACTTGACAACAATGAGTACGTGAGGTCAGTAGCTGTTCGTGTGGTGAGAGATTCATTCTATTCCTTTTTTGTGTGCATTTGTTGGTAATCTAGGTTTATATTTCAAAGACCGTATTTCCTGGCTTAATTAATTACGTGTTATTTTACGTGTTGGTGTTTTGCTCTCTTCAATGCAGGTGTGTGAGTGGGGGCAGATATTAGCAGCATTGGATAGTGAAGTTGGTAATGCAGAGGGGTTTGATGCGGTATTTATTCAGGTATTTTTGCTAGATGCTCTGAGTAAAAATAAAAATAAAAATAAAACAAAATAAAATAAAAAATATTTCACAATCAATTTATCAATAAACACATCATTCCTCTTAACAGTAATTCTAATGAAGCATTTGCAGGATCTCAGTCTCTGAATTGATTATATCATGTTTGCTTTCAGCTATGTGCTATAGTAAGAGATATGAGTGTGGAGGTCAGAACTACAGCTTTTGGTGCCCTTGGGGAAATGAAGTTGGTTTCTGAGGATATATTGTTACAAACTTTGTCAAAGAAAGTAATAGGAGTCACTAAAAAAAGAAAGATTTCTGGTTTGGTTACTTCTAAAGTGGTTGACTTGCCACCATCAAATGCTGCTGGTGTTTTTGTACATGGGCTCGAGGATGAATTCCACGAGGTGACGTTTTATTGCGTGTTCACTTTTTCTGTGCAATCTGTTAAGTGGTATTCCTGTAACCTTTCTGTTTTACTAAGATGCCCATATTGTCTTGTACTGAAGGTACGGACATCGGCATCTATATCATTGGGGAAGCTCACCGTTTTTTCTGGCAAGTTTTCCGAAAACGCCTTAAGCTTGTTGATGGACATGCTTAATGATGACATGATGTCTGTTCAGTTACAGTGTTTAGAAATTATGTATGGCATGGCTACATCTGACCGTCTGAAGGTCCAACAAACACACATGCATTTGGTATGTTTCTTGTACTTGTCATTGCTTGGTGTGAACTCTGGACAGTGTAAAAGATTGCTGAATATCTATTAGATTTAAACCTGTTTATGCATGTAAGTGAGTCAGTGTGTAATATAAAGCCTGCAATAGGCACATCAACATGTGCCAGATGCCATGACAGAGTAATGGTGATTTCAACTAGTTTAGTTTCTCACTGGAAGTCCTGAGAAATTAACAGCAATAGGTAGACATCAAAAAAGAAGAAGAAAAATCATACACAGACTGGTTCTGACCTTTTTTTTGAACTGTTGATACATGGATTCAAAACCACATAGTATATTGGAAATGGTGGTTCAATAAAGTGATCTGGTTTGCTAGTAGCTGTTACTTCCACCAATTTTTTGAACCATGCTACGCACATATTTTATGTTCACATAATGTGTCCTCCAATATATGCAGTTTCTCGGTACTCTAGTGGATTCCTGTTCCTTGATAAGATGTGCAACGAGAAAAATTCTTCGGTTGATGAAACTGACAGGTGTGGATATGTTTAAGTCTGTGACAAATGATCTCCTAACCAACTTGGAATCCTATCCGGAGGTGTATATTATTTTGTTCATTGTTTATTCAAAAAAATATAGTGTGTCCATTTTCAACAATATATTTGCCAAGTTATATTATTCTAATGTTCATTTTTTTTTTGTTTTTTTAATTTTTCTGCTCCAGGATGAAGTGGAAATCTTTAATGTTTTATTCTACATTGGTAGAAGTCATGGTAAACTTGCACTAAACTTTGTGATGGAAGTACTTCAAGAGGTTCATACCTTTCCTCTCCTTTGCAGCTATATATCTTGTAATGTGTACCCTCCTTGATTTCACTATTCCTTCCCTAATATTTTACTCCATTATCATCTTCTTTCAGATTGAGCCTTCTTCTGAAGGAGACCTGTGCTTTGATAAATCAAGAGTAGCTGCAATATTGGTGTTAGCCATCGCAGCGTCACTTTCACATGAACAACATACCAAAACTATTCCGATAAGAATATTCACTTATGCTGTTCCTTTCCTCGGAAGAATCTCCCCTTCTTTAAGAGATGTTATAAGCCAAGATACCCTATTTGCTTACCTGTCTCATTGCAGTAGATCTGCGCATCCACC
This sequence comes from Coptis chinensis, assembly GCF_015680905.1. NCBI lineage: Eukaryota > Viridiplantae > Streptophyta > Magnoliopsida > Ranunculales > Ranunculaceae > Coptis > Coptis chinensis. The sequence continues at coordinate 92,489,053 of NC_141462.1, forward strand.
CATTGCTGAAACATTTGGGCAGGAAGAACAAATTCCTTCCGTGGATGGACATATTCCAAACCAAAGTATTAAAGATATAATTGACCAGGTTAGTTCCTCGAGCCAAATCATTTGCGGAACTTCTGGAAGTCAGTATCAGGATAATCTTTTGGACCTGAAGCACACAATTTTGGTTCCAGAATATCAACCGAAATTGAATTCCAATCAAAAGGAAGCAACAAGTGCTATAGTTTTTGTTCTCAGAACAGTTGCAGCAACTTGGCCTTTAATAAAGTCTGGGAGTATAGATGAAATACAAAGGACTCTGAGGTTCTAATCTCAATAATGCACTGTTTTTTTTTTTTTTTTTTTTTTTTTTCCTATCAGTTATAGAGTAATTTATTATTTGCTGCTCCGAGTAAGAAGTTTGCATTTGTTGTTATGTTATTATCTTGTTTTGTGTTTTTCTGGTGTGTGTGTGATGTGAAAAGGATAAAAATGTTTTACAAATCTTGTAATGCGTACATGTGTGCCCCCACACTTTTGAAATGCCTCATGAAACAATTAATGACAATGTGAGCTTTAAAATGGGAATGGTCTAGCAGATTTGTTAGGTAAAAAATTGGTGTGGTTATGCGGTGCTGTTTAATGTTGGAAAGCCAGGTATGTGCACTCCTGGATGAGAGAAGATGTCATGCAATAGGAGAGGGGTATGGAACCAATGCTTGAGGAAACCACCTTGGGAAGCTTTCCAAGTTAATCAACCCAGTCAATCTTCACCATTGTTGGGATAGTGTTATTAACTAATCTTTGACTACTGATGGCACTGTCATGGTCACCTGGTTGATTAGTTTTTAGTAATCTAAAGTAGCTCCTGATCCTCTGCACATAAATGATTTCTTCTGATTCTCCTTATGTAATGTGTCCATCTTTCAGATGTTTCTTTCTTGAATTTCCTGATTCTTATATTTCATTTCCTCATATAGGTCTTGCAAGGATGAGCTGGTAACAATTTCGGTGGAGTTCAATGGATCTGTTGGTTTCTTAGCTTTTGCATGCCAATACTTACGGGTTATCAAAATGCTAGTAAAAGTATGCAATCATTTTTTGCCTCCTGGGAAAAAGTCAATGGTGGCAGAACTGGTCTCTTGGATCTTTTATTGGAAAAACTAGACATGAATCTAAGAAGATTGAGACATCAATTTTTGGGGTTTAATATAGAGGAGGAGTTGCATATCTTGGAGATCATACTTCTGAATTGTGTCCTGAGGTTGTCTAAGCCTGAAATATGTTGTCGACGGACTACCTTGAAGAAGTTGTGTGCTACAATGTCTAATCTAGAACTTCTCTGTGAGAAAGGATTTATTAAGCTCTCTGATTTTGCTAGAGAACTGAAGTCATTCTGCCAAGAAGAGTCCTCTGGTGATGATGTTAGTTACGGTTCAATTCATTTGGAGAGATTACTTGAACTTTTCTCCCTTAAGCAGTTTGTATATAGTGAGAAAATCAAACACATCAAAGCAGATCTGGATGTCCCAGGTAATGACTCGGAGAATCCTCTTCCCTTCATTTCTGGATTGCCTACGGCTGTCACATTCCAGATCACTTTGCATAATGGTCTCTAGTGAGGATAGATTGTGGTTAAGGATGGCTGTTGAGGAGATTATTCAGTATGTATTTCTGGATCTCAACCAGTTTGAAGACTATGATTGCTTCAAAAAAGTAGCATTCAGTGTCCCCTGCTACATAACCCCAAAAGCGGCGTCTTTTTCACTTAGAGCTTGTATTGGCAAGGAATGTTTATATGAAGATGTCAAATCGGCCAAACGCATGGGTGGACCAAATCACGACCTCACGTTTCTTTGCAATGAGAAGGAAGTGTATTTTGTTATATGAAGCTGACAATTCAGAAGAAATTAGAGGTTTGACAGGATGAGGGATTGAGCTGAATGCTACTATTGGCGTTTTGGATACACCATTTCGTGGGTGGACCAAATCACGACCTCATGTTTCTTTGCAATGAGAAGGAAGTGTATTTTGTTATACAAGGCTGACAATTCAGAAGAAACTAGATGGTTTGACAGGACAACGGATTGAGCTGACTGTAACAATGGATTTTGGCGTTTTGGATACACCATTTCGTGGGCCTTCCTAAGGAGAACTTACACATCCAAGATTGTATGGAGTGGATTGTCATTGATGCGGTCTGTAGCTCTATTCCTTACTTCAAATACCAGTTCCATTGCTGAGACGATGTAAAAGCTGAATCTGCATGTGTACATCGCACGGTAGGAAGAGGGCTTTAGATAAAGGTGCATAGATATGTCAGACTCAGGGGCTCAGTACCCCTTCCAGGTTTCTGTTGAAATTGAATGAAGGCTTTCAAATCCTATCCTGGGGCATGGTCCGCATCTAGATCATGCCAATGCCATGTGTGTAGGTAGATTCCTGTTTTCAGTAGATTTACTTAAATTATTTGTAGTACGTCAAAAAATTTGCTGGACTTATGATATGGTGGGATTTAACTTTGAACTGTATTGCCAGATTTATTTCTTCTTCAGTACGCATTAAAAGCCTGGTGACATATGTCAGACTCAAGAACAAAATGCAGGTGCAATTTTTCTTCCATGCATACAGCATGGTAATACCTTAATGTTTTTCGGTCGTAGTATGAGTCATGTCTTGCTTATCTTCGAATTGTATGGACTGACATTGGCAGGCCTAAGAACAGGATTTGCGACTATATGAGGGTGAACTGCCATGGATCCTTTCTCAGCAGCTCATAGGTTCGATAGCAGTGGCTGCTGAGTTAGACCTTCCTAGAGTTAGTTCAAGGAGGAAATTCATGACTCAGTCTCCAACTTGTCTCCCTGATAGCAGTTTTAGCTACAAGACATCGTGTGCAAATAATTTCACCAAGTGTCCATTCATTTCCTTATAAGAGTACTAATTCCACGCGTTAATGGGCCATGAGAAATGATTAGGGAATCTGGTGATGGCCGCACCGGAAACTGAAGGAAATATTTCTTCCTTATCAGAATTAAAAATAATAAGGACTCCGAGTTAATCACTTTTTAGCAAGCTCAGTTGTGGATCAGTGGATGGTAATGCAAAGAAATAAAAGGGAAGAAAAGAACAAATATCGAAAAGCAACATACTGCATTTTCTATTCACTGTCTATTTTAATTGTTACATCATCACCGGTGGGGGGAAGGTGGCTATCAACATCATAATATAAACTCTCTTCTCTGTCAATTTGTCGAGTAGTAGTAGATCGAGTAGTAATCAAACTGGAAATATCACACCCATCCGGGAAAGACCAATTAATTTGATCTTCCAGTGTCTCAATTTTGCATAGGATTCCCAAGGAACGTCTTACCCTCTCATCGAACTCTTCAGCAGGGCTCTCACTTACTTCTTTGTATAATGCATGTGGAAGTTGAGGTAGAAATGTATACAACATATTGACAAACAACAGTTCAATATAGTTATATAAATCTTCTATAGACGCGTAGTCATGATCATTGCTGATGAAGTCCGCAATTTTGCCTACTTCATCCCATACAAAATCTGAAGGCAATGCAGTTTTCAGTTCTTTAATTATAGCAAGTGCAATACCCAACTCACACAGAGGAACTTCATCTGAAAAAATAGATAATTCAAACAGAGATGGACATGTCTCTTCATGTGTGGATCTCTCGAGAAGTTGTGGAAGAACGCTGCTAAAGTCATCACCCATCCATACAGCTCTTGCCAGTTCAGATTTTTTTCTGTTCGTGAAACTCATTGGTTTTATTCGATCTTCAATAAAGTGAATAATTTCACAGGCTTCACTGTAGGCTTCTACTAGAGATCCGCTAAGTTGGGACGGTATAGAAACTTGGGCAATTCTTACAAGCAGTACCATTGAAAGAGACGACACTTCAAGGGCTTGATCTTCTTGTTCCATGTGCAAATTCTTCCACAGGAGTTGTGATAGAAGATTCGGAGACTCACTTTTGTTAATCTCCATACATCTCTTCATGTCCTTCACACCTTTTACTAATACCCATTCCTGCAGTCTCATGTCAGTTTCTTGAATCAGATGTTTATATTCTTCCATGTCTTCATTGTCTATTAATTGGTGCTTGAAACATAGGCCAATCACTGTTTCAAGAACTTTACGCAGTGCCTCAATCGGATATAAGACGATGAAATGTATCACCAAAAGACCCAACATTGTCAGAAAAAATAACAGCATGCCACAACTATCCCTTGAGTTCATGCGTAAGATAGGATTACTCACTATCACAAATCTTGCTTCAGCAAACACATAGTCATCACTCCCATCCAACTTCACGCATTTAGACATCGCGTACAATCTAAAACTAGTGGCTAAACTGCCCAGTAAGATGGTGAGGATCTGGGTCACGACTACTACCCACATCGACCAACCATAGTCCGAAGTCCCTCCACAAAATTCTAAGGCAAGATATCTAAACGCAGCTTGTATAAGTACAACTGTAGAAAGTATGCATATCCCGGCAACAACATTAAGTTCAACATTTCTGCTTAGTACAAATTGAGGATTATAGTTAAAACCGTACAAGTAAGCCAACTTCAGTCGTTGTAACATGCTTCCTTCACCTTTTGTAAATAGATCCTTATTATGATCTAGTGATAAATTTTTTTCACAGATGACAACCACAACACAGATCCAAAACACTACCAGCAGTGCCAGCATACAAGACATGATTATGATATGTTCTATAACGAACAAGAAGATAAGACCTGTGCGGATCTGTATATAGATGTTGACTACAACAGTCACCACCAAAATGCTCAAGGCGACCATGTTTCTGATACATTCAGAATTTTGATTGATTCCAAGAGAAGGCATGAGAAAACCCATTGCTATACATATGAAGGTAGATCCAGTAAGCTTAGATAACTGGTCCTCAGCACTAGGCATAGGGGTTGTCAGATCCACAGGGATTTTTGAGGCTATAGACAGAAGGGTTAATGTGACCGAGTTAAGTGCGAACAATCTGCATGGTAACCATCTCCTTCTATGCCGAAGGCCAGAGAGAATATCAGATAGCATGGCCAGGAAACATAGTGAAGATGCTGCTACAATGTACAGGCCAATAATAGGGACAGGAGAAGAATACTTGGAGTCATCCCTCTCTATTTCGACGCACCCACGCTTTGCCAACATTCTTGGTTGTTCTGTCATACAATCTGGAGTGGAATTCAATTTATTTTGCCAAATCACTTTGCTTTTATCCAGTTTCTAGTTTTCAAGTCAAGCACAAAGACTTGCTAATGATCACATTCACATTACAGATTAAATTTGCACCAAGTAATATCATTTCTCGTGCAGGACACTGGACAAATAATCTGTTGGATTATATGATCAATAGAATCTTGAATCGGTTGTATGTCATGGACTCATGCCTAACTAACAAGGTAACCATGGTTGTAATCTTAAGATCACGCCTTGTATTTTCCGAAGTCCTCTCAAAATGACAAGATTATTTCACATGAAAATGACATATTTTTTGGTTGTACCCCCTATAGGAAGACAACGTACGTTAACAGTTTCAGATAAGAATTCAAAATTTTATGGTAATACGATAATCTAATAAGATTTTAAAAACAACTTGACCTTGGAGCTCTCGTCCTAAGTCTATATGAGATATACTTATGAGCTTCATAACAGATTCTCACTAAATGAAACATGTTTGGTAAGTGACAATTATAAACCCAATATTAAATACTCCGTATGAGATAAATAACTATTCTCACTGGTTATCACTTTGCATAATTTCTCTAGTGAAAATAGCCATTCTTAGCTGATAATTTAGAAGAAATTAGATGGTTTGACAGGTCGAGGGATTAATTTTGGCGTTTTGGATACACCATTTCGTAGGCCTTCCTAAGGAGAACTTACACATCCAAGGTTGTATGGAGTGGATTGTCATTGGTGCGGTACGAGTTAATCACTTTTAGCAAATCCCATTCGTGGATCAGTGGATGGTAATGCAAAGAAATAAAAGAACAAATATTGAATTATAATTGACTGGAAAAAGAATTAAAGCACCATACTACATTTTTCTATTCACTATCTATTTGAATCACAACATCCGAGTGGAGTGCCGTACGACTTCAGAGTAAACCAACGAACTCGTTATGACCAAATTCCGGGTGTTTTTTGGACTTTTTTTATTTTCTTAATTGTCCCACATCGGCGAGGCCTGAGTAGTCTGGATTAGTTAATATATGGTTTCATGTGTACAATAGAATAGGTGGTGAAGGAGGAATGAGGCAAAGGATGCTAGCGATGTCGGGACAAGAGTGCCCACCCGGCGGATGACCCTCCCTGAGCCAATTTTTAATTTTCAAAATTTTGCGGTTGCTCATCAAAGTTCCTCTGAAAGGAGTGGGAGCTAAGATTTATTACCTTCTTAGTGAGGTTTAATCCTCCCCTTTTCCAACAGCTTAGAATCCCATATTTGTGCACAATTTTACATCTTCTTAGCTGTGAGTAGAAATTTAAAATACAAAGTGGTGTTCTCTGCCGTTAAACACAATTTTACATCTTTTTCGTTTTGTTTGCCTTCCTTTCTCTTAGCCACTTTTTCGTTTTGTTTTCAGTGAGTATGAGAAGGAATATGGCAATAGGCATCTCTACTCCGGAGAGAAGATTTTTCTGAGGTTGATTCAAAATCTTTTGATTTTGAAAGATTTAGAACCGAACTTCCAAGTGAGGAGATCATCATCACGGAAAGAACCCGAGGCGGTACCTTCAAGGCATCTATATCGAGGGGGAGGAAGATGGATGGCTCTCTTCTTTGTCGGTCGCGGTAGTGGGGGAGACTTCGAGTAGGGTACCCAGCTAGATTATTTGGGTTTCCATTATTGGCACAAAAAGAAAGAATTCCTATGGAGGATTTGTCAATTTCTTCTTTTTAAAGGTCCGAGCCAAAGCATACCAAAACTCTATGCTTCCCGGAGGGATCAAAAGGCTTGGGGTGGGAGAGAGCTGGCCTCCAGCTAATGGAGTTGTTCATCTCAAGGGCTAGCCTTGGGGATAAAAATAGGAGGTCAAAAGGAAAAAGAAATCAGGAGCACGACGAATATATATCCTCCTTCCCATAGTGATAAGAGAAGTTTCAACGTGAGAACTATCTCAATCGAATCGGAATGGGGTTTGTTGGGGTTAATACCAATACCAATCGATTCCCCATTACATAGATAATTTGTATTTGAACACAATTCAACTCTAATATTTAATCTAAATATTTTCTACAACCAAACTAACATGCCCAACTCGCTAAACAATTCTTAACAACAGATACTAATGTAAAGCAGTAAAAGCAAACCACAACACAAAGATATACCGTGGTTCGGCCAATGTTGCCTACTTTCATAAGAGCTAATCCTTTGTAAAGTGGGAAGGGAGATTACAATTGCTCCTTGCAGTCTCTCACCTTACTAGATCACTCCTCTCTCTTTACAGGGTTGTATCTTTGTAAAGGTTATCTCTCAATCTTGATAGCTTTCAAGATTGGATTTCTCTCTTTGTTCTTGTGTATTTTTGTGTCTCTTTTGAGTGCTATATTTTGCCAAAAACCCCAACCCTTATTACAAACTCGCGGTCCACAAAAATAGAATTCTCGAAAAATAGGCACGGGCGCGGGGCGCGCCTCAGGCAAGATCAAGTCGAGCACGGGTCACGTTGAAGGTACTGGAGGTCGACAAGGATGGCATGAGCTGGTCCGTCGCCTTAGGCATGCCTATTGCAGCGGTCGCTCGGCTTATCACGCATAAAGCATAACACCTTTTCTCCTCATGTGAGGGATAATGCCAACAATCTCCCCCTCCTGAATAGTGAGGGGGGATACCTCCATGCAATTTCCAAATCAACAGGAGGAGTCTACTACCATTCCGGCGGTAGCACAGCAAATATCAAACTTACATTTCGATAAGACTTTGGTCATCATATCCGACCCGTTCTTGTCGGTATGGATCTTCTCGATACACAAATGCTTGTCTTGAGTACTTCTCTAATCCAATGATAACGCACGTGTATGTGCTTGGATCTAGAATGAAAACCTCGGATTCTTGCTCAAATGGATGGCGCTTTGACTGTCACATAAAACTACAAATTGTTTATGCTTTAGCCTTAGTTAGTCGAAGAATCTCTTCATTGATAAGAGCCCAAAACTGTAATCATACTTTTAGACCAATTATGTGAGTAATAAGTAAAGAGTTAAAGATCGATTCGTGTTTTTATGTATTTCAGGGCTTCAAAGTCAATTATCAATGCGAGGAATGTGCCACTTTGATGAGATAAAGGAGCAATGGTTGGTTACTAAGGAGTTCGGTGATTAAAGGCCAAGATTCAAGAAGACCAAGCCTTTGTAAAGCCTGGTCAAAAATGAATGAATAGTCAAAGTCAATGGGGTCACAAAGTCAGAGAACTTCGAAGACCATATCTTTAGACTTCGGACCTCCGGAATTGGGCCTACCTTATGTCAAAACGACCGGCTCGGAAAGAGCTTTCCAATGGTCAAGACTTGACCCAATCAGAGGAGCAGAAGTGGATGAAAAGTCTGTTGAAGCGAACTGCAGGTGAAGAGGCCTTTTGGATTTGAAAAGATTGGGTTTTGGGCGATTCTCGGCCCAAAACATGGCTCAAGCCCATGCACGATTTTTGGATCGGATGTATAAAAACAAAAGCTTCACTCTTTGTTAAAGTTAGGTTAGGAAGCTAATGTTAATGGAGTTTAGGGTTAGAAAAGATAGATCTAGATTAGTTTTAGATCTAGATCTAGTTTTGAATCTCCATTTTATTAGTTTTCATTTCCCTTGTTTTAATTTAAAGTATTAAAATATTGTTATTGCTTCATTAGATAAATCAAGTAGTTTATTATTGATCAAATTCGATTTTGTCATTTATCTATTGCTTAGATCTAATTTCATTTCTTGGTTGTTAGTCATTTCGTAGTTATTGATGTTAGATTTTAATTATTGTTTGTTAAATTTCATAAAGTTAGAATATTTAGATTTAGTTGTCTTAAATTTATAATTAGTTTTAGTTTAAACACCAAACACATCACTCTCACCATTGTTCCTTGTGTTTGAATAATTGAATTCTATTTAAGTCTTGAGGGTTTAAGAGTGGAGCAATTCTTACTCATTATATTGCATGAATATGTTTTGAGAGTAAGAATAATTGATTTAAACGTAAGAACGGTAGGATTACGTATTAGTGTTCTTGTAGCATTAATATTTAGGATTATACTATTTTTACAGTTATCCCTGCCATCTTAATCTCGTTCATGACAAGAATTCAATTCTTGAATCAAGGGGCAATCCCCATTCTCTACCCACCCACCCTTTTAATTTTTCATTCTTATTTCTTGAATTTTCGAACCTGTTCCTTTGTTTTTAGGGCATAAGCTGCGGATTCAAGAGAAATACACTGCGGTGAAGGTATTTCTAAATTTTCGAAAATTCTGAAAATATTCATACATAATATTTAATGTGTTGTTGATTTACTAGAATATTTTCAGATTTTTCAGAGTTGGTTTACCTTGTAAAACAAATATGATCTTTACAGTACTGCATTTCAGTTTTCACACCGTATGTTCTTGAAAAACAGACAAGTAAGGTTACTTATGTAGTTCTAAAAATTCTATAATTTTTACAGGAGTATCTATCCTAATCCAGGAGTTTGTAGTAAAATTTTGATGAGTTTTTGATTTGTTTTGACCTCCTAAATAGTAGAGTGTTTCCAGTGTGTTTCTGCAGTGTTGCAAACACTTAATATCTGGAACACCATCCAATAAGGAGAGGTTGTAGAACTCCAATTGCTCTAAACTTTTTACAGAAACAACTAGAATCTCTTAGGAGTCTCCAGTAAAAATTTGGAAATTTTTGGATTTGTTTTGATGGGTTAACCATTCGGTTGTTTGTATTGTGTCCGAAAACCGTTACGCAAACTTTGAAGGGCTGTAGAGGGACTTTCACAACTCCGATCGATCTGAAATTTTACAGGCTACTTGATAGACGTCTTAGAAAATTACTGTAAAAATTTCAGATTTTTTGGAGTACGATAAAAGGCCTAAAACTTGAAAACCCTAGAGCGCGACCCGCGCCCAAAACACTGGACATTCGACAAAACAGAGGGCACTCGCGCCCACTCGCGCCCTCAAGGGAAAATTCAGTGTAAACAGCCCAATTTTCATAGGTAAATGCCAATTTTTATTCCTTCAAGTTATTCAGTGTTTCTAACTTGTTAAATACACTGAAATCAAATATACAAGGCGCTATTCAAAGCGTAGCAAAGGAGGCATTAGTACTTTCTCCTTCTTTCCACGCCTCTTACGACGGAGGAGTTTTAATTCTAGTATAATCGGGCTTGTTTTTCGTAGAAATAAATACAACATGCCTATCTAGAATTTCACACACTACACTTGCATCAATGGCTAAAGAACAAGAGACTCCTCTCTCGATTTTTATAAAGCCCCAAACGATGGCCCTAAGTCGTGCATCATTCTTGCGGACCCTAGTGGGGATTTTCGAATCCCCCTAATATATTTAACTTGTTACGGTTTTCATGGTTTAGACCACGAGAAGCCTTACCAGCACATATCGCGTAGGATAGACCAAGTTCTCACTACATTCCATCATCCCCAAGCGTAAGTCCGGATCAAGTTAAACTTAGGGTGTTTCCAAAAACCGGCGTCTTGGTTAGCTGCCCCCAAACGCCAAACTCTGTGGACTCATGGGCTCAACTTGTTCAATTGTTCATGGAACAGTTTTACCCACCATCAAGACAGATGAAATGCTTCACAAGATTCATTTCTTCCACCATAATCCTCATGAATCCTTTTCAGGAGGCACGGAATCGTTTCAGCGATCTTCTCATTGAATGCCCAAGATCATAATCTTGCGAAAGACACGCTTGTTCTTTCTTTCTTCAAGGGGCTTTCACATTATCATAAGGAGGTTCTAGATATCATGTCTGGGGGTAGTTTTCTTAGTAAAGGAGCCTTGGAGGCTTATACATTCTTAGAATATCAATCTAAGAGGAACAACAATTGGGGAGGTAACGATTCCTCCGGGCCTCCTCTCCTTCTTCTCTTGAGGTTAAACATGATCCCGAAGCTTAAAACTCTTATCGATGCCCTCACTAAAAGGTAGATGCCATCTCTGTTCAACAACAACCAGCTCGGTCATGAACATTAACTCTACTCGTTGTAATGTCATTTGTAGTCTTGAACATTCCGACTTCTATTGTCCTCTTTGTCTATGCACAAACACCACCACCACAACCATCACACTTCAAAGTTAACTCAACATCAAGGACAAGGGAACTTAGGTGACGAGAATAGAGGTTTAGTACCCATAACCCGGAACTATCAACATCAAGACATGAAGCGCCAACAAGCTTTAATTCAATACAACCATCTACGGACAAAGTAGTAGTGACCTTGTTGGAGAAACAAAATCAAATTATGCAACAAAACTCCAACTTGATGAAAGATCGGCATGATCAAAACTCTAATATGATGAAACAAGCGATGCAAATGATGCAGTCTTTGTGCCAAAAGGTTATTGACATGTCTTCTAACCAAAATAATAACCAAACGTGTTTCCAAGTCAAGCGATTGCCTAATCCTAAGTCAACAAACACGCCTTTGAAATAAACGGATTTCACGGTAATGGTAATATAAACCAAGGGACCTACAAATCCACTACCCCCGTTCGGGGAGAGTAGTTGATAACCAAGTGACTATGCCTAAAGATTACCCGCAAACTAAAAATAATGTCATACCAAATACTATAATAGCCGAAGACCCTCTGGTAGAAGTACCGGTTAAACCACAACCAAAAGGGACAAAGATTACAAGACCCAATAATAGAAAGTGAAGACCCTACACCTATAGAGGTTCCAAGATGGACACCTAGTTGGAAAACGGCTAGAGATAAAAGCAAAGACTAATAAAACTTTTATCCCTTCGCTAAAAATAGTGATAAAGCACCATATCCCCAAAGACTAGTTGTTTTAAAAGGGCGAGAATTTTGATGAGATTAGGGAAGTGTTTAAAAATTTGACTATAAACCTACCTTTTTCTAGAAGCTATAAAAGTTTACTGGACACGCTAAGTTTCTAAAAGAGTTGTGCACCAAGAAGAGGAAAACCAACATACCCTACGAAGCATTCTTAATGAACAATATCCTCTTTATCCACGAACATAAGGAGATTGTTAAGTACAAGGACCCTTGTAGATCCTCTTTCATACAATGCACCTTAGGTGATACCTTCATAACAAGCTGCTTTATTAGACACGGGGGCTAGTGTTAACTTACTCCCTTTTATTTATATAAACAATTAGGTCTAACAAAACTTCAACCAACCAAAATGACTTTTGCGGTTAGCCCGATCGTTCTATTAAGTATCCCAAGGGTGTAGTTGAAAATATTCTCGTTAAAGTTCGGGATTTTTTACTATCCGGCCGACTTTGTTATTCTTGACCACGAAGTTGCTCATGATTCCATTCCCATCATCTTAGGGCGTCCTTTCTTGGCAACCGCCAATGCCCAAATCAATTGTCGGGATGGCTCAATGACTCTTTCTTTTGGAAATCTTTTCGTAGAAGTTAACATGTTTAGACAAAACAGGGACAACTAGGTTTGCCTATAGAAGGAGAAGTGAAGTCCATTGAGAGTTTTGTACCTCACATTAGTGCGGTGACACTTTAGTCCCCACACTAGTAGATACCCCTCTTATGGAAGAAGACAAGGATCACAATTTCTACTCCTAGGCGTAGATAACATCAAGGAGGATTTCCTTCGACTCTTTTGCAACCCCTTCTTTGCCTCACCGCGAAGTTCTCTCCTATTGACATCCATTCATCTCTTGACGCCATGCACGGAAGAAGAATTTTTTGCCCTTTATCCTAGTGATTCTTCTTACCCACCTATTGAGGAATGTCTTGCATATCTCAAGGCCTCGATGATATAGACCTAAGAACACTAGTTGAACACCATTCACCCACCTCACATCCTCATGTCACTCATTCACCTTCCATCCGCGAATGTTCCTCGCCCTCTACCTTTTCAAAGAACCATTGAGTTTGTACTTGACCTTGGTGTTTCTCCTATGCTTCATAACTATCTAAAACCAACTAGTGAAGAAGTAACACCCAAGGACAAGCCCCCGGGACACTTTTTCATTTTTCCATTTTTCCTTCTCACAATTATCCACATCCCACGTATCTTCCACAACCATCAATTTTCTCATGTTCATTTACTTGGCATTCCGCCCGTGGGAGGACAAAGAAAAACTGTATGCTTTCGATTAGGTTTTAGATCTATAAGGCTTTACTCTCATTCCACTAAGCTACATCATAGGAAATCTTGGTGCTTAATTTCGTTTGATGGTGCATTCCATGTTAATTATTTGTGGAAAGACCCACAACTTTTAGATTATTGATATATGGGAAACTGCATGTAAATACATATATATCACTTTAAGTCTAGGAATCGACTTTAAAACCCGACGTTTTAAAACAAATTTTTACAAACCTGTTTTCAAAAATTTGTTTGGGGGTGGGGTGTTTGGTTTTTCCATTCTTGATCACTCAAATTCCTATTCTTACCCCCACCTCACTCCCTTGAAGAGTAGTTAGATTTCTTCTTGTTTGTCGTTTTGATGTTGTTTTTTATTATTTTTAGTAGATAGGATGTTACGTTGTTAAATTCGTAGTTAACTTTGAATTTGGTAGTTAAATGTTGTTTGAATTTCAATTTTAATATAATGTGGTTCTTTTCAAATTGTGCATGGATTTTATTGTTAATCCCACCTTCGAATTGTTTGGGGGTGGTATTATTTATTATATCATGATTTGTAGAAGATCCTCCATTTTAGAGTTTGTTTTGGAGTGAAGGTTGAGAATATTGTCGTAATTGGCATACCTATGATTAGATGTGGTGGTAGGATGAAATCTAAGAGAGTTTAGAAGTTACTAGTCTAAATCCAATATGAAAGATACAGGGGTTGTTAGGAAATCAAAACTATGGTTAGTTTCGGCTTTTCGGGTTTAAGGTTTTCTATTTCGGAAATTGCCTTAAAACAATTTGGCAACTTGCCGATTCGTTTTGGAAACCGAGAACCTATTTAAACTCCCCTTCTTTCTACACTAACAAACCACAATACATTCCACCATCATCCCGCACCATCCACCTCCAAGTTTTACTTTTCTTTTTCATCTAAACTCCCGTTTTCCCCTTGAGGCGCTGCGCCCTTCACATTTTTGGGAAATTTATTGAGACTTTTGCGCCCTTCACATTTTTGGGAAATTTATTCAGAGCGACCGCCCTCATCTTGGCGCGACCGCCCTCATCTACATGGACCTAGAGCCCGCCATACAAAGTTGGCGCGACCAGCTCAAACACTGGAATTCTAAAACAGAGCGCCCAGCGCCAAAAACGCGACCAGCGCTCAAACACTGGAATTCCAAAATACAAAAGCGACTTCGCGCCCTAGTTAAGTGGCTTCGCGCCACGACTTCGACCGACGACCAGAAAAATTCCGGTTTTCCGCGGGTTGTTTCGGTTCATTCGGCAAATGCTGTTAAAAGAGCGTAGTTCGAGATGACATCTCCTATAATAATACCGAACAGTCTTTCAAAGATTTGTTTCAAAGCACTACTTATGGTGCTTGGTTTTCGTGAGGTGATCACACACGAAGTTGGGAACCGCTTATGGTTCTTGCTAGCATTTGTTCTTGGACTTGCCATGCCGGCTGAAATACAAGACCCATGATGTTATTGGGTAGATAATATGCATGTCTAGACTTATGAATTTTTGCATGAGGCTTATGGGTCCGGCATTTTCCGTGTAGAGGACCAAGGGACATATACGCGTAGCCCTTGGTAGCTTGTCCCTTAATGTGATACGGTAATGTTCTTTATCATGCTAAACATATTAGGGGAGTGGCATTTTTCTTTTTCGAATGATGCCACTTGCGATGTTTTCCTTGCTTTAGCTGAGGAGGCGCTGCTATATGACCTTCCTAAGACCTTAATGTCTAGTTTAGCACGAGCCCATAGCATGAGGCATAAGTATCTTCTTATGCCTATATTAGTTGCCGTATTATACTATGTTTCTTCCCCTTTTTTGTGCCGTTTCACGGACTGGGTTGGGTCGACATTGTGAGACCCACCAATTCTATTATTCGATCTTTCCGTTCAATGACTTGGCAAGGGTGGAGGATACAACCTCATCAGGTTGCACCTTACACCCCATCCGACCAAGTGGCGCTTTTTAACAGGTTGGCATCCGTAGATGATAAATGGCGGCAAGCTTGGCAAATTATAATGGCATGGCGGGGATCTTGAAGGAACCTCACTTCTTTATAGAAGAGGAGGATGATGAAAGTAAACTTATTTGGAGTGGAGGTAGTTTTTAATTTCAATTAGTGTTGCTTATGTCCCAAGCAATTTAATTACGCTAACCCCATAATGGGTGGAACTCTTATAGAGTTCGTCGCTTTTTTAATTTCCTATATTAGTATGTTCTCACCTTGTTTTACGGATGTTCGAATTTCACGCATTTCCATGGTATTTTTCTACCCTCTTTATTTAAATGCTTTGTGGACAAAGCATGCTTTTGTTTGGGGGCATAGAAACACGTGTAATTAAGGCATCTGTTAGGATATAGATATGTATAATATGCATTTGTTTTCAAGTTAAAAATTTCAAAAATATAAATAAATAAGTTTATCTTTATACACTTAGGAATATTGGTATTGTTTTCTTTCTATGCTCTTAACAATCTAGAAGTCTCATGTAGCTTTTGCATCGAGAATAATTGTTAGAAACTTAGGTTAATATGTAGGTAATAATCTTTGCATCTATCTATAAATATATTACATGAGTATCTATGATTGTTAGCAATAAGTTTCTGAAATCTAGGCTAGAGTACTTATTCTACAAATCTGTGAGAATATAGCCTAAAGCCTTATATATGAGCGAAATATTTGAGAAATGACACAAGGGAGAAGTAAAATCCGGATAGAGAAATCACACGTCCACTTGCTTGATCACTATGCCATATCCTGCGAGAATTTAGGCCCTCTTTGGATCGATATAGCCAAAAATTCAAACCTAAGTATATTTTCCGCTTTAATCGAGCCTTTCTTTAGCCTTCCATAAACCACAATTCCTTTACCTGTTACAAAAACAAAACAAAATAAAAAATAAAAAAATCAACCTACCCAATCTAGAATAAGTCCGAGAATAGAATGAGTGAAGAAAGAAGAAGAGAAAAACACTGTAAACAAAAATTAGTTAGTTGCTTGAGAAAAGAAAAGAAGTTTCCATCCAAAGAAAAGAAAAAAAAATAGAAATAAATAAAACTCCAAAATAGAATAAAAGGGAGTCAAAAGCCCAAAGAAAAGAAAAAGAAAAAGATGGCTAAGGATGGAAACAAAGTATAGAAGCAAAAGAAAATAACAAGGTTTTTCTAAGTTATATAATATGAAGACTCTATTATCTCGGACTTGTCCTTTTGTATATCCATTTCCTTCCTTCTTAAACCATCTCCTAATCCCATGACACCTAATAAAGACCTCTAGCTCAATTAGGAATAGGTTAGTGTGATAGTAAGTGGCAGTTGTGTTTGATCGACTCGCTTCCTTGTGTGTCATTGAGATTGTAAGGTAAAAGTGTGCCGCGACATTCGGAGTAGCGAAAACAGCGGAAAAATCGTGAGTGATTTTTGTCTTGACTTTTATGTGAGGACCTACTTAAGGACGCTTATTCGAAGTTTTCAAACGGACTGCTAAGCATTTCATAGCATTACTCATTGTATATATGTTTATTAAGTAGATGATTGATTATTATGCATATATTAGCTTAGGTTTCGACATGATTATTCTGTATTCAATTGCTAGTGAGATGTATAGATAGTTGAGACATGAATGAGGAAACAATAGTTTTATTTCTTAGTCGTTGTAGTATAGATGAAGTTTGTGAGTACCTTCACTAGAGAACTCTCACGAGGCTATAACTTCGTCCACTAGGGAATTCCTAGTGGTTTAAGGCCTTGTTGCATATGGTCACTCAATAAACGAGAGTAGTTAGAACTCCATTTTTGGTCACTTATTCTAATTTCTCATCTTTGCTTGAGGACAAGCAAAATGCTGTTTGGGGGTGGTTTGATAAGAGCCCAAAACTGTAGTTTTAACCCCTTAGCTTTTCATACTTTTAGACCAATTATGTGAGTAATAAGTAAAGAGTTAAAGACCGATTCGTGTTTTTTATGTATTTCGGGCTTCAAAGTCAATTATAATGCGGGAATGTGCCACTTTGATGAGATAAAGGAGCAATGGTTGGTTACTAAGGAGTTCGGTGATTAAAGGCCAAGATTCAAGAAGACCAAGCCTTTGTAAAGCCTGGTCAAAAGATGAATAGTCAAAGTCCACGCAGGCAGAAACAGTGCACAAAGTCAACAGAACTTCCGAAGACCATATCTTTAGACTCAGACCTCGGAATTGGGCCTACCTTATGTCAAAACGACCGGCTCGGAAAGAGCTTTCCAATGGTCCAAGACTTGACCCAATCAGAGGAGCAGAAGTGGATGAAAAGTCTGTTGAAGCGAACTGCAGCTGAAGAGGCCTTTTTGGACTGAAAGAATTGGGTTTTGGGCCTGATTCTCTGGCCCAAAACATGGCTCCAAGCCCATGCACGATTTTTGGATCTGGATGTATAAAAACAAAAGCTTCACTCTTTGTTAATGACAGTTAGGTTAGGAAGCTAATGTTAATGGAGTTTAGGGTTAGAAAAAGATAGATCTAGATTAGTTTTTAGATCTAGATCTAGTTTTGAATCTCCATTTTTATTAGTTTTCATTTCCCTTGTTTTAATTTAAAGTATTAAAATATTGTTATTGCTTCATTAGATAAATCAAGTAGTTTATTATTGATCAAATTCGATTTTGTCATTTATCTATTGCTTAGATCTAATTTCATTTCTTGGTTGTTAGTCATTTCGTAGTTATTGATGTTAGATTTTAATTATTGTTTGTTAAATTTCATAAAGTTAGAATATTTAGATTTAGTTGTCTTAAATTTATAATTAGTTTTAGTTTAAACACCAAACACATCACTCTCACCATTGTTCCTTGTGTTTGAATAATTGAATTCTATTTAAGTCTTGAGGGTTTAAGAGTGGAACGAATTCCTTACTCATTATATTGCATGAATATGTTTTGAGAGTAAGAATAATTGATTTAAACGTAAGAACGGTAGGATTACGTATTAGTGTTCTTGTAGCATTAATATTTAGGATTCTACTATTTTTACAGTTATCATTCATCCATAGCACCTCTTTGCAACACTCAATGGCTGCAATATACTCGGCTTCTGTAGTGGAGAGGGCAACACACTTTTGCAATTTTGATTGCTAAGAAACTGCTCCCTCTGCAAAAGTAACCAGATAATCGGAGGTGGACTTCATCGGTGACACTGCCGCCATGCGTATCGGTTGTAGCCTTCAAGTAAGGGCTTACTTCCACCAAAGCACAAACACACGATTTGGAAGTGCCCTTGAGATATCTCAATATCCACTTAACACCTTCCCAATGCTCCTTCCCGGATTTGACAGAATCGGCTTACAACACCAACGGCGAAAGCAATATCGGTCTTGTACACACCATTGGGTACATTTCGCGGATGCATAAGGAATCTTTTTCCAAATCGACTCGATCATGCTCACCCTTTGGACACATCTCTTTGGTCATCGAAACTGGCCACCAAGCGCATAACCGACCGGTTTTTTGATCCATGTTGAATCTCTTCAACACCTTCTCAATGTGGCTTTCTTGAGAAAGCCACAACTTCCCACTATTTCTGTCACGAGTGATCCACATCCCAAGTATATGCTTTGCTTGACCCAAATCCTTCATCTCAAAGGACTTACTCAAGTCTTTCTTCAGTTTGGATATCTTGTTGATGTTTAGGCCAACTATCAACATATCATCCACATACATCAATAGCACTATGAAATCCCCATCTGGAAATCTCTGAACAAACACACAATGATCAGAAGTAGACTTCTTGTATCCTTGCTTCGCCATAAATGAATCAAACTTTATGTACCATTGCCTCGGTGCCTGCTTCAACCCATACAAGCTCTTTATCAGCTTGCATACTAGGTGCTCCTTGCCTTTGACCTTAAACCCCTCTGGTTGGTCCATGTAGACATCTTTTTCAAGGTCTCCATGAAGAAAAACTGTCTTAACATCTAGCTGCTCAACCTCTAGGTTCATACTTGCGGTCATATCCAATACCACCTGGATAGAAGTCATCTTCACTACAGAAGAGAAAATCTCATCAAAGTCAATCCCTTTTCTTTGACTGAATCCCTTCACATTAAGGCGAGCTTTGTGCCTTGGGTGAGGATTGTTCTATTCATGTTTGACTTTGTATATCCACTTATTCTTGAAATTTTTTCGCCCTTGCGGTTTCTTAACTAACTCATAAGTGTGATTCTTATGCAAAGAATCCATCTCGTCATGCATGACTTTCAATCACTTTTCTTTGTCTGTACTTTCAAGTGCCTCTTGATAGTACATAAGTTCTCCACCATCCGATAGTAGCATGTATGTATGTGGTGGATACCTGGTTGAAGCTAGCCTCTTTTTGTTTGACCTCCTTGCCCTATCTGCTGGTGCCTCAGGAGGATGCACTTTTGCTTGCTCTGGTGGTGGTTCATGCATCTCATCTGCATCTTCTATACCAATAGGTTCTATCCCATCATGAGCAATAAGATTCTCATTATGAGCTTCAAACCCATGGTTCTCTGCATTCTCATTGCCTTCTGCACGTTCCATAGTAGGAACTTTTGGTTCTGAATCAACAAGATCATTGGTGAAAGCTTGTAGCTTCTCACCTCTTCAAAGTCTGCTATGGTTTGGTCTTCCAGGAACACAACATATTGACTTCAGATTACCGTCTTGTTAATCGGATCATAGAGTTTGTAACCAAACTTTTCATCTCCATAACCCAGAAAAATGCACTGCTTGGCTTTGTCATCAAGCTTAGATCTCTCATCCTTCGGAATATGCACAAATGCCCTGCACCCAAATACCCTCAAGTATCCATAATCAACATCTCTGCTTGACCATACTCTCTCTGGATAGTCACTATTCAGAGGCTTCGATGGCGATAGGTTGATCACATGCACGGATATACGCATTGCTTCTACCCAGTGGGTTCTAGGTAGCTTAGAGTGAGATAGCATGCATCTCATCCTCTCTACAATGGTACGGTTCATTCTCTCTGTTATTCCATTATTCCGTTGCGGTGTCTTGAGAACGGTTTGCTCATGACGAATCCCATGACTCTGGCAATACTCTTCAAATGGCCCAATGTACTCACCCCCATTATCTGAGCGAATACACTTCAACAACTTCCCAGTCTCTCTTTCCACCATGCTGTGGAATTTCTCAAACACGCCAAGTACTTCATCCTTGGTCTTCAAACTATAGGCCCATATCTTTCTTAACACATCATCAATGAAGGTCACGAAGTATGAAGCTCCCCCATGGGACTTCACTTTTATAGGATCACATAGGTCTGTGTGCACTAGTTCAAGGACATTGTCCTTTCTGTGAGACGGGAATCTTTAGAAATACACCCTGTGTTGCTTTCCTACCAAACAGTGAGTACATGTATTTAAATGTGTACCTTTAATGTCTGGCAAGGCCTTTTGCTTAGCAAGAACTTCCATCCCTTTTATGCCCATATGACACAGTCTCTTGTGCCACAGTTCGGAGGAAGCTTCTTCTTCTGCCGCATTCACTTTTGCTTTACACAAACTAGCCTGTGTATTGTAAAGAGAGCAAGTTTTCTTCCCTCTGGCTGCTACAATGGAACCTCTGCTCAGTTTCCATACCTCGTTACCAAATGAGTTTACAAAGCCATTGTCATCTAACTTTCCAGCCGAAATTAGACTTAGCCGAATGTCAGGGACATGTCTTACATCTTTGAGTGTCAAGGTGTAGCCGACATTGGTTTCTACATAAACATCACCTATGCCTTTAATCTTCGAGACGGCATTGTTACCCATCTTCACTTCACCATATTCACCACTGCTGTAGGTAGTGAAGAATTCCCTGTGCGGTGTGACGTGATAGGATGCTCCTGTATCTATCATCCACTCTGTATTCTGACATGAGGTACTAAGACAGCACACACCACAATCTGACATAATTCCCACTAGGTCGTTGACTAGTTCAGTAGTATCTCTGTCTGTGTTTCTGTTCCTCTGCACCATGTCTTCATGTACATAGTTATTATTCTTATCCCTCTTCAGTGTTCTGCACTCATATCTGAAGTGGCCCTTGGTGGCACAATAGTAACATTGCCTCTTTGCCTTAGGAGTTCTAGCTTCACCCCTAGATTTACTTCTGTCATCACCTCTAGAACGAGATAGTTTTCTGTATCTATCTCTCCCTCGTTTCTCTGTGACAAGGATCTCTGAGCGAGAGGAGCTACCTTTTGAACTCCTTCTAGTCTTCTCATTCAACAAAGACGCGGTAGCCATCTCTATGGTAACGATTCCATCCTTGGCTGCTCCGTGTAGAGAGACTGCTAATGTCTCCCAACTTTCGTGTAGAGAGCCTAATAGAAACAAAGCCTCAACTTCGTCTCCCAAATTAATCTTCATTAAATGCATCTGATTGATGGTATTTTGTAATTCGTTAAGATGCTCAGACATTGAAGAACCTTCTTGGTACTTCGTGTCGACAAACTTCTTAATGACCAGCACTTTGTTTCTGCCCGACTTTCTCTCATAATTAAAGGTCTTCAAGTTTCTTTCACAAGCCAAAAGTTGTAGTCTCTTGGGATACATGGTGAAAGACACTGTCGTCAATCCACTGTCGAATGTACCCAATTGCTTTTTCTGTCAAGCTTGCTACACTCAGCCACAGCAACCGATTCCGGTCTTTCTCCTCCATTCTCAATGGGTTATGACAAGTCCTTGTAATAAAGCAAGTCTTCTATCTTGGCTTTCCAAATGGTGTAGTTCTTCCTATTCAAACTCGTCATGCAAGTGTTTATGGAATGATCCATTTCTACAAGTTATCTAAACTCAAATCTTCTCTCAGGAATTTTGTCAAACACCTTCCGACCAAAATTTGGATAACACCCTAGGCTAACTAACCTGGCTCTAATACCACTTGTTGGGGTTAATACCAATACCAATCGATTCCCCACTACATAGATAACTTGTATTTGAACACAATTCAACTCCAATCTTTAATCTAAATATTCTCTACAACCAAACTAACATGCCCAACTCGCTAAATAACTCTTAACAACAAATAATAATGTGAAGCAGTAAAATCAAACCACAACACAAAGATATACCATGGTTCGGCCAATGGTGCCTACTCCCACAAGAGCTAGTCCTTTATAAAGTGGGAAGGAAGATTACTATCACTCCTTGCAGTCTCTCACCTTACTAGATCACTCCTCTCTCTTTACAGGGTTGTATATCTGTAAAGGTTATCTCTCAATCTTGATAGCTGTCACAGCCCGAATTTCTAAACAATTACAAAGTGAATATTTGAAATATAAATATCTCAAACATCACTTGGTTCAATTGTCTAAAAACCCAGGCTATGACGGGGTGGATACAACACATACAAAACCCTAAAAGCCATATCATAAAAGAACAACTTAAACTGCACAATCCCTATAATTTTTCCACCATCACTTTATTAAGCTATCTCCCGTCCAAACAAAACATCTAATAGACTCTCTGAATAATAGTCCTCACTACCATGTTCTCATGTCATGCTAAAAATATAAACTACGTTATTATATCCTTTCAATAAGAATCGAACCTAAAAAAATAACTAACTGACTGCTCCAGGCAAGAATCCAAATCACACGCCGCGGTTCCACTGCCTTCCACCTATGTTCCCAAGAACACACCCACGTTGCCAAAACAAAGCAAACATGGGTCAGCAAAAATGGAATTTGCTGGTATGAGTAGACTAACCACATATAAACATTTCAAATCTTTATTTATCCAACTAACACTTTAAATCTATCATAACCTAATCATTCTCAACTTGGAAGACAGGATAATTCCGTCATCTCAACCGGCATAGTTTCTTCCCAAGCAAAACTTCCATTATATTAACTCATTCTAATAACTCATTTTAATATCTAATTAATTGAATTAAAACTTACCGATATCCACTGTTGTATAAGGGTAGGACTGCGTCCCTGCACAAAATATTATTAAGTCCTACCTTCCTGTAAAAGAAAGTTAAAACTTGTATATAACATATGTAGATATCCTATAGGTATTCCAAAGTAAGCCCAAACACACTCGCATAATCAAATCAATTTCTCTTATCAATTAATCAATTACTTTTCTTATACACCCACCCTTTAGTACCTACTCCACGATTTGCACTCCACAGATTTGCCAAATCACACATTCTGTGTGCCTCTCTCTCCCAATACAATACCACAATATCATAGCCACCTCCGGGCTTTCATACACATATTTCACAGCCTCTTTTGGGCACAAAACTCGGTCATTCATGGCACATTCAATGAATTCCTTAGGTCATTCCCGCCACATTCAAGGAATACCTATCATATCACTAACGGGCCATTCATGGTACATTCAATGAATGCCCCTGGGTCATTCCCGCCACATTCAAGGAATACCCAACCCTACATTCCCGTACACTCAAGGAATACAACTAACCCGCAAGGCGAATACCTTAGTTCCTCTCTAGGGAAGTCCAAACAATCTGGTCATTCATGGTACATTCAATGAATAACCCGGTCATTCATGACACATTCAATGAATACCCATTTATAATGCTAACGGGCCATTTATGACACATTTAATAAATGCCCACCTAACATATGACATCATCAGTCATAAAACTCATTTCCAAAACTTGAGGCGTGGAGAGTTCTAAAAGGGTGCAGTAAATTTATTTACGCATTATTGAACTTTATTGCATATATTATTTCAGAGAACGAAGGAGTATCTTGTTTCTTGTATTTTTGGTTTACGCGTTATTAATTACATGGATGTATAAGTGTCATAACGTTGTATATCGTAAAAGACTGAAATATCACATAGTAGTCAATACACGTACACAAGTATATATAGAAAGGTCTTAGCCTAAAGCCAAACATGCTACTAGTCCTAGACCTGTCCTAATAGACCGAATCATAATCTGAGTTAAAAATCAAATTGGGTCAACTGGTCAAAGTCAACCTTGGTCAACAGTCAAAGTCAACCTACCCATGGTCAACAGTAGTCAACCAGCCACTGGTTAACAGCAGTCAACTAGACCTAAACTCTTCTAACCCAAAAGCCCGAAGCATAAGGCCCAAAGTCTAAACTTAAGTCCAAAATGAAAAATCTAAAATTTAAAACACATAAGCCCACCCACGATTTGGCCCAAGCCCAAATCGAAATTCACTGTTCATCTTCTTCCTCACAACACCTCCCCTCCACTTCCAGCCACTCGTCAGCCCTCCCCACCTAACCGAAAATACTCCCCTTCGAAACCCCTATAACATTTACAAAAGCAATAACCTTAATTCTAAATTTCGAAATCCTTCAACCAAAACTAGATCTGAAATTTCTCCCTACCATTAACGCTCCTCCGGAGCTTCAACAGCACACCAAATTTCAACCCAACCCCAACCACCGATACTAAACCCGTCCTCCATCTCTAAAACCCTGACATCAACCAAATCAAAAACAACCCACACACAACAGTATAACAGTTCAACGATATAGTCTTGCGCCGCCATCAGCTCTTTCTCCAACGCCCAATCAAACATCAATAATCAAAAACCAACTAACAGTATAACATCACAACAAAATTTCTAACAAAACAATCAGTAAAACACAACAAAGAATAGGATGCTTTGGTTCTGAGGTTGACGCCAGTAACAACCGGTTTCAAGGCTTCAACAACCTCCCGAACCCACAACTCTCCATCCAACCAAAGCACGAATACATAAATCTTCTAGTTTGTTTATAGCCAACAATCAATTTACTACCCTCATTTTTTATCCACTTCTGTATATAGGTTCTTCAAAGTTATATACTTAGTTAACACTAAATAGTATATCGTACTGACTAAACAAAACATCATGTGAACAGTACCTCGTATCATGAAATCTACAGTAAACAAGAAAAAAAAAAAAACATAAAATATCTACTCACAGTTATAAACCGAACAACTTTCCGAAAGCGGAAAAACCCCGAAAGACCGAAGTCGACTGTCGCGCGAAAAAGACGATCTTGCGAGAAAAAGACGATCTTCCTTGTTCAAAACCCTTTTTCTTTTTTTTTTCCCTAGTAAAACTCATTTTTTTTTTCTAAAACTTTCACTGTTTTTTTTTCCCAAAAACTCTACGTGAGAACACTCATTTTTTTTATGTTTTTAGAAACCTCCCCGAAAAACAAGGATAATACTTCTCTAGTTACTTACGGGACTTTTATCCCTAAGCTGATAGTTATCATATATCTGTTTTATCTATCTTCATTATTATTATTATTATTATTATTATTATTATTATTATTATTAAAGGAAAACAAAATAAAAAGACGGGGTGTTATAATATACACACCTTAAAAGGATCTCGTCCCGAGATTCAAGGTAGAGTGTCGAGAAGAGCTCAGGATGCATCTGTCTTATCTTATCTTCAAGTTCCCAAGTCACATCATTTTCCCTTTCACTCCACTGCACTTTTACCAAGTTTACAATCCTCCTCCTAAGGTGTTTCACATCCCTATCTACAATCATGATAGGCCTCACTGTAAAAGTTACATCATCGTTCAACTCTAGCTAGCTCTGGTTTGAACAACCTCAGTAGGATCTTTCACACATTTTTGTAGCATAGACCGTGGAAGACATCATGAATCATCGCTAAGTTAGGCGACAAAGCAAGACGGTACGCCAAACTACCAACGGAGGCTACTATCTCATATGGTCCAATATATCGTGGACTCAACTTTCCTTTCATGCCAAACCTCATAACTCCTCTCATAGGGGAAACCTTCAAAAACATAAAATCGCCTACAGAAAACTCAACCCGTTTTCTCTTCAAATCTGCATAACTTTTCTGCCTACTCTGTGCTGTCTTAATCCTTTCTCTAATGACTTTAATCTATTCAGATGTCTCTTTCACTATCTCAGGCCCAAGCAATACTCGGTCTCCCACGTCTGCCCAACAAGCAGGTGATCGACATGGACGCCCATACAAAGCCTCAAAGGGTGCCATATCGATGCTCGACTGGTAACTGTTATTATATGCAAACTCCACCAAAGGTAAATGCTCCTCCCATCCTCCACCAAAATCCATTACACAAGAGCGTAGCATATCTTCTAATATCTGGTTCACCCTCTCCGTCTGTCCATCTGTCTGAGGATGATAAGCAGTACTCATCGCCAAACTAGTACCCATAGCACGCTGAAAACTCTTCCAGAACTCAAAAGTGAACAAAGGATCTCGATCTGAAACAATACTCACTGGAATCCCATGTAACCTGACCACTTCCCGAATGTACAAGGAAACCAACTTATCTGTATTTCTACGCACGTCAATAGGAATGAAATGAGCAGACTTCGTTAAACAATCAACAATAACCCAAATAGATTCATTACCTCTCCGAGACTTAGGCAAGCCATCAATGAAATCCATAGAAATGTGCTCCCATTTCCACATCGGTACCTCTAATGGCTGCAATAATCCGTAAGGGCCTCGATGTTCGCGCTTAACCTCGGCGACAAGTTAAACATTGAGAAATATATTCTCTGACATCTCTTTCCATTCCTTCCCACCAAAAGGTCCTCTTCAAGTCTTGGTACATCTTCATTCCTCCAAGATGAATTGTAAACCGAGAACGATGAGCTTCATATAATATCTCCTTCTTTAACTTTGCATCATCTGGTACACACAATCTCTCATGAAATCTCAATCCTCCCTTAGAATCAACTGCCCAATCAGACGGACAATCATCTAAAATATCAATGACTAGATCATCTAACCGACTCAAAAGAAATTGGTCTCTGTGCTGCATATATGGCAATCACTCTACTGAAAATCATCGGCTTAACCTCCAAACTGCCTATATATCCCTCATCTATATTGGTGTAGTCTGGACATCATAAGCTGCTATAGTCTCTAAACTCTTCCACTCTTGCACCATAAGAGTGGTCAAAACACCAGGCAATCTACTAAGTGCATCCATAACTACATTGCCCTTGCACGGGTGATATCGAATCTCAAGTCATAACTACTTATGAACTCCATCCATCTTTCTGTTGTCTCATATTCAACTCTTTCTGTGAATAAAGATACTTTAAACTCTTGTGATCTGTGTAAAGCTCAAACTTCTCACCATATAAATAATGTCTCCACACCTTCAAGGCAAAAACCACTGCCGCTAACTCTAGGTCATGAGTAGGATAACGTCTCTTGTGTATCTTCAACTGTCATGAAGCATACGACACCACCTTCTGGTCTTGCATTAACACACAACCCAAACCAGTTCCACTAGCATCTGTAAAAACCACTAGTTTTCCGCCTCTAGTCGGGATTACTAGAATTGGAGCTGTAGTCAACCTCTGTTTCAATTCTAAGAAAGCCTTCTCACAATCATTAGTCCACACAAACTTCACATCCTTCCTAGTTAACTTCGTGAGCGGAGCTGTAATAAGCGAGAACTTCTTAATAAATCTCCGATAATATCTAGCTAACCCCAAGAAACTCCTAATCTCTGTAACAGTGGTTGGTTGTTTCCATTCTTTCACTGCAGCAACCTTCTCAGGGTCTACATCAATCCCTTCACTAGATACCACATGTCCCAAGAAACGAATTTCTTCTTCCCAAAAATGGCACTTGCTAAACTTAGCATACAACTTCTCTTCTCTGAACGTCTACATCACTATCTTTAAATGCATCTTATGTTCTTCTGTGTTTTGTGAATACACTAAAATGTCATCAATGAAAATAATCACAAATTTATCCAAATAGGGCCTGAAAATACGATTCATCAGGTCCATAAAGAATGTAGGTGCATTCGTCAAACCCAAAAGGCATCACAGAAAACTCATACAACCCATACCGAGTTCTAAATGCAGTCAAAGGAATACTCTTCTCTTCAACTCCTATCTGATAATAACCAGTCCTTAAATCAAACTTTGAAAATATCTTAGCCCCTTTCAAGCTGGTCCAACAGTTCATCAATCCTAAGAAGCGGATACTTATTTTTTATAGTCACCTGGTTCAAATCCCTAAAGTCAATACACATCCTCAAAGTACCATCCTTCTTGGAAAAAAAATAGCAGGCGCACCCCATGGTGAGTTGCTCGGTCGTATGAACCTGGTCATACACACCTTAAAAGATTCAAACCCATATACTCAAAAGATATGGTTAAGCCAAACACAAAATCATTAAAACTTAAACTCTTACCCCTTCTTGAGTAATTCCTCGACTTGCACTTTCATTTCGTTCAAAAGCTTAGGTGCCAACCGGTAAGCCGACTTTGAAACTGGTGCAGTCCCCGGTAACAAGTCTATACGAAACTCCACCTCCCTCTTGGGTGGCAACCCTGGAATCTCCTGAAAAACATCTTCGAAGTCTCTCACTACTTCCACATCGCTGATATCCCTCGTGGGTATCTCTATAGAGCACATGAAGCTAGACATCACTGAGTCCTCCTTACTAACACAGGTGTGAATCAACCTCGGCATGCCAGGTGTATTTACTATAACCTCCTTCCTCGCACAATCCAAGGTAACATGATAACGCGTCAACCAGTCCATACCAAGTATGAAATGGAAACCCTCAAACCCCAAAACGATCAAGTCTACCATAAAGACACGGTCTAAGAAACACAATTTAAAACCTTTGCACTCGTCATACAAGGTAATAGAACCTCCTAACGGTGTCTCAACACACAAGGGCTTAGATAAAAGGGTAGTTTTAAAACTTTCTTTCTCAACATACTGACGAGATATAAAGGAATATGAAGCACCCGAATCAAACAAAACTGTGAATGTAAACTGAGATGAACTAAAGGTACCTTCATCATTCCCAGGTCCTGGCATAGCTGCATAGGCTCTAAGACGAGTGGTAGTGCTGGTGCTCGTTTCATTGATTACCCCCGCTTGGTAGGGCAATAACGAGATAAATGACCCACCTGCTTACACTCCCAACAAGCCCTTTCAACAGGAACTATGGCTCCGAGCGCTAGTGCTGGTGCAAGTAAAAGTAATGCTGATGGTCGATATGGAAGAGCGGGAGCTCGACCCTAAAATTGGGGACCCTGCCTCTGCCACTGATTCCCCTGAGGTTTATAGCCTCCAGGCTGCCCCGGTGGCCTATAACCACCTATTTGCAAATCCTCCCCGGGCCGGAATACACCCTGCTGATGAAATCCTCCCTGAAACCCCTGGGATGGTGGTCTCTGAAATGGATCTCTGAGGTATATCATAAGGCCTAAACCTATTTGGTTGCCTGCTCTCAAAAGGTCTAGGACCAACAACTGGTATCTCACCAAACTTCCTCTTCCCCCTCGACTATCTTAGGGCTGCATTCTGCTCCTCATATCTCAATGCCAAGTCCAACACACGATCAAAAGTGTCCCCGTCAAAAGGAATCAACTTGCTGGACAAGTGACTCTCTAACCCACGTATGAACTTTTGGTTTTTCTTCTTGTCAGTATCCACAAGATAGGGAGCAAACCTCGATAACTCATTAAACTTGGTCACATACCCAGTCACAGACTTCCGGTCTTGAGTCAACTCAGAGAATTGTTGAGCCAATTGCTCTTTTACTGCCTCAATAATGAACTTACTCTCAAATCTAACCTTGAAGTCCTCCCAAGTCAAAGTTCTAGTGTCCAGACTAGGGGTGAGAGCTCGCCACCAAAACCTACCAGCGTCATCAAGTTGGTGAGCTGCCAACTCCTGCTTCTGAACCTCAGTAAGCTGCATACGCTCAAATACATTTTAACAACTTTGAATCCAAGACTCCGCTGCAATTGCATTCCCAACACCAATAAATCGCTGCCCACCAAGAGTACCAAACTCCTTATTGCGCTTAGCAAAAGGATCTCCCTGAACTGGATGGTTATTTTGCATAGCCTGCAACAACTGATTCAACTGTCCTCCTGACATCTGTACTGGAGTGTTCACTGCAGGTCCAGTAGTATTACCATTACGTGTCTCAACCATGATCTATAATTTCAAACAAAACTCCCATTAATATTCACATATTTCCAAAACTCTCAACATTATAACCCATATTCCACATCCGAGGATCACTTAGACTTTCTAAATCTAAGCTAACCTAGGCTCTGATACCAAAATGTCACAGCCCAAATTTCTAAACAATTACAAAGTGAATATTTAAAATATAAATATCTCAAACATCACTCGGTTCAATTGTCTAAAAACCCAGGCTATGACGGGGTGGATACAACACATACCCTAAAAGCCATATCATAAAAGAACAACTTAAACTGCACAATCCCCATAATTTTTCCACCATCACTTTATTAAGCTATCTCCCGTCCAAACAAAACATCTAACAGACTCTCTGAATAATAGTCCTTACTACCATGTTCTCATGTCATGCTAAAAATATAAACTACATTATTACATCCTTTCAATAAGAATCGGACCTAATAAAATAACCAACTGACTGCTCCAGGCAAGAATCCAAATCACACGCCACGGTTCCACTGCTTTCCACCTATGTTCCCAAGAACACACCCACGTTGCCAAAACAAAGCAAACATGGGTCAGCAAAAATAGAATTTGCTGGTATGAGTAGACTAACCACATATAAACATTTCAAATCTTTACTTATCCAACTAACACTTTAAATCTATCATAACCTAATCATTCTCAGCTTGAAAGACAAGTAGTTCCGTCATCTTAACCGGCATAGTTTCTTCCCAAGAAAAACTTCCATTATATTAACTCATTCTAATAACTCGTTTTAATATCTAATTAATTGAATTAAAACTTACCGATATCCACTGCTGTATAAGGGTAGGACCGCGTCCCTGCACAAAATATTATTAAGTCCTACCCTCCTGAAAAAGAAAGTTAAAACTTGTATATAACATATGTAGATATCCTATAGGTATTCCAAAGTAAGCCCAAACACACTCGCATAATCAAATCAATTTCTCTTATCAATTAATCAATTGCTTTTCTTATACACCCACCTTTTAGTACCTACTCCACGATTTACACTCCACACATTTGCCAAATCACACAGTCCTGTGTGCCTCTCTCCCACCGAATACCACAATATCATAGCCACCTCTGGGCTTTCATACACATATTTCATAGCCTCTTTGGGCACAAAACTCAGGTCATTCATGACACATTCAATGAATACCTTAGGTCATTCCCGCCACATTCAAGGAATACCTATCAAATCACTAACGGGCCGTTCATGACACATTAAATGAATGCCCTGGGTCATTCCCGCCACATTTAAGGAATACCCAACCCTACATTCCCGTACACTCAAGGAATACAACTAACCCGCAAGGCGAATACCTTAATTCCTCTCTAGGCAGTCCAAACAATCTGGTCATTCATGACACATTCAATGAATACCCATTTATAACGCTAACGGGCCATTTATGGCACATTCAACAAATGCCCACCTAACATATGACATCATTAGTCATAAAACTCATTTCCAAAACTTGAGGCGTGAAGAGTTCTAAAAGGGTGCAGTAAATTTGTTTACGCATTATTGAACTTTATTGCATATATTATTTTAGAGAACGAAGGAGTATCTTGTTTCTTATATTTTTGGTTTACGCGTTATTAATTACATGGATGTATAAGTGTCATAACGTTGTATATCGTAAAAGACTGAAATATCACATAGTAATCAATACACGTACATAAGTATATATAGAAAGGTCTTAGCCTAAAGCCAAACATGCTACTAGTCCTAGACCTATCCTAATAGACCGAATCATAATCCGAGTTAAAAGTTAAATTGGGTCAATTGGTCAAAGTCAACCCTATTCAACAATCAAAGTCAACCTGCCCATGGTCAACAGTAGTCAACCAGCCACTGGTCAACAACAGTCAACCAGACCTAAACTCCTCTAACCCAAAAGCCCAAAGCGTAAGGCCCAAAGTCTAAACTTAAGTCCAAAATGAAAAATCTAAAATTTAAAACATATAGGCCCACCCACGATTTGGCCCAAGCCCAAATCGAAATTCACTGTTCATCTTCTTTCTCACAACACCTCCCCTCCACTTCTAGCCACCACCGGCCAGCCACTCCTCAGCCCTCCCCACCTAACCGAAAATACTCCCCTTCAAAACCCCTATAACATTTACAAAAGCAATAACCTCAATTCTAAATTTCAAAATCCTTCAACCAAAACTAGATCTGAAATTTCTCTCTACCATTAACGCTCCTCCGGAGCTTCAACAGACACCAAATTTCAACCCAACCCCAATCACCAATATTAAACCCGTCCTCCATCTCTAAAACCCCGACATCAACCAAATAAAAAACAATCCACACACAACAGTATAACTGTCACACCCCGAATTTCGACAAAATTCGGAAAAAACATTATTTGTTCCCGACTCTTCGATCTCCGAGGTGTGACGCACTCTCCACTTCCAAAAACCCATAACCAGTTTAAAGTAATGGATAATTAAAACCAATAAAAATTTTAACTTAAACAAAAGTCCTCTTCATTACAAAAATTCACAAATAAAATTAGGTTACAAATCTCTTTTCAATAACTCTTTAATTAAATTTACAAATAAAAATGCAAAACATTTTCTAGACTGAAAATCTATATCACCTCAAGGGAAAACAAAACATATCCTGAGATGCAACGCTAACGCAAACCACAAGCAACAATCAATCTTCTTCAACACTAAACCTGTCAAGACTTATCAACTATGTTCATTTAATGAATACACCTGATAAACAAACATGCAAAATCGGTTGAAGATTATAAAATTGTTGGTGTGAGTAGCTCTAAAATATAACATATAATTATACATATATATACACAATCCATAATGGGAGTTAGTTCCTCTACCGAGAATTTTTAACTTTCAACGACTAATACAACATCCTTAAGTACAATAATTAAGGCAGGTAGTTCCTCCACTGAGGCGCCTGAACTTCCTACTAACCACACAACAAACTATACACATAATAAATAAGGCATGTAGTTCCTCCATCAAGGCGCCTTAGGTTATAACTAAACAAATAACCAACCAAGCATATTATATACGTACCGCATTTCATGCTCAATTATAGAGTGGGTCGTCTCTGCCCAAGTAATTAGTTTGACCCACCCTTCAACAAAGCCATATACAATCATATATCTAAAGATATATCATTAACCAACATATTACCATAATTATATTAATTAAGGCTTTCTTTGCGTGTCCCTAAAATCACGTCGTATCTATGTCTTACATAGTTTTCATGGCTACCACAATCGCTTCCCAACGCCGAACATGTACATCCACATGCCTCCCTTTACATAATGAACCACTCCGTGCGTAACTACCCGAAAGTGGGATGCCGACACCGTAACCCTCACACACGAAAGCCATTATGTAAATCTTTGCCACTATTCGACATAAAATACGCGTCTCATTCTATTTTTTGCGAACGGAATAATCAAGCCAATAATCGGCGCCCGGAAGGGCCAATCAAATTGAAAATGCCGAAGGGCCAATCACATTACTTAGCCGAAGGCCATTCAGATTCAAAGCGCCCGGAAGGGCCAATCACATGACAGGGGCAAATCACATGAGTTGTGGTAGCTAGGTTCTAGGATTTTTCGATTACGTAAAATTTATTCAAATGTCATACATTTATGACTCATAAAAATTCCACTATATATCGCGTGCGGGTCAAATATCTTATTGCACTAAGCCACAATATTTAGAAATATCTCAATATATCTCATAACCATTTTCATTCTTTTTCACGTGCCAATATATTATTGCACTAAGCCACAATCCGTGGGCAAATATTCACCAATACTATACTACCTCATAGTAGCATCTCACATATATAATAATAGAGTGTTTATACATTTATTTCTCCAAAACTATTGCATTTAATATATATATATATCCCAACATATTATATAACGTCACAATTGCTTCAAACGTATCGCATACATTTTTATAGCGTTTTAGGAATATTATATCTCCTAAAGTTTCTATCTTGTCACGTGTCAAAATATACACAATATCAACGTCAAATCATTTTTAGATAACGACAACCAAATTTATACAAGCTTCCAAGCATTTTAGCATTTGATTTGTCCATACAATTTACAACATAAAACGTAGCACAATTAAACAGTCCACAGTCCACAATCAAATCCCAATACTAAAGTCCATAAATCTAAGTCCGTATATAATTTAATACTCATAAAAACATATATATCAAATTCTTATTATCAGAATTCCCCTCTAGTTACGTGCCAATATTATATTGCACTACTCACGTCAAAACTTAATTAGATAATGACAAACAAGATTATACAATTTTGATAATATTTTATTACTACATTTGTCCATATTCTTAAATATGTGAAAAACTAGAAAAAGTCAACATTCCACAGTCAATGGTCAAAGGTCAAAGGTCAAAGTCAACAGTCAACGGTCAAATGTCAAAGTCAACGGTCAATGGTCAACGGTCAAAGTCAAGATCAAAATCAACACATCATTGTCAAAGTCAAACTGTCGTTTCCATGTTCGACATGTTCAGGGTCATAGCCATGGTTCATGGCTAAGGTCAATGTACATGGCTCATGGGCTCATGACTAAGGTAATGGTTCGGACCCAACTGGCCAAACCCAAACCTTAGAACCCAAAAAGTCTAAATGTTGAAAGAACCATTTGGATCTCTACTAAGTCTATATGGATGGCCCCAAAACAATATTAGAAACTGGCCCAAACAATTAAGTGATCGGGCCCAAAGGAAGTTAAATAAAACTGGCCCAACCAAAAATGTTTAAAATCGGACCCAAAGAAAACTAATAGAACTCGGCCCAACCACTAAAATAGATTTTTGGCCCAACCAAACAAAATAGACCAGCCCAAAGAAACCAACCAAGCCCAAGAGAAATTGACCCAGGCCCAAGTAAGAGGAACAGGTCGTCCTCTTCCTTCTTCCTCCCAAAGACCTCCTCCACCACCACCAAAATCGGCCACCACCACTTCATCAAACCGATTTTACTCCTTATCAAAAATCAAACACCTTTAATTAATACACCACACCTTTTTATCAACTGTCGAGATCTCTCCCCAAATCTAGATCTCGACCACCATTAACATCTGTCAAAGCTTCACCTACACCACTCGACAGTCCTCACGCACTCAAACACACCCCCTTCAACCCATTTCAAATCCATCCAAACCACTTCTGGGGCGAAACCCTTTCTCCATACTTGGGCGTCGACCATTGACGACTTCTTCAGAGCTTGAACAGCTCGTCCAATCACCGACAACCAAACCTCCAACACTCACTCAAACCCCTCCCCACAAATCTACAACCCATCATCAGTCCACAACCAAACAAAAACAACAATTAACAGTTCAAAAATGGTACTGTCGATATCTCGGTCATAGCCTTGGCCGCCATTAACGACCTCTACAGAGCTCCAACAGTTCTATTAAGTATTTCAATGATAAGTGAATACTATTCTAACATCTAACCAGTCCCCAGAACAGAATGAGAACAAGGACCCGACATAGGAAAAACAGAAACCGAGCGAGAACAAAACTCTGACAGTAAATGTTTTATTTTCAAACTCTACAAAAACATAACCACTCACAATAATAGTTTATATGGACAGTAGATTCCTAAATTCTAAACAGACGAAAATCATAGTTCTAGTAGTGGTGAGAGTTAACTCTGCTCACCTGTATTATAAAGCACCACAAATCCCTCGTAGTCTGAACCGTTGGTTTCCACTCTCTAGCAAACCAGCTTCTCAATCTGCTTCCATTTTTATTATTTTTTTATTCTCCCCCAAACCCTATTCTCTAGAATAATGTGATTATATACTTGGGTTTGAAACCCAAGCCCAACACAAACTCGGGCCCAGAAACCAAGCCCACGTATCCCAAATCTAATCCAATAAAATTTTATATAAATAATTAAATTAATTAATTAATAAATAATTACGTATTTTAAATACAGGCGTTACAATAACAGTTCAACGATATAGTCTTGAGCCGCCATCAGCTCTCTCTCCAGCGCCCAATCAAACATCATTAATAAAAACCAACTAACATTATAACATCACAACAAAATTTCTAACAAAACAATCAGTCAAACACAACAAAGAATAGGACGCTTTGGTTCTGAGGTTGACGCCAGTAACAACCGGTTTCAAGGCGTCGACAACCTCCCGAACCCACAACTCTCCATCCAACCAAAGCACGAATACATAAATCATTCAGTTTGTTTATAGCCAGCAATCAATTTACTACCCTCATTTTTTATCCACTTCTGTATATAGGTTATTCAAAGTTATATACTTAGTTAACACTAAATAGTATATCGTACTGACTAAACAAAACATCATGTGAACAGTACCTCGTATCATGAAATCTACAGTAAACAAGAAATAAAAAAAACGTAAAATATCTACTCACAGTTATAAACTGAACAACTTTCCGAAAGCGGAAAAACCCCAAAAGACCGAAGTCGACTATTGCGCAAAAAAGACGATCTTCCTTGTTCAAAACTTTTTTTTTTTTTTTTTTAAAACTCTTTTTTTTTTTAAAACTCTCGCTGTGTTTTTTTCCCCAAAACTCTATGTGAGAACACTCATTTTTTTATGTTTTTAGAAACCTCCCCGAAAAACAAAGATAACACTTATCTAGTTACTTACGGGACTTTTATCCCTAAGTTGATAGTTATCATATATCTGTTTTATCTATTTTCATTTTCATTATTATTATTATTATTATTATTATTATTATTATTATTAAAGGAAAACAAAATAAAAAGACGGGGTGTTATAATAGCTTCCAAGATTGGGTTTCTCTATTTGTTCTTGTGTATTTTCGTGTCTCTTCGAGTGTTAGGTTTTGCCAAAAA
The DNA here is from genome assembly GCF_015680905.1 of Coptis chinensis. Lineage (NCBI taxonomy): Eukaryota > Viridiplantae > Streptophyta > Magnoliopsida > Ranunculales > Ranunculaceae > Coptis > Coptis chinensis. The sequence continues at coordinate 92,526,240 of NC_141462.1, forward strand.
CCCTAACCCTTATTGCAAACTTGCGGTCCACAAAAATAGAATTCTCTAAAAAATAGGCATGCTAGTGGCTACTTCGAGAGCAAGACTAAGTCGAAGCTGGTCGCTACTGAAGGTCTTGGAGGTCGACCAAAACATAAGCACGGGTCGCGCCTTGGGCAAACCTATTCTGAGCACGGGTCGCGTTCTGGCTTATGCAAGCAAGCATAACACCTTTTCTCCTCATGTGAGAGGGATAATGCCAACAGTATGGTGAACGCCAAATGGTGGGATACAACTGTGATTTGCATACCTGAGAGCAAGCCATTTGACAGAAGGTGGGTGAAGGATAAAATTGATAACCATGTTGGTAAATCCGTCATGAGGGTATTGGACTCAGGTGCAACGTTGTTCACTATGAACTCTATTGAGGAAGCTATTCGTCTGGCTCGGATGCCCCCCGTTGAGAATGAATACGGGTTGTATCACTTTTCAAAGGTGGAGGAGTGAGCTTAACTCTATTGATGTGGTTGATTTGAAGTCGAATATAAAATGGATCAAATTTGTTGGTATTCCTATCCATTTGAAAATTCACGAGGTGGTAATTAATTGCCTTAGCAGAGGTATGTGGGAATTTGAAGTGCATTGATGACAAGTCTATGAATATCGATAGAACCTCTGTTAGGGTCCTTGTGGAGTTTGTGCCTATCAACACTTTACCAAGGCTGATTTCCTTGCTAGAGAAAGGTTACCATTATCCCATTCTTGTTGAACCGGAAGTGCGTCTTTGGTTTCCCAGGGGTCCACTGGTAACAGTAGATCAAAACTTTTCTCATAGTGGAGAAAGAAGAAGCTACGGCTGCTACGTTGAGGTGGTTAACTCTACAAGTCGACAAGAGGACGAACTGGAGGTCACATCTTATTCAAATGGTGGGTCCCCATATGGTCAAGAACACGGAGCTAACGTGAGGGGATTTCAGAATGGTACCAACTTTATTTCAAACCAAGGCCCAAAATATCGATATCAATGAATAAATCGGTGTATCCAAAAACTGATATATCGGATATATCGGATATATCCATTTTTTTGGTTACCAGTCCAAACTATTTAAAATATCAAAAATATCGGAAATAAATATCGGAAATGGAAATATCGGATTCATATTAAAAAATGGTCAAAATGTCAACCGATATATATCGTAAATATTGAATATATCGATTATATCGGCGATATAAAGTTTTATATTAGAAATTCCGATATATATTGGGAATAAATGGTTCTATATTCGGTGGATATATATTGGAAATATCGATATCGGTGTACCAAAATACCGATATATATCGGTGATATTTTGATCCTTGTTTTAAACTATAGCGGTGGGTCTACGAATGGTGATGGACCTTTGGTCAATATCAGGGCCGCTCAATCTGGAACCAATTTGAATACATTTCCTACTGATGGGCTAATGTGTTATGTAGGAAATTTGAATAATGCCAGGATCACTCAGCAGGGTATCAACCATACCTTAAATCTGGTACAACAAGATAGGTCAGGGACTGGTGATACTGACACAAGGGTAGCTAGCCTTGCTTAGCCACATGGGTTGTCTCCATGGGCACTTGTTGAGGCCCCCAACATTCCCACGTCAAACTCCTTGACGCATTTCACTTCATGTGTCCTAAAGTAGAAGTGGGCAGTACTAGAGAAAACTTACGTCCTTGGGCCCGTAATAGCGAGCATATGGATAATTTTAAGGCTTAAATACATAAATATGCAACGTACTTAGGTCCTATTAACACTTGTATCAACATATAATTTATTTTCACAAACGTATCAATGTACTATGCCCAATTTAACAAAAATAACAATCCGTTAAGTTCCGTCAGTTAAGTGATGATGTGTCATTATTTTTTCAATTTCGTTTTATTTGTATTTTCTACTTGGCATGCCACATCAGCATTTTCTACCAACTCAAAGATTTCCACCTCAAAGACTACCAACTCAAGATTTTTCGTTTTTTTAAGTGGTGAAAAATAAATTAATAATTTTTTTTTGAATTAATAAATATATAAAAAAGAATAAATTAATAATTATATAATAATAATAAAATAATTATATAAAAAACAAAGAAATATATAAATAATATATTATTTTATTTATTATATATATTTGGAAATTATAAAAAAAACTATAAATAATAAAAAAAAGATTATAATATAAAATATATATTATTTTATAATAAAATAAGGGTATATTATTTTATAATAAAATAATATATAAATAATATATTATTTTATTTATTATATATATATTTGAAAATTATAAAAAACTATAAATTAAAAAAAAAAAAAAGATTATAATATAAAAAAAAAGAAAAAAAAAATATATATAAATAAAGAAATATATAAATAATATATTATTTTTATTTATTATATATATTTGAAAATTAAAAAAAAACTATAAAATAAAAAAAAAAAAGATTATAATATAAAATATATATTATTTTATAATAAAATAATATATAAATAATATATTATTTTATTTATTAGATATATTTGAAAATTATAAAAAAACTATAAAGTATAAAAAAATATTATAATATAAATATAAATATAAATATAAATATAAATAAATATATATTATTTTATAATAATATATATATATTATTATATATATATATATTATTTTATTTATTATATATATTTGAAAATTATAAAAAACTATAAATAATAATAAAAAAAGATTATAATATAAAAAATGTATATTATTTTATAATAAAGAAATATATAAATAATATATTATTTTATTTATTATATATATTTGAAAATTAAAAAAAAACTATAAATTATAAAAAAAAGATTATAATCTAAAAAAAAAAAAAAAAAAAAGAAATATATAAATATATATATATATATATATATATATATATATATTATTTTATTTTCTTATATATATTTGAAAATTATCAAAAACTATAAATAATAATAAAAAAAATATATAATATAAAAATATATATTATTTTATAATAAAGAAATATATAAATAATATATTATTTTATTTATTATATATATTTGAAAATTATAAAAAAAACTATAAATTATAAAAAAAAAAGATTATAATATAAAAAAAAAATATAAATAAAGAAAAAAATATAAATAATATATATATATATATATATATATAATAATAATAATAATAAAATAATTATATAAAAAATAAAGAAATATATAAATAATATATTATTTTATTTATTATTTTATAATAAAATAAGGATATATTTTTTTATAATAAAATAATATATAAATAATATATTATTTTATTTATTATATATATATTTGAAAATTATAAAAAAACTATAAATTGTAAAAAAAAAGATTATAATATAAAAAAAAAGAAAAAAATATATATATATAAATAAAAGAAATATATAAATAATATATTACTTTTATTTGTTATATATATTTGAAAATTATAAAAAACTATAAATAAAAAAAAAAAAGATTATAATATAAAATATATATTATTTTATAATAAAAATAATATATAAATAATATATTATTTTATTTATTAGATATATTTGAAAATTATAAAAAAAAAACTATAAATTATACAAAAATATTATAATATAAATATAAATATAAATATAAATAAATATATATTATTTTATAATAATATATATATGATTATATATATAATATATTATTTTATTTATTATATATATTTGAAAATTATAAAAAAAAAAAACTATAAATAATAATAAAAAAAGATTATAATATAAAAAATATATATTATTTTATAATAAAGAAATATATAAATAATATATTTTATTTATTTATTATATATATTTGAAAATTATAAAAAAAACTATAAATTTAAAAAAAGATTATAATAAAAAAAAAAATAAAAAGAAATATAAATAAAAATATATATATATATATATATATATATATATATATATATATATATTTTTTATTATAATTTTTTTTTTTATTATTTGTATTTTTTTTATAATTTTCAAAATATATATAATAAATAAAGTAATATATTATTTATATATTTATTTATATATATATATATATATAATTTTTACTTTTTTTTTTATTATAATTTTTTTTTTTATAATTTATAGTTTTTTTTTTTATATTTTTTCAAATATATATAATAATTAAAATAATATATTATTTATATATTATTTTATTATAAAATAATATATATTTTATATTATAATTTTTTTTTTTTTTTTTATATAGTTTTTTTTTTTTATAATTTTCAAATATATATAATAAATAAAATAATATATTATTTATATATTTCTTTTATTTTTTGATATAATTATTTTATTATTATTATTTTATTATTAATTTATTCTTTTTTATATATATATATATATAATATTATTTTATTTATTTATATATATTTGAAAATGATAAAAAAAAACTATAAATAATAATAAAAAAAAAGATTATAATATAAAAATATATATTATTTTATAATAAAGAAATATATAAATAATATATTATTTTATTTATTATATATATTTGAAAATTATAAAAAAACTATAAATTATAAAAAAAAAGATTTTAATATAAAAAAAAATATAAAAAAAAATATAATATATATATATATATATATATATATATATATATATATATATATATATATATATACTTTATATATTTTATATTATATTTTTTTTTTATTATTTTTTTTTTTTTTATAATTTTCAAATATATATAATAAATAAAGTAATATATTATTTATATATATATATATATATATATATATATATATATATATATATATATATAATTTTTACTTTTTTTTTATATTATAATTTTTTTTTTTATAATTTATAGTTTTTTTTTATAATTTTCAAATATATATAATAATTAAAATAATATATTATTTTATTATAAAATAATATATATTTTATATTATAATTTTATTTTTTATTTTTTATAGTTTTTTTTTTTATAATTTTCAAATATATATAATAAATAAAATAATATATTATTTATATATTTCTTTATTTTTGATATAATTATTTTATTATTATTATATAATTATTAATTTATTCTTTTTTTATATATTTATTAATTCAAAAAAAATTTATTAATTTATTTTTCAGTCATTTTAAAAAAAAAACAAAAATGCTGAGTTTGCAGTGCTGAAAATTATAAAAAAACTACAAATAATAAAAAAATTATAAATAAAAAATATATATATATATATATATATATATATATATATATATATATATATAATTACTTTTTTTTATATTATAATTTTTTTTATAATTTATATTTTTTTTTATAATTTTCAAATATATATAATAAATAAAATAATATATTATTTATATATTATTTTATTATAAAATAATATATATTTTATATTATAATTATTTTATTATTATTTATAGTTTTTTTATAATTTTCAAATATATATAATAAATAAAGTAATATATTATTTATATATATATATATATATATATATATATATATATAGCCCCGCTCTTAGACGGACATCCGTTTACGGACTTAAAATAAATATTGAAATCTCGCGATATATACTCTCAACAAACTTTAGTTCGCGGTCCTAAAAACCCAAAATCTCTCCCTCTCGATCTGTCTCTCTCTATTCCTCTCTTCTATTCTCTCTCCATTTCTTTCTTCAGAACGCTCCACTCTCCCTCCCAGCACTCAATCCTTCAATCCCAAAATAAATCTCTCACTCGATCTCTCTCTCTCCCATATCTTTCAGAAGAACACTCCTCTCTCTCTCGTGTCATGGGATTTCTCTTTTTGAGCTATTTTTTCTAATTAAAATTCTTGCTACTCAATATTTTGTAGATAGAATTTGGAATATGATTCTTCAATTCTTTCACTTGTATGATTTGCCCAATATTTATGAAACAAGGCTGCAAATTCACGTGAAGAAAGAAGAGTCAATCAATTCGGTATTTGCTTCCGGGTGATGCTCGTGAGATCCATGCATTTCGAAATGGATTAAGTGAAAGCAAACGGTTTTGCAATCGATCTTTGGGGTTATTGTTGGTTGAAACATGTTCAAAGTGTATACTTTTTCTTAAAGGAAGTAATTCACTTTTTCATTGATACCCAGATAGGCAAAGCGTATTTGTGACTGGGAGAGTGGGAGAGCGTTTTTTTTTTGCTACCATATGGTTCTTTATATTATTTGTTTTTTTGAATATACCAAATTGTTACTCAGCCCCCAACTACTGTGGGGAATTTGATAATGCTAGGGCGATAATGAGTGTCGATGAAAGCTTAATGTGCTCTTTTCAAATTCTAAAGCCAGCTGAGGAGAAAATGAAATTCATGATGTCATCTAAAATGGGATGATTGCCAAAGTTGGTACTTCACGTTACTGAGTGATTTTTGTCGTCTGTGTTTGCGAAAGAATTTGTGGCGATGATGGAAGTCCTGATCTTGCGGGCACACTGTAGTATTTCAAGCGGATTAATTTTATTGTAGAGAAGATTGGAGAGCTGTGGATGTGGAGCGGCAAAAGCCAGACTCTATGTTATTTACATTTTTCTTGTGACAGAAACAATATGCTCATCCCATGTATATACATTGCTCTATTCTTTTTTTATTGAATCATGAGTGAAACAAGGATAATTGTGGCTCTAAAAAAATAAAAATAAAAATTGGTACTCTAGATATTGGCACCTCTGTATCAACAAATTAACTTGGTACACTGTTGCAAGGTACATATATTATTGCATACTAGCTTCTGCACGTTGATGGAATTTAGTATGTGAACCAAGCAAAACCATGCATTGGCTTAAGTAACTGGTTGATAATAGATATAAGAAGCCTTCTTCCTAGATGAAGTGCTGAACAAATTTGCAATTCACTCGTCAACAACAGGTCAACAGTTCAGAGACTCGGACTTCTTTGAAACCAGAATTGATTATGAAAACACTCTGGAAATACTCTACTCGACTTATTCACGACGTTGAAAACCTTTCAACCATTTCGAGGTTGAACATGACTTGTGTTCTGCAAATTCTCTGCTACCACATCGTCACCCTTTTCACCAATGGCCTCTTTAGGCATTCGATCGTCGTGCACCCACTTCCCTCTGGCTGGTGTTTTCTGCTCTCTCGAACCTCTCTCCTTGTTCCATGGCCAAGCGACCTAGCGGTGTAGTGCTTTGGCCCAGCAGAAAGACTAATCTGAGAGACATCCTCTTTGTTCCCATCCTTTTAATTCCCAACTTTATGTTTGTTCGAAACATTTTGGGGCATTTCTCAAGAACCCTTGCCTTCATAGTTGTTTTGCACAATAATAAAGAGGCAATCATCGAGTAATATGATCTACAATCTTCTTTTCTAGCTTTAACACTTGGCAGGCTAGATTGTAGAAACCTTATATCAGTTCAATTTATAAGCTAAAAACATAGTAAACAATATTGAATAAGGTGAATATGGGCAATAGAACTTCAAACAACAGAGTTCCAAATGCAAAAACTTATATGAATATGAATATTTTCAGTTAACACATGCTGACATGCATTATACTAGTTGAACTGAAATAGAACGCTGACGCTGACATGTTCATGCAATTCCAAAGTCCAAACAGAACCAAAAAAAAAAGTACCCACAATTGTACTTATTTTCCAAGTCTCTAATTGTAACGAGGGCTACTCCAAATATAGCACAACTACTTATCTTAAGGTTTATAAAAGAACTCCCACTGAGACTCCTTTCAGAGCCTTAAAATTGTTGCAACTCACCTATATGGGACACATCTTAGTGGACATTTTGGAAGGTAATTTTGAGGCTAACAATGGATATGATGAGATTACATAAATATGACCCGGGGAGAAGCTTTACAAAGTTCTAAATGGAATTCAGCATGGCTGTACATGTACTAATTGCCCTTGATTTCTGACGTGGAGGACTACCATTACAACAGAAAGATATTGAATATCTACTGGACAAGATAGTTCATAGAAGCAACAAAGGCACAAAGCAATATGAGTATTAAGTTGCTCATATCGAATATACAATATTAAGTTGCCCTTGTATTGATATACAATATCAATTTTTTAGACATCAATATACACAGCGTACTGTACACACGATTTTTCATGGAGATCAAAAGCTAAGTAAAATTGCGATATCAGGATAAGAAGTGTATGAAAGACCAAACCCTGTGGCCTCATTCATTCCTATTCATTTTTCCTTTTCTAAAGTATGAGCCTCGCAAGCTGCACCAGTCCAGTATAAAATTCAAAGAAGAAACAAGTGATGGCCATACAATACAACAGGAACCAAGTCAAACGTTACATAATTCTTTAACAACGATGGCAAATAGAGAACAATTTTATTTAATCAAAATTGTGTTGCTGTAAGTTTAATCAAGATTTCTCACATCAACTAACACGAGACAACCAAAGGAAAATAAAGGGAAAACAAGATCACAAGTCATGCCATCAAGAATAAACATCAGTAGCTATAGTCTATGGTGTACCTACCAAAACACACACCTCCTGGTTGATCACTTAACTGTCAACATCTTAATCACGGAAGCTGCCCCAACTCGGTGCAATGCCACAACTGAATCTCCTACCTTGCAAAAACCTTTCTCCTTGGCATATCGAAGGGAAAATACTAGTGCTTCTTTTGTTGTTTCGCATGGAAGCTTTTTACAGAACCTCGCGGCTCAATATAGGTACTAGACCCGAACAATAAGACTATGCCTAGCCGGTGCTTCGTCACTACATAACCAATCAAAGTTCTCAGTTTTAACTTCGGGAACAACCAGACAGGATTGGCATAGATGGCCTATACTTGGCAACCATCTTGGTAGTACTTCCACCTCTTGTCAATACCAAAATTAGAGCAACTCCGACAGAGTTGGCTGTTTCGCACAACGGAAGAAGCTAGGCTCTCGAGTGGGCTCATAAACCGGGTGCGGTTTGCATAATCCGTTTAAAGGTTGCTCCATAATTTCGCGTGGACTCTGCTTCTTTGCAAATTCTGGCCATGTTCAAACGGTGAGCTTTGGATATGCTCTAGCAGCCGTTTCCCCACTAAGCATTACACGCGGTCCGTGCCATCAAGAACTGCATTCGCCACATCGGTTGCTTACGCGCCGTCGTTGTTGGAGGGGACTTGATCATTGACTCTAACATTTGAGTTCGCAAGTAACAACGGGTTTCCCTTGGATGTTGCACTTATAGATCATTGTTTTTGTGCTAAAAATATCTTTTCAATTGGGATTTCCATACCCAGGTCACCTCGTGCTACCATAAAAGCGTCAGAATTTGCAATTATATCATCACAATTAGCTACCCCTTCTTGGTTTTCAACCTGGAAAAATAAAAAAACAATAGTTTAAGCACTATCAAAATTTTGTGATAAGAGTTCATAATCATCAGGTAAATGACACAAAATAGGTAAAAGGTGGAATTTAGGATGACTATGTTTGGAGAGAGAATAGGAGAGAGGGAGTGAGTGAGAGAGTTTTGAGAATCCGGCTTCAAAACCCTTCGCGAGATTATATATCGAAATTTCGGTTTTTAAGTAAAATCCGTAAACGGACGTCCGTCTAAGAGCGGGGCCGTATATATATATATATATTTTACTTTTTTTTATATTATAATTTTTTTTTTATAATTTATAGTTTTTTTTATAATATATTATTTATATATTTCTTTATTTTTGATATAATTATTTTATTATTATTATATAATTATTAATTTATTCTTTTTTTATATATTTATTAATTCAAAAAAAATTTATTAATTTATTTTTCAGTCACTTTAAAAAAAAAAACAAAAATGCTGAGTTTGCAGTGCTGAGTTGGCAATGCTGAGATGGAAATGCTGAGTTGGTAGAAAATGCTGATGTGGCATGCCAAGTGGAAAATACAAATAAAACAAAATTGAAAAAATAATGACACATCATCACTTAACTGACGGAACTTAACGGATTGCTATTTTTGTTAAAATGGGCATAGTACATTGATACGTTTGTGAAAAAAAAATCTATGTTGATACAAGTGTTAATAGGACCTAAGTACGTTGCATATTTCTGTATTTAAGCTTAATTTTAATGGGCCTACAGAATCAAACGTAGTTATTGGGGAAACAACATCTGAGCTTATCGGGTCACACAGAAGGAAAGATTTTCACAGAAAAGTGTCGAGTAAAAGTAGTTGTGAGTAGCATAGACATAAACCCATAGCTTGGGATTGTATGGGACCTCAACGTCATCTTCACTGGTGGCTTTTCACGAAAGGGAAAGGTAGAAGAAACGATAACAGAAAGAAGAGAGTAGAGGATGCTCTCAAGGAACTAAATCTACAAAACATCGAACCCACTCTGACTTAGACGGGGCATTCACTTCCTGCTCCCAGTCTTCTTCATGCCACTATCTTCGCTGGGTCACGCGGAAGTACTGTAAGAGGCCAGACTCCCCATGATCACTCCAATAACGAAACTCCGACGTTGTGTTTTGATATGAATACAGAATCATCAGTCTCAAACGTTCTTGGGGCCACTACCAAATGCATACAATCTCAATCTTCAAGTCACTCCATAAAGTTTCCTCCGGGATTTGAGGCTGAACATACTATGGTCTTGAATAAGGATGAGGGTGGCAATTTCTTAGAGGGTTTATGCAAATGTGAAATGTTGAAGATGTGGAAAAATGGGTAAATGTGTCGGTAATACCTATTGCAGACAGATTGGGATGCACTTTCAGGATGGGTAGAGACAGTGCGTCCAATATCCTAAATGAATTGGGTAAAGCAAAACTGAGGCGTAAGGAAGGAAGTTGTACATGATACCGAAGACGATTTGGAACGTCTTAACTAGGAGCAGTCAAACGATGTGCTCAGGGACTTGGACTGTGTTAATGACGATTAAAATGGTGTCATGGAATGCGAGGGGGTTATGTAATTTAGCGGCCCAAGGGAGTGTGAAGCAACTTGCTAGATTTTCTCGATGTGACGTAATGTTAATCCAAGAATCGAAGATTTCAGATGCTAGAGTGATTGAAGAAAGTGGAATGTGGCAACCTTTATGGGAGTGGGATTTTGTACCAGCAATCGGTATTTTTGGACATTCTGGTGGAATTATTGTGGCATGGAATACAGGAAAAATTGTTGTTGAAGATCAGCTTAAAGGGGCATACTCTCTGTCCATCTCTTGTTCCTTGATAGCAGAGGATTTCAAGTGTCTCATTACGGGCGGAGTGATAAGAGATTCAGAGAACATTTATGGGAAGAGCTGGATAATATTAGAGCCTGGTCTAATTTGCCTTGGTGTATAGGCGGTGACTTTAATGTGATTCGGTTTGAATTTGAGAAGAGAGGGAGAACAAGATTGACAAAGGGTATGAGGGATTTTGCAAAGTTCGAAAATAGGCATGAAATTGTGGAATACCCTATGGAAGGTGCGTCTTATACATGGTCGGATAACAAAGAAAACCCAGTTATGTCGAAGCTTGACAGATTTATCTCCTTGGTAGATTGGGACACACATTTTGGAGATGCGAGGCTGATTGCTTTGCCAAAATTCACTTCGGATCATAGAGCTATTATGCTCGATTGTAACAAGGTGAATAGAAAACCGAGACCTTTTAGGTTCGAACTAATGTGGTTGGAGGATCCTTCTCTGGGTCAAAAAATAGAAGAGTGGTGGACATCTTTTTCTCCTAATGGGAAACCTAGCTATGTGTGGTGGCTTATTAAGATTGAAAATCTTAAATCTAAGCTTAAAGTGTGGAACAAGGAAGTTTTCGGGAGGGTGGACAGGAAAATTGAATCCAAGATCTTGGGTATAGAGAATCTCGACAAGAAGGAAGAGAACTTTCCTCTTACTGACGATGAGGTAGTTGAGAGGACCAACCTTAGAAACGATCTCCAAGAATTACTAAGGCTTGAGGAGATTAGCTGGCATCAAAAATCAAGATCTCAATTAGCAACTGAAGGAGAGAACAATACTAAGTTCTTCCACAGAATGGTGAATATGAGAAATCGGAGTAATAGTCTTGCTTCTTTGGTAATCGAGGGGCATTTTAGTCGAGACGGTGCATAGATTAGGAAGCACATTGTGGATTTTTATACTGATCTCTACAAAAACCCACACCTCTAACGTCCGGACATTGATGGGCTGGTCTTTGATGAAGTTAGATGAAATCCAAAAAGAAGATTTGGAATCTGATTTCTTTGAAGAAGAAGTGTTTGGAGCACTTAAATAACTAGGTGATGACAAAGCCCCGGGCCCTGATGCGTTGCCCATGATAGTGTATAAAAAGTTTTGGAATATTTTCAAGGAACATATGTTGGCGGCTATCACAAAATTTCAAGATACCAGGTTCATGGGCTGGCGAAATAACACTACTTTGGTATCCTTAATTCCAAAAACAAGGTCTGCTAGCCTTGGGTGACTACAAGCCTATTAGCCTAATAGGGGGTATTTATAAAGTTCTATCTAAGGTGCTAGTTACAAGGTTAAAAGGCATACTACCTAAGCTTATTTCCAACCATCAAGGAGCCTTTGTTGGAGGGCATCAAATCCTTGATAGCGCACTCATTGCAAATGAATGTATCGACTCAAGAGTGCGCCAAGGTACTCCAGGTGTTCTATGTAAAGTGGATATAACCAAGGCATACGATCATGTTGATTGACAGTTTTTGGATTATATTCTAAAGTGAATGGGTTTCGGTGTGAAGTGGAGGAAATGGATAAATACATGTGTGTCCACTGCGTACTTGTCGATTTTGGTAGATGGAGTTCCAGAAAGCAACTTTAAACTTTAAAGTACAGCGAGGCCTTGCCGCCTTAGGCAAGGTGATCCAATGTCACCGTTTCTCTTTATTTTGGTAATAGAAGCTTTGGCTCAGCTAACTAATAAGGCAATGGACTTGGAGTTGCTAAAGGGATTTTCTATCGGCACTTTAAAGGTCGGTATTCTTCAGTTCGCAGATGACACTCTTTTCCTAACTGAGGCGTCACCAGAATGCATCCTCACTATAAAATCTATTCTCCTGTTGTTTGAAACGGTCTCTAGACTGAAAATTAATCTCTCTAAGTCATCAATCATTAGTGTGGGATATGTCGACAACATAAGCAACTTGGCTGAGACATTGGGGTGCAAGGTAGATGTTCTCCCTTGTAAGTATCTAGGTATTCCTATAGGAGCAAAGTATAAAAATAGTGAAGTGTGGAACCCGGTGGTGGAGTCCTTCCAAACCAAATTAGGTGGCTGGAAAAGAAAGCTTCTTTCTAAGGGTGCTCGGTTGACCCTTGTTATGAGTGTGTTGTCAAATCTCCCTTTATACTATTTGTCTTTGCTGACGATTCCCCCTTGTGTGGCTAAACGGCTAGAGAAAATTATGAGAGACTTCTTGTGGGGATCATGTGAAGAGAAAAGAAAGTTCCATCTGTTAGCTTGGGATAAGGTCTGTACATCTAAAAAGGAAGGAGGCTTAGGGTTATGAAAACTCAAACTTATGAATCAAGCTTTATTAGCCAAGTGGGTGTGGAGATATGGTACTGAAAGTGAAGCCTTATGGAGAAAGGTCATTATCAATAAATATGGCCATCAAGAGAAGGGAGGGCAACCGCCGAATGTGACGTCTACTTATGGGTGCAGTTTATGGAGGGGTATACTTGCATCGAAAACACTTTTTTTCGACGGTATTCTTCATTGTGTGGGGCGGGGTAATAACACTCGTTTTTGGCTTGATAAGTGGTGTGGGGATATTCCTTTTGTGGCAAAGTTCCCTAACATTTATAAATATGGCTCCAGTAAAGAAGGTACAGTGGAGAGTCATATGAACATTGAAGGTGATGAGGTGATGTGGAATCCTCACTTAAGAAGACGGAACCTCTGAGAGAGTGAGGCTATTTCCTTGGCTGCTCTATATAATTCTTTGGCAAACGCAAAAGTCTACGGTGGTGATGATAAATGGGAGTGGAGGTGGTTTAAGGAGAAAAGTTTCACAGTTAAATCTTTTTACACTCATTTGCTTAATCTTAACAGGGAGGGGGTGGTTCCTATCCCTTCTTTCCCATAAAAGATTCTATGGAGAATTAAAGCTCCCTCAAAGATTAAATTCTTCATTTGGTGTATGCTTTGGGGACAGATTCTTACGGTCGATAACCTGAGGAAAATAGGTATGATCATCCCTAGTAGATGTGCGTTGTGCCGCTTGTGTGAAGAGAGTATTTTTCTCTTATGCCCGGTGTCAGTTCAAGTATGGTTATCCCTCTCATCTCTCTATCTCCCATGTTACATCAGTGTGTGAACTGCTCAAGAAGTGGCCCAAGCTTCCTATGTCAAATGGTTTTGCAGATCAGTTGTGGTGTCTGCTGCCATATGCCATCATATGGGGGTTATGGAATGATAAGTACCTAAAACTGTGTTTTAAACCCTATAGAGACATTACATTTGGGTCAATTATGTGTTTAATAAATGTAAATTAATTGTATTTTCATGTTTTCATAGGTTTCAACAGACAACGATAAAATACACACAGAACCTGCGTTTTAGGATGAAATACAACCGAATAAAGCTTGGACTTGAAATCTTTAGTATCAGCTCATTTAAAACTCCAAACTGCCAGCAAAGATCATGGACTCAGAGAACCATGAAACAAGTTGAAGAATCCAAACTTGAGTCCCTAAGCCAGCTAAAGAAGAGATTTTGGTCAAACTGACCTAAATCAGCCCGAAAGTCAGGAGAAAACTTCAAATGGCGATATCTTCCGTCTAACTCTGATTCATGCATTCGACCAGTAAAATGATCACGCAGAAAACTCTATGCAACGATATCTATCTTCCAAAAAATGGTCGTACGGTTTGGAATATGAAAATAAAGCCAAAGCCTGTTACTATTTAGTCCAAGCCCATTACTATTCTAGAGAATATTTCTAGAATATTCTCTAGAATATTCCTAGAATATTTCCTGGGATATTATATTTTATTTGTAACCATTAGATTTAGATTAGATGGATTGAATATAGACCGTCTAAAAAACTATAAATAGAAGGGTCTAGTTTCAGTTTTTCGGATGGAATGGTTAGCATTCTATCAGTAGGAGTAGAGTAGTTTACTACTTTCATAGTATAATGAATAATTTAATTTTCAATTTTTAATTAAAATGTTTTTAATTCAGTTTTATTTTCTGTTAATTAGAATAATACTTTAGTTCTGTGATCTCGGAGCAGAAACTTTATCCGAGTGAAGATTATCTCCGTTAGGGAGGGTGTTTCGATAATTATAACAATTAGGAACCAAGTAAGTTCACCTAGAGATGGGGTTCTGAATAGATTCCATGTGCTAATAACGTTCGTTTAGAGATGAAGAGTCGTTATTAGGGATAAAAAATTGAGACTAACTCTTTTAACAGAGATATGATTCGCTCAAACGGATTTTCTATCTCCGAAATCAAAGTCTATTTTATTTTATTTCCATCATTTTCTCACCTAAATTCACTCTCACAAATTCACGTGATCATATTAGTTTTGTTATAAATAACATTTTGCAATTTTATTGAAATGCGAACGAAATGACAAACCCGACCGCTGTTTTACAGAAAGATAAATGGCGCCGCTGCTATTCTAAAGAACCAAGGACCTGTGCTTGTAAACTGGAATTGCTCCAAGGGGAACCCCCCATTCTCATCCTTTCATTCATTTCATTTTTCTGTTTTTCTGCGTTTTTCTTATTTTGAACTTTTCCCGCGTTTTGGACCCCATATCGGATTTTTCGTGGCACTTGCAGGAACCAAAAGTTAGGACCTGGAAAATCATCTATACACTACTATAAGATTACTGTCAAAATTTGAGCCATCTATGCCGAAATACTGCGCGTGCATGATACAGGACTCGCGTCCGCCATCATAACCTCAAGGTAAATTTCTTTACAATTTTCTTGAAGTGGTTGTAATTTTAGCCTGCTCGAATTTCATCAGTAGAAACTACTGATCTAGTTCATTCCAGTGAAGGGCCTAAGTTTTTGATCTTGAAACAGCTACTGAAAATTCCTTTTGGTGTTCGGGATGTCTACGGGTTGAAACGACTGTTTCATTTCTTGGCGGATTTGCGGGACCCTGTAGGTTCCAAATTTTATAGTATTTTTGCATGATTCACATGTACATAGTTATTATGTCGTAGTTAATAGACTATCTTTTGCATATTAGGTTAATAATATGTATGAATCATGTCAATACCCCGGTAAATATATATATGCGGTTAAGTGATTATGAATTGCATATTAATGTATATATACATACATGTGGTACTATTTTGCATGGGTATATCTATCTATATGTATAAGTGACTGTTGATGCATGTTTAATGTCTATCTACGTAGGAGTAAACTGTTTTGTTTAATAAATCGATTTTGTCATGAAAGAGGAGAACATTCCAACGATGGTTAAAATTTGAGTTGGATAAGTTGTTTCTAAGCTGCTCTCTATATGACATTTGCAATCTCAATGAGTATTGATGAAA
Source organism: Coptis chinensis (assembly GCF_015680905.1). NCBI lineage: Eukaryota > Viridiplantae > Streptophyta > Magnoliopsida > Ranunculales > Ranunculaceae > Coptis > Coptis chinensis. The sequence goes on from NC_141462.1 coordinate 92,542,716, forward strand.
TCAAATTATTTGGCAATACAATAGTCGTATTTTAGTTTATGTATAATACGTTATTATGCTAGGGAATTGGACTTAAAGATGAGTCCATATCGCTAGGGATCAACGCTCAAGCCGGTTCGGGTTTGATAATGAACCCTAAACAACTTTGAGAAGGTAGTAATCCGATTTTAAGAGAAGTTAATAAAACCTTGCATGAGTAGAATGATCTTCCACCTTTTCTTTCTCTTTGAATATCTTAGGAAAAATCTTAGCTTTTTATCATCTTTTGTTGTATTTTGCATGTTTAAGCATCCGTTAAGATTTAAATAACAAACCTAAACTTAACTAGTAATCCAAATATGAATCTTACTCACTAGTTTTCTTACTTAGAGCACAAGAAAGTTGTACGATGTCCTAGAATTTAGGTTGGTTCGAATCCTTACTCAAGCAAAACGCATGAACACGTGAGTAAGGACTTGAGTCTACACCGAACGGAAACGAGATTTCGTATCTTTAGACCGCAGAAGTGTAGAGATCAAATGGCGCCGCTGTCGAGGGAGGTGAGTGAGTGAAGGCTGATGCACGGTGCAGAGAGTTTTGTTAATTGTGATAATGTAAGCAACCAGGGTTGTGAAGTTTTTACATGACAGTGACAGGAGAGTTTCTTAATTGGGAAGATAGTGGGCGGCCAAAGCTGTTGAGCTCTCACCTACTTTTCATTATTTTGTCTGTTGTCTTTTTAGTCTACAAGACAAGACTTTGTGCACAACAGTGTTTGGTTTTTGACCTTTTGTGGATATTTATGACTAGCTGCAATTGTTGGAGGTATTATGACTCATGAGGTACTACTGACGTCCATGTGTGCTATTAGTTGGGGCAACTAATAGATTCCCTGTCCTTATGTTCTTTGTTGCTACCTCTCTGCCACTGCTACGTCCAAGTGCATTGTTCTGGCTTGCCACTGTTATCTTGATGCTTTGATGAGTGTTGACTGCTGGACAGAGTGTACTAGTGCAAGCACCTGCCTGCAACTGCCATGGGTGAGGCCTAATAGCAATGATGTAAAAATGTAAAGAGCATGCACCGGTGTTTCATGACCAAATGATACGCGCACACCCTATGGATTATTGTAAATAACTATAATAAAATAAGATAAAATATAAATAAATAAATAAATAATAATAATAATAATAATAATAATAAATTAGGATGTAGAATTATTAGATTTTTATTTTATTTTTTACTTGTAATTTTGTTGTTTTTAATTTTAAATATATTCGTGTAATTAAGCCCTCAAAGGCACAAAATTGTAACTTATTGGCCTTGTGCCACCATTTCGGCCTGGTTTGTGGGCTTCTACATGTTTGTAAATAATTTTCTAAGTCAAGTGAGTGGCATTGACCCCGACCTGTCAACAGGTCAATGAGCACTCAAGTCATCTTCGACCCAAGTGCGTGTAAGCACAACTTGGGAAGGTACGTTTTCTTTTATCTCTCCCTTGAATCTCCTGTCAAAGGGTTATATGCAATTTCCACATATGATTAGGCTACTTAAACGAAAATCAATTTTAGCCTTTTGGAAATGATATGATAGCATGTTTAGAATCATGATTTAACGTTAATGCATGTTTAGAACGTAGGATTAGCAAGCATAATTAGACTTCAAATTTTATGAATACTTAATAATTTTGCAAACATGATCAACTTTAAACACATGCTTTTATATCGGGTACCTGAAACATACTTTTAGGGAATCTACTACATGCAAATTAAAAAAAAAAAAAAAAAAAAAAAAAAAAAAATCTACCATCACGGTAAATCAAAATGTAGACCCACCTAAGAATAACGAACTTTTACCCTTCATACAAGAGATAATTCAATCATTTCCATTGTTGAGACCTAATCTTTCGAATGAGTACCTAAAAAAATGCTAATTTGTCCTATTTTACATATTTAAGCCTCATGAAGGACAACTTCTGATGCATTTTCATTTCGACACGAGTGTGTAAAAATACCATTTTTTGGGGGGTATTCGCTAAACCCCCCATATATTTCAACTATTACCTTATAGTTGATCGAGAAACATGCCACCCTGGTTTCATCCTGTTTGGGGGTGTGCATAGTCTAGGGGAATCTGAAGTAAAAAGACCTCGCGAACCTAGTCTTGGGAATTTGACTTAAAATGACCCAACATAAAGTCTTTAGTATCTGACTTTAAACGACTCATTTTTTTGTTGCATTCAAGTAATGCCGCAATAAGGTAACTGCGCTTTTCTATTTGGAGAGATAGTTGTAACCGTCGATTCCTTCGTCCAAATAACTCGTGTATTCCAATTTAGTACCTAATGGGTGGTAGGGTAATGTTTATCAACAACGTGAGTTTATTTGTTCAACATATTAGCGAATAATTTATATTCACTAAATCATTCCACCATCTGGGTGAGAATGACAAGGGTTCCTACAAATCCTTATGCTTGATAAAAGTCTTAGGAATTTGACTATAAACGACCTAAATTATTTTGTTTGTATAATATGTGTGTATTTTGGTTGTTTTCTTTGATTGGTTTTCTATTTTCAACTTTCTTGTTGCATGTTGTAATTTTTGTTATAGAGTTCAGCCGAATTTTTGCTCACGTTTCTCAGGTAATTTCTTTCCCTATCTATCTTGATACTTTTGAGGACAAAGCATCCATCTGTTTGGGGAGAGAAACATTTTGCAAAAATTAGGCACTGTTAGGTTATTTATTTTTCTTTATAAAATAAAAATAAAAAATAAAAAAAAAAATTAGTTAGTCGTATTTAATAATAAAGGTCTTGTTTCCTTTTTATGATGAAAATTGTCTAGAAATCTCACATTAGCATTAGAATTAGGATTAGTTATTATAAACTTATGTTAATACGTACGCAATAGTTTTTACATATTTTCATGAATATTCATGCAATGAGTGTTAATGACTGTACATAACAGTAATTTTCTAGGACCCATGGGTAGAATACTTAATTTCCAAATCCAGTGAGAATCTAGCCAAAAAGCCTCAACATAAGTGTATCTGAGTAATAACCCAAGGATGAAGCAATTCCAAGTAGAAAGAAATCACACGTCTACTGCTTGATCACTATACCATATCCTAGGCGAGAATTTAGGCATTCTTTGGACCGATATAGTTAGATAAAAAAATAAACAAACCTAAAAAAATGTATTTCCCTTAGTTTTCCCAGTTGAGCCTTTATATTAGCCATTTCATTTTTCAACCATTATTTCCTTACCTATATCCATATCTTATGAGTTTGAGAAATAGGATGAAAAGCAGAAAAGAGAAGAGAAAGACCTATACAAATATGAAAATTCGTTCTATTAGTTGGCGCCGATTGATGAATCAAGTTAGTTGTGTCAAAACCAAGAAAAAGTAAATTCTATGAAAAAAAAAAATTAAAGTTATAAACTCCAAAAATAAAATCAAATGGAGTAGAAAAGCCAAAAAGGGCGAAGTATGGAACAATTTTGAAACAAAAGAACACTAGGTTTTCTCCAATAATTATTTGAAGACCCTATTTTCTCTAACTCATTATTTTAATTTGTTATCCCTTCCATTCCTCCTAAACCATTTCCTAATCCCCGTAATACCTAATAAAAGTCATCTAGCTCAATTAGGATAGGTTAGTGTGATAGTAAGTGGTAGATGTGATTGATCGACCTTGACTTTCTAGACATCATTGAGAATGTGAGGAAACGTGTGCCCACTGCACACTGGAGTAAGCAAAACTTGAGTGAAAAATATGAGAGAATTTGTGTTTTGACACATACATGTGAGAACCTACTTAAAGACACTCCCCGAAGGATCTAGAAACGGCCCTGCTTGTACATTTCATTGTAAAGTTCACTGCATGCATATTGATATGTAGATGTTTTGATTATTGTACATTTATTAACGTAGGTTTCAAAGGAATTAATCTTCGTTTCCCGCTAGTGAGATGTATAGATATCTGATATCTAATTTAGGGAACAAGCCTTTGTTACTAAGTCGTTGTAGTATAGATGAAGTTTGTGGGTATCTTCTCTAGAAAACTTTCACGATACTATAACTTGTCCACTAGGAAATTCCTATTGGTTTAAGGCCTTGTTGCATACGGTCAATGCAATCGCACTCTACGAAACAAAAATTAGCTTAGGACTACACATTTTTGGCAACTTATCTATTTTAGTGTCTCTTCTTTGCTTGAGGACAAGCAAAGTGTAGTTTGGGGGTGGTTGATAAGTATCCAAAACTGTGTTTTAAATCTCGTAGAGACATTACATTTGGGTCAATTATGTGTTTAATAAATGTAAATTAATTGTATTTTCATGTTTCCATATGTTTCAACAGACAACGATAAAATACACACAGAACCTGCGTTTTAACATGAAATACAGCCGAATAAAGCTTGGACTTGAAATCTTCAGTATCAGCTCATTTAAAACTCCAAACTGCCAGCAAAGCTCATAGACTCAGAGAACCATGAAACAAGTTGAAGAATCCAAACATGAGTCCCTAAGCCAGCTAAAGAAGAGATTTTGGTCAAACTGACCTAAATCAGCCCGGAAGTCAGGAGAAAACTTCAAATGGCGATATCTTCCGTCTCCTAACTTTGATTCATGCATTCGACCAGCTAAAATGATCAACATAGAAAACTCTACGCAATGGTATCTAGCTTCCAAAAAATGGTCGTACGGTTTGGAATATGAAGATAAAGCCAAAGCCTGCTACTATTTAGTCTAAGCCCATTACTATTCTAGAGAATATTCCCTAGAATATTCCCTAGGATATTTTTTATTTGTAACCGTTAGATTTAGATTAGATGGATTGAATCTAGACCGTCTAAAAAACTATAAATAGAAGGGTCTAGTTTCAATTTTTTGGATGGAATGGTTAACATTCTATAAGTAGGCCGGAGTAAAGTAGTTTACTGCTTTCCTAGTGTAATGAAGAATTTAATTTTCAGTTTTTAATTCAGTTTTATTTTCTATTAATTAGAATAACACTTTAGTTCTATGATCTCGGAGCAGAAACTTTACCCGAGTGAGGATTATCTCCGTTAGGGAGGGTGTTTCAATAATTATAATAATTAGGAACCGAGTAAGTTCACCCAGAGATGGGGTCTAAATCGATTCCACGCGCTAATAACGTTCGTTTAGAGATGAAGAGTCGTTATTAGGGATAAAAAATCGAGACTAACTCTTTTAACAGAGATATGATTCGCTCAAACGGATTTTCTATCTCCAAAATCAAAGTCTATTTTATTTTATTTCCATCATTTTCTCACCTAAATTCACTCTCACAAATTCACTTGATCATATTAGTTTTGTTATAAATAACATTTTGCAATTTTATTGAAATGCGAACGAAATGACAAACTCGACCGCTGTTTTACAGAAAGATCATGGAACTCGAGGAACAATGTAATTTTTCGTAATGGTGGTGTGAGGGTTGATAGAATCATTAAGGATATCAAAGGAATCCTATGGTTTTGGATGGGAGCACATAAGGACAGGAGAAACTTTTTCTTTGCTGATATGATGGTGAACTGGGATTCTCATAGCTCCACTCTGAGGGCGAGGCGTCGGGGTGCAGTGTATGGTTCAAGCCTTCTTTGTATGTTTCTTTTGTATTGACTAGATAAGTAGTGTTCGTCTGTTGTTTGAGGACCTCCCTCATACGTCTCCCTTTAAGGAGAAGATGTCAGGTTTTATGTAATCTTTGGCCCTATTATATATTACATATCACCTCTTTTAACCCGATAAAAAAATAAAAATAAAAATCACAACATCATCACCAGTGGGGGGAAGGTCGCTATCGACATCATAATATAAACTTGCTTCTCTATCAATTTGACGAGTAGTAATCAAACTCGAGATATCACACCCCGTCGGGAAAGACCAATGAATTTGATCATCCAATGATTCAATTTTGTAAAGGATTCCCAAGGAACGTCTTACCCTGTCGTTGAAATCTTCAGCAGGGCTCTCACTTACTTCTTTATATAATGCATGTGGAAGTTGAGGCAGAAATGTGTACAACATATTCACAAACAACAGTTCAATATAGTTATATAGATCTTCGATATATGAGTAGTCATGGTCATTGCTGATGAAGTCCACAATGATGCCTACTTCATCCCATACAAAATTTGAAGGCAATGCAGTTTTCAGTTCTTTGATGATAGCAAGTGAGCGATTCAAGTCAAACTGAGATTGCGGTGTCTCTTGATGGGGAAGAGTGCTGCTGAAGTCCTTGCCCATCCATACAGCTCTTGCTAGTTTAGACTTTTTCCTGTTCTTGAAACTCATTGGTTTTATTCTATCTTCAATAAAATGAATGATTTCATTCGCTTCATTGTATGCTTGTACTAAAGATCCGCTAAGTTCGGATGGTATAGAAACTTGGGCAATTCTTACAAGCAGTACCATAGTAAGAGAAGACACTTCTAGACCTTTGTGAGGGAGTGGTATTCTCATTCAGGAATATCAAGCACGTGTTCAGCATAGTGGAAATACCACACCGACCTTTGACCTAGTTCTCCGAACTACCTTCAGAATGACCTACATCATTAACTCATGTCCAAGAGTTACGAGATCGCTCTAGAACAGATCGACTCACACATCATCACACATATCGTTCTATATCATGACTCAACCTATCTTCTAGAAGTAATCATTACCAAAGCCTTACTTACTCAATCACTTACCGCAAATTACGAACCACTGTAACTACTCCCCATCATTAGAAACTTCCTACCAACACCATTCCAACACTCCTCCTCAATCTCAACCCTACATTTGTGGTTGTCAGTACACGTGTGGGATAGAGATCCACCTTCCCTAGCTATAAATACCTCCCATATGAACTACGCTAGACTTGATTCTTTTCTCCCTTCAGAATCGAGAGATAGATATGTAGGCAGTTCGCTCAAACAACGAACTCGGTCTTTCCCATTTCCAAATCCATTCTCTTTTCCCATCATATTTGTAAGGGATAACTAAAACACACCTTTATATTGGCGCCGTCTGTGGTCTCTATTTCTTGAGAAACCACTTTACAAATCCTAAAACCAAAAAGAAAAATCCTCAAGCCCACGAAGCATGGCAAGCCTCGAAGCTCAAATCCAGAGTTAAGCAGGTCAGTTAGGTACAATGAACGAGCAAATTACCCTGCTCAGGCAGGAGAATGTTACGTTGCGTGCGCAAGTGGATAAGCCAAATCCATTAGGTGCCATAGCAGAGGACGGTATCAACGAGGTTAATCAACAGATTAACCAACTGTCACAAAGGATCGATCAAAGTGCAGTTAAGAAAGATGCCACCCAGATCGTTCAAAAGATGCTAAAGACATACCGCGCGTCCCCGTTCGCTGCTGAGGTACTTAGTAGAGCTTCTCCGCCAGATTTCATCCAACCACATTTTCCAATGTACGATGGCAGCATGGGTCCTGGTCAACACGTGGCACACTACATTCAAAGCCTTGCACTTTATAGTGCGCCGGAGCTCGACTATCTTCATTGTCATTTGTTTCTTGCCAGTCTCAAAAATGGCATGCTCGATTGGTTCTTTTCACTTTCGAGTCAGACTCGATAAAGACCTTCGAGCAACTCACCAATCTGTTTGCTAGTCAGTACGTCCATAACAGGTGTAAAAAAACTGATCTTGATTCACTATTCCAGCTCTCACTTGGCGAAAATGAAACCATTCGTGAATTTCTAGGTTGGTTAAAAAATGAACTATTATGCATGGAAAACAGTCTCAAAGAGTCATTCACCATATTGGCATTCTTAATGCCTGCCGTGTGCGTAACATGACGCTCTCCAGATTGGTGATGAAAGAATGTCTAGAAACGTTATCCGAGCTATACGCTCGAGTAGACAAGTACTTAAGTTACAGGAAGGCCTGAAGCGTCAAGGCCTATCAGAAGAACAAGAGGTAGCAGCAATATCCGATGATGCCCCACCCTCCAAAAAGCGACCCCTACAGCAAGAACGGAAGTCGGGGAATAGAACGAATAATAACCGCGAGTTCGCTGTTCTCACACGATCTCCCAGTTACATACTAGACAAGATTAAGAAAGCCGCATATTACCGACCTAATGTACGACAGCCAGAAGATCGACCTGGCAAGCCTTATTATGCCTTTCACTAAGCCAAATGTCATGAGACCGATGTGTGCTGGGGGCTCAAGCATTACCTCCAAGACCTCATCGAATCAGGGCATATCAAGCAATACACCAACATCGCTGATGGCGATCTGCGCCATAAGCTCATGGCTCGCAGGGTGCGAAATAGATTTCCACCCCGCCATAATCGCCACAGTGTCTAAGCTCGCTCTCGTAGCAGAGGGCCCCCAGAGACCGTTCTTGTCATGAATGTCGGCAACATTCGTCAGATAGAGATAATGACAGAACCATACATATGATCACTTTCCAAGATGATTATGTTCCATCCCCTAGAGAAAAGAGGAAGCGTGTAGGTGCCCTCCAAGAAGTGTGCCAGTTCTCTTCACAGGCCGCACTTACTCCGCACAGTTCAGGTCGTAGTTCAGGGGATATAACTTTCACCGAAGCTGACCTCAACAAAGTTTGTCTCCCTCACAATGATGCACTAGTTGTCCATGTCAAAATCAGCGACTGGACAGTCAAACGCGTCCTGATAGATCCTGGTAGTTCATGTGACATCTTGTTCTACTAAACCATTCAAGAAATGAACCTGCCCAAGTCGGCTCTTCATAGACCCAATAGCTCCTCTTTATGGGTTCAATGGCTTCTAGAGTCGACCCAATTGGTGATATCATACTTCCAGTTTTTGTTGGATCCAGAGAAGACAAAGTTAGCTTCAATATGCATTTCAACGTTCTAGACATCCAGTCATCCTATAATGCCATACTAGGACGGCGTTGGATTCACCAAATGCAAGCTATACCGTCAACACTTCATCAAGTGCTCCGCTTTCCCGGTCCTAGCGGTATGATGGAGCTTTGAAGTAATAAGCTCGAGGCTTACCATTGTAATCAGATTCTGTCATCAAACAAGTCTGTCGACCCACCTATCAGTACGAAGAACGAGCCCACCAGTTACACGATAGCCAAGGACTTAATCGCTGAGGTTAGATCCAAAGCACCAAAGTAGAATGCTGGGGGCTCTATAAAAAAAATCCAGTCGTCTATCAGGACCCCAGAGGTCGCCCAAGTTCATGTGCATCCACCAGTCAAGACCCCAGAGGTCGCCCCAACACCAGTTGCTCTGCCAATCAGGACCCCAGAGGTCGTCCAAGCACTTGTCAGTTCATCAGTACAAATTTCAGAGGTTGCACCAGCCCCTGTTGTCATGACAACAGAGGTCGTATTAACCCCTATTGTTGTAACCACAGAGGTCGCTTCAGCTACTCATGTCAAAACCTCCAGTCCTCAGATCGATCAATCACCACCAGAAACCAGTCCCCCAGAGGATGCCTAACCATCAAAAGCAGCAATTCAGACTGCAGAAAAAGAGCGAGTGAACCTGGGAACTGAGGACGATCCTAAATTTGTCTATGTAGGGGCTAATCTTGACCTTATACTCAAGGCCCAGCTTGTACACTTTTTATCCATGAATAAAGATGTTTTCGCTTGGTCATATATCGATGTTCCTGGTATAGATCCTAGTGTTCCATGTCATAGGTTAAATGTCAATCCTAATGCTAGGCCAGTTCGACAGCGACCTCGGAGGTTATCCCTGAGATTCCAAAAAGCAATCAATGAAGAGGTCGACAAGCTCAAGCAAGTCGGTTTCATCCGGAAGGTCGATTACCCAGACTGGATCGCTAACATAGTAGCAGTTCCAAAGAAGAATGACACATCTCGCCTCTGTATTGACTTCACCAATGTCAATCAAGAAACACCTAAAAATAGCTTCCCTTTACCTAGAATTGACCGACTTATGGACCAGACCTGTCGCCACGAGCTCCTATCATTTATGGATGCATACAGTGGGTATAACCTAGATCCCACTCACTGAAGAAGATCAAGAGAAAACATCGTTCATCACTTAACAGGAAATCTACTGCTACAACGTCCTCCCGTTCGGCCTCAAGAACACTGGAGCAACTTATCAACGGCTTGTCACTGACATGTTCCAGGACATGTTAGGGGACACCATGGAAGTCTATAACGATGACATGGTAGTCAAGAGCAAGAAAGCAGGTGACCACCTCACTCACCTTGAGCAGGCGTTCTCCAGATTACGTCAAACTCAGATGAAGCTGAACCCAGAAAAATGCCTTTTTAGAGCGTCCTTTGGGAAGTTTATGGGGTATCAGGTATCCCAACGAGGGATCAAAGCCAACCCAGACCAGATCCGAGCGTTCTTGGACATACCTGATCCAAAGACAAAGAAGCAAATACAGAAGCTATCAGGGATGGTTGTAGCATTCAACCGATTCATATCAAGGGCGTCAGACAAATGCCGACCATTTCTACAACTTCTTAAAAAAGGCGAACAGTTCTCATGGAACAACCAGTACGTGCCACTAAGCATTCTCCACCCTCAAAGAATACCTGACGACACCACCCGTCCTAGCAAAACCAACAGATGGGGAAACGCTGGGGCTTTATCTAGCAGTATCGGATTTTGCTATCAGTTCGGTTCTCTTCAAAGAGGACAACAATTGAGAGAAGCCGATCTACTTCACAAGTAAGACAATAACACTAGTTGAAAAGAACTACTCTTACATTGAAAGAGCAGTACTCGCATTGTTATATTCTACAAGGAAGTTCAAGCCTTTATTTTCAAACACATCCAATCAAAGTACTCACCGACCTCCCATTAAATAAGATCCTCCTTAAGGAAAACAAGATGACCCACATGGCAGTATGGGCCGAAGAGCTCAGAGAACATCACATTGAGTTCGTCCCACGTACTTCTCAGAAGGGACAGGTCGTTGTAGATTTTTTGGCAGATTTTCCTATCGACTACCTGAATTGGGAATCAGAAATAGATATCCCATCCATGAAGAAGCAGGACAAGTCCATCTGGTCTCTCTTCGTGGATGGCTCTAGCAACCCCGGAGGGAGTGGAATCAGAGTCGTCTTAGTGTCCCTAGATGGAGAAATCAGTTCGCATCGATTTCGCGACCTCCAACAACGAGGCTGAGTACAAAGCACTAATCATGGGGCTTAGAATGGCGCTACAGCTCGGTGTACAAGAACTTCAAGTCTTTAGTGACTCGCAACTGGTTGTTCGCCAGATTGCTAAAAGTACACTACCTATGAAGGTAACCTTTCTAAATACCTTCAAGTTGTTTATCAATTACTTCATTCTTTCAAGAAAGCCACCATACACCACTTTTTGCGTGACGAGAACCGTCACACGGACAATTTAGCTTACCTGGTTACTCAAACACCGAACTGCGCCCCTAGACAGTTACTCATTGAAGCAATTGACCAACCTGCTCACCAAGCTGAACATGCCCTAGAAATTCTGTGCCCAATCTCTGACGATCAAATAAGTCTAACATGGATGCAACCCATTATAGAGTGCATCCAGCACGGTACACTCCCAGAAGAGCATACCAAAGCTAAATAAATTCAATATCAGGCACGTCATTACTGCCTAATCAAAAACAAATTATTCGAAAGTCTTTTGGCAGACCTCATTTGAGGTGCATAAGCCCAGAACAAGGCCAGTTGATTTTTGTAGAAATTCATGAGGGCGGAACCATGCGGGAGATCGCTCTTTGGCTCACAAAGCGATCTCCCGGGGATACTTTTGGCCACGGATACAGGTCGATGCCAAAAAGTATGTGCTCAGGTGCATCAAATACCAAACCTTTGGCCATAATATTATCCAACCAGCTCGCGAGTTAATCAACATTGCAATCCCTTGGCCATTTCATATGTGGGGTTTGGATATCATAGGACCATTCATCCCACAAAAAAAACACTAGCTTTCGGTTCGTCTTGGCCGCAACTGATTACTTTACTAAGTGGGTCAAAGCAATCCCCCTAGCTCATGTCAAAAAATCACACGTTAGAAACTTCATCTGGATACACATCATCACCAGATTTGGCTTGCCACACACATTGGTGATGGATAACGGTTCCCAGTTCAAGGGAAAAATAGTCAAGGAGTTTCTGGCCAAGTGGAAGATCGTTCATGCATTTTTCACTCCCCAGTATGCTCAAAGCAATGGCCACGCAGAAGCTAGCAACAAAGCAATCTTGGAGAATTTGAAGAAAAAGATTGAAAAGAACAAGAGCCAATGGCCAAATCAGTTAGAGAACATTATGTGGGCTCACCACACTATATCTCGCTCTAGAACAGGCAAGTCGCCATTCTCCTTATGCTATGGCATAGAGGCCGTTATTCATACCGAACTGACAGTCACTACGACTTGGTCAGAACTCATCGAAGTCCGGACCACGATGACTCCGCCCTAGCTTCGGGGAGGTCGAATTTCATGGAAGAACTGCGGACTTGACTTGGCGGCCGAGTGGCATCTTACCATCAGACTCTAAAGAAATCCTACAACAAGCGAGTTAATCCTTGATCCTTTCAACCTGGTGATCTAGTTCTGAAAAAGACTCAAGATGACTCTAAGCTAGCACCAACATGGGAGGGTCCGTACATAGTGGAACGCGTCGTCGATAATGGAGCGTACTGGATTAAAACTCAAGAAGGGAAACTATTACCACGACCTTGGAACACTTATTTGTTAAAGAAATTTTATCAATAAAAGTGTGATGTTTTTACAATCCATATTTCTATTTAGTACAGAGTTTGGTATAATTTACTTATGTTCATTATTACAACCTTCTCCGTTCAATGTCATCAACAAGACATGGAACTCGCATTGAAAGCACCACCAGTACACGCAAACTTTCAGCACTCTCATGAGTTTCAACACTCTCAGCGAGCAATACACTTTCTTAAGCTAACACTCTCTCCGCGAGCAGCTCACTCTCTTGAGCTATAGACTCCTTAGCCTCTCCAATTCTCACTAGTTGAGGACCTATAACTCTAGGATCAACTCAGTGAGAACGCTCTCCGTGAGCAACATGCTTTCTTAAGCTAACACACTCTCTGCAAGCAACACACTCTCTTGAGCTCATAGGCTCCATAGCTTCTCCAATTCTCACTAGTTGAGGACCTATAACTCTAGGATCAACTCAGTAAGAACGCTCTCAGTGAGCCACATGCTTTCTTAAGCTAACACTCTCTCCGTGAGCAACACGCTCTCTTGAGCTCATAGGCTCCATAGCCTCTCAAGTTCTCACTAGTTGAGGACCTATAACTCTAGGATCAACTTAGTGAGAACGCTCTCCGTGAGCAACACGCTTTCTTAAGCTAACACGCTCTCCGCGAGCAACACGCTCTCTTGAGCTCATAGGCTCCATAGCCTCTCCATTTCTCACTAGTTGAGGACCTATAACTCTAAGGATCAACTAGATGCAAATGCTCTCTACGAGCAAAGACTCTTCCTAAGCTAAGTCTCAGGCTTCTCAGCCACTACATACCTTATTTATTATGAACAAATTAAAACAATAGATACAAGCAGATAAGCATAAGCAAAGGGCATGCGTTCCATAAACATCCATAATGAGAACTGCCTGAACAAATTCAGGAAACTAGTTCACAAATCCATCGATCTGTTGGGACTACCCAGAAATCCAAATCGGTATCATTACAACTTTGGGGATTATTGAACTTCCACTCGCGCGCGTGGAAACCAATTTGTTTTGTATATGTACCCAAAAGGCGAACTGCCCAGGCAAGCCTAGGAAACCAGTTCTTTAGTATTAATCTCTTATAGAGAAAGAAACAGGCAAAACATTCAAAGAATTTTCAGCTTACGCACAAGTCCAAAGAATCATAGCTAGTAATGTGTTATTATCGGTAGGATAAGGTTTGGTGGAAGGAGCATTATTAATCTCGAATATTTTTAACAACAAGTGCAACGGTACCCTCAAATTGATTTTGCTCCGGGCTTGAGATCAAAATACATCTCCTCTAGCAAAGCATGTTCTTCACGAACTCGATCAAATCCTCTCTGTGTTTTTATAAGGTTTGGCAATGCTTGGAATGACCACAGAGGTCAATTTTTTCATGATTGATAATCGAATCTAAAACTGGCTTTCTCATCCAACACATCCTGATGCTTTTTCCTCAATACTTTCAGCTTCTTCTTATCAACTTCCTGGGTAATGCATTATCCTTAGCAACTCAATTGCGTCACTTTCAACATTATCAAGACGTTGAAGCAGTTCAATTAAGCCGGGAACTAAAGAAAACACCAATGTTAAAAAGAAATCAAATAACAAGAAACCAGTACAAACAAGGAGCTCACCAAACAACATGCCAAATCCGTGGTCTTCAAAGTCGTCTCCAGCGTCCAACACTATCCCTTGGAGGCTGGAATATGGAGGTTGAATGGAAGCTATAGTCAGAGCGTTTGACCATTCACTTCTTCCCCGTCTTCCCAACGTAGAAGAAGTCGCTCCTCACGTCACCAGCCCGTGGAGACAACTTGCCGCCAGCAGCATCGTGACCTTCACCCAGGTCGTTACCTTCCCCGCGACTGGGGAACCTGAACACTATACCTCTAGGTCACTCGCATGAACCAGAGGTACAACACCCCTCCACTTTGGCACGTTTGGCATCCCTTGAACCAGAGGCAACAACTTTGCGTTTGCCATGGTCACACCGGCGACGATTTATGAACTCAATCTCCTCCATTACAAGGGGAGATACTTCCCTCGTCCCCCTATTATCACTAGTATCCCCACGTTGCCTGGCCATAGTAGATTCTGCAAACATCCCAATGTTCAGCGAACTAACATAACAACAAAGCTTTCTCGTTCAAAAAGCAGAGCAACACAATGAAAGATACCTACCTGGAAATGATCAAGAAACGTGTACAAGATCCATGGAGCAGCAACATCAAGAGATAGTAGAGCAAATACCTTTCATCTTCCAACAACAGTTCTTTTTTATGTTCAAATAACGTATCTTCCCAAGGCACGTCATAATTACATTGAGCCACCAAACATTAGGCCACCTGGTAGCCATAATTTCATATCTCCAACCGTTCATATTCCTACACGTGTCACGCACGTGCGGAGGTACTCTCAGCTCTAAATTGCAGAGCGAGTCATATGTACTAAGGTTTCCTCAGTTCGTATAGACGTACTACTCCTCGCTATTCGCAACCTACAACGTTAAGGACGAATAAAGAGCGGGACGCTTAATTAGACTCACAGATTACTTAGCCTCACCCACTCTTACCAAAGGTCATATGCACAGCCACACATTTACAAACAAAATTAGGAATATCATATTCAAAGCATCACGTAATTGAGCAAAAAGAAGAAACATGCATTCAATACAAGCAAAAGAGTGAACTGACGGCCAAAATTAAGCCCCAGTTCATATACTAACTGAGTTGCTGAGTCTACTCAGGAAATCCAGCTCGACTAGCCACCAATCATCACTTCTTGAACTCCCCAGAACAATCCAGGAGATTAGGTCGTCCAGATACAACACAAAAATTACTACTTAAGGCGAATTGCCCAGGTTATCCCGGGAAACCAGCTCTAATGTATCACCACATACGAAATCAACACCAACAAAAACAAGTTACAATTTCCAGCTTCAAGACAGGACTGACATATTTTCGGTAGACAAGGGATCCAATTCAACCCCCGCAGCGTCCTCATCACCTACCACAAGCGAGAGACCATCAGCACCTACATTCACAAACACGTCCGGCGCAACCTCTTCAGTTCGGGACTCAGCGACCTCCAGAGCAGTTTTAGGCAAGATAGGAGCATCACATGCATCTCCCGGTACGTTTAGCACTATTGTACTGGGAGCCCCGCGTTCATGCTCCTCTCTGAAAGCTTTATACTCTACTTCAAGCTCAAGGAAATCAGCGTCCAGGACGTTGTAAGCTTTGGTAGCCTCCTGAGCGATGTCTTTACAATGCTTGGCATAGCCAGTGACCCTGACAATCTCTTGATCCGCCAGTTTCTCCTCAGCGGCATGCAGTTTCTGCTTGGCATCCTCCAATTCGGTGGCCATCACAAGCTTGGCCAAACTAACGTCTTGGTGTTCTTTCTTCAGCGCATTGAAATCCTCGCGATCTGAAGCATATGCCTCCCGGACATTTTGCACCTCTTCCTCAGCTTGCTGACAGACTCCTTCTCTGACTAAGCGATTTGAGCAATCTCCTTCAACTTCTGATATCCACTCACAAGCTACACACACAAGAGTATAACAATAGTCGATAATTAACATGCAGGTACAGACCTAAGGAACAAGATCTGAAGAACGTCACTTACCAGACAGTGAGCCATGTCCATTCACTTCAGATTATCAGCGAGTCCCTTGGTGTCCAGTTCCTTACGGTTGCCATCCAGGCATATGTGGTCAAGCAGGCAAGATGCAATCTTACTCGACCTGAAGCCGACATCAGTTCGCTTCACAGCACGTTGCACCCCCTAGTTGTCAACATCCACCACTTGGCCCTCCAAATCATCATTAGCCATAACAGACTTCCTACTCACCTTACTTGGAGCCTTCAACTTCGTTGATGAGCTGGGCTCTCGAGGCGCTGGGGGCGAACTCTGATTGACCCTAAAGGTCTCCAGATCCATGAGCGGTGCAGGCCTCGACCTTGAGCTACGAGAGGCCTTACCACCAACTCGTTCACAAAACCGGCACGCTTCAAAGACTAGAGCTATCTCCAACCACATGTGTAACGCCCGTATTTAAAATACGTATTTATTTATTTATTTATTAATTAATTTAATTATTTATTTAAAAATAAATTTGGATTGGATTCAATTCATCTCCGGTTTTGGGCTCGAAGTTCGTGTTGGGCTTGGGTTTCGAACCCAAGCATATAAACACATTGCTCTAGAGAATAGGGTTTTGAAGATAATAAAATATTAAAAATGGAGGCAGAGCTTGAAGTTTGTTTGCTCGGCGTTGAGCTAGCGAATTTATCTGGGAGGAGGATTCAAGACATTGTTACGTCATGTGAGTAGTTATATATATATATTTTTAATCTAATTCACCTAAACAAAGAAAAAGACTTTACTCTCGGAGTTTGTTCTGCTCCGTTTTTGTTCTGTTTATTCTTCTTGCGCTAGTTTTTCTTGTCGGTGCCTATTGTTAAACTAGTTATATGTTATATATGGTTTTCTTAAATATTGAAATTTGTTGGACTGCTGAAACTCTGTTATGTGAATTAATGTCTGCGCAAGCCCAGAGAACAGAGAATTGTCGGGCATATGACTTGAACCGGTATAATAGGTATACTGTTGTTGTTGGTTGATGTCGGTGAATTAAGGGGTTGTTATACTGGTTGATTGGTTGAAATTGGGTGGGATGTTGAACCTCTGTCGAAGCATTTAACAGGCGTTGATGGAGGCGCGACCTCGAATTGGTACTGCCCTTTTTATTGTTGTTGTTTGCTTGGTGGGTTATGAGGTTTGATTGAGGGGATGAGGACTGTCGATTGGGTGATTACCAAAGTGATGAAGCTTAGAGAACTTCGTTAATGGCGGCCGGAGAAAACCGCCCAATAAATGTTTAGTTGAACGGTTTTGGTTGTTGTGTTTTGTAATGGAGTGTTTGATGGGATTAGGAGGATTGATTCAAAGCGATTGAAATTTGTCGAGTGAAGGTTGGGGAAGCCATTAATGGCGGTCAGAAGCTTTTAGATCTAGTTTTGAAAGAGATAGGGATTAAAGGATTAGAGTTTTTGATTTTATTAATGTTGTTTGGTTTGGTAGGAGGAGTCGAACCGACTTGATGAAGAGGTGAGATTGTGGCCGGCGCGTTTTGGTGGCTGGTGGAGGAGAGAGTCTAGAGAAGATGAAGGGATTGACACTGTTCATGTTTTGTTTGGACTCTATTTTAGTTGGGCCGGACCACATCAATTTTGGTTGGGCCAACTCTTTTTAGTTTTGTTTTTGGGCCAATTCTTTTAGCCTTTGTTTTGGGACCAGTTTGTATATGTTTAAGTGGGCGGGTCCATAGAATTTAAGTGGATCACATAGATCGATCTAAATAAAGTCTAAGGTCTGTTTCGGTTGGATAAATTCAAGTTGAGCCCCATCAGTTATGGGCCGGGTTAAACCGGGTCAGTTTAGCCAGTCGCTTAGGACCTTCGACTGTTGGGTTGGGCCTGTTCCAATTAGTTTGTTTTGTGGACCAGTTTAATTTAAAGTTTTTGGGCCGAATCCAATTATGTTTTGGGCCAGGTCAGTATAAGTTTTGGGCCGATTTTCCATAGGACTTAAAATAGATCTATATGGGTATTTCAACTTTTAGACTTTCGGGTTCTAAGGTTTGGGCTCGGCCAGTTGGGTCCGAACCATTACCTTAGTCATGAGCCCACGAGCCATGCACTTTGACTTTAGCCATGAACCATGGCTATGACCCTGAACCTGTCGAACAAAACCGGTTTGACTTTGACAATGACGTGTTGACTTTGACCACTGACGGTTGACTTTGACCATTGACCATTGACGGTTGACTTTGACCTTTGACCATGGCATGTTGACTTTGACCTTGACCATGATGTGTTGACTTTGACTTTAACCGTTGACTGTGGAATGTTGACTTTTCCAGTTTTTCACACATTTGATTATATGGACAAATGTAGTAATAAAATGTTATCGGAAATTATATAACTTGGTTGGTCATTATCTAATTTAGATTTGACTTGAGTAGTGTGTAAAGCATATATATATTGGGCTTTGATTGTGGACTGTGGACTGTCTAATTGTGCTACGTTTTATGTTGTATATTGTATGGACAAATCCAATGCTAAAATGCTGTGGAAGCTTGTATAATTTGGTTGTCATTATCTAAGAAAGATTTGACATTGATGTTGTGTATTTTTGACACGTGACGATATTGAGATGTTAGGAGACATTATATTCCTAATACGCTATAATAAAAATGTTATGTGATACGTTTGGAGAAACGGTGATATTATATGATATGTTGGGATGTATATATTAAATGCAATATTTTTGGAGAAATAAAAGTAAACGCTCCATTATTTTATTTATGAGATGCTAGTATAGTATTTGTGGATATTTGCCGGGATTGTGGCTTTAGTGCAATAATATATTGTACGTGAAAGTATGAAAGTGGTTATGAGATATAATTGAGATATTTCTATATATTGTGGCTTAGTGCAATAAGGTAATTGACACGCTTGCGTGATATAGTGGAATGATTATGAGTCATAGATGTATGACACTTGAATAAACTACATAACGAAAATCCCAGAACCTAGCTACCACAACTCATGTGATTGGCCCTTCCGGGCGTTTTGGTTAATCTGAATGGCCTTCGCCGTAAGTAATGTGATTGGCCCTTTCGGTGTTTCAGTTAAACTGAATGGCCTTTGGGCAAAGTAATGTGATTGGCCCTCGGGCGTTTCATAAAAATTTGAATGGCCTCTGGCGATTTAATAGTGGCTTGATTATTCCGTTCGCAAAATAGAACGAGACGCGTGATATTTTATGCCGAATAGTGGCATTACTTACATAATGGCTTCCGTGTGAGGATTTACGGTGTCGCGGCATCCCATTTCGGGTAGTTAGCCAGGAGTGGTACATTATGTAAGGGGAGGCATGTAGATGTACATGTTCGGCGTTGGGTAAATTGTGGTAGCCAGGGAAACTAGGTAAGACATAGATCTGACGTGAATTTTAGGGACACACAAAGAAAGCCTTAATTAATATAATTATGGTAATATGTTGGTTAATGATATATCTTTAGATAGATGATTGTATATGCTTTGATTATTTGTTTAGTTAGAACCTAAAAGCCCGTGGAGGAACTAAATGCCTTTTATGATCGTATAGTTTGTTGTGTGGTTAGTGGGAAGTTAAAGCCTCCGGTGGAGGAACTACTGCCTTAGTTATTGAGCTTAAGGATGTTGTATTAGTTGTTGAAAGTTAGGGCCTCGGTAGAGGAACTAACTGTCATTATGGTTTTGTATATATTGGTATAAGTATATGTTGTATTTTTGGGCTACTCACACCCATTTTTATAAGACCGATTCATGTTTGCTTATTGGTGTGTTCATTAAATGAACACAGTTGATAAGTCTTGGCCGGAGTTTAGTGTTGAAGAAGATTGAAATGAACACGTTGATAAGTCTTGTGAGGTTTAGTGTTGAAGAAGATTGGTTCTTTGTTTGTGGTTTTGCGTTAGCGTTGCATTTCAAGATAGGTTTTGTTTCCCTTAAGGTGATATAGATTTTGGGTTGAGGAAATATTATTTGTATTTTCATTTGTAATTTTAATTAAAGAGTTATTGAAAAGAGATTTGTAACCTAATCTTATTTGATGAATTTTTGTAATGAAGATGACATTTGTTTAATTGAAATTTTTATTGGTTTTAATTATCCATATTTAAAACTGTTTATGGGTTTTGGGAGTTGAGAGTCCACACCTCGGAGATCGAAGAGTCGGGGAACAAATAATGTTTTTTATCTGCAGCCAAATTCGGGTATGACAACATGCCTCGCTGCCTTGATAACCTGAGAAGCTTCCTGCTCAGTCGTATCATCCTTCCTCTTCAACGAGCTGCTACGATCACGAGGCTTGAGGACCATAGTATCCAACTCAAGGGGAGAGCTACTAGACCCCACTCCCCCTTTAGGTCACCCACTCGACCCCCCGACCCCCGAGGCACCAGCACCTCCCATGGGTCGCTTAGGACCGGCGCGACTTTGGTTCCTGTCTTCCCTAGTTACCAGATCGCTCTTACGCTTATCCATTGCTGCTTCACTAATTTGACCCCGAGCCCTCCTCTTATGATCTCTCCTTTTTTCCCCCACCGCAGGACCTCCTCGTTCCACAAAGAAATGTGCAACTTCAGGCAGTTTCGCCTGTTTCTGAACTCGAGTTAACCTCACAAACTTCTCAATCACCTTCCGGTCAGTTCGCCTCTTTATAGCAAGCTCTGCAAAAACAACAAAGTAGCAGGTTTAATACAAAATCAACAGATGCAACATCAAAACAATCAAACAATATACTGGTACCCACCAGCAAAGTCACACATTCTATTCTCCACACCAAACCCTCTAGCACAGAAGTTCCCAACTAATAGCAACGACCTATTTTCCCAAGACTCATTACTCACACCGTCCAGAACGCTAAAGTTAAGAGCACGAGATCGCTTTACTAAGTAGTGTTCAATAATGTCAGCAACCTTTATCTGGTATTCACCGCTCGCGTTCAACATGTCAAACACTTTGAGCAACCGCCATGTGTTACCCACAAACTGATAGGGCACTTTGCCACAAAAATTCAAAAACGCACAGGCCAGCTTCGAGAGCGCAGTATTCTTATACCAGCCCTCAACTGCCCTTCACAGACTATAACCCCGTAGTTCGGTGGGTCGTACTTATCACTAAAGACCTGTACGTCCTGTCCTGGTTCGTGGATCTCTAGATCGCTTAAGTTTATCCCGTAAGTCTTTCTCAGATCGTTGAACGCCCTCAGCACACGTTTGTCTACAATCCTAGGAGGTAGCCCACTAGACGAAGATCTCTCATCGTGACCTGAAGTGCTAGTAACAGCAACCACAGATTCAGATCGTGCATCATCTTTTCCACCCCTAACCTCATCCTCATCACCATTTTCGCTCTCACAATCAACTGACTCATCCTTCTCCTCCTCCACATCATCCCAACCCAGGGAAACTTCGTGAATCTCATTAGATCGCGTATCATCTGAATCAGACATCTTTCTCTTATAACTCACAACTACCACAACAAGCAACAATACAGACGACCTAACAACTCAACAACAAAAAGCAAGAACAAAGCAGAGAGTTGAAGAACAACAATGACAGAAAACTAACCTGGAAGTTCTTGATGTAGTAAGTTTTTTTCTGGAAAGAGAAGCAAGAAATGGCTCTTTAGATTGCAAGCGTTGGTTTTGTGTAACCGCCCATCCAGTTCCCAATGTGTCATGATTACAGCCTAAGCCCTTGCCCGCACACGTCTACCAAAGACCTATTTTTTCAAAATTCCGAAAAAAACGGCGACACGTTTCCTCATCAACTGCTAAGATTCTCTCACGTGCCAACCACGTGTAAGCTATCACTCCACATCCATTCGTCTACCCACACGAGTCGGCCTCCATAGTACGGTCGGGTATTTCCATTCAGGCTAGTCCATTTCTTCACCCTTGCTCAACACGCGCCACTGTTTTCTCTCAGCATATCGCTTCAATGAACAACACGACCTACTGAGAGGGGGCTGTGTGAAGGAGTGGTATTCTCATTCAGGAATATCAAGCACGTGTTCAGCATAGTGGAAATACCACACCAACCTCTGACCTAGTTCTCCGAACTACCTTCAGAATGACCTACATCATTAACTCATGTCCACGAGTTACGAGATCGCTCTAAAACAGATCGACTCGTACATCATTACACAGATCGTTCTATATCATGACTCAGCCTATTTTCTAGAAGCAATCATTACCAAAGCCTTACTTACTCAATCACATACCGCAAATTACGAACCACTGTAACTACTCCCCATTATTACAAACTTCCTACCAACACCATTCCAATACTCCTTCTCAATCTCAACCCTACATTTGTGGTTGTCAGTACACGTGTGGGATAGAGATCCACCTTCCCTAGCTATAAATACCTCTCATATGAACTACGTCAGACTTGATTCTTCTCTCCCCTCAGAATCGAGAGATAGATACGTAGGCAGTTCGCTCAAACAACGAACTCGGTCTTTTCCATTTCCAAATCTATTCTCTTTTCCCATCATATTTGTAAGGGATAACTAAAACACACCTTTACAACCTTGATCTTCTAGTTCTATGGGTTGCCCTCTGTGAGAAAGGAGTTGGGAAAGATGATTTGGAAAGTCGCTTTTGTTCATCTCCATACATCTCTTCATGTCCTTTACACTTTTCATCAGTACCCATTCCTACAACCTCAACTCACCTTCATGAATCAGATGTTTATATTCGTCTGTCTTCATCGTCTTTATACTTTTGCTTGAGGCATAGACCAAACAAGAACTCTAGAACTTTAAGCAGTGTCTTAATTGGAATTAAGAGGATAGAATTAAGCAAGATCACAAACATCAACATTGTGGAAAAGAACACCAGGCCACAATAATCCTTTCGATTCATTTTCAATAAAGGATTCTTAAATATCACAAACTTTGCGTCGGCATACACAGTCATCACTCACATCCAACTCCATGCATTTAGACAAGGCGTACAATCTAAAGCTAGTTGCTGAACTACCTAGTAAGATGGTCAGGATCTGGGTTACGACTACTACTCCCATTGACCAACCATAGGCAGAACTCCCGCCACAAATTTCCAAAGTAAAATATCTAACCGCAGGTAGTATTAATGCAAGTAAAGATAGTACGCATAACCCCGCAACAATATATAGTTCGATGTTTCTGCATAGCACAAATTGAGGATTATAGTTAAAACAATACAACTCAACTTCAGTCTCTGTAACATACTTCTTTGACCCTTTGTAAAGAGATCTTTATTATGATCAAGTGATAAGTCCTTTTCACAGGCCACCACCACAAAACAGATCCACAAAATTGCGAGCATTGCTAGCATAAAAGTCATGATAATGAAATGCTCTATTTTGAACAAGAAGATAATGCCAGTGAACGTTTGCATAGCAGTGTTGAAATAAACAGTTAATACCAAAATGCTCAAAGCGACCATGTTTGTAAATGATTCAGAATTTGTACTGATTCCAAGAGAAGGCATGAAAAAGCCCATAGCTATGCATATGAAGACATTCCCAGTAAGCTTTGAAATCTGGTCCTCAACACTCGGCATAGTTGTCGTTAAATCTACCGGGATTTTTGAAGCTATAGACAAGAGAGTCAATGTGAGTGAATTAAGTGAGAACATTCTACATGGTAACCATCGTTTTCTATGACGAAGACCAGACAGAACATCGTAAAGCATAGCCAGGAAAACACACCAAAGATGCTGCTGCAATGTACAGGCCAATTATAGGCACAGGATAAGAATACCTGGAATCATCTACCACTACCTTGATGCAGCCATGCTTTCCCATCGTTCTAGGTTGGTTAGTCAGACAATCTAGCTGAGTGACTTTCAATTTATCTTGCCAGATGACTTGGTTTGATTGTTTTCTTTTGGTCAGGTCAAGCACAAGACTTGCAAATGGTCACATAGACACATACACATCAGATGTCGGCATTTTTAGTGGATCCTTTTAGTTAAGGACAAATGATTTGATGGAATCTTGGTTACATTTGGTGGCATGTCACGCCAAACAAGGTAGTCGCACTTAATTTTTAACATCATGCCTAGTTTTTTCAGAAATCCAATAACAAAGACAACCTTCCAAATGAAAATGGCGACATCTTTTTGCTGTATTCCCTCTAACAAGACCACGTTTGAGATGAAAATGGCGACATCTTATGGTCACAACTCAGTGAACTCACAACCAGACCTTGGAGCTCTTGTCCTAAATGTTTTTGAGATACTGAATCCCACAGGAAACAACAACTGATATAAAGCTACCAAGTCTACCAACGATTCAGTTTTACAAAGGATGCCTAAGAACTCTATCATCAAACTCTTCTACAGGGCTATCAATTACTTCTACGAAGCATGTGGGAGTCGAGCCACAACAACTTTCCATACATAGATTTTCAAGTTATGAGAATGTGAGTGCTCACAAGTCACAACTAGCAGCCATAAATAGATTTGGACGAAAATGCAGTTTTTAGCTCTTTAACAGAGTGTAGTTAGATCAGGTTAAGTCTTTAGCGTCCGTCTTTGCGAACCTTTAGAAAGATCCACAGGGGACGTCATCTTCTCAATCTTAGTCCTATTTTCTTCATTCATCAATGTGAACATTCAGGTGAATCTTACAAGTATACTTGGATTTTCTTAAAACGTTGTGTATCAAACTATACATATCATCCAAACTCAAAGTAACAACTTAAAAAAATCCCTTTTGGATTGTGTGGTACTGTGGTCTAAACGTCATTATACGCACCAGGCTCTTGACAGTATCATTAAGTCAGACTGCAAATGCATTTCTTGACAGTATCTTACTAATCTAATTCTAAGCACCAGGCTTCAAAATAAAACAGTCCAGAAAGTCAAGCGGCTGGGAATAGAATTTCTACAGGCTTTAATGGAGGACGGCAGAGAAGAAACACCTTTTCCCGATGCCCTTTAACTTGGCTTCTGACCAACCTTGGCCTATCCTGTATGCCTCAACCTGTCATCACAGTCACAAGTCTTGTGATCAAAATAACCTTTTTCTTGAGAGGGAAGATAAATAAAATATAAAATATAAGTATATCATAGTGATAGAAGTCTTGGTGTAGATTAATACAGTATCAACCATGTTGTTGCCCTCGTTCTTCCCTCCAATAGCATAAATTGTCTCTCCGATGACCGGTGCCACAAAGTATCCCCTAGGTTGCTTCATTTCATCGCCTTCCAGCCATGAGCCCATCCGAGGATCAAAAACCTCAATGCTAGGAACATATGAATGTCCATTATAACCACCCAAAGCGAATCTGCATTTAAAATCATCCATCAAATAGTTTTCCCCACAATGGGCCAAGATTGGATAGCCAAAACACTAGCACATCATAATATGGTCATGTGATTTTTGAATGAGCACATGCATTTATTTTATTTATATATTCTATGAGATCAAGAAAGCTCTCGTTAGGCAAAAGGAGTTAGTTATAAATTCCATCCTACATTTCTCAAGATGGCATGAGCTAATACATAAGATTATAATGTACAGGTCTCGAAACAGATTCTGGTGGCTTGCGCTTAGGCTGATCTTACCATGTAAATTTTCCTTCGACCTCTTTAAACTGAGGACGGGAGTATCAATTGCAAATATTCGAAATGAAACCCTAGTGACCTACCATTTTCATTATCACCATTATAGAGTTGGTGGTTTGAATGGATTGAGTGGTGCCCAAGGACCAATATGTACAACGTTGAACTGGGATAGGGGTTCACAATAATGGATGACTGGGGACAACACTGTCAGGATTTGCAATAAA
The DNA here is from genome assembly GCF_015680905.1 of Coptis chinensis. Taxonomy (NCBI): domain Eukaryota; kingdom Viridiplantae; phylum Streptophyta; class Magnoliopsida; order Ranunculales; family Ranunculaceae; genus Coptis; species Coptis chinensis. The sequence continues at coordinate 92,568,803 of NC_141462.1, forward strand.
GAGACATTCTCATCAGTTACTTTTAAAATAGGAAACAACATGAACTTACAATTTTCCATGAAAAACAGTCAAGGTGTGACTGGCCCTGCATGTGTTCATACTTTGAAGTCTGGACCAGGAAGCTTCCCTAGGATCAAATCGTTCAGCCGATCTGCAACAGTAAAGGATTGAGTTAATTAGTAGGATGAATCTCCCATTCTCCCAAGTAGTGGCAATGTTTCTGCTTGATTAATATTTAAAATTTGATATATAAACAGGTGGAACTTTCTCCCACCATTTTCTAGTTCTATAGATAGCTTTGCTTTTCTGCCTTGCTTGTAAATATAGCATTCTATTTAAAGGTGGCAAACTGACAATAACCTCAGAAATTTTAAGATGGGTTTAACATAAAATCCAATTCCTCGGATGTCTAACGCCAGAAAGAGAAGGTAAAATTTTGTATGCCCTCCTATTCATTATGATATGGTAGAAAATCCATAAATTGGAGGTATAAACAGAAACAATGGTAATGCTGGAATTGAAAACTGCATTAAATGAAGCACCAACTTGATGCCATGGGGTTGTGACCTACTCTCATTCACATTATATGTTCTGTCCTTCTATGTAATGTTAGGTTTCCGCACACCACCATGGGATCACACACTTTATATGGCTGTGTCTTTCTATGTAAATTGTAATGTTTAGTGTTGGATCTCCCTAGTACCGATATTATCCTTATTTAATTATCCATAGGTGTGGGGTTTTATCCTGAAAAGGCCTCCATACCAGTTGTAGTGAGATCCCACCATTTTAACACATAATGAACTCTCCACTTATCCCATGTGGGACCACCAGATTTCGGTCCACATTCTTAACATGTAATTATAAAAGTTATGCACTTCCAAAGACAAGTGCGAAAAAAGGCATTGAAGGACGGAGGCACTTGGAGAAATAAATGAAGATGGGGGTGTGCAAAGCCCAAGCAAGACAACACATGCTGACACGTCCCACCATCCCTCGCCTAGACTGAATGAGATAAGAAAATAAAAAGTGATTTGTACTTGAGAGAGAGAGAGAGATGTGCACACACATGCACAAACACACCCTCATGCTCCCATTTGTTGAATGAGTCAAGGGGAGATATTTGGGAGGTCTATCTGTTCTAAATGAAGATACATATTTTACAAGAAGAAGAAAAAAATCAGCGCAAGTGAACATTAATCAGCTTACTAAAAGAGTTGAAAAGTTTTATAAACAATCCATTTAATAACCAGAAATGGTGCTGATAGCAATTTTAAGATGAGCTATTTTTTTCAAGCAATGAACATGGTGGGTATCTTCCAAGGTCCCTAATAAGGTTGTTGGTAGCAAGGCCCAAAATATCGATATCGATGAATATATCGGTGTACCCAAAAACCGATATATATCGGACATATCGGATATATCCATTTTTTTGGTAACCAGTCCAAACTATTTAAAATATCGGGTATATCGGAAATATAATATCAGAAATATCGGATATATATCGGAAATATATTGGAAATATCGGATTTATATTTTAAAATCAACCGATATATACGATTATATCGAAATATGATTATATCGGCGATATAAAGTTTCATATCGGGGAAAAAAAGTTCTATATTCGGTAGATATATGTCGGAAATATCGATGTCGGTGTACCAAAATACCGATATATATCGGCAATATATCGGATATATCAGCGATATTTTGGTCCGTGGTTGGTAGAGAAGGTCTGGAAACTTCAGTGAACTTAAAAGACATAAACTATCTTGAAGCTGGGGGAAAGAAAGGGGCTTACTTCAAGTATGTGTTTCCATCATATCCGCCCACAACATAAAGTGCACCATCAAGCTCTGCAGCGGCAGAAGAAAAACGCTGCAAAAGTTGAAGAAACATCTTATTTATATTCATGGTCAAACAAGAATTGAAGCATAACTACACAGGATTGTGTCTGCACAAGCTATGCATAACTCTTGGAAAATAAGAAATTGAAAAAAAAAATCTTATATGTTATAAATAAAACAATTCAGCATATAATTGGAGGTGAAAACTCTAAGTGATAATTCCCAAGGGATTGAAACTATTAAAGAAAGAAACGGGTGCATCTTTTGGCATTTTTGTTCAAGTAAATGTAAATATTCCATGAGAGTGCCAGTGGCCCACTGGTCAAGAATTGGGAATTGGGAAGAATTGGGTTCGAGCACATTCTCACCTAGGTATTCCCACAAATAATTAGTATTCTGACAAATCAAAGAGCAAGTAGTATAAACAATTTCCTCTAATCAAACGATTGGAGTGTATATATATCTATGTGTTAAAGCAATAATACGTATCAAATTCGTATGAATTTCAAGAATAACAAGTTCTATAAATTCTTGAGGCGTGTTATACACACAGGAAGAATAAAAATACTCATAGTTGTACACTGATACATTGAAAAGAAAAAATTTGTGTCTTCAAACGTTCAAGACTGGTCGAAAATATAAATCGCTTTAGATCTCTGGAATGCAACATATGTATGAAACATGAAAAGACAAAGATTAACAGTCATGATCATAAAACATAAGAAAAGTCAGAGTTGTTAAGTGCATCTCTTTCTCATATGATATTTTGTCAACATGTTTCCCCTTGTGCGAGGTAGTCACGTGTTATTTAACTCGTAAACACAATAGAACATAAACGAAAAGGAGGCTTCTAAGAAAAGAGTACAAACCAACCCGAAACTGAAGCTCCCCTGTTACTTAAGAATCCCACTCATGGATGAAAGCCTTGGGATAGAAGTGAATAAGGTTCTTCTTTGCATTATATAATAAGGTGCATCTATTTCTTTAAGAAACAGATAATTTTCTAGATTTTGAACCTTTAGGCAATAGCAGAAGTTACTTTAAATGGCAAAGAAAGGGTATGGAAATAATGTTTATGATAACAAAGGTTATTTCATCAACACCTATAAGATCACATTATTTTGGCACAAAAAGCTAATCTTGACTGTATTTGGCAAAATGGAGTGGGACAAACATGAGTCCTGTCAAATCTAAAACATACAAACAAATTAGGTACTTATTTGCTTTCACTTTTAATGTATTGTTTGTGTGTGTATGTGTGCAACTGTGTTTCTTCTTCTACCATTTGCATTGCAGGGCAAGGGTTATGGTTTGAGAAAATTCAGCTTTAATTAGCTCTCCATTCATTCACAAGCCAACAGATGTATGAAGAACATAGCTTGGTCTTCAGAGCAAGACTTGCTAACTTATAGCACACTATACATGTATTTCACATACATATTTTGATCTTCAGACATGTTACCAAGGTACACTATTGAAGTATTGAGTAAACCAAAAATATGTTAACGTGTGGGTACAGCATGTTTAGCCATCTTGGCTGTTGTGTGGGGCAATCACTCTACCTAGACCATGCTACAAAGGGAAAAAAAATGTACTTCATCATATTCCAATACAATAATCAGTCATATTCAACAAAAATAGTAGATAAATATACCTGTTGTAGCATCGAATGGGAAGGAATCCACTTTTCAGAAGTTGGGTCAAACATTTCAACCTCCTTAAAACACTCTTTGCCATTTCCACCACCGATTGCATATATCCTATTACCCAAAGAAGCACTTGCTAGACATCCTTTTTTCTCATGTAATTTAGGACATGAGAACCACATGTTACTCAACGGATCATAGCATTCAACTTCAAAAACATAAAACATGAGTCACTTCCTTGCAAAGCAGGAAAACCGCGAATGTAAGAGCTGGAAAAAGAGCAAAAGTAGTACCTGTATCATACCACAGATTGCTATAGCTATTCCAACCACCAAAGTTGTAGATAAGACCATTCAGCACAGCTGCGGAGGCATTCGATCGTAGAGAGCTCATTGGCTTGACAGATCTCACAATATCTTCATATGGTGAATAGGAATTCACTGTTGGCAACCATGAGACACCATCGTATCCTCCCATTATAAAAAGCATACCTGAATCAGATTTATCAATAGGCAGTTCACTAATACACGCATCCTTCCAGACTTTGATGCCAGCTGTTGAAGGATTTTGCAACTGAGACTCCAACAACATAACATGATCTCTTAATTGTTGCAGCAGAATCCTTGAATCGGCCTGACATGCCAAACTATATTAGTTCCAAACGCATTTTAAAATCACAAAGAAAACACAGCAGACACACACTAAAATGTAAATTTATACAAATATGGGTTTTCTTGCAAATTTATCAAATACATTCACCAACAGGAAGAATGCCTACAACACCCAATGACAGAAGAGAGCACAAACAAGTAAACACATGCATAACCAAAGGGAAGTAAAAAATGTTTGTTTATTCAACTCCGAACAACAAGAGTATTTGAATCATTAGAACATACATAATAGATGTTACCTTTATCTCAAAACAATAGTGGCCATACAGATAAACAGCTTATATATAAAATTCTAAGTTTGAAATTTTTTCAACACAACACCAAGTATAAGTGGTCAGATGCTAGTAGAGCATACCGAACCACAGTAGGCACTAATAACTACCAAGAAAAATATACAAATGGAACAGAGCTTAGGAACTGAGTGAAAATCTCACATTGTTAACTATTTCCTTATAAAAAATTACTACTTTAAAAGAAATCATTGACATTATTAAGTTAACCTTTGAGTTCTCTTATCCCCCATCACATGGTACATCCATGACTATAAAACACAGAGTATCCAAAATTAATATCCGTTCAATTGCACTAGGCAAGGATGATGAAGTCCCCAAGTAACAAAAAGAGATGCAACATATCCATCATCAATGTCCAATTCACGCACTAGCAAACGAACTACACGTCTAGGATACTAGAGCAAATGATTGTTAGGTAAGAAAAAAATATGTCAAGAATGTAACCTATAAGCAATCCACTCATTTTTACACAGACAATAAAGTTTTTCAAAGTTCGATAATACTGTAAAGGTTGGCAATAATTGCAGTTACAGCATAAGGACCAATAGTGTATCCAATTTCAGATGCTACGAACTCAACTACCAATTAGGGAACTGAAAAAAGCACAAAGCTATACAGCTATACTTATCATTACCAACACTTTTAACAGTAATTGACTTCTATCATTTGATAATGAAAATCTTTTACCAGATTTAAAAAAAAAAAACTTTTAACAGTAACAAAGTTATTAAAGATATTTAATATGTTTGAGCAGAAGTACCAGGTCTTTCTCCAACGCGCAGGTCCTGTTATGTTGGTTCAAAGAAAAAGCCTTTACCCCTTCCAGTTCTTGCTTCAACTACAGACAACATTTGATAACCAAAAAGTTGGTTAGCCACCTAAAGAGTGAGTATTGAAGTAGAAGAAGAAACAATAATAACAATATTAAATAAAATAAAAATGCTACAGGAAGTCAGGAAACTAAGAGCATCAAGAGAGTTTAAACAGTTAAATACCTGATCTATTCCAGATGGAGGGCCAAACAAGTTAGAGGACATATCTTCGTACTTCTTGGATGCTAAGTTGTCGCCTGTCCCACAAGGAAAATAACCATCTTCTGTTTCTTCCTCGGAATTCAGATTTTCCCTGTTAAAAGCCCATCACTTCAGCTTGAAATAAACACATTCCCCATATTGAACACCTAAATCTATTTTAGGTTGAATAGCAGATACGTTATTCGAAACGTCTTCATACTTTTCAGCTTACAATAAACAGATTCTTACAATCTTAATCACAAAATCTATTATCAGTGGAAAGACTTCATTTTTTTTTTATGAGTGGAAAGACTTTCATACTTACTCGGATTGCAAAGGTGTTGTAGGAGAATGTTTATCCTCCACATGTGGGTGGTCCGTCCCACAAACACTGAAAACATCTATGCTTTCCTCTGAATTCGACATTTCCCTTTCAAAAGGCAATTGTTTAAGCCTAGTGAGTTCCTCTTCATCTTCAGTAGCTTCTCTATCTAATTGTGTTGTTGACGTCATCCTTTTGTCATTGCAAGGAGTAAGGCCTGAAGTCCCTTCATCTTCATCCCAACAAGACGGAGTAGATGAGCTTTCTTCCTCCCAACTAGCCTCAGAAACACTAGACTTTTTATCATCCGCCTCACTTCGTGCATCAGACTCACAAGTCTCTTTGAAAAGGGAAGCCCATGTCCGTGTACCTGGAATGGGAAGGTCTACCCCAGCAATAAGTCCCGATGTTGCAGTGACATATTCAGCTGAAGCTTCCTCAGTGATTAACTTCACTCCTTCAGTTCTAGGACTGGATACCTGGAGAGGTCTTCTAAAAGTAGCAGGTGATGACTCAAACAATGAAATCAGTTGAGAAGTCTGTCTGCGGTCAAGTTCAAACCGAAAGAAGAATTCATCAATATAGTTTTTTTGTATAACCTTCTTGTACTTCATCTCTGGCAAGAACTTGATTTGCTTCGGAATACGTACACGGACCTTGGCAAATTAAACATCATGTGATCAGAAAACTGCTTTTCTCATACATATACAGTATAGATAGACATATCACTAAAGAAAGGTAAAGAAGTATGCTGCTGCACCTGCGCAGGAAATTTAGTCTTCTGAGAACCATCATCTGTCCATGCATGTGGGTTGATATCTAACCAGCCATGACTAGCTGCCTCGAAGATCCCATATAAATTCCTACCGTTGCAATTGAATAAGAATATTGGCAGCCCTGGCACAATATTTTTGACATACGAGTAATGTTGTTTTGGTAAACCTGCACAACAGTTATTACAGATATAATAAAACTTTTGAAGAAAAACACAGTGTAAGTCCGAAATAATAGTAAATCAACAAGAAAATTAGGTATGTTAAGAAACTACCAAAAAGTTATTCTTTTCTTAAACTAATAAAAGCAAAATATGGGGTTATAAACAAACACACTCGTATCTGATAATACTGACAATAGCTATGCTCCTATGTCTTATACTGGGGCGCCAGGAAAGGGAGCACTAAAGTGTATCTGATAATGTCAATAAGTGCATGACTTGATGACAGCGATATTTGGGATGTTAATATAAGAGCCAACAACAAACACTTAATAAATTACAAGAAACCTGAACATTTACAACATCACAGTTATACTTAATCTTCACTCAATGAGGTTTATATACAAAAATAACCAGAAGGTTTAAGATATTCTTCCAAAGCAATGTGCCATAAAAACGTAGATTTAAATAAAGTAAGAGAATATACGACTTTGGTCCTGCATCTATTAAGTAAGTCTAACTTTAGAGGACTTGAATATTCTCCCTAAGCTTTTTTTCACCAGCAAAACCTTTCCAATAAAAAGTTAAGGTTTGTTGTCTCTAAAGGTGCAAATCCCCTCAATCACTGACACCCTCAGTGAATATGCATAATGGAACATGTAAGCATTGAATGGTTCATCTCTAGGATACTGTGGCCCTTCTAATGCTATCCCGTATAAATGTCGATTTGTCCTAATACAGTTCTATATGTCACCTAATTCTGATACTACTCATGATTGCATAAACAGAGTCTGCTTGGAATTGTTCAAACCACCAAATCCCAATTTTGAGTCTAGAGACCAAATGACATGCTGTAAGTAGCTTTTAAAACTAACATACTAACCAAAAAGCAGGTTTGTAAGGCACTCCTCCATTGTCTCCGTTTTACAAGCAAATATCACCCCACCAAGCTGCTCTTTGGTATAATGAAATGCAGGTGCACTGGAATTAACACCACGGGCATGTGGTATTCTATTATCAGCCAAGGTATGCCTTTCATTTTTCTTTTTCTTCATTTGTGATTCTTTTTTCCGTCCACGTCCCATTCTGTTGCGCCACAGATTCACCAAAAATAAAAAAAAAAAAACACCTTAGCAGTTGAGATAACAAAAACCCCGACAACCATACAAAGTGAAGCATAACATAATCGAAGCATTAACATTCCGAGGAAATGTTTTTCCAAAATCTCATACATACGCAGTATAACAACAACCTAAAAAAACCCTTCATAATTGATATAACAAAAACCACGAACTAGCATTAATACGTTTTGCAGTATAACAAACAAACATGAACATCAGCCAAAGTACATTCAATGTATAAACGACAAATGAGGAAGCACAAATTAATATCACAATAGATTAAAACATCAACCATTATAATATCTACCCCTACTTTGCACACACACAAATAAGTCAAGTCAAGTCAAGTCCAGTCCAGTCACGCACACAAACAAATCAGTAATATCAATCTAAATAACTAAACATGCATTGAACTAGTATGAAACTTAAAATCTGTTAAAGTTAACCTAAATAATAAACTTATCATAACAACAAAATCAAATAAATAGTACAAATAAAAACAGTAAAAGAGAACTTACTTGAAGAAGATGAACCGGTCAAACTTGTTTCAAAACACAATGTAGTAGTAGTAGTAGTAGTAACGTAGTAGAAAAAAAAAAAACTCAAACAAATAGATCTTTGCGAAAGGATCTACGTTTCTTTTGTGAGTGAAAATGTGTTAGAAAAAGAAAATAGAAAAACAAAAAGATGAAAAACAAAATAACAAACGTTATTTCTAGCTCAAATTTCATTAAAACTGTGGTTTTCTAGTAGCAGTAAAATGTTTTGTTGAAAACAAGAGGTTGGAAAAAGAATGTGTGTGAAGAGTGAAGAGAGAGAAGATGGATTTTTAGTTGTGTGGGTTGTTCTGAACTTGTGAGCTACTTACTTATATAAAACGATTTTTGTTTTTGTTTTTTATATGGGGAATGGATGGGAAATGGGAAAATTTTAGAGAGACACGCGGTGAGTTTTGATGGGTTGAAGAGAGTAGTACTTGCTGCTCATTAACAGAAGTGGAAAAGATGGAGTGATGGAGCGCGAAAAGTTGAACCTTACCGTACAGTTTTTTTAATTTAAAAGGAAGGACTACTACGTGTAATGACACGTCATTGGTGGCAGTTTCTGGACATGGACGTGATTGATGATCAGCTTTTGCAGTAGATATTTTTCTACTTCATTTATTATTCAGAATTCCCACCAAAATATCTACTGTGCATATTTAGAACTTAAAACGATACTTTCGGAAGTATTAGATAGTCCGATATCAAGTATTATCAACAAACAATCAATCAGCGTGAGATTCCTTTCTGTTTCTGTACTTCAAAAGGCAGAAACAAACTCTGCAAACGGTTGACCGGACCAAATAGTATCAGGCATACGGCACACCTCAATTTTGAGCTGTGATGGGTTTCATCATCATTGTCGATTGGTCCTTAAGATGGCGTGTGATCAACTGTTTAAACTTTAAAGCATGAACATTTGAAGAGGCAGCTCCAGAATCAGAGTTCCTTACAAGCTCCATTATTCACTTTACAATTTGATGTGCGGTTATGCATTTCTATTGTCTTTTGTACTTTAATAATTGTTGGATCATTTTAATTTGTTTAACACATTTGACAGAAATGATCTCCCACGTAAGCAACTTCTAATTATAATTTTACAACTAAATCCATTTATCATGATTCAATCTTTGTCGGCAAAATTGAACAACTGCCCTAAGTCCCTAACAACAGCTTGCTTATTGGAAATCTAAACGGGGTGTGCTGGAAGTCTGGAACATGGACACTTGTGTCTTGAGCTAGCACAAAAGGTAGGGTTAGCCACCCACGCCTACCCGGCGCCGGGCCTTGAGTTTTTGGTGGCCGAAAGCCAAATATTACATTGTGGCTCTTCATATACTAAAATTTCTTTTGATTTTGACTTTTTGAGGTAATACTACAATGTACTGTAATTTAATTTTGTGAGACATTTTAACATTTGTTCTATGATAAAAAGAAAAAAAAAAATAGTCAGCAATTTAATCCAACTAATTTGTAATTTTGTGATTAATTGAAAAAAGAACAAAAATTATTGATAGTGGGTGATTAACCCCACAATCAGCACTAATTAGTCAATTAGTAGTGGGTTTTAAAATTCCAGTTATTAGGGGAACTAGGAACTATGAAATGAATGGGTAGTTATAGTTAGTAAGGGGGGTTGTCTGATGAAAAGATTTGTTTTGTTGATTAGATCATATTATTGTGTTATGAGGAACATTGTTTGATCATCTTTTGCTTTTTAAAAAGCCCATAATTTAGACACTAGTATATAGCTCGTATCCACGTTACTGTTTCAAATTAGGCCCAAAAGAACTCCAACCAACCAAATGATAAAAGCCAGCCCACAAAGAAGTCATTGTTGACCAAATCAACAATGATCAAGTATTATTTCAAATTAACACTTTCAACCACATATATTCTATAAGACTTTGGATCTGCCATGTCATAATTTGTGAGAATACTAGTATTTGCTCGTCGTACGACACAGATATGTGTGCCTTCGTCGCCCCGACGCGCATCCGCCCTCGTGCGATTACGGATCGTCGCCTTTAAGCGCCGCCGGCAAGATCTGTCCCCGTGACGACGGATCTGTAGCGCACCTTTGGTGCCCTCAATGCGCATCCGCTTTCTTGTACTGAGATCTGCGCACCTTTCGGTGCCGATGGCGCGATCGCCTCGTGATGATGACACATGATACGCGTCGAAGGGGACTTCGGCACCCCCAATGCACATCCGCCCCCGATATATAGATGAATCCCGGCGCCGACGCCAAGCATCGCCCCGTACTAAAAAAAACTCCAACCGAAGCCCGACTAAAAAAACTCCAATTGAAGCCTATTAGAAGCCCGACTAAAAAAACTCCAATCGAAGTCCAGTAGAAGCCCGACAAAAAAGTCCAACCGAAGTCCACTAAAAGTCCAGCAGCATTTGTTGACTTCAAGAATGATACAACACTCTTGTTCCACACTATTAAACAACCCACACCTCATAAGTCCTAGGATTTGCCACCTCATAAGCTAGATCCAAAGGTTAGGGGGTGGTGTTGGATGTCCAGCACCACCCTTCTTTGTTATATAGATTTTGTAGCCACTGGATGGGGCCTTGCGGGCCCACACCAAGCCTTTTTATTAGATAGATAAGCCACATAAACCTCAAACCCATACATCTCTTATTAAGCATATCAATCATTTTACGTATGGATGACAAATTATCATATGGTGGACTTAAGTGGTGGTCTCAAAGTTTGACAAAAAAGCTATCTAGGACCCAAAGCAGTTGCTTGTGTGGCTTTGCCTCGGGGCTGCCACTCCGCACCTAGTCGAACCAACATATGCAAGGCGGAAACCTAAAATGGGGCCTTATGTGAAGTGGGAAAAACATGCATAATTTTTCTTCTCCACACTATATGATAGTCAGGTTTTCAAGAATCCCCTCTCAACTATCGAGTAGGCAATTTGTGATCTCCTTATTTGTTCAATCCCCCCCCCTCTTTGTTTAATAATTTATTTGTTTAATAATTTAGACAAACCTCTTTCTTAATGTCACTTAAAGTATAAAATAATCCCCCATTTTCCCCACTGAAATTAGAGTAAGCTCTCTTTTATTAGTAAAATTTAGAAAAAACTCTCTAATGTCACTTAAAAAAAATATATAATTATCCCCATTTAAAAAAAAAAAAAAAAAAAAAAACTAGCATCTCGGCACGGCGCTTCGGTTACACTCTTATTTGGTGCTCATTGTATTGAAAAAACATAAAATAAAATAGGGACAGTTTCGTAATTTACAATATAGGGGCAATTTCTTAATTTAATACAAAGTATAAGGACTATTTTGTAATTTAGATATAATATAGGAACTGCTATATAATTTATCGTAAAGTATAGGGATTGTTCAGTAATTAATATAAAGATTAGGGACGTACTGTTTTGTAATTTACGTAAAGCATAAGAGTTGTTCCGTAATTTAAAGTAGTTAGATGGCAGTTTCATAATTCATTGGTAATATAGGGATAATGTGCTAAATCAAAAGAGAGTCGTTTGAATTTTATTGGTCAAATGCCAATTTACCCTTCTCTCACATATGTTATTACATACTCTCCCTTTTAACTATGTTTGTAATAATTGAAACTGCAGAGGGGTATAATGGGGAAAGGTCATTGTTCACTGAACAATTCTCTTTAAGGTAGTTAGATTAGAGGAGCGTCCCCTATATAATTACTATACAATTACCAATTATAATTAGAATCTAAAGAAACCATCCTAACTATCGATCTCGAAAGACATGTTTCAAGATGTTAGAAAAAAAAATCGATGCATAACACGGTTTGCATACTTGTTTTAGTTAATAGAAGAGGGGTGTGCAGTGCGAAATCAAATCGCCTCTAACGGGAAGTTTTGGTCTATAAGGGCATCACCAATGGGGCCTTTATAAGCCCATCTACTCTATCTTTAAATTTGAGAGACCAATACAAAAATGGGCTTCCAATGCAGCCTGATATTCACACTTTGCAGTCTAAAGATTTGGATTCTCTACTCCGTTCAGTGTAGACTCAAGTCCTTACTCACGTATCTTCATGTGTTTAGATCGAGTAGAAATTCGAACCAACCTAAAGTCTAGGACAACTTACAACCTTGTTATTATGCTCTTTAGGAAACTAGTGAGTAAGTTTTTATTTTATGATTAGTTATACTAAAATTACTTAGCTATTTTTTATATTCTTAAGGTTACGTAATCATGCATACTAAAACAAAGTAAAAATTGATTTATAGAAAGGTGTGGAAAGTTAATTCTCCTCATGTGAAAACAAATTTCTATTGTTTGACTCTAGTTTATTGTCTCTTAATCTTCCTAGAATTTATATACAAATCCTAACAAAGATCATATTTTTGATCCCTAACAATATAATTCATCTCTGACATTATATTATTAGCATGTAGAACAAAAGCAATGACCTATCTCTAAGTCATCACCTTGATTCCTAACTAGACTCTACACCAACTATCATTTTGGGGTAGGATGTAAAGTCTAGTTTGTTTTTCCTAAACAACTTACTAGAAAATCCATACAAAAGTGGTCCCTCACATGAGTATCATTAACCCTCCACAAAGGGAAGATTTAGCTCATGATCATAAGATTACAATGATCATGTGTTATGTATACTAATGAGAAAGAGGAAAAAGAAGAAGAATAATAGAAGAACTAACTTGCCTTAAGAAATTGAGATTTTATTTAGAGAAACAAGAGTTGCTACCATTAAAACTATTACAAGCTTTTTTACCTCCAATTCAAACTAAAAACTAAATTACAAGACAAGGAAAATGAAAAAGGAGTCAAGTGGAGTTAATGCTCCCAAATGTGACTAATGACTTTTTCCCAAAATCAGCCCACTTAACCTTTCTCTCCTCTCCTCCCATGTGAAATCACTTCCCCTCACTTATTACAAACCTATCTAAAAAACCAAATCATGCCAAAATTTCACTATTTTGGATAAACATCATTTAACCACATACAAGGTGTCCATTTGTGCCAATAATTTCGCACTTTTGTCTTGACATGCTCCATGATTGATGACTCATCTTTTCTTATGGGCCCAGAAGGTGGGTCCATTTGCTATGTCCATTTATGGGCCTAGATTTCAATTTTTGAAATTTCTGGCCTGAGATAAAGCTAGTCGTGCTGATCATCTGGACAGCTTACTTGCCGAAACCGAAGTCCAGGTTCAAGAGATATGAGCTCCAAAAGTTGATGCGTTTCTTCCCCGTTTTCATTGAGCTTCCCACGGCTGATTTGGAAGACTTCAGATATACACCGTTCTCGTGCTTTATCGCAGTTTTAACCAATATTTTCATGTCTACTACAAAAACCTGTAAAAGTACGAAAATATAATTATTTCATGATTATTAAACATATAATTTACCAAATTGATGTCTCAATAGGGTTTAATATTACAATTTTGGGTGCTTATCACACTACCCCCAAACAGCACTTTGCTTGTCCTCAAGCAAAGAAGAGACATTAAAATAGATAAGTGGCCAAAAATATGTAGTCCTAATCTAAATCTCGTTTTGCAGAGTACGGTTGCATTGACTGTATGTAACAAGGCCTTAAACCACTAGGAATTCCCTAGTAGACGAGTTATAGCCTCGTGAGAGTTTTCCAGAGAAAATACTCACAAACTTCATCTATACTACAATGATTCGGTAACAAAGGCTTGTTTCCTAAATTAATCTAAGATATCTATACATCTCTTGAGCGGGGAACGAGGATTAATTCCTTTGAAATTCAAGTTAATATGCATACAATAATTAAAACATCTACATATGAACATGCATACAGTGAACTTTTACATTGAAAGCACAAGCAAGGCCATTTCTGGATCCTTCGGAGAGCGTCCTTAAGTAGGTTCTCACAGGTATGTGTCAAAACACAAATTCTCTCATATTTTTCACTCAAGTTTTGCTAACTTGAGTGTGTAGTGGGCATACATTTCCTCACATACTCGATGACAGTCAGAGGAGCCGAGGTCGATCAATCACATCTTTTACTTATTATCACACCATCCTACTCCTAATTGAGCTAGATGTCTTTATTAGGTATTATAGGGCTTAGGTGGTAGTAAAGAAGAAAATGAAAGTGGAAGATAAAAAATGATAAGTATGAGAGAATAAGGTCTTTAAGATATTTACACTTGAGAAATCCTTGTTTTTTTTTCCTACTTCTACCTGAGTTTTCCTACTTTGCTCTTAAGCCTTTGTACTTATTTCATTTTTTATTATTATTTTATTATTATTTTTTTAAGGCTTAAGAAACATGATTTTATTTTTCTTTCCTGAAGCAAGTAACTAACTTTTATTTAGGACAAATCTTTCTCTTTATTTTTCTACATTTCATCTTATTTCTCATACTCATCATTTAGGTAGGTTCTTTATTTGGGGTTAATAGATGGGTAATGAATTTTTGGTAAAAGTGAAAGGTTTGATGAAAGGTCCAGTGGAGTTACTAGCGGTAAAATTTGTAACAGGTAAGAATTTTTAGCTATGTCGATCCAAAGAAGGCCTAAATTCTCGCCTAGGGTTCGGATGGTGATCAAATAAGACGCGTGATTTTCTCTATTCGAAAAAACTACTCCTCTGTGTCATCACTCATAAATCACTCATATCGAGGCTTTTTGGTTAGATTCTTACAGGATTGATAGTTTAAGTAGACTAACCGTGGGTTCCAGAAACTTACTATTATGTACAATCGATGATACTCAGTGCATAAATATTAATGAAAAGATGTAAAAACTATTGTATACGTATTATCTTAAGTTTCTTAAAAATGAATCTTAATTTGAATGCTAATGTGAAACTTCTAGACAATTTTCATTATTGAAAAAGAAACAAGACTTTGTCACTAAGTGCATTTACTAACAAGAAAATAGAAATTATGTACAACTTACAAGTTGCATAATTTTTGCTATAGGTTTAAAGTACCCCCAAACTGAATGAAGCTTAGTCCTCGAAGTAAAATAGATAAAGAAAGGAATTACTTGAGAACCGTGAGCAAAATTAGGGCTGGACTGCTGGAACAGAAAGTTGTTGTAACATAATATATTATACAGAAATAAACAAGGAAAAACAATAGCACATTATATACAACTATATACAATTAGATATATGTACAATTTCCTACTTAAGTTTACCATCCAGGATGTGGTGATGTTCTAGCGTCTTCTTTAGTGAAATGCATTTCCTTAGCATCGCGCCAAAAGATAATGTTTTGCCAAATGGTGGCCCATTCTTGTTCACCGGATTCGTTCAAATGTTTCAACATCTTATCATCGTCCGGATAACAACAAACATGTCTCAAGTACCGTGCAGGACATCTCCATTGCCTAAACCTTAATGAACGAATGATTTTGTTTGCTGGGCACATATAATCTATCTTGACCCAGTCATGAAAAGTAGTAGAAAACTGTGGGAAATGTGTCTTCATGATTCGGCAAGCGGTTACAGATAAAAGTATATACTGATCCTGAATAGTGTGAGCTCATTTTAGATTGGAGATAACACAGTTGAAGATATCAAAGAATGTATGACCTTGAGCAAGCGCATTGAAGACTACACAGACAACATCATTGGCGGTCGAAAAATGTCAATCTCCCATGATGTTCAGAAGGACAAACAACATCGCATTCCACACATTCATGGTCATGCTGGCTAAGAGAATGGTGGTGTCTGGCCATCTGCCAAGTTCATCTCCTTCTTCTTTAATTGCAAGACCATCACCGTATGCTGCGCGAAAAGCAGGCCATGAAAAGGAACGAGTAGAGTTGTAAAAAATGTATGGCCATGTTGCTGATGGCTCGTGATATGGAAGGTCCAAAATTAGGGCAAACGTTGGCTCATAAAAGATATGGTGTGTGCCACCAACTTGGATTGTGAATCCGTCTAAGAAAAAACCGTGAGCAGTGTTGAATGCTGGTGTTTCTCCCATATTGGCATAAAAGTAGGCCGCCAAACTTGGAGAATAAGTTTGGTCAGGGTGAAGAACAAGGGAAAACCACCTGATGTTAGTGATGTAATCATGGAAATGAAGGCCATAAGCATTGGAATCTATCATAGCCTGAAAGGATTGCTCAAGAATGGTTTTCGGAGATGCCATACTTGATGAAGATGCTACGTGTGATGAAGAAGCCATGTGTGATGCAAAGATTCCTGACAGAGTATCAATCAGTATACTGAGAAAATGTCCAAAAAGAAGTAGCCACGTTGCGAATAACAACGTGAGAGTCCTATCGGAAGGAAATCAAGTATGTCGCCCATGCTTAATGGATAAAGATGTGTATGAAGAAAGTGTCCAATAAAGTTTGACTAGATGGATGACAGAGTATGGAAGAAGATAGATTCCACGCCGAAAAACTTAATTAATAATAATTATTTTATTTTATTTTGTTTTGTTTTGGGGAAGTTGAGTTTTGTAAATACAAACCGACTTTTTTTTAAGGAAGAAAATCATAGATCACGATAGTTTGATTCTCTATTAGGAGAGTGTGATTTTCCAAGGATTGAGAGTGAGTTTCCAAGATTGCCTCCTGGTGAGCATTGTGCATTGCTTGATGTTCTTGGAAATTCATAAGATTTTTTATGATGATTTCCTGACGTGCGTGTAGTGCCCGCATGCCTTGGTGAAGAAAATAAATGTCATCCATTGGATTAAAAATGTTCTGCATGACACTTTCATCAGAGAAATGTTCAGAGTATGAGCTTTGGTCCTCTTGTTAATCTGTCAGAGTATTTGGAGTCCAGAAACCAATGGCGCATTTTGTGTGAATTATAGTAAGGCCCACTTTTTGAAGAGGTATTTCTGGATAAAGAGGTGGATAACCCCAACGCATCATAATTTTTGTGACTAAAATAGGCAGAGGTGCTAACCTTTTTTTAGGCCTGGTAATCGAGTTCCAGAGATATTGAATTATGCAAAAGTCATCCCTATGATTCTGCATAATCCAAAGTAGGTGGAGTTGAGGTTTTGTCACTTCAGTTGATGATGATGTACCTGCCACATTGTGTCCTAACCGGTGGAGCCACAGCGCGTTGATTGTTTCAAGGAGCGTTGAAGAACAACGTGATGTCTGTGTCCGATTTCGCCACGAGATACAGTGGCCTGTAGTATTTGTTTGGCAGTATCAAATGGTGACTCTTGAATATGGAACTCCGGGTTATTCATTGGAATTTGAAGTATGTCGGAGATAATTTCCCTAGTCAATTCAAATCGTTGTCCATGGGCATGAAAATAGAATTTACCATGTTCATGTCTGCTAAATTGGTAGAACATCAAAACCAATTCACTGGAATAAGCAGCTTCTGAATGATATAGAATAGACATCCATCCTCGACGTACAATTTCGGTGTCAAAATATGGAGAAAACAGGTCGTCATCAAAAAAATTCAATTGTTTTTTCTCAGGCACTATCTTTCGTGGTTGATCCATTTGAAAGTATAAGTGAGGGATGGATAGTGGAGAATTCATCAAAAAAATTCAAATTTTTTTTCTCAGGCACTATCTTCCGTGGTTGATCCATTTGAAAGTATAAGTGAGGGAAGGATAGTGGAGAATTTGTGAAATGAAAATGGCTGAAAAGAAGAGATTTATAGTCAATATATGAGTCTGTATGATTCAGAATGCCACTTGCACTTAGATACAAAATTAATATGTGAAAATACAAATGAACCATGTGTTGTTGTAACATCAACTATGGGTATCCATAGTAGGTCTTTTCATGTCAGATTCCCAAAAACAATTAATGAGGTATTAAAATGATAGAAAATACGGAGGAAGGTTTCACATGGCAGTTAGACCTACACGTAATTTCAAAATTGATGATCATACCTCAATAATGGAAGATGGATAGAATAATCGAGCTGCGTGCGCGCAAATTGTTGAGGTGTACCATATAGCGTGCATGATATTTTATGAACACAATGAGTTGAGATTGAATTATTTTCATGAGTTATTGATTCTGCTTCTTTGTTATGGATTTGATAATTTTTTTATGTTTATGATAAAGTAAAAATATAATTAATACACAAAAATATTAAATAGGGGACTTCTCTATTTAATATGTAAACCGTACAAATGGTTTGAGAATTATTTAACACACCATAGTAGTATACACAACGACAAAGGGAAAGAGAGATAGAGGTTACATAGATTTAGATATTCTAAAGGATGTTATGCATGATTAGCAGTATCACAATGATAAATACTGTTATCAAGACGACTATTGTAACGCCCGTATTTTTAAAATACGTTTTTATCTATTTAATTAATTAATTTAATTATTTATTTTCAAAATTCGTCGGATTGGACTCGGGATACGTGGGCCTGATTTTCTGGGCCCGAGTCTGTGTTGGGCTTGGGTTTCGGACCCAAGTATATAAACACATTTTTCTAGAAAATAGGGTTTAGAGAAAAATAATATATTAAAAATGGAGGCAGAGCTTGAAATTTGGGTTTGCTAGAATGGGGCTGAGCTGACGATTCGACGAGGAGGGATTCGCGGGTTTTAATACAAAGTGAGTAGAGTTAACTCTCACCACTACTAGAACTATGATTTTTTATCTGTTTAGAATTCTGAATTTCTTGTCTATATATAAACCGATATTGTGTGTAGTTAGATTTTCTTTTCCCCGAAACTTCGAAGAATACTGCTCATTATGAATCCTTTCTTGTCAAAGTTTTCTTCTGTTAGATTTCTTTGGTTTAGTTCTGTTTTTACGTGTTGTTATTTTTCTTATAAATGGAAAAGCTCATTTGGAACTGTTGGAGTGCTCGAACTCCGAGGTCGGCATGGGCGCTAGTGGAAGCTTGGAGCAAAATTTTGTTGATGGAGGCCCAAATAAAATCGCTCGGTTTAAAATCGTCGAGAATAAGTTTATACAACCGTTATTGTTGGTTTTCGTTTTTATTGTGGATGATGGGGTTGAAGGGTTGGGGCTGTTTTTTTGAGTATGTTTGGAGTGTTGGGCTTTTGCCTAGACTAGGAGTAGAGTGTTTGAGTTGTGGGGGAATTTGATGAGAGGTGGTGAAAACCATCAAATTGATTTGGCGAATTCGCATTTGTCTTGCGGTGTGGGGGAGATGAGATCGAATTTTGTGTATTAAAGATGTTGGGTTCTTCTTTAGGAGTCCAACCTTTGATTAAAATGGGTGGTGTGTGGAGGAGTGGTGGCGATTTTTTGGGTGGTCAGCTGCTTTGGAGAGAATGGGTGAAGGAGATGACATCAGAAGCTATGGTTGGGCCTTGGGCGAACCAATTAGCTACTGGGCGGTTCCTTTTGTTTTAGTTTTGGGCCTTGGTTATTTTGTTTGGGCCCGATCTTATTTTGTTTTAAGGGGCCGGACCCGCGTCGGTTTTGTGTTGGACCAATTCGTTTTTAGCCTTTGTTTTGTGGACCGGTTTATATTAAAGTTTTTGGTAGAACCCACTTAAGCATTTTGGGCCGATTCAAGATAAGTTTTTTGTGCCGTTTCTAATATTCTTTGGGGCGATCCATTGGACTTAAAATAGATCCAATTCGGGTCGAGAGTAGAATAAATAAGTGGACTTTTAGACTTTCGGTTCTAAGGTTTTGGGCTTGGCGGTTAGGTCCGAACCATGAAATGAGCCCATGAGCCATGCACCTTTGCCATGCCATGAACCATGAACTATGACTATGACTCGACTGTCCGTTTAACGGAAACGGTTGGACTTTGACAATGACATTTTGACGTTGACCATGATGTGTTGACTTTGACCATGATAGGTTGACTTTGATTTTGACCATGATGGGTTGACTTTGACCGTTGACATTGGACTTTGACAATGACATTTTGACGTTGACCATGATGTGTTGACTTTGACCATGATGGGTTGACTTTGATTTTGACCATGATGGGTTGACTTTGACCGTTGACATTGGACTTTGACTTTGACCATGATGGGTTGACTTTGGCTTTGACCATGATGTGTTGACTTTGGCTTTGACCATGATGTGTTGACTTTGACCATGATGGGTTGACTTTGATTTTGACCATGATGTGTTGACTTTGACCATGATGTGTTGACTTTGACTTTGACCGTTGACTTTTCCAGTTTTTCACATATTTGACTATATGGATAAATGTAATAATAAAACGTTGTCGAATATTATATAATTTGGGTTTGTCATTATCTAATTTAGATTTGACGTGAGTAGTGGGTAAAACATATATATATTGGGCTTTGATTGTGACGTGGGACCGTTTATTTGTCTTCACGTTTTATGTGTATATTATATGGACACATATAGTAATAAAATGTTGTGGAAAATTTGGTATAATTTGTTGGTCATTATCTAAGAAAGATTTGACCTTGATGTTGTGTATTTTTGACACGCGTGACGATATTGAGATGTTAGGAGATATTATATTCCTAATACGTTATAATAATAAAAATGTATGCGATCACGTTGAAGCATTGTGACATGAGATAATATCTTTGGGATATTTATATTAATGCAATATCTTGGAGAAATGTATATACACTCCATTATTTTATATGTGAGATGCTAATATAGTATTGGTGAAATATTCTACCAGGGGTGTGTGGTGTAGTGCAATAATATATTGGCACGTGAAAGAATGAAAATGGTTATGAGGAGGTAGGCGAGATATTTCTATGTATTGTGGCTTTAGTGCAATAAGGTAATTGACCGCAGCGTGGTAATTGACCCTCGCAATAAAGCGTATGACTTTGAATAAATTACGAACGAAAATCCTAGAACCCGACTACCACAACTCATGAGATTTGCCTTGTGTGGGCTTATGTGATATGATTGACCCATGTGTTGGGTGTATATATAAGATGTGATTGACCCATGTGTTGGGCAATCGTAGCGAATAGTGGTTTGATATATTCCGTTCGCAAAATAGAACGATGATCATAATATTTTATGCCGAATAGTGGCGGTCTTACATAGATTTGGCTTCCGTGTGAGGATTTACCTTGTGTGCGGCATCCCATTTCGAGGTGGTTACGCACGGAGTGGCTCATTATGTAAGGGAGGCATGTGGATGTACATGTTCGGCGTTGGGTTGCGATTGTGGTAGCCAGGGAAACTAGGTAAGACATAGATACGACGTGATTTTAGGGACACGCAAAGAAAACCTTAATTTATATAATTATGGTAATATGTTTGTTACTGATGTATCTGTAGATAGATGATTGTATATGGTCTTGCAGAAGGGTGGGTCAAACTAATTACTTGTGCAGAGACGACCCACTCTGTATTTAAGCATGGAATGAGGTAAGTATATAATATGCTTGACTGGTTATAGTTTAGTTAGAACTTAAGGCGCCTCGAGGGAGGAACTACATGCCTTATTTATTATGCGTATAGTTTGTTGGGTGGTTAGTGTGAAGTTAAGGCGCCTCAGTGGAGGAACTACTTGCCTTTATTATTGTACTTAAGGATGTTGTATTAGTTGTTGGAAGGCGCCTACCGATTGGAGGAACTAAGCGCCTTATTTGTCGCGGTATATATATTATTATTATTATGTTGTTTTTAGGGCTACTCACACCAAAGCATTGTTTATAATGTGACCCGATTTGCATGTTTGCTTATCGGGTGTGTTCATTAAATGAACATAGTTGATAAGTCTTGACAGTTTAGTGTTGAAGAAGATCGGTGGGCTTGCTTGTGGTTTGCGTTAGCATTGCATCTCAGGTTGTGTTTTGTTTTTCCTTTAAGTGATATAGATTTTCAGTTGAGATAATATTATTTGTATTTTCATTTGTAAATTGTTTTATAATGAAGATGACTTTGTTTAAGTTAAAATTTTTATTGGTTTTAATTATCCGCATATTTTAAAACTGTTTATGGGTTATTGGGAGTGGAGAGTGCGTCACACCTCGGAGATCGAGGAGTCGGGGACAAATAATGTTTTTTCCGAATTCTGTCGAAATTCGGGGTGTGACAACTATGAATGCCCCATCACGTTGCTCCTTTTCCAATTTTTCAATCGGATCCATTATGTTGAAGAAGATCAGAATATGTGAAGATGATGTTGTGGAGAGTGAGAGAATGGGATGAGTGAAGGGTGATGAGGAATGTCGGAATTTATAGGCAAAAATCTGACCGTTTGGATATCTGACCGTTGGGTCTAGTGAATAATTCCAATGAAGTTACTTATTTGAATCAGTCTATTGGGCCTAAAGATTAGGTCCAATGCATAAAGGAATAACTAATATATTTATATGAGAAATACAATAATTTCCTAACGTAAATAATTTCTCATTTAATCCATCTGGAATTACAAAATTATGAGAAATTAATTGATAGACCGTTTTACATTACTAGAAAAATAAAATGCAATACATAAGGGAAAGAAATGACATAGTCATTTTCAACTGAAAGAAAAAAGTTTCTACTATGAATCTTCAGGGTTAGCTGAAGATGAACCAGGGTTCTGACGACGACGGGCACTCCGAACTCCGTAGTGAGATAACTATTCCTGTATGTTTGCTAAAGACTGAACCACTTGTTCCTGAAATCTCAAAATTGAATTTTTGATTCGTTTCAACTCCAAATGGAACGAATGAGGTGCCAAAACGATTTGCGTAAAAAAAAATTCATCCAATGGAATATGACAAAGGCACATTCAAACCGTTTTTTTAAAAAAAAAAAATTAATTAATTAATTTTGTGTTTTTATTTTTTATATACAAATGTACAAGGGGAGAGGAATGTGTCTACAACACCGGACTTCAAGAAGAAAACCATTACAGTAAAATCAGACAACTGTCATGTCGGCTCTGGAGCGAACCCAATCCAGCCAGACTGTGACTTAACCTTTATGTTTTAGGGGCCTAGGGTTTAGGATGGTACCATCCCTGACCAATGTGTAATGGTTTAATAATAATAGTACCCTTAGTACATATGGTATAGCCTCAAACTGCCTCGAACAACAATCAAATAGAAAACTGCTAGGGGTTGGCCTGGTGAAATCCATTGCCCGTCCGAACGAGGGAACATCCGATGTTGCACAACACGACTCTCTTTGTGCACAATGCTTAGTGCAAAGGTGAAAATAAAAGACACAAGTATATACATGTTGAGTCTTTTAACGTCAGATCCTCAAGATGAATCCCAACCTGTGGGAGCAACGGGCCATCAACGAAGTTTATCCTGCTGAGCTGGTGTTAGACAAAAATATACCTTATACCGGCTCATATCGGATAGTAATTCAAGACCTGGACAGAAAGGTGTTTGACAATTCATACACCACCCCATCCACGTCGCTTACGAGCAAAAGAACTATGACCATTACCTAGTCGAGATGGGTGAGATTTATACCAAATGATGAGTTGGAGTTCATGAGGAAGAGAATAGAAGGAAGGAGGTGAAATTTTTGGTACCCAGTGTTTACCAGAATGCACGTTTGCTCGATTATCAGAAGACATTTATACTCAGTTATGAAATAGAGTTTTTGTGGACTAAGGTTCCGGCGCTTGCAACCATACACTCTAGAAGATTTGAGAGAAGAAAATAGAAGAGGGCCCGACTAACCTAATGGCATACTTCCCCTGTCTTAAACACATGGAAGGAAGTACACTAGTGAATCTTTTAGTCTCTATAGACTAGATCTTTTAGAAGAGTCTCTTCGACATCTGGAGAGCGCAACTCATGATAATGTTTAAGGCGTTGGCCATTTACTTGAAATTCGCTGTCATCATTTAAATTTTTCAAAGAGATAGCCCCATAAGGGGTGACAGCAGAGACAGTGAAAGGACCAGACCATCGTGTTTTTAATTTTCCTGGAAAAATGTGTAATCTCGAGTTGTATAACAAAACTTTTTGACCAATTTTAAAATCTTTTCTTAATATGTGCTTGTCATGCACTCTTTTTATGTTGGCTTTATAGGACTTCGAGAGATCATAGGCATCACTCCGAAGTTCCTCAAGTTCATTTAATTGCAATTTTTGCTTCTCGCCTGCTGCATTGGTATTATAATTTAGGCTTTTGATGGCCTATAGAGCACGATGTTCAAGTTCAACCGACAGATGACAAGGTTTTCCAAAAACAAGGCGGTAAGGGGACATGCCTATAGGTGTCTTAAAAGCCGTTCTGTATGCCCACAAGGCATCAGATAATCTGAGAGACCAGTCTTTTCTAAATGGATTAATTGTTTTTCCTAAAATGGATTTAATCTCTCTATTAGAGACTTCGACTTGGTCACTGGTCTAAGGATGATATGGAGTTGCCACCTTGTGAGTGACTCCATATTTCTTTACTAACAATTCAAAAAATTTATTACAAAAATGTTTTCCTCCATCACTAATGATAGCTATGGGAACACCAAATCGAGAGAAAATATTTTCCTTTACGAAAAAAATGACATATTTATGATCATTAGCACGACATGCCATTGCCTTAATCCATTTTGACACGTAGTCAACAACTACCAGTATGTATAGAAAGCCATGAGAATTTGGAAAGGGACCCATGAAGTCGATGCCCCAAATATAAAAATTTCCATAATTAAAATTGGATTTAAGGGCATCATATTCGTCGAAATGTCGTCCCTAGCTTTGGCGGCTGGTGCATACTTTGCAATGCTCATAATGCATCTTTAAACAAGCATTGGCCAATAAAATCCACATTGTAGAACCTTGGCCGCAGTTTTCTCACCACTGAAATAACCACCACAAGATTGTTCATGGCAGAAGGATAACACGTTATTGTGTTCCCAGTCGGGAATGCAACGACATATCAGTTGGTCGAAACAATACTTGGAGAGGTAGGGATCATCCTAAAAATAAAATTTCACAGTGGATAAGAACTTTTTCTGGTCCGTACGAGTCCAAGATGAAGGGACCTCCTCGGTAACTAGGTAGTTTATTATATCAACGTACCAAGGAGATGAAAAAATGGAATACAAGTGTTCATCTGGAAATGAATCACAGATTGGTTCGGCATCATTATCAAGATCATTGACGAGTCGTGATAAATGGTCTGCAACCACATTCTCGCAACCTTTTTTTATCTCTAATTTATAGATTAAACTCTTGCAAGAGAAGGATCCAGTGGATCAACCGCTGTTTTGCATCTTTTTTCGCTAAAAGGTAACGAAGCACCGCATGGTCCGTGTAGACTATTGTGGAATAACCAACTAGGTAAGGACGAAACTTATCCAGGGCATATACAACTGCAAGAAACTCTTTCTCAGTGGTGGTATAGTTACGTTGAGATTCATTAAGAGTTTTACTAGGGTAGTAAATGACAATTGACTTGTTCTCTTGGCGTTGCCCTAGGACAACTCCAATAGCGTAGTCACTCGCATCAAACATTAATTCAAAAGGTTTAGACCAATCAGGTGGTTGAATTATAGGAGTTGTAGTCAGGGTAGATTTTAAAGTCTCAAAGGCTTGTTTGCAATTGAAAGTGAAGTCAAATACGACATCTTTAAGCAGGAGATTTGTTAAAGGTCGAGCAACCTTTGAGAAATCTTGAATAAATCTCCTATAGAATCCTGTGTGTCCTAAAAATGCACGTTTGCCACGAACTGATTTTGGTATAGGAAGGAAAACAATTTTTTCAATCTTAGCTTTATCGACTTTGATTCCGTCCTTTGAAACAATATGACCTAGAACTATTCTTTTTGTAACCATAAAATGACATTTTTCCCAATTAAGAACGAGATTTTTCTCTTCACAACGTACTAAAACCTTTTGTCACACCCCGAATTTCGACAGAATTCGGAAAAAACATTATTTGTCCCCGACTCCTCGATCTCCGAGGTGTGACGCACTCTCCACTCCCAATAACCCATAAACAGTTTTAAAATATGCGGATAATTAAAACCAATAAAAATTTTAACTTAAACAAAGTCCTCTTCATTATAAAACAATTTACAAATGAAAATACAAATAATATTATCTCAACTGAAAATCTATATCACTTAAAGGAAAAACAAAAACAACAACTCGAGATGCAATGCTAACGCAAAACCACAAGCAGCCACCACCGATCTTCTTCAACACTAAACTCGTCAAGACTTATCAACTATGTTCATTTATCGAACACACCCGATAAGCAAACATGCAAATCGGGTCAGCATTATAAACAATGCTGGTGTGAGTAGCCCTAAAAACAACATATAATAATACATATATATATACACCATCCATAAGGCAGTTAGTTCCTCCACCGAGGCGCCTTAACTTCCAACAACTAGTACAACAAACTATACACATCATAAATAAGGCATGTAGTTCCTCCATCGAGGCGCCTTAGATTTTAACTAAACAAATAACCAACTAAACATATTACCATAATTAGATTATTCCAGGCTTTCTTTGCGTGTCCCTAAAATTCACGCCAGATCTATGTCTTTACCTAGTTTCCCCGGCTACCCTAATCGCTACCCAACACCCAACATGTACATCCACATGCCTCCCCTTACATAATGAACCACTCAATGCGTAACTACCACGGCGGGATGCGCGACACCGTAAATCCTCACACGAAAAGCAATTATGTAAAATCGCCACTATTCGCATAAAATATCAAGGATCATCGTTCTATTTTTGCTTAACGGAATATATCAAGCCACTATTCGCCTTCTACGATTGCCCAACACATGGGTCAATCACATCTTATATATACACCCAACACATGGGTCAATCATATCACATAAGCCCCACACAAGGCAAATCTCATGAGTTGTGGTAGTCAGTTCTAGGATTTTCGTTACGTAATTTATTAGGGTGTCATACGTTTATGACTCATAAGCATTTCTACTATACCACGTGCGGTGTCAATTACCTTATTGCACTAAGCCACAATACATAGAAATATCTCGGTTACCTCATAACCATTTTCATTCTTTTCACGTGCAATATATTATTGACTACACCACACCTCGGCAAATATTCACCGTCTGCTATACTAGCATCTCACATATAAAATAATGGAATGTATATACATTTCTCCAAGATATTGCATCAATATATTATAACGTATTATATCATGTCATGTCACAATGCTTCCAATGATCGCGATACATTATTTATTATAACGTATTAGGAATATAATGTTTCCTAACATCTCAATATCATCACGTGTCAAAAATACACAACATCAAGGTCAAATCTTTCTTAGATATTGACAACCACATATATACTAGCTTCCACAACATTTTATTATTATATGTGTCCATATAATATACACATAAAACGTATCACAAATAAATAGTCCACAGTCCACAATCAAAGCCCAATATATATATATGCTTTACACACTACTCACGTCAAATCTAAATTAGATAATGACAAACCAAGTTATATAATATCCGACAACGTTTTATTATTACATTTATCAATATAGTCAAATATGTGAAAAACTGGAAAAGTCAACGGTCAACGGTCAAAGTCAAACGGTCAAATGTCAAAGTCAACAGTCGACGGTCAAAGTCAACACATGTCCTAGTCAAAATCAAACTGTCCTGGTCAAAGTCAAACTATCCTGGTCAAAGTCAAACTGTCCTGGTCAAAGTCAAAGTCAACAGGTCCTAGTCAAGGTCAACAGGTCCTGGTCAAAGTCAACATGTTTAAAGTCAAACTGGTTGCTTTTCGACAGTCCGATGGTCATAGCCATGGTTCATGGCTAAGGTCAAAGGTGCATGGCTCATGGGCTCTAGCTAAAAGATCTTGGTTCGGACCCAACTGGCCAAGCCCAAACGTTAAAACCCGGCCCCGAAAGTCTACACCAATTATTTATTCCACCTGACCCAATTGGGATCAATATTAAGTCCTAAGGACTGGCCTCAGACAATATTAGAAATTGGCCCAAAACAGTTAAGTGATCGGGCCCAAAGGAAACTAATTAAACTGGTCCACAAATTAATTAAACTGATCCAAAAATACAAATGGGTTCGGCCCACTCAAAACAATTAAAACGGGCCCATAGACTAATATTAGAACTGGTCCCAAACTTAATAAAAATCGGGCCCAAACAAAACTAAAATAGCCCAAAAACCAAAAACCGGCCCAAGGCCCAACAATTTAACGGTGTAGAAAATAGAATCGTCGGGAGCACCGGATCGCGTTCTCTTTCTTCTCCTCCAACCGGATCCAACACACCAAATCCGGCCACCACCAAGCTCTAACCGACCGCCCATTTCAACCCCCACGTTTTGACCCCGTCGAAAACCAAACAACTTTAATACCCACACCACTCCCTTTCCTCCACCGGTTGAGATCGCTCCCAAATCTAGATCTAAAAGCTTACCGACCGCCATTAATGGCTTCCCTACCAGCACACACAACATTTTCACTCACATTCCAACATCAAACAAACATCAAATCCAAACAAAAGCAGTTCAAACGATTTTAAAACGATAAACCCCAACTTTAATCCGATAAAGAATGGCGTTAACGCCATTAACGCCTCTCCCCGAGCTCCCAATACATACCCGACCACGATTATTCCATTCCATCCCACAATGAAAGAATACAACAACCAAAATCCAACTAAAGCAAAACAACAAAAACCAAAAAGCGAATCCGGGGGTTTTTTGCCAATTATCGACGCTCATGTCGGAAGCTTCGGCGATTCTCTCAAAATGTATCGACACCCCACACAAAACAAAGATTTAAAACTATGTTGGACGCTTTTTACGTGAGGTCGACGCCATTGGCCTTTGTTCAAAGTTTGAACAGAGTTCCACGATTCAAAAAGACAAGATCACAAGATATTACGGTTTAATTACAAATCCGAAATTTAAATAAAATTTAATAATGCAGAATAGAAGACGAAGTCCAATACAACGGAAAATGAGCGATATCAACACGAGAAAACCATAAGTTGGTGAAATAGCAAAATAGCTACTCACCTGCCTCAACATCTCCTACTTAATCCCTCGTCGTCCGAACCGGTCGCTCCACCTCCGAAATCCGGCTTTCATCTGCGCCTCCATTTTTAATATTTTATTATTTTATGAACCCTATTTTCTAGAAAGTGTTTGTTTATATACTTGGGTCAAAACCCAAGCCCAACACACTTCATCGGGCCCAAAAACCAGGCCCACGTATCCCGAGTCCGGTCCGACGAATTTTGAAAATAATTAATTAAATTAATTAATAAATAATTAAATATGTCTTTTAAAAATACGGGCGTTACACCTTTTCAAGATTTGATAGCAACTATCGAAAGAATTACAATATATTGGGAAATCGTCCATAAAGACTTCCATAAAACTTTCAATCATATCACTGAAAATGTGAAGCATACAGCGTTGGAATGTACCAGGTGCATTGCAAAGGCCAAAAGGTATCAAAAGGACAGGTGAACGTTGTTTTTTCTTGATCAGCAGGATCTATGACTATTTAAAAATATCCTGAATAACCATCAAGAAAACAGTAATATGCATGACCCGCTAACAGTTCAAGCATCTGGTCAATAAAGGGAAGTGGGAAATGATCCTTACGCATCGAGGGAGAGTACAACATCGACAGGAAATGCGCCAGATCGGCTTCGGTCGAACCGGAACCGGTGGCTGTGACTCAATGGTTTGGGGGATCGAGCGTCATTGGCACCTCGAAGCCTTCGGACATCAACAAGACCTTCCTCCACCTTCTGCGGATCCTCCAGTGCGAAAAGGGTAACTTTCGTGATCGTTACCTTTCTTTTTGATATTATCACACATGCCACTCTTAGGTCGACCCCTCTTGCCGCGTTCTAGTAACGCAAGTTAGTTATGATTAATCTGGGTTTCGTCCGCCACCCCACTACTCCCCATACCACAATATGAGAATATGCTTGTCTTCAAGAAATGCATATTGGACCCTTGGGAACCCACAACACTTAGGGCTGCTGAGCACGCTAGCGTAGGCTCATCTCACCCACCCTACTTTGATGATCAAGCATATGAGTAAGATGACCCATCCCATAAAGGCCTTTACGTCTTTGTGAGCGGTGGTTTGAGAGACATGTACACTCGCCAGGTATCGATGAGACGTACCTTAGGCGAATTAAGGACATATATGACCACTCGCCACGAGTCGATGACAGACAGCATGGGCGAATTCCAACAGGAAATGAGAGCTTCAATGACTACATTCGGGACCATATGCTTTCGCGGAACCGGTTCAATGAATGTTCATGGCGAGCCAACATCGGGCCAGCTCGGTGATGGATAATTCGGGTGATATCCAGGAGCGGTTAGCCTCCACGGGGAGCTCGTCTTGCCACGACGTAGCGGGACTCCCCCGGGTTCTTCTTCTCGCGCAGCCGAGGATTACGCTCTGGACCGAGGATCATTAGTAGCTAGATTTATTTTTCCGGTCTTGTATAATATTTATATCGGATATTTTATTTACGTGTTTGCATTTTCCAGCTTAATAGTAGATTGTTTCCTAAAAATTTCTATCTTGATATATTAGCTATATCTAATATTATAGTATATAGGTAGGAACACATATTGGTAGGAACAAACACACATATATATATATATATATTTTAAATGTCATACTTAAACAACAAATTTTAACGTAAACTAACGTTTTATAAAATGTTGTTCATAAAAAGCGATAAAAACGGTCGAAAACGGTCATGAACCACATCTAAAAGCGGTCGAAAAAAATTCGAAAATGCAATTTTCTTTCTATAAATAAGTTCAACGCTTCCTCCATATTCACTCATTTCATATTCTTCCCTCTACACTTCTTATTCTAAAAAACGTTTTTAGATCACTCCAAGTTTCAAGATTCATGGATGCACTAGAAAAGTTTGAGCAGCAGCAGATTGAATATGCTACTCAAGTCTTCATGCTCGGTTGTTTTATTATAGTCATGTTGTTAATGTGGGATATAGTTCTATCTAATATTTAGGTTTGTATTTAATTCCTCATATCACTATGATGTGTTTCCATACCGTTGTACGTTCTTACATCTTATTGTGATAGTATATCTACATTTTCCTTGTCTTTCTACTTACGCTATTAAAAAAAAAAGGGCACTCCTTGTCACATACCCCATTTTTCTCATCCACACTACATCCACTTTTGCGCATATCTTAGAAGATACACGTGGTCTAACTACCCTATGACACCTCGAAACGTATCTTTTACATTTTTGGATGGGTGCCTATTTATAACAAGGATAGACACCTCAAAAATCTAACTTCCCTTTTTCCAAAATAATCTTTTTTTTCACCACTCCATCTTTAATGGCCCTCACTCGAAGTTTCGTGCCCGAGCAAAATTTTATGGAAAATTTCCAAAATGGTCTTTTTCATCCTTTTTTTGACACTGAAATATTATGTCGAGGATGGTACCCTCTTTTACACCATAAGCAAGCATTTTATTCCAGAGAATTGGTCTTGTTATTTTATAAAAGCGGTTATTTCCAAAACGGACAATTCTTTGTCCGTGCTAAGAATGCGAGCATGAATTGACTATGGAAATCATCTTTGAGGTGCTTCAAATTCCTATTACAAACCAAGGAGTACACCTTCAGGATTCACCTTTCGATAATATCCGGCATCTGATGTTTGCAACTATCCTTCACGGTGAATACAACCGGAAAAACCGTATTGTTTATCAGCGATCTTTGCAAAAGAACCAATTATCTGTGATCCAATGGGTAGCTCATAATGTCCTCGGCACGTCTAAGACTTCCGAAATAACCAAACCCCTCCTCCATTTACTCTGGGTCTTGCAGAGTAACTACAATGATTTTTGCATTATTAAATTTCTCTGGAATGCGATCACACGTGCCAGGAAAAAGGCAGCTCCTTTACCAACCATTGTGACACTTATCATGATACGTTGGGGTTTTTCTAGTACTTCTCCTCATACACCTCTTGAGCGGCTAACATTCTTACCATTCACTTTCGGTATGTAGGAACGGATTCTCGGAACCCGGCGTTGCAAAAGAACCATGTCGGTCGCAGAAACCGGCGAAGATTGTTCCGCGACAACATCTTCGCGAAAATGCATTATGCAACGTATTTAATCCCATGGAAGGGCTTCGCTTAATTCAACAAGGAATTTGACGACATTATTCAAACATCAGAACTTTATCATCACCAGCCTTCTTGAATTTCAGGACCTGTGGACAATAAACGAAGAGGAACAAGCACAATTCTTGCCTGACCACAACCAATTCTTGACAAATCACACTCTCATAATGGAGAACCACGAGATTTACCGGTGAGAAAGCAAAATGTTGCAACAAAAACATTTGTTGCGGATTGACGGCATAGAAAATTTTATAAACGGATCTCCCACAAAAGGACCCTCACCGTTACTTGGGTCCTTTTGTGGTAATTTTGCAATTTTATATTATTTATCATTTTCTTTTTAGTTTTTAATTTTCGTGTGGTAATTTGTTTTTACTAAATTATTCTCATCATACTCTAATATTTGTCTAAATAGGTCACATTTTTTTTCACACATCTTCTACAATGGAAGCTCCAAAGATGATTCCAAAACAATCTTTCCATTCGTTGCTGAATACTCCGGCATATGGACATCTTTTCAGAGACTACATCACTCAAGTTGGTTGGAACTCTCTTATTCTACACCCGGAGCAGACATACTCCCCAGGTTTGGCAACTTATTTTTATGATCACATGGAAGATCTACCGGTTGTCGGGGTTTCCCTTTGAATGGTTTTACACTCACGTATTGGTAACACTTTCGACACGCTTTTTATGAGCCAACGGTGGCTATGGCTCTAGACCTTCCTCCTCTTTAGCGGATCTCCCCATTCAATACATGATAGAGAATGACTTTAATGACTATTCTAGGGAAGATTTTGCTTTGGTATGGCGATGGCCTTGCCCATGTCAAAGAACGCGTGCGAAGGCGATGGCGGACTTCACTATTCCATTAGCCAAGATTATGACCATGAATGTTGGAACTGCCATGTTATTTATTCTTACGAACATCATGGGGGATTGGCATTTTTCCATGCATCAAAGTCATTGTGTAAGACATTCCATGCATTGGCCCAAAGAACATACCGCCCCCGACATTCTCAAGTAATTGAGAATCTTAAGAAAGCTCGGTCTTTTCGGCAACACTATATCACCCTGCCAGTTACAACATGAAGGATAGTGAGGACGTACTTCTCTCACTGCGGCCACCTTTTAGGACTGGGTAAAGGTCGACTCTATGTGTCCAACAAACAAGATAATTTGTTCTTTGCGATTTCGGACATGGCGACGCCCTGCAAGGTATCTTAAGAAAGTTCGTTCTTTCCCTAATGATGATAAAATGATAGCTTATCTAGACAATGCAAAGAAGAGAAAGTGGAGTGAAGTATGGAAAGCTATGATAGATTGGCGGGATGCAAAAGAATGACATTTCTACAGGGACGAGGCAAGGATGGACTATCCCCCAGTTCAAGGTTGGGGCAATGTGAGTTGATGCATATATATATTTGTTTTACGTTTTGATGTGAAATAAATAAATAACCTAACAGTGTGCTACTCTAACAGTGTGCTTCTACTTTTATGATATATATAGTGTGTTACAATAAATTTCTGTGGAAGATGTCAGCTATATTTTTGCTCAAAGCCTCTGAGGTATACTCATTCTTCCTCTTAACACTTTGAGGACACAACGTCCGACTGTTTGGGGGTTGTGGGAACCTTTCGCAAAAATTAGGCATGCATAGTTGTATATAGTTTACTTGATATCTAAATAAACATATTTAGTGACAAATTCTCGTTTCCCTTTCTATGATGAAAAATATTTAGAAATCTCACCCTAACATCAGAATTATGACTTGTTCTTAGAAACTTAATTTAATACGTATGCAATAGTTTTTATATCTTTTCATGAGAATTCATGCACTGACTATCATTTAATGTACACAGCAGTAAGTTTCTGGGACCCACGGTTAGACAACTTAGTTTCCATATGCCTGTAAGAATCTAACCAAAAGCCTCAAAATGTGTGATATATACTAATGACACAGAGGAGTAGTTCTTCCGAATAGAGAAGTTCATACGTCTACTTACTTGATCACTACCCAAATCCTAGGTGAGAATTTAGGCATTCTTTGGATAGATATAGCCAAAAATTCACACCTGTAAAAAAAAAATTTATCGCTAGTCGCCCCACTGAACCTTTCATTAATCCTTTCTACTTCACCAAAAAAATCATTACCCATCTAATAACCACAAATAAATAAGCCTACCTAGATGATGAGTATGAGAAATAGGATGAAGTGCAGAAAAATGAAGAGAAAAACCTTGTCAACGAATCAAAATCAGTTACCTATTTCAGAAGAAAAGAAAAAGAAAAAAGAAAATAGAAATATGTTTCCAAAAATCAAAAGAAATATCAAGGTTAGAATTCCCCCCAAAAATCAAATCAAAAGGGAATACAAAATCTTGAAAAATCCAAGTATGGAAACCCATGTTAGAAGCAGGAAAGAAAATAAGGATTCTCTAGTATAAATATCTCGAAGACCTTATTCTCTCATACTTATCATTTTTTAATTTTCCATTCCAGTTTCTTTTACACTACCACCTAATCCCCATAACACATAATAAAGACCTCTAGCTCAATTAGGAATAGGATAGTATGATAATAAGTAGTAGTTGTGACTTCTCGACCTCGGCTCCTCTGACTGTCATTGAGTATGTGAGGAAACGTGTGCCCACTGCACACTGGAGATAGCAAAGCTTGAGTGGAAAAATAAGAGAGAAATTATGTTTCGACACATACCTGTGAGAACCTACTTAAAGACGCCTATCCAAAGGATCCGTAAACGGCCCCTTTCAGACATTTCATTATAAGATCACTGCATGCATGCTCATACGTAGATGTTTTGATTATTGTATGTATATTAACTTGAAATTCGAAAGAATTAAATCCTTGTTTCCCCCGTTAATGAGATGTCTAGATACCTGAGATTAATTAAGGAAACAAGCCTTTGTTACTAAGTCGTTGTAGTATAAATGAAGTTTGTGAGTATCTTCTCTGGAAAACTCTCATGAGGCTATAACTCGTCTACTAGGGAATTCCTAGTGGTTCAAGGCCTTGTTACATACGGTCAATGCAACCGCACTCTGCGAAATTAGATTTAGCTTAGGACAACACATTTTTGACCACTTATCGTTTTAATGTCTCTTCTTTGCTTGATGACAAGCAAAGTGCTGTTTGGGGGTGGTGTGATAAGCACCCAAAACTGTAATATTAAACCCTGAGAGACATAGCATTTTGGTCGATTATGTGTTTAATAATCATGTAATAATTATATTTTCGTACTTTTGCAGGTTTCCGCAATTAAAATGAATATAATGATAAAACATGCATCGAAATACGGGAATACTGGAATATTTGAAGTTTCCACTCAACCCCCGTGAAGCCCAACAAAGCCTGACTAGAGCCGAAGTTTCCAAAAGAACAAAACCAGTGCAGAACGGGTCCACATATAAAGAAGCAGCAAACTTCCGAAGCTCAAATCGGATAAATCTAGATACCGACGCGTTGGCTAGTGAAGTCGCTATAGCGATTCGGCGATTTAACTCCAAGGCAGGGACAGAGAAAGTCGTAAAAACACTAAAATCGGCGCCGCCACTGGACACACTAAGTGGACCCACTCTGCAGGCCCAAAGGCATGACGAGTCAGCATAGGCAGGTGGCAAGTGATGGGTTCAATTTGGTGCCACCTTGCAAGAGGAAAGACACGTACCAATTCAATATTTGAATCAATTCAATATTTGAATTGAATTGGGCTAACACTACACCATAATAGGATATTTGCAACACGCACATTTTTTGCTTTGCAACGGTTATTTACCGTTAGCAAGTTACCAACGCTACATAAGAGTTGGCAATATTGTAAAGCGTTGGTTTATTTAAGTAAATTTCAGGAATTAATTGTTAACGCTTAAAAAGCGTTTGTGAAGTGTTACAAATTAAAAACTTAAAACATAATTTTATTTTCTCTCCTCTGTCTCTCTCTCTCACCCCTCTACACTCTCCAGCCTCCTCCCCTTCTCTCTCTCACAACCATTTACACTCTTACGTCGCTCTCCCTCTCTATTCAATTCAAGAAGCTCAAGGCTCAATACCTTCTCAGACGCATTTCAAAATCCCTAAAATTGAAATTGTTTCCTCAAAATCATCATCTCGATCCGGATCCGGTTTATATCATCATCTCAGACGCCGTTTCTTTCTATCCCCCATTAAGTGTAGCCAACAATCTAGCAAACACAAAATATGCTACCTTTCCAAGAGTTTGTGGGCAGACTAGATGAAATTCAACAATTTTTATTGACTATCGGTTCCGGAGGTAAGTTTCTTTGGCATTCTTATAATCCTATATGTTTGTCTTCATACAATTTAGTTCCCGACTATAGTGACTTTTGTTTTCTCTGTTGGTTTCCAGCTGTCCCCAATTAATACTGCAAGAGAGGGATTACAAGGAACTTATAGTCACCTCAAATCCATCACATTGTGTGTCAACTTCAAAGACTCCAAACAAATTCTTGCTGTTCTTTGCCTATGTAGAAGCGCACCATATCTGAAGGAATTAGATATTTTTGTGAGTATTTTGTAGTATGTTCTTTTGTGTAATAACTTAAAGTTTGACTAGCAGTAGGTGCAAAGTTTAGTTATTTGTTCACATACTTTCACTTGCGTTTTCAGTAGTTATTTGTTCACATACTTTCACTTGCGTTTTCAGGCCGCTCATAATAGAAAGAATGCTCTTTTGTACAAAGAAGACTTTTGGAAAGAGCGCTCACAGGAAGCGGAAAATATCTTTACTATTTGAAATTTGTGAGAGCTAGATTTAAAGGGAGCTAGATTTTGCAGTTTATTTTACGACTTGTGTTTGTACTTTCAGTTTAGCTACTTATAATCTGTTTATTACATTTTGGATTTGGAGGTTGTCATTTGTCGGGGAGTTTTAGTGAGGCACATAGATTGTTTTGAGTCATGTATATTACTTTACGCTAGTATTGTTTTTATATTTTTTGGAGCTACTTCTTTGAGGGATTATTTTAGACATTTAAGGGAGATTGGTGGTGGTGTGACACAACCTCTTTTTGTGTATATAGATGGTATAGTCGTTGAACAAAAGAGAAGCGTATCAAAACCTAACTATCCCTCAATAAGTAAAGGATGAGTAGGGTATCATTCCACTTTTAAGTGTATGTTTATATGAAGGACAGGACTGGAAAGGGGGTTTGAGGGATTAAAAACTATGATTATAGATATTGTAGATTCTAATGCTAAACTAAACTAAACTAAACTAACTAACTAAACTTATACTAAAACTAAGAATTGGAAATAGGGAGAGAATATGAGAGAGATAGATTCAAGAGATTCAAATCCACCAATGCTTTTGATTAAATGACCTTTTGCTTCATGTTGTTCTCCAAGTAGACTACAATCGGGCAATCGAGCGAGTGCCGATGCCTTTTTGGGTGAAACATCGTTAAACAATTAACTCTACTTAAGGTTGTTCCTATGTTCATGTTACTAGTATCTTCTTTCCTTTTATGTGAGCTTGGGCAGCTATTCAATGAATCACCATCTAAGGCAAACACAAGGAATACTTCCCTTACTCTAAAACATTACACAATTAGAAGAAAAGTAGAGAATAATAGTATAATATTCAATTACAATAAATAAAACTCTATTCTAGCATTATATTCAATTGCAATAAATAAAAGCATATTATTAGCAAATATTCAATTGCAATAAATAAAACCCTAAACTAGCATGATATTCAATTGTAATAAATAAAAACCTTAATCTATACTTCCATCCCCTGGTGGGCAATGGAACTAATAACTAAAAACATAAAGAACTAACCCGATTGAAGAACATCATGAACCGGAAGAATCATTAAACCTTAAACATCGGGCTTCATCTCCTCCCTTGAAGGAGAAGATTAGCCTTCCATAAAGAAGGAAGAACACTAAGAACGAGAAGAAGAAGAGTTGAAGAACATAAGACTAGAAAGACTAATTTATTAAGACTCAAACTAGTTAAAACCGATCTTTTTTATTATTAGTCTCCCTCTGCCTCAAGTTAAGGAGACAAGAATATAAGTGAATTGGCAAATTACATGAGGCACTTAGGTCCTCTATTTATAGGGGTTACAATGAGTTCTAGAAGCATTCCAAACCGTCATTTATTTCCTAATACAAATAGACTTCTTCGTGAGTCCAACTTCATGTCCAAAACCGGAAGGAATTGGCTACAAGAAGTGTCGATCCATGCCTGGACTCATTATCCATGTCTCAGACTCAAGCAATGCGTTTGACGCTCGATCTATCGCGCCCCTGGACTCTCATTCAATGCGTGCGTCGGACCTTTCGATCCATGGCCCCGACGATAAGCCGATTTTTCTCTTTTGCTCATCCTTCTATCCTCTTTTATGGCTTTGGTCCAAGCAACGAATCCTTTGGCCTTGGGCTTCCAAATAGACTTTAATATAGGTCCAAGTCGCGATCTTTAACAGCTCCAATTCCTTGGCCTTCTCCATGATTGTCCACGGGCCTCCCATGTGATCCTTAATGCTCGAATTGCTTCGTTTTACCCTATTTTCTCTAATATTCTATAAAACTCTCTTTTTACCTGTAGAATCTTAAAACACAACTTATAAACACTATTAGTCCACTAAGATGGCTAAACAAGAGGCATAATCGAGGGTTAAATAGCACTTTTGAGCACTTATCACAACTCCCAACTAGCCTTTTGCTAGTCTCTTAGCAAATAAGATAAAAAATAGATAAGTGATC
Organism: Coptis chinensis; assembly: GCF_015680905.1. Lineage (NCBI taxonomy): Eukaryota > Viridiplantae > Streptophyta > Magnoliopsida > Ranunculales > Ranunculaceae > Coptis > Coptis chinensis. The sequence continues at coordinate 92,607,950 of NC_141462.1, forward strand.
AAAATCATATCCTAATAAAAATAAAATCCTAACTCACTTTTCGCAGAGGCATCGCGATTGCATTTACCATATGCAACAAGGCTTTAAACCTTTAAGTTCCCCAAAAGGACGAAGTTATAGTCTCGTGAGGGTTTTCAAAGTGATATACCCACAAAATCAATCAATAGCATGTTCAAGAATGATAGTATTTTTCAGAGAGAGAAATTCCTTACCCACTTAGTGCTTACTCCAATAGACAGTCTCCATTGCTAACTACATTGCTGCAAAGACTCATAGATTATGATGGGAGATAGTAAAAATTGACAAAATTCTCAATCAAGGCTTATGTGTGTACTTAGTCAATCTCCTATACTCTCCTATCCAAGAAACGGAATCCCTAGTTTACCTTTAGACAGATAATCTCGACTTTCAATTCTCACCGGTCATACTCTCAGAAAAGAATCTCTCAGAAGATGGTCTACTATTTTACCTCATGTATGTGGGGAAAAGAATAATGCATACGAACATCCCACATACTTCCTTGAAAAACAGACTTCTGAATAAAAGTAGTCTCATGGAAAAAATGTCAATCACATATGAAGTGTCGGGTCCTTCACTTTAGCATCCTCTCACCTATTCTAGACTTCGTACCATACTGTAGTGATAAGTCATGGGTTGTAACTTGGCTTGGGTATTGGTTTATGAAGGAAAGGTAAAAAAGGATTCTACGGTTGTTTCGAAAACACTAAGGGTTTTGCTTTTTTCTTTGGAAGATTTTTTCAAATTCTCAGACAGCAGAAAATTCTTCCTTTGTCTTACCCTTTTCCATCCATTACGTTTCAACTTTTTTTTTTTTTTTTAAAGCTCTGGTATATCCTTGATTAGTAATGGATATGTTTGTTTTTCACTAGCTTCTTTCACTTTGAACGTAATGATGGGATTCATTGTATCTCTCCTCGGTATTTCCTTGTAATCTTCCTTTTGTGGTCTTTCTTCCTCCTTGTGCCCCCTTGTATTCTCGTAAACATATGGGTATGGATGATAAAGATTTTGGCTATACTCCTTGTGTGGAGTTGGGTAAAGGGTAGAGGGTTTTATGAAAGAAAATGTCTTATTATAAGGCGTAAAAGGGTTTAACATGATGGTCCTACTAGGTGGGATAAAGGCTGAATGGGTTCACTACTTGACTTATCAAGATGATACTGTTTGAATAGACTACAAGACCTAATGGCTATCTCCCAGTTGATGTCACTTCGTGATTAACCAAATCAACGAATAATGAGACTATATTACAATGACATAAAGAACTGAAAGATGTTGAGTCACTAAGACTCAGATTTTTCGTAAGAACTCTCCAAAGAATGGGTATAACACTCAAGTCTCACGGGCTAAGTCTAAAAATTCTACTTCCAGTTTACTAGGGGTTTAAATCTCTCTTCTAGCAAAAGTACACAAAACTAACCAAGTATTATGGTGGTGCCTTGATAAAGAATTCTATCAATAAGAACTATGTCCGAGCATAATAAATAGTCTAAGCGGTAATGAAATCAATAATATCAACTATCTATCAAACTCACACTAAGTAAAGATAGAATCTATATCCCGGACTCATCATTAAAATTCATTTTTCTCATGTCACGATATAGAAACAAAAATATTTTAGTTTTGAAAACTAATTTCGAAATTCATTTCTCAAGTACACCCTCCCCCAACTTAACATATGCATTGTCCTCAATGTATAGAAATTAAGTAAATGAAATGAATGAGAAAAAGGGAAGATGTTACCATTGATGTCGAATTTTTACGTCAGATCCCCAAGACGAATGTGAGTCTTTTAAAGTCAGATTCTCAAGACTATATATCATGCATTATCAATTTGGAGTGAGGAGATCAGATTTTCTCACCCAAATCAATTTAATGTTTGGAGGACGAGGAGGTCTCACTTTGTGGGTCATCAAAAATACTCCTTGATATGTTGGAAAGATTGTTGGTGAAGTTGCTTATCTACCTTGAACTATTTCAGGTCTGATGATTGTGTGATAGGCCTTGTGGTTCCCCTGTGTAGAAGGTTGACGAAAATCTCTCTTTCTAACAGGACAATAGTATCCGATGTGCCCTTTACCACCCACGTTGATGATAATGGATGTCCGGGTCGACTACGAGGGGGTGAGGACCGGTTCACATACTTCTCTTTGTTCAGACAATGATGGTGTAGAAGAAGCTTCAACAAAGGTGCAATTCTCCTTATCAATATGGTTCACTTTCTCGTTTTAGAAGACTCATTTCGGTTTCTAGATTCGTTTGTTTTCCAAAACTTCTAAGCTGATTTTCTAGTAACCGATTTTTCTCAAGCGTAAGTCTTTTGTTCATCCCGAAATGTAGAGTTCATCTTCTCAAGGTATGATACTCTCTCACAATTTTCCATTCTCGCTTCACTTAAATTCTGAATTTTCTGCAGAGATTCCAAGAACATGGCTAGCAACGCCTCCTGTGGTGTGGTTCTCGTGTTCATCATAGTTTTTGTAGATTGAGCACTTTCAATTGTATCTTCGAATGGGACGAATTCTTGTATCATGCTATCAAGGAAGTACACCTCTCCACCTTCGGCTTCATCACAATCCTTATGCAACAGGTGAAAGATATTTATGTCCATGGACATCTTACCAAAGTTGATCTTCATTTCACCGTTGTGACAATTTATCAAGGCTTTTGCAGTAGCGAGGAAAGGTCGGCCTAGAATAATTGGAATTTTATCAAAGGCTTCATGGGTGTCTATCACAATGAAATCCACTGGATAGTAGAAATCGGCTACTTGAACAAGAACATCCTCAACTATGCCTCTGGGAATCTTGGTAGAACGGTCAGCTAACTTCAATTTGACTTTTGTAGGCTTTAGGTTCTCCAGGCCCAACGCTTGGTACACATGATATGGCAAGAGATTAACACTAGCACCAAGGTCTAAAAGAGCATTACCCGTGAATTTTTCTCCTATCTTGCATGATATTGTAGGACTTCCGGATCTTTGAGCTTGACCGAGCTTGTCGATGGATAATAGATGTTGTTTTTGTCCAAGCTAGAAACGCTTGCTTTGGAACATGAGTACTTCTCTTTATGTTGCATGCATCCTTCAAGAATTTGGCATATGATGGCAACCGCTTGATCACTTTGAGAAAGGGATATTGATGTGATCTTTCTCAAATGCTTCCTTCATCTCTAAAATTGCTTGTCCTTTTGCTTTGAGCAAAAAAATATAGGAAAAGGTGTTTTGGTACAAACACACGCATGTGTTTGCTCTTTCTTTCTCTTTGGCATTCTTGCATATCTTGTCTTGGTCATCTTGACAAATGGGAGTGGAAAGGATTTCTCCCACTTCCTTTTGAACTTCATTTGAAATCTTGACCGATTGCTCAGTAGCAATGTCATCATGAGAAGGTAAGTCAACCTTGTTGTCAACCTTCAATCGATCCGAGTAGTAATCGAAATGACATGATCATGGAGGTGATCAAGCATACTAGAAGTTGTCCCAATGTGGCATACATCTTCACTCTTCAATATTGGTTCCAATAAGCTAGGTTGAGTGGCTTGTGTCTTTACAGACAAAGCAGTGGTGAGTTGGTCGACCTTAGCCTCTAGAGACTCCATTCTAGAACATTGACTTTCCTCGAGATTGCCGGAGATTGAAATGAGATCGCGGCAATAAGCTCTAGAACACTTTCAAACTTCTGATTTTTCTCCGCGTGATAGCAAAGTAATTTCATTCTCCAAGTTGGCAGGTGTGGCATAATTTCTCCTAGGATCAGGCACTAACTCTCCACTTGTATTGGAATTCTGCTGAGAGTATAATTGTTGTTGAGGAACCAACTGTGAAACTTGACTTGTCTGTGGAATATAACTTTGATCTTGAGAACCCGGGGTCCAAAGATTCTCGTCTCCAATAATTACCTTGAAAGTTATTACCACCTTGGTTGGGCCTCCAAAATGAGTTTATATTGTACTCTCCAACCGATGCATGTTGATAGTAACCGTGACATTCTAGAGTTGTATGAGAAGTGTCCCAACAGATTTCGCAAGATTGGCTAGCTTGCATGATTGGGAAAGATTTAGCTTGAGACTTGTTGATCTTGGAGGATTCATAGAGAACCGATTAAATTTCTTACTCGAGTTTCAATGTTGGTGGCCAGCCGCCAATGTAGACTTCCAGTTCTTGATCCGCTTTTGTTCATGTGCTTGGTAGCCAAATTGCTTTGGCTCCCCTCCATGCTAGCGACATCCTCGTTGCTAGTAGTCCACTTCATTGTGTTTCTTCAGCCTAAATTTCGAGAAAGTTGTAAGCTTCCTCTCCATCCATCGATGTAAACTTGCCTTTGTGCATTGATTGTATCATCTGCTTGTTCATCATCGAGAGTCCTCGATAGAAAAATGAGCCAAGATGCTCTTGTCATATCCATGATGTGGACATGAGACTAGCAGATTATTGAATTTCTCCCAGCTTTGATGATATTCTTGACCACTTTTCCTTTGAAATTGCTAATGGCTTGTCGCATGGCATCCGTTTTCGGGGTGGGTAGAACTTGTTCATAAACTTTGTTCTCAACTTCTCCGGTTGTCTATTATTGAATTGATCGGGTCAGGTGCGCTTAACCATTCGGATGTTTTGACCTTCTAGTGAGAGCGGAAAAAGAATCAACTTGATACTCTCATCTTTGATATTCGGTTCTTGAAAGTTCCGAGGATCGATAGAAATTTGTTCATGTGAACATATGGTCAACATTATCGAACCATTGAACTTTGGAAGCATAGAGATTATCGATGCTCTAAGTTCAAACTGGTTACCGAATTTGGAAAAACAATACTGGCTGGGTGGGTCTCCAATGATTGGCGAATAGAAATCATTTCAACTTCTTCCTTCACAGGCTTGCATGGGTGGGATAGCTTCAGGATTATTGGTGTCCAAAACACCTCCATCATTGCGTATGGCCATCAGATCAATCCCGCTCTAGTATTCTTGCTATGCTAAGATGATGAAAACTATCCTACTATGCTTGAATGCGGTTAAACTAATATGCAACTATTCTAAATTATATTAATATGCAAAACTACTTTCCTTCACTTGGGTGGGCTTTGCAGCTAGTATCTCGCTTGGTTGTCTAAAAGTCGTCTCTTTAGGGTTATGGTGAATCACTTGGATTGCTTAAGTACCACTTCCCACGCACGATAGTCCGTTTGTCAAGATTTAGACAAGAAACACTAGAGTTTGATTTTTCGCTGTGTTGGCTTACAACTTCAATTGTTGAAAAGATCCTAAATGCAATTATACTATAAAACAATAAAACTAAACTACGATGCAACTATACTAAGAAAGCAATAAAAAGAATGAAGATTCAACTAACCTGGATGGTAGATCTTGTCTTCGAGATGTCCTTCAAGCTTCTTTCTTTCTTAAAAGGATGGATGATGCGGCTAAAATTACCTCAAGATCCAAAATTCTAATCTTGAAAGAAAACATTAAACATAAACAACTTAAAACGGCAGCGGCGCCATTGACACAACCTCTTTTTGTGTATATAGATGGTATAGTCGTTGAACAAAAGAGAAGCGTATCAAAACCTAACTATCCCTCAATAAGTAAAGGATGAGTAGGGTATCATTCCACTTTTAAGTGTATGTTTATATGAAGGACAGAATTGGAAAGGGGTTTGAGGGATTAAAAACTATGATTATAGATATTGTAGATTCTAATGCTAAACTAAACTAAACTAAACTAACTAACTAAACTTATACTAAAACTAAGAATTGGAAATAGGGGAGAGAATATGAGAGAGATAGATTCAAGAGATTCAAATCCACCAATGCTTTTGATTAAATGACCTTTTGCTTCATGTTGTTCTCCAAGTAGACTACAATCGGCAATCGAAGCGAAAGTGCCGATGCCTTTTGGGTGAAACATCGTTAAACAATTAACTCTACTTAAGGTTGTTCCTATGTTCATGTTACTAGTATCTTCTTTCCTTTTATGTGAGCTTGGGCAGCTATTCAATGAATCACCATCTAAGGCAAACACAAGGAATACTTCCCTTTACTCTAAAACATTACACAATTAGAAGAAAAGTAGAGAATAATAGTATAATATTCAATTACAATAAATAAAACTCTATTCTAGCATTATATTCAATTGCAATAAATAAAAGCATATTATTAGCAAATATTCAATTGCAATAAATAAAACCCTAAACTAGCATGATATTCAATTGTAATAAATAAAACCTTAATCTATACTTCCATCCCTGGTGTGGGCAATGGAACTAATAACTAAAAACATAAAGAACTAACCTGATTGAAGAACATCATGAACCGGAAGAATCATTAAACCTTAAACATCGGGCTTCATCTCCTCCCTTGAAGGAGAAGATTAGCCTTCCATAAAGAAGGAAGAACACTAAGAACGAGAAGAAGAAGAGTTGAAGAACATAAGACTAGAAAGACTAATTTATTAAGACTCTACTAGTTAAAACCGATCTTTTATTATTAGTCTCCTGCGCCTCAAGTTTCGAGACAAGAATATAAGTGAATTGGCAAATTACATGAGGCACTTAGGTCCTCTATTTATAGGGGTTACAATGAGTTCTAGAAGCATTCCAAACCGTCATTTATTTCCTAATACAAATAGACTTCTTTCAGAGTCCAACTTCATGTCCAAAACTGAGAAGGAATTGGCTACAGTGTCGATCCATGCGTCTGGACTCATTATCCATGCGTCTCAGACTCAAGCAATGCGTCTGGACGCTCGATCTATGCGTCCCAGACTCATTCAATGCGTCTGGACGCTCGATCCATGCGTCCCAGACGCATAAGCCGATTTTCTCTCTTTTGCTCTATCCTTCTATCCTCTTTTGCGGGCTTTGGTCCAAGCAACGAATCCTTTGGCCTTGGGCTTCCAAATAGACTTTAATATAGGTCCAAGTCGCATCTTTAACAGCTCCAATTCCTTGGCCTTCTCCATGATTGTCCACGGGCCTCCCATGTGATCCTTAATGTTCGAATTGCTTCGCTTTTTACCCTATTTTCTCTAATATTCTATAAAACTCTCTTTTTTACCTGTAGAATCTTAAAACACAACTTATAAACACTATTAGTCCACTAAGATGGCTAAACAAGAGGCATAATCGAGGGTTAAATAGCACTTTTTGAGCACTTATCATGGTGGTCAGGATGTTGAGAGAGATGACGGTGCTCGTGCTGCTAGAAGACCACCTGTTGTGGCAAATAGAATGGATGACGTTGAGAATATTGGTGGTGGTCAAGGTATTGTTGGGGCTGGTGAAATGATTAGAAGAAATGCAGAGAATGTCGCTGCCAGGCTGGAAATGCAAGCAGCACGTCTTGAGGCACAAGTTGAACAGATGTTTGATGGTTTGGATGATGTTGATGGTGCTGAAGATGTGCCCTTTGATAAGCTTGTTGGTATGCAAGGGCCTGCATTTCATTTGGTGGAAAATGCATTCACTGTGAGTCTCTCTTTCCTTTTTTTTTTGGTTTGGTTTAGTGAAATATCTGATTGTCTTTTTTGTTTTTTTGTTTTTTGTTAATTTTGTTTAGGCTTCTCTCATTAACTTGTGCCCCTATCCAGTTTTTTGTTGTAGATTTTCACTGAATATTTGGAAATATATTCAGTTTCTCATTAACTTAAAATGCAGTTCTAGAATAAGTCTAATCATGCAAGTTTTGGAATGATCCCATTGGAAGACACTGAATTTTGTTATACTGTCGAGTGTTGGTGCATGTGTTTGAAAGCAGTGAAATATTTTTGTTTTGTATCTTCTTGGATAAGCTTTTAAGCTTTCCTTCTTCCTTGAAATGAGATGGTATCGAACTTTCTCACATGCCTTGCTAGATTGTTGGCTACACTTAATGGAGTTTCCAAATGAAACACTCACCACTTCGTCCCCATCTCCCTCACTTTCCTTTTGCCCTAGCCACCCTTATCTTTCTCTGACCACACACACTCTCACTGGGAGAAACCACGGCGGAATTGTAGCACCTTTCACCATAATTTTCCATGACAGTTGTAGACTTTTACCAGGTAGCACACAACACATATATTGAATATAATTCCGCAGTGCACATTTTTTAACTCTCTCGCTTTCACTCATTATATTCTATTTATTTTGTTTATTAACTATTGTTTCGTGCTGAACTAATAAGTAGTTGAAACTAGAAAGGAGTTGACTCTTCGCAACTGGCTAAAGTATGATAATCAGTTTTCCAAACCATACTACTGGAGTTTTATTGATGCGCTTACTAAAAGGAATTGTGCTTGATTATGTGTTCAGGTATCTCTAAGATTTGTTTATTTGGGTATTGGATCTGTAGCCGCAACATTCTATACCTACTCTATCTATGTAAAGAGTTTGCCCTTAAATGCTTGGTCACCGGAAGTCGAGGGAAGAGTTCAAAACTTTTGGGAAAATCAGACCAAATGGTATACAAGTCAGAAGTACTAATATATACTCTCCTCATTCCTTAATTAACATTTGTCAAACATATCATAGGTTGCAATTTTTTTTTTTAATGTGGGTTTTGGTTCTCTATTGGTTGTTACTTTCGCCAGGAGGGGATTCTGCGTTTTGGATTTGTTGAGTTTGAGTCATTGAGTCCGTGAAAAGTGCACTAAAGGTAACTTTATTGATTTCGATAACTTTGATTTAGAAACCTATCCATCTTGTTCAAGTTATGAAATTTTTATATGGTCTCATTTTCGAAGTTACGAGACATAAGTTTCAGCAGAGGTTAGAGTTCTCTTCTTTTTAGCTTTCAATGGCGTCTTTGGATTGCCTTGTTGCAGTTGTTGAGACATTACTTTCTACCATCTGTTAATTGATCAAATGGCTGTGGGCCTATGCGGGTAGTTCAGGGAGTGTCTAGAGAGATGGTTATAGCTAATACACTTGGATCTTTTGTGCCGCTTGTAGTATTGTCGCTTGGTGGATATATTATGTCGAGAGGTAAAATTTAAAGTCAACTTTCAAGTGATTAAAAATAAGCGTGTGGCAACACTTCGTCGATAAGACACCATAGTGTTGTCCGGCCATATAACCACTCGTTTAAAAGGTCGATGAAGTTCTTGTACATAGTAAATGCCTATATGTTATATTTGCCTCGCTACATGAACATGTTATCTCGTGTTACTACTTACTAGCTGTGGCTAATGCAATTCATTATTACCCGGCCCTTACTCCTTAGAGTTCTCAACATGCACCAAAGCACTCAAGGGTGCCGTAATATTTGTGTTGTATGTTTCGGTGTGATCTTAATAGACAATGTCTACCCGGCAATATGTCCGACATAAATATTCTTTTCGTCTAACGGTGGATATAAAGAAATGGTGGATTTGGGGCTCTTTGGAGCTCACCTTTGACGTCACGGTCGAGAATGCAATTGCCGTGAATGAGTTTTCGGGCATAGTTGGAGTCATGTAAGAATCTCGGGACTAAAATGAATTAAATGTAAGCTACTTTCTAGTCAGAACTAAGTCGAGGTTTTCTTGATTTTGATAGATTCTTCCCGGTCAAAATAAAACTTTGGGAGTCCCGGGTTCGAGTCTCGTGGAGTCTTTACAAGTTCAAACCGGTAATTGGATTGGTGCTAGAGCATTGGTTGGATACGTTGTACTCTTTAACATCATCTTCACTCTGTCCCTTGCATATCTTAACAATACTGATACCTTACTTTCTTGACAATGAACAATACTGATTTCTTACCTCGATTAATTGTCAATAGTTGGGACATCACAAGCAGTTAAAGGCGAAAGAGAAGCATCGCGAATAGAACCGTGAAATTGAAGGTGTTGAACTATCATCCAAAGGAAAGAGATCTTTGAAGCAATCAAACAATTTTGGTAAGTTGAATCTCGTTTTGGTATTTCATTTGCTATTTCCACCACGTAATTTTCATCTAACCTCTTGGATTGCCATTTGGTAATGAAATTACACCAAGCGTTGTTCATTCGAGTGGTCCGCTATAACCGACACAAGTGGTGAAGGTAGTCGAGCAAAGAAAGGAATGGTTCTCCCATTTACACCTCATTCCATCACATTTGAAGATATTAAATATTACGTAGACATGCCGATTGGTAAGTGAAGTACCAATTATGGTTTAGTAAGCGAACCTTCATTCAGTATTCTCCGTGTTTGTAAAGTAAAAATTTAATAAAAGTAAGCTACGAGGAGATGAAAGTCCAAGGTATAGAAGAAGATCGACTTATGCTTACGAAGGGCATAAGTGGTGCGTTCAGGCCGAGTCCTTACAACACTAATGGGTGTCGATGGAGCGGGTAAGACCATATTGATGGGACGTGTTGGCTAGAAGGAAAACCGGTGGATATATAGATGGAACAATCACCATATCGGTTATCCAAAGAACCGGGAAACCTTTGCTCGAATTTCAAGACTCTTGTGAACGGACAAATATCCACTCTCGAATTGAATGTAACGGTTCACGAGTCCTTAGTATATTTGGCATGGCTTCGGCTACCTCTCGAGTTGATTTAGCAACTAGAAAGGTTTGTTGCTTTCGGTTCATTGTGTCTTTCTTATGCTCTTGGTATACATGGTATTATCTAACTTCGGAAATCTAATGTCGCAGATGTTTATTGAGGAAGTCATGGAACTTGTTGAACTAAAATCACTTTCGGGGGAGCACTAGTAGGGTTGCACGGAGGTGAATGGGCTCTCAACGAGCAACAATGGCAGCTACTATTGCGCATTGAGCTGGTTGCCAATCCCTCCATAATTTTCATGGATGAACCAACCTCTGGACTTGATGCGAGCAGGTACTGCTATTGTGATGAAGACCGTGAGGAACACGGTGGACACAGGGGAAGAAGCGTGGTGTGCACCATTCACCAGCCTAGCATTGACATTTTTGGCGTTTGATGAGGTATGAGATTGTCAATGACAGTTGTGTCGATTACATTTTGACGGATAGGGTGGGGTTCCAAGGACTCAAAAGATTGACATACATATACTAGTTATTATTGACAAATTTGACACACCAAGACAATTGTCACCGAGTTCCGGATCCCGACCCGCACACAGGGTTGAGTCACAGACATATATATCTGTACAACTAAAGGTGGGTAAGTATTAAGTCTTTCTACATGCTTGCAGCTCTTCCTAATGAAACGAGGAGGAGAAGAAATATATGTTGGACCATTGGGGCAGCAATTCTTGCCATCTAATTAAGTACTTTGAGGTGAGGACACATGGAACTTGCCTGTTGAGTTCTTGGTTTTATCACTCGTGACTTCTGTACTGTACTGAACAACTTGATTTTATTTTTCAAGAGTGTTAATGGAGTCCCAAAGATACAAGATGGATACAATCTGGCAACATGGATGTTGGTGGTGACAACTGCTGCACAGGAGGAGGAGACTATCCTGCACAGGAGGAGACTATTGGAGCAAAGATATTAGTGTTAGCTGGAAAGGCATAGCATGAGGAAATTGGTGATGGAGCTAATCTAACGATATCATTTTCTGGGGAACTTTTATAAAATGTAGAGGAGCTTATCAGGTCGGGATTGCACCCGAGTGAAATTATTAGTGGATACACCAAAGCTATTGCTAAGGTTTGTATTTATATTTGGAAAGAACTCATCTTGATAAAGTGTATGAATTGAGACTTTTTTGTATATTTATTTTTCAGGCAATTGAACTTTTAGATGAGTTGGTAGAGGAAGGTTCAGAGATTATGGATGTAAGGAACAAGGATGAAGTTGTTCTCCGCATGAAAGTTGTTGTTGCTAGTAAACAATATGGCCAAGAAGATATTTTGTGCCCTCTAATTGCTGATGTAAGTATGGTCATTATTTGTTGACCATTAGTACTAGTATCATAATTGTTATTATTATAACTAATTATTGTTTTTAAGGTTTTGTTCCAATTCGGAAGTTTACTTTGCAGACTTGTAAAGTTGTAATTTTGGCCTTGATTAAGCTTGCACATAAAGCAATGTGGCTACAAAATATGAGAAATTAATTTTTTTTTTATTAGCAACCCATCAGCAACGGTTTATAACCTTTACAAATGACTTTTAAATTATTTTTTTTAAATTAACAAACAACTTTGCAACGGTTAAGAACCGTTGGTAATATTTTTAACATATTACTAACGCTTATTGACTGTTGGAAATTTCTAATTAACCGTTGCAAATATTCCCAACGCTTTACCCACGCCATATTTGCAACGCTTAAAAAGCGTTGCGAAAATTATTAGCAACGGTTTTTTGTCGTTGCAAATAGCCAGTTATGGTGTAGTGTAAAAGACGAAAACAAAACATAAAAGGACGAAAACTTAATAAGTAAAAGACAAAAGTTATAACAGATGAAAACAAAACTTTGATTCTCAAAGTTTTGAACAATTCAATTAGCTAACGAACAAAACTCAATTAAGGCTTCACAAGACATCCGCCTATATATATGAGGGGGTCGCCTTCATTATTTCCCCTTAAGCATTTTCATGCTTTAGCATCCGCTTAGCTTTAGTTCGTTTTCTTTTCAAGATTTTACATTACGTCATTTTCATTCCAAAGCGGCTTTTAAATACTGTAAGTTATTTTACCCTTAATAACAGTCATTTCTTTTCTAGTTTAATTCATGTCCTGCATTTATTTACTTAATGTATACATCAAGTTTTATTATTCCTTCTATGACCATGAGTTAATCCCCCCCCGGGGAGGGTTATGCTGCTCGTGTGAAAATCCGGATTGACTCTTTAATATTCTAGAATCACTACTTAGGATTTAGGCATAGATTAGACATCCGGTCCCAAAATGACTGAGACTGTACCAATTTGGAATGCTGATGCTCCAGAACAGTCTCGTGCGCGACTCTCTGGTGTTAGACAACTCTTCAATTTGTCCAGCTGATGTGAAATCGAGCCAGGAGCTGAAATAATATACCAGAGATGAGATATTAGTTAAACTCCTTATGCTAGTGCAATGTGGCCTAGAAATGTGGGCATGTGCTAGGGATCAATACTCGACGTCGTCTCCGAACACGAGACGAATTAGAGATGTAGTGATGTGGTAGTAAACTGTTGAAAAATGATTCTTGCATTAACATGATTAACTTTCTCCCTGTTTCTCCATCTTTGTTTATCTACATCAAAATCACCGTAGTAATTTACATTAATTGCATTACTGTAAAATTAATTAAACCAACTAAAAAAAACCTAAAAATCCTACTCACCAAAAGTTATAATTCCAGTTGTGAACCTTTTCCGAGCCCTAAGGTTTGGACGATCCCTTACTCGACCTATCCTACCAAACCCACGTGAGTAAGGTAACTTGACGAAAACGTACGACTATACGGACTTTGGACTTGGAACTTTGGTCTTTGGACTTCGGACTTCGGACTTCGGACTGTGGACCTCGGACTTAATTAATCAAGAAAACCAATAAATGTGAAATAAAATGCGTGTTAATCAGTTATTATTAGAATTACTTTGAAACTTATTTTGACTTTGTTGGTATTGCTAATTATTTCTTCGTTGGTATGGAATAAAGTTAACGGTTGTCAAACAGGTGGATTTGCGAAACCTGGAGGAGCCATCTGTTGGTTATTCGGGCGCCAAGCGAAATTCAGATGTTGTCTCCAAGGTGCATTAGGAATGTTGAATGCACATGCCTCCTCCGATGTTTGAGTAGGGGGGCATATAACAAGGGACAATAAACATCAGGATGGTCTGGACTGAGACAAAGAACACACAGGGAGGTGTTAACGTTCATGACCTGTTGTGGGAGTTGATCGTTTATTTGAACTGCAATAGCATCTACTTTTTTAGTGAGGTATTCTATTAGATTTTTCAATTCGGGATCGGGTTTTACCTCAAAAATAGATGTAACTTTTGTAACAGTATCCTTAGATGACCTAAAAGAATCAGTGTTACCCCAATGTGTACCTTTTGTTGCTTGTTTTTCAAGAAAAGTATATGTTTCAGTAGCTCCTTTGTCCATGAAGCAACCGCCGTTCATTATATCAAGAGTTTCTTTTTGATGATCGGATAGTCCATTAAAGAATGAACGAACAAGGATAGCGGTGTCGAGCTGATGATGAAGACATTCTAAAAGAAGATCCGTAAGTCGACTCCATGCTTCTGTAAATGATTCATGAGGATTTTGACGAAAGAATTGGATTTTCTGAAGCATTTTAGTAGTTTTCTTCTAAGTGTAAAATTGTAGCATGAAAGCTTGAACAAGTTTATTCCATGTTTCTATGGATTGTGGCTGTTGTCCTGCTAGCCAAACTGACGCTTTATCTACTAAAGTGAAAGGAAACAACCGAAGCAAAAGTTGTTCCTTAGAGACGGCCGGATGGTGAAATGTTGTGGCTACTTGCTGAATCCTACGGAGGTGATTATACGGTTTTTCATGATCTAGACCATTATAAACAAGTGACAAACTAAAAACATTGGGCGGGATTCGAAAATCTCTGGCAATATCCTCGAGTTTGATGCCGGAAGAAGTTCCTTCTTGTAATGCTGTATAGAAGTCCAAAAGGGGCTTCTCAGCTGGTGGAGTTTCGTCAGCCATAACAAATGAAGTTAATGGCGACAAGGGATCTTGATGATTTTTATTAACAGATGAGGAACTATTTTGAGGTGAGAACTTACGTAAAACTTTATCGTACTTTCTCCTACAATAAGTATGTTCAAATTCTTTATTAGTACCAGACCTTAATCTCATACAAACATAAAATTAGAACTGATGTACAAAAGGATCTTATTATTACTTGAATTCTATTATTTTCTAAAACATTTAGAATTGAACAATGTAGGCCTAAGTTGCTGCAAATATAGCAGTGAAGCTAGGAATACGTGTGCATAAAGCAACAGCCAGGTCACAAAAAAGATATGAGGGAGGATTTCCGTGCAAACACGATTCTAATTAAGTAACCTCAATCTTTAAAGTTTCCTAGACACCGTTAGAATATGATTAAGATTTATGGATTATTTATTTATTTATTTTATTTTTATTTTTATTAATTTTAATTATTTTTTTAGTTAAAATTTATGCAAGAGATAAAGCCACTACATATTATTATTATTATTATTATTATTATTATTATTATTATTTAAAATTTATGCCCCCCCCCCCATTTTTTTTCCTCCTCCCCATTTTTTTTATAGTTAAAATTTATGCAAGGGAGAAAATACAATCATGCAAATATAACTCATACGTATAGAATTTAAGTACAATCATGTGAAGATACTCTACTAACTCATATTTATGCAAATATAACTAACTCATACATTACCAGATACAGTAGCATGTGAAGATACTCTACTCATACGTATATAAATACTTATAGGCAAGGTTGTATCATCAATAAATATTTCAATACGTACAGGCAAATACACATCAGTAATACGTATATGTAGACTAAGAGGCAAATATATATTACGTATATGTATATCTACGTTAACAGGGGAATTTATACTACTCGTGTTTTGCATAATAAATTGATTTCGTCAATACTCAGTGAGATTGCGAATGTCATATAGAGAGCAGCTTCACCCTGAAGGGTTTAGAAACAACTTACCCAACGCGGATTTTAACCCTTGTTGGAATGTTCTCCTCTTTCATGACAAAATCAACTTATTAAACAACACAATTTTCTAAAATGATGATTTTGGAAGGAAAAACAGTGGATTTTGACCTCGAAAATGACCACCAACTTTGTGGTGACAGTGTGCGCGCCGTCGAGATCTTTCCGAATTGAGGTCACACGCGTGATTTAGAGAACCGTAGCCAAAGTTATGACCAAAATACCGAAACACACCCTAATTACTATGTATAACTCATAAGTTATACATAATCACTCATAAGATAAAACAAAACACACCCTAATTACTATGTCAACATGCAAATAATCACTCATAAGGTAATATATATGCTAAACATGCGACTTATATATATATATATATATATATATATATATATATATATATATATATATATATATATATATATATAGATATACATTAAATGCAATTCATAATATATATATATATACATTAAGATGCAATATATAATTATCAAACATATATATATATATATATATATATATATATATATATATATATATATATATATATATATTAACAGTATTTACATGATTCATACATATTTCTAACCTAATACATAAATAATAGTCCATTACCTACAACATATTATATAATACATGTGAAGCATACAATAGTCTATTAAAATTTTAAAACCTGTTAGCTTCCCGCAAGTCCGCCAAAGAAAAGAAATGTCGTTTGAAACCGTGGACGTCCTGAATACCAAAAGGAATTTTGAAGTAGCTGTTGCAGGTTCAGAAACTTAGGCCCTTTACTAGGATGAAAAAGACCAGTAGGAGGTGGTCAGTGTATAGATTAGGCTCCATGTCCTAACTTTTGTTTCCTGTAAGTGCAGCCAAAAATCCGATCTAGGATCAGTACCAAAATGCGGGAAAATTTCAAAACAAAAAATGAAGAAAAACAAAACAAAATGAAATGAAGGAAAGGAATGAGAGTGGGGGTTTCCCCTTGGAGCAATTCCAGTTTGCAAGCACAGGTCCTTGGTTCTTTAGAATGGTAGCAACACCATTTGATATTCACATTTTGCGGTCTAAAGATTTGGATTCTCTACTCCGTTCAGTGTAGACTCAAGTCCTTACTTACATATCTTCGTGCGTTTAGATCGAATAGGAATTCAAACCAACCTAAAGTCTAGGACAGCTTACAACCTTGTTATTATGCTCCTTAGGAAATTAGTGAGTAAGTTTTTATTTTATGATTAGTTATACTAAAATTACTTTGTTGTTTTTTAGATTCTTAAGGTTACGTAATCATGCACACTAAAACAAAGTAAAAATTGATTTATAGAAAGGTGTGGAGAGTTAATTCTCATCATGCGAAAACAAACCTCTATTGTTTGACTCTAGTTTATTACCTCTTAATCTTCCTAGAATTCATAGAAAAATCCTAACAAAGATCATATTTTTGATCCCTAACAATATAATTCATCTCTGACATCATATTGTTAGCATGTGGAACAAAAGCAATGACCTATCTCTAAGTCATCACCTTGATTCCTAACTATACTCTACACCAACTACCATTTTGGGGTACGATGTAAAGTTTAGTTTGTTTTTCCTAAACAACTTACTAGAAAATCCATACAAAAGTGGTTCCTCACATGAGCATCATTAACCCTCCACAAAGGGAGGATTTAGCTCATGATCATAGGATTACAATGATCATGTGTTATGTATACTAATGAGAGAGAGGAAAAAGAAGAAGAATAATAGAAGAACTAGCTTGCCTTAAGAAATTGAGATTTTATTTAGAGAAACAAGAGTGTCTACCATTAAAACTATTACAAGCATTTTTACCTCCAACTCAAACTAAAAACTAAATTACAAGACAAGGAAAATGAAAAAAGAGTCAAGTGGAGTTAATGCTCCCAAATGTGACTAAGGACTTTTTCCCAAAAATCAGCCCACTTAACCTTTCTCTCCTCCCCTCCCACGTGAAATCACTTCCCCTCATTTATTACACACCTATCTAAAAAACTAAATCATGCCAAAATTTCACTATTTTGGATAAACATCATTTAACCACATGCAAGGTGTCCATTTGTGCTAGGGATGTCCAAACGGGTACCCGACCCAGCCCGAACCCGATTTTTTGGGTTTTGAACGGGTATCAGGTTACCCGGGACCGGCCTTGTTCTTTGTGGGTCGGGTTCGGGTATTTGTTGGATACATGTGACGAAACCCTATCATAACCCTATATTTTGGGTACCCGTTGGGCTCGGGTTCGGGTTTTAGGTATCATAAAACCTGGAATATATTAAACAAAAAGATTATATGTTTCGTGTGGAGTGTTTCTGGCCATATCAATTGTCTCTAAATCACGTAATTTTTAGCTATTAGAACAATCCAACCTCTTTCTTTTCCAATTTTCCCACTTCAAGATCTCAAGAAAAACCTCTTTTTCATCTAATTAATCAAAAACCATCTTTTTTTATTGGATCTACTCACAAATTTTTCTTCAATTCATCAACCAAATCTTCAAATCCATTGATTGATCACGATGCCGATTTTTTGAGATGATGGGGTTGTTGTTGTTGGGTGTGAATCCGACTTGTTGATTTGCTCAGCCTTGGTGACCACATTTAGAAAGAGATATATGAGGAGTTGAAGAGGTGCTGCAAATTTTCTGAGTGAATACAAACTTAGCAGCACCATCAAACATTCAAACCCACCAATCTCTTCATCAGGAACGTGTGATTGGGTTGTCTTGTTCTTGGGGAGTTGTTGGAGGGAGTTGTTGGAGAAGAGTAGTAAGGGTACGGTCAAAGGTAATTTGTCTTGAGCCTGAATTTTTTTTTCCTGATATTATTTCTCAATGGGGTTATACTCTTGTATTTGTTTTGCTTGTAATCTATTATGAGGTGCAAGTTTGTGATATGATCTAATGATCTGTGCCGTAATCAATAGTTTTTGCTTTGTCTTATGGCTTTAAAAGAGTGTAACTTGACAAATGATAATAAGAAACCCTCATTTTTCATTTTTTTTGGATGCTTGTAACCAGCTCTCTAAGACTGGAGGCTAGGCATCCATACCCCTATTAAAGAAAATATACATCTCAAACTCTCAAACTCTCAAAGTACCAAATTATGGAAATCATTTATAAAATTTGATATCACCCCTCCTGGTTGCTCGTTGTCGTTTGGTACTCCTTCTTCGGCTATCCACCAATTCTTCAAAGAAACCAAAGCTTCTAAGGTACTTGGAATTAATTGTGACATGTACTCGGATATAATTCTTCCACCTGCACTAAAAGCAGACTCGGAAGGAACTGTAGACATAGGAACACATAATAGATCACGTGCAATTACCGAAAGAACTGGAAAAGTTCCGGTGTAAGTCCTCCAATAATCCAATACATTAAATTTCCTGTCATTGTAAACAGGAATAGGATCAGAGCCTAAATATTTCTCCAACTTATTCATTTCCCTTTGATTGGTAGTGGGCAATTGCAATTGTCCTCTTGACATAAACTTTGCTAATTTTGATGTAGATGTAGATGATGATGAGGCTATGTTGGGAGGTTCTCTACCCAATTTCCTCTGGTACGATGCAAAAAGTGTATCCAACTTGTTCCGATATTCTTTCAGTTTTGTTTCATAAGTAGAAGAATCATTAGCATACAAGAGATGCTTTAGCACTTCCATCTTATATCGTGGGTCCATAACATATGCAAGTGCTAAAGGTAGAAAATCCATATTGTTCCAATATTTGTCATACTTTAAAAGCATTTTTTCACAAACTGGACTTTCAGGGTTATCATTAAGAAGATTTTTAAGATGCCCAATTGTCAAACATAAATCACTAACAGTGACATATATATGATGAACCGGAAAAAAGCTTTGTAGCATCAGCAAATACACCAAAAAAATCTTTCAAGTTTTCAGTTGCTTCCCATACTTCTTCATTAGGCAAAAACCCAATATTCACCTCTTGCAACATGTGATTTATTGGTTTCTTATGCTTCATCATTTCATATGTTGCATCCCAACGATGGGGCACATCTATTGGTATTTTATTTTTTTTCAAACCCATCAATCTCACAAAATTGACAATATCTTTGATATTTTCCAGGTGAATATCTCAACATTTTGACAAAGCTTCTAAATCCAGCAAGTAAAATAGAAAAATGCTTAAGCCCATCTTTAATAATGAGATTTAAAATGTGGGCCCTACAACGCACATGGAACAAATTACCGTATATCTCTTCACTAAATGACTTAGGGATACGTTCATCAACTGCAACACCATTATTGCTAGCATTATCCAAAGTTATAGTGCTAATTTTGCCAACAATCTCATACTCAATAAGTTTTTTCCATCAAAGCTTTAGCAATATATATCCCATTATGTGGTTCTGGATGCTCAAAATAAGCAATAATTCTTTTGTTAATTTTCCAATCATTGTCAATCCAATGTGCTGTGATACACATAAATTGAGATTGAGCTATTGAAGTCCAAAGATCAGAAGTAAGGGAAATCTTTCCAGGAGCATTTTTCAACAATGAAATAATATCCAATTTTTTGGACTTGTACATTTTTTGAATATCTCTACCAAGCGTTTGTCTAGAAATATTTTCGAAATTTGGAAAGTAAGCACCTTTAATAAATTCCGAATAATATTTATCTTCAACCATTAAGAAAGGAAGTTCTCTCATTACAAAAAATTTGATTGTGTGATAGCGTTCTTGTGTTGAATTATATGACTAGGTTGAAACTGCACCCTTACTACTTCTAGACAAATTAGTTTGGTTAGCATTGGGTGCAATATTTTGTACACATCTTTCCACGTGCCTTCTCAGAGCAGTAGTTCCATTTGATGCAGAATGAGCTAATGGTTTTTGACAATGGTGACAAACTGCTTTTAATTCCATAACTCCAAGTTTATTCTTAACTTCCATCTTAGTAAAATGTTCACAAACACCGACCTTGCCCTTTTAGCTTTAGTATTATGACTATTATCAATTGATGGGGGAGCACCCATATTATTTGAATCACTTTCATATCCCAACTTTGTGGGATCATTATCATCATCCATTTTTTTTTTCTAAAAATATAAATAAATAAAAAACACTACAACCAAATAATATATAATACTTAATAACAAGAGAGTGTGGTTTGTAGAGAGAGTAATAAGTACCTAATTATATAATGAAAACTTAAATTGTGAAAGAAGTACTAACCGAATTAACTTTGGAGAAGTTCTTGAAGTATATTTAAATCATTTGTTAATCTCAATCTTCATTCTTTATCCTTGAATTAGCACTTGCTTGTAAGAACTTGCTTGTAGTTGTAGAGAGAATATGATAACTAAGTTTATGATTAAAATTGGAGAGTTTGAGGTGTAGAGAATTGTATTTATAGATTTTGTTATTCACAAAAGTCATTTTCACCCTCAAAATAGAGTTGTTAGGAGCCCAACAATCATAAATTAGGGACAAATATATAACCTTGTATTAATAGATTTTATTATTCACAAAAGTCATTTTCGCCCTCAAAATAGAGTTGTTAGGAGCCCAACAATCATAAATTAGGGACAAATATGTAACCTTGTATTAATAGATTTTGTTATTCACAAAAGTCATTTTCACCCTCAAAATAGAGTTGTTAGGAGCCCAACAAAAATAAATTAGGGACAAATATGTAAAATCTCAAACAAAAGTAAATATTCCCCTATATCTACAAGTCTCCACGTGGTGTATCCTCCAAGATATTCTGTTGCATTTTCTATCAGGATTCAGGAGTATCAGCATTTGTAATTTGTAAATAGTAATCAGCAAAAGACCAAAAGTTGTTGAAGATAAATAGTCAAATAGATAATAAATGAAAATAGAGCTGTTAGGAATTATGGGTCTGGTTCGGGTTTGGGTTTTGGTCGGGCAATTTTACCCTTTCTAACCGGGTTTTGGGTTTAGGTTCGGTCCGAATATGGTTTTGGGCTTTTTAACCCTTTTAACGGGTTTAGGGCCAAATTATCGGGTCGGGTTCTAGTCGGTCCAGGTTTAGATAGTGTGACCAAACCCGACCCTATATATTTCGGTCTAGGTTCGGGTTCGGGCAGGGTTCGGTGCGGGGGGTTTTTTTTTTGGGTTCCGTGTGGGTTTCGGGCAGAATGGACATCCCTAATTTGTGCAGATAATTTGGCACTTTTGTCTTGACATACTCCATGATTGATAACTCATATCTTCTTGTGGTTGCTAGGATGGGATGCCCTAATATTATAGGAATGGAGTCACAGGCAACTTCTGTATCCCCGGTAGCGGCGCCATTTGATATTCACACTTTGCGGTCTAAAGATTTGGATTCTCTACTCCGTTCAGTGTAGACTCAAGTCTTTACTCATGTATCTTCGTGCATTTAGATCGAGTAGAAATTCGAACCAACCTAAAATCTAGGACAGCTTACAACCTTGTTATTATGCTCTTTAGGAAACTAGTGAGTAAGTTTTTATTTTATGATTAGTTATATTAAAATTACTTTGCTGTTTTTTAGATTCTTAAGGTTAAGTAATCATACACACTAAAACAAAGTAAAAATCCATTTATAGAAAGGTGTGGAGAGTTAATTCTCCTAATGTGAAAACAAACCTCTATTGTTTGACTCTAGTTTGTTGTCTCTTAATCTACCTAGAATTCATAGACAAATCCTAACAAATATCATATTTTTGATCCCTAACAATATAATTCATCTCTGACATCATTTTGTTAGCAAGTGGAACAAAAGCAATGACCTATCTTTAAGTCATCACCTTGATTCCTAACTAGACTCTACACCAACTACCATTTTGGAGTAGGATGTAAAGTATAGTTTGTTTTTCCTAAAAAACTTACTAGAAAATCTATACAAAGGTGGTTCCTCACATGAGCGTCATTAACCCTCCACAAAGGGAGGATTTAGCTCATGATCATATGATTACAATGATCATGTGTTATGTATACTAATGAGAGAAAGGAAAAAGAAGAATAATAGAAGAACTAACTGGTCTTAAGAAATTGAGATTTTATTTAGAGAAACAAGAGTTGCTACCATTAAAACTATTACAAGCTTTTTTACCTCCAACTCAAACTAAAAACTAAATTACAAGACAAGGAAAATGAAAAAGGAGTCAAGTGGAGTTAATGCTCCCAAATGTGACTAAAGACTTTTTCCCAAAATCAGCCCACTTAACCTTTCTCTCCTCCCCTCCCACGTGAAATCACTTTCCCTCATTTATTATATTTATTACAAACCTATCTAAAAAACCAAATCATGCCAAAATTTTACTATTTTGGATAAACATCATTTAACCACATGCGATGTGTCCATTTGTGCTAATAATTTGGCACTTTTGTCTTGACATGTTCCATGATTGATGACTCATCTCTTCTTGTGGTTGCTAGGAAGGGTCGCCCTAATATTATAGGAATGGAGTCACAGGCAACTTCTGTATCCCCGGCAATGGCGCCATTTGATATTCACATTTTGCAGTCTAAAGATTGGGATTATCTACTCCGTTATGTGTAGACTCAAGTCCTTACTCACGTATCTTCGTGCGTTTGGATCGAGTAGGAATTCGAACTAACATAAAGTCTAGGACAGCTTACAACCTTGTTATTATGTTCCTTAGGAAACTAGTGAGTAAGTTTTTATTTTATGATTAGTTATACTAAAATTACTTTGTTGTTTTTTAGATTCTTAAGGTTACGTAATCATGCACACTAAAACAAAGTAAAAATCGATTTATAGAAAGGTGTGGAGAGTTAGTTCTCCTCATGTGAAAACAAACCTTTATTGTTTGACTCTAGTTTATTGCCTCTTAATCTTCTTAAAATTCATAGACAAATCCTAATAAAGATCATATTTTTTATCCCTAATAATATAATTCATCTATGACATCATATTGTTAGCATGTGGAACAAAAGCAATGACCTATCTCTAAGTCATCACCCTGATTCTTAACTATATTCTACACCAATTATAATTTTGAGGTAGGATGTAAAGTCTAGTTTGTTTTTCCTAAACAACTTACTAGAAAATCCATACAAAAGTGGTTCCTCACATGAGCATCATTAACCCTCCACAAAGGGAGGATTTAGCTCATGATCATAGGATTACAATGATCATGTGTTATGTATAGTAATGAGAGAGAGGAAAAAGAAGAAAAATAATATAAGAACTAACTTGTCTTAAGAAATTGAGATTTTATTTAGAGAAACAAGAGTTGCTACCATTAAAACTATTACAAGCTTTTTTACCTCCAACTCAAACTAAAAACTAAATTACAAGACAAGGAAAATGAAAAAGGATTCAAATGGAGTTAATGTTCCCAAATGTGACTAAGGACTTTTTCCCAAAATCAGCCCACTTAACCTTTCTCTCCTCCCCTCCCACGTGAAATCACTTCCCCTCATTTATTACAAACCTATCTAAAAAACCAAATCATGCCAAAATTTCACTATTTTGGATAAGCATCATTTAACCACATGCAAAGTGTCCATTTGTACTTTGTGCCAATAATTTGGCACTTTTGTCTTGATATGCTCCATGATTGATGACTCATATCTTCTTGTGGTTGCTAGGAAGGGACGCCCTAATATTATAGGAATGGAGTCACATGCAACTTATGTATTCCCGGCAGCGGCGCCATTTGATATTCACACTTTGCAGTCTAAAGATTTGGATTCTTTACTCTGTTCAGTGTAGACTCAAGTCCTTCCTCATGTATCTTCGTGCGTTTAGATCGAGTAGGAATTCGAACCAACCTAAAGTCTAGGACAACTTATAACCTTGTTATTATGCTCATTAGGAAATTAGTGAGTAAGTTTTTATTTTCTAATTAGTTATACTAAAATTACTTAGCTATTTTTTAGATTCTTAAGGTTAAGTAATCATGCACACTAAAACAAAATAAAAATCGATTTATAGAATGGTGTGGAGAGTTAATTCTCCTCATGTGAAAACAAACCACTATTTGTGCCAATAATTTGGCACTTTTGTCTTAATATGCTCCATGATTGATGGCCCATCTCTTCTTGTAGGCTTAGAAGGTAGGTCCATTTGTTGTGTCCATTGGTGGGCCCGGACGTTAATTTCTACAGTTTCTGGCCTAAGGTAGAGCTAGTCGTGCTAATTATCTGGACAACTTACTTGCCGAAACCGGAGTCCAGGTTCAAGAGATATGAGCTCCAAAAGTTTACGCTATCTTCCTCGTCTTCATTGAGCTTCCCACAGCTGATTTTGAAGACTTCAGATATACACCGTTCCCGTGCTTTAATGCAGGTTTAACCAATATTTTCATGTCTACTGCAAAAATATGCAAAAGTACAAAAATATAATTATTTCATGATTATTAAACACATAATTAACCAAATTGATATGTCTCAATGGGGTTTAATATTACAGTTTTGGGTGCTTATCACAGCCCCTATATGGGCCTTTATAGTTACCATCCTGGAAATATGTCTTTATTTCTGTCACAATTTTAAAAGACCCGATCCGTTTTGTGAATACATACAGACTGTAAAGATTTCAGTTGAAGTATTTTGTGTTCGAACCCCACTTCAACAACTTTTTCGGTATTTTAAGCTGTTTTAGGCCAAATTTAAAAGGGGAAATGAATTTCAGAGGATTACTACCACGTGACTCGAATCCATCACAGGTCATACACACTTCCACTATACCAGTTTCACATAAGTTGAAAACTTATGCCAAATTTAATATTCAATATAAAGGTCTGTATTGTATAAACCAAAATATAAGGGTCATCTATGTCCCTTGTCTCCTCTAAACACACATTGAAAAGGCTGATGTGACCCTCTATTTTGAGGGCATGCATTGGTGATGACTTAAGTTATGCTTATTTTATTTTATGAAAATTGACCATTCATGTGGGCATATTCAGTTGGGCTTCAAACAATAATCCACTGAGACAATACATGTATTTTACTAAGTTTGGGCCTTATTTTTCACTCAACAAGTTGGGGCTCTAAGAGCATCTTTAATGGTGAGACCTCTAGAGCACCAAACACCAATTCTTGAAAATTTGGTATTTTTCATCTTTAATGGTAAGACCTCTTGAATACCAAACTAAAAAACACCAAATCAAACACCGAATCGGCTAGAATTTGGTGTTTGCTTTGGTGCTGAACCGAATGTACGATGCGGTGTTTCGAACACCGCGTGGGCAAAAATACTTTATCATTTCTGGACAAAAACAAGCCTCTCACTACACCAGAAAAGACGTTTACCAACAACTATATCCGTTACTTATACTTTTACTAACGGTTATATCCGTTACTTCTGGGGCGTCATTGTCACTTAGGCCCAATTTAGTAACGGATATAACCGTTACCGAAATTAATTTTAGTAATGGTTATATCCGTTACTATAATTCTTTGTAACGGATAGACAACTATTGATAGCCCGTTTAAATTTGTAATTTCTAAAGGATGTAAGTGTTAGTAATATTTGGTGCGCTTCTGTTACTTGCTATGTCACAGATATATCCGTTAGTAATATATGTGTTACTTTATTAGTAATCGTTTTTGTAACGGAAATATCCGTTAGTAAAGTATAGCCAACTAAAAATAATAATTTTTTTTTCTTGGGTCAAATTGTTTCCTTCCTACACATCTAGCTCTAGCACTAGCACATATGATTATTCACTTATAAAGATCACATTGCCCACAAACTTGATTAACAAATTAATAACAAGAAACAAAACCACCAATCAATTAAACATTATTATAAAAATATAGTCACCAATCCAAATCCCAATTTACAAATCAAACTTACATAGAATTGAATTCGTCTAACCTAATCTTGGGACAATGTCCTTGGTAAGAGACTATATTACATTACAATTGGTAAGATGACCAAACTTACAACAAATATCTAACCTGAACGCATTCACAATATTTTTTAAGACATGTGGACTTCTTGCAAATGCATCCCCCTTTTTAAGACGCTAGAAAGAGAGTCCTTACTCAACTGTTTGTTGGGGTGTAGTCACACGACGTACAATTTCTGGGGCAAACGCATGTGGATTACGTGTTTCAATTTGTTGTCGGGTTCCAAGAACCATATCTTCATATTTAGGTTTGTTAAAGCACTCTTGGCATGCACAAGGTTCAACACAGTATATTCCAGCAGCAAAGCACAAATCACAATACTTCCAGCAAGAAGGCATGTACACAACCAATGACTAAGTTACGCAACCATCATAACCATGAATAAACCGAAGTCCTGTAAACAACATGAAAATAGTTAGTAATACTAGATATGTAAAAGATGGAAGCATCCATCTCTATATACACCTTCACCATGAATAAATCGAAGTCCTGTAAGCCAAAAGAATATTTCTCAAGAACTCATTCCACGCCAAGGATTTGGGACAAGCTTTTTTCAGTAAACACAAAACACACTCTCCGCAGATGAACCCATTAAACATAAAAACAAATAACTAATAAAAAGAAATATTGCACTTAAAAATATAGTATAGAGAGTAAGAGAACCTACTAATCCACTAGAAATTAAACGCTTAAAAAGTTGAGTGGTGTGCACTTCAACTTCCAATTTTCTAAACCTCGCAAGCATTAAACCAAAACGTTGTTGTTACTAACTCAAGAAGATGAAAAACTAAAATCAAAATAGCTAAAATACCATGTCTACTCTTTAACGCCCCAAAATCATATAAAGATTTCGAAGCGTTAATAAGACTACATTCAATATTAACAACTTAAAATCAATGATAAATCATCATATATTTTTTTTTCTATAAAAAATCTGGCAGAGTTTCCTTTGTATTTTCAACATTTCATATACTTAAAACCTGTCATAACCTGAAAATCAAAATAACCTAATATTCGTATATCAACCCTTCCAAGTTATATATAACTTTACATAGTTTGAAAACCAAAACATATCTACCGCTAACCGATTTCTTACCTAAATCGGCATTTCACACTTGCACCACACTCCATGACATCATATAGAAATTAAATGGAGCAAGTGTATATTATGATTAATATGAATAATCAACATCATATTGTTCTAGATGTACAATATGATGAATTTACTAGAGAAAATATTAACACACAAGAAGCACACTACCATACTGTATTAAAGATCGACTAGATTTACTAAGAGAGTCCTTAAGATTTTGAGGTTCCACCTTCATTATTTTTTATCTTAAATTCACCATTTCTGATCTGTACAGGGAGGGACCTATTCGTCCCTGTTGTTTACACTTCGACACTCAACATTAGATACGAAGTCAATGAGCAATACTTTATGTAACTTGAACAAAACAATTATAAAATGATAAAGCTTACCAACCTTTACGTGTACAATGAATTTTACCCTTTCCATATAAAATATTGATTAGCTTGTCAACGACCAATATTTCAAAGCATAATCATCAATTAACGAATAAAATCTCAAGAACAAACCATGCTCAGAGTGATCGACAACGATTATAGTAATAGTAATGAAAATGAATATATTTTTGATAACAGTAACATGACCTGTTAAGGATAATCACTCTAATGAATCAACGAACATTTCTATTGTGCAACTTATAATAATATAGATTATAAATTTGTATATAAATTCAGCTCAATTATTGGTCGGGATTAATACTACTCACCTCGAGCTTGCTTTGGCATTCCCATGCATAGTTAAGCAATTCCACTTAAGCATACTATGTTCTTTCAACTATTTAACGGTATTGCGCATTTTCTACATTCCCAAAATACCACCATGGTCGTCTAGCACCCAATCTTCCTTCTGTTGCTAAGTTTATCAACAAAATCAACTCCTCACAGAATCTCCACGTTGTTGCCGTTAGTACGTCGAGATCGTCGACTTTTGCCGCCACTTTCTCCTCTTTTCCTTCTTCTCTTTTCCTTTCTCCTCCTTATATTTTCCTTTCTATTTCTTCTCACTCTTTTTCCCTCTCCTGGATGTCCCCTCTCTCACTATTTTCTTTCTATTTTCTTTCTTTCCTTTCTTCCCTCTCTCTCGCTCTCTCTCTCTCTCTCCTTTTTCTCCCCGAGTCCAGAAAATCTCCTCCTTTTTTTAATCTTTTTTCACCGACCTTCTTACTCCCCACGTACGCCACCTTGCAACTCGCGATTTTCCTCCAATCTCCTCAAAGCATCGGTCCCTCCCCTAGCATGAGGTGTTGCTATCCCTCCGAAAGCTAATACCAACACCTCCTTCTCCTCAAAACATTGGTATCCAGCCAGCATAAAAGAACATGCCCAAAAAACAAAATACAAAAGAAAAGGCCCAAAACAAAAGAACAAGCCCACTATTAATAGAGTAAGCCCAAAAACCTATTGGAAGACTTCCCTAAACTTTGTAGGTAAGCAAAAATGAATGGAAAACCTCAAACTCATAATAGTTGAATCAAGTTCCTAACTTGTAAATGATTATTATTATTATTTAAATTGGCATAGTAGATGCAAGGATAAATACATAATTGAAGTCAATTTTTAGTTCATAGAAAAATAAGCATTTATAAGCAAGTTGATACCTTAATCTGTAGAGCACCACATTTTCTAAAAAATCCCAAAATAACTAAAATCCCAATGAATGAAAGGGACTAGTGTTCGTCACATGCAAAGATTGCAAAAACACTCGTTAAAGCAAACAATAACCAGTAAAATGACTTGGTGTTAAATATGGTGTCATGGAGGGTGACCTAATATAGTTGAATAAGAGCTATATGATAGAATGGGAGCATAGCTTAGAGGAGTTGCATGAATCCAAAGCACTTGCAAATCTGCTAGCAACTTTAAATTCAGTGAGGAGACATCCATTCACAAGTCAATTAGCATTTAGCTCACATTCAACATAATTGTGTAAAGTTTCCACAATCATATCAAAGGTGAGTTGATGTTTCTAATGTGTCTTAGAGCAATGTTATTGGACCTATATTTGGACCAAGATGCTAATATAAATTAAACACGAATAAAGTTGAGTGGTGTGCTATTAAACTTCAAATTTTGTAAACCTCTCAAGCATCAAACTAGAACATTGCTACTAACATACTGTTCCCCCAGATTTTTCTATATAGTAAGATGTACTAAAAAAGTACAAGTTCGCTTTCAAGTTCTTCTAAAACACCTGCTCCACGATCAATTATCTAACGTTTATTGTCAATTCAACTTATTGCATTGCAATTTCTTATCCATTGTACAATTTATCTTTTAATTCTTGAACGTCTTGGAACTGCTAAATAAATTGAGATAGATTGAAAATACCTTTTGATAGAGTTATTACTTGACAATTTACCCTTCTTGAACATCTTGCAACAAAGATGAGATTTTACCATAGCCAAATACATAAAGTGATGCAAGTCAAGATCAATGAAATTTATAGAATTCAAAAGATTAGCCCATATAGATTTTTTTAACTTTAGAAATTACTTATTTTATGTATTTTCATTATTTAGGATTCTAAGGTGTTTTTAGATGTTTCCAGATTGGTATTTGAAGTGTTTTAAGTAGTTTTAGGCCCTTTTAGTTAGTAGTATCAATTTAGGATTTTTCTGGATGTTTCCATTTCCAATTTGAAGTGTTTGGAAGCCTATAAATATGGTTTTAAGTTGTATAGTAATACAAAAATTAGCTTATTAATTAATGAAAATTTGTTTAGAGAAGTGTTTTCTCTTGTTTATCTCCCATATCTTGGTATTCTATTAGTGGAATCAACAAGTCTTGGATGCCTTTTGATTTTCAAGTAAGTTCTTTGTGAATTTCAATTGATTCGAAGGAAGTTCATCAAGTTCCAGATAATATTATTTGTGACTTTCAACTGATTCGATAGAAAAGCAATAGTTTGTCCACCACGCCTTGCATCAATTGGTAATCAGAGTTTTTGGTCAATCCTGGTGAGTCTGTGCTAGCTAGTTATCTCTGTAGATTTAATTTTTCTAAGAAGAAAAAAATTGAAAAAAAAAAATGGATAGTAAAGATTTGAATTTTTTTTATTAGAGAAGAAGAAAAGGTCTTTGTCAATTGGGATTTACCACCAGTTTATGATGTTTGTCTTGATGATGATTTTTTTTTCTTTGGGTTTTGTGGATCTGAGTTTGTCTTATGTGGAGGATAAATGAACCTGTGAAGGTTTTGTGCAATTATTTTTTTGTGGTAGAAAAGCATTGTTTGAAGGTTTCAAAGACCCATTTTTAGAAGACTTTGAGGACGCATTTATACCAAAGAATCACTAGTTTCTTTTAGAGAGATTTTTTTCCATACAAGTTGTGGATAATCATTACTTTTGACAAACTCTGGAAGTTAGTAAATACAATGGTAAAAATCGAGGAAGATTTCAATTTGTTTGTCTGTTGCATGTTAGTAATTACACCAGCAAAATTCGAGGACGAATTTTTTCCAAGACAGGGAGAATGATGAAAGTGAAGATCAATGAAATTCAAAAGATTAGCCCATATGGATTTTTTTTTTTAAACTTTAGAAATTACTTATTTTATGTTTTTTCATTATTTAGGATTCTAGGGTGTTTTTAGATGTTTCCAGATTGGTATTTGAAGTGTTTTAAGTAGTTTTAGGCCCTTTTAGTTAGTAGTGCCAATTTAGGATTTTCTGAATGTTTCCATTTCCAATTTGAAGTGTTTGGAAGCCTATAAATATGGCTCTAAGTTGTAATATGAAAATTAGCTTATTGATTAATGAAAATTTGTTTAGAGAAGTGTTTTCTCTTGTTTATCTTCCATATCTTGGAATTCTATTAGTGGAATCAACAAGTCTTGGATGTCTTTCGATTTTCAAATAAGTTCTTTGTGAATTTCAATTGATTCGAAAGGAAGTTCATCGAGTTCCAGGTAACGTTATTTGTGACGTTTAACTAATTCGATAGAAAAGCAATAGTTTGTCCCCCACGCCCTGCATCAGTTGGTAATCAAATCTTCTGGTTAATCATGGTGAGTTTGTGATAGCTAGTTATCTCTGTAGATTTAATTTTTCTAAGAAGAAAAAAATTGAGAAAAAAAAAAAAGGATGGTCAAGATTTGATTTTTTTTATTGGAGAAGAAGAAGAGGTCTTTGTCAATTGGGATTTACCACCAGTTTATGATGTATATCCTGACGATGAATTTTTTTTGCTTTGGGTTTTGTGGATCCGAGTTTGTCTTATGTGGAGGATAAATTAACCTGTGAAGGTTTTGTATAATTGTTTTTTTGTGGTAGAAAAACATTGTTTGTTTGAAGGTTTCAAAGACCCATTTTTAGAAGACTTTGAAGACACAACTATACCAAAGAATCACTGGTTTCTTTTAGAGAGATTTTTTTCCGTACAAGTTGTGGATAATCATTACTTTCGACAAACTTTGGAAGTTAGTAAATACAATGGTAAAAATTGAGAAAGACTTCAATTTGTTTGTCTATTGCGTGTTAGTAATTACGCCAACAAAATTCGAGGACGAATTTTTTCCAAGACGGGGAGAAAGATGCAAATCAAGATCAATGAAATTTATGGAATTCAAAAGATTAGCCTATATGGATTTTTTTTTTAATTTTAGAAATTACTTATTTTATGTATTTTCATTATTTAGGATTCTAATGTGTTTTTAGATGTTTCCAGATTGGTATTTGAAGTGTTTTAAGTAGTTTAGGCCAATTTAATCAGTAGTATCAATTTATGATTTTTCTGGATGTTTCCATTTCCAATTTGAAGTGTTTAGAAGTCTATAAATATGGCTCTAAGTTGTAATACGAAAGTTAGCTTATTGATTAATGAAAATTTGTTTAGAGAAGTGTTTTATCTTGTTTATCTCTCATATCTTGGTATTCTATTAGTGGAATCAACAAGTCTTGGATGCCTTTCGATTTTCAAATAAGTTCTTTGTGAATTTCAATTGATTCAAAGGAAGTTCATTGAGTTCCAGGTAACGTTATGTGTGACGTTCAACTGATTCGATAGAAAAGCAATAGTTTGTCAACCACGCCGTGCATCACAAAGTTAACACTTTTTTCCTTTGTTGTGCAATATTTAAGTATGTATACCCAAACTAAATGATGGGTTAGTTTTGCCAATTGTTGTTGAATTGACTTTTTCATATCTCTCACAAAATTGGATTTTTGAAGATGAATGATGATCATACAAGCACAACCAAACAAAAATATTATACGATTATTTGTTTAATTTATTCCATAAATGTGAACAAAAATTGAAAGTGGATAATATAATTGGCTATGAGAGATGAGTTATTCAAATGAAGAAGATAAATATAGGGGAAATAGAAATAGGAAATGGGGAAGGTGAGTAACAAGAGAGAAATTAAGGTAAAAGTATAAGAAAACAAGAAAAGTTATGTGGAAAATTAACTGATGATGAGAAATATAAAGAAAAAAATGAGATATCTAGTTGTTTTCCCGCTTAACAACTTTTCCGCCAAATTCATTATGTCATTTGTCATCTTACAGGTGAAGGACTGACAAACTCATATGTATTGTATATCAACAACTTGACTATTTTTAGCTGTTTTCCCGCCTAACATTTTTCCCGCCAAATCCATTATATCCTTTGTCATCTTATATGTGAGAGACTTACAAACTCACGTGTATTGTATATCAACAACGTTACTGTCGAATACTAATTTTATAATTATTCGATCTACTAATGAAGTTTGGGAATTACACCATGATTTGAAATTTCAGGTTTTGTTGGATTGTTGGAATGAGTTTGCAAAGAAGATAAAGTTTGTTAATTGTATTATTTTGCAAGGAAGATGGATTTTGTTATTTTATTGTGTATATGTATATTTTTTGCATTTTGATTTAATGATCTATTTTATTTTGTTAATTTATTGTTTCACTTATTTTAATTATGTAAAAAAAAGAAAAAAACAAACTCAAATATCAAAACTTAATTTGGACCGTCTATTTATTTTTGGTTGTATGGATCTCAATGAAATTGAGTGGTCTTTATAAACAGTATCATAGGGGACAAAGAGAGAAAAAAGTGTAAGAGAATAGAGAAGGTGTAAGAGGTGAGAGAAAAGTAGTAGTAAACGGACGTGAGATAGTGATGTTTTGTTTTACTTGGAAGGCAAAAGTGTAAAGTTGGTGTTGAATTTGTCAAAATTGGCGGTTATGGCCGGTTGGAGCGCAATGGCTGACTCAGGAAATTACCCATGAAACATGAAACATTATCACCTATACAGGGACTTGGATTGCAACACCCCTCGTTGTGTATTTGTACAGACGACAGAGAACTGAATTAGCTGCTTTAGCAGAATTTTATCGAGTAGCCAAGATCCTCCGTGCAGGGGCATTGGGATGAAATTCGACCCACTCTGCCATCGGTCTAAGCATTGGACCAAGCGCGTTGTTCTGTTTCGATTGTTCAAGCCAATACCCCGGTTTAGGTGATCCTACATTCTGCACGATTGAGTTGGCGTAGGTGATATGATCATGAGCTTTCTCTTTCAATCCTTATAGTAAAAAACATGTGAAACCCACCAAACTCCATTTCTGGCTTTGTAAATTGAGTTGGTGCAGTTGAAGACTTATTGACTTTAAGACGAAAATACTGGGATGGTTCGCTAAGCTCCCTACCAATCCAAACACATATAAAGGGTAAAGAAATCATTAAAAAAAACATAACAAACTTGAGATATAGGGTGAAACAACTGAAAATGACCTGTTGATATTGTTAAATAAAGCTCTTGCATGCCTATATAAACCCATTGTTTGGAACGACCATATCAGATTTCAGAAAGAGGAAATCTAAGGGTTTTAGCAACACAAGCTTGTAGGAAGAGAGGGAAGCTTGTGGGGGTTTTGAGTTTTGAGCCTTAGCAACTGTGGTGTCCAGAAATGCTATAATACCCAGCAATTGATTTCTCGCCTCCTCTCCTAAAAGCATGATTTCTGGTTTTCCTTCTATAGCCATTAAATTGTGGAACCAGCCTTCGAAATATCTTCCCATTAAGTTTTAGAGGGTGTCCATCTTTAAACGATGTGCATCTCCTTCCTCCTCAAACCTTGATTTGGTTCGGATCTTTGCATAGTGAAACTCAAAAACCAGTCCAAAAATAATTTCCCTCACTTCACTAATTTCAAGTGTTAGTTCTAACCTGTGTGGTTATTCGATTTCAACCTGTGTGCTCGGGATTTGATTTGTGTGGTCAATTGGCGCGTATGTAATGCACGGCAAAGTTAGAGCTAGATTAGAGAGGAGTGACAGGGCAATGATTGTGGTCGTGCGTCATTGGTAAATAATTGTACTAGTCTGTAATTTTCATGTTCCATCACAGTGCATTTTAAAGTTGTGTAGGTCGTATGAGGTTTTTTAACCCTTAAGGGTTTTTCCACGTAATTTCTCTTGCTGCATTTTAATTATCGTTCGTTGGTATTACTAGCCCAGTTTAATTTTGTTAATAATTGAAAAATTGCAACAAACATTGGGTACTTGCCTTGAATTATTAAGTATACACCCGGGATAATTCATGGTTTTCAGGCAAGTGTAAGCCATCCTTTCTTACTCATTATGAAATTTTAGTTATATTTAAAGAGTTGTGATAAGGAGAGATCATTCTCTCTAAATTTTGGAGATCAAGGTAAATAGCCGTTGGATGGAGAAATTCCTTCTCGAGATCGAGGTTGTTGCATGGCCCACAACTGACAAATCACACCAAACCGTATGATAATATCATCCAACGGCCGATATGAAGTGCGCACTAAATTTAGAAAGAATGATCTCTCCTTATCATTTGCCATATATAAATTAGGACAATATATATCATAATAATGTCCTTTTTGTTTTGCAGGTAGTCAGTCACAAAGATATGGAAGCGTACAACATCTTAAACTTCATGGATAACCAAGTGATCTAATCATCTTAAAAGCTTTAAGCCATTGGAAATTTTTGGGACAGCTAATTTACCCTTCATCTTTAGATATATCATTTTATCAGTTTAACTTGACAGGAAATGTCACACCCCAAATTTCTAAAAAATAAAATAGGAAATTATCCTCACTCTATTCCATCTTCTAAAAACCCAAAATGAAACGAAACCCTAATAACCCATTATTAAACACGATATAAAAAAAATGAGATCAAATTAAAACCAAAAGAACAACTCTTCATTCGCGAATAAAAACTATTACAATCAGTTCAACTTGAAAGGCAAATTAGTACCGCTTTCTCAAAATGGCATGTAGTTTCTTCCCAAGTAAGATTTAAATCCAAAAATACATTTCTAAGAAACTCATATAACAGTACTCATTATTCCCATTTTCCAAATTAACTTATAATATATATACTACTTACATTCCACTTATTAAATACACATATGATAATTTAATTAAATATGAGTTTGATACACCTTACTTTTAAGCCATCACGTCGTTTTAGGATAGGATATTTACGTCCCCTGTATACAAGATTAATAAATCCTACCCTCCTCCAAAACAGAGTTATACATCACAATAACAGGATTTATCTCAGCCAGTCAAATTTCCGTTTATAGTCAAACTTTATTTAAGACATTGAAGTCTAATTGATAAAACATGGTTTGTCCCTCATATTCTGGGAATACCACTTATCATAATACTAATAGGTCATTCATGGCACATTCAATGAATATCTTGGGTCATTCTCACCACATTTAAGAAATACCCATCGTAACACCAATAGGTCATTCATGACACATTCAATGAATACTTTGGGTCATTCCTGCCACCTTCAAGAAATACCCATCGTAACACCAACAAGTCATTCATGGCACATTCAATGAATACATTTTTAAATAACTACTATCACGTACACAATTTAATACTAACACTGTACACATATAGTTATCACGGAAATTAATATATAATATATAATATGGTGGCTGCACCTTTACAAAAGGCTGCCTACGTATCCAATCTTTTAAGATTAGAATCAAGCCTTA
Source organism: Coptis chinensis (assembly GCF_015680905.1). Lineage (NCBI taxonomy): Eukaryota > Viridiplantae > Streptophyta > Magnoliopsida > Ranunculales > Ranunculaceae > Coptis > Coptis chinensis. The sequence continues at coordinate 92,644,467 of NC_141462.1, forward strand.
TGTAGCTCTTAACCAATTTATCAATATACTTGTATGTGCCTTTAAAGAAAACAACAATTTATATTATATAGAATCACATGCAATAAGTTTCAAATACTCCCACAATCATATACATAAAGTTTCATCCCCATAGATACCTTATGAATCTTTCAGTCCAAAAAACTCAAAAATGGATATTTCTCTACTTCGATTATCCAAAAACGATTTTATGAACCTTGTCGGTTCCAAATAAAACCACAGTCTAAAAGTAGGCTAAAAACACTATATAAACACCCAAGAAAATTTTAAGAGACTCTTAATTCATTACTAGACATATTTCTCAAAACAGGTTCGTGCACATAAAAGATAACACGGTAGGTTTTCTAGCCAACTTGTTAATGCTATAGTTTTTCTACATTCATCCAAATGACATGTAACTTAATTATTTATAAACTAGGGTATGTAGAATTATTTTTTTATGTAGAACCCGAAGTCCCAACCTCAGTCCATCTAAAAGAAAACTTAGGTCGAAAACGGTAAAAATATTAATTTTCAACAAACTAGAATTCTGACGCGTTATTTTTCGGAGACCACAACTCTTTCCACAAGTGTCTAATCACTACAAGGCTTTTTGCGTTGAAAAGATGACTCTCAAAACTTACTTTTTCATGTTTTATAAAAATACTAACTCTCACTTTAACTATATGAAAACTGGACTTGAACACAGTGCTAATCAATGTGGTGTGAACCATGTCAAGTATAACGTTAGCATTCACTGGTAATATTTCGAAACCAACAAGTAGCTCTTGTCTCGATCATTGCAGGATATTTGAAACAAAAGTCACATTATTAAACCGTTCAGTCCATATAGATTGAAAACTAAAGTGGAAAAAGACTTACCTGAACAGGAAGGGCAGATGGGCCAGCCTATATCACACAATGCCCAATAAAGCCAGGGCAAAACGTCATCTACAACTTCAATTAGGGCCAAAGAGGGACACTTTGGTGGCATTCTCACATCCTCTAGCTAAGAGCAACAGTTCATGATGCAGTTGTTATCTTGCCCAAGCGCGGTGTACCTTATCCATTCCCTAAACCCCACAAGGAGGTGGTAATGATATTATGTACGCTGTAAGTCTGATCATGGGCTTATGAGGACATGGATTTCTAACTTAAACTTTTTATTTTATTGAGAGAGAACTTATGAGGAGATCAAAGAGAGCATTTCTCGTGTCAACTTCAACAATTCAACGTCCAGTCCATGATATTTTCTCCTCTTTTATTCCATCCTTTGTAATCATATTGAAGACCAAAGCAGAACCTGTTTTGACCGAAGCATACCATAACAAGGTCTAGACTTTCTCCAGAGGATATCTTGGTAGGTCGAATTGTCTGTAAAAGCTGGTACCACTTGACGAAGGAGCCTCATTTCATCGACTTGCAGTTGAGCAGAGCAATATACGAACCACGTCGCATCCTATTAGTAAAATAGGACGGGGATCTATGTTGGTTTCAGTTATATCTAAGGAAGATGTAAAAAAATATTCCAAGGAAGATCTCTAAGGTTTACAAACTCATAAGAGACAGCTGCAATGGTGTGCTTTGTTCATGGAAAGAAGACATGAATCCAAGTGATAGATTTTTCAGTATCACAATATACAATCCAAAATGCCAAAGATTGGGTGAGACTGCCAAACCTACAGTGCATCCATTGTCAGCGGTGGCCGTGGGATTTGGGCGGCCATACTTTTAGAATTGGTTTTCATACCCTCTCATATAACACCCCTCTCCCAAAACTAAAAGGGAGGGTTCGGTTGTAACCAAACCCCCTTATATTTCTCCCACGTTTTTCTCCTTCTTCCTTTATCTTATTATTATTATTATTATTAAAACCCACAGACCCATTTTGTAGATAATAGGTCCATGTCCAAATAATATTAATTAACAAAATAAAATACATGCTATAAATATTTATTTATTTAATTAAAAAAAATTAGGGTTGTTATAGGAAACTCGTCAATAAACTGGTGTGACATTGACATACCTATCGTCGAAGATCTAAATTGTCTACTGCTGCAGAGGTATTTTTTTTTTTTTTTTTTTTGGATAATAAACAGAGTTACTTGTAGTTGGAGTCTTGTGTAGGATAATATATGCATGTCCTCACAGATTTACTGGGATGCATAAGTGTAGAATTAAACAACCTAATCAAAGAGACTATGAACACAAGAATTTATAGTGGTTCGGTGCCAATACGACATCCTACATCTACGGGAGAAGAAGAAAATGTTTATTGCTTGATTGATTTTGGTTTGTGTTACAGATGTGTTTATATAGCACAACATGAGTACATATTCGTGTCTCTTTTGTTTCTAAAAGGATTGGAGACTTTTCTTTATAGAAACCATACGAATCTATCGAACCTCTGTCAAAACTGACTAGGGCGTGCCTGCGCTTTTATCATGTGCAACCTGAGTGCGTCCACGCCTTCTCTGACTTCTCCTACACTCCCTCTCAAGTTGGTGCGAAGATATCCAGCGAACCCAATTTGGAGAGAATATCATGGAACTTGGAAGCTGAAAGTCCATTGGTAAAATTGTTTGCAAGCTGTTGGTCGCTTCGAACAAAGGAAGTAGTGACAATCTTAGACTGTATTTTTTCACGCACAAAATGACAGTCAACTTCAATATGTTTAGTTCATTCTCTCATGAAACAACGGATTTGCAGCAATGTGCATAGCAGCTTGATTATCATAGTAAAGTGTAGTTGGCAGATGCAACCCAAAACACAAATCTTTCAGAAGAGCGCGAAGCCATATGATTTCACTGGTGGTGGAAGCCATAGCCCTGTACTCAGCTTCTGCACTAGAACGAGCCACTACATTCTGTTTCTTGCTCTTCCAAGTGACTAAATTACCTTCCACAAAGGTACAATAACCGGAGGTAGACTGCCAATCAACTTGACATCCTACCTAATCAGCATCTGTATAAGCAGTAATAGATGTATGCCCATTTTTCTACATCCAAATACCTCTGTCTGGTGACCCTTTCAGATACTGCAGTATTTTAGAAACTACATTCATATGTGGAGTCCTTGGAGCATGCATAAAACGACTAACCAAGCTTATTGCATAAGAAATATCTGGTTGGGTAATAGTTAAATATATAAGTTTATCAACTAATCGCTGATATTGACCAATGTCAGTAAGAAGATCACCGGTGTTGTTCAACTTGGCTCCACTGTCAGTTGGAGAATCAGATGGTTTTACCCCCAGCTTGCCTGCTTCACTCAAAAGATCCAACACATACTTTCTTTGATTAAGAAATATGCCTCTCTTTGAATAAGCAATCTCGATCCCAAGAAAGTACTTCATAATACCCAGATCCTTGATGGAAAATTTCTTGTGCAGTAACTCCTTGAGCTTAGAGATTTCGATATGATCATTACCCGTGATAACTATGTCATCAACATAAATAAGAACAATAACCAAGCCTGACCTGCTAGATTTAACAAATAAGGAAGGATCAACATCACTTCGCTTAAGGCTGGTCATAGCTAGAACAGAACTGAACTTGGCATACCACGCTCGTGGAGATTGTTTAAGTCCATAGATAGCCTTTTTTAACATGCATACTAATCAAACCTTAGTCTCCTTCGGATGTCCAGGTGGGATGCTCATATACACTTCTTCTTTAAGATCTCCGTGTAAGAATGCATTTTTCACATCCATCTGAAACAATTTCCAGTCTTGATTTACAACTAGAGATACAAGAACTTTAAATGTGTGCATCTTTGCAACTGGTGCAAAAGTCTCCTTGTAGTCCTGACCATATGTTTGGGTGAATCCCCTTGCAACGAGTCGAGCTTTAGACCTTTCTAAGGAACCATCACTGTTGAACTTGTTTCTGAACATCCAACGACAATCAACTGTTTTCTTTCCGTAAGGTAGCATAACAATCTCCTAAGTTTTATTCTCGTCTAGAGCACGAAGTTCTTCTTGCATTGTAGTTCTCCATACTAGATGAGAGTTAGCTTCTCTAAAGTTCTTGGGTTCTTGCACATCATTGACTGTACTCAAGAAAGCATGATGAGATGAAGTGATATTGGCATACATTATATACTCCTATAGAGGATATGAAACATCATGCAAGGAATAAAAATTCCTGTGAATCACTGGAGGATGCAGTTCTCTATCAGATTTATAGTAATCCTTGAGAGTTACTGGAGGTCGTCTCTCTCGTTCAGATTGTCGAGAAACTGGAGGAGCACTAGAGCGCGCCCGCGCCTCAGTTTGCTCATTTCGATTCTTCTACTGGACATGGACGAAGACCAGAGCGCGCCTGCACCTCAGTTGGCTCAATTTGGGAGCGCGCCTGCGCCTCTTCTACTGGACATGGATGAAGACCAGAGCGGGCCCACGCTTTTGCTTCAGTAGAACCCAATTCTTCAGCGGTGGGAACTATACCTTCTCCAACCATTAGGACAGGAACACTACCATCACCAACTGCTGGGAGAGGTGCCAAATCGGTCGTAACAACTAGGAGAGGTGCCAATCCTAAAACTTTGGATTCGTGTAGGGGTTAGGAGAGGCCCTAAACATTTAAAGGGGGCCCTACCTAAAATCAAGATAGGGCAGTCGGGCCGGTCACAAGTCTAAATCTCAAGGAACTACCACAGCCCTTTTCTTTGGGGCGGGCCTATATATATATATATATATATTTTTTACTACATTAGTTTTAAAACTCATTTATATTACAAAAATGTACAATAATCTACAAACTCAAAGTCCAACCAATCTAGAATAATCAGATAAGTCAAAAATTTAAAATGCACATCCACAATCTAATGAACCCAAGTACATCGAGAGTTGAAATTTGTTCTTCCTTGTACTCAAACCTCACTAAAATTACATTTAACATTGAAATACATAGACAAATAATTATATTATCATTTTAAAGGAAGAAGTAATAGATATAAAGAAGAAACATAATAGTTTTGGTTAAGGGTCATGGAAGTTGTTAAACTATTTGTAATATCATAAATTATTTCTATAATAGATTCAAACAAATATAATATTACCTTTCTTCTAATTTAAAAAGTGATTCAAGCTTTTGATTGGAAATGAAAATATTGGCTTTGAATATGGAAATGAAAATTACAAATGGCATTTTGAACAGGTTGTTTTGGATGAAAGGTTTGAGATTACAATTGTCATTTTTCGAAACAAACTTTTAGTTTTTTGGTTTGTGAATTGTATTTAAATGTATTATGGACTTTACTTGATGATCAAAGGAATAAAGACAACCGACTTGACTTGGATGTGAATAAAATTAATTTATAAGAAATAAGTAAGTGAAAAGACAAAGAATAAAATATTTATTCGACAATTATGGATGATTTAAAGGAAAGTGAAAAGTCTTATTTTTATTAGGCTAGTGTGGTTCATTAAGTTTTTGTTATACAAACAACATCGAAGGCCCCTTGGGTGTAAGTGGAGGGTTTTACAAAGGACAATGTTATTTTAAGAAAATATTTCGTGGGAGGGCTTTAGTTGGACAAATTCCCAAATTTATTTATAGCATGAGGGCTAATGAGGGCTGAATTAGGGTAGGGCCTATGTTTTAGAACAGGGCGGGACGACCGACCTAAACTAAACAATGGAGGCTTTAGTTGTGAGTGGCTTTATAACAGTGGTCGTTAGGGCCAAATTCCCACCCCTAAGGCACTTGAATCGTGAAAGAAAACTTCAGATTCCATAAATTGTACATCACGAGAGACAACCAGTTTTCTTGTTATCGGATTGTAATATATGTAGCCTTTCTGTGTGGTAGATTAACCAACAAACAACATACATTGAGTAGCCTGAGCGTCAAATTTATCTCGATGAATAGCTTGTTGATGCACATAACAAACACACCCAAACACTCGCAGATGAGAGAGATCCAGCGAGCCTAGATTTGAGCACTTCCAATGGAGATTTAAAACCAAGAACCCGACTGGGAAGACGGTTAATCAAATAAGCAGTAGTTAGGACGCCATGAGACCAGTATTGCTTAGGAATATTCATGCCCAACATAAGAACACTAGTGGTCTCCAAAAGGTGTCTGTTCTTTCTTTCAGCCACGCCATTCTGCTGAGATGTGCCAACACAACTAGTTTGATGAATTATCCCCTGGTTACGAAGGTACGCAGCTAACAGACCTTTGCAAAACTCAGTGCCATTGTCAGATCTAAACATCTTGATTTTTGCACCAAATTGATTAGTAATCATAGTATGAAAATCTTTGAACACATTCACAACCCCAGTCTTCGATTTCAATAAATATAACTATGTAGCATGAGATTTATCATCAATAAACAACACAAAATACTTATAGTCATCATAAGAATTAACGGGAGCAGGTCCCCATAAATCAGAGTGAATTAACTCAAACAACTTATTAGACATAGAATTCGAGTTTGGAAAAGATAAACGAGTTTGTTTAGAAAATTGACAAACATCACAAACATCATAAGAGTTTATAGAAACATGTGGAAACAAATTTGACAGGACATAACTAGATGGATGCCCAAGTCTTTTATGCAAAATTCGACTCTCAAGTAAATCACTAGCTTGACACGCCTTCTTATGCGACTTCAACAAATAGAGTCCATTGGAATAAATTCCTTCACCAATCGTCCTCTTTGACTTTCGATCCTGAAAGACGACAGAGTTAGGAGAAAAAATGACATAACAATTTAAAGAATTTTTAAGTTTGCCAATAGATAGAAGTTGAACAGGGAATGAAGGAACAACTATAGCATCACTCTTGAGACTTTGATTAAAAAAATCCACTTGACCACTACCTAGAATAGGAACGGTGGAGCCATTGGCTATGGAAATATTATGTTTTTCAGTTTTGGACACAAAATTATGGACAGAGGCAGGGCAATTAGCCATATGCCCAATAGCCCTTGAATCAATTATCTATGAGTTACTATTTTCTGGCACAGTAAAATAGGTATGTAAATTACCTAACACATGAGTTGAGGCAAACTGACCTTTGTTAGATGACATGGACTTAGTGAGTTGAAAATTTGACTCAACTGATGACTAATATCTGAGTTGGACATTGATGTCTCGGCAACAACGACATGCTATTTCTTGGACAATTCCTTTTCCTTTTTAAGATGCAGATATAATTCCCAACAATGGTTCTTGGTGTGCCAGTTTTTTCCACAATGATCATAGTGAGACAGTTCCCTTTTTCCCTTACCTTTTTCAAATCCTTGTGACTTCTTTCGAAAATCATTTTCTGCAAGTAATATAATAAATTCAGAGATTGAGGACTTTACCTCGGAGTTCATGGGTTTCTTCGTTGTTTTCTCTCTCTGAATAGTTGCACAAACAGTAGCAAGTGATGGAAGAGTACTTTCCATTAGAATACTGCTTTCCAGATTTTCATATTATGGTTTAAGACTACAAAATACTGTGAAGATTTTATCCTCTTCAGCCTGTTTCAACAGAGTCTTAGCATCTGTGGTGTGTGGACGATATATGTTTAACTCATCCCATAATTTCTTCAAGTTCACAAGGTGTTATGTAAAAGTCTTATCACTTTGTTGCAAAATACCGATTGCGAGTTGCAGTTCAAACACACGGGCATAATTGTTCTGGTTTCCGTATAAATCTTCAATTAAATCCCATATCTCCTTTGCAGAATCAGAGAAAGTAAAAATTATAGTAATAGTAGACTCCATATAATTGAGTAACCAAGATCGAACAAGCTGATCACTAGAAACCCAATTCTCATATTCGCCATCATCAATGGAAGGACACACCTTTGCACCATTAATGAACCCTAATTTTCTCTTGCCACAAAGCGATAGCGAAACAGCCCTAGACCAAGGTATATAGTTTATCCTATTCAAGAGAATTGATGACAACTTCTAACCGGGATTAGAATTAGTCTCTCTTGTAACAACAGACTTAGGGTTTGGTTTTGGATATGACATAGTGTATTTTGTTTAGGTTGATTTAGAGGAGAGATTAAGTGCTCTACTTTGATACCATGTAGAATTAAACAACCTAATCAAAGAGACTATGAACACAAGAATTTATAGTGGTTCGGTGCCAATGCGGCAGCCTACGTCCATGGGAGAAGAAGAAAAGGATTATTACTTGATTGATTTTGGTTTGTGTTACAAAAGTGTTTATATAGCACAACATGAGTGCATATATATTTGTGTCTCTTTTGTTTCTAAAAGGATTGAACACTTTCCTTTATAGAAACCATACGAATCTATCGAATCTCTGTCAAAACCGACTAGGGCGCGTCCGCGCCTTTATCATGTGCAACCTGAGTGCCTACACCTTCTCTGACTTCTCTCACAATAAGTGAGAACCGAACTCTGTTTCTGACCCAGATGAGTAGATCATGCTACATTCATTCCTTGCTCTTGCATAGTAATGTCTACCACCAAAATCAGATTGACTTCCATTATACAATCCATATGACTTTTATGAATGAAAAAATATATGTATCAGTGACTCATTGATGCTAGTAGGCTTCAAAGCCCGTACCTCTGGTATTATTACCCCAAAGGTTTTACCAACTTTGCTAGTTGGCAAGTGCAAATGAATGCTTGCTCAAGAAAAATGAAAGAAAAACTGATTTCTCTTTTTACCTGCTTTCTGTTCCGCGTCTTTTATTTATTTGAATTTACACATGAAAAATAATTTCAATTTACCATCTACCTCAGTTTAATTTTCCTTTTCTTTTCCCCTTTCAGTCTTAGTGTGGTTAGGTCATCAATCCATATCACTTTGTCTTCCATATTCTTCTTTGTTGGACTAGAGGTCATGGAGAATCCTGGTAGCCTAGAAGAAAATTTTGATGTTTTTTCAGCTGAGATAGGAGTTCTGAAACATTTAAGGGATGAAGTTGCAAGCAGAAAAGGCGAACGACGAATGTACCGTTGGCTGCAAAATGTGCAAGGCAAAGTACAGGAGCTGAATGAAATACGAAAAGAGTTAAATGAAATACAAAGAGGTTGTTATCCAAATAATTTAAAGGCAATGGTCAAGCTTAACAAGAAAGTTATTGAAGGTCTAAAAGCTGTGAAAGAGTTGAAGAAGGAAGGCAATTGCAATGTTTTGGCACACAGAGTTGGTTCAGTTGCTGTCCCACGACGGACTCTGCTGCATGGGGATGACGGCTCAGAATCAATTGAAAAGTTCTTAAGTGAAATGGAAAAGGAGAAACCGTTGCGATTTTCATGTAGGAAGATTAGGAGCTTTACATCAAAATTTTCTTGTCGAGTAGGTTATGGTGCCTATGGAGAAGTCTACAAGGGTCAGTTTCCTAACGGTGTGCAAGTAGCTGTTAAGGTACTGAAAGACAATGTGAGGGATGTCTTGAAAAACCAATTCATGGCTGAAGTGAGCACAATGGGCAGAACTTACCATCGAAACCTAGTTAGACTCTATGGGTTTTGCTTTGATGCTGAGATGAAAGCACTTGTCTATGAGTACATGGAGAATGGATCTTTGGACAAGATTTTATATGAGAACCACCTTAACATAGAGTGGGAGAAATTGTATGATATTGCCATTGACACAGCCAAGGGGCTCTCGTATTTGCACGAGAATTGCCATAAGCAAATAGTTCACTATGACATAAAAGCCGGGAATGTGCTTTTCGACTCAAATCTTTGTCCCAATGTTTTGAAAACCGAACCGGTAATCAAACCGATTTTTGTTAAAATGGTTCAACCAGGTTCAACCATGGTTCGACTCGGTCGGACCGATTGATGTTTATTTAGTAAATTTTTTTAATAATTATAATAATAAAATAAATAAATACATGTTTTAATTCAATATTAATTGATATTATATATTAAAATAAATTTCTTATACAAGAAATACATAGTAGTATGTTGGTTTGGAGTTTGGATTATCTTGTTTAGGTGTTAGGTTCAACTCCCCACATTATCAATTTTTCAAAAAAAAAAAAAATTTATATAAGGGTGATCCGGTTTAGAATTGAACCGGTTCAACCGGTTCGCCGGTTCAACCACGGTTTAAGTTTAGACCAAGGGTCCAACCATAAACTCAAGTTTTAACTGAACCGAACCGAAAATTTACCGGTTCCGGTCGGACCCCAGTTCAACCACCGGTCCGGTTTTCTAAACACTGCTTTGTCCTAAGGCACAAATTTTGGATTGGCTAAGCTTTGTAACAGAGATTTGAGTCGTGTCACCTTGACTGGATTTAGAGGAACCCCTGGTTATGCAGCCCCAGAGGTGTGGATGCCATGGCCCGTGTCTTACAAATGTGACATTTACAGCTTCGGCATGATGATGTTCGAAGTTCTAGGGAGGAGGAATTTGAATAAAAGTCTAGGCGAAGGAAAAACGTGGTTTCCAAGACAAGTTTGGGATAAGTATGAGAAAGGACAACTTGATGAAATTATGGAAATTTGTTGCATTGGGGAGAAGGATAGAGAAAATGCAAAGATATTAGCTACGGTCGCATTATGGTGTGCCCAGTACATGCCTCAAGACAGACCTTCTATGAGCACAGTGGTGAAGATTCTTGAGGGGGAAATACAAGCCACGTCACCTCCCAATCCGTTTTCACTTATGATCTCTTCAGGTGTAGACTCGTTAGTGACTTTAGTAGGCGTTGAAACTATGTCATCCTTGGTCTCTTCCAGCACAAGCAGCACTAGATATGGTTCGTCCAGAACTTATCTACTAGCCCCTATGAAGTTGTCGACATATTCACGGGTTTCTTCAAAAGTCTGTCCCACCCTCCATGAACGGTATGATCACTAGCTTTGTTAATACTTCTTTTCTTACATTTTTTTGGCCAAATTTAGTGGTGGAGTAGTCGATTAAGGCTCAAGAATAATCAAGTCAGAGAACATTTTTCTTATATGTTTGACCAGGCAGACTGTCTAGAAGATTTTATAATTTTTTGATTTTTGAAGAAATATATTATTTTGGATCATTTGATTCAGAAGCATATTCAAACTCCTGGACCACATTTGCACATAAATAATTATAAAAATCTTAGAGTCACATTACACAGTCCGGAAAAAAGAGTTTCATGTATCATATATGGTGTCCTGCTTATTTGCATTTTCTTTTTTATTTATTTATTTTGCTGCACTCATGTCACAGACAAGTTGAGACTGTACATCCGTCCCTTGAACCTATAATTGAAATTGAGAACAAGACTGACGACGATAAGCTGGACAGCATCAAACCTGAAGAGCAGAAGGAAAAGGTACAAACATTTCTGATTTTGAGCAACTAATACCTTGTTTCTTTTCGCATTTTTGGCTAACATTACATTTATGTATTTCAGAAGTAAGATATGAAATACATAAATGTAATGTTAGCCAGTTTAGGTCAGATAAGAAGAAGAAGATAAGGCTAAAGAAAAGATGGTTGAGAAAGACAAAGGAGGACGGGGAGCTAATACAGAAAAAGAGACAAAACCTGAATATGCAAAGCAGGTGTAAGAAGAAGAAGAAGAAGAGAGAACAAAGGTGAGAGCAGAACCCAAGAACAATGACTACTACTCTTACTACCCTCAGACGAGTGGTTTTTGGCTCCCAGCAAGCTTTGCTCCAAGAGCTCCAAAACGAATTTGGGCCACACGTTTCTACTAATCTATATAATAAGATAAGGTTTTTTTTCCACTAGAAGACAAAATTATAATAGAAGACGGTCTAGATCGTTTCTAGCACTATTGAATTGTTACTGAGTGACCGATTAGTCTCGAGATGCGCATTCTATTTCAATTTTTGAAACGGGACACTGACGGGACGGGAACGGATCCCACTTGGTTTTTACTGTGGGTTTGAGCCGGGAGAAACACGAGTTTGGGGGATTTTTTTTTAATTCAAATCTTCTTGAAAACACACTCGCCTTTACAAATCTAAGTTTGCCTACTACTACTACTTACCCTCCACTTCGGAGTCACTGCTACTTGAGTAGGCTAGACAAATTTATTTTTTTAAAAACAACTTCTCCTTTCAATTTGTTGCTATTGTTTGGTTTGATGATTTTGTGTTGTTAGTTGCAAGGGAAGGTGAATTTAAAGTCGTTTAAGGTGAATTTTATTGAACTTTCTTATTTGTTTTTGTCTTTTCGAATTAAGAAATGGATATGAAAGAAATGTGTACCATTTTTTTAGCTTCGTGCTGGGGTCGTTACTGGAGCATTTGATGGCGTTGCTTTGGGGTTGTTTTGAGCTTCATAAAAACTGTTCTTTTGGGGGTTTGTTAGAGCGTTGTTACGTTTATAACATGCAATTTGAAGTTGTAAGCAGAACACCGCACCCCCCACCCCCACCCCCACCCCCAATTTTTGTTACCATCATTATCCTTCACATGTGCAGAAGCAATTTTGGTCATCAAATTCTCAGTAGTTCATTCATGTTTTCACTTGAATGCCCTTCTCATTGTTCATATCTGATGTTTTATAGATTGCTGCTCTTGGAGCAGGTAATTTTATGGTTTAGTAGTAAAAATGCAAAAGCTATTTTTCAATGTATAGGTTATGATATCTTATGTTCTTCAACTATAGAAAGGAAGCAACACGTCGTCAGAGAGAGGTACATTAGAAGCACTTACTGATATTTGGTTTCTAACACTAATGAATGTGGGATATGGCTAGAACTCTGCAAGGGAATCTTTATATAAATTCAAGATAATCTAGTACTCATCTCAAGAATATCTCGGGATTCCTCAAATTCGGAGTTGCCTTTTAAGCTATTAAGGCGACAATTTCCTATTCGACTAGCTTATGCCATGACAATTAATAAGTCGCAAGGTCGTTCCGTGAAATATGTTGGCATTGATTTGAGGACACCGGTTTTCAGTCATGGACTTTATATGGCCATGTCCAGATGTACTTCAAAAAGAATATCCATGTTTCTTCCATATAATGCAAGAAATTGTACCACAAATGTCGTATACCCAGAAGTTCTACTCTAAGGACATCGATACCAATGTGAAAAGGCGAGTGAGAAATTAAAGAATGCTACTTTTATTGGTTTAGAAATTAAAGAATATATTGTATCCATGTATATATGCTATCTATGTTTTTATGATAGGTTTTTTTTTTTTTTTTTTTTTTTTTTTTTTTTTTTTTTAAAGAATAGAGATTATTTCCTTTTGAGAACCATCTCTTTTGTAAATAAAATGCTAAGTGTATCAAGTCTGAAAAAAGCATGTATATGTGGTTTGCTTGCAGGTACCAAGTTAAATTACTAGGATTTTTCAGTGACATGTTTACAGTCATTGCTCTATGACACATTTATCTATAGGGTAGCAGAATGGTGTGTAACCATTTGAAGTTGTTCCAGCCTTCAAGGAGCTCCTAATCAATTTCAATTTGGTGTCAAGTAGTATGCATAGAGGGGAGAGTAAGAGAAATGAGAAACTGAGTGGGCTTGGAGTATCTATTTTATTTCATTTTTCCCTTTCATTACTAGAATTAGAAGAATTAATCCCAGGTGAAAATTTATGCGGAGTATTTTTTTAATGTTTAATGAGTTGTATTTTAGTTATAGAAGTAATTTGTGTTGTATAAATATGAAGTTATATCTTGGTATGGTTGATATATGATAATTGTATTGTTTTGATTTTTAGGTTATGATAGAATTTAGGTTTTTGAAATGTTGAAAATATAGAGTTGACTCTGCTAGATTTTTTTATTTAAAAAAAAAATGATGATGCATTTAATTCTAGGCTCTCTCCTGCTATGTTCCTCATTCTCATTCTGATATATCTTGAATTAATGAATATGTAAGGGATACATGTAATGAGTTGGTTTGTGAGAAATGAAACACATAGAATTGTCATAAGCTCACTTGAGTATGCTCATGAAATGATTATGAAGTATAAAATTGCCACTGCTGAAAATGGTTATATCATCAATCCAGTACTACCATAGAGATGGTTTCTTGGGGTGTTGTTCAAAACAAATGTGTCTAGAGTGTCAACTGGCACGGGCATTCACTAGTTTCATAATAAGTAGGAACATATGCATATTGGGATGCAATGCAGTATCAACGTCAAGATAATTGAAAACAAAATATTAAAACATGCTAAACAAATCAGTGAAATGAGGTCAGCTCCTGAACCAACAATCTACCTTTTCAGAGTCGTATCCCAATGTTTGGGTAGAAACTCGCCGAAAGACACCAATTGTTTCGCAAGAGAGGTTGTTGTAATGAATTGTTGAGACTGTAACTTCAATGACTGCCTATGTATCCAAATTGTTATCTGGAATCAAGTCTCTCAAATGAACGTAGTTCTTTGTTGAAATGATTGTTGGGTATTTATAGGAAAATGAATATGTTAAACTTCTTATTGCCTAAAATATTATTTCTTTATTTGATGAGATATTTCCATCTTTGTACAAAAACTTTCCAAAAGTTTTATATGGAAAAAATTCCTTGACATATCTTCGGACCTGCTATATATAACTTGGGTGTTACATTAGTGCATGTGCTATTGCTCCACTAGTGGGCATGCTAGAATGCAACACTAGTGGGCAAGCGAGAATACCACAATAGCGGGCAAGCAAGATGCCACATTAGTGAGTGGCTCTTATAGTAGTACCCAATGATAGTCGTTCGTAGGGGTACAAGTACACTGGTACATACACCGCCCTTCTTCGTTGGATGGAATTCGTTCCTTGCGGCGAAAAATAAAATATAATATTATTGATGAATTTTTTTGTTTGTGCGTGGAGAGAGGTGCTGCAAACGCAAACTCCATTACTCGGTGATGCGCAGAGTAAAGTGTGACAAACGCAAACTCCATGACTTTTTTGTGGATGGAGAGAGGTGTTAGAAACGCAAACTTCACGATTTTTTATTATTTTTTTTGTATGGAGAGAGGTGTTGAAAACGCAAACTCCACGATTTTTTGGTGCATGAGAGAGGTGTTGAAAACGCAAACTCTATGACTTTTTTGTGCGTGGAGAGAGGTGTTGAAAACGCAAACTCCACGAATTTTTGGTGCATGGAGAGAGGTGTTGAAAACGCAAACTCCATGACTTTTTTGTGCGTGGAGAGAGGTGTTGAAAACGCAAACTCCACGAATTTTTGGTGCATGGAGAGAGGTGTTGAAAACGCAAACTCCATGACTTGGTGATGCACGGAGTAAGGTGTTGCAAACGCAAACTCCGTGACTTTTTGGTGCATAGAGAGAGGTGTTAAAAACGCAAACTCTACGACTTTTTGGTGTTGCGCGGGGTAAGGTATTGCAAACGCAAACTTCATGACTTTTTGGAGCATGTAGAGAGGTGTTGAAAACGCAAACTCCATGACTTTTTTTGGTGCATGGGGAGAGGTATTGCAAACACAAACTCTATGACTTTTTAGTGCATGGAGAGAGGTGTTGCAAACACAAATTCCATGACTTTTGAATTTGTATATGTTTTATATAGTTTAGCCTTCATATCAACTGCTTGTCATGAAAAGTCATTGATTTTTGCATGACTAGCTAGTATGAAATTGTAGCCCGTCATTGCTAAACTTTGCTTCATAGTCTTTGAAAGTAAAAACTTGTCTAACTGTTCTTTTTCAATTAGCTTATGTATGTTTCTCCTGAGGGATCTGCAATCTTCAATTTCATGACAAAAATCGTTGTGGAAGTGACACTCAAGATTTTTGTCACATCTAGACTTGGTGTTTTCAGGTAAGGGCATCGGAGGAAAAGTAAGTTGCGTCCATTAATCTTATCATATATCGCTGCATATTTGGTATTTCATAGAGTGAGCTTCATTTCTTCACGAATTGTGTTCACCTTTTTGTAGTCTGATTTTTGTTGTTGCCCTTCCGCAATGCTTTGCTTCTGTTTGCCTTTACCATCGCTTGAATCTCTACTCCGAAAATCTTTGTCTCTTGAGGCTTTTGTTCTAACATCTTCTTCAATGCTAATGAACTACTGTGTTCATGTAAATAAATCGGACTTTGATTGTGGGGGATCCCAATTATGCTTAAACCGATCTATGAACTGATTTGCTAATTCTTGGAATGATGTGATAGAATGAGCTGGCAGGCTAGAGAGCCAACGGAGAGCTTCTCCTTTTAATGTAGACGGAATGTTTTTGCATAAGAGGGGGTCGTCTCCACGCTAAAGAATTAGTCTGCTTTTAAACTCCATGACATGATCGTTCAGGTCACCTACCGTGACATCAAACTTGGGAAAATCTGGTGTTTTGAACCCTTTATGATGTTTTACATTTTGTATTGACAGAGAAAATCGCCCAACGATATCTTCGTTTACGACAAGGTCTTTCCATCGAGTTTCAGCAATACTTGCATTGCTCATTGTTTTCTTGATAATGTCTTTGATTTGTTGTTCTGTAAATGCTACTCCTACGACTTCTTGACTGTCGACTTGAGGAGTAACTTTGTTATGCTACCTCTCACGGTGTGGTCGCCCCCAGTTGTTGCTTACTTCTAGAGTTCGTTGGTTCTTTGGATTGCGATTTCTAAGTCTACAGTAGGAACTATATTATTGAAGTTGGGAGTAGTTTATTTCTATGCGGTCGCATTCTAGGCTAGTCTTCAGTAAACATTCTGTATTAGTTATCGGTATTCAAACCATCGTGTTTAACTTTGTTGCCCCCAAGTTTTGAGTTGTACATAAAGTATTGGTGAAACTTGAACTTTATTATAATACCAACTTCTCGATATGTCTCTAGTTTTCTTTAAGAACAACTTCTTGACCATGTCTTTGTGGGATTCTTTAATGTTTTACGCCAGATTATACAACTTCTTGATTTCGATTTCTTACGATTGCCCCCAGTTCTTCATTTTGTATCATTAGAAAAAATTGCCCAACGACATCTTCGTTTACTACAAGATCCTTCCATTGAGTTTCCACCACACTCGCATTGCTCATTATTTTCTTGATAATGTTTGATTGCTGGTTTGTGAATGTTGCTCTTGTGACATTTTGATTTTCAACTTAAGGAGTAACTTCGCTATGTTGCATCTCACGATGTGGTCGTCCCCAATTGTTGCTTACTTATAGATTTCACTGGTTCCTTGGATTGCGAGACCTATGTCGATAATACAGGATAAGCTGTCAAATTGGGGAATAGTTTCTTCAGAGTGGCCGCATTCTGGGCTGATCTTCGTTAAATCTTATGTATCGGTTTGCTGCATTCAAACCATGTCTTAGGTCATGTTGCAATTTGTGTTTGACGTCATGGCCTTGTCATCTGACATCGCCTCTTATGTGTCCACCTCTTTTTATCCTCTTGATATGCTGCGATCAACGCGCGATGATCTTGAAATCTCATGGGAGGTATGATGACTACCTGATAACATGTTTTGTTATTCTTTATGCCTTATGTTATGACCCTAGCTACGCCTATCATCGTTGTTATTTTGAGATTTGGATTGCCTCCTAAAATGGGATGAATGTCTAATTGACCTTGAGTGATTTGGAATATTTTCAAAGATAGGTTCCAATAGACGAAATTTGTCGTTATTATCATGTATTCACTTTCCTTTGTCCAGTTGCTTCTGTAAGTAGTTGTTGCGTTCATTTTCTCTTCTGAACATTTGTAGCATCATTTCTAACGTAACGTCTTCATCTCCTGTCTCTATATTTTCTGGATCTATTTCGTTTGCATTTGTAGCATCTAGATCTTGAGAATGAGTTATTGGAGCCTGAGGTCGTTGATAAACCGTAAAACAATAGTTTTACCAACTCTTAACTAGTTATGATAGGAATAACTAAAACTAAAATTTATTTTACTACTCTATGATCAAAGTTCTATTCTCATTTATCATGCAATATGTAGAGTAGAGAATTCGTTCCACTCTTAGTTTATTTATATGTAAGTTTCACTAGTTTAATCTATTCTAACAAAATCAATGAGAGTAATTGATTGTAATTATACTAATATGGTGATTGAACTAATTAAGATGTTTTAACTTATACTATGACAATTAAATACTAAGATGTGAATATGGAGAAGGAAATTAGGGGGATTTGATTCCACTTTGATTAATTCCTAATGTGCTAGTGTAGATTATTGCAATCCTAACCAATAAAGATTAAGTAATTGATCCCTAATTATTCATGACAAACTCTACCAACTAATAATTAGCATGTGAGGAAGTTCAACCCATTCTCATGGTGAATCAACTAACCTACTAGAGTGAAACTCTTAAATACAATAATTCTAACTAATACATCAAGTCTTCATCAAACCCCTCTAATGGAGGTTTAGCTCAGATTTATCAGACTATCATTAATAGAGAAATAAGAAGAAGACATAATGAAGAATAATAACTTGGCTTTATTAATCTAATGGAAGAGAGTCTAAGAATTGAAAACTAT
This sequence comes from Coptis chinensis, assembly GCF_015680905.1. NCBI lineage: Eukaryota > Viridiplantae > Streptophyta > Magnoliopsida > Ranunculales > Ranunculaceae > Coptis > Coptis chinensis. Next base: position 92,662,814 of record NC_141462.1, read on the forward strand.
ATTAAAAACTAAGTACTGAATAATTAACTAAGTAAAATCTAGGTGGTCTAAGAGTTTAGCCTTAGTCCTCTAATAGGAGAGGGCTAGGTCTATAATTTTGTATATGGGCTTTGGAGCTATGTTTTGAGCTATGAAAATAAGCCCAAAACCTAATTACATATGTCCAAAAAGGGATTCTCTGCGTTGGAAATTACTGTAACAGTTTTTTCATCCCTTTTTGCTCTTTTGATTGGGTCAAAGTATAGACCATTAAAAAGCTTTTTTCGAGCCGGTAGTTTAGACATATAATAGGCCCAATTCCAAGGACTGAGTCCAAAGATACGGCCTGCAGAAATTCTATTGACTTTTCTGCTCTATTTCTGCCCGCATTGACTTTGACTTTGACTTTTCAGCTTTGACCGGGCTTTAAAAAGGCCTTTTCTCCTTGAATCTTGGCCTTTAGTCATAGAACTTCTTAGCAACCAACCTTTGCTCTTTTCTATTGCAAAAGTGACATATTTCTTCATATATTTGACTCCAATACCTGAAATACACAAAAACACGTAAACAATACTAACTCTTATTTATTATACACATAATTAGTCTAAATGTAATATTATTAAGGGGATAAAACTACAGTTTTGGGCTCTTATCAAACCACCCCCAAACAGTATTTTGCTTGTCCTCAAGCAAATATGAGAAATTAAACTAAGTGACCAAAAATGGAGTTCTAACTAATCTCGTTTTGCTTAGTGCGATTGCATTTACCATATGCAATAAGGTCTTAAACCACTAGGAATTCCCTAGTAGACGAGTTATAGCCTCGTGAGAGTTTTCCAGAGAAGGTACTCACAAACTTCATCTATACTACAAGGACTAAGAAATAAACATTACTGTTTTCTAATTTATTCTTAGATATCTATACATCTCACTAGCAATGAATAAAAAATAATCAATTCGAAATCTAAGCTAATACGTGCATAATAATCAATCATCTACGGATAAACATATATATAATGAACTATGCTATGAAATGTAATAACAAGTCCATTTCTGAAACTTTGGAATAACGTCCTTAAGTAGGTCCTCACATATATGTCAAGACAAAAACACTCAAATATTTCCATTCAAGTTTCGCTCACTCCAATATGCAGTGGGCACACTTTACCTTACAATCTCAATGACATACAAGGAAGCCAAAGTCGATCAAACACATCTGCCACTTACTATCACACTAACTTATTCCTAATTGAGCTAGAGGTTTTTATTAGGTGTTGCGGGGATTAGGTGATGGTTTAAGAATGAAGGAAATGGATATTCAAAAAGGACAAGTCTAAGATAATAGAGTCTTCATATTATGTAACTAGAGAAAATATTATTCTTACTTTGCTTTTACACTTTGTTTCCAACCTTAGCCATTTTTTTTCTTTTTCTTTTGGCTTTTGACTCCTTTGATTATGTTTTTGGAGTTCTAACTTTTTATTTTATTTATTTCTTTTCTTTGGATGGAAACTTTCTTTTCTTTTCTTATTTGAAGCAGCTAACAAATTCTTGGTGATCAACAAACATTTCTCTTTTCTTTTCTTTTCTTCATTTCATCTCTATTCTCAGACTCATTCAAAAATGGGTAGGCTGATTTTATTTTTATTTTGTTTTGTATAAAAGGATAAAGGATTTGCAGTTTATGAAAGGTTAAAGAAAGGCTCAAAGGGGTGACTAGCGGAAAATAATTTCATATATGTTTGAATTTCTGGCTATATCGATAAAAAAGGGGCCTAAATTATCACTTAGGATATGGTATAACGATCAAGCAAGTGGACGTGTGATTTCTCTATTCGGAATTTATTTCTCCCTTGTGTCATTTCTTAAATATTTCACTCATATAAGGCTTTAGGCTATATTCTCACAGGATTTGTAGAATAAGTACTATAGCCTAGATTTCAGAAACTTAATACCAATACAAACATAAATGCTAATACAATATATTTATGGAAAGATGCAATGATTATTACCTACATATTAACATAAGTTTCTAAAAACTATTCTAATTTAAGAGCTAACGTGAAATTTCTAGACTAATATCATCATGGAGAAAGAAACAATACAAATATTCCTAATTATATAGTATAAATACTTATTATTTTTATTTTTTTACTAGAAAACAAGTGCATATTATACATATATTATTCTAATAGGTGCCTTAAATTATGCGTGTTTCTATGCCACCCCCAAACAAAAACATGCTTTGTCCTCAAAGTATTAAAATAAGAAGAGTAGAAAATACCATGGAAATGCGTGAAAATTAAGAACACCTGCAAAACAAATTTAGAACATACTAATATAGATAAATGAAAATAGACGTAACTCTATATGAGTTCCACCCCTTATGGGGATAACAAAAATTAAATTGCTTGGGACATAAGCAGACACTAACAAAAAGTAAAACTTACCACATATCCAGCATTTAAACGTTGTCCAGCTCTTCTATAAAGAATTGAGGTTCCTTGGCATCCTGTCACACCATGATAATTTGCCAGGCCTCACGCCATTTATCATTTACAATCGCTAACCTATTAAGCGCCATTTGGTCGGATAAGGTGTAAGGGGCAACCCAATTAGGTTGTAGCCTCCACCCCGACCAAGTCATTGCACGGAATGATCGTATAATGCAATTGGTGGGTCTCACAATGTCAACCCCAACCCAATCCGTGAAACGGGCACAAAACTCAGGAAAGAAACATATCATTATGCGACAAACTAAGACAGGCATAAGAAGGTACTTATGCCTCATACTATGGGCTCGTGCTAAACTAGAAACTAAGGTCTAAGGAATGTCATAGAGCATATGTCCCTCAGCTAGAGCAAGGAAAACGTCACAAGTGGTGTCATTTGCAAAAGAAAAACGTCATTCCCCTAAGATATTTAGCATGATAAAAAAAACATAACCGTGCCCACGTTTAGGGACTAGCTACCAAGGGCTACATTATATTGCCATTGGTCCTCTACATGGAAAATTCCAGCCCCATAGGTCTCATGCAAAAACTCATAGTTGTATGTATACATATTATCAACCAAATAGCCCCATGAGTCTTGGATTTCAGCAGGCATATATAGTTCAAGAGCAAAAGTCAACAAGAACTTGGTGAAGTCCATTGTGTCATCCTCAATGGTGATAGAGAACACTTGTTCTCCATCCGGTCTTTCAAAGAACTTACAATGATCATAAAAATAAGTTGTAAGTGCAGGAGAATATAGTTCATCCGAGCTTACCATTAGAGGCTGCCATCCTGCCCGTATAATCAAGTCACAGAACCAAGACCTATAGGTGTCGCTCAAGAACAAATTTTCGAAGGACTGCTCCGGAATGATTCTAGGTGATTTCATAGCAAACAAACTCACCACGAAACTCCTGGAAGTGACTGCATAAGATCCCATAAAGCAGAACTGAAGTTGTGATGAGGTGAAGGTGCGGGTGCACTTTGCATAGCCTATAGAAAGGCGAGGGCACACTCTGGTTCGGCAAGAATTCCAGTACTTTAGGGGCGTGCGCGCTCTGAGTATAGGCACAATAAGGGGCGTGCGCGCTCCATGTAATAGAAGTGCTATGAAGTGAAAGTAAAAGGAAAAGTGAGAGGTGCCACGTGAGAGGTGTGATGTTAAGTTGAGAGTAAACCCTGTATTTATAGAGGACTATTTTCTAAGTTCCACAAGTTGCCTAAATAGTTAAGGCAACATGATGGAAAAAAAACATTTCTAAATCCAAAATAGAAATAGACCAGATGCGTACTCCAAAACCAAACCAATAGCGTTTTGGCTGGAATTAAAATAGTAATCATCTAATCACTACTCCTTGAGGTTGCACCAAACAACACTAGCTAATTCTAGCTACACCAATTTAGCAACATACTCACATAAACCGATCATTATCAAGCAGGCAATATTATTTCGAAAAAAAATACGTGGATATAATTAGAGGCATTACTAAATAAATAAGTCCACTCCCAAACAAGTTGGAATGATGGGATTCACGATACAAAACATAGCATATGCCGGAATTTAAAACAACTTCAAATTTAAAATAACAAATACAGAATTCAATATTAACTACTTAACTAAATAATTCGGAATCAAAATCTACTAAAAATAGGGAAAATAATCTTAACATAACAATAATATAATAAAACTAGCCACGAGACTAGGATGGGCCAAAGTCATTCGTCCTGTGCCGACGACGCTCATGCCTCCCAGATTTATCAGAAGAAGAACCATCGTGAGGTGGCAAGCATCGTAGAACTTCTACTTGAAATCTTCGTTGCTGCTCCATAAATGCATTCATGGTTTCCCCACGCTCATTATCCCGCTGGACGAGAATCTCCATGTTAGCGTGGAGATCTTTATGACTATCAGATAGCAACTAAAAATTGTTTTGAAGCTCGGTTTGGTTACGGATAATGTTACCCTGCCTCATCTGAATCTCCTCATACTGAGTATGGATAGTTCGCAGGCCACGATGTAGTAAGGAGACACGGGCTACATCTGTAGTAGTCCTTTCCCAAACTCTAGCATCAAAACATGCGTGTCGTCCTCATCATCCTCATTCGATACCGTCTCTGCAGCCAAAACCTCAGGCACATTCCACCTCTTCTGAATACATTCCTTGTAAATCCGTGCATTCTCATGCACCTTCAATTTAATCCTATCAGTCTTCGGAACACAACCCCATAACATCATAATCTTGGTAATCAATGTAGGTAAATGGGCGGTATATACACAAACTGATCTAATCTCACTTAGCATACAATCGAGGATACAAAAATCATACCTCTTATTCTGAAGGATACATAGAATGTGTAGACAATTCGTATTGACGTCACTCACTTTCATAGAGCCAGTAATATTCCTACTAACCCACTGAGCGATAGCCAACTGGTTCTTTCTCAAAGACGACTGTCGAACACAATGCGAGCCAGCATTATACTATCCTTCCAATATAGTCTCAGTCATCAAAGGACCAATCCCACCAAACTGAGATTCCTGCAGTGTGAGTACGAGTGGCCTTTGCCCAATGCCAAGAATCTCAAATAACACAGCTGTATCCAACTCCCTCCTACTATCACCCACCTTCACAAAAACTCGACGACCCTCAGTCTCCTTCTTCTTATAAAAATTATACACCAAATCAGTGTGATAAAAATCATTTGTCGAATACCACAAACTTTGCCACTTCATACTAATCATCTCGTTACCATAAAAGGGTGAGAATTGATTAAAATAAAAAACTTGTTATGGAAGAATCTTAGGTTGTGTTGGAGCCATTGCGTGGATTTCAAAAATTGGGGTTAATGCAAAGAGGGGTTTAGTGAAAGGATCACTTGATCGAGATTTGAATAGGGGTTGTGTGGAGGTTAGGGCGCGACACGAGGGTGTGCGCGCTTCAGCTTTTCTGGGTTGGTTTGTTCGTGAGTTTTGGTTTGATGGAGGCGTGGAGGAGAAGAAGAACAAAATGCGTTGGGGTTTAAAAGGGTGTCATGTGTGGGGCACGTGACCGCGTAGGGTTTAACTATTTGGGCCCAAGCCCAAAACAATACAGATAATAACCATCCTGTCCCATGCCTTGTATATTTTAAAACTGAAATACCCGATTCGTTAATGGTCAGATTTTTGCGAATGAGCTATGAAAACGATCATCAAAGAGAGTACAATCCAATGATCTAAAAAAAAAAAACTCAAATCTAACTGTGGCTGACATATAAGAAAATAGAAAATGCCTCAAAGTGCGTGAATGACATAAGTTATGTGATCAAAAGAAATCTAAATTCATAGATAGTGTCAACCCAAATCAAAATACGTCTAAACGGTATAAACAATAAGAATATAAAGTTGAGAGATCAAGAATGGAAAGACCAAACACCCCCACCCCCAAACAAATTTTTGAAAACATGGTTTAGAAAATTTGTTTAAACAAGTGGGTCTTTTAAAGTCAGATTCCCGAGACTTGCTAGATTTTTATTGTTATGGTTTTAATATTTTTTTTACTTTTTATGAATAAGGTTTAATATAAAGGAAAACAATAAAGCAATAAAAACATAATTCACACCATAGAGAAACATGACTCAAAACCCGAGAAAACATTCAAGAGTGGAAAACGTGAATTACTTTAAACGTGGACTTAAGATCCGATACTTACAACCACACACTCCAAAGGGAGGGCCCAATTACCTTAATGGTGCACTTACCAAAATATGGAAATGGGAGGAAGTACACCAAACATCAAAGGTCAGTCTTCATATCCTCCACATGTGAGGATATTAACTCATGAAAATGTTTTAACCGTTGGCCATTAACTTTAAAGGCACCGTTGTCCTTGGGATTTACCAAGGTGATTGCCCCATAAGGGGTGACTTCAGTAACTAGAAAAGTATCAGACCAACGGGTTTTTAACTTTCCTGGGAAAATATGCAAATGGGAGTTATAAAGCAAGACCTTTTGACCAACCACAAACTCTTTACGCAAAATTTGTTTATCATGAACATGTTTCATGTTAGCTTTATAATCCTTCGCGAGATCATAAGAATCGCTACGAATTTCTTCAAGCTCATTTAATTGTAATTTGCGCTTGACGCCTGCCTCATCCATATTAAAGTTAAGGCTCTTTATAGCCCACATAACACGGTGCTCCAATTCAATGGGCAAGTGACAAGATTTTCCAAACACAAGTCTAAAAGGAGACATTCCTATAGGAGTTTTAAAACCTGTCCGATATGCCCATAAAGCATCAGTTAGACTCTTAGACCAATCTTTCCTATCAGGATTTACAGTCATTTCTAATAGTTTTTTAATTTCCCTATTAGAGACTTTTACTTGGCCACTAGTCTGTGGATGATAAGGAGTAGCCACCTTATGGGTAACTCCGAACTTCTTCACTAATGAAGCAACAACTCGATTGCAAAAATGTGTTCTGCCATCACTGATGATGGCTTTAGGGATACCAAAATGACAGAAAATGTATTTCTTAACAAAAAACACAACTGTCTTATGGTCATTGCTACGACAAGCCATTACATCTATCCATTTGGAAACATAGTCCACGGCGACAAGAATATAAATAAAATCATGAGATATAGGAAAAGGACCCATGAAATCAATGCCCCAGACATTAAAAATTTCTACCACCATAATGGGATTTAAAGGCATCATATTACGTTTAGTGATACGCCCAAGATGTTGGCAACGAACACACGTCTTGCAGTGGACTTGTGCATCTTTAAAAAGGGTAGGCCAATAAAAACAACATTGAAGAACTTTAGCTGCCGTTTTCATACCACTAAAATAGCCACCACACTCTTTGTCATGGCAGAAGGATAAAACCTCATTATATTCACAATGAGGGATACAACGACGAATAATCTGATCCACACAATACTTAAAAAGGTAGGGCTCATCCCAGTAGTATAGCTTAACTCGACAAAAATTTCTTACGTTCATTTCATGACCAAACATCAGGAATAATATCAGAAGCTAAATAATTCACAATGTCGGCATATTATGGCGCAAAAAAAATAGAATAAAGATGCTCATTAGGAAAAGAATCAGGTATGGAATCAGAATCACTATCACTGTCATTGGTCAGTCTAGATAAATGGTCGGCAACTATATTTTCGACCCCTCGTTTATCCTTAATTTCTAGGGTAAACTCTTGCAGGAGGAGAATCCATCGGATCAACCTCTGTTTAGCATCCTTCTTGGCGAGAAGGTACCTAAGAGCTGCATGGTCAGTGTAGACTAAGGTCTTTGAACCAACCAAATAAGGATGGAACTTATTTAAAGCATAAACCACAACTAAAAATTCCTTTTCAGTAGTAGTGTAATTTCGTTGAGCATCATTTAAAGTCTGACTAGCATAATAAACAATAGTGGACTTATCATCTAGTTTCTGGCCTAACACAACACCAACAACATAATCGCTAGCGTCGCACATAAGCTCAAAAGGTTTAGACCAATCAGGAGGTTGTATAATCGATGCAGATGTTAAAGCAGTTTTTAAAGTTTCAAAAGCCTGTTTGTAGTCATAATTAAAATCAAATATGACATCTTTTAAAAGCAGATTAGTTAAAAGCCTAGCTAATTTTGAAAAATCCTTAATAAACCGCCTATAGAACTCTGCACGGCATAAAAAGGCTCTAATGTCACGGACAGTCCGTGGTATGGGTAGAGACGCTATTTTATCTAATTTGGCCTTATATACTTCTATGCTGTCATGATAAGAACCCAAAACTGTAGTTTTAACCCTGTAATAGTCATACTTTTAGACCAATTATGTGAGTAATAATTAAGAGTTAATACTGATCACGTGTTTTTATGCATTTTAGGCTTCAAAGTCCATTATGCGTAAATGTGCGGTTTAGTGAGATAAAGGAGCAAAGGTGGGTTGCTAAGGAGTTCTGTGATTAAAGGCCAAGATTCAAGAAGACAAAGCCTTTCTAAAGCCCGGTCAAAAGCTGAAAAGTCGACATGGGCAGAAACAGCAGACAAAGTCAGCAGAACTTCCGAAGGCCGTATCTTTAGACTCAGACCTCAGAATTGGGCCTACCTTATGTCAAAACGACCGGCTCGGAAAGAGCTTTCCAATGGTCTAAGCCTTGACCCGATTAGAGGAGCAGAAGTATACGAAAAGTCTGTGGAAGCCAACTGTAGCTGAAGAGGCCTTTTTGGACTGAAAGAATTGGGTTTTGGGCCTGATTCTCTGGCCCAAAACATTGCTCCAAGCCCATGCACGATTTTTGGATCTGAAAGTATAAAAACAAGAGCTTGACTCTTTGTTAATGGTACCTAGTTAGACCTAAAAATATAGATAATTCTAGATCTAGATTTAATTGTTTGTAATTTAGTTTAGTTTCAATTCAGTTCTTGTTTTAGATTAAACTCTTAGAATCATTATTCTTCATTAGTTTGATAAATAAAATAGTTAGTTGTCAATTTCGATTCTTGTCATTTACAATTGTTTAGATCTAAATTCCCCTATTACGTAGATAGTTAGACCTAGACTAGTTAGCCTCCATTAATTAGTTTTAGAACTTAGTTTTAGAATTTCAATTAGTTAATTAATTAGTTTTTCATATCTTGTTTTAGATCTAGTTTCATGTTTAATTAATTACTTTAGAAACAAGTAGATTATTAATTTAGTATTTGAATCATTGTTTTATTATTCATTAGATTAATAAAATAGTGTTCTTGGTAATCTAGTTCATTTCCTTTACTTAATTAGTTTAATTCTTAGATTCAATTATTTGTCTTTATTAGATTGAATAGATTTTTGCATGAGTAGTTTCCATTTGAGTTTAAATAAGCAAAGTTTCAATCTTTATATCATGTCTTGTTTGAATTCCATTGGGAATGATAAGCATTGATGGGCTAAACCTCCATTAGAGGGGGTTGAGAAGCCTTGATGAAAGCTTGATTCGATTATCGTAGAGAGTCGCCATAATTTCCTTTCCACTCTAGAAATGATTAGTTCACCATGAGAATGGGTGTAATCGCTCATATGCTAGTTATGAATTGGTAGAAATGCCATGTGTAATTAGGGATTAGAGTAACCATATTGTTGTTCGCGAAGCTAGATTCAATTCGGATTACGACGATTAATTCGATAGTAGGATTAAGTCGAAGTTAAGGTGAAATCAATCCCCCTCTAACTCCTTATCATAAAATTGACGTAGCATTCCCATAGTTGTTCTAATAGTCGACTAGTTGCATCTTGTGGGTAGTTGCATCGTAGTCTAGTTGCCATTTCGTAAATCTCTCATTAGACTTTAGTTAAGATCACTTATACGTAGAGAACACAGCATACGGAAGGACTAGGAGTGGAACGAATCATCTACTCCACTATATCTCATAGGATTGAGAGTAGAAATCTTTGATAAATTTAGGCACATAAAAAGTTTAAGTTTACTTACGTTTTGAGTTTCATCGTTCATTTCGTAGGTAAACTATCATTTTTTATGTTTTATCAAATGGCGCCGCTGCCATCTTAGTTTCACTTTCGCATTGTTTTCGTAGTATAAGTACTCTTATTAAAGTCCCATTTCACCCACCCACCCTTGTTCGATTCTAACTATAGTTGTCTTTTTCAAAGCATTAAACTTAAAAAAAAAAAAAAAAAAAAAAAAAAAAAAAAAAACTTCAAAAGTTCAAAAAAGGAGCTTTACTCAAGTCAAGTCGGAAGCCGAGCGACCACTACCAAACACAGTAACTTGAACTTACACTTAATCGAGACCCGTGACCCAAAGTGAGTTCACTCTCGCGTCCCGAAGTTTAATTTTGCCGATTTCCAATGTGTTTGATTCAACTTTGATTTTTCAAGTTTTTCGTTGTTCTAACTTGTTATATACACCGAACACGCTGTAAACAAGACACTATTCATAAGAGAAGCAGGGACGCAATCAGGTATTCCTTTCTTCCACAACTCGCAACTCCTGTTAGAGGTTTATACTAGTATATCGGAGATTGTTTGGAGTGTTGGCGTGTTTAGCTAAGTTTGGTCTTAACCTTGTATGAGATTAAGGTCCGGTCGAACAAAACACCGAACGTAATTACGAACAACGCCAACAAACAATTCTATCTAGTATACCACCCACTACACCTCTAGCTACTATTTCACACACACCACCTAACACAATGCCCGACGAAGGAGAGACTCCTCTCTCTGACTTCTACAAAGCCTTGAGCGATAGCCCCAAATCTTGCATCGTTCTAGCAGACCCAGTGGGGGATTTCCGAATTCCCTCAAATATTTTTAATTTGTTACCCGTTTTTCATGGTTTAGACCATGAAAAACCTTATCAGCACATGCGTAGGATTGAACAAGTCATAACAACATTCCACTATCCTACGGTTGGTGCGGAACAAATTAAACTGAGGGTATTCCCTTTCACCTTAGCCGATAAGGCGGCGTTGTGGTTAACTGCCCAAACGCCTAATTCTGTGGACTCGTGGGCTAAACTTGTTCAGCTATTTATGGAACATTTTTACCCACCCCTAAAGACGGATGAGATGCTTTCCAAGATTCATTTCTTTCGACAAAATCCTCATGAATCATTTTCAGAGGCTTGGAATCGCTTTCACCGATCTCCTTATAGAGTGTCCACATCATAACCTAGCTTAAAGACACGTTAGTTCGCGGCCTTTTTCAAAGGACTTCTACACCACCATAAAGAAGTCCTTGACATAATGAATGGGGGTAGTTTCCTAAGTAAAGGAGCCTCGAGGCTTATAAATTTTTAGAGGATCAAACTAAGCTTTAAATAACAACTGGGGTAGTGACGATATCCACCGCTAGCTAGTTCTTCTAATACAGTTAAGGCCGCAGTATGTTTGAAATTAAACACGATCACGAGCTTAAAACTCTAATCGAATCACTCACTAAAAAGGTAGATGCCATTTTGTTCAACAAAAGCCTATCCCCGTCATGAATGTAAATTCAAAGTTTTTGAGTCCTCAAAGATCCCGACTCCCATCGTCCCTATAGCCTATGAACAGGCTTGTTCCATTAATAGTGAACCTAACGCCCTTTGAGACAAAATCCCAACTTCGGTTGGAGAAATAACCAACACGCCACACCTCCGTGGTACAATAATCAATATGTTAGGCCAACGCAGTTTTATCCAAGCTCCACCACGACAAGGGCAGTGGTCAGGTAATTTTAATAATTATAACAACCAAGTGCAACCTCGACAAGGTCAAGAAAGTTATAATAATTATAATGCTAATAGAGGTATCGTTTCGGTAAATAATAACTATCAAAATCCGCCCATAAATAATTCACAAGAGATAGTTCCAGTCACACCACCCGTGACTACTACACCCACACAACCGGATCGCCTTGACACCTTCATACAAGTGAGCCAAAAAACTTTTCCAAACCATGGCTCAATCTAACCAACAGCTTCTACAATCCGTTAATAATTTAAGCCAACAGTTAGCCCAAGATAAAGCCCAACCCAAAGGTGTGTTTCCAGGTCACACAATACCTAATCTTAAAACAACAAACACAGCCTTTGAGGTAACCGATAATACTAGTAATGAATATGAAAATGTAGGTGAGCTAAATGCCATCACCACTCTCCGCTCGGGCAGAGTGGTTGATAATAAAGTAACTATGCCTATAGTTACCCCACCAAGAGCCCCTACACCGCTATTTTACTAGATACCAAATAGAACCCAAGAGCCTACTACCGTAGAGGTACCCGCCATAACACAACCTAAGAAACGAAAGCCACGGTCAAACATCCAGGTGATACCATTGCTAAATATTGACAGAAACCACCGTTTCCACAAAAATTAGCCATGTTAACTAGGGATACAAATTATGAGGAGATTAGGGACATTTTCAAGAATCTAACTATAAACCTTCCCTTCCTCGAAGCTATTAAAAAGCTACCACACCATGCTAAGTTTCTTAAAGAGTTGTGTACTACTAGGCGTAAGACAAATATACCAAAAGACGCCTATTTAACAGAACAATTCCCAACTCTATCTGAACATAACTGAATTGTTAAGTACAAGGACCCTGGTCGTCCTACTGTACAATGCACCTTAGGAGATTCCTATACGACGACCGTGTTATTAGACCTGGGGGCTAGTGTTAACTTACTGCCGTTTTATTTGTATAAACAAATAGGTCTAGAGTATCCTAAGGGTGTGGTTGAAAATGTGCTGGTAAAAATTCAGGATTTCTACTATCCGGCTGATTTTGTCATCCTCGATACAGAAGTCGCTAACCACTCGTCCCCGATCATCTTAGGGCGCCCTTTCCCCGGCAACCGCCAATGCTACCTTGATAAATTGTCACGATGGTTTGATGTCCATGTCTTTTGGCCATCTTGCTGTTGAAGTAAATGTTTTTAAAACAAAGACACATTTACCCGATTCGTCTATGGATGGAGAGGTTAGCATGATCGAGAGCTTCACTCGAGATTATTTCAACAACACGTTCCCCGATAATCATATGCCCAAATTTCTTTCCTTTGGAAGTTCAGACTCCAACATTTTCATCCCTACACTAGTCGATACACATATTATGGATGAGGACGAGATAGATGACTTTCTTAAAGATATAGAGGACTACCATAGTAATGTGAATATGACCTATCTAGATGAGGAATTGATGAGTTTTTAGAAGCGGTGATGATTCACCCTATCAAGAACTACTTTGCACAACATCTACCTCGACTCCCTCCTTCCACCCTTTCAAAGGAATCTCGAGTTTGCACTCGATCCTTTTTTTGTTTTTCCTGTGCTTCATAATTTTTAAATCCACCTAGTAAACAAATACTGCTTGTAAGGACAAACCATTTGACACCTTCATTTTCAGACTTGAGACAGTCCCTACCTACACCATGAATAAGTTTTGTGCTAAACCCACATCCTCATTGTTTACATGCTTTCCTTCTACAACTTATCCATATCCACCATATCTTCCACAACCATTCACTTTTCCACACTTATTCACTAGGACACCCTCTCGTTCAAAAATGAAAAAGAATGTGAATGCTAGGTTTTGTTATAGGTCTATCCGACTTCGCTTTCAGTTCACTAAGTTGCGTCATAGGAAATCTTGGTGCTTGATTGTGTTTGGATATGTTTTCTGTGATATTTATTTATGGAATGATCCCCAACTATTTCGGTTGTTGATATATGATAAACTGCATGTTCATACATATGTTTAGATTAAGTTTCGAGTATCTGACTATAAATGACTCAATTTTTTGTGTTTGGTGCATTTCCTTTCATTTTCATATATTGGTGAGTGCACCATTAAGGTAACCGGGCCCTCCCTATGGAGTGTGTGGCTGTAAGTACCGGATCCTAAGTCCACGTTTAACATAATTCACGTTTTCCACTCTTGCATGTTTTCTCGGATTTTTGAGTCATGTTTCTCTATGGGGTGAATTATGTCTTTCTTGCTCATTGTTTTTCCTTATTAAAATATATATATATATATATATAAAAGAATAAACATAGTAATCTAGGAAGTCTCGGGAATCTGACTTTAAAAGACCCAATTAAAAAAACAAATTTTCTAAACTCTGTTGTAAAAAATTTGTTTGGGGGTGGGGTGTTTGTGTTTCCGTCCTAAAATGTTTTATGTCCCATTAGAGTTGCTTAGGCCATTTAATTGTATTTCGATTCGGGTTGACATATTCTATGAATTTATAGTTCATTCGTTCGCATAACTTATGTCATGCACGCACTTCGAGACGTTTTCCACTATCTTATATGTCATCCACGGTCGGAATAAAGTGTTTTATGGATCATTGGATTGGAAATTTTCTCCTGAACATTTCCATATCTCATTCGCAAAAATTGGACCGGTAACGAAACGGCAATATTAGTTTGAAGTGGCGCGAAAAATCGGGAAATTAGAAAATTTCGAATTGGGCTTGGGCCCAACTCGCTACAAGACCAAGCTGCAAGCAGACCCGCCCTCCTCCACCAACAGTCGCCCTTCATCTTCTCAAATCGCCATTATCAAACAATAACCAAAAATTCAAAACCTAAAACCAAAAATTAAAAAAGAAACCTAATTAAACCCACGGCCACATTCAAATCAAGTTCAAATCTTCTCTAAAACCAAACCACCACCAAATCCACCAACTTACATCACTAAAAACCACCGAAAATTACAAAAATTCAAGCTGCCGCGGCCACCACCGCCACCACCACTGTTTGTTTCATTCGGTTGACTTACATTCCAACCCCACGCCCATTTAAACCCCCACTACATTCCAAACACTCCAATGGCTCAACAACGCCGAATTTTGCGAGCAAGCATTTATCGGCGACCACTTCGCTACCGCTTTACGGTGACGAAATGATTAGTAGAGACTGGAATAGCTTATGGTACTCGACCCGAAGCCTTTACCACGAAGACTTAGTCCGACGGTTTTACAAACACGCAGGGAGTCGGAGGGTAGTAAATTTTTGTTATGGTGGCGAAGAGGAGGAAGGAAGTAATCATTGGTTGTTGTTATCGAGATTCTAGGCATTCCGCCTAGAATCCATCCGATGCTACGCTACAGAGTCCCAATATAATGGGGTAGAGCCGTTGATGAACGTGGCGATTATCGAAGGGAACTACAATGCGAGCTCGATTGTGTTCGCATGCATCCCTCGAAACCAACCACCGGGTCAGAGCTCGATGGATTGGTCTAACGCCCTAGGAAAGGAGAAGGTCACCGACATCGATCGAATCGCCTCCACATTTTATGGATACTCCGTGAGCAGAATACGAAGTTTTGTATATTGGAGTTTATGCTTAACATGATTAGGGGAGTAGGGAAGTCTATTGCACCTCTCCCCGCGGTTGATAACCAAGATCATCTTTGAAGTTGAGAGCATCTCCCGCCTGCCCGATAAGATTTACCTCACCCCGCACCAAATCCTCGTATCTATAAGGATTGTGTCCAACGAAGTTTGGAGGTTGCCCGAGGATAGGGAAGAGGATGAGGAGGATGGTGGAAATGAGAATGCCCTCGGATGATGAGGAGGACTTGACTTGTTTTGATGTCGATGCCTTGGAGAGGTGTTGGTCGATGCGTAACGCATGGCCAGAATTCATCGTGGCATACGCGCTCACTCAACACTATATGCGAAGACCTCCGCACTCGATAGGCTACTATCCATCATAACTTCGAGATCCGATCCCGGAGGACGAGTGGTGGAACAGATGAGGATCGAGCTAGAAGCTCGCCAGCCCGGCCGACATGCTTGCAGACGATTCCCACCTCACGGGATTCTCTTTCGAGGACACACCATCGAGGCACGAAGCGCCGCCGCTGAAAGATTTAATGGTGCTGGCCTGATCGGAGCTCGGGGAGCCATCTCCCCGAGTGTGTGCTCTCCGCT
Organism: Coptis chinensis; assembly: GCF_015680905.1. Taxonomy (NCBI): domain Eukaryota; kingdom Viridiplantae; phylum Streptophyta; class Magnoliopsida; order Ranunculales; family Ranunculaceae; genus Coptis; species Coptis chinensis. Next base: position 92,678,696 of record NC_141462.1, read on the forward strand.
ATCGCGACCGAAGTGGTTAGGGGATAGTATAGCTTGAAGTTTTGTAGTTTTATTATTGTTAGTTATTTTAATGTAAGTTTTAATTCCGTAATTTGGATTTTGTAGTAAAAGGGCATTTAATGCCAATATTAATATAATGTCGTTATTTTCATTGTGCGTGGTTATTTAATGTTGATCCCACCTTCCCAAATTGTTTGGGGGTAGTGTTATCTATTCCAGCATGATTTTTATATGACCCTCGTTTTAGAAGTTATTGCGGAGCCAAGGTGAAAATATGGTCGTTTAGGCATATCTATGAATAAGTATCATGGTAGGATGAAATCTTGATAAAATAGGTAGATTCTATCCTAAATTCAACCTAAAAGATACTAGGTTTGTTTTAGAATCAAGAAAATGAGTTGTTTCCGTTTTCGGGGTTTGGAAATTTTAGTATTTCCGGAAACTGCCGTAAAATTTTTTTGGCAACTTCCCGATCCATTTTAGCAACTTAAAACCTATATAAACTTCATTCATTCTATACTCACAACCCACACTACACCTAACTTCCATCACTCACCTTTCACTCCCACGTTTCCCACGTTTCGCCTCATTTTTCGATCTTCAAGATTCGGGCGACACTGCTTCCCGCAGGAGAGCGACTCGCCTTACACATTTGTCAATTTTGTACAGAGCGACTTCGCGCACCAAGGTGAGTGCGCGAAGGCCAAACACTGGAATTCCAAATCATCAGAGCGCTTTTCGCCAAGTGGAGCGCTTCTCCGACCGACTTCGTGGACCAGAAAAATTTCAGTTTTTCGCGGGTTGTTCCCGGTCATTTGCAGCTATTCCAGAGTGTAATTTTGAGATGACATCTCCTACATTGATACCGAACAGTCTTTCGAAGATTTGTTCCAAAGCACTACTTATGGTGCTTGGTTTTATTTATCACATACGTTGGTGGGAACCGCTTTTATGGTAAGACCAAATGCACTTTATTCTCCAACACTAGCATCTTATTTTTACGATAACTGCATTTTCTTTGAGAGACCGGATGGAGAACAAGTGTTCTCCATCAACATGATGATGAACCAATGGAAATTACCGTGTTCTTGCTAGCATTTGTTCTTGGACTTGCTATGCCTTTGAAATACAAGACCCATGGTGCTATTGGGTAGATAATATGTATGTCTACACTTATGAGTTTTTGCATGAGTCCTATGGGGTAGGCATTTTCTGTATCGAGGACCAAGGGGAATATAACGTCGCCTTTGGTAGCCTGTCCATGAACATAGGAACTGTTATGTTTTGGATCATGCTAAATATTTTGGGGAATGGCGTTTTTCTTTCCGTGAATGATGCCACTTGCGCCGTCTTCCTTGCTTTTAGCCACTCGGGACGTATGTGCCATGACCTTCCCCGAACCTTGATATCTAGTTTAGCACGAGCCCATAGCATGAGGCATAAGTATCTTCTTATGCCTGTTCTAATTTCCTATATTATGTTATGTTTCTTTCCTATTTTTTGTACACGTTTCACGGATTAGATTACGGCCGATTAATCGTATGACCCACCAATAGTATTATTCGATCTTTCCCATAATGACTTGGCAAGGGGTGGAGGATACAACCTCATCAGGTTGCACCTTACACCCCGTCAGACCAAGTGGCGTTTAATAGGTTAGCAATAATAGATGATAAATGGCGGGAAGCCTAGCAAATTATCATGGCATGGCAGGACGCGAGGGAACCTCACTTCTTTATAGAAGAAGATGATGAGCAGGATGATGAATAAGCGGGAGATAAGGTAAGTTTTAATTCTAGTTAGTGTCTGCTTATGTCCCAAGCAATTTGATTCTTGTTAACCCTATAATGGGTGGAACTCTTATAGAGTTGAGTCAGTTTTTATTTCCTATATTAGTACGTTCTAACTTTGTTTTGCAGATGTTCTTGAATTTCACGCGCTTCAATGGTATTTTTTTCTACCCTCTTTATTTAAATGCTTTGAGGACAAAACATGCTTCTTGTTTGGGGGCATAGAAAACACGTGTAATTAAGGCATCCGCTAGGATATAAATATGTATAATATGCATTTGTTTTCTAGTTAAAATTTCAAAAATTCAAAAATATAAATAAATAAGTTCATGCTATACACTTAGGAATATTGGTATTGTTTTCCTTCTCTATGCTCTTAATAATCTAAAAGTCTCAATGTAGCTTTTGCATTAGAATAATTTTTAGAAACTTAGGTTAATATGTAGGTAATAATCTTTGCATCTATCTATAAATATATTACATGAGTATCTATGATTGTTAGCAAATAAGTTTATGAAATCTAGGCTAGAGTACTTATTATACAAATCTGTGGAGAATATAGCCTAAAAGCCTTATATGAAATTAAAACATTTGAGAAATGACACAAGGGAGAAGTAAAATCTGGATAGAGAAATCACATGTCCACTTACTTGATCACTATGTCATATCCTAAGCGAGAATTTAGGCCCTCTTTGGATTGATATAGCCATAAATTCAAACCTATGAATTATTTTTCGCTAGTCACCCCTCTGAGCCTTTCTTTAGCCTTCCATAAACCACAAATCCTTTACCCTGTTACAAAGAAAAACAAAATAAAAAATTCAGCCTACCCAATTTAGATAAGTCTGAGAATAGAATGAGGAAGAAAGAAGAAGAGAAAAACCTGTGTAAACAAAAGTTAGTTAATTGCTTCAGAAAATAAAGAAAAGAAGTTTCCATCCAAAGAAAAGAAAAATAGAAATAGAAATAAAATAAAAACTCCAAAAAAAATAGCATAAAAGGAGTCAAAAGCCAAAGAAAAAGAAAAAAAAAATATGGCTAAGGATGGAAACAAAGTGTAGAAGCAAAAAGTAAATAACAAGGTTTTCTCTAGTTACATAATATGAAGACTCTATTATCTCGGACTTGTCTTTTTGAATATCCATTTCCTTCCTTCTTAAACCATCTCCTAATCCCCGCAACACACCTAATAAAGACCTCTAGCTCAATTAGGAATAGGTAAGTGTGATAGTAAGTGGCAGATGTGTTTGATCCACTCCGGCTTCCTTGTTGTCATTGAGATTGTAAGGTAAAGTGTGCCCACTGCACACTGGAGTAGCAAAACTTGAGTGGAAAAATTAGAGTGTTGTATCTTGACTATTATTGTGAGAACCTACTTAAGGACGCTATCCCGAGTTTCAGAAACTTAACCACGCTAGGCATTTCATAGTATTACTCATTGTATATATGTTTATTGTAGATGATTGATTATTATGCATATATTAGCTTAGGTTTTGACTTGATTACTCTATATGCATTGCTAGTGAGAGGTATAGTTAATTTAGAGCATGAATAAGGAAACAATAGTTTTATTTCTTAGTCGTTGTAGTATAGATGAAGTTTGTGAGTACTTTCACTGGAAAACTCTCACGAGGCTATAAATCGTCCACTAGGGAATTCCTAGTGGTTTAAGGCCTTGTTGCATATAGTTAATGCAATCGCACTCAGCGAAACGATAGTAGATAAAACTCTATTTTTGGTCACTTATTCTAATTTCTCATCTTTGCTTGAGAACAAGCAAAATGCTGTTTGGGGGTGGTTTGATAAGAGCCCAAAACTGTAGTTTTAACCCTGTAACAGTCATACTTTTAGACCAATTATATGAGTAATAATTAAGAGTTAATACTGATTACGTGTTTTTATGTATTTCAGGCTTCAAAGTCCATTATGTGCAGAAATGAGCCACTTTAGCGAGATAAAGGAGCAAAGGTCGGTTGCTAAGGAGTTCTGTTATTAAAGGCCAAGATTCAAGAAGACAAAGCCTTTCTAAAGCCCGGTCAAAAGCTGAAAAGTCGACGCGGGCAGAAACATCACACAAAGTCAGCAGAACTTCCAAAGGCCGTATCTTTGGACTCAGACCTCGGAATGGGGCCTACCTTATGTCAAAACGACTGGCTCGGAAAGAGCTTTCCAATGGTCTAAGCCTTGATCCAATCAGAGGAGCAGAAGCGGACGAAAAGTCTGTTAAAGCCAACTGCAGCTGAAGAGGTTTTTTTGGACTGAAAGAATTGGGTTTTGGGCCTGATTCTCTGGCCCAAAACATGGATCCAAGCCCATGCACGATTTTTGGATCTGAAAATATAAAAAACCAAAGCTTAGCTCTTTGTTAGGATAGCTAGTTAGACCTAAAACTATAGATAATTCTAGATCTAGTTTTCATTTAAAATTAAGTTTAGTTTAATTTCAATTATTGTTCTAGATTAATCTTTAGAACCATTGTTCTTCATTAGTTTGATATATAAAATAGCTAGTTTGTCAATTTCGATTCTTGTCATTTACAATTGTTTAGATCTAAATTCCTTTATTACGTAGATAGCTAGACCTAGATTAGTTAGATTATTAATTTAGTATTTGAATCATTGTTTTATTATTCATTAGATTAATAAAATAGTGTTCTCCATAATCTAGTTTCATTTCCATTGATTGTTTAGTTTCAATTCGTAGATTCAATTATTTGTCAGTATTAGTTTAATTAAATTATTGCATGAGTAGTTTTGAATTGAGTTTAAACAAGTAAAGTTCAAATCTTTATATCATGTCTTTTTTGAATTCCATTGGGAATGATAGCGTGATGATTCTCGGCTAAACCTCCATTTGAAGGGGTTGAGAAGCCTTGATGAAAGCTTGATCCCGATTATCGTAGAGTCGTCGTAATTTCCTTTCCACTCTAGAAATGATTAGTTCACCATGAGAATGGGTGTAATCGTTCACATGCTAGTTATGAATTGGTAGAAATGCCATGTGTAATTAGGGATTAGGAGTAACCAGATTGTTCTGCGGAGTAGTTCAATTCGGATTACGACGATTCGTCGTTAGTAGGTTTAAGTCGAGTTAAGGTGGAATCAATCCCCCTCAACTCCTTATCATAGAATCGTCGTAGCATTCCCATAGTTGTTCTAATAGTCGACTAGTTGCATCTTGTGGGTAGTTGCATCGTAGTCTAGTTGCCATTTCGTAAATCTCTCATTAGTTAGAGTAGAGTAATTAGACTAGAAAACACAGCATGCGGAAGGACTAGGAGTGGAATGAATCATCTACTCCACTATATCTCAATAGGATTGAGAGTAGAAATATTTGATAAATTAGGCACGTAATAAGTTTTAGTTTACTTACGTTTTGAGTTTCATCGTTCATTTTGTAGGTAAATTATCTTTTATGTTTTATCAGAGAGGGAGAGCCAAAGGAGGCAACCTATTTCTGGAGTGAGAACGGCTGGAGGAGCTACTGATAGCCGTTCTACTTCTAGACATTTTGAGGGGGGTGATGGTGACTGAGCTGGTCGAGGTGTAGATGGAAGTGCTGGTGGAAGTGGTGATGCTCCTGCTCCATTATGGAGGCCTCAGCTGAAGAGGCGTTTCTGAGATAGCTGAGTCTGAGGGGGTGAAGAAGACCCGAACTGAGTCTGAGGAACGACCTGGTGTGGGGGAAGGTCGTACTTCTTCAGGTCAGGCTCCTTTGAAGAAGATGAATCTTAAGGAGTTGGCTATTGATGTGGGGGTGGCTGATGCTCGGGATAAGAAGAAGGCTAATGAGATCGAGCCAGCTGCCCAAAAGTGCAAGTGGTCGGGGAGTGCGGCCCCAAGTGACAAGGCTGCTGAGTCTGAAGTCCTGGATAGGCTGGTCACCTACTACGACCCAATCAGTGGATTGACAAAGCTGGTGAAGAATAGAGACTGCAACTTCAAGTCTTCACTAGTTGTTGGACGACTGCTGCAGAGTATTGCCTTGGATGGAGATAGGCACCAGCTGGAGACTATGAACAACTTGGAGGCGAACCTTAAAGATATGGATCGCTCCATTTGCTTTGTAAGTGTCCCTCCGATCTGAGCTTTTGTTTTGTACTTTGATTTATTGCTTTGTGACTTATTTTGTTGGTTGTCATTAGGTCCTAGCCATGTATAGGAAGTTTAAGGAGATGACAACTATCTCCGACCTATACAAGGAGCTGGATGCTGCCAAGGAGGCCTATGACAAGCTACTGGAAACAAAGTGTAGAAGCAAAAGTAAATAACAAGGTTTTCTCTAGTTACATAATATGAAGACTCTATTATCTCAGACTTGTCCTTTTTGAATATCCATTTCCTTCCTTCTTAAACAATCTCCTAATCCCCGCAACACCTAATAAAGACTTCTAGCTCAATTAGGAATAGGTTAGTGTGATAATAAGTGGCAGATGTGTTTGATCGACTCCGGCTTCCTTGTTGTCATTGAGATTGTAAGGTAAAGTGTGCCCATCGCATTAATCGGAGTAGCAAAACTTGAGTGGAAAAATCGAGTGTTGTATTTTGACTATTATTGTGAGAACCTACTTAAGGACGCTTATCCCGAAGTTTGAGAAATGAACACGCTAGGCATTTCATAGTATTACTCATTGTATATATATGTTTATTGTAGATGATTGATTATTATGCATATATTAGCTTAGGTTTTGACTTAATTACTCTGTATGCATTGCTAGTGAGAGGTATAGTTAATTTAGAGCATGAATAAGGAAACAATAGTTTTATTTCTTAGTGGATTTGTAGTATAGATGAAGTTTGTGAGTACCTTCATTTTGGAAAACTCTCACGAGGCTATAACTCGGCCCACTAGGGAATTTCTAGTGGTTTAAGGCCTTGTTGCAAGATATGGTTAATGCAATCACACTCAAGTAAACGAGTAGATAGAACTCTATTTTGGTCACTTATTCTAATTTCTCATCTTTGCTTGAGGACAAGCAAAATGCTGTTTGGGGTGGTTTGATAAGAGCCCAAAATCAGTAGTTTTAACCCTCAGAATATCATACTTTTTAGACCAATTATATGAGTAATAATTAAGAGTTAATACTGATCACGTGTTTTTATGCATTTCAGGCTTCAAAGTCCATTATGTGCAGAAATGTGCCAGTTTAGTGAGATAAAGGAGCAAAGGTCGGTTGCTAAGGAGTTATGTAATTAAAGGCCAAGATTCAAGAAGACAAAGCCTTTCTAAAGCCCGGTCAAAAGCTGAAAAGTCGACGTGGGCAAAAACAAATACAAAGTCGATTAGAACTTCCGGCGTCGTATCTTTGGACTCTCGGACCTGAATTGGGCCTACCTTATGTCAAAACGACCGGCTCGGAAAGAAATTTCCAATGGTCTAAGCCTTGATCCAATCAGAGGAGCAAAAGTATACGAAAAGCCTGTGGAAGGCAACTGCAGCTGAAGAGGCCTTTTTGGACTGAAAGAATTGGTTTTGGGCCTGATTCTCTGGCCCAAAACATGGCTCCAAGCCCATGCACGATTTTTGGATCTGAAAGTATAAAAACAAGAGCTTGACTCTTTGTTAATGGTAGCTAGTTAGACCTAAAAATATAGATAATTCTAGATCTAGATTTAATTGTTTGTAATTTAGTTTAGTTTCAATTCAATTCTTGTTTTAGATTAAACTCTTAGAATCATTGTTCTTCATTAGTTTGATAAATAAAATAGTTAGTTATCAATTTCGATTCTTGTCATTTACAATTGTTTAGATCTAAATTCCCCTATTACGTAGATAGTTAGACCTAGATTAGTTAGCCTCCATTAATTAGTTTTAGAACTTAGTTTTAGAATTTCAATTAGTTAATTAATTAGTTTTTCATATCTTGTTTTAGATCTAGTTTCATGTTTAATTAATTACTTTAGAAACAAGTAGATTATTAATTTAGTATTTGAATCCTTGTTTTATTATTCATTAGATTAATAAAATAGTGTTCTTGGTAATCTAGTTCATTTCCTTTACTTAATTAATTTAATTCTTAGATTCCATTATTTGTCATTATTAGATTGAATAGATTTTTGCATGAGTAGTTTCCATTTGAGTTTAAATAAGCAAAGTTTCAATCTTTATATCATGTCTTGTTTGAATTCCATTGGGAATGATAGCGTGATGATTCTCGGCTAAACCTCCATTAGAGGGGGTTGAGAAGCCTTGATGAAAGCTTGATTCCGATTATCGTAGAGTCATCGTAATTTCCTTTCCACTCTAGAAATGATTAGTTCACCATGAGAATGGGTGTAATCGTTCACATGCTAGTTATGAATTGGTAGAAATGCCATGTGTAATTAGGGATTAGGAGTAACCATATTCTTCTGCGAAGCAGTTCCATTCGGATTACGACGATGCGTCGTTAGTAGGATTAAGTCGAGTTAAGGTGGAATCAATCCCCCTCTAACTCCTTATCATAGAATCAACGTAACATTCCCATAGTTGTTCTAATAGTCGACTAGTTGCATCTTGTGGGTAGTTGCATCGTAGTCTAGTTGCCATTTCGTAAATCTCTCATTAGACTTTAGTTAAGATCACTTATAACGTAGAGAAACACAAAGATGCGAAGGACTAGGAGTGAACTAATCATCTACTCCACTATATCTCATAGGATTGAGAGTAGAAATCTTTGATAAATTTAGGGCACATAAAAGTTTTAGTTTACTTACGTTTTGAGTTTCATCGCTCATTTTCGTGAGGTAAAGGTAAACTATGTTTTTTATGTTTTATCAAATAACCTAGCACTATTCCCTTTTTAACCATAAAATGATATTTTTCCCAATTTAAAACCAGATTCTTCTCCTCACACCGTGTCAACACCTTAGAGAGGTTAGACAGGCAGTCACTGAAAGAGTCTCCCTAGATAGAAAAATCATCCATAAAAACTTCCATGAAGTGCTTCACCATGTCACTAAAGATATGAAGCATACACCGCTGGAAGGTACTAGGAGCATTACAAAGGCCGAAAGGCATTCGTTTATAGGCATATGTTCTAAAATGACATGTGGATGTAGTCTTGTCTTGGTCATCAGGATCGATAATGATATGAAAATAGCCAGAATAGCCATCTAAAAAACAATAATAAACATGACCAGCTAGACGTTTGAGCATCTGATCCATAAATGGTAAAGGAAAGTGATCTTTTTGTGTCATGGCGTTTAAGCATCTATAATCAATATAGATCCTCCATTTCATAGGAACTCATGTGGAAACATATTCACCCGCAGCATTACGAACAATGGTAACCCCCGATTTCTTAAGGACTACGTGAATATGACTTATCCATTCGCTATTGGAGATGGGATATATGATACCCGCATCGAGTAACCGTAAAACTTCTTCCCTGACTACTTTTTTCATGGTAGGGTTCAAGCGACATTAAGGTTCGCGTGAAGTCTTCGCATTATCCTCCAAATGTATGCGATGCGTTCATACACCATGGTCAATCCCTTTAATGTCGTCTAGGGACTAACCGATCGCGGAATAATGTTCCCTAATCACCCTAATCAAGTGTGCCTCTTCATCAGCAGATAACTAAAAAGATATGATCACCGGATGACTACCATCCGGATCAAGCTGGATATATTTCAACTCAGCAGGAAGAGGCTTAAGCACAGGGGTGGAAAGAATGGGTAAAAAGGATTTCGGAGGGTCCTCGTCTTGAGCTAAGCTCTCAATCATGCTAACTTCCCCATGCATAGATGAACCAGGTAACTATTTCATCATTTTGAAAATATTTACCTCAACAAAAATATGGCCAAAGGACATGGACATCGAACCATGGCGGCAGTTAATAAGCGCGTTGGTAGTAGCCAAGAAGGGACGCCCTAAAATGATAGAAACAGAGTCGTTAGCGAGTTCTGTGTCAAGGATAACGAAGTCTGCTGGGTAGTAAAAATCTTGAACTTTAACCAGCACGTTTTCAACCACACCCTTAGGATACTTAATAGAACGATCAGTTAATTGCAACGTCATTTTAGTTGGTTGCATCTCTTGTAGACCTATTTATTTATATAGATAATAAGGGAGTAAGTTAACATTCGCCCCCATGTCTAATAATGCAGTCGTCGTGTGGGTATCCCCCAAGGTGCATTATACAGTAAGACAACCAGGGTCCTTGTACTTAATAATTCCATTATGTTCAGATAGAGTTGGAAACTGTTTAGTTAAAAAGGCTTCTTTTTGTATATTTGTTTTCCGGCTGGTAGTGCACAAGTCTTTTAGAAACTTAGCACGTTGTGGCAACATTTTAATAGCGTCAAGAAAAGGTAGGTTTATCATGAGATTTTTAAAAACTTCCCTAATCTCATCAAAGTTTGTATCCTTGTGTAACATGGCTAGTCTCTGGGGAAACGGTGGGTTCTCTCTATATTTAGCATATGGATCAATAGGAGTTTTAACCTTGGCCGCTTTCCTTTTGGGTTGAGGTTTAACTAGTACCTCTACAGGAGTAGGATCTTCAGTTACTACTTCGGTATCTAGTAAATTATCAGGTGTAATGACCACTGGTGGGGTTACAACTGGCATAGTTACGGCGTTATCAACCACTCTGCCAGAACAGAGAGTGGTGATGACATTTAGCTCTCCTACATTAATAATATCATTACTAGTATTATTAGTTACTTCAAAGGCTGTGTTCAGCATTTTAGGATTAGGTATAGCTTGACCTGAAAACACACCTTTGGGTTGGGTTTTAATTTCTCTTGGGTTAACTGTTGTATGGAATGATTAATGGATTGTAAAATCTGTTGGTTAGCCTGCATGTAGGCTTCGAAATGATCTTGTTGTGAAGGTATAGTGGCCACTGGTGGTGTGACTGGAACTATCTCACGTTGATTATTAACGGGTGGGTTGCGATAGTTATTATTAACCAGAACGATACTCCTATTATTATTATAAATATTATAATTTCCTTGTCCTTGTCCTTGTCTTGGTGGAGCTTGGTTGAAATTATTTGCTAGCCTAACAGTTTGATTATTAAACCCCGGAGGTATAACTTGGTGATTATTTCGCTAACTGAAGTTGGGGTATTGTCTATAAGGTGGGTTAGGTTCGCTATTTATGGAACAAACATTATCCAGTGGTGCGGGTGATTTTTCATAGAAGAGAGGACAATAGGAGTCAGAATGCTCAAGGTTGTAACAGAAATTACATGGAAGAGTGTTAACGTTCATGACAGGAGTAGACTTATGTTGAATAGAAATGATTTCTACTTTTTTAGTGAGAGATTCGATTAGAGTTATAATCTCAGGATCAGATTTAACCTCAAACATACTAGTAGCCTTAATTGTGGAAGAAAAATTACTGGACCGGGGAATGTCATTACCCCCCAGTTATTTTGATGTTTATATTGATCTTCTAAAAACCTATAAGCCTCTGAGGCACCTTTACTAAGGAAACTACCCCCAGTCATAATATCAAGAACCTCTTTATGGTGATGTAAAAGCCCTTTGAAAAAGGCACGAATAAGTGTGTCTTTCTTAAGGTTATGAAGCGGACACTCGATGAGAAGATCATTGAAATGATTCCAGGCCTCTGAAAAGGATTCATGAGGATTCTGGCAGAAGAAATGAATGTTTTGAAGTATTTCATCTATCTTCAGAGGTGGGTAAAACTGTTCCATGAACAATTGAACGAGGTTGGCCCATGAGTCCACATAATTAGGCGATTGGGCAGTTAACCAAAATGCTGGCTTATCGGTTAAGGTGAAAGGAAACACCCTAAGTTTAATTTGTTCTGAACCAACAGTAGGATGATGAAATGTGGTAAGAACTTGTTCAATCCTACGCATATGATGATAAGGCTTCTCGTGGTTTAAACCATGAAAAACCGGTAACAAATTAAATATATTTGGGGGAACTCGAAAATCCCCCACTGGGTCTGCAAGAACGATGCAAGACATAGGGCTATAAAGGCCTTGTAAAAATCAGAGAGAGAAGTCTCTGTTTCGTCAGCCATTGATGTAGGTGTAGTGTGTGGTATTCTAGATAGGTGTGTGCGTTGACGCTTATGATAAATAACAGAAGATGGTTTACTAGTACCGGACCTTAATCTCATGCAAGGCTAAGGCCAATATGAATATAAACCACTAACAGCAATCAAAACAACCCTGATATTGCTAGAATTAAAAACTCCTTTGACAGAAAAGGCGAGGAGTGGAAGAAGGAGTACCTGAATGCCTCTTTGCTACTCATTTGAATAGCGTCTTGTATACGCAATCTTAGTGTAGTTACGAAGTTGGAAACAACCCTGAATAAATTGAACGAAGAGAGTTGGAAACTAACCTGTGAAAAATCGGGCTTTCGTCAGAAGGGGCGCGGGCCCGCTCTTGCTTGACACAAATTCCAGTAACTTGAGGCGTGCACACTCACAAAATAGAGTACCTAGGGCGCGGGCACGCTTAAGGTAGTATTTCGAAAAAAATTATATTCTGAACCAAACAAACACAATTAGAACCAAACAAGGGTGGGTGGGTTTAATGGGGTTTTGGTAGGATCGAAAATACGAACGAAAACAAATCTAAACAAAACTAAGACGGCAGCGGCGCCATTTGATAAACCATAAAATAATAGTTTTACCTACTCTTAACTAGTTATGGTAAGAATAAGTAAAACTAAAAGTTATTTTACTACTCTATGATCAAAGTTCTACTCTCGTTTATCATACAATATGTAGAGTAGAGAATTTGTTCCACTCTTAGTTTATTTAGACGTAAGTTTCACTAGTTTAATCTATTATAACAAAATCAATGAGAGTAATTGATTGTAATTATACTAATATGGTGATTGAACTAAATAATATGTTTTAACTTATACTATGACAATTAAATACTAAGGTGTGAATATGGAGAAGGAAATTAGGGGGATTTGATTCCACTTTGATTGATTCCTAATGTGCTAGTGTAGATTATTGCAATCATAACCAATAAAGATTAAGTAATTGATCCCTAATTATTCATGGCAATCTCTACCAACTAGTAATTAGCATGTGAGGAAGTTCAACACATTCTCATGGTGAATCAACTAACTTACTAGAGTGAAACTCTTAAATACAATAATTCTAACTAACACATCAAGTCTTTATCAAACACCTAATTACATATGTCCAAAAAGGGATTTATCAGACTATCATTAATAGAGAAATAAGAAGAAGACATAATGAAGAACAATAACTTGGCTTTATTAATCTAATGGAAGAGAGTCTAAGAATTGAAAACTATATTAAAAACTAAGTACTGAATAATTAACTAAGTAAAATCTAGGTAGTCTAAGAGTTTAGCCTTAGTCTTCTTTATATAGGAGAGGGCTAGGTCTATAATTTCGTGTATGGGCTTTGGAGCTATGTTTTGGGCCATGAAAACATGCCCAAAACCTAATTACATATGTCCAAAAAGGGATTCTCTGCTGGAAATTACTATAATAGTCTTTTTGTTCACTTTTTCTCCTCTTATTGGATCAAGGCCTGAATCATTAGAAATCTCTTTCCGAGCCGGTTGTTTTGACATATAATAGGCCCAATTTCGAGGTCTGAGTCCAAAGATATGGCCTGTGGAAATTATGTTGACTTTTCTGCTCTATTTCTGCCCGCGTTGACTTTGACTTTTTATCTTTGACTGAGCTTTAAAAAGGCTTTTTCTCCTTGAATATTGGCCTTTAGTCATAGAACTTCTTAGCAACCAACCTTTACTTTTTTCTATTGCAAAAGTGACATGTTTCTTCATATATTTGACTCCAAGACCTGAAATACACAAAAACATGTAAACAGTACTAACTCTTATTTATTATATACATAATTGGTCTAAATGTAATATTATTAAGGGGTTAAAACTACAGTTTTGGGCTATTATCAGTCGTGTATGTCTAGATTTGGGTTGTCGTGGCACTTGGAGATGTGAAGATTGAGCTTGCAGATCTAGTGCGGCTAGTTAATCCATCGCGACCTGATTAATTGGAACTTCAAGATTTGGTAAGTTGTTATCTTCTTCTTGTCGCTAGTGCTGCTGATAAGAGCCCAAAACTGTAGTTTTAGCCCCTTAATAATACTACTTTTAGACCAATTATGCGAGTAATAAATAAGAGTTAATGCTAATTACGTGCTTTTATGTATTTCAGGCATGGAACTCAATTATGTGCAGAAATGTGCCACTTTGGCGATATAAATGAGCAAATGGTTGGTTGCTAAGAAGTTCTGTAATAAAGGCCAAGATTCAAGGAGACAAAGCCTTTATAAAGCCTGGTCAAAAGCTGAAAAGTCAACACGGGCATAAATAATTCACAAGTCAGTAGAATTTCCGAAGACCATATCTTTGGACTCAGGCCTCGAATTTGGGCCTATCTTACGTCAAAACGACCGGATCGGAAAGAGCTTTCCAATGGTCTAAGCCTTGACCAAATTAGAGGAGCAAAAATGGACAAAAAGTCTGTTGAAGTCAAAGCTAGCTGAAATGGGCTTTGTGGATTGGAGAAATTGGGCTTTGGGCTCGATTTTCTGGCTCAAAACATGGCTCCTCAGCCCATGCATGAAATTGTGGATCTGGTCTCCTGCTTTACATAAAAGAAGACTTAGCTCTTAAGAAAGATATAGTTAGAGAATCTAGAATAGAAAGTAGCCATTAAAATAGCTTGTAGATCTAGTTTTTGAATTCAATTAGTTAAATTAATTAGTTTCATACATTGTTTTAGATTAATTCTTTGAATCATAGTTCTTCATTGATTAGATAAATAAAATAGTTATTTCTTGTTCATTTCGATTTTGTCATTTAAAATTGTTAGATCTAATTTCAGTTGTTGTTATTCAATTATTAGTTATTAATTTAGAATTAAATTATTGTTTAGTTAAATTTAATAAAGTTATAATCTTTATATTACGTCTAGTTTTAATTCACATCATAGTATAATTCCCACCATTGCTCTCATTAGACTTTGAATAGATTAATCACTATAGGAAACTTGAATGCTAAAGAACTAAGAGTGGAACGAACTTTTTACTCCACTCTATTTTGATAGAATTGAGAGTATAGAAATCTTTGATAGCAACGCGAAATTAAGTTTAGTTTCACTTGCGTTTTAAGTTTTATCGTTCATTTCGTAGGTAAATTATTCAATTTTACGTTTATCAAATGGCGCCGCTGCCATCTTAGTACTCTTTAGTATTGTTTTCTATAGACTTGATAGTTTTTCAAAGTCCCATAACCCACCCACCCTTGTTTGGATTCTCACTGTGGTTGTCTGTTTCAGCTTTGCAAGTTTCCACGAAAAATTACTCGGAGCGCACCTACGCCCTGGGCAAGCCAAAGTGGAGCGCACCCTACGCCCGCATGCCTGGAATCCCACCCTTTGGCTGAGCGCCACCTGTGCCCTACCAAGGCCAACTTGGAGCACCACCTGCGCTCACACGCCTAGAATCCTACCTTTTTTTGCAGGCGACACGAGCCCTTCCTAGGCCTATTCGAAAGCTAAGCCCTCTGCTGGCGCCCGATTTTCATAGGTTTGTTTCAAACTTCCATTTCTTTCAAGTTTTCAGTGTTCTAACTTGTTATATACACTGAACATGCATACACAAGACGTTATTCATAAGCGAAGCAAGGAGGCTTTCAGGTACTATTTTCTTCCACACCTCGCATCTTCTGTTAGAGGTTCATACTAGCATATCAGGATTGTTTGGAGTGTTATTGTTTTGCATTAAGATTGGTCTTAGCCTTGCATGAGATTAAGGTCAGGCCAAAGAAAAACACCTAATATAATTAACTGACAACATCAACAAACAAGCCTTTCTAGCACACCATACACCACACCTGAGATTATGGTTGAAGAAAGAGAGTCTCCTCTCTCAGACTTTTACAAAGCCTTGAGCGATAGCCCGAAATCTTGCATCGTTCTATCAGACCCAGTAGGGGATTTCCGAATCCCCCCAAATATATTTAATTTGTTACCCGTTTTTCATGGGATAGACCATGAAAAACTTTATCATCACATGTGTAGGATTGACTAAGTCCTTACTACTTTCCACCATCTTTCAGTTGGTGCTGAACAAATTAAACTGAGGGTATTTCCTTTCACCTTAGCTGATAAGGCGACGTCTTGGTTAACTGCCCAAAGCGCCTAATTCTGTGGACTCGTGGGCTAAACTTGTTCAACTGTTTATGGAACATTTTTACCCACCACTGAAGACCGATGAAATGCTTTCCAAGATTCATTTCTTTTGACAGAATCCTCATGAATCATTTTTAGAGGCTTGGAATCGTTTCACCAACCTACTTATAGAGTGTCCACACCATAACCTCACGAAAGACATGTTAGTTCGTGCTTTTTTCAAAGGACTTATACACCACCATAAAGAAGTCATTGACATAATGAATGGGGGTAGTTTCTTAAGTAAAGGAGCCTCGGAGGCTTATAAATTTTTAGAAGATCAGACTAAGCGGAATAATAATTGGGGGGGGGGGGGTAGTGATGATATCTCCCATTCCGCTAGTTCTTCTACAACAGCTAAAACCGCCGGTATGTTTGAGATGAAACCCGATCCAAAACTTAAAAATTAAATCGAATCTCTAACTAAAAAGGTAGAGGCTATTTCTGTCCAACAAAAACCTATCTCCGTCATGAATGTCAACTCCAATCCATGTAATTTATGTTTGAGTCTAGAGCACCCCGACTCCTATTGTCCTTTCGTTTACGAACAACAAACATTACAACAAGATAACGTTTGCTCAATTAATAGTTATCCTATTCCTACGCCCTTGGAACACCCCAACTTCAGGTTGGAGAAATAATCAACAAGTAACAACTCCAGGATTTAATAATCGAAATGTTAGGCAAGCAAACAATTATAACCAACCTCCTCCACGACAAGGACAAGGTCGAGTAATTATAATAATTATAACAACCAAAGCCTTTAAACCACGACAAGGTCAAGCACAAGGTCAGGGTAATTATAATAATTATAACAATAATAATTATAATGCAAATCGAGGTATCATTCCGGTTAATAATAATAATTACTATCACAACCCACCCATAAATAATCAACGTGACATAGTTTCTGTCACACAACCTATAGCTAACACTCTTCCACAATCGGATCGTTTTGATACCTTTATGCAATCTCAACAACAGATTTTACAAGCCATCCAACTTTCCTTAGAGCAGCTAGCTCAAGAGAAAGTACAACCCAAATGTGTGTTTCTAGGACAAGCGATACCTAATCCTAAAACACCAAATACAGCCTTTGAGGTGAATGGTAATACTAGTACGGAAAATGTAAACGTAGGTGAGCTAAATGCCATCACCACTCTTCCTTCTGATAGTGTGGTTGACAACAATGTAACTATGCCTATAGTTACCCCATAAGTAGTCCCTACACAAGAGATTGAACTAGATAACGAAATGGAAACTGAAGAGCCTACCCCTGTAGAGGTACCAGGCAAACCACAACCTAAGAAACAAAAAGCAAAGGTTAGACATCCAATTGAACCATACGCTAAGCATAGAGAGACACCACCGTTTCCCCAGAAATTAGCCATGTTAAACAGAGATACAAACTTTGACGAGATTAGGGAAGTATTCAAGAATCTAACGATTAACCTACCCTTTCTCGAAGCAATTAAAAAATTACCTCACCACGCTAAGTTTCTTAAGGAGTTGTGCACTAGTAGGCGTAGGACAAATATTCCTAAAGACGCCTTTCTAACTGAACAATTTCCAACTTTAACAGAACATAATGGAATTGTGAAGTACAAGGACTTTAATTAGATCAGACAATGCACCTTAGGAGATTCTCACACGACCACCGCTTTATTAGACCTGGGGGCAAGTGTCAACTTACTCCCATATTATTTATACAAACAAATAGGTCTACAAGAGATGCAACCTACTCAAATGACGTTGCAATTAGCGGATAGGTCTATTAAGTATCCTCAGGGGGTTTGGTTGAAAATGTGCTAGTTAAGGTCTATGATTTCTACTATCCTGCTGATTTTGTTATCCTCGATACAATAGTCGTTAATGACTCTGTTCCGATCATCTTAGGGCGTCCATTTTTGGCAACTGCCAACGCGCTTATAAACTGCCGAAATGGTTCGATGTCCTTGTCTTTTGGCCATCTTTCGATTGAGGTAAATATTTTTAAAATGATGAAACAGTTACTAGATTTGTCTATAGATGGAGAGATTAGCATGATCGAGAGCTTAGCGCAAGATTACTTTAATAACACGTTTCCAGAAAACCATATGCATAAATTCCTTTCTTTTGGAAGTTCAGATTTTGTCGATGACTCCTACTTACAAGAAGTCAACACCATCTTCGAGTCTACACAAATTGTAGAACCTTCAGTTGCTCCATATATAAAGTTTGAAAACCTGCTGCCTAAGCAAGTATTCATTACTTAAGATGAGGACATCCCAGAAGCTTTTATCGACATACCAACCACCCCGGTACTTAAATCTCTTCCTCCTGAGTTAAAATATATTCAACTTGATCCGGATGGTAGCCATCCGGTAATTATATCTTCTCTGTTATCTAAGGAGGAAGAGACAAGTTTAATCAAGGCGATTAAGGAACATCGTTCTGCGATTGGTTGGTCCCTAGCCGATATTAAGGGAATTGACCCTAATGTGTGCACTCACCGTATCCATTTGGAGGATAACGCAAAGACTTCTCGCGAATCTCAGCGTCGTTTGAACCCGGCCATGAAAGAAGTGGTCAGGGAAGAAGTCTTACGGTTACTTGATGCGGGTATCATATACCCAATCTCTAATAGCGAATGGGTCAGTCCCATTCATGTAGTTCCAAAAAAATCAGGGATTACAATGGTACGTAATGCCAAGGGTGAATATGTTGCCACACATGGTCCTATGAAATGGAGGATTTGTATTGATTATAGACGTTTAAATGCCATGACACGAAAGGATCATTTTTCATTACCCTTTATAGATCAGATGCTAGAACGTGTAGCTGGTCATGTTTTTTACTGTTTTTTGGATGGCTACTCTGGCTATTTCCAAATTATTATTGATATTGATGACCAAGAAAAGACTACCTTTACATGTCCTTTTGGAACATACACCTATAAACAAATGCCTTTTGGCCTTTGTAATGCTCCTAGTACCTTCCAGCGCTGTATGCTTAATATATTTAGTGACATGGTAGAGCGTTTCATGGAGGTATTCATGGATGATTTTTCTATCTATGGAGACTCTTTCACTGACTGCCTGTCTAACCTATCTAAGGTTTTGACATGGTGTGAAGAGAAGAGTCTAGTTTTAAATTAGGAAAAATGTCATTTCATGGTAAAAAAAGGGCATGGTACTAGGTCACATTGTATCTAGTGATGGCATAGAAGTTGATAAGGCCAAACTAGATAAGATAGCGACTCTACCTATACCATGGACTGTCCGTGATATTAGAGCATTTCTAGGCTATGCAGGTTTTTATAGGCGCTTTATCAAAGATTTTTCGAAAATAGCTAGGCCACTAACTAATCTGCTTTTAAAGGATGCCATCTTTGATTTTAGTTTTAACTATAAACAGGCTTTTGAAACTTTAAAAGCCGCCTTAACTTCTGTACCCATTATACAGCCTCCCAATTGGTCTAAACCTTTCGAACTCATGTGTGATGCTAGTGATTATGCAGTTGGTGCTGTCTTGGGACAGAAACTAGATAATAAATCCACTGTTATTTATTATACTAGTAAAACTCTAAATGATGCTCAAAGAAATTATACAACTACTGAAAAAGAATTCTTAGCTATCGTTTATGCTTTAGATAAGTTTCGTCCTTATTTGGTTGGTTCTAAGACCCTAGTTTACACGACCATGCATGCACCGCTTAGGTACCTTCTTCTTAAAAGAAGGATGCTAAGCAGAGATTAATCCGATGGATTCTCCTCCTGTAAGAGTTCACATTAGAAATAAAGGACAAAAGAGAGGTCGAAAACGTAGTTGCCAACCACTTATCTAGACTGACAAACAACGATGATAGTGATTCGGAGTCTATAACCGACTCTTTTCTTAATGAGTATTTGTATGCTATTTTTTCTACACCATGGTATGCTGACATCGTGAATTATTTAGCGGCTGATGCTATTCCTCATGATTGGTCAAGAAATGAACGTAAGAAGTTCTTGGCCAGAGTTAAGCTATACTACTGGGATGAACCCTACCTTTTTAAGTATTGTACGGATCAGATTATTCTTCGTTGTATTCTCCAGTGGGAATATAATGAGGTTCTCTCATTCTGCCATGAAAAAGAGTGTGGTGGCCATTTCAGTGGTATGAAAACAGCTGCTAAAATTCTACAATGTGCGTCTTATTGGCCTACTCTCTTTAAAGATGCCCAAGTGTATTGCAAGGCGTGTATTCATTGCCAACAACTTGGGCGAATCATGAAGCGTAATATGATTCCATTGAATCTAATCATTGTGGTAGAAATTTTTGACATATGGGGCATTGATTTCATGGGTCCCTTTCCAGTTTCCCACGACTTCATCTATATTCTAGTTGCCGTGGACTACGTGTCTATATGGATAGAGGCCATGGCTTGCCGTAGCAATGACCATAAGACAGTTGTGTTTTTTGTTAAAGAGCATATTTTCTGTCGATTTGGCATTCCCAAGGCCATCATTAGTGATGGTGGAACACATTTTTGTAATAGAGTTGTTGCATCTCTTGTGAAGAAATATGGAGTTACACATAAGGTAGTAACTCCGTATCATCCACAAACTAGCGGACAAATAGAAGTTTCTAATAGGGAAATCAAAAAGATCTTAGAAACAACTGTAAATTCTGATAGGAAAGACTAGTCAAAGCGTCTATCTGATGCCTTATGGGCATATAGGATTGCTTTCAAAACTCCTATAGGTATGTCTCCCTTTAGACTTGTATTTAGGAAACCTTGTCATTTGCCCGTTGAATTGGAGCACCGTGCTATGTGGGCTATAAAAAGCCTTAACTTCAATTTTGATGAGGCGGGTGTCAAGCTTAAGTTGCAAATTGAATGAGCTTGAAGAAATCCGTGAAGCGATTCTTATGACCAAGAAAGGATTATAAAGCTAACATGAAACATGTTCATGATAAGCAAATTTTTGTGCAAAGAGTTTTGTGGTAGGTCAAAAGGTCTTACTTTACAATTTGTCTACATATTTTTTCGGAGAAATTAAAACCCGTTGATTTGGTCCTTTTTCGTTTCTTGAAGTCACCCTTACGGAAATCACCTTGGTAAATCCCAAGGACAACAATACCTTTCAAGTAAATGGCCAACGGTTGAAACATTTTCACGAGCTATTGTCTCGATGTAGAGGAAGTCCTTTTACGAGGATCCCCGCCTATAAGGGACGACCTTTTTTTTTAAGAAAATAAGCTAGGGTTAGTAAGGACCCTCACCAGTATTAAAACCAATAACTGCTTACATAGGCGTATCCATTGGCCTCCTCCTTTACATAAGCTTATAAATATATATCTAGAGGATTCCCAAATGAACCGCATTAAAAATGTTCTATTTTTAGAGATTTATCTCAGAAGAAGTTCGGATTCTAGATTCTAGGTGTTCTTCCTCCAAGGTTGGTCCATGTCTTGCTTGCCGCCGAAATCCCTAAAGGCCTCCAGAAATCTCAGCAGCTTTGGGTCCATAATGTTTCAAGGGATGTGGCTATGTATTATTGAATTAAATCGAAGCCCAAAGACATGAAATCACGGATCGGATCGGATCCGATGCGGGCGATCCCAACACCATCTTCTCAAGCCACTATCTCCTTTGTTGGTTACAGCCACACCACAAAGCTTGACCTTCCGAATCGAGCAGCTAAATCAAATCACGTTCAAATACTTCTTGTAGCCTCCAAACAACTATTCGAGATCTAGGTTTTGAAATTTTACAACGAATCAGATCTGCACTAGATTTCTTTATGCTAAACCAAGCATAAAAACCAAACTCGACCTCAGCCCCTCTCTTCAAAACCCAATCTCAACCATAAAATCAAAGTACATCGGCCAGAAATAAATCCAATCCCAAACGATCAACAGTGTCCGCCCATAGAGAATGGATTGTTTAAACAAAAACACCACTACCGGATTTCTCCTCGTTGGTTTCCATCCAAGCACAGTGAATCAAGCCCCCAAACTTTAACAAGTTCTACCTCGGATCCACACTCTACTCAATTCCAACCTCTAAGTCCAACCACAATAATGGAACAATGCTTTGTCACAACTCGAACTCCTTATGGCTACTACTGATCATAAGGAATCAAACCTAGCTCTCAACCCATGGCTTTGACAAACAGCACCTTGACAACCATAAAGCTTTCCCATCCAACAAACCAGTCGAGCAACCCTCAGAAGGAAGATGAGAAGAAGAAGACTTCCGGCGACGGTGCCTTAAGAGGCAGCCGCCGCCGGTGATTGACTGATTATAGGGTTTTCTCTATAATTAGTTTGCCATATAATTAGTTTCTAATTGCATTAAAGTGGTGTTTAAAACAAAATCTGGATCTTTCATTAGTGTACTTCCTTTCATTTCCATATATTAGTAAGTGCACCATTAAGGTAACCGGGCCCTCCCTATGGAGTGTGTGGTTGTAAGTACTGGATCCTAAGTCCACGTTTAACATAATTCACGTTTTCCACTCTTGCATATTTTTTCGGTTTTTGAGTCATGTTCTTCTATGGTGTGAATTATGCATTTAATGCTTTCTTGTTTTTCTTATATTAATTTTATTCATAAAAAAAATAAAAAATAAAAAATAATAATAATAAACAAATATATATATATATATATATATATATATATATATATATATATATATATATATAAACTTGTTAAAATCACAAACATAGTAAGTTAAGAAGTCTCGGGAATCTGACGTTAAAAAAGACACTTTAAATAAAAAAAAAAAATAAAAAATAAAATAAACAAACAAAAAAAAAAAAAAAAAAAAAAAAAAAAACAAAAAAAAACAAAACAAAACAAATTTTCTTAACTCTGTTGTCAAAAATTTGTTTGGGGGTGGGGTGTTCGTTTCCGTCCTAGATTGCTTAACTTTCCAGTGGTGTCGTTTAGGCCGTTTAATTGTATTCCGATTCGGATTGACATTTTCTATTTACGTTAGATTTCATTCGTTCGCATAACTTATGTCATGCACGCACTTCGAGGTATTTTCTATATTCTTATATGTCACCCACGGTCGGAATAGAGTGTTTTATGGATCAATAGATTGGAAATTCTCTCCTGATCATTTCCATGTCTCATTCGCAAAAATTGAATAGGTAACGAAGCGACAATTTAAGTTTGAAGTTGCGCTAAAAATCGAATTTTTATGGGATTCGAATTGGGCTTGGGCCCAAGCCCACAGTGCAACCCAAGAATGCATCGTGTTCTTCTTCCTCCTCTTCTTCAAACCGCCATTAACAAAAAAATAGAAAAGCTTCAAACCTAAAATAAAAATAGAAATAAAGATAAAACCTATATACAACCACGCCCCAAGTTTAAACCCACCCCAAATCTCCTCCTACCTACACCCACCACCACCTCCACCGATTTCAACAACCAAAAACCACCGGAATTTCAGAAATTTTGAACTGCCACCACCACCACTGCGCCTCCTGCCATTATTTTTAGTTAGAGTGTTTTAAAACAAGTCTCCCTACCTTATTCCAACCAACAAAACTTATCAAAACTCCAATGGCTCAAAGACGTCGGATATTGCCGGAGCACACTTTTACTGCCGACCACTTCGCGCCGTTTTACGGTGACGAGATGGTTAGGAGAGACTGGAGTGGTTTGTGGTATTCGACAGACAATTTTTACCACGAAGATTTGGTCCGAGAGTTTTATAGGACAAGGGAGTTGAATGGGAATCGAATTTTTGTTAAGGTGGTTGGGCGGAGGAGAGAGGCTACTACTGGGTTGTTGGCTGAGATTTTAGGCATTCCACCTAGACACCATCTTGATGCCACTTTACAAGATTCCCAGTTCTTTCGCTGTAGAACCTAGAACCTTTGATCGCTGATCGTTTGCGGAAGGGAACTACAATGCGAGCTCGCATTGTGTTCGCCAGTCATCTCTCCGAACCAACCAGTTGGCTGTAGCTCAGTGGATTGGTAGGAATGTCATAAGGAAGGAGAAAGTCAGCGATATTGGTCTGAACTGCCTTCACGTTCTATGGATACTCCAGGAGCAGAAGTATAAGTTATGTATTTTGGAGTTTTTGCGTAACATGATTATGGGAGTTGGAAAGAGTATTGCACCTCTCCCTATTTTGATAACGAAGATCATGATAACCTTGAGAGCGACTCTGAGGTCTGATAGGATTTGCCTGAAGGAGCACCGAAATCATCATATTTATACGGAGTGTATCCACAGAGTTTGGAGGTTGCTTGAAGAGAGGGTAGTCGAGGAGATTGACTCGGAGGATGAGGATGACACGGCATGTTTTGATGCTAATGCCTTGGAGAGGTGTAGGTCGGATGTAGAACGCATGGCTGTGATTCACCGTGGCATGTGTTCTCTCAATACTATTTGTGAAGACCTCCGAACTCGGCAGGCTACCATGCATCATAACTTCGAGACTCGTGCCCAGTGTGAGGATGAGCGGTGGGAACAGACGAGGGCCTAGATGGAAGCTCAGCGCCAGTTCCGAGGAGCAGTTTGTGAGGCATGAGCGTTGTCGCCGCAAGACGGATGGCTCTGGCCCATCGAAGCCTAAGGGCCATCTGCTTCTCGAGCGTATTCCACTACTAGCAGCAAGTTGTTTAGGGATCTAATGAGTTGATTTGTTTTATTGTATTTTTTTTTTATTTAGTACGGATGTAAAAAGATTAGTTCAGTAATTAAATTTGAATTTGGTTGTCGTATGTTATTTGAATTCAATTTTAATATAAGTTGGTTAATTTTGAATTATGCGTTGTTTTTATCATTAATCCCACCTTCCCGAATTGTTTGGGGGTGGTATTATTTAGCCTAACATAATTCGTTATATAATCATCTATTTTAAAAAGTTGTTTTGGAGTGAAGGTTAAGAATATTGTCGATATGGGCATCGCTATAAATAGATATTGTGTTAGGATAAAATCTCGATAAATTAGGCAGTATCTAACCTCAATTCAACCTAAAAGATATTAGGTTTGTTTTGGAATAGAGAATATGGGTAGTTTCCATTTTCGGTTTTGGAAATTTTATTATTTTCGGCAATTGCCTTAAAACTTTTTGGTAACTTCCCAATTCGTTTTAGCAATTTAAATCCTATAAAAACTACATTCATTCTACACTCACAACCCCAACTACATCTCACATTCATCTCTCACGTTTCATTCCCAGTTTACCTTATTTTTCCTTCGCGACCCGGGTTAACAGCTCCCCCGAAGCACTCCACGCCTGATGGGAGCCACTTGCATCCAAAGACTGTCGAGGAGAAATTCCCCGAAAGCGACTGCTCCTCAAATTTCAAACTTGAACTTGAGCCACCGCACCCAAAATACTTGGACTTCCGGTTTTTCATCCTGGCGAAGCGCCCATCTCAAAGGCTAAAAGTGAGTGCACCCCTCGCCCAAGTGCCCGGAATTCGAAATTCAACAGAGCGCACTCCACTTCATCCTGTGCATACCTTGAGACTTGACTGCGACCGACCCAATGGGCACCAAAAATTTCCAATTTTCCGAGGGTTGTTCCAAGATAGTTGCAGCTATTCTAGAGAGTAGTTTTGTGATGACTTCTCCTATAGTAATACCGGAGCAGTCTTTCGAACACTTGTTGGGGAGAGAGTCTTATGGACATTGGTTCCGCGAGAGGATCATGCAGTTCGGATGGAGGCATCTTCTAGTAAGTGAAGACGACTCGTATTCACCTAAGCTTACTGAATTTTTCTACAATAATGTTAAGTTCTATTGTAACCAGGATGGAGAACAAGAATTCTCCGTCACGGTTGATGACACACCCCTAGAATTGAATAAGTATGTGGTAGCATTAGTTTCGGGAATATCAATACTTGATCCTATTCACACGTGGGGATATATGACCGATAATTCATACCTCTATGACTATACATATTTCCATGAGTATTATGGGGAAGGGGTATTTCGTATAATGGACCAAGGGCGTTACAATATAGCCCTTGGTAGCCTGTCCCTAAATGCAGGCACCACCATGTTATTCATCCTCATGAATATTCTAGGGGAGTAACAGTTTACTTCTGCAAATAGTACCGCTGGTGACATTTTCCTTGCTTTAGCTGAGGGACGTCACCGATATGACATTCTTCGAGTATTAGTGGCTAGCCTTAAGAGAGCCCAAAGCATGCACCATAAGTATCATCTTATGCCTGTTTTGGTTTGTCGCATCCTGCTCAGTTGTCTACCAGAATTATGTACCCAGTTCACGGATTGGAAAAGGGTTGAAGTCATGAGACCCACCAATTGGGTGGTTCACTCATTTCGAGTAATGACTTGGCCGGGATGGCAGGTGCAACCTCATTTGGTTGCTCCTTACACCCCATCAGACATAGTAACACTAGACAGGTTAGTTATTTCTTGTTCATTTCAATTTTGTCATTTAAAATTGTTAGATCTAATTTCAGTTGTTGTTATTCAATTCTTAGTTATTAATTTAGAATTCAATTATTGTTTAGTTAAATTTAATAAAGTTATAATCTTTATATTACGTCTAGTTTTAATTAACATTGTAGTATAATTTCCACCATTGCTCTCATTAGACTTTGAATAGATTAGTCAATCTAGGAAACTTGAATGCTAAAGAACTAAGAGTGGAATGAACTTTTTACTCCACTCTATTTCGATAGAGTTGAGAGTATAGAAATCTTTGATAGTAACGCGTAATTAAGTTTAGTTTCACTTATGTTTTGAGTTTCATCGTTCATTTTGTAGGTAAATTATTCAATTTTACGTTTATCAGCTGCCCAGAAGTGTTGCTCATTAGTGCTGCCTACTTTTGGTGCCCAAAAGTGTTGCTCACTAGTGATGCCCATAAGTGTTGCTCACTAGTGCTTCCCAGAAGTGTTTCTCACTAGTGCTACCCATTTTTGGCACCTAGAAGTGTTGCTCATTAGTGCTGCCCATTTTTGGTGCCTACAAGTAGGTGTCGTCTTCCTCCGTTCTTATTATTTGTTATCTTGTATTCACTCCATACGCTATAGTTTATATTAAATCTGATTGTGTTGTAGAAGTGGCAGCGTTATTGTCGGTGTCTATCTTGTGGTTGTTTCCTTTTTGCTTTATGTTGACAATATTGTACTGTCTCCTCTGTAACGATGGTATTGTCTTGTGTGCAGTTATGTTTTCCATTCCTGAAGCCTAAGGACAAAAATAAATAGTAACAAAAATTTAAACGGAGAAAAAGAGAAAAGCAAAAATTGAAATTTTAGACTATAAAAGTCTGGATCTGCATTGGGGTGGCCTGGTTATTAATAAAGGCAGTAGAGGATGCAAATTAATATTGAGTATTTTGGCTTATAGAGTCTCTTGATCCAGCGAGTTGTTGTGTTAGACTGATGAGGTCTTGTTTGCCTGCTTGTCTGATATCGAGTAAGAACCGTTGATGGAACTTGAAAGTAGTAGATTTATTTCGGCTGATAGTTGAAATTTGAATGTTTGCTTAACTTCTTCATTCCGTTTTCCGCCATGGTTGATTTCGGTGTTCTTTTCTGTAAGGGTGTGAGATCTGATAATATCTTGGAGAACTTGTGGAAATTCTCTTGCATTTTTGCCATTGTTGATAGTTGTACTAGCCTCCATTTGTTTAGTTGCTTCTGCAAATTGTCGTTAAGTTTTTTTGTTTTTATAAGCTTTTGTCATAGCACTTCCAGGGTTAGGTTTTTATCATTTGTCTCCATATTTTTTAGATCTGCATCTCGTGAAATTGTGCCATTATGAGGAGAAGATATTAGCTAGCTAGTGAGACCGTGGAAGTTTATATCTGAGCTTTCATGGTACTTGAAGTTGCAAAGGTAAAGCCTTTTGGTATGGTGGAACTTGATTGACTGGATCTTCAAGATTTGCTAAGTTGTTTTCATCGGACTGTTGTGTTCTTGCCTGGTTGTTTACTTTAGATCTTGTAGTTGTTGCCATTAATGGAGCTTGAAGAAAAAAGGTGGAAGAGGGCCCGTTGATAAGAACCGCAGACGGCGCCAATTATGTTTGGGTAGAAACTCGCCCAAACACACCAATGGTTTTGTAAGGGAGGTTGTTGTAATGAATTGTTGAGACTGTACCTTCAATGGCTGCCTACGTATCCAAATCATTTTCTGGAATCAAGTCTCTCAAATGAACGTAGTTCTTTGTTGAAATGATTGTTGGGTATTTATAGGAAAATGATTGTTGGGAAATGATATCTTATTGCCTAAGATATCATTTCCTTATTTGATGAGATATTTCTCTCTTTGTACAAAAACTTTCCAAAAGCTTTATATGGAAAAAATCCCTTGACATATCTTCGAACCTGCTATATATAACTTGGGTGCTACATTAGTGGGTAGTGTCATTGCTCCACTAGTGGGCACGCCAGAATGCAACGCTAGTAGGCAAGCGGGAATACCACAGTAGCGGGCAAGCAAGTACGCTAGTGAGTGGCCCTTATAGTAGTACCCAATGATGGTCGTTCGTAGGGGTACAAGTACACTGGTACATACACCCAACACGAACATAAGACCATTAGACCAATAAGAGCTGATATGCTTGAGTATCTTTGATTAATTAGCTAGATTGCTAGTTCTATTGTCATTGGAAGCACGAAAATGTGATGAGCTTCAGTGGAAGGAAGATGTGGATCCTAGTAATGATTGTTAAGGGAATTAACATATTGGTGCTGTGGTGATAGAGGAATTTTGGATTGGATTCTAACTGTTAGTGATAGCTCAGTATTAGCGGTTAGTTCTGTCACTCTTGGTGAATTACTGAGGCACATAACTGATTGTATCTCGTAAGTGCATTCCTATAGAATCTGAATGCTAGTCATTTGTCAAGATAATCGAATAAAGGAAGGAATTTAACTTAATAGGATAGCTGTGATATTATGCTAACACGGTCTATCACTCAAAATCAAAACTACAGATACTGAAGTATCACGATCTTGTGAAACTCATATTACAATTGTTACTATAAGCCATTACTTTGTGAAGGAATGATTGTGATGCACAGGCAGTTATATAAAGCTTCTAGAAGACAATCAGTTACAGAGTTTATTATAAATTGTTATTTTGTTGTAACAAAGTGACACTTGTCACTTATAGATAGGTCAGTGCAATCATATAAATATATATCACTATAATAGTTTTAGAATTTAATCAAATAATTTGTTTTCATGGTATCAAAGAAAATATGTCTCACGACAATTGATCCTAATCCTCAAAACCCAAAATCAAAGTTTTCAATGATCTTCAATGAAATTTCATCAATAATCGTCAATGAATACTTCTTATTCAGTGATTCAATCTTATTATGATTCTTCTGATTCAATCATCAAGTGAAAGTTCAGTTCTTGATCAAGTTCATTATAGTATTCATCTAGTATCTTGGATTTGATTGAAATTAAGCTTTTGATTTCAACTCAATATTGTTATGTGTTCTGTTGTTATTGAATAGTGTT
The DNA here is from genome assembly GCF_015680905.1 of Coptis chinensis. Taxonomy (NCBI): domain Eukaryota; kingdom Viridiplantae; phylum Streptophyta; class Magnoliopsida; order Ranunculales; family Ranunculaceae; genus Coptis; species Coptis chinensis. The sequence goes on from NC_141462.1 coordinate 92,708,095, forward strand.
ATTCATTGATTGAAATAGTGTTCCGATTCTTGATACTCTTATCATTATGATTACAATTGAAAGTAAATATGTTTAATCAGTCTTTTTCCAATATCTCAAATCTAGTTATAATAAAACTAACTAAAGACAATTACGTTATTTGGAAATCGATGTTCTTTCCCATTCTTAAAACTTGTAAACTCATTAGATTTATTGATGGATCAAAACCATGCCCAAATGAGTATGTTTATGGTATTGAAGATGGTGTTACTACAGTGATTGAGAATCCTAAGTATAGTGAATGGATTGAGAAAGATCAAAGTGTTCTTATATGGTTGAATGCCACGATCTTAGAGAGTTTGTTGTCTTATGTGGTTGGTGCTTCTATAACAAGAGAACTATGGTTAACATTAGAAAAGAGGTTCTCTCTTGTATCAAGATCTCATATTCATCAGCTGAAATTAAAGCTTCGATCCATTAAGAAAGGAACTTCAAGCATGACAAAATATTTGCAGAAAATCAAAGAAGTGTCTGATAATAATCTAGTTCAAGCAGGTTGTTATGTTAAGGATACACATATGGAATAATATATATATCCAATGTTGTATTTTGTGATATATTCTTTGTGATTTATTTCCATTTATGTATTGCATGACTTGTTTATATATATACCTCTAAAAGAGAAGAATAAATCAGCCACAGACGTTTGACCTCTTAGTCGAGGTTATTGACGACACCTGTACATTTTACTTACATAAAAGTTGACTGAAAGTCTGAAACTGAAATTGTTTGCACTGCGAACAAGACATCCATCATCCAGAACCATTGTAAATGCTGTAAATTATAAATAAATGATCAGAGTATTAACGAGAAGTTACCATCTAAACTAACCTATTTCAGGAACAAAGGTCGGCATAAATTCATTGATGCGCACAAGTGCGCACCTGATTACACATATGTAGGACGTATATGCCTTGTGATGAATTGGCCATACTGGGGCCTAGTACAAAGCAACGGTCTAAAAAACTACGAATCATCCTTCCTCTTCAAACTGAACCACATTTGAAGGTCATCAGATCAAATCGTGTAGGCCAAAATATATGCCCATGTTCTCCAGTTGGCTTTTTCTGTTTTTCAATTATTTTTCCAGGGAAAAAGAATCTAAGTGGGTGTTTGGGTCTCATTTTTTCAAAATATTATTTTTTCTTAATAAACATTTTTATGAAAAAAATATTTATTCTAAAAACAGTGTTTGAATAAACATGTTTGGTTGTGATTTTTCTTAAAAACTATTTTATCAAATCAGATTTCACACTATATTTCTCGATATATTTCGGCATATCATGACATAAAGTACTAAAGTCTAAAACATCCGGGCAATTCATTTGCCTTGAGCCCCCAAAGTGTTTCCCTCAAAGAAAAATAGTTTTTTAACTTGCAAAAACAAGTTTTACCTTTTTTTTTCCCCTATCCACCAACCATTTAAATTAATATGTTAAAAGTACATAAATTCGGAGTTCAGGACCTTCTCTGGTGGAGGAGTGAAGGCTGACTCATGCATTGCCCATTGAACCAGCTCATGGGCATCCCCATTGGCTACTCTACCAATCCATTTACATTGAAATAAAGATAGTGTAGAGGAAAGTGCCTTAATAGAAGACAAAATAGGGGCACAGTCCCATGTTACATTGGTAGCTTCAGTAATATTCTGGACAACTGCTCTGCAATCACTAAGGATCTGTACCTCACTTAATTTCAAAGCTTTTGTAAGCTTCAGAGCCACCTCAGCAGCATAGAATTCAACTTGCAAAGCACTAACCACTCTAAATTTTGAGTAAGCTGCTGCAACCACTCCATTTGCATCTAGACAGAGGACACCTGTTGCACCTCTATTCGTTTTGATCTTGAAAGCAAATTTTCATGAGAAGGCCAAGGATCTGAGCAATTGGGCTAGGAAACATTTCTCCCACCCTATGTAGATCCCAAGAACTGGTTCCTGGAATAATAAGATGTTTGACCTTGAGCTTAAGAAGGTTGTTATCAAAGTAAAAGAGATCTCTGAGCAGGAAGGGTTTATCACCATGAGAAAGCCAAGGATCTGAGAACAGAGAAATAGAGGAGCCATCTCCAACTGACCACATGATGTTATTCTGGACCACATGCATGTGCTTACATATGCCTCTCCAAAGATAAGAGTAGTTTGGAGGTAGATTATACATGTCCTTGTGTAGCCACCATTTCCTATAGATGCTTTTAAAGAAATTTGACCAGAGAGAGTCATTTTCTTTAATGAGTTTCCATCCAAGATTTGTTATAAGAGCAGAGTTTATGTTTCTGAATTTTCTAAAACCAAGACCACCAATCTTCTTTGGCAGACAAAGCTTATCCTAACTGAGGGTGTGGTAAGTTGTAGCATCTTCACTCCCATGCCACCAGACGTTTCTTGCAATGCTATCCAATTTATCACAAATACTTATAGGTAGATGGTATGTACTCATGATATAAGTTGGAATAGTCTGTGCAACTGTTTTGATCAAAATTGTTCTGCCTGCCTGTGAAAGTACCTTGGCCTTCTATCTAGCAACCTTCTTCTGTATCTTGTCTACCAAATAATTGAAATTCTCACTTCTTTTGTTGGAGAGAATAATAGGCACACCTAAGCATTTCTCTCCATCTTCAAATCTTCTCATCTTCCATCTTCTCAAGATAATTTTTTGAGGCTTAAAGTGAACATTTGAACTAAAATAAGCATTTGATTTAGTCCAATTGATTGCCTGTCCAGATGCAACACAATACCTTTCAAGTAGCTGTTTCATATTATGGGACTCATCCAAAGTAGCCTTACAAAAGACAATTAGATCGTCTGCGTAGAGGAGGTGGGTGATAGGAGGGGTTTTTGGTTTGATCACAATGCCATGAACATGACCAAGGTTTTCTTCATAAGTGATAATTCGAGAAATGGCTTCTGAAGCAAGAATGAAAAGATAAGGGGAGATAGGATCTCCTTGTCTAATACCTCTAAGAGGGAAGATCTTAGAAAGAGGAGATCCATTAAGAAGGACATTGTATGTAATAGAGGAGCTACAGAGTTTAACCATAGACCTCCATTTATTTGGAAAACCCAAGCCTTCAAAAATATTATCAATGAAACTCCACTCCAATCTATCAAAAGCTTTGGCCATGTCCAATTTAATAGCCATCCAACCTTGCTTCTTTTTCTTCATATGCTTCATTTGATGAAAAATCTTACTAGCAAAAGTAGTGTTATCTCCAATATTCTTACCCTTTATGAAGGTAGCTTGATGTGGTGAAACCAATTTATGAAGAAGAGGTTTAAGCCTATTTGTCAAGATTTTGGATATGATTTTGTAGCTGAAATTGCTTAGGCTAATAGGTGTGTATTTAGTTATGTGTTTAGGATTGGGGATTTTGGGAATAAGAGTAATGAATGTTTCATTGAGGCTAGGTGGGAGATGTCCAAAAAGAAAAAACTTTTGGACTGCCTTGATAACAGATGAAGAAATAATACTCCAATATTCTTTGTAAAAAATCCCCTGAAAACCATCAAGTCCAAGAGCTTTCAAGCTACCAAATTTCTTGACAACCTGCCAGGTATCAGATGGTGAAGGAATAGAAGTAAGAAGGGAATTTTCTCTATCAGTAATGGATAGTTTAAAGAGATTGAGGATTGTTTGATCAGGAGTAGGCTCATCAGATGCAAAGATATTTTTGAAATAACTGTTAATAGTCTCTCCTATATGTTTCCTGCCTTCTTGCCATAAACCTGCATCATCTCTAATCTTGGTAATGGAATTCTTTCTTCTTCTAAAAATGGTTGACAGGTGGAAGAATTTGGTGTTTCTTCCCCCATCCTTGACCCAATCAAAACTTGACTTTTGTTTCTAGTAACTTTCTTCTAATTCATATAGACTCGTTAACTCAGCTCTTAGGATCTCTGCCGCATTGTAATTGTCTTCATTCACCTCCTGAGATAGAGTCCTTTCAAGCTTAGATTTCACTTCTTTAATCTTGTGGAAAAGATTTCCAAAGACTTTCTTGTTCCAGACAATAAGTTTCTTCCTAGTAGCATCAAGTTTACCACTGAGATGAGTATCTGGGTGCACATCATGTTCCCATGAATCCTCGATAGTGGGTTTACATGTAGGGTACGGTGTTCAGTCCACATATGGTAAAATCTGAAAGGTTTGGTGGGATTTTTTCTTCGGGTGAGAGATTGATAAAAAGGGTGAGGTGATCAAAAGTGGAATTGACAATGGTTTTAACTTGAGCTTGGGGAAAAAGATCTACCCAAAAGGTGGTAGCAATGGCTCTATCAAGCCTTTCCAAAACATGATCCTTATAACATCTTCTATTACTCCAAGTGTATTTGGGACCACTAAAACCCAGGTCAGCAAGACCCAGGTCATTCATAAACTCATTGAAATCTAACATGCTTCTATTACATGCATCATTTCCACCATTTTTCTCATCCACAAAGGCAATTGCATTAAAATCTCCTAAGAGAATCCATGGTCCAGGAATAAGGTTTGCAAAAGACTTAATCTCATCCCAAACATTCTTTCTACAACTAACATTTGGTTCACCATAGATAAAAGTAAATACCAATCATCAGAAGAGTAGTAATTAGTAAGTTTCCCTGAAATGTGATTAATTGTAGCTCCAAGAATTTTCATATCACAATTTTCTTTCCACATCACCGCAAGTCCACCTTTATGCCCTAGTGGCTGGCACAAAACAGTTCCCCTTAAATTTTAATATCTTCAAAACTTCTAACATCTTCTTATCCTGAGCCTTTGTTTCTGACAAACATATAATATCTGGGTCGACTTCTTTTGTTAGGTCCATTAGATTTTGAACTACCTTTGTTGAACCTAAACCTCAGCAATTCCAGGACATCATTGAGTTGGAGGTGATTGATTAAGGTCAACCACCGCAAACCCCTCCAGATCAGTACAGTTTCCTTCCATCATAGTATCATCTTCATGGGCCTTTTCTTCTTCCTGAACCTTTGTTTCCATAATCATGTGTCCCTCATACTCTATCTCAGTTATCCTTTCAACTCTATTGTTGTCCTCATTAACTATTAACTTCTTTGAGTTATCCTCAACTCCCAGAACCAATTCCTTGTTGCCATGCTGCAAAACCATCTCTGGAATTTCCGAGTTTCTTATTACAGGTAGGGATTCCATTTGCAGCTCACCTTGTTGTTGACTATTTGTCTGTATTCCATCTGCTTGTTGTGCTGCTACTGAGTCTTTTTTTTACCCAATTAAAAATCGCCGTGACTTGTGATTATTGCTCATTCCACCTTTAGAAGCCCGAGCATTCCGGACTTCTTGTGCTATTTGTATAGATTGAAGAGAGAGAAGCTCAGAATGTCTTTTCCGACTATAAGTATTTCTTCTTTCCAATTTTTCTTGTGACGTACTTCTGATCTTATCTCGGTTGTGTTAATCCATCTCTATACTGAATTTCCTCTTCTCTTTTCTAGGTAAAATTGCTGATGGGGGTGGGTTCTCACGTGAGGAGAAGGAAAAGGTGTTTGGGTCGATGTTTTAAGGTAGATGATAAGGTGGGGTAATGATGGGTTTATTCATCTGGATTAGGTTCGGTCCATTGAGGGCCATATCTGAATTGGGCATAGGGCGCAAAACTGTTGGGTTACTAAATATTAATTGGGGGGATGGTCCATTTGAGATGAGCGGGCCATTTGTTGAAACTGCTGCTAGACCTTCCAGATGGGCCTCTTTTAAAGTTGAGTCTTGGGGAGCACTTTTATCAAAATTGTCGCTATTCAGATGAGCTGGGTCATTTCTAGAAGGAATATGCTTTTCACTTACTATAACTGTGACAGGGACACTTGTCTGTAGATCCATAGCTCTGCTAACTTGCACTTGTACTACATTAACTTGCACTGGTTCCTTGTTAACCGGCATTGACTTGGGGGCATATTACTAATGTACACCTTGACCATGCATATGTTTCCACCAACCATGCTAACTTGCACTTCCTCAGAGTCCTCCATTGATGGTTTCCCAACTTTCTCTGTGATGCTATTGTTTGCTCTACCATGAAAAGCAATAAAAGCTCTTGAGGCATTGGAGAAATTAATAGGTACTACCTCCAATCCTTGATTATAGGCTGGATTCCTCTCCAACAGTCTACTATGGAGCTGACATATTTTCATATTATGACCGATAAGGCAATAAGGCCACAAAAGTAGCAGAATATAGGTAGTCTCTCATACTTGATCTTGATCTTAACTGGGTGTGGGTCTCCTGAATCCAGTTTAACTTGCTGAGATAGTTGCTTCTTGATGTTCATAACGATTTTAATGCGCACCACAGGAGCATGAAACTCTCTACAGCAATTGTCATCTGCTTTCTTAAAGAAACCTAGTGTGTTTCCAATAGTTTCTAGGTCTTCTTTGTTTTTCTGCCTTTCAAGAGGAAGGCCAGAAGCTTGTACCCAACATGGGACAAAATGAAATTTGACCTCTTCAATATTGAGATTCGGTACCCACTCATGGACCGAGAAAATATAGCCTTGCACATTCCATGGACCATTTTGTAGTACAAACTGAAGATCTATCTTATTGCTGAAAGAGATAGAGAAAATTCCATTGGAAATAGTTTTAATTTGAAAGTTACCTGTAGTTTCCCATTGCTTTTGTAGATTGATAGCAATGGTATTCAGTGGAATCCATCTTTTGCAGAAAAACTTAGCCATCACTATTGATTCCCAGTTTTTTCTTTTATCTCCAGATAAACTGTTTAGTTTCGCTTCCTTTGGTGCTAGGGAGAAAACCAACTTTTCTAGAAGTTCATCTTGAAGTTCTACAATGGCTTGTTTGGTTTTTGAGCTTTCACCTTTTTCCATAGTTCTAGATCTACACAGAGGTTTCTAGTTATGAAAAAAGTTATTTGTTTTGGGGTTGTTTTTTTTTTTTTTTTTATTTTTGGGGGAGAAGAGGTTTGATTTTTCATAAGGGTTTATGATTTTTGTGGTATTTTAGTGGTTATTGATAAGGGGTTACTCTGCATTCTTTTCTCCGTAGAGAGGAGGCTTCAATATCTAATTATCATAAAACTAGTTTTTGGGACCAAAAAGTGTTTTTTGGATGAAAAACTATTTTTTTTTAAATAGAGGGACCAAACTCATTTATTTTTTTAAAAAACATTTTTTCACTAATAAACACTTTTTAGCAATAAATAAATAGGATCCAAACACCCCCTAATCATTTTTCCAAGATACACCATCAATTCTGTTTATGCTGAGTTGCCAACTAACCCCACCAATGCACCATGAACATATCTATTCCAATTATTTTTCTTAACAAACTACGCACCATATTCTCAGCGTCATGTATAAAACCTTGTAAGTATATGCACAAGCAGACTCAGACAATAAGCTAGTAACACTCTAAAGGGGAAAGCAAAGCTTGAAGCTTCAGAGAAAGGAGAAATACACACGAAAGCCATTTTCAACAGTACATGATTAGGCAATTAGTTTAAAAGAAAATGGAAACAATAATGTATATCATTTTCCTGAAGAGAAAATTAAGCATGAACATACTGCCCGTAACTAGGATGTTTCCTATTCTCATGATCAACCGAAAAGACTAAAGTTCAGGCGTTTATAATCAACATTGAACTGACAAAACCACGATTTTTTTTCCTCTTCTCGACAAGAAATCATTAAATATATACCACGAACAGTAAGACAGGGAGATCCTAGACTCAATGTTTTAAAAAGTGTTTGAGGCGTACGCCTCGATGCGAGGAGTACCTAAAATTCCCCAGAAGAGTTGAGTAATGCGTATATGCTTAAGAAGCGTACGCTTAAGTGTGTGAGGCGCTCCCGAGGCGTTCCTGAGGCATACACCTCCACCGCACAAGCACAATTTCGCCTAGACCAACAATTTTCTCACAATTACACTCCCCACTCTGTTTCCTCTGTCCCCAAACAACAAATTAATATCTCACCCTGCATTTCCAAGAGAGAAAATCAAAATAAAACCATCTGAAGAGAAACCCATATTACAACACATGCTATTTGTTAAAAAACCTTAAATGAAAGCTCAGGGAGAAGCTTCATCACCACTGTCAACTTGTCACTCCCATAAACCTCCAAACAACATCATAAACAAGTCTCCCTTGAGCCTTACAACAATAGCTTCAATAATGGAAGCAGCTTCATTTAAGATTTTAAGCCACCTTCTTTAATACAATACACGTGTATCATTTCTAAACTGAAATCCCAATGACGAAAGCTTTACAAAAACTGAGACAGCGGAAGCTTTATAATACTTTAAATGAGTCTGGTTCAATGTGGGATACGACTCATTAAGGATTTTCGGAACTGAGATTCCAAGAATGCAACACGATCTCTGAACTGTTTAAGCTCTATTCGTGTATCGACCTGACATGCAAACTATATTAGTTCTAAATAGATTTAAGAAACATAGTTAAAATACTATAAACATTAACAGACACTCATATGTGAAAATAAGCACGAACATGGATTCCTTGCAAATTGATCATATAAGTTCACCAACACACTCCAACTGTAAGAATTGAATGCCAACAAATTTCATAGAAAGAAGAGAACAAAACATGTAAATGCATATACAAAACCAAAATGAAGTAAGAGTGTGGCAACTCAATTTCGATAGGCAAGAGTATTCACATCATCAGAATATACATAATAAGAGTTACTTCTATCGAGCCACCAAAAAAAAAGAGTTACTTCTATCTCAAAATTATAACAGTACAGATAAGGAAGCCAATATATAGAACTCTAAAATGAACGTTAGTAGAGCATACGGAACCGCAACAGGCAAGGAAAAGGACCAAGAAAATATGTAAATGGAACAAGGTCTAATAATTGAGCAAATTAAAATGTCAGATTGTAGAAGAACTGTCATATAAAACAGAAAAAGAAAGAACACGCTATTTACAATTGAACTCATTAACATTACTAAATAAGCCTCTTAGCTTTCTTATCACCGGTTATAAAATCAAGATCTATTCTATTACACTTAGGCAAGCTAGGATGGCGAAGTCAATGACAGATAGAAAGAGATGCAAGTCATCCGTGATCACGGTCCATGTAACGCACTACCACAAGAGCTACACATATTAGAAAAGAAGCAAAGCAGCGCTAGTCACGAGAAAGAAGATCAAGAGTGCAAAATTATATGCAATCGAAGACAATGATATAAAGTTTCTAAGGCTCTATAAAACACATATACCCAGTTCTATGATATGATAGATACATAGCTGAATGAGGTCTAGTTAAAAAAGTGAAGCTATACTTGTAACAATAAGCAAGATTATAAAGGTCGTAGTTAATGCGATGAGAAGAAATACCAGCTGCTTCTCCAATGCACAAGTCTTCCTATGCTGGTCCATAGAAAAAGCCTTTACCTCGTTCAGTTCTTGCATCAACTACAGAAAACAAAAGATACAAAAAATTGGTCACTCACAAAAAGCACAAGTATATAACTAAAATGGAAAAGACACTAAAACCATCAACAGAACTTACAAACTTAAGTACCTGATCTATTTCATATTGAGGGTCAAACAAGTAAGAGGATGCATCTTCGTAATTCTCAGATATTGAGTCGTCTGTCCCACAAGAAAATAAATCACCTTCTGTTTGTTCTTCAGAATCCTGATTTCCCCTGTTAAATGTAATTGCTTCAGCTTAAACTAAACACATTCCTCGAAACTTAACTATCTACTCTACATACTATAGTAGATTGAATATCAGATATGCTAGAGGAAATTGGAAACATCTTGGTACTTTTAATTTGTAACACTTTTCACTTTTGGCTATTCAATACAATTTACCTTCAGCAAAAAAAAACAATCTTAATACTTCTCATCATATCACGTTACAATATGTAGAGAAAAAAGATGTTTTCTCATTCTGGTGTAAAGGGCGTGACCCACGCTCATGACTTTGGTGACTTACAGGCTCTTCAGCGCGACCCACACTCAACTTTGCTTAGTAGAGTAGCGACCAGCCTACCCAACTTATTTCAAAGACGAATTTGCCATTTTTGGAAGTTTTACGAGGAAATAGTATAAATATAGGTTTTTTTAGAAACCTAACTTTTCAAAACAAAAACAAAGAAAGAGAGATTATAAGTGAGCAATTCTTTTGTGAGTTGAGTGTTCATTCTTTGTGAGTTAATTGAGAGACTTGTAATATGTTACTCGGGACATCTAGTAAAGCTTGGAACTCCTTAAGATGTGGACGTAGGCAATTCAAAGAACCGAACCATGATATATCTCGTCTTGTGGTTTGTTCTTCTTTTATATTAATTGTTTTACTTTAGATACTTGTTATTTGATATTGAGAAGTGTTGGAATTACTTTGGAGGGTGTTGAAGTCTTGTCTAGTAAGAAGAATCGATCCTTGTATAGGATTGATCTATTGTAGTGGGTAACGTTGTTTCTGCATTGTTATATTTACAACAATTGGTATCAGAGCGTAAGTTTACGACCTAGGAATTTGTGTAGATAAGGTGTTCGATTAAATTCCTGAATTAAAGTTTTTTTTTGGGTTATTGTGTGTAACTTAAAAAAATGGCACCCAAGATGTCAAATACTAAGTTTGAAGTAGATAAGTTTAATGGGAAGAATAATTTTTGGATTTGGAGAATCCAAGTAAGGGACATCCTCATCCAACAAGGTTTGCATAAGGCTTTAAAGGGAATTAAATCTAAGGCGGCGAGTATGAGTGATGATGATTAGGAAAAGTTCGATCTACAGGCTTGTTCATCAATCCGGTTGTGTCTTGCTAATAAGGTTATGTATAGTGTTATGGGAGAAGATACTACTGCCGGTATTTAGCTTAAGCTAGAGTCTATGTATATGACCAAGAGCATTACTAACAAGATGTACCTTAAGAAGCGTCTTTATCGGTACATAATGGTGGATGGTTCAACAATGCAAGAGCACGTTAGTGAGTTCCGTCGACGCCTAACGGATTATTTGAATGTTGGCATGAAGATGAATGATGGGGATCAAGCGGCATGTTTAATATTCTCTTTGCCAGAAAGCTATGAGCATCTAATGACTAACTTTATGAATAGAGAAGATGTAGATCTCGACAAAGTTCAAACTGCGTTTCTTTCTTATGAGTTGATGAAGAAGACACGAGTTGAGAATAGCATTGATGCAAGACATGGGTTAGTGGCAAGAGGAAATTCGTATGAACAGAATTCTACAAGTAATGAGAATTCTAGGTTCATGTCAAAGAAGCATTTAAAACATTTATAGTGCTACAATTGCAATGAAAAGAGACATTATGCAAGTAATTGTCCTCACCCGAAGAAAGAGAACAAGATAGATAATCAGAAGAAAGGTAAGGCAAAAATGAGGCAAGTTATGCTTCAGGCTCTGAAGGGGATGAGTTCAGTCTCTGTGTGTCCACACAAGACTATATGACCAAAAGGTGGATTCTTAATTTCGGATGTTCCAATCATATGTGCCTGAATAGAAAGTAGTTTACTTCTTATGAGAGCATTGATGGTGGTTCCATTTTGATGGGTAATGACGTTGTTTGTAAGACGGTAGGAATTGGAACTATACGGGTCAAGATGTATGATGGTATAGTGAGGACTTTAACCGATGTGAGACATGTTCCTAAGCTAAAGAAAAGTTTTATTTCTCTTGGTGCCTTGGATTCCAAAGGCCACAAGTTTGTGGGCGAAGGTGGAGTCTTAAATATTGTTAATGGATCTTTATTTGTTATGAAGGGTAAAAAACATGGAACCTTGTATACTCTGATAGGTAGTACGGTGATAGGTGATGTAGCAATGGGTGCATGTAGTAATGATTCTGAGTGCACTAAGATATGTCATATGCATTTAGGGCATATGAGTGAAAAGGGTTTGTCTGAGTTGTGCAAGCGAGGGTTCTTGAAGAATTTGAAGAAGCCAAGTATGGGGTTCTGTGACCATTGCGTTTATGGGAAGCAGTGCAGAGTCAAGTTCAAGTCAAGCAAGTATACAACAACAAGCATCCTTGACTACGTGCATACGGATGTTTGGGAACCCCCCAGGGTGGCTTCAAAGGGAGGTAACCGCTATTATGTCTCATTCATTGATGATCATACTCGCTATGTGTGGGTGTATATGATGAAATCGAAAGATGAAGTATTTGAGACATTTAAGAAGTGGAAGGCAAGGGTTGAGAATTGCACAGATAGGAAGGTAAAGATATTACGGTCTGACAATGGTATTGAGTATACTTATGGACCTTTTCAAGAGTTTTGTCTTGTAATGAGAAAATTGCCGCATTAATCGATTGAGTTAGGGCACGCACGCCACAAAGGCATAATGGAATGGCAGAGAGGATGAATAGAACCTTGCTTGAAAGAGCGAGATGTTTGTTGTCTAATGCCAGTCTAGGCAAAGAGTATTGGGCAGATGTAGTGTTCATGGCGTGTTACTGCATAATAGGTCACCAAGATTACAGACTATAGATTGCAAGACACCTTATGAGGTATGGTCAGGTAACCCAGCTGATTATAGTATTTTGCTAGTGTTTGGATCGACAGCTTACTACCATGTGAGGGAAAGCAAGCTAGATCCTAGAGCTAAGAAGGCCATATTCTTAGTTTCATAAAATAGGGTAAAAGGGATACAGATTGTGGTGTCTAGAAGACCACAAGTTCTGGTCGCCAGAGATGTTACCTTTGATGAGACTTCCGTGTTATCTTTCAAGTAAGAAGTAAAGTAGAAGGGGCGAATGGTGAGTCTATAGAAGTTCAAGCTACTGAGTTTGAGTTGTCTGATGCAGCAGATGACTGGTTAGATCATGATGAGGTACCAAATCATGCATGGAACCACACAGCAACAGTAAGAAGAGCAAGAGCATCCGCAACTTGTAGTGGCTGACCCTAGGCCAAAGAGACAAGTTAAAGAAGTGCACAAGTATGGGCACGACAAACCGGTGAAACACTATGGTCAGGTGGATTTAGTGGCATATGTATTGAATATCGAAGATGATGAGCCAGATAGCTTCAAAGAAGCTATTAGAGATGCTCATTATAGAAATTGGTAGGTAGCTATGCGAGCAGAGATGAAATCTCTTGATAAAAATCACACATGGGACCTAGTTTTATTGCCAAAGGGCAAAAGGACTATTGGCAGTAAATGGGTGTTCAGAAAGAAAGAGGTCATTCCTGAGTCCAACAGTACTGGGTACAAGGCAAGAGTGGTAGGAAAGGGTTTTTCACAGAAGAAAAGAGTCGACTACAATGAGGTATTTTCCACGGTGGTCAAACATACGTCCATTCACATGTTATTGAGTTTAGTTGCTCACTTCGACTTGGAGTTAGAGCAACTTGATGTGAAAACTGCTTTCTTGCATGGGGACTTGGAGGAAGAGATCTATATGAGACAACCTGAAGGGTTTGTCGTTGCTGAGAAAGAAGATCATGTATGCAAATTGAATCGGTCACTATACGGGTTAAAGCAATCGCCTAGGCAATGGTACAAGCGCTTTGACACGTTCATGATGCAACATGAGTACACCCGAAGTAAGTATGATTATTGTGTTTACTTTCGTAGGCTTTGTGGTAATGACTTCATCTATCTCCTACTTTATGTGGATGACATGCTTATCGCTTCCAAAAGCATGGTGTAGATAGACAAGTTGAAATCTCAACTTAGCTCTGAGTTTGAGATGAAAGACTTAGGTGGAGCCAAGAAGATACTAGGCATAGAGATTGACAGAGATAGGCAGAATCGACGGATAGTTGTATCTCAGAAGAAAGACCTTCAGAAAGTACTTTCGTGTTTTGGTATGGAGAGTGCAAAGTTGGTTTTTATGCCTTTGGCTGGGCATTTTAGGCTTTCAGCTAAGTTCTCTCCTAGTTCGGTGGAGGAACAAAAGCATATGACACATGTTCCTATATGCTAATATGGCGGTTTGATGTATGCTATGGTGTGTACTGCGCCCGGACATTTCCTGATGCGTTAGTGTTATAAGCAGGTATATGGCTAATCCTAGGAAGCAACATTGGGAGGCAGTGAAATGGGTATTAAGGTACTTGAAGGGTACCTTGGATGTGGGATTAGTTTATGGTGGAGGCACTTGTTATGTCAGTGGATATGTGGATTCAGATTATGCAGGTGATCTAGATAGACGACGATCGACTACTGGTTATGTGTTTATGATGCATGGTGCACTGGTTAGTTGGAGGTCTATGCTACATGCTACAGTTGCTCTATCTACTACTGAGGCAGAGTATATGGCAGTGGCAGAGGCAGTGAAAGAGGCATTATGGCTTCGAGGTCTTCTGGATGATATGAGTATTGAGAAGAATAATGTTGCTTTGCATTGTGATAGTCAGAGTGCTATTCATTTGGCGAAAAACCAGGTTCATCATGCTCGGACCAAGCATATTGATGTCCGTTATCACTTTATACGAGATGTCGTTGAGGATGGTGATGTAGCACTTGAGAAAGTGGACACCCATGACAATCCGGCCTGCTGATATGCTGACTATGGTTGTCACCAGAGTTAAGTTCCAACACTGTTTGGACTTGCTCCAAATCCTACATGCTTGATAGAGCCCTTTGTGGGCATAGCCCTTAGGGACGGATGGACTGCGAGTTTCTGGATGGATGTGTTCGGCTCGATTTTATGTGTTAAAACCTCACTGAGGTGGAGAATTGTAAAGAAAAAAAATGTTTTCTCATTCTGGTGTGAAGGGCGCGACCCACGCTCCATTTACACCTGGGCAAGGCGCGACCAGCGCTCATGACTTTGGTGACTTATTGGGCTCTTGGGTGCGATTTCGCTAAACTTTTGTTTCGGTCGAGGGGCGACCCGCTCCACCTTATTTCAGCACGAATTTGTCTTTTTTCGGAAGTTTTCTGAAATAATATAAATATAGGTTTTTTCTGTAGAAACCTAACTTTTCCAAAACAAAGAAAGAGAGAGATTATAAGTGAGCAATTCTTTGTGAGTTAAGTGTTCATTCTTTGTGAGTGAATTGAGAGACTTGTAATCTGTTACTCTAGACATCTAGTAAAGCTTGGAACTCGCAGTGTGGACGTAGGCAAATTTCCGAACCATGATATATCTTGTCTTGTGGTTTGTTCTTCTTTTATATTAATTGTTTTATTTTAGATACTTGTTAATTGATATTGAGAAGTGTTGGGATTACTTTGGAGGGTGTTGAAGTCTTGTCTAGTAAGAATGATCGATCCTTGTGTATGATTGATCTATTGTAGTAGGTAAGTTGTTTCCGCATTGTTATATTCACAACACAATAAATGGTTTCTTCCAATCTTAATTGCACAATCTGTAATCAATTCAGAGGTTTTTATACTTACCCAGATACCAAAGGTGCTATAGGAGAATGTTCGTCCTCGACATGTGGGTTGTCCGTCCAACAAGGCCCTTCCACTTCACCCCAACCAGAAACAACGTATGAAGTCCCTGCTTCCTCCCAACTAGTACTAGGCTTTGCATCAGAGCCATGAGTCTCTTCGAAGAGAGAAGCCCATGTCCGTGTCGTAGGAAGGGTAAATTCAGCTCCAACTGCAGATGCTTCGTTAAAGAACTCAGCAGAAGCACTGTCGTCTGAAGTTAACTTCAGTCTGTCTTCGTTTCTAGGAGCAGATCTTTGAAGAGGTTTTCTGATCGGTGCATTGTAGGGGCTAGTTGCAGAAGAAGACTCAAACAAGTAAAGGAGTTGAGCAGTTTGTCTGTGATCAAGTTCAAACCGAAAGCACAGCTCATCCATGTAGTTTTTCTCTAGGACCTTCTTGTACTGCTCCTCTGACAAGGACTTGCATTGCTTCCTGATACGAACACGGACCTGGGAAAATCAAACATCATGTGATCAGAATACAGTATATATAGAGATATCACTAAAGAAGGGAAAAGAAGTATGCGGCTATACTTGGGCAGGAAATTGAGTCTGGTTAGAACCGTTATTTGTCCATGCATGTGGGTTGATGTTTAATCGGCCATGACTAGTTGCCTCGTAAATGCCGTGTAATTTCCTACCATTGTAGTTGAATAGGAATATCGGCAACCCTGACTCAATATTTTTGATATACGAGAAATGCCGAATTGGTAAGCCTGCACAAAAGTTAATAGAGATTTAATGAAAGTTCAAACCAAAACCTAGTATAAGTTATTATAAATGAAAATAAATTAATATGAAAGTTAGATATGTTAACAAACTACAAAAAAAAAATTATTAATAGAAAAATCTAGGATTTTAAACAAACAAACTCATATCTGAAAATTCCAAAATCGCTATGCACCTGTGCTTTACTTAGGCACCACTAAAAGAGAGCTCTAAAGTGTATCTGACAATGTCATTCAGTGGATTATCGCATAATTGAAGAAAACGGTATGTGCGATATTATTGAGTGGAAGAAAGGCAACAACACATTCTTAAGAAAATCTGCCGCAGTGGTGCTGCATCTGTTAGTGAAGTCTAAATTTAAAAGATATGAATGTTCTCCTTATGCTTTCTTTCTCGATCAAGCGACAGCTCTCCAATAAAAAGTTATGGATTATGTCTAAAGCTGCAAATCAATCCGAATACCCCCTCATTTATTGATACCCTATGTGAAATAATGGAACATGTAAACATGTGTGGCTCTTCTCTGGGTCTCTGGAATCAAAGCAGCTTTTCCGGGTCAAATCTACTGTATTAACCAAGTCCAATCCCGTAAAATGTTAATAAGGGGGTGTGTGTGTCCTTATTAGTTATATAAGTTATCTGTTTTTTATTCTACGCATAATTGCATAAACAGAATTGAAGATCTACTAGAGAAGTAGTTCAAAAAATCCCAATTTTGGGGGTTGTAGGGTTGTAGCTACCAAATAACATGCTCTAAGTAATATGCAGTTAAAAACTGAAGTACTACTATACTAACCAAATAACAGGTTCCTTAGGCACTCGTCCATTGTCTCGTGTTTACAGCCAAATATTACGGCACCAAGCTGCTCTTTTGTATAATGATATGCAGGTGCGCTGTTATTAACACCAGGGGTATGTGGAATTCTGTCTCCCAAGGTGTGTGTTTCGTTCTTCTTTTTCTTTGAGTGTGTTTCTTTTCTCCGTCCACCTGCCATTCTGTTAAACCACAGATTCACCAAAGACATTAATCATTGATATAAGAAACCATGACTCCCATACAAATTGAAGCATAACAGTACACTTAGATGAGATACTCAGAGACAGACAAAAGAAAAACCTCGATCACATGTACTTGATTCGTTTACAGGTAGTATAATAGTACGTATAATACAAAGTCACAGACACTAGAATGCAAAATGCATCAAATGTTTAAAAGACAATCGTGTTAGATTAAGATATCAAGCATTTTCAAACCCTATAAAACTGCCTACTTTTTCTTCCCCCATATATAAACACCTGCACTCAAATTCTCGTTATTCGAACAAACACACGCACAGGAACACACACCAAATTTCATAATAATTCACATTCAATTTGCAACTTTGGATAACTATTAGCTAGGTCCATCTACATAAATGAGCTCAATTTTGTCTTCTTCATATATATATAGAGGCAGCAAGATGTAAAGAAAAGAGTAAAAGAGAATTTACTTTATGAAGAGATGACCGACGACACTGCTGAAACCTTAAATAAAACTCTCTACAAATAGGAAATCTAGTTCATTACACATATTCCAAACAGTCCATCAGCTCAAAAGAAAAAGAGTTGTTTGACAAGTTGAACTTAAGGCAAACGAAGTTGTAGAACTGGAAACGCATGAAACAAAAAGAAGAAGAAGAAGAAGAAGAAGAAGAAGAAGAAGGAAAATGAAGTTGGAAAAAAAATGATCTCAAGCTGAAAAAAAAAATCAAGGAAAAAAGAAGATGAAAAAAGAGAGTAAAGGACAATTTAGTTTTAAGACTTTGGATATTTTTGGTGTTGTACAAAAATGGAGAATTTCAGGGCCACGCGGTCTGCGCTGAAGGGTTGAAACACAGCAGTGTTTACCGGAAGTGGCAATGAGGAGCGCGAAAGTTGAAACTTGCTGTCCTATATAGTTTATCAGGTGGTACTGTATGTTGTGTAATCAAAAGGAGTAGGTATAGTTAGAAAAGATGAGACGTTGTTTTGGCCGTTGGTTGGATCCATTGGTGATTTTATTTTAGATTTCAGGTGTACGGATGGATAACGACCAACAGGTTGCTACTTTGCTATGTTGCTATTCGCCTTATCTTGCTTTAAATGTTCATTTTCTTTTCTTTTCTCCTTTACTCCTTTTATCCTTAACAGGTGATTTGAAAATTACCCTCTGGCATCAAAAGACACGGAAGAGATGGACCACTTACAAGTTACAAGATCTGCTCTGCTCTATTTATTTTGAGCTGCCCCATTAATGTATTTTTGTTCAAGGAATTACTATTATTATTTGCTAATTAAACTATTTCATTTTACATACTTAGACTAAAAAATCCCCACATAAGCAAACAATCTCCATGTAGGTATTTGTTTAATTAGTCCAAATTTGCTGGGGGTGAAACACATGTATTCAATAGATATGCAATGCCAAACTAACGTTGAGAAATAAACATGTAAATGAGCTGAGGAGAGTCATGTTGTATACTTGTATTACAGAGAGTACCAGCTAGGACATGATGGTTTTTTTCATCTTCATTTGATGATACATTCTTACCAGAATAAGAATCATTTGCAAATTATCTGGAATTGTATTCAATTTATCTAGTCTCACATGAAAATCATGAAAAGTCTCCCCCCCCCCAAACTTGGGACAAAACCTAAATTAGTAGTATTTGTTTAGGCCCACCTAGTACTTAAAAAAAGCAAAAAAATAAATAAAATAATAAAATAAAAATAAAAACCTACTACTACTACTATTTAGGCCCACCTAGGCATTAGGAGCTAGGAGGTTTGGTTTGCCCGGGTTAGGGGTGATAAAAGGGTCGGGCAGGGTTAGCCCGACTCTCAAACCATAAAAGCCCTCATGATTGAGGGCCGGGTCAGTCCGCCCCTATTTTGTATTGAGGGTCGGGTCGAGTAGGGTCAAATATGAAAACTAAAGCCATTAACCCGACTCTCGACCCTCATTTTGTAGGGCCAAATAAGGTCGGGTCAAGCCTAGTCTAATTATACTTTACTAGTTTACTTTTTTAAGTGATTTTTTTATTTATTTTTATCATATTTTGATTATTTATATCAATTTTAACTAAGTTTACAAAACTAATTATTATGCCTTTAGAAAAACAAAAATATAAAGATAAAGATGATACTCTTAAAACATCTACATTTTTCATACTTAACTATGTTGTTAGGTTGGATTTGCTTTTATGTATGATTTATATACCTATCATTCAATCAATTACAAAAACACATATGTTATGTTATGTTCTAATTTATCCCCTATTGAAAACTACTTTAGTAGTTTTTTTTTTTATACAACTTAGATAATTAGAGTATAATACATAAATATAATATAAAATAATAAGAAAACATATGAGGGCCAAGTGAGGGCTAAATGAGGGCCGAGCTCATGTTTTAGAACCTAGGCCCTAGCTCCCCCCTTATAAGCATGAGGGCCGGGCCGACCCGCCCCTCAAATCTGTGAGGGCCAACTTTTGAGGGCTTGAGCATGTAATTTTGAGGGCTGGGTCGGGGCGGGTTGATTGCCTGAGGGCTAAATTATCACCCCTAGCCTGGATGACTCTATTTAGGCAGTCGATGCTATCATTTCTCGTTGAAATAGTTGACTAAGACTTGCTTTCCCCAGTACTTTTACAAAGTAAAACAAATGCCTTCGTGCTCTAAAAGAAATTAAAATAATTTTTGGAGTGAGCATAACCCAAAATTATATCGAAGAGAGGTAAAGTAAGAAACATCCCCAGTAGAAGTATGTAGTGGAGGTCATTCAGTCACTACTTCAAATGGGTTCCTCCCTAGTACTTTACACTAGGCCCCCCCCTTTGGAGAAATTTCACGGCTCGCCGCCTTTCTTTGTGAAACCACTAAGAAAGGTAAGAGAACAAAGAAATAAAAAAAGCCATGGAATCAATTTGTTGTTTCACTCAAGTGTTAATTAGTTCAAGAAAACTTAGTTGATTCCATTAAAGAAAATGAACGAAGACAACAAATTATAGAATAAGCAATTCTTAGATGTAATAATATAATGTACGAGATCAAAGTTTCACAGTTATACGATTTCACTAGAACTACATAAAATCCGTGGTAACCCATTAATGTTTTTATTTTTATTTTTTTTTATAAGTAAATTTTATTCAATTGGTTGCACAATGTGGTACAAGTGTTAGAGAAGCTCACTTACAACATACGCAAGATGCAAGGCACAAGCAGACTGGATACCTCCTAAGACCTCTTAGCACTACCCAATACCGTAGAACTCTTCTAAAAGAGAAATTATGCCCCAAACGAGGACGACCGCAGGCCCCAATATTCCACCCTATCACTAGCAACAATGTTATTGCTAAAGGTGCACCTAGTTAGTCAACATGATCATCTTCATGTTCCCTCTCTAGGAGAAGCCCCATAGTTTGTTCATTCCCACGGTTTTTAGTGTTATTCCCATGTATTTCCCCGAAAAGCTTTTCAAGGCCCATTTTTCCCGATTCAGATGTTATTCCCAAGTTGGTTGCCAATGGCATGACCATGTATTTGATCCAATCGCGAGAGTCGTCAGTGTTTTGGCATTTGTACACTCTTTTCACAATATCGATCACCAACATTCCTTTCATTAAGACTTTTGTTGTGCAAACTCCGATCGCAATCTTCTGATACAGTATTGTCAATAGAGGCACTCCCAAAAACACTCACTTCTTGGAGTCGCGGTGAATGTGGTTGATATAACGAAAGGGATGAAGGCCCCGGATATGATGTATCCTTCTTAGTCTTGCTATGGTTATCTTTTGAGCTATGCCTCGCCTTACCATTACAAACTCTAAAAGCACTAAATTGGCTACTGAGCCTATTGGGCCAAAAAGTGCCCCCAATATACCTGCCAAGTCTTTTTACCTATGTTTATCATAGACTTTTCTTCTTTTCCTTTGGGTTTCGATGTTTATACCCGAACTGACGGCCCTATCCTGAAAGACACCTGAATTTGTGTTATGGGCCTCCAAAGTTGGAGTACGCACCACTTCTGGAATAGGAGCACTACCCCTCACAAACTGTGTTATAAACCTCGATCCCATTGTTGGCAGGTTCCTAATTAACCTGATTAGAGGATTCCAAATTAGAATTTTGAATTTCTTCCACAACGTCTCTAAAACCAGGTGGCTTACTCACACTACTAAAAAAATGACATATTGAAACCGTCAAGTTAGGTGTTTTAGTAATATTTTTATGACGGCTATTGCAACATTATGTCATGTATGACACAAACATTAAGAAAATATAATAAATTTATGACGGCTCCTGCAACATTATGTCGTGTATGACATAAGTGTCAAGAAAATATAATAATTTTATGATGGCTGTTGCAACATTATGCCGTGTATGACACAAGCGTCAAGAAAATATGATGGTGTTTCCTAAAACACTCAAATTAGTAATAGAATAAACCGTCAACCTTCTCACAATTGTTTGGGCACCAGCTAGGTTGGACCGTTGGACCATTTTGGCTTTCAATTAAACCATCAACAACTTAACAAAAAAACAAAGAATACCAAAATCAATAGACTCCACACTTAAGAATTGAACCGTCAATAGACTCCTCACTTATCGAAATAAAAATAATGAGAAATCCAAGTTCCCCTCGCGATGAAAATTTTCCCGCTCACCCTAATTATTTTTCCCTCTCGCCGGATATTAAGGGATGGATGTTAGGCTTACGCCTATTTATCTTTCTTCCCCTTCTATTGCAAACCCTAACAGTTGCGCCTTTTTTTTTCTTCGTCTCATTGGTTTCTCGCACACTCACTTCTTCACTTCTTCGCTGCGCTTAAACTTGTTTGAGAAGGGATCAGCCTGATTACTACTACAACAAAGGTTTCTGAAATCTAAAAGTAAGTAATTTTTTTTTTGTTTATCTCTTTTTTCTTGTTCAAATTGTTTGTAGAAATATTTGTTATTGCATTCGAATTTTTTGTTTTCAATGAGAACCTCAGTCTGGGGTTCAAATCATCTGAAAAAAAATGCAACAGTATTATCAGTTATGCAACTTGCATCAATATCATCTAACCGTATTTATGTTTCTAAATGATACCTCCCACGTGTACCGTTGTCTATTTGTATGTTATATTCTTATCCTACATGGTTCGCTATTGCACACTGTAGCTATCTATACACTTTTCATTGTTCTCTCTTTGATATTCAGAGCTCCCTAAAGTCTATGCTACCTGTTCTGCAGGGCACTGGTTTAGTGGTGGATTAATTTGTGGTTTCAGACTAACAAGTGTAGTTGGATCCATTACCCCTTCACTTGCTATGATGACACAACAAGTTAAACGTAATAAACTAAGAATATAATGGTGATTTTCAACTTTTTTAACCCTTACATTTAAGTCACAAACTTCTACTTTCTCCCTGGTTTTATAAAGTCTCATGCTGAGGTCTCCGCCTTCCTTGAATTTAAAGCTTTCCCTGCCTTAAGTATAAAAGGAACACATGCGAGAACCTATATATTGTTAACTACAATGCTAAAATTCCTGATCACATAGAGACACCCTGTCATACCCGAATTTCAACAGAATTTGGAAAAACATTATTTGTTCCCGACTCTTCGATCTCCGAGGTGTAACGCACTCTCCACTTCCAAAAACCAATAAACAGTTTAAATATGCGGAAAATTAAAAACCAATAAAAATTTTAACTTAAACAAAAGTCCTCTTCATTACAAAAATTAACAAATGAAAATGCAAATAATCTTATCTCAACTGAAAATTTATATCACCTCAAAGGAAAACAAAGCCTATCTTGAAATGCGACGCTAACACAAACCACAAGCAACAACCAATCATCTTCAACACTAAACCTGTCAAGACTTATCAACTATGTTCATTTAATGAACACACCCGATAAGCAAATATGCAAATCGGGTCAGCATTATAAAAATGCTGGTGTGAGTAGCTCTAAAATACAACATATACTTATACCAAATATATACACAATCCTTATGGAAGTTAGTTCCTCCACCGAGGCGCCTTAACTTTCCACGACTAATACAACATCCTTAAGTTCAATAACTAAGGCAGGTAGTTCCTCCATCGAGGTTTTAACTTTCCACTAACCACACAATAAACTAACGCGATAATAAATAAGGCATGTAGTTCCTCCATCGAGGCGCCTTAGGTTCTAACTAAACAAATAACCAACCATGCATATTATATCCGTAACGCATTTCATGCTCAATTACAGAGTGGGTCGTCTCTGCCAAAGTAATTAGTTTGACCCACCCTTCTGCAAAACTCTATCCAATCATATATTTCAAAATATATTATTAACCAACACATTACCATAATTATATTAATTAAGGCTTTCTTTGTGTGTCCCTAAAATCACGTCGTACCTATGTCTTACCTAGTTTCCCTGGCTACCACAATCGCTTCCCAACGCCGAACATGTACATCCACATACCTCCCCTTACATAATGAATCACTCCGTGCATAACTATCCTGAGCGGGATGCCGCACACCAGGTAACCCTCACACGGAAGCCATTATGTAAGTATTGCTACTATTCGGCATAAAATATCGCGCGTCTCGTTCTATTTTGCGAACGGAATAATCAAGCCACTATTCGGCTACGCCAGAAGGGCCATTCAGCTTTACTGAAACGCCAAAAGGGCCAATCGCATTACTTACGCCCGAAGGCCATTCAGATTCACTGAAACGCCAGAAGGGCCAATCAAATTACTTACGCCCGAAGGCCATTCAGATTCACTGAAACGCCAGAAGGGCCAAATCACATGAGTTGTGGTAGCTAGGTTCTAGGATTTTCGTTACGTAATTTATTCAAGTGTCATCCATTTATGACTCATAATAATTTTCCCTATATCACGTGCAGGTCAAATACCATATTGCACTAAGCCACAATATTTAGAAATATCTCAATATATCTCATAACCATTTTCATTCTTTCACGTGCCAATATATTATTGCACTAAGCCACAATCTCGTGGGCAAATATTCACCAATACTATACTACCTCATAGTAGCATCTCACATATAAAATAATAGAGCGTTTATACATTTATGTCTCCAAAACTATTGCATTTAATATATATATCCCAACATATTATATAATGTCACAATATCAACGGCAAATCTTAATTAGATAATGACCACCAAATTTATACAAACTTCCACAGCATTTTAGCATTTGATTTGTCCATACAATTTACAACATAAAAAATGTAGCACAATTTAAACAAATCCACGATCCACAATCAAAGCCCAATATATATATGTTTTACACACTACTCACGTCAAATCTTAATTAGATAATGACAAACAACGTTATATAATTTTCGACAATATTTTATTACTATATTTGTCCATATTCTTAAATATGAGAAAAACTGAAAAAAAAATCAACATTCCACGGTCAACGGTCAACGGTCAAAGTCAATGGTCAATGGTCAAAGTCAACACGTCATGGTCAAAGTCAAACTGTCGTTTCCATGTTCGACAGATTCAGGGTCATAGTCATGGTTCATGGCTAAGGTCAAAGGTGCATGGCTCATGGGTTCATGACCAAGGTAATGGTTCGGACCCAACTGGCCAAACCCAAACCTTAGAACCCGAAAGTCTAAAGGTTGAAAAACCCATTTGGATCTCTATTTTAAGTCTTATGGACTGGCCCCGAACAATATTAGAAACTGGCCCAAAAACACTTAAACTGAATTGGTCCACAAATTAAAACAAAACCGGGCCCAATCAAAACAAATGAAACTGGCCCATAGAGCTTAATCTAGAAATGGCCCAACAACTTAAAACAAAACCGGGCCGAAGCCTCAAGCCCAAGCCCCAGGCCTAACCGGCCAACAGTTCATCTTCTTCACCAATTCTCTCCTCCACCACAAGCCCAAAATCGGCCACCGTCAAGCCTCCACACACCACCCAAAAATAACCAACCAAAATTGTTAAGGGTGAACAACCCCACAACTTTAATAAAGCCAAAAACTTCAATTCTTGAATCCAAACCCTTCATCAAATCTAGATCTCAAAAATTTTCAACCTCCATTAATGGCTTGCTTAAAGCTCCACTCGACAGCCCTCACGCACTCAAACCTCAACAACCAAACTCCATTCAAAAACACAATCAAAACCAACCAACCAACAACAAAGCTTTAAAAGAAAATTGGGCGGTTACTGGTCGCCGCCATTGATGAAGCAAGCTTCAACAAAGACACCTCCATTGACGCAGGTTAAAAGCAATCAACAACCCCGACATCACCCAAACATCAACCCAACAACCTTCCCATACCACAAAAAGTTCAAACAACGAAAATTACAAATTAACAACCAAACCCTCAATATCACAATAATGGCATTTTTACAGGGAGGAGGTTTGGGGGCTCGCGCCTCCCTTTACAACCACTTAAGGGTGTTGATAGGTCCTAACAAATAACACATCTAATAAATTTTAAACCTTACAGAGAAGAACCATTGTTGAACAGAAACTGAGCGGCATGAAAAATGAATGAAACGTGTTTCTACAGTACAACCACCTTTGTGTATATACGAGAAAGAATGAAAACTAACTACCCACAATAACAGTTTATATGGACAGCCGACAAAATATATTGACATCAAACAGAACGAATTGGAAGAACGAGCAAAACTTATATATTTTGGACAGTAAATTCGTAAATTCTAAACAGACAAAAATTATAGTTTAGTAGTGGTGAGAGATAAACTCTACTCACCTGTATTAAAACCCGACGAATCCCTCATCGTCCGAATCGTCGCGCTCCACCCTCCAGCAAACGAGTTTCTAGCTCTGCCTCCATTTTTATTATTATTTTTTTTCCAGGAACTCTATTCTCTAGAACAATGTGATTATATACTTGGGTTTGAAACCCAAGCCCAACACAGACTCGGGCCCAGAAATCAGGCCCACATATCCCAAATCCAATCCAATGAATATTAAATAAATAATTAAATTAATTAATTAATTAATAAATATGTATTTTAAAATACAGGCGTTACACACCCCCTCAGGTCATATTACATATACCACGAATATGATATGTATTTCCTGGCTACAGAAGAAATATAGAAAGTTTATTGGACTGTTGGAGATCTGACCTTGGCTTCTCTGTAATTTCAATGACTTATCTTTTTTTTTTGAGCATGTGATTTCAACTGAAGATATGGTTGTCTTGTGTTGTCTCAACTTTCATGTGTATAGGACCAACTAAAAAAGAAGGCTGATGGGAAATTAGTAATCCAAGGAAGTAACGATGTTCTTACAAAGGCACTAGGGACTCCAGAACATTGTGGAAGGGTAAGAGCAAGAGGTAAGTATGTCACTCCAACAACTTACTACTTCAATATCCCCAAGAAGGGGTCGAAGGCACATAGAGCAGAGATGGAATCCAAGATCCGTAAGAAAGAAGAAGAGAACAAGGCGTTAAAGGAAAGAGTGAGACAGTTGGTGGCATTAGGTATTATACAAGGAATTACCACCAAATTGCCATAACTAGAGAAAGTTGCCTCCACTAGCTCTAAAAATGAGAGAAGAAAGTGAATGTCAAGCCCATTGGATGACCAACTATCTGATGGTGCTAACAAAAAGACAAATTATGAATGTCTGAACATTGAACTTGAAGCAAATGTGAGAAAGAAGTGCAAATAGGTAAATCTTTACGCTTGTGATTATATAATGCAAATAGGTAATTATATTTAATAACACAAACTATCCAATACGTAGACAAAGGGCGGTGCTAAATCAAAAAGCGACGAGGCAATCTCAAAACCTAAATATAGAAGAGGGCAGGTATATGTTACTTAATGTTTAATTTTATAATTGTTTTACTATGTTATTTTCTTAATATTACTCTATAAATATACCTAATATAATTGTTATAATATAAGCGTCCGGTGTCGTATTTTATAATTGTTTTTTAATTTTACTATGTTAATATACTTAATATTAGTATATGATTTTCATTGTTGTGTTTATTAGGCTTTGGCCTTGAAAAACAAGATTGTTGCTAAAGCCAAATGCAATAAACCTATGCCAGGAAAAGAGCAGGTACTTACTATTTTAGTGTAAATTACAATAGATAGTTCTCAATATTAGCATATGATTTTCATTGTTGTGTTTATTAGGCTATAGCTTTGAAAAACAAGACCGTTACTAAAGCCAAATGCAATGTGGCGGTCTCAAAACCTACGTCAGAAAACGAGCAGGTACTTGCTATTTTAGTGTAAATTAAAATAAATAGTTATCAATATTAGTATATAATTTTCATTGTTGTGTCTGTTAGGATATGGGCTCAAAAGGTGATGTGGCAATCTCTAAAACTAAATCAGGAAATGTGAATGTAAATGTTGTGTAATTTCTATAATGAGTGATCATACATAGTACTTTAGGATATTTGAACTTATCATTATTGTTATATTTGTTATTGATATCAAAAGTGTAAGTTGGTTTTAGAGTCGAAAGACAATGTTGTTGCTGATGCTAGTCTCATTGAGGGGTCAAGACCAGACGAGAAGATCCATAATGTTACATTGGGGGGAAGGATATGTACGTGTTCATATTATACATGCAATTTCAACAACTGCCATTTTGCCAAGACCAGTACTTGATGATGATGTTACCACTGTTGGAGGAGCGGTTGGTTACATTGTGGCTTGGCCTCGTGAATTTGTGCTACTTGGTGATAATGCAATATCAAAACCTAAGTCGGGAAATGAGCAGGTACTTGATATCAATAAGTTTACTAAAGGTGATACTAATCCACATTATTAAAAACATTATTATTATTCTTGTTAGGCTATTCGCTTGAAGGACAATAACAAGGTTCTCGAAGCCAAAAAGGACATGCCAATCTCTAAGTCTAAATCAGGAAATGTGAAGGTAAACACTGTGTAATGTCCATAATTAGTGACCATAGTACTCTATTGTCTCTAAACTTACCATTATCGCTATGTTTGTCGTAGTTTCCATTGTGTAAGTTAATTTTGGAGTCAAAAGGCAATGTTGTTGCTGATGCTAGTCTAATTGAGGGGTTAGGACCAGATGAAATGATCAATGATGTTAGATTGGGGGAAGGTTATGTGCATGTTCAAATTATACGTGCAACTTTTGCAACTGCCCTTTTGCCAAGACTGATTTTTTATGATGACATTACCACTGTTGGAGGTGCGGTTGGGTACCATGTGGCTTGGCCTCGTGACTTTGTGCTGCTTGAAAATATGGTAAAACATTTAACACTTTTTACATATATCTATAACTATTTATTCTTATTATGAGTTGTTTTGTTTTGTTAGACTGATGAAGTTGAATGTGATGAGTTCGATGAATGTTCGCTGAAAGAGTTTGAGGTTTTGGTGGGAAGTGTAATGAAATGAAATCACATAAGTTAAATGGACACTAGGGTTTTTGAGCGTGAGCTGCAATTTTTTATCGCCAAAGATGAGATCATGGATGTTTGTCAACCTAAGAATTTGTTGAATGCCAATTGCATTATTGCTTATATCAGGTGTGTCAAATATTTTTAATTACTCCTCTTCGATGTGTAGATGTACTAATGTTTACTTTCCCTTTTAGATATTTGTTTGAGAAATATGATCGAAAGTTCTCAACAAAGGTTTGGATTTTGCTATCCCGCTGATTTCAGCCGTTTTGTCTTGAATAGATTACAGGCAATTAAAGACAAAGAGACCAAGTTATTTTCCTTCCTTACAACCTAGGGTAAACATGTTGGCTATGTTAATTAAGATCTGTTGGATCTCATTAATTTTGTTTTATATTATTTTGTGATGCTCTTGTTCTATATATGATTTTAGGAATCATTAGGTCTTGGTAATGATTGACGTAAGTGCAAAAGAAGTATATTATCTTGATTCAATTGGACATGAACCGAAATAAACCTAAAAGTGATGGTGAACACGTGAGTTGATTTTTACTTTTAGTTTTAATTTTTGTATAATACGTACATATGCCTACATCTTTTAACATATTGAAATTCTTCTTCAGTGGAATCAAAACACTAGCATTGGGTGAAGGAAAGAGAGTGAAACCAAAATGGCAGCGTGTCCAGGTAAATAAGCATTACTTGAATATACAATGTAAATTATAGTCTATTATCGATTGAATGTGATCAACAATTTTTTGATGTTGGTGTGTAGTGCCCTAAACAACCAGGAGATTTTGAATATGGATATTACGTCATGCGGTTTATGAGACACTTTATAAAGAACCCTAATTAGTCACTTAAAACAAAGGTTAATAGTTTTATTTCTCATACTAATTGCAAGTATATAAAAAGAACAGAGATGATTGTAATTTCTTTGTTGATTTATGTAGCTAATGGAGTTGACTAACACTAGGACATATACAAGCGCGAACCTTATTGAAATTCGTTTGGAGTTTATCGAGTACATCTAGAAATTTATCTTGACATAGGTATGTGCATCATTTATATATCTTTTATGTTTGATAGGTATTTGGGGGTTGTATATGAAGCTTTAGTTTGAAGTTTTTCCACCATACATTTCAAATTTAGGTATGATTTCTTATGTTCTTTCTTTTGCCTATTAGCTAAAGGGTTATTTGTGTACTTGTGGAAGATATATATACATATTAGATATATCCTACAGTGGTGTACATTATTTGGGGCTTAACCGATATGATTCTCTGTCAGAGTTGATTGTATCTCTTTCGTTTAGTAGTTATTGACTTCGTGTGCTAACACACTGTTTGTGTATTTTTTTAGTACAGTGTAGAAAGTCGTTATATGATTATATTTTTAGTTTACTTATTAAACAAACTAACACATTCTTCTTCATATTGTTTTTTAGGTTATAAGTGAGATAACACGGTAGCTCAATTAAGTTTGTTTGAGATGGATCGGTTGATTAGCAATTTGTTAGATGGGTTATGTAAATTGCATTATTGTTGGATTATGAGACTTGATTTTGAATCAAGTGCTTGAGTTATTTAATTTTTTTCCTTCGTGAATAAATCATGTATGTAATATGAACAAGTTCTTGGAATGATTTATGTTGATAATAAAAGTATAATTCGTGTTTCCGTAATGGACTCCAATTGTCAGGTGTCTGAATGTATTGGTTTATAGGAATTTCAAATTTACAGGAATTTTCAGATTTACAGAAAAAAAAAAAAAAAAAAAAAAAGTTATGACGGCTTCCAAAGAACTGTCGTGTGGCATACCAATTCTTGACAATTTTTAGTGTTAATTTCTTGACGTTTTTGTTTCTCAAGGTGACACTTAAATAAAAACAGTCATAAATGAAGTTTTAGTTCTTGACACTTTTTCTAATAAACTATGACGGTTAAGTAAAACATGTTATGCAAAAGGATCCAGTTATGACGTTTATAAATAAATTTTTGTCATATTAAGTTCGACCTTTGATGTCAGCTTTTCCAGAACCGTCATCAACTTTATGACGGGCTCTATAATGACAGTTGTTTTTTAAATGAAAAAAATGTCATTAAACCTGTTTCATGACGGCTAAAAGCCGTCATCACAAGTCATTTTTTTAGTAGTGTCAACTCTGCTGTGACGTCAGCAAAGCTTGCTACACAATTTTAGGGACAACTCTCGGAATGAAACTGAGCCACCGGGGAAGAGTTGCTACCTTGATTCGCTATGTCTTCCGCCACGCACGCCGACCATTCTAAGATTTCTTCTTCCTCCAAAGCATCAATCTCGATATCAATCTCTACTCACACAGGAAATATATATCCCCTTTCTTCCAAGCTAATGATTCTTGGAATGGCACCCAAGTCAGTAACTTGGACTTTAATCTATTCTTTCTGACCACAAGAGTTCAGAGAATACTCATCAAACTCTATCAAGATACCAAAATCTTTTATGAGGGAAAGAACTATTTCTTTGGTTCTGAGATGTAAAGGAATGCCCGAAAGAGCCAATGAGACTTCTATGGTTTTAAAAATGGGGTTAGAGATACTACCCAATTATGGATTCCAGCACTTAAAGATGACTTCCCCTTAGATTCTGTTAATGTTAATGCACTACGTTGATTGTTGCTGTAAAAAAAAACTCGTAATTAATATATGGAAAAACAAATTATTGAGGACTTGTAAATTGGTTATAAAACAAATTCCAAACCTTCCCAAAGATTATGTATTTTCGTCCAAAACTTGAAAAACATATAAGAAATCTATGATAAAAAAAAAACATAATTCGGAATCTAAATATTGAGAAGTTGTAGTGGAATTGAACAACCTGTGAAACTGCCATATCTCAATGAAGAAGAACAAATTTACATCACTGAGACAAAATATCTAAGGAGAAGTTAATCTCAATGTATTTATAAATGAAATCAAACAAAAGCTAAAGTGTGAAGTCCCAATCAAAGTCTTGACTGCGCTCTCTATTATACTTTCTTTCTCTTCTTAGTTTCTTTTTTTTTCAAGATAATCCTACCTTTTTCTAATTGAGGTAATGGCATATTGCAAAAGGTTTTTCATGGTACGTGGCTTATTACATTTCAGGGTTTATTAGTGAAAACCCCCCATTTTATAACATGTTGTTGTGTTTACCCCCCCCAAATTTTGAATCATCACAAAAGTCCCCCCACTCAGTCCTGGCCCCATTCAAAAATCATCCATATTTGCTCTATTGCCTAAAATACCCTTGGGGGGGGGACACAAATTATTGCAAAAAGAGTCGTTGGCAATCAATTGAAATACCTATTTTAGCCCTTTTGACTTTGACAATTGTTGACTTTATCGTGAAAAACCATATTTAACCTTTGTAACAGCAGGAAATCATTATATTTCCCCCCAATCTCTTAATAGTATAAAACCCCAAATTATTACAACCCTAATTCTCATAACTGCTACTATCGTGGACACGGATCTAGCTGTTTGTGCAACACTTGTTCTCATAATTACAACCCTAATTAAGAAACCCTAGTTCTCATAATTGGTACCCGATCTAACTGTTTGTGCAACACTTAAGGTACATTGTTGAACTTTTAGTTAAGCATTTGAAGTTTTGTTTGTAACTTAGTTCTTGACATTGATGTATTTGTTAATAATGTTTGTACCATCACCTCGATCTCACCATTTGTACTTCATTCCACTAAAAAAATGTTACTTTTTTGTGCATATTGTTTCCTTGTTTGTCTGTAGAAGAAAAATAGTTGTGTACGATGATAAAACTTTTAGATTTAATTATGGTGGGAGTTTTAAAGTAACTAAGAGGAGGCATAATGTTGAAGTGTTACATTGCGAGGGAGGGGATATTGTGGATACTGACTGTTTGGAGGCTGAAGAAACAATCTCGTTGGGATTGGTTTCTTGGGTGACAAAGACAATTCCATACCCTCCTATTCCTGTGATTGAAGTCAGTTGGATTGAAGGTCATGATGTTTTATAGTTATTACTTCAGATGCAGACTTGTTGTGTATGTGGTCTCATGTTGTGAATGATAACGAATGATACACTCACTTGTATTTGATGATTACTGAAACAGTTGTGATGAGTAATGATGAGGATGATAGTGATGATGATGATGGCAATGAGGACATTGACAGTGAAGGTGGATATTTTAGTGCTGGTGGTGGGTACTATAATCGAGGTTAATTATGACAGTGAGGGTAGAGATTTAGGTGATGGCTGCCCTTACAGTGATGATGACAGTGTGCATGAGTTTGGAGGATATACTGGTAGAAGAAAATATAAGGTGGGGAAGGCGTGTTTGACTTTATTTGAGTGGCCCGAAATTGAGTATATATGACAAAAGTTTGGACAACTTGACAAAAGACAGGTTCCAAATGAAACACAAATTGTTAGAATATAATATTGAGAAGGGTAGTGGGGTTAGGGGGCATGAATCAAATGGAGGGGACCACTCTGTTGAAAGACCATAAATAAATAAGAGTAAAAAGGGATCTGCTAGTTCGACCAACCAAAAGGGAAAGACTATTGGTGAAGGTATTTTTCTTCTCACACTACTATTTTCATAAGTCATTTTTGTTACATTTGATTTCTAAACTTTGTCTTCAATGATTACAATATTGCAGAGGATGTTACAGCTAATGTCAATGCTTCAAAAGGTTTGAAATGTTTATTAATTTACATATGGGGTTAAAACATGTATTTGTGTTTCAATTTTTTTTTCAAAAATTTGTTGATTTGTTTATATTCATTTATAGATGGCCCTGTGAGGGTAGAGATCAATTTTGATCAAATTGATGAATAAGAGAGATATCATAGTGATACTTCATCAGATAAGGATTATGTGCCTATTGAGGGTGAGTCTGATAGTGATGAAACTGTTGGGGGTTTTGTAGATGAGACTGAGGTGCATCAAACTAAGAATGCACAGAACCAAGTTGATGTAGATGATAATCTTGTAGACAGTGTGATACATAACACATTTCAGATACCAACTGATGAAGGTATGACTGGTGAGGAAACAGGGTTAAAACTTTTTGTTGGGCAGAGGTGGAGTGATAGATATGAATGTAGAAAATATGTAAGATTGTATGCTATTAAGAATAAGTTTGTAATATGGTTTAAGAGGAATGACAATGATAAGATAGAAGGTATTTGTAAGAACAAGGGCAAGGAGCCTTTTCATTGGAGGTGTTACATCAAGGTAATGACAAATAAACATACCATAAAACTTAGAAAGATTAACAATGAGCATACATGTGAGGCTGATGCTGAAAATAGAAATTCAATGGCTAATGTTACATGGATTGCAGAACAAGTTGAGAAGGACATGAGGTTACATTTCAAAACTTTTAAGCCTACTGACATAAAAAAAAAATAGTCATGCATAGGTTCCAAGTTAGAATTAAGTACTGACAAGCATGGAATGCTAGGAACCTAGTCATGGAGAGGATACATGGAAACTATGATTTGTCATATGCTAAAGTGGTTGAAATGTGTAGGCAACTGCTAATTTCTAATCATGGTAGTATTGCTAGATGTAGTAAGGATGCAAGCTATATGAGTTTCACAGGTTGTTGTGTATCTTTCAAAGCTTGCATAGATAGTTTCATCAAAGGGTGCATACCCTTTCTTGAACTTGGTGGATGTTTTCTGAAGGGGAAGCATGGGGATGTTTGTCTCTCAATCATTTCTTTAGATGGTAATAATGGGTTGTTTCCCCTTGCATTTTATGTCTGTGTTGCAGAGAACACTGAGACATGGAACACTTTTTTAGATATTATGGCACCACATCTCCTTAACCACCCTGAGAAGCTAACCATTATATCTGATAGGCAGAAAAGTGTAGTGAATGTTGTTGGAAACTATTTCCCAAACTGCAATCACAGATTTTTCTTCAGGCACATGGTAAAGAACATAAAGACCAGATGGACGGGCTTGGAGCTTGAAGCTTGGAATGCTGCAAAGACTTTCTCCCCAACAAAATTTGTGAAACTCATGGATGTGCTTGGGAAGAAAGAGGAGAATGCAAAGCAGTATTTGTTGACTGAAGACATTAATCTTTGGGCAAGATCACATTTTGATCACACAACCAAATCATACCATCTTTCTAACAATTTTACTGAAGCATGGAATAGTTTCATATTGGAAGCTAGGGACAAACCAATTGTGAATATGGTGTCCTGTATCATGATTTTACAGATGAAGTTATTGTATGATAGGAAGGAGAAAAGTAAAGATTGGACTGATGATGAGCTGGTGCCTAAGGTTAAGGAGATAATCCGCAAAAGGGAAAATTCAATTGGGGAATTCAGTGTTGCTCCAGCAGATGACAACAATTTTCTTGTGAGAAATACTTATGGAAAGTAGTGGGTTATTAGTTTGGTGAACATGACATGTGAGTGCAATGAATGGTAAGTTACAGGGATCCCTTGCATTTATGTTGTGGTTGTGTTAAAACTAAGGAGGTTTCAATATGTTGAGTAAGTAGTTCTGTTTTGTTTTTAAAATTATTAAATGTGTTTTTCTCATTTTTACTAATTTACATATTATTTTATTTGTTGTTGGGGGTTTTGAAGGTACTGTAGCCTTTACTTAACTGCCAAAGCTTGCAAAGCTGCATGTAGTGGTCATATCACACTTTATTTGCATGAGGATGAGTGGGAGTTGGTTAGTTTATGGCTAATTGTTTTATACTTACTTGTTGCTGGTTATAGATGCTTAATTGTTATGCTTACTTGTTGCTGGTTTTATACTTACTTGTTGTTGGTTACTTACTTATAGCCTCAACCAGCTGAGTACACTTACCCCCATTGAGACAAAGACAACCAGGGAGGCCTAGAGTCAACAGAAGGAGAGCTGATAATGAAAATGTGAACTCAACTAGGTGTTCAAGGTGTGGAGTGATTGGGCATAATGTAAGGGGTGCCAAGGTGGTAAGGTGGGTTCAAATCCACCTTCAAAACCAAGGGGAAGAGGTGGGAGGCCTAGAACTAGATTACTTCCAAACCCATACCTGACTAGACCACTTGACCCTGCAACTGGGTTACAAGTTCCTGAAGGTACTGAACTTGTAAAAGGCAGAGGAAGGGGCACTAGGGGCTAAGGAATAGGAGCACAAGACAATCAAACTAATCAAGTTCTTGAAGGTACCGAGGAGGCTACTCAAGCTGTGAGAGGCAATGAACTAATCAAGTCAATGAAAGTGTTGAAGGTGTTGTGGCTATGAGAGGAAGGGGCACTAGGGGAAGGGGAAGAGGAAGAGTCAGTGGTCAAGTGATTGAATCTAACACAAGCAATGAGGGTGATATACCTGTGAGGGATAGAGGAAGGGGCAGTAGGGGTGGTAGGGGAAGAGGAAGGGGTAGGGCAAATGCACAAAACCAAACTGAAGCATCTTATGGTGATGGACAAACTCAGCCACTAGCTCAGTCACAGACTACAACTGTCACAACACCCATGCCTCCACCAAAGAGAAGAAGTAAAGAAGCTTCCTTGAATGATATATCAAGTCAAGCATCTTGCACTGGAGGTTTTCATAGCCAACTTCACAACAAGGATGACCTAATATTATGCTTGGTATTTTGGAAACATTTTGGAAACATGTTATTTGTTAGACAGTTGGTTATTGTCATATTGGTTAGGGTATTGGTCACTACACCATAATAGCTATTTTGTAACAGTGCAAATTTTCAATAAGTAACGGATATAACTATTACTGATGTAGTAACAGTTATATCCGTTACTTACTACAACAAGCTGATAAATGTAAACATGTTAGTTTTACCTGCGAAATGAACGATAAAACTCAAAACATAAGTAAAACTAAATGAGATTACGTGCCTAAATTTATCAAAGATTGTTCTACTCTCGATCTATTGAACAGATATAGTGGAGTAGGAACTTCGTTCCACTCCTAGTCCTTCCGCATGCTGTGTTTTCTAGTCTAATTACTCTACTCTAAGTCTAATGAGAGATTTACGAAATGATAACTAGACTACGATGCAACTACCCACAAGATGCAACTAGTCGACTATTTAAACAAATATAGGAATACTATGTCGATTCTATGATAAGGAGTTAGAGGGAGATTGATTCCACCTTAGCTCAACTTAATCCACTAACGACAAATCGTCGTAATCTGGATTGAACTACTTCGCAGAACAATATGGTTATTCTTAATCCCTAATTACACATGGCATTTCTACAAATTCATAACTAGCATGTGAACGATTACACCCATTCTCATGGTGAACTAATCATTTCTAGAGTGGAAAGGAAATTACGACGACTCTACGATAATCGGAATCAAGCTTTCATCAAGGCTTCTCAACCCCCTCTAATGGAGGTTTAGCCGAGAATCATCACGCTATCATTCCCAATCAAATTCGAACAAGACATGATATAAAGATTGAAACTTTGCTTATTTAAACTCAATTAGAAACTACTCATGCAAAAATCTATTCAATCTAATAAAGACAAATAATTGAATCTAAGAATTTAACTAAATAAGTAAATGGAAAATGAAACTAGATTACCAAGAACACTATTTTATTAATCTAATGAATAATAAAACAATGATTCAAATACTAAATTAATAATCTACTTTGTTCTAAAGTAATTAATTAAACATAAAACTAGATCTAAAACAAGATATGAAAAACTAATTAATTAACTAATTGAAATTCTAAAACTAATTTCTAAAACTAATTAATGGAGGCTAACTAATCCAATTTTTAATATAGGTCTAACTATCTACCATTAATAAAGAGCTAAGCTTTTATTTTTATATGTTTTAGATCCAAAAATCGTGCATGGGCTTGGAGCCATGTTTTGGGCCAAAGCATCAGGCCCAAAACCCAATTCTTTCAGTCCAAAAAGGCCTTTTCAGTTGCAGTTGGCTTCAACAGAATTTTCGTCCACTTTTGCTCCTCTAATTTCGTCAAGACTTAGACCATTGGAAAGCTCTTTCCGAGCCGGTCATTTTGACATAAGGTAGGCCCAATTCCGAGGTCTGAGTCCAAAGATACGGCTTTCGGAAGTTCTCACGACTTTTGTGTCTTTGTTTACGCCCAGCGTCGACTTTTCAGCTTTTGACTGGCTTTACAAAGGCTTTGTCTTCTTAAATCTTGGCCTTTAATCACGGAACTCCTTAGTAACCAACCTTTGCTCCTTTATCTCGCTAAAGTGGCACATTTCTGCACATCATGGACTTTGAAGCCTGGAATGCATAAAAAACACGTAATCAGTATTAACTCTTAATTATTACTCACATAATTGGTCTAAAAGTATGATGGTTAAGGGGTTAAAACTACAGTTTTGGGCTCTTATCAAACCACCCCCAAACAGCATTTTGCTTGTCCTCAAGCAAAGATGAGAAATTAGAATAAGTGACCAAAAATGGAGTTCTATCTACTCTCGTTTCGATGAGTGCGATTGCATTGACCATATGCAACAAGGCCTTAAACCACTAGGAATTCCCTAGTGGACGAGTTATAGCCTCGTGAGATTTTTACAATGAAGGTACTCACAAACTTCATCTATACTACAACGACTAAGAAATAAAACTATTGTTTCCTTATTCATGCTCTAAATTAACTATACCTCTCACTAGCAATGCATATAGAGTAATCAAGTCGAAACCTAAGCTAATATATGCATAATAATCAATCATCTACAATAAACATATATACAATGAGTAATACTATGAAATGCCTAGCAGGTTCGTTTCCGAACTCGGAATAGCGTCCTTAAGTAGGTTCTCACAATAATAGTCAAGATACAACACTCTGATTTTTCCACTCAAGTTTTAGCTACTCCGATTAATGCGATGGGCACACTTTACCTTACAACTTCAATGACAACAAGGAAGTCGGAGTCGATCAAACACATCTGCCACTTGCTATCACACTAACCTATTCCTAATTGAGCTAGAGGTCTTTATTAGGTGTTGCGGAGATTAGGAGATGGTTTAAGAAGGAAGGAAATGGATATTCAAAAAGGACAAGTCTGAGATAATAGAGTCTTCATATTATGTAACTAGAGAAAACCTTGTTATTTACTTTTGCTTCTACACTTTGTTTCCATCCTTAGCCATATTTTTTTTTCTTTTTCTTTGGCTTTTGACTCCTTTTATTCTATTATTTTTTTTTGGAGTTTTTATTTTATTTCTATTTTTATTTTTCTTTTCTTTGGATGGAAACTTCTTTTCTTTATTTTCTGAAGCAATTAACTAATTTTTGTTTACACAGGTTTTTCTCTTCTTCTTTCTTCCTCATTCTATTCTCAGACTTATCTAAATTGGGTAGGTTGAAATTTTTATTTTTTTTTGTTTGTAACAAGGTAAAGGATTTGTGGTTTATGAAAGGCTAAAGAAAAGCTCAGAGGGGCGACTAGCGGAAAATAATTCATAGGTTTGAATTTCTGGCTATATCGATCTAAAGAGGCCTAAATTCTCGCTTAGGATATGGCATAGTGATCAAGCAAGTGGACGTGTGATTTCTCTATCCGGATTTTACTTCTCCCTTATGTCATTTCTCAAATGTTCCACTCATATAAGGCTTTAGGCTATATTCTTACAGGATTTGTAGAATAAGTACTCTAGCCTAGAGTTCATAAACTTGCTGCTAACAATCATAGATAGTCATGTAATATATTTATAGATAGATGCAAAGATTATTACCTATATCTTAACCTAAGTTTCTAACAATTATTCTAATGCAAAAGCTACGTGAGACTTCTAGATTATTAAGAGCATAGAGAAAGAAAACAATACCAATATTCCTAAGTGTATAGCATAACTTATTTATTTATATTTTTAAATTTTTTAAATTTTAACTAGAAAACAAGTGCACATTATACCTATCTATATCCTAACAGATGCCTTAATTACACGTGTTTCTATGCCCCCCCCCCCAAACAAGAAGCATGCCTTGTCCTCAAAGCATTTAAATAAATAGGGTAGAAAAATACCATGGAAACGCGTGAAATTCTAGAACATCTGCAAAACAAGGTTAAAACATACTAATATAAAAACTGACGCAACTCTATAAGAGTTCCTCCCATTATGGGGTTAACAAGAATCAAATTGCTTGGGACATAAGCAGACACTAACTAGAATTAAAACTTACCTTATCTCCCGCTTTATTCATCATTCTCCTCATCCTCTTCTTCTATAAAGAAGTGAGGTTCCTTCGCGTCCTGCCATGCCATGATAATTTGCTAGGCTTCCCGCCATTTATCATCTATTATTGCTAACCTATTAAGAGCCACTTGGTCCGACGGGTGTAGGGTGCAACCTGATGAGGTTGTATCCTCCACCCTTGCCAAGTCATTGCACGGAAAGATCAAATAATACTATTGGTGGGTGCACAGTGTCTACCGTAATCCAATCCGTGAAACGTGTACAAAAAATAGGAAAGAAACATAACATAATACGGGAAATTAGAACAGGCATAAGAAGGTACTTATGCCTCATGCTATGGGCTCGAGCTAAACTAGACATCAAGGTTATGGGAAGGTCATGGCACATACGTCCCGTGGCTAAAGCAAGGAAGACGCTGCAAGTGGCATCATTCACAGAAGAAAAACGTCATTCCCCTAAAATGTTTAGCATGATCCAAAACATAACAGTTCCTATGTTCATGGACAGGCTACCAAAGGCGACGTTATATTTCCCTTGGTCCTCGATACGGAAAATGCCCGCCCATAATGACAAATGCAAAACTCATAAGTGTAGACAATACATATTATCTACCCAATAGCACCATGAGTCTTGTATTTATTGGGCATAGCAAGTCCAAGAACAAATGCTAGCAAGAACCTAGTAATTTCCATTGGTTCATCATCAATGTTGATGGAGAACACTTGTTCTCCATCTGGTCTCTCAAAGAAAATACAGTTATAGTAAAAATAAGATGCTAGTGTTGGAGAATAAAGTTCAGCAGGTCTTATC
Source organism: Coptis chinensis (assembly GCF_015680905.1). Lineage (NCBI taxonomy): Eukaryota > Viridiplantae > Streptophyta > Magnoliopsida > Ranunculales > Ranunculaceae > Coptis > Coptis chinensis. The sequence goes on from NC_141462.1 coordinate 92,748,647, forward strand.
ATAAGGGGTTCCCAGCCTACGTATGTGATCGCCTCGCGAAACCAAGTACCATAAGTAGTGCTTTGGAACAAATCTTTGAAAGACTGTTCCGGTATTATTGTAGGACATGTTATCTCAAAACGATGCTCTGGAACAGCTGCAAGTGACCCGGGAACAACCCGCAGATAAAATCGAATTTTTCTGGTCCACGGAAGTCGCAGCCAGCGTTCCACTTCGTGGTTTTGGTTTTGACTTACGGTGTTTTGAAGCGCCAAAAGCGCTCGATGATTTTCGAGTTCCGGTGTTTGGCCGAAGTCGCTCACCTTGAAGGGCGAAGAGTGCGCTTCGGTGCAAAATTTCGAGAAACTAGGGTGCAGGTGCGCTCCGTGGTGTTGATTTTTGAAAATGGTGAAGAACAACCGGAAACGTGAAAGTGAAAGGTGAGTGATGGAAGTTAGGTGTAGTGTGGGTTGTGAGTGTAGAATGAATGAAGTTTTTATAGGTTTTAAGTTGCTAAAACGGATCGGGAAGTTGCCAAAAAGTTTTTACGGCAATTTTCGGAAATACTAAAATTTTCAAACCCGAAATGGAAACAACTCATATTCTTGATTCTAAAACAACCCTAGTATCTTTTAGGTTGAATTTAGGATAAAACTACCTAACTTATCGAGATTTCATCCTACCATGATATTTATTCATAGAGATGCCTAATCGGCAATATTCTCACCCTGACTCCGAAATAACTTTTAAAAATGAGGGTCATATAAAAATCATGCTAGAATAGATAATACCACTCCCAAACAATTTGGGAATGTGGGATCAATATTAAACAACCACGCACAATGAAAATAACCGCATTATATTAAAATTTTCATTCGAAGTACATTTCACTACAAAATTTAAATTATCAAAATAAAACTAACATTAAAATAACTAACAATAATAAAACTACAAATAAAAATCATCAAGATATACTATCTCTAAACACGTCGGTACTGGTAGCGGAGGGCACACGCTCAGGAGATGGCTCCTGAGCTCCCGATGGGCCAGCACCATTTGTCTTTCGGCAACGACGCTCATGCCTCGATGATGTATCCTCGGAAGGAGAATCCCCGTGAGGTGGAAAGCGTGCAAGCATATCGGCCCGGAACTAGCGCTGAGCTTCTAGCTCAGTCCTCATCTATTCCCACCGCTCATCCTCTCGCTGGGTACGAATCTTGAAGTTATGGTGGATAGTAGCCTGTCGAGTCCGGAGGTCTTCGCAGATAGTATTGAGTGAACGCATGCCACGATGAATCACAGCCATGCGTTCTGCATCTGACCAACACCTCTCCAAAGCATCAGCATCAAAACAAGTCAAGTCCTCCTCATCCTCCGAGTCATTCTCATTTCCACCATCCTCCTCGTCCTCTACCCTATCCTCAGGCAACCTCCAAACTCGTTGGACACAATCCTTATAAATACGAGGATTTCGGTGTAGGGTGAGGTAAATCCTATCAGACGTCAGAGTTGCTCTCAACTTTAGCATGATCATGGTTATCAAAACAGGGAGAGGTGCAATAGACTTTCCCACTCCCCTAATCATGCTAAGCAAAAACTCCAAAATGCAGAATTCGTACTTCTGCTCCTGGAGTATCCATAGAATGTGGAGGCGATTCGGACCGATGTCGTGACCTTCTCCTTCCCTAGGGCGTTCCGACCAATCCATCGAGTGCAGCGGCCGGTGGTTGGTTTCGAGGGATGCCCGCAAACACAATGCGAGCTTGTATTGTAGTTCCCTTCGGTAACAATCGCGTGCATCAAAGGCTCTACCTCAGTATATTGGGACTCCTGTAACGTGGCATCAAGATGGATTCTAGGCGGAATGCCTAGAATCTCAGCCAATAACCCTAGCAATTACTTCCTTCCTCCTCTTTGCCACCGTAACAAAAATTTTACTCCCATCCAACTCCCTTGTGTTGTAAAACCGTCGGACTAACTCTTCGTGGTAGAAGGCGTTGGTGGAGTACCACAAACTATTCCAATCTCTACTAATCATTTCGTCGCCATAAAACGGCGCGAAGTGGTCGCCAATAAATGCTTGCTCCGGCAGAATTTGACGTTGTTGAGCCATTGGAGTGTTTGGAATGTAGTGGGGAAGCAATGAGGGACAACCTCACAAAAAAAATGATGGTGGTGGTGGTGTGGTGGCGCGGCAGCGTGAGTTTCTTTATTTTTCAGTGGTTTTTGGTGATTTAAATTAGTGGAGGTGGTGGTGGTACGGTTTTGAGAAGATTTGAAATTGATTTGGATGTGTGACGTGGTGTAGTTAGGTTTCTTTTTAATTTTATTTTTTAGTTAGGGTTTGAAGCTTTGTTGGTCGTTAATGGCGGTTTGGAGAAGTGAAGAACGCGACTATTGGTGTGAAGGTAAGGGGCGCAGGTACGCTGTAGGTGCTCGCGGGTTGGGCCCAAGCCCAATTCGAATTTTTCGAATTTTATCGATTTTTAGCGCGACTTCAAACTAATATTGCTGCTTCGTTACCGGTCTGATTTTTTCGAATGAAATATGGAAATGATCAGGAGAGAATTTCCAATCCAATTATCCATAAAACACTCTATTCCGACCGTGGATGATATATAAGATAGTGGAAAACGCCTCGAAGTGCGTGCATGATGTACATTATGCGAACGAATGAACTCTAAATTCATAGATTATGTCAACCCGAATCGAAATACAATTAAACGGCCTAAGAAACCCTAATGGGACATAAAACATTTTAGGACGGAAACACGAACACCCCACCACCAAACAAATTTTTTATAACAGAGTTTAGAATTTTTTTTTTTTTTTTTTTTTAAAGTGGGTCTTTTAAAGTCAGATTCCCGAGACTTCCTAGATTACTATGTTTATTATTTAATATTTTTTTACTTTAATAAGGAAAACAATAAACAATAAGGACATAATTCACCCCATAGAGAAACATGACTCAAAAAAAACGAGAAAACATGCAAGAGTGGAAAACGTGAATTATGTTAAACGTGGACTTAGGATCCGGTACTTACAGCCACACACTCCCTAGGGAGGGCCCGGTTACCTTAATGGTGCACTTACCAATATATGGAAATGAAAGGAAATGCACCAAACACAAAAAATTGAGTCATTTATAGTCAGATACTCGAGACTTTATCTAAACATATTTATGAATATGCAGTTTATCATATATCAACAACCAAAATAGTTGTGGATCATTCCATAAATAAATATCACAGAAAACATATCCAAACACAATCAAGCACCAAGATTTCCTATGACGCAACCTAGTGAACTGAAAGCTTAAGTCGGATAGACCTATAACGTAACCTAGCATGCACCTTCTTTTTCATCTTTGAGCGAGAGGTGTCCTAGTGAATAAGTGTGGAAAAGTGAATGGTTGTGGAAGATATGGTGGATATGGATAAGTTGTAGAAGGAAAGCATGTAAACAATGAAGATGTGGGTTTAGCACAAAACTCATTCATGGTGTAGGTAGGGACTGTCTCAAGTCTAAAAATGAAGGTGTCAAATGGTTTGTCCTTCTGAAGTATTTGTTTACTAGGTGGATTTAAAAAATTATGAAGCACAGGAGAAACAAAAGGATCGAGTGCAAACTCGAGATTCCTTTGAAAGGGTGGAAGGAGGGGAGTCGAGGTGGATGTTGTGCAAAGTAGTTCTTGATAGGGTGAATCATCACCTGCTTTAAGAAACTCATCGAATTTCTCATCTAGATTGGTCATATCCACATTACTATGGTAGTCCTCTATATCTTTGAGAAAGTCATCTATCTCGTCCTCATCCATAATATGTGTATCGACTAGTGTAGATATGAAAATGTTGGAGTCTGAACTTCCAAAGGAAAGAAATTTGGGCATATGATTATCAGGGAACGTGTTGTTGAAATAATCTCGAGCGAAGCTCTCGATCATGCTAACCTCTCCATCCATAGACGAATAGGGTAAATGTGTATTTGTTTTAAAAACATTTACTTCAACAGCAAGATGGCCAAAAGACATAGACATTGAACCATCGCGCAATTAATGAGCGCATTGGCGGTTGCCGAGGAAAGGGCGCCCTAAGATGATCGTGACGAGAGTTAGCGACTTACTTCTCATCGAGGATGACAAAATCAGCCGGATAGTAGAAATCCTGAACTTTTACCAGCACATTCTCGACCACACCCTTAGGATACTTAATAGACCAATCAGCTAATTGCAACGTCATTTTAGTGGGTTGCATCTCGTATAGACCTATTTGTCTATACAAATAAAACGGGAGTAAGTTAACACTAGCCCCGTGTCTAATAACGCGGGTCGTCATATAGGAATCTCCTAAGGTGCATTGTACAAGAGGGGGCGATTGGGGTCCTTGTACTTAACAATTCCATTATGTTCAGATAGAGTTGGGAATTGTTATGTTAAAAAGGCGTCTTTTGGTATATTGGTCTTACGCCTAGTAGTACACAACTCCTTAAGAAACTTAGCATGGTGTGGTAGCTTTTTAATAGCTTCGAGGAAGGGAAGGTTTATAATTAGATTCTTGAAAACGTCCCTAATCTCCTCATAATTTGTATCCCTAGTTAACATGGCTAATTTTTGTGGAAACGGTGGTTTCTCTCTATATTTAGCATATGTATCACCTAGATGTTTAACTTTGGCTTTCTGTTTCTTAGGTTGTGTTGTAACTGGTACCTCTACAGTGGTAGGCTCTACAGTTTCTATTTCGGTATCTAGTAAAATAGCAGGTGTAGGGGCTACTGGTGGAGTAACTATAGGCCTAGTTACTTTGTTATCAACCACTCTGCTAGAACGGAGAGTGGTGATGGCATTTAGCTCACCTACATTTTCATATTCATTACTAGTATTATCGATTACCTCAAAGGCTGTGTTTGTTGTTTTAGGATTAGGTATTGCATGACCTAGAAACACACCTTGGGGTTGGGCTTTATCTTGGGCCAACTGTTGGCTTAAATTATTAACGGATTGTAGAAGCTGTTGGTTAGATTAAGCCATGGTTTGGAAAAAATTTTGGCTTACTTGTATGAAGGTGTCAAGACGATCCGGTTGTGTGGGTGTAGTAGTCACGGGTGGTGTGACTGGAACTATCTCGCGTGAATTATTTATGGGCGGATTTTGATAGTTATTATTTATCGGAACGATACCTCTATTAGCATTATAATTATTATAACTAACTTGACCTTGTCGAGGTTGCACTTGGTTGTTATAATTATTATTATAATTACCCCGACCTCCTCGCCCTTGTCGTGGTGGAGCTTGGTTATAACCGCGGCGTTGGCCTAACATATTGATTATTGTACCCTGGAGGTGTGACGTGTTGGTTATTTCTCCAACCGAAGTTGGGATTTTGTCTCCAAAGGGCGTTAGGTTCACTATTAATGGAACAAGCCTGTTCATAGGTTATAGGACAGTGGGAGTCGGGATGCTCAGGACTCCAACAGAAACTACATAGATTTAAATTTACATTCATGACGGGGATATGCTTTTGTTGAAAAGAAATGGCCTCTACCTTTTTAGTGAGTAATTCGATTAGAGTTTTAAGCTCGGGATCGTGTTTAATTTCAAACATACCGCGCCTTAATCAGCGTATTAGAAGAACTAGCGGAGCGGTGGATATCGCCACTACCCCGAGTTGTTATTTCGCTTAGTTTGATCCTCTAAAAATTTATAAGCCTCCGAGGCTCCTTTACTTAAGAAACTACCCCCATTCATTATGTCAAGGACTTCTTTATGGTGGTGTAGAAGTCCTTTGAAAAAGGCACGAACTAACGTGTCTTTCGCTAGGTTATGATGTGGACACTCTATAAGGAGATCGGTGAAACGATTCCAAGCCTCTGAAAATGATTCATGAGAATTTTGTCGAAAGAAATGAATCTTGGAAAGCATCTCATCCGTCTTTAGGGGTGGGTAAAAATGTTCCATAAACAGCTGAACAAGTTTAGCCCACGAGTCCACAGAATTAGGCGCTTGGGCAGTTAACCAAGACGTTGCCTTATTGGCTAAAGTGAAGGGAAATGAGTTTAATTTGTTCAGCACTAACCGTAGGATGGTGGAATGTTGTTAGGACTTGTTCAATCCTACGCATGTGCTGATATGGTTTTTCATGGTCTAAACCATGAAAAACGGGTAACAAATTAAATATGTTTGGGGGGATTCGAAAATCTCCCACTAGGTCTGCTAGAATGATGCAAGATTTGGGGCTATCGCCAAGAGCTTTTGTAGAAGTCGAGAGAGGAGTCTCTCCTTCAGGCATTATATCGGTGGTGTGTGTGAAATAGTAGCTAGAGGTGTAGTGGGTGGTATACTAGATAGACTTGTTTGTTGGCGTTGTCGTGTAATTACGCTCGTGTTTTGTTCGACCGGACCTTAATCTCATACAAGGCTAAGACCAAACTTAGCTAAACACGCCAACACTCCAAACAATCTTGATATACTAGTATAAACCTCTAACAGGATATCGCGAGGTGTGGAAGAAAGGAATACCGACAAGGCCTTTGCTTTGCTTATGAATAGCGTTTTGTTTACTGGCGTGTTGAGTTGTATATAACAAGTTAGAACACCGAAAAACTTGAAAAATCGGTTCGAATCAAACTGTGGAAACCGCAAAATTCAATTTCGAGCTGGGTGCGCTCACTTTGGGCACAATGCTTTCGGTGTAAACTTTGAGTTACAGTGTTTTTTGGTCGCTGGTCGGTTTTGGCGTGGGTTTCGGCTTCGGTAACTTTCCAAGAACTTTAGCGAAGTGCGCTCCGACGCAGCAATTTTTTTTTTTTTTTTTTTTTTTTTTTTTTTTCGAGGAAGTTTAATGCTGAAAAAACAACCACAGTTAGAATCGAACAAGGGTGGGTGGGTGAAATGGGACTTTAAGAAGAGTACTTATACTACGAAAACAATGTGAAAGTGAACTAAGATGGCAGCGGCGCCATTTGATAAACGTAAAAATGATAGTTTTACCTACGAAATGAACGATGAATCTCAAAACGTAAGTAAAACTAAACGAGATTACGTGCCTAATTTATCAAAGATTTCTACTCTCAATCTATTGAACATATATAGTGGAGTAGGAAGTTCATTCCACTCCTAGTCCTTCCGCATGCTGTGTTTTCTAGTCTAATTACTCTACCCTAAGTCTAATGAGAGATTTACAAAATGATAACTAGACTATGATGCAACTACCCACAAGATGCAACTAGTCGACTATTTAAACAACTATGGGAATACTACGTCGATTCTATGATAAGAAGTTAGAGGGGGATTGATTCCACCTTAGCTCAACTTAATCCACTAACCGACGAATCGTCGTAATCCGAATTGAACTGCTTCGCAGAACAATCTGGTTATTCCTAATCCCTAATCACACATGGCATTTCTACCAATTCATAACTAGCATGTGAACGATTACACCCATTCTCATGGTGAACTAATCATTTCTAGAGTGGAAAGGAAATTACGACTATTCAACATTAACACGAATCAAGCCTTCATCAAGGCTTCGCAACCCCCTCTAATGGAGGTTTAGCCGAGAATCATCACGCTATCATTCCCAATCAAATTCAAACAAGACATGATATAAAGATTGAAACTTTGCTTATTCAAACTCAATTGGAAACTACTCATACAAAAATCTATTCAATCTAATAAAGACAAATAATTGAATCTAAGAATTGAACTAAATAAGTAAATGGAAAATGAAACTAGATTACCAAGAACACTATTTTATTAATCTAATGAATAATAAAACAATGATTCAAATACTAAATTAATAATCTACTTTGTTCTAAAGTAATTAATTAAACATGAAACTAGATCTAAAACAAGATATGAAAAACTAATTAATTAACTAATTAAAATTCTAAAACTAAGTTCTAAAACTAATTAATGGAGGCTAACTAATCCAATTTTTAATCTAGGTCTAACTATCTACCATTAACAAAGAGCTAAGCTTTTGTTTTTATATGTTTCAGATCCAAAAATCGTGTATGGGCTTGGAGCCATGTTTTGGGCCAGAGCATCAGGCCCAAAACCCAATTCTTTTAGTCCAAAAAGGCCTCTTCAACTGCAGTTGGCTTCAACAGACTTTTCGTCCACTTTTGCTCCTCTGATTGGGTCAAGGCTTAGCCCATTGGAAAGCTCTTTCCGAGCCGGTCGTTTTGACATAAGGTAGGCCCAATTCCAAGGTCTGAGTCCAAAGATACGGCCTTCGGAAGTTCTGCTGACTTTGTGTGTTGTTTCTGCCCGCGTCGACTTTTCAGCTTTTGACCGGGCTTTACAAAGGCTTTGTCTTCTTGAATCTTGGCCTTTAATCACGGAACTCCTTAGCAACCGACCTTTGCTCCTTTATCTCGCTAAAGTGGCACATTTCTACACATCATGGACTTTGAAGCCTGAAATGCATAAAAAATACGTAATCAGTATTAACTCTTAATTATTACTCACATAATTGGTCTAAAAGTATGATGGTTAAGGGGTTAAAACTACAGTTTTAGGCTCTTATCACAAGCGTTACTTAAAATCTTGAATTAATATTTAATAATGTTTTCACGGTTATTTTGGGATATGCTAACATTTATATCCATTAGAAAAGGAAACAAATATGCATAATAAATTTAAAAAAAAAAAAAAAAAAATATATATATATATATATATATATATATATATATATATATATATATATATATATATATATATTGGTAACGCGTCACATTTCCCCCTTCTTTTTTCTTATTTTTTTCGGCTAACACTTAGAAAAGGAATTCTAATCTCGCCTCTTTTTTCGTACGGTAGGAAAAAAAAAAAACCACTCTCTCTCTCTAAAGAACCCTAGCTTCTATTCACATCTTCTCCAATTTCTCATTCTCGACAAACCAAGTCAATCTCGATCTTCATAGATTCTCGATTAAAAAAGGTTACTTTTTTGTTGACTCTCTCTCATCTTGGTTGTTTGTAAACATGTTTTTGCACTAATGAGAAACTATAATGAAATCCTTGTTTTTATTTTTCTAATAGAGATCCTTATTAGTGTTTTGAGCTAATTTCAGTATTAAATAGAAATTAATACTGAAATACTCAACAGACTTCATGTTTAGAGAATACCGTTAAGTTGATTGTTGATTGTTGCTCAGATTAGTCGAATGTATGCATGATTTGATTGAGAATTCCCTGGAAAATACTGATTGATTGTATGTTAATCTATTCATAGCACCCTCAATTTGTTGTTGTCTGTGATTTGTAAGTGGGAGTAGTGCATACTAGGCAGTTGGCTTAGAGAAACAACTGTAAGATAGAATTTCTTTTAGTTAGTGATTCCATAATTATTATTTTTTATTCATTGAGAAAGAGAGATGTGTTAGTGGAGTCGTGGATACAATTTTCTGAAAATGTTGGTGTATGACACTTATCCATTGTGTATCTGTTTTTTCTCATACTTGATATGTTTCCTTTTTGAAGGGTTGACTGATTTTCTCAAAAGTTTCACTTGTTGCAGCTAAGTCTAATTTTGAGGTAAAATATTAATCTTTATTGGTTTAATAGATGTGGTTATAAAAGTTTGCTTCCTTGTAGGTTATGTACATAGCTCCTGGATTATATACTACTTGAAATGTGATAACTAGTTGTTGAGGATATAAGAATATAACTAGGTTAGACCTTTTCTTTTAGGTCGGTGCATATTTAATTGCATTAGTTGCCTTGCACTAGAATAAAGCAAATCAATAGGTAGTGCTAAAGTAGCATCTGTATTCACAAATACAATTTTCTAGTGGCTCTTTCATTCTGAAAATATGGGCGCATGACATATATTCATTGTATTTGTTAGTTTTGAGTTGTAGATATGGTGGAAATTATATGTTGCATTAAGCGATGAGCTATACACCTGCAAGATTTAGTGTTCTAACTATTGCTGCCCATATGGATTGAAAACAATGTTACCTGCATTTGAATCTTATCTTTTCAACTAAAAAAATATTTACTTGGTGAAGGGGACTGTGTATATTTCTTTAAAGAGTATTATTCCTTAGTTCTATAATAAACATGTCTGTATTTAGGATTGGATGGACTTATTTACTTGTTTTTATTTAGTTTTTTATTTTACACATGTAAAGTGTATATTATTTATATTTATGATGCCGCTTCTTTTTTGTTTTTTGTTTATACATAATTGGAAAACTAACTGATTGGTATTTATGTTGACTATTATTTTCCTTGGTTTCTAAATATAGTATAGAATGTCAAAACCAATAGACAAAGAATGGATGAGTGAAAACGAAAGAGGCGGCGTAGTCTATTCATTGGGAGTTTAGGCTTTTCTTAAATTTGCATTGTGGAAGTTGGGCTGGAAGAAGTGTCCTTATCCGTGCAAGAAGTGCTAGAATAGGTATTGGTTGACTTATAAAGAGGTTGGATACCATTTAATCTCAAAAGGTATAGAGAAGTCCTATCGTGTATGGACTTTACACGGTGAGGACTTATCTAACGCTACTGTTCATCCTCCATTGGTTGCAAATATTGGGGAAAAAACCTCGGTTGATGATGGGTTTGAGATGGGGGACACCAAGGAAGAAACCATTGGGGATGTCGGGATTGGGATTGGAAACTTTGTCGACTCTGCTTTTGGATTACACGGTGATGCGGTGACAGGTGATGGTAGTTTGGGAATTGAATTTGATGAACCTTATGTTCCTGAACTAGACTTAGGAAAGAGGTATTACGATTATAAGGAAAAAGTAACTGAAAAATTGTATCCTACATGTGAGGGTCCTGAGACAACTCTCTCAGCACTTGTAGAACTTCATAATGTAAAGAAGGAATTTGGTTGGTCTGGAACTGGTATGACAGTACTCTTATCCTTGTTGAGGTGATGGTTACCTAAAGGTAACACCCTCCCTAAGAAGTATCCAGTAATGAAGGAGATGTTGAAAGACTTAGGGATGAAGGCTACGTGCATTCATGCGTGTGAGAACAGTTGTATCTTATATTGGAAGACGAACAAAGATTTGAGAATGTCGCGAGTGCCAAGCACCAAGGTTTAAAGTTAATGAGGGGAGTAAAGGGAAGAAGAATTCCAAGGAGCCTAACAAGGTACTGAGACATTTTACTTTAATTCCAATACTCAAGCAGTTGTATACTATACCGTGGATAGCGCATGAGATGACATGGCATGCATGAGCAAAGACTTCTGCGGCTTATATGCGTCATCCAATTGATTCAGGTCAGTGGAAAATTTGTAAAGAAAAGTGGCCAAACTTTGCTAATGAGCAGCGCAATGTTTGGCTTGCAGTTGCAACCGATGGGTTTAATCCGCGTGGCATTCAGTCTACTAGTTATAGTTGTTGGCCTGTTATCACTGTGCCTCACAATCTCCCCCCTTCTATGTGCATGAAAGCAGAGTTTCAGATGTTGTCTTTACTTATACCCGATCCAAAGGCACCAAAAGGAGACATCGATGTTTTTCTTGAACCATTGTACGATGAGTTGAAAGAGTTGTGGAAAGGAGTGCCGGCTTATGACATGAACAAAAGAGAAAACTTCACTTTGAAGGCTATGCTAATATGGGGTATCCATGATTTGCCTGCATATAGAAACTTAGCGGGCTGCGTAACACATGGTTACAAAGCTTGTCCTATTTGTGGTGACAATACTTCTTCCATATATTTGAAGTCTAGTAGGAAAAATGTATACTTAGATTACCATATATTCCTTAAAGGTAACCACCCGTTCAGGAACGGCAAATACTTGGGACTAGTGGGTAGCAAGAAAGAAGAGCGTAGAACTCCTCCTCAACGATTAAATGGCGATGTACTTTTGCAAACATTGAGTTATGTGAAGTATAAACCTGGTCAGAAGTGGAAGAGAGGTGGTCAAATTGTGGTTGACAACAATGAAGGTAATGAAGTTACATCGGCATGGTATAGAAAGTCCATATTGTTTTTCCTTGTTTACTGGATCTATCACAAAGTTCGTCATGTTATTGATGTGATGCACATTGAAAAGAATGTTGCAGAGCACATACTAGACACGATCCTTAATAAGAAAGACAAATCGAAAGATACAGTCCAAGCACGAGAGGATATGAGGGAACTTGGCATACACCGGGATCAATGGATGGAAACTGACCCTGCAAGTGGGAAACAAGTTAAACCTACAGCACCGTTCTTCCTAGATAAGGCAAAGAAGATGGATTTCCTTAAAACTTTGAAAACTTTGAGGCTCCCTTTAGGTTTTTCATCTAATCTGAGTAACATTATCAGTCTTGATCCACCCGGTTTGCTTGTAATAAAGTCACACGACTATCATGTGATTATGCAATATCTTTTGCCCGTGCTACTTCAACATGCTTTTCCAACTCATCCTGATTTGCGGAAAGCTCTTCATCAGATAAGCTTATTTTTTAACCTTTTGTGTTCAAAAGTTGTAATTCGGAAAGAAATCCAAGATGCCAAGTACATGGTTATAGAGGCGTTGTGCGTGCTGGAAAAGTACTTTTCACCATCATTTTTTGATATTAGCATTCACCTTGTTGTGCATCTAGCTGATGAGGCATTGATGTGTGGACCAACTTGAGATCGTTGGATGTATCCGTTTGAGCGGTAAATAATTCTTCTTTCAATCCCAATTTTTTTTCCTTGCTTTTAAATAAAATTAATAAATGCATTCATGGGTTTATCACTTAATTAGGTCAGTGAAGGAGTGCAAAGATATACCCAGTAACAAACGATTTGTTGAAGGATCGATTGCAGAGTCGTATCTTGTCTCAGAGTCTGTTAGGTATGCAATGGAGTACATTCCAAATTCACAGCCCAAGAATCACAAAACCACTGGTCAAGTGTTTCTAGATGAAAATGATGAATATAGCGATGAGGGTTCTGTGCTTGAAGGTAAAGATGTGATTTTGTCAAAGGAGCAATTTGTACAAATCTGTAGATGGCTACTTTTCCATTTGGAAGTCGATGGACTTGATGATCACTACAGGTGTTAGTTTTTGGCATGAATGTTTACTTCCCTATTAATAAATTCACACATATATACTAACTTCTTTGAATAAATTGTAGTGAGTATCGTGAATCTTTGCAATCTAGTTCCCGAGGTAGCAGAAAAGGAATAGCAAAGACAGAAATAAAGATACAAACAAATTTTATCAACTGGTTATATAATAAGGTTTTTGTTAATTAGGATAGTAAGTTATGCTTTTATGTTATTTTCACTTTTTGAATTGTGGTATGTTCTCTCTGTAATTGTTGGAGAATGGCGACACTTCATCTGAATTGTGGTTCTTTGCTAGAGGGTTATTATTCAAAGCTAAAACTTTTCAAAAGTATCGCATCAATGGTTATGTATTTTCTAATAAGTCTCACGATGAAACCATTCTTACGCAAGACTGTGGTGTTTACATGAGTACAATTACTACATTTACATCAAGTAGGAAAGATAAAAATCCTATCGATGCGTCTGCTAGGTGGTATGGAGTCATCAAACAGATACTAGAGGTGAATTACACAAATTTCAAGGAAGTGGTGTTTTATTGTGACTGGGTTAGGATGGAAGATAAGACCAATAGATGTAAGCTATGCCCAGACTCTAACTTGGTGGTGGTAAATTTTAATCGGGCCAAGAGTTCCGACAAAATGTTAGATGAGCCGGCCATTTGTGCCAAAGAAGCCCATCAAGTGTTCTATTCAAGGGATTTGAAATATCCTGATTGGTGGGTGGTCATACATTCACCAAGACGAATGACTAGCGAAGTGGACAAGCTAGAAGCACCAGAACCAGAAGACTTCCAATCTACTCTTGCATAGCAACCTCATTTGAGATCATTGTTAGAACCATGTCGTTGATTGTAGTGTGCAATAATTTTGAAAATATGTTCAAATGCCTGCCTTCCTTTTTTGTTGATCATCTTAAGATTTTCTAGTAGTTTGGAAAATTAATTTTGGATATTATGGTTAATTTGATAGTGCATATTCTTTTATTTCTTTTCGTTCTTTTTGAATAATTGGTTATGTCATATTTTAAGTGTTATGAAATCCTTAATAATTTATTTTCAAATGTTGTTGGAAATTATTAGGCTATTTTTAAATAATGGAATCAGGTGGTACAACTGCACACCCTAGTGCATCAGATGCCTCTTCTCCCATAGGTCAATGTATTTCTCAGTCATCCAAGAAGACACAATTAATGGGTCCCTGCGGGAAAGTGCTTGTTGAGTTATGGTCCAATGGCCAAATTGTTGGACAAAATGTAAGCAAGTTCAAAACTGCAATAGGGAACGAAGTGAGGCTTAATATCCCTATCAACACCAAGGATTGGAGACTAGTGGATGATGGCTTTACGGATGCAATTTGGAAAGCCTTGACAGTAATTATTTTTATTTATTTATTTAATGTGTTAATTAAATAATCAACTTTACCATTCAACTATGTCTTAATATATTGTTTCTTATCAATTGTACTCATGATAGGAGGAATTCGAATTTAATGTCGAAAACTTTGAAGCTCGTCCGTTGGTCGAGACAAATTATTCTCAAAAACTTAGGACACGTAAAGTTTACATATATGTCAAAGTTTTTGGAGAAAGTTTGAAAACATTGAAGCGACTAAGGCAAACTGCCCACCGCTATTAATCCAACTCTTTGGGTAGATTTTGTCGACTATAAGCTTCAAACTAAAGTAAAAGAAAGGAATGCGAAAAATGCAGCAAATAGGGCCATGAATACTATTGGTAGTACTAATGGTAGGAGAACCTTCTCCCAAAGACATAAATAACTGCACGTATCATTTTCTAAATTATTAAGCCTTTTGATTATGTATATAGATATGAATACTATTGTTGTCCTTTTTGAACCACTATTACTAAGCAATGATTATTTGCCTCAGAAGCAACAACAAAACCATCAAGCAAAAATAACTCGAGTTGATGATTGGCTTAAGGGCCGTGAACGCAATGATGGAACAGTTTTGGAAAGTGCTCGGGAAAAATATGTGAGTAGAAGTTTTACTGCTATCTATTTGATAACTTCAGTTTTTTATTTCTACCGGGTATATTTTGGGCTATTTGATTGCTCTTTTTAAAAAACAAATAAATGCAGGATCAAGTGAAAGCAGTTAAAGAAAGAAGATTAGCATCTGGAGAGACTGATACGGGAGACATCGACTCCGATGCATTGGCTGAAGTACTTGGCAAGGATAAGAAGAACCGTGTTCGTGGAGTTGGTTTCTAATATCACTAGGAAGCAACTACAACATGCTGCTGTCGCAAGCGCTTTACTTAACCAAATGGCTACTACATCAGTTGCAAAGGTTGAGGCCGATGTGGCTACATTTAAATCAAAGGTCAAGACAGACATGTCTGAGGTAAAATCAATGCTCAAGGTCAGTTTTTTCTTGGCAATTACTGTTAATGGTTAGAGTTAGTAATATGTAATCCACACTTTAAAATTATCATGTCATCATCTATACCCACACAGGTTCTCCTTCAACAACAACTAGGCAATACTATGGCAGGTAATAATGTGACAGCCAATGCCAAACCACATATGAGTGTGGCTACACCCAGAACTGAAATTGGTTCTAGTTCCGCTCAACGCCATTCTCTAGCAACCCCTCAGAACTTGACTCCTGCTTTTGGGTCACTTAAACAACCTAGAGTCACATTACTAGATAAGTTTGGTACAGAAGTTGCTAAAGGGTCTATTGATGTAAGTGCAAAAATTTGTCATGGCAGAATTCTGGTTGGTGGAGAGAGAAGAGTGTATATTGATGAAGTAATGGTTCTTGATGCTGCTGTTTATGATGGTCCACAAGATGGTAATGAAACTTTTAATGCTTGGCTTGAAGGAGGGTATATAGCTTGGCTTGATGGGGGATTGAAGTATGATTAATGTTTGTAGGTTTTAGACTTTTTTTGGATTCTCTACTTTTTGCTCTTCCTTCTTTAGTTTAAGCTCAAGACATATATTTTTATGTGGTTGTGGTTGCCATGACTTGGAACTTTTTGGGTGTGTTGTCATGCCTTGAAATTTTTATGTGGTTAGTCTTGTGTAGTTGTAATAATATAACAAACTCTTTAGCTGTCAAATCTTTTTATTGGTTTTATGTCGTGACTTGCCTTGTTATAAACAAACCAAGGCCTTTTGTGTATTTAAGTTTTTAGTGCATATGGCAGATGTCGAGATACTTGGACCAATTAGTAGTCAGCCGGGGGATGCGTAAACCCCTAGTTAGTTTTTGTTTATTTTCTTCTTCTATTTTCTATTAGCTATTTTAATATGAAGTTCTTATTTTCATTTATATCACTAATAAATGTGTAATTTTTTGATGCATGCGAGGTTCCTAATGTTGGAGAAATGATGTTGAGTGTCAACCTTCCAACACAAGTAATAGTTTTTTTCTTCGAACACAAGAAATCAAAATTCTCCGTACTCGTCTTATCTATATCAGAATCTGTATTGGGCCGATAGTGGTGACTTAGTGGCTATTGCTAGCGACGCATCCTTCTACATCCTGAAGTACAGTGTAAGGACTCTCTCCTCTCTCTGCTTGTGTTTGAAGAGTTTAATTTTTAGTGCATTTGATGATGATGACAGGGCAAGTTTCAATTTCAATTAAAACCCTAATTTCAATTGTTTATGGGATAAAGTCATTTCAGAATTTTAGAACCACGCATGAAAGTCAACGAGCGTGATAACAGAAGGTCTCCACATCTTGACCAAAAAGTCGAGTGTGAGAAAGAGAGGGAAAATTAATCATGGACACGAACGCAGGTGAATTTAATTAAACATTCATTGATTTTTTTTTTTTTTTGACACGTTACAATTCCTGATTCAATTTTTTTTTAAAAAAAATTTCAACTTGTAACTTTCAAACTATGGTTCAACCGAACACATTACACTGTGATACAAAGCTCAAGATTGAAACAAAGAAAGTAAAGGGGATATAAAAATTTGAAACTCCCTCTTCTATATCAGTCTACATTGTATTTTTTCTGCTCACAGCAAATTCCATGAGGTATCAAGACTTCATAAATGCAACACTAATCCACATTATGAAACCCTGGGAGAAGAGAAGTGATGAAGCCAACAATGATAGTCTGAATCTCCTTTACAATTACCCTCCTGTTAAAGCCGTTTTGTTCATCAGGTTCCACCTGGTTATCATTTTCAACTGATCGATTTTCATTCTCTCCCTGATTCTCATCTCCAGGTTGTCCCTCAACTCGAGCAGCGTTTTAACCATCTGGCCTAGCAGCACCAAGAGCATTCTCAGCCCTAACAGGAGGTTGTGGTTGTGGAGGTGCCGCTGCCCTATGCATGCCTTGTGAAAGCCACCGTATCAAAGGAGTGAGAGCTCCACCGATAGAAATAAAACGGTCTTTGTGAAAACCGTAAGTGGCAAGTCTCTGTTTTTGATCCATCTTGGTTGAACGCGAAAAAATGACAAAGAACCAACTTCAGTATCAAGAACAAGTCAAGTTGGAATGCGAAGTGAAATCTCCTTACACCAACTTGTCTTTGTGGTGCATGTTGTTGCCGCCCCTCTTGTCCATGCTCGTCAGTCATCGCTCCATCCTCAGCAGTAGTTCTCCTTGTGGGTATAGTGTAGTTAAGAGGAATTAGTGTGTTGGAAGGAATTCCAGACATCGGAGGCATAAATGGGAAAGTGGGCATAGCATAAAGACCAGCACCAAGGTTAGTCTGTTGCTCTTGATTTTGCATAGGAATTAAACATGTCACAAATGCAGGGCACATGATTGGAAACATCATCTTGATATCACCATTAGGAGATGTTGGGAAACCAGCTGGCACCTGAGACTGCTTTGTTGATTTGGGTATTGAGGACGAAGAATTTGCTTCCGTCGTCGCCATTATTATTGCTAATTCAATTGATGCTTACCATTTTTTCAGATTCAGTACTGCAGTTTCTGGGACACATTCCGTTGCTACAAAGACTCCCTAGTTCATCTCTCAAGAAGATTGCACGTGTTGTTCATTTCAAACATTTCAATAAGAATAGAGAAAAACAATAAAATTTAGATTAATTTGTTTTGAATTTGTAACTGTTTGATTGGGATGTTGTGTTGTTGTAGACCACAGTGATCTCATTGTTCGAGAAGGAGATAATGGGGATGGAACTTACTTCATATGGGATGGAGAGGTAACATGTTGTTGTTTATTGATGTAACTGTTCAAGTTTATTGATGTTACTAAATCAATGATCTTGTAGGTACTGTAACTCCTGTTCATGAGGCAGATGTAATTGTTTTGTCTAAGGTATTTACTTTCTTAAATACAAGTGTTATTATGTCAATTTTAGCATATTTACACCCCCCCCCCCCCTGCACACACCGAAAAGCAAGGACGAGATAGATTAGATTCTGATGCATTGTAATTTGATGATGGCAGCTCACCTGCTTGGTGCTGCCTAATAGATACAGTTCTTTAATGAAGCCAAAATCGATATGGAATGTTGATGATACACTATGCTCAATGTTGGAACATTTACTGCATTTGAAGCCAATAGACGTAAGTTTCATTATTCGATTCTTTTACCATCTCGGTATTAGGAGAGGATACTAAAAAAACCACAATCTAATTAATTCATATATTAGATGAACACAACTTTTTCATGAGTAAGATAGAATTTACCAGTATTGTAATTTGTACTCATCCTTTTTGTTTCTGTCTTTTTTAAAGTCAACACTTTTCATGGATTCACTTTTTGAGATGCTCCGAGGTTTGCACAAGTTTTTGGAGGACAACTGGTTGGGCAGGTCTGTTCTAGTCTTCGTTTTTGTTACTTCAGTTTGTCTCAACTCTGTATATCTCTCTTTTCAATCTTATCTTTTGGAGTATAGTCTGATCTAAGAAGAAACTCGGTATTAAAATTTAAAAACATGCAAGTAGCTTTCAAAATCTAACAAAGAAAATAATCCATTTTCCATCTAAGAACCGAAAATTTTGATATAAAAATACTTAAACTTGTTGAAGAGTTAACTTTCACAAGAATGACAACTTCAGCTCTTGAATGGACACAATAAGATTCTTTTTGAACCTTCCTTTAGAGTGCCTCCCATTTCTTTCAAATCTTAGATCAGGAACAACTACAAATGCAACAAACTCTTTTTTTGCTTTTATCTGCAACAAAATCCATTTTAGATCATCCGCCAAATATTTGTGGCAGAAACAAAGAGATCCTTAAAATGGAAGAAGAATACCATACAGATCTAGTAAACTATAGTGAGCCAGTAGTAGATTTAGTGATTCTTTGCATAAGGTGCACATGGCAGCGATAATTTCTCAAATGAATTTGCCTCAGTGATCAACGCTACCAATACATTAATATCTAGTTGATGTTTTATTAATAGATAGTTTTTTTCGCAGAATTCTTAATGCACTGTATCTCTAAAATGTTCTACGATTTGCAGGCCTTGGCTGCAGCATCAAAGACTGTTGATTGCCTTAAGTTTGTCCATAGTTTGCAGAGTTGTTTTCTTCTTGTTGGGGATCTTAAAGGTGAGTGCATTTTCTATGTCTTAAATCAAATAGTCACCAGGGACGCCGTCACCAGCCGGTGAGATAGCATCAGTAGCTGTTTATGATGGACTGTAGTATCTTATTGCTTCCCTGAGCCACATTTTATAAGCAAAAATGACCCCATCAATGTGGTCCTTTTCAAGATGTTGCTTTCAGCACTATTATTGGAGCTACCGTGCACCATTCAAATCAGAGTACGTGCTTTCTGTGACAATAATGAGATTATAGGTCATAATCCCAGTGCAAAAAAATTGGTCGGCATAAGTAGGTGTCTACTTGTAACCCTTGTGTGGTTCATGAATAAACCTTTATTTATTTGTATCTTTAACATAATCTTGACTTATTTCTTTCACTTGTAGTCAAAATTGGACGGCTTGGCTACCGGGTAACTAAGCAATTTGATCTGGAGACAAAGCAGCGGTCTCTTCTCTTCCAGGTGTTTATCTTTGTCTAATACCATCCGTTTAGTTAACTTCTATGACATTTTTTTACCAGTATTCCATCCTAATGCCTTTGTCAAAAAACATTTTAATAGAGCTAGTAAAGTCACAAAAACCATTGTGGGTTAGCTTGAAGTGATTTGTATGGGCATAAAGTATGCCTTCGTCTATAGAAATTAGTTGTTCTTATCCATAAGCTTTATTCAAATAGTGGTCTAATAGTTGAGGAAGTGCTACTACAAGAGCTGACATTAGCCCACCACACTAACCAACTCATCATTTCTTCAGTTCTTACAACCTAATGAAAAGTTTCTTAAGAAATTTTGTAATGTTTCTCTCACTTTTTTCAGTTCTTGCCAGGCTTTGTCAAATAAGGGGTGATATCGTGGGAAAAGTTATGGGAATTGCAGATGTGCACCCCTGAAACTGATGGGGGAACACTCGAGAGAGCAATAACAGGCGAGCAGTGACGACCAATACAATGGAATATTCTATGACGGCATATTAGACATCCCAAAATTAGGTTATGTGAAGTCATTTCTATATAAGTTTGATTTGTAAATTGGGATTTTGATTGGTGTCTATATTTTTATACTAATTAATGTTTAATTGATTAATGGTTTTGTTTTTTGTTATTATATGTTGATTAAGTTTGTGGAATGTGATATCTCTATAAGATGGAATATTCATATGTGCTAGAGTTAGATGTGCAGGGTGAATTTTTTTTGACATTTTGACCTGGAAAATAAATAAATATTTATTTATTTTTACTAACAAAACTTTAGTAACGGATATATCCGTTACAAACATCGATATAAATAGCAAGTGACACATCTATTACTAACGGATATATCCATTACACTAATCGATATTAATAGCAAGTGGCACACCTATTACTAACAGATATATTTGTGACATATGAAAATTGATTTCCCACTAGAAAAGTAACTAAAGAAATGCCAAACGTTACTAACACTTACATCCGTTAGAAATGAATAGATTCAACAATTGGCTATCCGTTACAAAGAATTATAGTAACGGATATAAGCGTTACTAAGATTCATTTAAGTAACGATTATATCCGTTACTAAATTTAGCCTAAGTGACTATAACACCCTAGAGTTAACGGATATAAGCGTTAGTAAAAATATAAGTAACGGATATAGCTGTTAGTAAACACCTTTTCTAGTGTAGTGGGTGTTTGGTTATTTGTCGAGAATTGTATTGTATTGTAGTCGGGTGGGTTGCGATTATGTATATGTAAAGACTATGGTTGTTTTGGAAACTTATATACTTATGTATGTTGTCAGTAATGAATGTGTGTTTCTTAGATTTTGAATTTGGTTAATAATGTTGCAGACATGTCTCCAAATATGAAATGTCATCAATTAATTTAGGGAACATTCAGATACATTATTTTGGAACTGATAGCTTCCTGACAAGTTTTGCTAGATCAGTTACATTGCCCTCTATTTGCATCTTAACAAGACTATCAATACATAGCTTCAGTTTACCCTCTTCTTCTATTGGCTTCTTCAATTTACCCTCTTCTTCTGTTGGCTTCTTCAGTTTACCATTTTCTTCTTTTTGCTTCTCCAGTTCATCAAACCACTTAAAGCCACTGCATATTGGTGATCCCTTACACCTAAGAAACCTTTTTCCCATGTTGTGTTCCTGGCCACTCTTCCTAACTACTATGGTTAGCTTGCAACCAGGGTAGACACATGGATAATCTAGCCATTTGCACTGGTACTTCCAATGATCCGATTCTCCACAGTTAAAACAACCTCCAAAACCTTCATTATTGTCACCTGATGCTATTCCTCCCTGATATTAAAACAGAAAAACAAACAAAAACTTAATTTGTATAAACCCCTTTTAATTTGTATAAACCCCCAATTTTTTTACTTTCATTTGTTTTGACTCCTAATTTGGTAGAGGCACACTTCATCCACAAAAGGAGATGAGGAAGTCTGTTATAACTTATAACAGATGCAAAACAAGTTCAAAAATTACTAACCTGACTTGATGAGGCACTTCTAGAACCATCACCACCCATCTTCTCCGAAAACATAAAAGAAACGAGATTGGAGATGAAAACAAGAAAATTGGAGACTAATGAACTCAATTTATAGTGGTTACATCACGAAGGGTAAAATTGGTATTTCACGTATAGTTAAACTTGTTAGAGTCAACTTAATTCAATGACTCTTTTTTAGGGGCATTTTAGGCAATATAGCAAATATGGATGATTTCTGAACGGAGCCAGGATAGAGTGGGGGAGCTTTTGTGATGATTCAAAATTTGGAGGGTAAACACAATAGCATTTCATAAAATGGGGGTTTTCACTAATAAACCCTACATTTCATAGTCTTGACTCTTGATAAGTTGATATATGGTTGAACTGCCTTTACTTTTAAACTTAAAAACAATTAAACTAAAATTAACTCTTAAGCACTCACTCTGAACATTCTCCCATGTATGAGTTGGTCTGGTATAAGAAGCGCGTGTTTAAGCAAACATTTGGTTCTTAAGCTAATATTTGATCGTGACTTATGGTGTTGAATGCAATGCATGCTGCATCAAATATAGAATTATTAACTGACGCAGTTCTTTCCTCAAAACAAATACCATATTTCCACTCTAAATGTCTTTCTTAAGTCTTAACATATCCAAATTTGCCACTTATAGAACCAAATTCACTTCCACATATTTAAGGGCTAACAAAGTGTTTACCTAACCATGGAATTGAAGGTACTAAGGTACTTATTTCCGTGGATTTTTATATCTGTGTGGAAAATGTAGGAATAGCCGAATGGTAGTATTAGGGTCAATGCTCCAAGTTCAATTGATTTGATGCATGCATTCAAATCCTTCATTGAGTAACAAATTTGGCCAACCACTTCATTGACTCGAATGTGGTATGGTTACACGATTCAACGGAATGATCGACAAAATTGTAAACAGCTCCGTGACAATATTAAGTGCCAATTGTGTCAGTGCATATGTTCTTTTTCATGGCCTGCCTGTGATCTGTGTTGCTACATTTGTAGGCCTGAAGGCCAATTTCTGAAGCAAGTGTTGGGCCACCTGGATATCACTCGAGTAAGAAAAGTTCCCTGAAATATGAACACCTGAAGCCCACGAGCCCTTCCTAATCCGTTGAGACGGGCCCCATGTGTACCAGTATATCAGTTCGTACTTTGTAAGTTCGTAGTCCTCGAAATTGGGGAAAAAGTGTGAATTATTAAGGTACACTAATTACTAAGTTAATCCCAAAAAATTCCATGTATATCAACTAATAAACTATTATTTATCTTAATCATTTTATAGACCTTGAGAGTTGAGACATAGTCATTTCGTTCACTTGCTCCATCCACAGACCACAATGCTGCATAAAGTGATAATGGGTCATGCTTTTGATGTTAATGAGGTTCTTGTATTCACATTGACAAATGTTCTTCTAGATCTAGACATAGGAAATAAACTACTGTTCAGAAATTTACACAAAAAATTACCAAAAAAAAAAAAATTACACAAAAGTTTTGAATTTCCAAGTGTCTTCCCTGAATCTCCCGCAATGTTTCAGGATAAGCCAAAATTTTGAATTCTTAACTCGTTAAAACATCTCAAAATTGTGAACTCTATGTTACTTGGATACAATTTAGTCAATCACTCAGAAATTGCGCCGATTCATTTTCAATTATCAGGTGTTTAGAATCTTTCACTTAGTTTAATACTTTAATAAGCGTGCTTAGAATGTAGGACCATAAATGGGAAAATGAAGCCTTTTGTGGGTCTCATCGTGCACGCCCGACATTTAGATTCCAAATAGATCGGCTTAAAATCAGTATTTGTAGCAAAATGCCACCACGGCCAAAAAAATATCGCATGATCTTCAACATTTATCACCTAAATTGTTCAATGTATTCCTGGGCTGTGGTGGCCATTTGCTGCAAAAAATACCAATGCCTCGACACTCGACAGAACTCAGTCACAGAAGATGAGAACATATATATCAGACAGCGCGAACCGTATATTGGAATTTTGGACTTAGTAGTAGACTAGTAGCCATTAGCTTAGTAGGGAGCTGCAGTGTTGAAATTTTGAAAACCAAGCCAAAAAACAATAACAGCTATTTAGCTTGAAATGGCTGGACATGATGATTCATGATTGATTAGACAGCAATGATTTACAGCACGCAATTCCCTCTCAATCACACTCCCCACTCTGCTTTCTTCTGTTCCCTTTTCCTCTTTTCTCAGTTTCTCTGCAACAAAACAACAACCTCTTTTCTCAGTTATTATACCCTGCATTTCTCCAAGAAACAAAATCAAAATAAAACCGTTTGAAGGAAAACCCACATTTCATCAACATCAATGCAAGCTATGGAGGAAGCTTCATCACCATTGCCCCTCCCACAAACTCTAAAAGAACATCCACAAGCCTCACCAAAGCCTTACAAGAAGAGCTTTGTTTCTTCATTAATTGATGCTACTTCATTCAAGTCACCTTCTTTTAGAGAGGACACTTATGTTATATCTAAGCTGAAATCCCCAGAAGCAAAGGCTTTGTATGAACTAAAAAAGAAGCTTTCTAGTAGTTCTAATGAGTCTGCTTCAATGTGGGGTGTTTCTCTTTTAAGTGGAGATGAAAGAGCTGATGTTATACTTCTAAAGTTTCTTAGAGCAAGAGACTTCAAAGTTTCTGAGGCATTCACCATGTTAAAGAAATGCTTAACTTGGAGAAAAGAGTTTGGTGCTGAAAATATAAGTGATGATGACTTGGCGTTTAAGGAACTTGAAGGGGTCGTTGCTTACATGTATGCTTGTGATAGAGAAAGTCATCCAGTATGTTATAATGCGTATGGAGTGTTTAAGGATAAAGACATGTATGAACGAATTTTTGGCGATGAAGTGAAGCTTAAGAAATTTCTTAGATGGAGAGTTCAAATTCTTGAAAAAGGGATCAATCTTTTGGATTTCAAGCCAGGTGGAGTGAACTCAATTATTCAAGTTACTGATCTCAAAGATATGCCCAAGAGAGAACTGAAAGTTGCTTCTACCCAAATTCTGTCTTTGTTTCAAGATAATTATCCTGAAATGGTTGCTAGAAAGGTAAGTGCTGCTTTTTGAGATTGAATCTGCTTAGAATCTCAGTGTTTCTAATCTGAGTTTTGGTGATGCAGGTTTTTATTAATGTTCCATGGTACTTTACTATGTTGTACTCCATGTTTAGTCCTTTCCTTACTCAAAGAACTAAGAGCAAGTTTGTGATTTCTAAGGAAGGGAATGCTGCTGAGACCCTTTACAAGTAAGTTAATCATTGCCGGAAATTTTAAAACAAATTTGTAGCTTCCACCATGTTGTATTGTTTAAAAACTAAGAAGAAGATTTTGAATGGTCTTGGTAGTTTGGTCATTGGTGGTAGGGTTGCTATTTCTTTAACTTGAAACATTCCTTGTCCACTTCCTTTTCAGATACACCCACTTTTTGAATTTGAAAGATCTTCCTATTAATGAATTTACATTACTTAATTATAATTTGTAAACCTGATTGGGATTTTAAATATTGTTGCTCTAGCTTAATTTTGCTACTCTTTTTTTAGTTTATGTAATTAATCTAAATTTATCAATTGTTGGTGATTAGGTTTATAAAACCTGAGAATGTGCCAATCCAGTATGGTGGACTTGGTCGCCCAAACGAACTAGAGGACGGTCCGCCTAAACCAGCATCCGAGTTTAATGTCAGAGGAGGAGAGAAAGTGAACCTTGAAATTGATGGAATTGAGGTATTCATGTGTTAAAAATGTTAATTTGAGTTCTGTACATTAAGGTTAAATGCAGACATAATAGCACCCAAAACACCTTAGGCTTGGGCCAAATGGGTGCTGCCTGCACCTTTTACTTCATAGTTTTCGATTGATTCTAATTTGAAAAGTGAGTTGGGTTAAGTTAACTGACCACCTTTGATTGTTTTGAATTGTTGCATTGTTTTTAGTGTGGTGCAACAATAACTTGGGACATAGTGGTGGGAGGATGGGAAGTGGAATATAGTGCTGAATTCATACCAATTATGGAGGGAAGCTACACTATTGCCATAGAAAAGCCAAAAAGGATTGATACACTAGAAGAACCAATTCACAATTCTTTCACTCCTAGAGAAGCTGGTAAGATGGTTCTCTCAATTGATAATACAAGTTCTCGGAGAAAAAAGGTTGCTGCTTATAGATATTTTGTACGCAAATCGGTATACTAAACACAATTAGTCTTAAATAAATTCCCCATTTTGTGTTTCACAATGGCGGTAGAGATAAATGCTTAGATGTAAAACTTGGTATTACATTACGCACTTCTATAGTAGCTATTTGTTTGTTAAGTTGGAAATTTATGTTTAAGAGAATCTAGTAATCTAGTATCATGTTTATTTGGTTTTGTTAAATGTGAAAATTATGTTTAGGAGAATCTGGTATCATGTTTTATTGTTTCTCTGAAAAAATGTTTTCTTAAATGAGCAAATATGTAATGGTGAACTGTCTATGTGTTAGGCTAAGTCTAATAGTGTGGCAAAATATCAAATACGACGAAAATTGTGATTCAATGGTACGTTAAAATACTAACTCGCCAACGTTATTTGTATAAGTTTATTTATCTATACAGCTAGTTTTAACAATATAATGTATGGTCTGCACGGCAGTAGAAATGGGAATTACATTTGTATCTTTATTATTTTATGTGTATACTTAAGAAAAAAAAAACAAAAAACCAAATGGGAAAGAAAAAAAGGACAAAATGGAAAAATGAAAGAATGAAAACAAAAAATCCATGGTTTTGGGAGTGGCGGTTACGGAGTCGTTTGGTGTGGTTTGTTAGTTGTGGACTATACAACAATCTCGATCTCGAGAAGAAATTTTCCCATCCAACGGCTATTTGCCTTGATCTCTTCAAATTTTTTGAGAGAATTATCTCTCCTTACCGGATCTAGTTTTTCGTTTTTTTTGGTTTGTTTGGTCTGTTAATACTTGGATCACCTTATTTTCTCCGTTCTGACTTCTGAGAGGTTAAATAAAGAAAATCAGAAGCAGATTGACCTAACACGTTTGGAATCTCTACAAATTGGGCTCATACTCCAAAACAAGTCCCTTTCCGTTGAAAAATGTGGTGCATCACCTGATCCCAATACCCAGCCATGAACTTGTTGTGTGGACTGAATGATGAGAAGCATGCTGTAGCCTGTAGTGTTTGCGTATAAAGAGAATCATCGGTAGCCTGTAGGGTCTGACGGTCTGTACTATGTAGTCTTGACTTTTAGGACAGACAGTCACAGTGTCGTTAGTGTCGCTTTCTAGGAAAGTTGAATCTTAAGTTACGGAAGAATGTATGACAATTTCACAGTTCACACCTTTAAATTTCAAATCCAATTCGAAATTCCGATACCGATCAGTCAATCAGGCTATTCCGCCTATTCAAAGATCTAGGATTCCACATTCCAGGCCTCTAGATTATACAAGTCTCGTTTAGTTTGATCAGTTTGAGACTTTGAGTGATGCTTACGTTCACGAAAAAATGAGTAATTGGTAGTGCATAGGCAGTGTGCAAGGCTAGGCTTTCAATAGTTACCCAGCATAAAAAAGGCTTTCAATAGCCTATCACTAAAAAAAAAAATCATGATTTCTTGTGTTTGTCTTTGGGAATGGTCCAGCGTAAGGACCAAAATATTGAATTCGGAGAATATCATCTACTAAAAAAACGAGATATATTGGAAATATCAGATATCTAATTTTTTTTTTTTTTGTTGAACAGTCAAAATTTTGTTTTGTATATCGATATATCGAAAAATATTAAAAATATTGTCAATATATATAAAAATCGGTCAAAGTCAATAATTTATATCATATATATCAATTAATATATATTGATATTTCAAAAATTGCGATATATATTGGCAAAACAGGATTTAATATTTAGTGGAGATATATCGAATATTTTCATCTTGTGTACCCAAAAAACGAAATATATCGACGATATCTCAGAAATCTTGACAATATTTTGGGCCTTGGTTCAGCGGACCTAAATAAATTTCAAACACAGACAAACACTCAATTGAAAACTTTTTAGCCCAATAGCTGTACTTAACACAAAAGATGTAGTTCACATTCACAATTACATAGTTGTGGACTTCTGGGCTCTGGCAAAGTTGGAACACAAAATTAGGCCCATAGACATAAATTGACTAGTAATTTCGACTACAGTATTGGTGAATAGTAATTTCGGTTTTAGGACAAAAATGGGATACTATCATTAATAATTTCGATTTTAAGACATTTTCGGGCTGACGTCAGCAAGTTATTTTTGTTTAATCCCAATTATGACCTTCTCCATCTAGCAAAAAAAATCTCCAACTAGAAACTAGTAAATATTTTTGAGATCTAGTTGTTTCCATCTTTGAGCTGATTGATTTGTGTGTTGTGATTAGTAATTTAAGATATGAGAAAATATTTACATTCTTCTCCATTTAAAAAAAAAAAAAAAAAAACAAAAACTTCAACAAAAAACTTGTAATTTTTTTTTTTTTGAGATATAACTGTTTCTATTTTTGAGCTAGCTAATTTGTGTGTTAAGTTGTGATTAGTGCTATAAGATAAAAGAAAACATCTTATTCTCTTATGACAAACTTATTTTACAATGTACTTTTTCACTTTTCAATTCTAGGTTATTATTAATTTAATAATAATTGGGTTGACTTTGACACCGGTTCGACATAAGCAATTGAACAACAATTGAATTTCCTCCTAAAATCCTTCAATCAATCAATCGTGTGATTTTTCTCGATTTCAATATTATTGTCGACGATGATATTTTTAAGTTGGGACTTGAGACTAGTAGTCCGATACACATGCAAACACCACTATGCATGTGTATACCAACATGTACATACTATTATACATATGTATAACACACATGCAAATACTAATATGTATGTGTATACCACACATGTACACACCATTATACATGTGTACACACCATTTTTAAGTTGGGACTTGAGACTAGTAGTCCGATACACATGTAAACACCACTAAGCATGTGCACAACACACATGCACTGCATGTGTATACCACATATGTGAGAAAGAGAGGAGATATATAAAGAGGAGAGAGTGAGAGGGCGTGAGGAGAGAGTGAGAGACATCAAAGACCAATTTTATGTACAATCTTTTATTGGCTTTTAAGCGTTGCGTCACACGCATAATATACATATGTACTAAAGACTAAATTTATGTACTAAACTTTCACATGCATACTACCAGTTTGCATGTGATTTTCTTTCTACCTTGCATACGCATAATATTACTTCTTTCACTCTACTTATTCCTAGTAGGTAATTATTTAATTTTTTTTTTCCTACTTAAAGACTCCAAAATTTTATTGGCTTCTAAATGTTGCGCCGCACGCAGATATACACATCAAAGACCAAATTTATGTACTAAACCATCACATGCATGCATACTACCAATTTGCATGTGTTTTTCTTTCTACCTTCCACTTGTATAAACCTGTATACACATGCATAGACATGTATGCATGTACAATCAATTCACAAAAATATACATGTATGCATGTAGAACTAATTCACAAACATTTGTTTCACCATTAAGTGGAAAAAAATATTTATCTTTAAAAAAGAAATAGCATTCAACAAACTCAAATATTGTCTCAAACATTATAACATTGTCTTAAGCGCTACCTCAAACATTTACTATTACTAAAAGCAAACACTCAATGTTCTATCTTGACCAATCTCTGTACATTGTTTTACTCATGACTTCCTTGTTCCGTTTCTTTTGCTTGCTGCTCTCTTGATACTTGTCTGTCATTGATCTTTAGCTTCCAACTTCTTCTATTTCTTCTTCATTTTGTTTTCTAGAAACTTTGAGCTTGAGTTTCAATCTCCTCCGAAATTTCTACACCAAAAACAATACGACATAAATGATTGAAAACTTCTCAAAAAATAATTAACTTTTTAATGTAATAACCCTTAAAAATTCGTGATACTTTATTCACTAATTTCACGTAAATACAACACACATGCAAATAAGTTTATGCCTGTGTGTTAGAACATATATACACCTCTTTGTATGTAAATTCGTTGTTCAAATTAGTTGTAAATAAATTAAGTAAAACTTGAATAACAACATGCCAATTACAAAGTACAAATTATTCTAGTTCGTTTTAGACAACTAACTCACATATTTACATACAATAAACGTATAAATAAAATAAGGACTTTTTTTATTTAACCCCCCAAAGTTTGTACCCCCTTTTGTGAATACTCTCCATTTTTAAAATCCTTAGTGATTCCGACTCCGTCAATTTTCTATGTAATGGATGTTGATATTTAGCATAATGACAATTTTGCCCCTATTGTAAAACCCCCATTTTTAGCATTCAAATTTGTAAAAACCCCCCATTTTGCAATCTCCATTTTATTCTCCGTCTCCAGTTCACTCACCTCCACCACCAGTATATTTGCCTCCACCTCCAGTCCACTCACCACCACCACCACCACCAGTATATTCTCTCCTACCTCCAGTTCACTCACCCCACCACCAGTAATTTCTCCACCTCCCATATTCTCCTTCAGTTATCTTGGGAATGAAAAAGGGAGTTGACTGCATAGGGAATAAGCCAATAGTATGTAATTGGATCTGATGAAGATGGTGATGAGGATCATGGAGTGGAAAACAACTTCTTCAAATCATCTATGAAGATGATAAAAAAGGGCAGTTAAGATATGATGAATCGTGACTTCTTCAAATCATCTATGAAGACGATAAAAAGGAAACGGTGGCTTGCGGACTATGCCAGAATCACTTAACTTCAACCTTTAATTTCTAGTTTTCTCAAAACAATTTGAAGGTCTGGCCTCCATTTTCCATACACCATCTGCTTGAGTCAAGTTGTTCAGCTTTCAAATTAGCAAATAACATAAATAAGTACACCTTTACTTATTGATGAATCTCCCTTAGCATTGGAATTGCAAGGGAAATGGCTCGAGGCTGCTAAAGATGGTAAAATTGACGGTGCAATTCAAGCTGAAAGTGTTGGTGTAATAGAAACCTCTGTAAAACTTTCACTGGAATAACAAACCTACATTTTTGGAACTGGTTTCTTTCTATCGATATTGAGAATGCAATCTCATATCCCTTAACAAAGCTTTTCAACCTAGCTGTCTCACCTACTACAGAAAGCGACTCCATGAGGATCTTCATAGTTACATAATATGGATTACAAGCCTGTTCATTCATCTTATCTGTAAAGGTTAAGTTTGGTTAACCTTACAAATGTAGGCAGTTTATGGGGAAGATGGTGTTTGGGGTTGGATTTGACCGAGTTCATATGGACAAATTGCATACATATTAAGTTCTCTCTCTAGAGGGGGGGGGGGGGGAGGAAACTTGAATCAGGTCAGACGTAGTTTCTCATCCTCTTTATACAGACAAATGTGTTCGCGCCTCTCGCATTCCCGTGTTAGGTCATATCCAGGTCTTCAGGTCACTCCCCAGCCTTGATTGCAAGTTATGGACATTTATCATGAAGTGTGCCTGAAGCTCTGCCCTTGATGGTTGTAATAAAGACATACATTATGAGCCGTTGTAGAACGAGAGGAGTGAGCGCTATGTAAGTCATTCTGGATGAGATCGTCCATTCATCTCGAGTCACTTTGAAGCAAGCTCGCAAGACAATGGTGTGGGATCGATTGGTGATGAGGTCGCTCTGGACGTGAGTTGATTATGTTGCTTGCCTGATTCGAGTCACTATGAAGCAAGCTCTAAGGACGAGGATACGAGGTCGGTTGGTAGTTCTGTATGTACTGGACACGTGTCTAGTATCCATTAGTTGTGGATATTATTCCCTCACACAGCCCCATCTCAGTAGGTCGCTATAGCTAAAATAGCGATCTACTGAGAGAGAACGGTGGCATGTGTATGGCACATGCAAGGGTGTAGGCGTTTTTGAAACTGGATCTGAACCGCTTCATCTTCGAGTGGGTGAAATTATCACGTACATGAAAGTACCACGCATAAGAAAATGTGTCAGTCTAGGTTTAGGTGCAATGATGATTTGCGTTGGGAATTGAACGGGCGGCTTGTATAAGACATTTTTGGGGAACTGAAGGGGTAGTTTTTTATCCATTTTCTCCAGCTTTGTGACAACATAGACTGCTTAGGTTAGTCTTTCTTGCATTTCTATTTTCGCTTTTCTTCTTTCAATAAGTTTATATCAGAGTTTCGTCGAGTAAAAATGTTTTAAAAATGTCTGATTCTGACGATACTCGATCCGATGAGTTAATAGAGAGATCGCTAGGGTCCGAGGATATGGTAGAGGAAGAGGTTTCTAGATCTATCATTGCCATTTCGAGTGATGACCTTGTGAAGGATGGTTCTTCTTCTAGTAGTTTACCAGCCAGTGTTGTGAATAGGAGTGCCATCACGAATTTTGCAAAGATTAGGTCAAGATTCGACATTAACATCCCCGACTTGGAGATTCACGACCTGAGTAATGTAGATAACGTGTTTAGTAGTAGTTTTGTACCGATAAATTAAGGGGTTGTTATGTGTATAGGGCAATTGAGAGCGGGGCTGCACTTACCGTTCTCGAAATTGACTTGTGATATTCTGAACTTCTGTGAGAAGGCTCCATGTCAGTTCGTTGGGAACAATTGGAGGATGTTAAGGGTATTCAACCTGTTGAACGAGTTAGGAGAGAGTCACGATATAAGACTTGATGATGTGTTAGAGCACTTTCTTTGCGGAAGCCGATCTAGGTCAAACAATTTTAGTTTTGGACTATAACTGGTAAGTCTTCTATTCTGGATGGGGTAAGCAATGAGTCTTGGGAGCAAAGACCGTTGTTGTTAAGGGGTGACTATTGTGTCACTGGAAGTAGATTGAGGTGTAGGAGTTGTAACTTTGATGGTATGTTTGTACTGTTGTTTGCTTTTGTAATGTTTTCTTGTTTCTTTTCTCTTGGTAATGCTGACTTTGGTTGTTGTTTGTGTCTTTAGACGCTGTTATTTCAAACCGGGGGTTTTGTGGGGAGATCGAGAGGTTTGCCAGACTTCAGCGATCTGAGAAGAGGGATTTCCTTGAAGTTGTCTCGGGCTATTTCACTGAGCGTGGGGGTGAAGGTGTCAGGTCGAGGAGACTGCAACAAAAAAGAAGAGCAAGAGTTGTTGTTACGTTGTGATAAGTTCAGAGGTTGATTCTGGGATGGAGAGAGAGATGAGTGACTTGGTGACTCGGGAAGATCACCGCAAAAGTCGAAATGGGCCAGCGAAGGTGGGAGGTAACGATGGTAGTTCTGTTGGCAAAGTTGGTGTGAGCAGGCGAACTGGATTGCGCACTGTGGGGGGCTCAGAGGTCGCTGCTAGGGAGCTTGGGAGGCAAAGGGAGAGCTCCCCGCTGGTGATGGACAACATGGTTGTCGCGGTTCGTGAGTCCCAGCTGAAAAGGAAGGCTTGCCCTTATGAGGTTATGCTTGGGAAACATGCCTGAACTGAGGTTGTCCAACCTATTCAGGGAGTAGAGTGAACAGGTGGGCGTCCTAGGTCTTCTCATAGGTCAAGGGCTGTGCCTGATGTGAGCAGCCTGGACCTAGAGGCTTTTAAGGCCAGTCAGACTCAAGCTGCCGCCGGGGGCGAAGTTCTCACTGTGAAGGTGAAGGTACCAAGTAAGGTGAGTGGAAAGGCAGTAATGGGGCACGACGATCTTGACCGCAACCTTGTGTATGTTGACGACCATAGTGAGAAGCGGATTGTATAACGTTCTGACTGTAGTTATAAGTTAGCTCCTGTAGCGGGTTGTCTGCTTGAGAGTATCGCTCTGGATGGTGACCGGAGTGACCTCAATAGCAAGAGTTTGAAAGAAAATATGAGGTTAATGGATCTGTCCTAATGCTTGGTAAGTGTTGTAGGGATTTGTTTTTCTTATTTTGTGTTATTGAATCGTTTGAATTGTGATAGTGATCACTTTCTCACTTCGTATAGATGATCAGTGGGTATCATAAGCTTAAAGAGATTGCCCAGATCACTGAATCAGATAATGTTGTGATTGAGGGGCTTAGGGAGGAGCTGAAAAACGTCCAACTTGTTTAGGCATCAGAGAAGAAAGAGTATGATGTACCGAAGGCGAAGTACCAAGACGCTTGCTTGGATAAGGTTATGGTGGGTAATGTACTTGCTCAAGTAAAAGCGGAGCTCGTGACAGTCACGAACTATGCAAAACGCTGTAAGGAGGTCGCCCAAGAAGTGAATGATGCTTACAACTCTCTGGATTTTGACTTTGTGGAGCTAGAGAAAGCGTATTCAACTTTGAAAGAGAAACATGAACATGGGGCTCCAGGTACACCAGTGCTAGACGTACATGGAGATGTATGTGATGTTCCTCATTTGGCCCCTTCTTCTTTAGTGATCATGGAGAGCCCGCTTGATCGAACGGTTGCTAGTACTTCTTTTGAACCTATTGATGGAGCTATTGTGGAAAGCGTACTTGATCCCTTGGCCGTTGAAAATTTGGAAAATGTGTCTTAGTCTTGTCAACCTTACATGATTGTTTCTCTCTATTCCTTATGTTTCCTGATGTAAGTGGTATTGATACAATAGAGCTGGTCTCTTGGGCTTGCCTGGGCAGTTCGCCTTTTATATTTGTTGTGGCATGGGCAGATACATTAAGAGCTGATAATTTGGGGCGACCTAGGTAGTTCGCCTTTAGTATTTGCTTTAATTTTGGTATTTGATCGAGCTGGTTTCCACGTAAGTGGTAGTTCAGTAGTTTTAAAGAATTGGTTTCTTGAGTATGTTCAGACAGTTCATATATTGCACTTATGAAATGTATGCTTGCTTTGAAGTATTAGCTTACTTTTGTCTGAATGCTTGTTACATGTTGCTTTGACATCTCAGTAGGAATTTGACCTAGAGATATAAGTCCCGTTGTCTAGGAAGACTTAGGATGTCATGAAACATTTGAACTCGACTGAGCATATTGCTTAGGAGAGCATTTTGACTATTACAGAAAACGCTCTGCAGTACGTTAATCCTAGAATTGTAGGTCTTCAACGAGTGAGAAATGTTGTAGCTTAGTAGCCTTTGAGCTCGATTGAGCGTTTTAGCTTCATTAAGCGTGTTGCTCTTAGAGAGTGTACTACACTAAGTTAAACCCTAGAGGTATAGGTATTAAACTAGTGAGAGGTGTGTAAGCTATGTAGCCCTGAGCTCGAGTGAGCGTTTGATCGTAGAGAATGTTTGAGCTCTGGAGAGCATTTAAGTCCGTTTGAATGTTTTGCTCTTAGGGATTGTTCTGCACTTAGTTGACCCGAGAAGTATATGTCTTCAACTAGCAAGAAGTGTTAAGGCTAAGTAGCCTGTGAGCTATGTAGCCCTGAGCTCGAGTGAAGCGTTTTAATGTAGAGAACGTTTAAGCCCTGTAGAGTGTTTTAGTTCGAAAGTGAATGTTATGCTCTTAGAGAGCGAGTTGTGCGTCGACTTGACAACATTGAGAAATTGCAGTGCATTGATGCAAAATAAAAACTATGTGTATAAATGCTAAGAGTAAGAACTCATGGAAATGGAAATTGTTATTGATAAAATTTCTTTAACAAGAAAGTATTCCAAGGACGTGGAAGTGCCTGTCCATCTTGGGTTTTGACCTAATATGCTCCATTGCCAACGACTCGTTCCACTATATAAGGGCATTCCCATGTTGGTGCCAGTTTCGAGTCATTATTAGTCTTTTTCAAGACTAGGTCACCAGATTGAAAACTTCGAGGGTTAACTCGCTTGTTATATGTTTTTCTCAGAGTTTGATGGTAGGATGCCACTCGAATGGCTGCTAGGTCACGTCGTTCTTCGAGTAAGTCGACCTCACGAGCAAGAATGGAATCGTTCTGACCAGATTCGACGATCTCAGACCGAGTTGTTGTAATTGTCAACTTAATAGGGATGACAACCTCAATACCATAGCATAGTGAGAATGGTGACTCACCTGTACTAGAACGAGTTGTCGTTCTATGAGCCCAAAGAATGTTTTCTAGTTGCATTGGCCACTGGCTTTTGTTCTTTTCGATATTCTTTTTCAAGTTATCCAGAATTGCTTTGTTACTAGTTTCTGCTTGACCATTGCTCTGAGCGTACTGGGGAGTGGAGAATGCGTGAACGATCTTCCACTTGGCCAAGAATTCTTTGACTGTTTTTCCCTTGAATTGAGAGCCATTATCTATCACCAATGTGTGGGGGAGGCCAAATCTGGTAATGATGTTGGTCCAAATGAAGTTTCTGACATTAGATTCTTTGACATGAGCCAAGAGAATCGCTTCCACCCATTTGGTGAAGTAGTCTGTTGCAGCTAGGACTAGGGCTGTCAACGGCTCGGACTTGAACAGGACTCACCTATGTCCAAGTCCCGTCCAAATTATATTTACATTTAGAAGGTCCAAGTCCAGTCTAGGTCCCGTTGGATATGATCGGATTCGGGCCTGGCCTAGGTCCAATAATGTTACATGGAAATAGTATATTTTTTTATTATTTCTCTAAAAAAAACTGAAATAGAGTGTAGTAAAGACTCGAACCCAAGACTTATATGTGGCACTACAACACTAATCCATCAAGCCTCTTAACATTTTATGTATACTAGTAGTTACAAATTTAATAGTACTTATTTGAAAAACTAAAAAAATAATCTTAGTTTTCGGGCCTGGCCGTTATCGGGTTGGACGGGGGTATGTCCATAACTAGCCCAATAGTCTTATCGGACAACATTTAAGTTCTAAGTCCCTATCTTATCGGTTCGATTCAATCGGGCCGGCCTGGCCGCCCATTGACAATCTTAGCTAGGATGAACCGAAAGCCCTGTGGCTTTTTCTATGGAATGAATGGACCCATGATGTCCAAGCCCCACATGTGAAATGGCCAAGGGCTCGGCAATGTTGATCGGTTCATGAAGTTGGCGGATGATGTTGTGGCCAAATGTTTGGCACTTAATGCATTTGAGTACATATTTCTTGGCATCGATCTGCATTCTTGGCCGGAAGTATCCTTGTGAGATCGCTTTATGAGCGGAGAGATCTCTGCGTGATTCCGCCATTCTCCCTCGTGGATTTCTGCAAAAATCATCTGACCCTGTTCTGGGCTTATGCACCTCAGATAGAGTCCTCCAGCGGATTTTCTGAAAAGTTTGCCATTTACTAGGTAGTAGCGACCTGACTAGTATTGAACCTATCTGGCCTTGGTGCGATCTGCTGGTGCTTTGCCGAGCTGGATATAATCTATAATAGGTTGCATTCATGTTTGACTCATTTGAGTGTCAGAGAGTGGACATAGGTAGGCAATTTCTAGGACGTGCTTATTTTGGTAAGCAGGTCGATCAACTACTTCAATGATTAGTTTCCTAAGGTCACAGTTCGGTGTTTGGGTCGTGAGGTACGCCAAGCTGTCAGCGTGGCGATTCTCTTCCCGTAGGAAATGGTATATAGTGAATTTTGGAAAGAAGGAAGTAATTGATTTACAACTTGAAGGTACTTAGAAAGGTTACCTTCATTGATGGTATACTCATGGGCGACCTGGCGAACAACCAGTTATGAATCACTAAAGACCTTAAGCTCCTGAGCTTCGATCTCTAACGCCATACGGAGTCCCATGATTAGGGCTTCGTACTCCGCTTCATTGTTGGAGGTCGTGAAATCGATGTGAACTGATTTTTCCACCATAGAGCCATCTGGTGACACTAGGACTACTTCGACTCCGCTGCCACCTAGATTGCTAGGTCTATCCACGAAGAGTGACCATACATTTTGGGTCATGTTGTTTGGAGGTCGGGGGGTTGTCCTCTGGTTCCCAGTTCAGGTCGTCATCTGGAAAATCTGCTAAGAAATCAGCGACGACCTGACCTTTCTAAAAGGTTCTTGGGGTGAACTCAATGTGGTGTTCACCGAGTTCTTCTGTCCATACTGCCATGCGAGTTGTCTTATTGGCTTTGAGAAGGATCTTCTTTAGTGGCAGGTCTGCGAGCACTTTGATTAGATGTGCTTGGAAGTAGGGCCTAAATTTCCTTGCTGAATAAAGTAGTGCCAGTACTGCCTTTTCAATGTGCACTACACCATAACTGGCTATTTGCAACGACAAAAAACCGTTGCTAATAATTTTTCATAGCGCTTTTAAGCGTTACAAATATATGGCGATGGGTAAAGCGTTGGGAATATTTGCAACGGTTAATAAGCGTTGTAAAAGAAATTTCCAACGGTCAATAAAGCGTTAGTAATATATTAAAAATATTACCAACGGTTCTTAACCGTTGCAAAGTTGTTTGTTAATTTAAAAAAATAATTTAAAAATCATTTGTAAAGGTTATAAACCGTTCTTTGATGGGTTGCTAATAAAAAAATTAATTTCTCATATTTTGTAGCCACATTGCTTTATGTGCAAGCTTAATCAAGGCCAAAATTACAACTTTACAAGTCTGCAAAGTAAACTTCCGAATTGGAACAAAACCTTAAAAACAGTAATTAGTTATAATAATAACAATTATGATACTAGTACTGATGGTCGACAAATAATGACCATACTTACATCAGCAATTAGAGGGCACAAAATATCTTCTTGGCCATATTGTTTACTAGCAACAACAACTTTCATACGGAGAACAACTTCATCCTTGTTCCTTACATCCATAATCTCTGAACCTTAGCTTCCTCTACCAACTCATCTAAAAGTTCAATTGCCTGAAAAATAAATATACAAAAAAGTCTCAATTCATACACTTTATCAAGATGAGTTCTTTCCAAATATAAATATAAACCTTAGCAATAGCTTTAGTGTATCCACTAATAATTTCACTTTCGGGTGCAATCCCACGACGATAAGCTCCTCAAACATTTTATAAAAGTTCCCAGAAAATGATATCGTTAGATTAGCTCCATCACCAATTTCCTCATGCTATGCCTTTCCGGCTAACACTAATATCTTTGCTCCAATAGTCTCCTCACATGCGGGGATAGTCTCCTCCTCCTGCGGCGGTTTGTCACCTCCAACATCCATGTTGCGGATTGTATCCATCTAAGTATCTTTGGGACTCCATTAACACTCTTG
This sequence comes from Coptis chinensis, assembly GCF_015680905.1. Lineage (NCBI taxonomy): Eukaryota > Viridiplantae > Streptophyta > Magnoliopsida > Ranunculales > Ranunculaceae > Coptis > Coptis chinensis. The sequence continues at coordinate 92,787,754 of NC_141462.1, forward strand.
AAAAATAAAATCAAGTTGTTCAAGATCTGATATGAGAAGTCACGAAAGTGATAAAACCAAGAACTCAACAGGCAAGTTCCATGTGTCCTCACCTCAAAGTACTTAATTAGATGGCAAGAATTGCGCCCCAATGGTCCAACATATATTTCTTCTCCTCCTCGTTTCATTAGGAAGAGCTGCAAGCATGTAGAAAGACTTAATACTTACCCACCTTTAGTTGTACGGATATATATATGCGTGACTCAACCACAGTAATGCGGTCGGGATCCGGGAACTCTAGGACAATTGTCTTGGTGTGTCAAATTTGTCAATAATAACTAGTATATGTATGTCAATCTTTTGAGTCCTTGGAACCCCACCCCTATCGTCAAAATGTAACCGACAACTGCTGTCATTGACAATCTCATACCTCATCAAGCGCCTCAAAAATGTCAATGCTAGGCTGGTGAATGGTGCACACCACAGTTCTTCCTGTGTCCCTTTGTGTTCCTCACGGTCCTCATCCTAATAGCGGTTGCTCGGCATCAAGTCAGAGGTTGGTTCATCCATGAAAATTATGGAGGGATTGGCAACCGGCTCAAGCTGCAATAGTGAGCGCTTTGCGCTTGATACGTTGAGAGCCCATTCCTCGGGCAACCCTACTAGTGCTCCCCGAAAGTGATTTCAGTTCAACAAGTTCCATGACTTCCTCAATAAACATCTGCGACATTAGATTTCCAAGTTAGATAATACCATGTATACGAAGAGCATAAGAAAGACACAATGAACTGAGCAACAAACCTTTCTAGTTGCTAAAATCAACTCGGGGAGGTAGCGAAAGCCATGCGAATATACTAAGGACTCGTGAAACTGTTACATTCAATTCGGTGGATATTTGTCCATTCCGCGTGGCCTGAAATTCGAGCAAAGGTTTCACGGTTCTTTGGATAACCGGATATGGTGATTGTTCCATCTATATATCCACCAATTTTCCTTCTAGCCAAACCGTCCATCAATATGGTCTTACCTCGCTCCCATCGACACCCATTAGTCTTTGTAAGGACTCGGCTGAAACGCGCACCACTTATGCCCCGGAAGCATAAGTCGATCTTCTTCTATACCTTGGACTTTCATCTCCTGTAGGCTTACTTTTATTAAATTTTTACTTTACAAAACACGGAGAATCTTGAATGAAGGTTAGGTTACTAAACCATAATTGGTACTTCACTTACCAATTGGCATGTCTCTGAGAATATTTAATATCTTCAAATGTGATGGAATGAGGTGTAAATGGGAGAACCATTCCTTTCTTGCTCGACTACCTTCACCACTTGTGTCAGTTATAGCGGACCACGAATGAACACTGCTTGGTGTAATTTCATTACGATGGCAATCCAAGAGGTTAGATGAAAATTACGTGGTGGTGGAAGCAACAGCGAAATACCGAAACAGGATTCAACTTACCAAAATTGTTTGATTGCTTCAAAGATCTCTTTCCTTTGGATGATAGTTCAACACCTTCAATTTCACCGGTTCTATTAGCATGCTTCTCTTTCGGTAGCGCCTTCTCGAGAAGGCGCTTGTGATGTCCCAACTATTGACAATTAATCGAGGTAAGAAATCGATCTTGTTCATTGTCAAGAAAGTAAGGTATCGATATTGTTAAGATATGCAAGGGACGAGTGAAGATGATGTTAAAGAGTACAGCGTATCCAACCAATGCTCTAGCACCAATCCGATTACCGGTTTGAACTTGTAAAGACTCCACGAGACTCGAACCGGGACTCCCAAAGTTTTATTTTGACCCGGGGAAGAATCTATCAAAATCAAGAAAACCGACTTAGTTCTGACTAGAAAGTAGCTTACATTTAATTCATTTTAGTCACGAGATTCTTACATGACTCCAACTATGCCCGAGAAACTCATTCCGCGGCAATTGCATTTCGACCGTCGTCAAAGGTGAGCTCCGGTAGCCCCAAATCCACCATTTCTTTATATCCTTTGTTAGGCGTAAAGAATATTTATGTCGGACATATTCTTTGGTAGACATTGTCTATTAAGATCCTGCTGGAAACATACAACACAAATATTACGGCACCCTTGAGTGCTTTGGTGCATGTTGAGAACTCTAAGGAGTAAGGGCGGTAATAATGAATTGCATTAGCCACGGCTAGTAAGTAGTAACACGGATAACATGTTCATGTAGCGAGGCAAATATAACATATAGGCATTTACTATGTACAAGAACTTCTGTCGACCTTTTTAAACAAAGTGGTTATATGGCGGACAACACTATGGTGTCTTATCGACGAAGTGTTGCCACACGGTTATTTTTAATCACTTGAAAGTTGACTTTAAATTTTACCTCTCGACATAATATATCCACCAAGCGACAATACTACAAGCAACACAAAGATCCAAGTGTATTAGCTATAACCATCTCTCTAGACACTCCTGCAACTACCGAGAATAGGCCCATGACCATTTGATCAATTAATGATGGTAGTAGAAAGTAATGTCTCAACAACCTGCAACAAGGCAATCCAAAGACGTCATTGAAAGCTAAAAAGAAGAGAACTCTAACCTCTCTGGCTGAAACTTATGTCTCGGAACTTCGAAAATGAGACCATATAAAAATTTCATAACTTGAACAAGATGGATAGGTTTCTAAATCAAAGTTATCGAAATCAATAAAGTTACCTTTAGTGCACTTTTCACGGACTCAATGACTCAAACTCAACAAACCAAAGAATCCCCTCCTGGCGAGTAACAACCAATAGAGAACCAAAACCCACATTAAAAAAAAAAAAAATTGCAACCTATGATATGTTTGACAAATGTTAATTAAGGAATGAGGAGAGTATATATTAGTACTTCCCGACTTGTATACCATTTGGTCCGATTTTTCCCAAAAGTTTTGAACTCTTCCTCGACTTACGAAATTTGAAGCATTTAAGGGCAAACTCTTTACATAGATAGAGTAGGTATAGAATGTTTGCGACTCTGAGATCCAATACCCAAATAAACAAATCTTAGAGATACACGAACACATAATCAAGCACAATTCCTTTTAGTAAAGCATCAATAAAAACTCAAGAGTATGGTTTGGAAAACTGATTATCATACTTTAGCCGATTTGAAGAGTCAACTCCTTTCTAGTTTCAACTACTTATTAGTTCAAAGACGAAACAATAGTTAATAAACAAAATAAATAGAATATAATGAGTGAAAGAGAGAGTTAAAAAATGCACCTTTTGGAATTATATTCAATATATGTGTTATTCTGGTAAAAGTCTAGTCATGGAAAATTATGGTGAAAGGTGCTACAATTCCGCGTGGTTTCTCGGTGAGAGAGTGTGTGTGGTCGAGAGAAAGATAAGGGTGGCTAGGGCAAAAGGAAAGTGAGGGAGATGGGGGCCGAAGTGGTGAGTGTTTCATTTGGAAACTCCATTAAGTGTAGCCAACAATCTAGCAAGGCATGTGAGAAAGTTTGATACCATCTCATTTCAAGGAAGAAGGAAAGCTTAAAGCTTATCCAAGAACATACAAAAACAAAAATATTTCACTGCTCAAACACATGCACCAACACTCGACAGTATAACAAAATTCAGTGTCTTCCAATGGGATCATTCCAAAACTTGCATGATTAGACTTATTCTAGAACTGCATTTTAAGTTAATGAGAAACTGAATATATTTCCAAATATTCAGTGAAAATCTACAACAAAAAACTGGATAGGGGCACAAGTTAATGAGAGAAGCCTAAACAAAATTAACAAAAAACAAAAAAAACAAAAAAGACAATCAGATATTTCACTAAACCAAACCAAAAAAAAAGAAGGAAAGAGAGACTCACAGTGAATGCATTTTCCACCAAATGAAATACAGGCCCTTGCATACCAACAAGCTCATCAAAGGGCACATCTTCAGCACCATCAACATCATCCAAACCATCAAACATCTGTTTAACTTGTGCCTCAAGACGTGCTGCTTGCATTTCCAGCCTGGCAGCGACATTCTCTGCATTTCTTCTAATCATTTCACCAGCCCCAACAATACCTTGACCACCACCAACATTCTCAACGTCATCCATTCTATTTGCCACAACAGGTGGTCTTCTAGCAGCACGAGCACCGTCATCTCTCTCAACATCCTGACCACCACCACCAATCTCCCTTAAATGTCTAAAATAATCCCTCAAAGAAGTAGCTCCAAGAAATATAAAAACAATACTAGCAGAAAGTAATATACATGACTCAAAAACAATCTATGTGCCTCACTAAAACTCCTGACAAATGACAACCTCCAAATCCAAAATGTAATAAACAGTATTATAAGTAGCTAAACTGAAAGTACAAACACAAGTCGTAAAATAAACTGCAAAATCTAGCTCCCTTAAATCTAGCTCTCACAAATTTCAGTGAGTAAAGATATTTTCCGCTTCCTGTGAGCGCTCTTTCCAAAAGTCTTCTTTGTACAAAAGAGCATTCTTTCTATTATGAGCGGCCTGAAAACGCAAGTGAAAGTATGTGAACAAATAACTGCTGAAAACGCAAGTGAAAGTATGTGAACAAATAACTAAACTTTGCACCTACTGCTAGTCAAACTTTAAGTTATTACACAAAAGAACATACTACAAAATACTCACAAAAATATCTAATTCCTTAGGATATGGTGCTTCTACATAGGCAAAAACGACAAGAATTTGTTTGGAGTCTTTGAAGTTGACACACAATGTGACGGATTTGAGGTGACTATAAGTTCCTTGTAATCCCTCTCTTGCAGTATTAATTGGGGACAGCTGGAAACCAACAGAGAAAACAAAAGTCACTAAAGTCGGGAACTAAATTGTATGAAGACAAACATATAGGATTATAAGAATGCCAAAGAAACTTACCTCCGTGAACTGATAGTCAATAAAAAATTGCTGAATTTCATCTAGCTGCCCACAAACTCTTGGAAAGGTAGCATATTTTGTGTTTGCTAGATTGTTGGCTACACTTAATGGGGGGGATAGAAAGAAACGGCGTACGAGATGATGATATAAACTGGATCTGGATCGAGATGATGATTTTGAGGAAAAAGAATTTCAATTTTAGGGATTTTGAAATGCGTACGAGAAGGTATTGAGCCTTGAGCTTCTTGAATTGAATAGAGAGAGGAGAGCGACAGAAGAGTGTAGCGGTTGTGAGAGAGAGAAGGGGAGGAGGCTGGAGAGTGTAGAGGGGAGAGAGAGACAGAGGAGAGAAAATAAAATTATGTTTTAAGTTTTTAATTTGTAACACTTCACAAACGCTTTTTAAGCGTTAACAATTAATTCCTGAAATTCACTTAAATAAACCAACGCTTTACAATATTGTCAACGCTTATGTAGCGTTGGTAACTTGCTAACGGTAAATAACCGTTGCAAAGCAAAAAATGTGCGTGTTGCAAATATCCTATTATGGTGTAGTGGTGGGAGTAGTTCTTCTCAGCTAGCAACAATGTCTTGCTTGTGAAGTAGATTGGTTTCTCTGCATTCTATTCCTCTTTGAAGAGAATGAACTGAACTGATAGCGAAGTCAGACACAGCTAAGTACAACCCCAGCGTTTCACCATCGATCGGTTTTGCCAACACAGGTGGTGTTGTCAAATAATCCTTGAGAGTAGAGAACGCTTGGTGGTATTGCTCGTTCCATGATAACTGTTCGCTCTTCTTGAGAATTTGTAAGAAAGGTCAGTATTTGTCTGATGCTCTCGATATGAATCAGTTTAGAGCTACCACCATTCTTGATATTTTATGTATCTGCTTCTTTGTTTTTGGGTCGGGCATGTCCAAGAACGATCGAATATGATATGGGTTTGCTTCTATCCCACGTTGTGAGACCTGATACCCCAGAAACTTCCCAGAGGACGCTCCAAAGAGGCATTTCTTAGGGTTAAGCTTCATCTGAGTTTGCCGAAGTCTGGAGAACGCTTGTGTGAGGTGATCTAAGTGATCTCCAGCTTTCTTGCTTTTGATGACCATGTCGTCTATGTTGACTTCCATGGTGTCACCTAACATGTCTTGGAACATATCGGTGATGAGTCACTGGTAGGTCGCTCCAGCGTTCTTAAGGCCAAACGGTAAGACGTTGTAACAGTAAATCCCTTGCTTTGTTACGAATGAAGTTTTCTTTTGGTCTTCTTCTGCTAGTGGGATTTGGTTGTAGCCACTGTAGGCATCCATGAATAACAAGAGCTCGCGGCCACAGGTCTGGTCCACAAGTCGGTCGATTCTTGGTAATGGGAAACTATCCTTAGGAGTTTCATGATTTAGGTTGGTAAAGTCCACATAAAGGCAAACTGTGTCGTTCTTTTTTGGGACTGCTACTATGTTAGCAACCCATTTGGGGTAATCGACCTTCCTAATGAAGCCAACCTTTTTGAGATTTTCGACCTCTTCATTGATTATTTTTTGAAATATAAAGGATAACTTTCGAGGTCGTTGGCAAACTGGTTTAGCATTTGGGTTAACGTTTAACTTATGACATGCAATATTATGATCAATTCCAGGCACATCAATGTATGACCAAGCAAAAACATCTTCATTTAATGATAAAAAGCTTACAAGTTGTGCCTTGAGAGTAGGATCAAGGTTAGCTCCTACATACATGGACTTAGGGTCCTCTTCAGTTCCTAGGTTGACCTTTTCCTTCAACTCTGTCTGAACAGCCGCCTCAATGGGTTGAACGACCTCTGAGGTCTTGGTCTCTTACGGTGTCTCCTTGACCTGAAGCGGTGGGGCGACCTCTGGACGGGGTCTGGACTTCTAGAAAGATGTTTTGACCGATGCCCCAATGTTCTCCTTTGCGAGTTCGCTGTGGGGGGTCTTAGTCAAGGTCTTGACCTCAAAGATGAAGTTTTTGGCCATCTTAGTTTTGGCGATCTCTCTGATATTTTTGACTTTTTGAGTGAAACCCCAGCAAGCTTGTTAACTGAGAGGATCTGATTACAATTGTAGGCATCGAGCTAGTTGCTTCTGAGCTCCATCATGCCTCTAGGGCCAGGAAAGCGTAAAACTTGATGGAGTGTTAATGGCACTGCTTGCATCTTGTGGATCCAATGTCATCCTAAAATAGCAATATAGGATGAGTTGACATCCAAAACGCTGAAGCGCGTATTGATGTTGACCTTGTCTTCGTGCAACCCAACTGAGATAGGTAGAATGATGTCTCCTATTAGGTCGGCTCGTGATCCGTTGAAGCCATAGAGGGGGGCTATTGGATCGATCATGACTGACATGGGCATGTTCATCTCCTTAAGGGTGCGGTAGAATAGGATGTCACACGAACTACCTGGGTCGATCAAGACGCGCTTGACAGTCCAATCGTTGATTTTGACGTGGACCACCAAGTCGTCATTGTGTGGGAGACATACCTTGTGGAGGTCGGCCTCAGTGAAAGTGATGTCTCCAGAGTTACGGGAAATTGCGTGTGGGGCAGGAGCCACTTGTGAGGAGAACTGGTAGACTATTTGGAAGGCGCCTACCCGTCTCTTTTTCTCCCTCATGGACGTGACAGAGTCGTCCTGGAAGGTGATCATGTTGATCGTTCTATTGTTATCTATGTCAGATGAATGTTGGCGATGATCGTGACGAGATCGATTCATAGAGCGTCCTCAAGGGCAGGAGCGATCTCGGTTGTAGTTGCGTGGAGGAGTTCGGCTTCACTCTCTGCGAGCCATGAGCTTATGGCATAGGTTGCCATTGGCTATATATGTATAATGCTTGATATGGCCTACCTCAATGAGGTCTTGGAGGCAGTGCTTGAGTCCGTGGCATTCGTTGGTCTCATGACACTTTGCTTCGTGGAAAGCGCAGTATGGCTTTCCTGGTGTGTCTTCTGGCCGCTTTATCTCAGGTCAGTAATAGGCCGCTATTTTTATTTTCTCCTGTATGTAGTTTAGAGATCTTGTCGGCCGGCGAACTTTGGCGCCGTGTGCGCCCCGGTACCTGTGCACGTCTTGTGGTGCGGGTCGCGTTTTGAGGGCAGGAAGCGTCTCGAGATTGTTGCGACTTCCTTTTGTTCACCATCGTGATCTAAAGCTTCCTATAACTTTATATATTTGTACACGCGAGTGTACAAGTCTTCCAGTTTTTCAGGACACTCCTTCATGAGTGACCTATATAGCCAGGTGTTTTTTCGGATTGCCTTGGTGAATGCCAAGGTTACAAAGGACTCTTTGAGGTTGCTTTCTATAGACAGCAAGTCTGTCTTGAATCGCCCTAAGAAGGAGCAGATTGACTCATCTTTCTTCTGAGACAGTATGAAGAGTGAGTCGACGTCGGTTTTCTTACGTCTATTATGGACGTAATGATTAGCGAACTGGTCGGTTAACTTTTGGAAGCTATCGATGGAGTTTGGCTCCAGTGAGTAGAACCAGTCGAGGGCTCCTTCTTTCAGACTTGCAGGAAACAAGCGGCATTACAAGTAGTCGAACTCTTGTGCACTGTAGAGTGCGAGGCTCTAGATGTAGCGAGCTATATGTTGACCAGGACACGTACTGCCATCATACATCGTAAAGCGTGGCTGAATAAAATCGTGTGGGGAGGGTTTACTGATTACCTCTGTTGTGAATGGGGATGCTCGATAAGTTTTCAGCATCTTCTGGACGATCTGAGTGGCGTCCTTCTTCACAGTTCTCCTGGTCAATTCGCTGGGACAGCTCGTTGATTTGCTGGTTCACCGTTAATACCGTCATCAGCGGTGACTCCGTTGGGGTTCTGTGCTGCCACCTAACTTTTGAGTGGGGTGTTTTCCTATTGTAGGGTGATACTGTCATTCATGGTTCCCATATAGGCGGCCATGTTCTTCATTTGTTCTTGTAGGATGTCCATGCTTCGTGGGCTTGAGATTTGTTTGAAAGTTTTTCTGGTTGAATGGTTGTGAACTCAAGAAATCGAGCCACAGACGGCGCCAATGTAAGGGTTAAGTTTGGTTAACCTTACAAATGTAGGCAGTTTATGGGGAAGATGGTGTTTGGGGTTGGATTTGACCGAGTTCGTATGGACGAACTGCCTACTTATCAAGTTTTCTCTCTGGGGGGGGGGGGGACTTAAATCAGGTCAGACGTAGTTCGTCATCCTCTTTATATAGGCAAGGTGTCTGCGCCTCTCGCATTCCCGCATCAGGTCAGATCAGTCTTCAGGTCACTCCTCAGTCTTGATTGCGAGTTATGGAAATTTATCATGAAGCGTGCCTGAAGCTCCAGCCTTAATAGCTGTAATAAAGATATACGTTACGAGCCGTTGTGGAACGAAATGAGTGAACGCTATGAATGTCGCTTCTGGATGAGATCGTCCATTCATCTCGAGTCACTTTGAAGCGAGCTCGCAGGACGATGGTGTGGGATCGATTGGTGATGAAGTCGCTCTGGACATGAGTTGATTATATTGCTTGCCTGATTCGAGTCACTATGAAGCGAGTTCTGAGAACAAAAATACTAGGTCGGTTAGTAGTTCTGTATGTGCTGGACACGTGTCTAGTATCCATTGGTTATGGATATTACTCCCTCACATTATCCATCAGTTTGTACGCTTTATCCAACCATTTTTCCTCGCTTTATCCAACCATTTTTCCTCCTAAGACCTCTGAACATGGCATTGTAAGTAATTACATTTGGGAGTATTCCTTTAACTTTCATGTCATCCATCAAAGCAACTGCATCTTCGATCTTCTTTTCTTTACAAAGAGAATCAATCAAAATATTGTATATCACGGTATTGGGTGGAACTTTTGAAGTGGAACCCATGAGTTCTGAAAATTTCCGACGCTTTATTGAGTTTGCCAGCCTTGCAATACCCTTGGAATATTACTGCACCAAAGGTAACCACACTGGGTACAAGACCTTGTTCAGTCATCTTTGTCATTAGTTGCTGGACAATTTCAAAATTCCCCGATTTGCTAAAACTGGCAATCAGTGTGGTGGCGAGTGGACTGGAGGTGGAGGTGAATATATTGGAGTGGGTGGCGGTGAGTGGACTAGAGGTGGAGGGGAATATACTGGTGGTGGAGGTGAGTGACTGTAGGCGGAGAATAAAATGGAGATTGCAAAATGGGGAAAATTTGCCATTATGCTAAATATCACCGCCCGTTACATAGAAAATTGACTGAGTGGAAAGCAATCACTAAAGATTTTGAAAATGGGGGATATTCACAAAAGGGGACAAACTTTGCGGGGTTAAGTCAAAAAATCTCATAAGATAAATCACAAAATAAGCTAGGGTTTTACTGGTAAATCATTATTATTTTAGTCTTCATTATATTCATTTTCAATTCTTTCCAAATCTTCATCAACATATTGATTCAAATTTCTCATTTTCAAATTGTTAGAAAATAGGGCTTTCAAATTTTGTAGATTATGGTTTCAATCGGGTATTTAAAGAAATCAAAATTGTGCATGTTTGAAAATGGTAACTTTATTAAATTGATACATTCAAGTACTTTTAGTTGGTCGGTGAGATTGTAATATGAATGTGCAAATTTAAAAATGGTGTTTTTTTTCAGCTTTTATTAGTTGTGACTTAGTGAGCAGAAGAGTTGAGTTTAAAAATAGGCTAAATCTATGGTGCGCAGGTCGTATGGTATGCTATCAAATCTGGGCCACTCATACCAAAGGGTGCGTGTGTATTACCTGCGCACCATACATCTCGCGCACTGAAGACATGCTCTTAAAAATAATAAACAATAAAGGACAATACCATCTTTGTAAGTCTAGTCAACATGGTTTGTCATTGAGCCCTAATTATAATTATCTGCTGACCATAACTAGAACCAAAATTAAAATGCAATATTGTCCTATGCCATTCTCTGTTCAAAATTTAGGCCGATGCCAGGTTCAAGTTGTAAATAGTTCGAGTTATTTTATATTGGACTTAACTGCTAAGTCCATACTGTTTTCCTGATACCGGCCAACCCAGGCTTGATCACAGACTCTGACTTGTTTTTTTCTTTTGCATTAGAGACTCTTGAGCTTGTTGAATTGGAAACTCTTTCAAGGGAGATTTTTTTCAAGGAGAGGGCGAAGACATATTTTATCCCTGGAGACAGCAGAAATACCTTGCACACGTAATTACCATTTGGTTCTGAATAAAGAATGCAGTCTGTTGGGTTTGCACCTTAGATAAGCATACGTGAGCCTAAAATATAGAACCAAATAAGATAAGGTTCCTACTAATTTGATCGTTAAAATTTCACGTTACATTACTGTTTGTCATGTTCCCATTTGAACATGACCTCGGAAAAAAACAAACAAATCAAATTATTACTAAACAGTTAAAACCACCATTCCTCGATCCCACTATTCAGTCCAAGAATAAATGATTATAATCTATAACACCTATATAAACTTCTAACGAAGTGAATCTAATGCCAACCCAGCTTAAGGGAACAATTTGGCCTATAAGGAGACACCAACCACCTTCCTTTCTCCGCAAGGTACTATAGGGATGAAACTATCTCTATCCGTGCAGATTTCTTGGGAAGACAGATTCCCTTTCAGCATATAAATTACCTAAAAAATGCACTTTTCTAAGATAATCTTTGACTCCGATAGCTCGATAATCGGAAACTCGAGTTGAAGGCCAAACCTATAACTTCAACAATATTCTCCATATCTTTCTCATGTACACAGCCAATGACCAAACAGCAACCCCAGCTGATACATAAAGCAATGTGACGCCAGTAGGAACTAGAATATGCGACCCTACAATACTGTGTATTTCACATGAAATGAAAAGAAAGAGAAACATGTTATAACCATCACTGAAAAAGAGTTTCAATCATTTTTATTTCACATCCTTATAATCTACATAAAATTTTTAGTCAAGTACCATAGATATAGAGGGTTGCAAACCTGTCGTCCCGGGTGGCCAGAAGGATGGTAAGTGCAATCATTTGTGTGGCTGTTTTCCATTTCCCCAAGTTGTTTACAGCAACAGCCTGAAAATGGTAATATTGGGAGTGTTAAATGAAGATGATGTTAAACTTCTTCTCCGACTACCAGAACAGTGCTATGAGTGCAAAAACAAACCTCGAGAACTTTGCCATTCTGAGATGCAGCCCATTCTCTAACTGCAGACATTGTTATCTGTAAAACGGTGCGAGTAAGTACGCCATCATGCAGGAAAAAAATCCAAGCAACCTTGAAAAGAAAATATATTCAAAGGTAATGAAGGGAAACATGAAACTAATTGTGGCAATCTACAAAAAGAAGCCAATGGCGTTCAATGAGATGGCTCCCCTCAATTTCATCTTTTTATTTGTCCCGAATAGTACACTTTTGTTTTCATAATTGAAGAGAAAAAGGTACGTGAATGATAAAAGAGGGATAGTTGCATCTAACATGGATCCAAGATGTCCCAATTTTTCTTTGCGTCCCACCCTAACCAACCCACATTAGAAGTTCACTACTAATAAACCCAGTAACAACGGTAAAAAAGGTACGGTAAGAGACTACATCTCAAGGACCTAGCATGAGAGCCCTCCAAATTTCCATAAGGTCCACAAACCTCATCTTTAAAGTCCTGACATAAGGAAATAACTAAAGACAAACTTTGACCTCAATCATAACTCTACTGATCAATGGCTTGGTCCAAAAAATATCATGTTATCAGTGCTTTTACATGCCAACCAACAAAGTGCAAAGGAAAGAAGTCTACAAAGAAAAATCCAAATCTGCAACAAGCAATGCCTGGCCAAGTATCAATCCAGCCCAAAGCTGAGTTCAGCTGTGCATTGCTTGCAGCCATTTGCAGGTAAACCTGCTCTCATTTTTCTTAAAAACCCGTTCCCCAGATCAATGAAGCTCATTCCTGAAACAATGGGGAGCTGTTTCTTCTTCATTGAAAACTACTTATAGAAGATATATTCATATATCTAAGGATTTGTAGGTTAAAAGTCTTATGGCTGAAAATACTGAAGCAGAAAATGTTGCTTGAATTAACTTATTAGTTTATTATTCTAATTTTCTGTTAGTTAAATTCAAAACTTGTTTCCTCGTGTTTCTTGGTCTAAACGGAAATGATTCACAATATGTTTTGATCTAAAGCCCTTTTGGAAAGTGAGCTTTTATTTATCTATTAGGCCCTAGTGGGCTTTAGTTCCCTATTGGTTTGTAGCTTCATTACTCTTTTTTCTTCTTCAACCCTGCTCTTCTTTACTTGGCCATAAGGGATGTACCTAAGAGGCTAAAACCCTCCCCTCTATACCAACTCCATTTTCTTCCCGGGCAACTCTGCACTAGGTAATACTGGAGTTCAAGTTTCCATTAAAGGAAATGAGTATCCATCCTTTGGGTCATTCTCTCCCTCCACTGCTATAGCTGGTTCCATTTTAAAATGCTTAAAATGAATCATTCAGATCTCGCCCCTTCAAAAAGGAGAGAGATAGATGTCTTTCTACACAAAATCCTTCTACTTCGGGAGTCCGCACTTCTCTCCCTTCTCCCCTCTTCTTGTCTCCAAGACGCGTATCTTACTTTCTGTCTAAATTCATTTAGGGTACTAATGTCCCCTCCAAGGTTTGTACTACTAATGTCTCCTCCAATGCCTCTCTCTACAATATCCTTTATCTTGTATATGTAGTAGTGTAGTACATCTCATCCAACATCTTTTGGTTTTATTACAATATAAATTGCTTACTTTACCCATCAAAATAATATTATGCTCAAAGTGACAAACAATTTGATAGGATCTTGCAAATGCTCGTGGCTTCTCTCAAGATGCTCATATAAAGTTGAATAATGGAAACATAGATGTTTAACGGAAACATAGATGTTTAAGTCCATATAATCTGCAAGTTTCTTGCAAATTAGTTTGTCATACGACCAACAACCATTATCGAAAGAAGTTTAGAGAGAGAGAGAGAGACAACAACCTCGTGGTTGACATGGTGATGTAATCACAATTGCAAATAACGAAATTCCTAGAGTACCTACTGGTCAAAGGCCTACAGCCTTTGAAGGTTTACAATTAAGAAATTAATTCTAATTTGAAAAAGGAAGCCAAAATAAAACCTTAAATCCGTAATTAATCTAACCTAAAAAAAACACCCTAGATTACGTAGAAATATCAGTAAATCCTGATTTTAGAAATCATTAAGAATATAATTATCTATTTGGGAGCTAAATATAAGGATTAGAAACAAACTAAAACACATCACATTGTCTTTTATATTGAAAATAGTTTAAAATTTTTTTTAAATAGTAAGAAGAAAAGAATCTAGGCCCTATCCAATATACATAATAAAGATTTGGCAGTGCATTTTGGTTTTTTCCTATGACTTGTGAAATATATATTTTGAACATCATCTTGGTCTTTTTTATGAGCTATACACTTAGGATATGGTGTTACATTGATAAGTGTAGGGCTGTAGTCATAGAATATATGTTGTTTGATGACACTCTTTCGGTTGCCTAAATTTATTAGAAATTTCATTAGTATATTAACATTGTATTCAAAAAGAAATAACAATCAAAATACTAGGGTTATATGTATATATTTGATCAATTAACAAAAAAAATATTATTTTATTGATATGTCCTCAAACACATCCATCCTAGTTTTTCAAGATTTACCTATCTCTATGTCTGTATCTTGTCGGACACGATACTCATGTTCGTATCTCTGCCTCCTAGATTACAGAAATACAGTTATTATCATGTACCATTCGAAAGTTGAAACATCGGTACGAAAAACTTATTTCTTCTCTACTAGAAAAAAAAAAACACACAAAGGGATAGATAATTACCTCTCTTCCGATGATGGCTATTGAAGGTATAGGCAATAGCCATTGCATCTCTCCGAAGACACCAACTTCCAACGGTTTGGTACACAATAGCACCAATGTTGCAGCAACCATAAGCTGCAATTAATAAGCATTGGAATCAAAGAACAAAAAGTTAAAGAATGATATATACAAATAATTCAGTTTAACAACCCTTCTTTCCATTTTATCCAAAATACTCAGGCCTACACAGAGCTATCAGTTCACCAACAACATATGAATGATCAATGAAACAAGAGTGAACAAACCTTGTCAGCTACAGGGTCCAAAAATGCACCAAATGGTGTGCCTAAACGCATCTGAAACACATGGAAGCAATTAGACCCAGTAATGAAAGATGATATTATGGGAGTGAGAAATCTGGTCACCAAAAACGTGATTTATAGGGGCTAAACATTTGTTACCTTTCGAGCAATGTACCCATCAAGCCAGTCTGTAATAGCCGCAGCAACAAATATACTTGTTGTAACTGTTGTTGCCCACCAACTATTACTATAAAAAGCTAGTAAGCAAAATATAAGAGTCAGCCTTGACAAATGGAAAGAGAAATATACAGGTTTGAAGAAAGTTGCAAGCTTTGATAATTAATTTTAAACTGTGATAAGCACATTAAAATTATATATATACACCCATTTTCTATATTACTTGGTTCATCTAATTATTAATTAATAAGTATGTTTTCACGATTTTACAGGAATAAGAACCAACGTGTTACAAGTGCCATTAAAATCTTGAATTGAAGTTAAGAAAGTGTCCCGGAATGATTGAGCATTTTGGGTCAAAATTTAATTCAATTCAAGCGTCAAGTCTTCATTGGAATTTTGGTATATTAGGTTATTCATTGAATTTTGGTCAGGAAAGGATATAAACTTGAGTGGGCACATGACCAGCAAGGGTGTGGAAGCTTATTTTACTTTCCATTTGATTGGTGCAAGTCACAATAAGAACCTAAACCGTTGGATCTTAGGCTAAAGTCACACATGAGTACAGGAGGAGTGAGTGGATAATGAACTGAATTACTGAACTAAAGAAAAGTTGATGAACCACACTAAAAACCCATGTTCTGGACTTTTTCCTTGCACCTGATTAGACCAGGCCATGTGAACACATTACTCCCCATACCACCCAATCACCTACTCAACCTTTTTCTTTCTATTTTTCATGAACAAAACCGAGAGTCAGTTTCGACTACACATCCCAATCGAACACCACGGCATCACCGACTTTATTCTTTCTCTCCAATTCGATTTTGATCCGGATCAAATTAGGATACGGGCTCATCACATTACTGTCCAGTATATATGCAAAAGAGAAATCAAAATTTGGGGGGTATCTTTTGGAGAGCGCAAGTTAAAACAGACGATTGGGAAATCGGAGGCGAGAACACAACACGAATTGAAGGAGCACATTACGGCGAATTGCAGTTTTCTTTAATGGTTTTTCCTTCTGTACTTTTTGCTGCGAAATCAATTTTTTCTAGCTAATTATAATATAGGGCTCAGATGAAGCCCTAGACTTGTGTAGAATTTCATGTTAACTCGGTTTATTGTTCTCTGAGATAGGGTTTTAATGGATAAATTGATTGGTTTTCATATTTCAATAGAATACTTTCATTGATTACACTTGCATGTTCAATTCAAGTCTTGACTAGTTAAAAGTTAGATTAATTTTCTTTTGAAATCAAAGCATCGGTACTATCGTTTAAATTGAATCTGTGAAAAGTTGTACACCAATCAGACTACATTTTCTAGGGATTCGTAATTTATGCTGAAATTCAATCAAAACTAATTTTTAGAATTGGTAAAGAATAACACGATCACATCTTCGAGCAGTTAAGGGTTACTCTTCCCTCGTGCTCCTTGTTTCAAAAAGAGAAGTTTAAATTGAGTTGATTGTGCAAATCTACAAAAGTCTAGGGTGGATTCAAAGGTCCTAGAATTCTCTCCATTTAATTTCCCAACAAAATTTCCATTGAATTTCCCAACAAAATTTCCATTGCTTTCGAAGAAAATAGTTTAATTATATTTCTTTAGACAGTAGTTAATTCAAATTTGCATAAAAATTATTGTTCAAATTAGTTAAGTAGTATTTTTTTTTTTTTTTTGATTGGTAAGATCGGTAACCTTTGATCTTTTTAAATGAGATCAAAGGAACTCTTTTTGATGTCTTTGGTTAAAGGTATTCGAGCCCCGCAACCTTTGGTATCATCACCCAAAGGTTTACCGACTTTGCTAGCCTTCGGCACTATGGCAAAGTAGTATTCTTTTACTCAATTGTTTTTAAGTAGCAATCTCTCGTGGGATCAACCTGTGGTGTATTATATTTCACGAGAATCAATTATTTTCAAACAGCAAAAGTTATGCACTTGCGGTTTATCTAATGTAAATTAGTCTATAAATTAGATTAGTTTAATTTCCTATCAAACTACGCATCTTAATATAGTCCCTCCCATAAGCACGAAGTTTAGAAATATCAACGTATGATGATAGCACAAGATACAAAATAAAGAAGCATAGGTTACATGAAAAAAGTCAATTGGTTTATCTGATTAATGGACAATCTACTAACTTGCCAGTTGCCACATATTTTGCAAAGCAAGGAGGACTCAACATCTACTACCTACTTTGGTAATAAATAGTTCATCTTATGTAAAATAAATTAAGCAAAGAACAAGTAACGAACAAAGAAAAAGAGGTGATTTCAACGAAAGATTTCTTATCGTACAAAACATTACTTTTTCAATCAAAGTGGCTACCCCCGTGATTTTTGGGAGTGGGAGTGTATGTTTGCTTTTGAGTAATTGTTGTTTTTCCTAGTGTGTTACACAAGAATAATATTACAAAAGCAAAGATCTCCATCGCCATTGTTTCTTACAGAGTATATAGGGTTCATCAATCTAGCTAGACTTGTAGCAGTTACATTAGAAAGATCTTATCCACTAATTCTCTAGGTGCTAAGCAAGTTTCGGTACTGATAACGTGTTAATCAACAAGCTTGAGAATTTACTTCATCTATTGCTTGGTTGATTTTGTAAAATGTACGTTATATCGCTAAGCAAGTTTCATGAATTAATTATTTGCAATTTTACCTTTAAAATTCAGCAAAGCAACACATACACACAAAAGTAAAAAATAAAATAAAATAAAATAGAAATTGAAACAAACAGGCAACAATGCACATCTTCTTTTTCTTATTCTACAATAAATCAATTTCAAACTGTAACCCCAATTGCACAAAAAAAAAAATTAATAAACCAAAAAACAGATCTTGAAGGAAAAATAAAAATAAAATAAACACAGAGAGGGGACAAAGAGCACTTACTAGTGACAAGAAGCGGAATGGCGGCGACGCGAGCGAGCGTTAAAATAGTTGGAAGAGTGAGCAATTTAGTTGGTGGTTGTGAGGAGGGCCGGTCATTATTATCAACCCGGCCTTCTTCCTTGTTATCAGCAGTCCCCATATTTTTACTAGAAAACTGCAATGCAGTGGGTGTGAGCGGAACCGAGGGCTGTTGTATTTGTAAGAAGAATGAAGATGAAGAGGTTATAGTAACAGTAGGAGAAAGAGGTCTGAACCTGCATACATAATCCAACATAAACACCTCCACTTATTAAAAAGGAAAATTTCAGTAACCCAACAAACAATACACCTGTACATTTAAAAAGCCAGACATTCTCCACGGGTTTGAGGTATATTGAAGAAATGATACAATAAGACTAAAATTATGGTTTCTTAACGACCACTACAACCAAATAACGGAATCTCCAATTGGGGGTATATAATGTAAAATTTACACCCCCAACATGAAAAAACCCTCTTCCAATGGAGTGTGAGAACCGATATGTGATAGTTAACAACTAGTAAAAGCGTAGTAAAATTTCCCTTCGTGTTTACATCTTACTTAACAACACAGGGATCACTTGGAACGACGTGCAGTTTAAATACAGGTCTGGACATCATTCGAAGTGACGCCCATCTGTAGCTCTAATAGTGGCGATATGTAAAGTGAGCATGAACGTCACTTGGAGTGGCGTCCCTATTTAAGCCTAACTGAGACGTCATACAAAATGATGACCGTGCTTTAAAATCCAAAATTTGTAAATTTTGCCCATTGGAAACTATCAAGTGTGGATATCTTCATACTACACATTTAGTATGTTTGGGGGGTTGTAAAATCCTAATGCCACCTGTGCGGAGGTATAATTATACACACTCCCATTGGAGACGCCCCTAAGAGGGAAAGTGGGGTGGAGATTAAGATATACAATGCCTAAAAAGAACAAGTTGGTAACTCTTAGTCATCTACTCGATCTGTTATACAGTCATATAAAATGTTTAATCTTTAATAAAGACTTCCTGGTTCCACAGACAGTTTAGTGTTGTTTCTAGTGTAGAATTCTGGTTTCTAATAGAAGGTGTTTGGTTAAATTGTTGAAATGCGTGTAGAGCCATTTAGCACAACTAAGCACAAATTTGAGCTTAATGTTGAGTGCTGGATGAAAGAAGAAAATTCATTCAGCACTCATCCACATTTTAAGTGGTCCACACCCTCATTAATCACTAAACACTCAAAAGTCAAAACAAATACCCCCCTTAATTGTCCAGATTAGAAAACAGCAACATTATTATTAAAAAATTCAATTACAACTACAATGTACATCTCTAAAACTATAGTTACAAAAATAAAGCTTCTGATTTTTATTTTCAATTCAATCCAGAATGTATTTAAACAAAATAAAACTAATAATTTCAATCAAGTAGATCCTGATACATACCTGGATGCAGAAAAACACCTAAAAGAATTAAAATTGTCAAAATTGATATGTGTACGAAGACTAAGCTTGGTTGCAGTACAAAAGGGAGCAAATCTCGAAATCATTCCAATCTAATTTGTTTTCAAAGTGTGAAAAACAATATAAGGATTTCATGAACAGATTAAAAAGAGAGAAAGAGAGGTAGGTTTTGCTACAAATCAAGAAACGGCTAGGGTTTTCAGAAAAGATGATGTCATCAAGATTAAGAGAGAGAGAAAGAGAGAAGTAGGAAGAAGATAGAGAGAGAGTCTAGAAATCAGCCAATCACAACAAAGTCAATGTTTTCCTAATTTTAGAGTTTTGACTTTATCGTATTGGTGGTTCACTTTTGTACGATGTATGTATATATATATATTAGTTTAAAAAAGTCAAACCTAACACTCACAAAGGAGGTTATATATAAGCCATTCACCCTACCTAACTAACGTACGCCAAACCATCTCCACTCTGCCGTATGCAAACCGTGCAAAGTATCTCTAAATAGATTTGGCTGTGTCATTTGATCTTAAAATGCTTACTACCAAACGGTTTTTTTTCATAATATCTTCTTCCATAAAATCCATAAATAACATGGATAGCAAGATACTTTTCCAGATTTGAAACCAGATTGCCTACATAGGGTGGTTGGTTTGCAACACGATCTATTTTCTAATGTTCGATTGGATTTTCCTGGATTTGTTTTGATACATATATATATATAGGTGCCGATGGTACCCAATTATCCGAACCGAACTAAAACCGAAACCGAATGTTTCAGTTCTGGGTCTTAAAAAGTTAGACCCATTTAAAATGTGCCATTAAAAACCAAACCGATAAATAACCAAAACCGTTGAATCGAATAGTACAAAATCTGTGGGTACCCGAATCAAAACCGGAATCGATTATTATGATTTCGATATTTAAAATTTAATATTATATTATATTTAAGATAATCAAACTCATACATTATAATATAAAATATATTTTTTACGTGTAAAGGTCTATTAAATATATATAGCGTAATAGTGAATGTGTATTGTTAAATGTATATTTTATAACTATACGTTAAACAAGTGTATCATAGATCATGTTAATAATAATGTCAACGTGTATATTATGAATTAACTAATACATTTTATATTTATTAACTTATGCACGTGTATATTTAAATATGATATACATGCTTGATATATTGTGGTACACACACTTATTATAAATCAATATATAGTGTTCATGTTAAAAATTAGTGATGAGATGTAATTGTAGACGCATATACTCGCATGTTCGATTTAAAATATGAGTTAATACACGTGTACAAATATATGTGTATGCACGTAAAATATATCAATGTAACAAATATATGTGATTGCACGTGTACATGATCGAGTTAATACAAGGAAACAAATATGCACTACAAGAAAAATGACTTTTGGCCACAGGTACAGATTAGGTTTAGCCACGGTCATCAGCTGTTGCATAATAACCACGGGCTTTAGCCGTGGCTAAAACTTTTGACAGGTGTGGCCAAAGTTCTGTGCGGTTTGAGTTTAATTGGTTTTTTGGCCACGGTCTGTTTCTATAATGAACCGGCCCAAAAATTCGGTCTCGAATGTAAACCGCCACAAATACTCTTCGTTTATCGAAGGGTTTCTTTTTTTCGAGAATACAAAAACAAATACTGTTTTCTCGGTTTTCTTCCATCTCCTCTCTCACGGCAGTGACGCAGACACGCCACCCTCCTCTCTCTCAGGTAACCCTTTATCTGTTTTTTTCTTCTTATTTTGCTAATCTCACTTCGAACATCTCTAATTCACAATTTTTTCGAAAAAAACTTCATCTTTAATCACTAGGTAATTGCTCTTCGTCTTTCCCCTCATGTCTCTCTATCCCCTCTCACAATTCTTGTTTTCTAAGAGTTAGGCTGCGTTTGGTTCACGGAAAATGAGAGAAAAGAAAATGTTTTCCTGGATTCTAAATTCTATTAGGTGTTTGGTAGACCACGGAAAATGATAAACAGAGAAAACATTTTCCATTCAGGGTCACTATTGAGGAAAACAACATCTTTTTTAAAACAAGAGAAGTTGCTTTCCTTTTGTCGGTCGGCCGAGATTTGCTGAAGTTATTTCATCGTCATTGAGAGGAACTAGAAAATCACTCATGTATAGAGTTATCAGGTTTTAGGTGGGGTTTGATCCAGTTGACCAGTTTTTAAAATTGTGAACCAAACAACTAGAAAACACATTCCTCAAAAATGGATTCGCAAATTTGTTTTCGGATTTTCTCTTTCTTTGAGAATCAAAATTCGTTGAACCAAACACAGCCTTAGTGTTTATCAATTTCGATGAAAATGTAGTGTTTGTAAGGTTTGTTTTGTTAAAATTTAGTTTAAATGAAATAATATCACTCATGGTTTATGATATTTGTTGTGAACAGGTTCGGATTATTGTTTTTTTTCATTTACATCAAGGTGAGTTTTTCTCCCATCTCTGGTTTGGTGTTAACTTGAAATGGGTATTTTCTAGAAAAGTTGAAATTTGTTTTGTTTTACTTCTCTTGGTTATAGATAATGTTAGTACTGATTATATCACCAAATGGGGTTGTGTTATTGTTATATGTTAGTCTTGATTCTAAGTTAAAATGGGTTTGTGTTGGTCGTTTGAGTTTTTTAGGTATAACTTTGTGTTATATTGAATACAAGTTAAGATATTGAATACACCTTGCTCTTTGGGTTAACTCAAAATTTGCTAATGTGGGCGGTATAATTATATTTCTTCTAGATAACATCCTACTTGGTTGCATATGATATCATCTTTGTTGTTACTGTTCTTTATCTAGTTTCAATTTATTTTTTTAAGTGAGAATGTAGTTTGTTTTTTCGTATGCATGCCTCAATCTATCCATTTTTTTGTGTGCTTCCAATTTATTTGAATTTATGGGTGCAACTAGGTTAGATTGATTGTTGGATGTAGTACTTGTGCTATTTTAGTCTCTCCCAGTGATGGAGTTAGTTATTTACTTATGTGGTGGTCTATTATGTGTATGGTTTACCTGCCATTGTATTTTCAGTTCTAACT
Source organism: Coptis chinensis (assembly GCF_015680905.1). Taxonomy (NCBI): domain Eukaryota; kingdom Viridiplantae; phylum Streptophyta; class Magnoliopsida; order Ranunculales; family Ranunculaceae; genus Coptis; species Coptis chinensis. Next base: position 92,810,403 of record NC_141462.1, read on the forward strand.
ATTTTTTATTTATTCATATTGCAAGAACTACAGTATGGAGGGGTTTGAGGTGATAGATAAAAGTTGGATTGATCTACCAAAAGAGGACGATCGTTTTATTCATGGTGTTAATCAATTTGTCCAATTTGCAAGGGATAACTGTCACCACAAGGATGTGATCCCATGTCCATGTGATAAGCTGTAGAAATAGGGTCGAAAGCACTAACCCATGAGGTGGTCACATTGCATTGTTACCAAAAGGCTTCTACAAACGGTATACATTTTGGAGAATGCATGGAGAAACAAGTCAACCACCAAGTGTGGCATTTGAAAGGGTGGAAGGTCAAATTCCACTAATTTTGAGGTGGGAGGGACTTCCCCTTTTTTGAGGAGAATGTTGCATTGAGATTGTCGTTAGAAGAACTTGGCGGTGATAACTTGGATCTTTGTTATTGAACAATGTTCAACGGATGGTGCTTTCGAGGAATAGTTGAGGAAGATCCTATAGTTGAGGAAGAGCCCCGACACAATTGAGTCCGATAATTTTCGTGAGGCTTTGAGTCCCTTATATCCCGATTGTGAGGACTTTACAGTTTTGAAATTTGTCGTCAAGTTGTTTTAGGTTAAAGGTTACACATGGGTGGGATGGACAAAAGAGTTTTATGGGACTCCTCGAATTACTTCGTGTGTGGCTTTTCCACGTGACAACAAGACTCAGGAGAATACTTATAGGGCAGAAAAATTATTAAAAGAGTTGGGCCTAAAATATGAGAAAATTGATGCTTGCCGAATGATTGCATGCTATTTTGGAGAGATGATGATTGGAGGGATACTTGTACTACGCGTGTGGAGCGTCGAGGTACAAATATCCGATATCGAACAAAGGAAGAAACATATTAGGATTCCAGCAAAGATACTTCGATACTTTCCAATTACGGATAGGTTAAAGAGGTTGTATAGTGTACCATGGGTGGCAAAGGAGATGTGTTGGCACTCGGAAAATCGATTGAAAGGTGGAGAGATGGGGCATCCAGTTGACTCATCTAATTGGAAATTAATTGATCGGAAGTATAAGGACTTTTCAGCTGAAGCTCGTAATGTTCGATTAGGACTAGCCACATATGGTTTCAATCCTTTTGGAACTTGTGGCACATTATCTGGCCAGCTTGGCCTCGTAATGTGTGTTGCCTATAACCTTCCTCCTTGGCTTTGCATGAAACCAAAATTTACCATGCTCTCTTTACTCATCGAAGGGCCACGACAGCCAGGAAAGGATATCGACATATATTTACAGCCTCTAGTTCGTGAATTACAATCTTTGTGGAATACCGGGGTGATCGTGAAGGATGCAAACATAGGCAAGATGTTCAATATCGTGCAGTTTTGTTATGGACTATCCATGACTTTCTGCGTTAGGTAATATATCCGGTTGTAGAACCCATGGCAAATATGCTTGTCCCGTTCAGGGCCCAAATACCTCTTCATTGAGACTCCAACATGGCCGAGAAATTTGCTTTACATGGATAGTAGGCGATTCTTGCCCTCCTCGGATGCTAGTAGGATGGACACTAGACCAAGCACTTTTAAAAAGATGAAGAGCTTAGAGAACAGCGACCTTTGAGATTGACCGGTTGCAAGTTGAACAAATGACACGAGAATCTGAAAATGCAATGGGGTAAGGGCAAAGAGAAGGAAAGGGGAATGGAAAAAGAAAAAAAAAAAAGGGAAGGGCGGTAGAAAACAAAAAGAGGACAACGGGGATGGGACATGCTTTTTCAAACAGTCAATATTATTTAGGCTTCCATATTGGGAGAGAGCTTTTATCCGCCACAACTTGGGCGTTATGCACATTGAAAAAAATGTTTGTGAACTCCTGATTGCTATGATGTTGAACACAAAAGGAAAAACAAAAGATAACGCCAATGCACGCAAAGATTTGCAACTTCTTGGGATTAAAAGGAAGTATTGGTTGAGTGATCAAAATGGCAAGAAGGTTATGAAGCCTGGGGTGTTTTGGCTTCGAGCGGAGGAGAAAAAGTTGTTCCTTGCGAGCTTAAGAGATCTCAAAGTACCTGTTGGGTTTAGTGGTAACTGGAAGAATATTGTCCAAGGCGGTGCGAAGGATTTGAGTGGAATGAAGTCTCATGATTATCACATTTTGATGCAACATTTGCTTCCAATGCTAATCCAACTTGCATATCGAGATAGGAAGGAAGTCCGACATGTGATCTTGAGTATTTGCACATTTTTTCGTGCGTTATGTTCTAGGAGACTTGATGTTGACACTTTACATGCACTTGAGAGGGGTATGGTCAAGACTTTATGTGAGCTTGAAAAAATTTGTCCTCCATCGGTATTTGTAATAATGATGCATCTACCTATTCACTTAGCGTATGAGGCTCGTATGTGTGGACCAGTATTCTATCGTTGGATGTATTTGTTTGAGAGGTAATTCTAACTAATAAGATTGTTTACTTAGCTTCATGGTTGGTTTCTGTTAAGTTATTATGTTATAAAATTCTTAATTTTGTGAAGGATGATGAAGGTCTACAAGGATTATGTTACAAACAAGGCACGTCCTGAAGGTTGTATCGCGGAGCGATACTTGAAAGAGGAAACCATGAACTATTGCACTGGTTACAAAGGAGGGAATAGTCTTCTCCAGAAGCTTGAGCGAAAGTCTAGTGGTGAAGAAGTAATACCATCAGATGTGTTTGATAGTGAATTTGATGGGGCTGATGAAGTTGGCCCAGTTGGTTTGGGTCATACTTATCATTTGGTAGGTGTTGAATATGAGCAAGCACGCAATTGGGTACTGAAAAGCCATCCAAGATATGATTGGTGGTACACGTATGTATTTCTAAATTTTAAAAGTTGAAATTATAACTTCTATATACTTAAATAGACTATTGCTTTAACTAATACATATATTTATAAACGTAATATCCTATTCAGGGGAGTACATTTGCAGATTTGGAAGCCCGTAGGCAGGCAGGTGAGGGAGGAAGGCAGGCCAATATAGGGTGTCCATGGACGATGAGTTCATTCCTTGGTTGAGAAGACAGCCTGAGTTTGAAGACATGGAGGAAGATTCTTTCAAAAATATAGTGGTTGGACCAGTGAGCTGTGCCATGGCGTATAAGAAGTATTGTGTCAATGGTTTCCTCTTCATTACAAAAGACTATCAGGAGAATAAGAGGAACCAAAATAGTGGTGTTTGCACAGAGTGTCCAACTACATTCCGGGCTAGCGCGAAGGATAAGAACCCAGTAGAAGATGTTGCAGAATATTATGGTGTTCTTACGAATATCATTCAGTTAAAGTATCGAGATGGGTACCAGCCTGTTTTGTTCAAGTGTGAATGGGTTAAACTTAGACATGGTGTGAAGCTAGATGTGGAAGCGAACCTTAAGTTGGTAAATTTGTCAAATCAAATTAGTTCGGATAATATGAGTGACGAACCATTTATTCTTGCAGATAAAGCTTCTCAGGTTTTCTACTCTAAAGATCCAAAGGATCCCGACTGGCATGTGGTTTTGGAAGTCCCAAGAAAGGTGTATTGTGATCAAGATGAAACATGTCTTCTATCTGATGATCCAATTGAAGTTGATCCTTCTTATGCGGAGCCTAGTAACCTTGAACCATCCACAGATGATCTGATTTTTAACGATCCAGACGATATGTTTGTGGTTGTTGAAGACACTAGGAGGAAGAAAAGACAAAAAATGAATTAGTTCACTTGAACTAAATGCTTATCTGCATTAACTATGTTTGAATTTTGAATACCTGTGTTTGATTTTTCAGGTTACACAATTATAAATGGATATCATGTTTTCTGATTTGTTTTGATAGATTAAATGTTATGCAATATCTGTGTTTTGATACATCATGTTTTAGATACTTGAAAAATGCATGTTTTGAATATTAAGAGTTTCTGGAACTTGTTACAATATGTACAGCATGGGAACTCCATCTCCTTCATGGGAACTCCATCTCAAAATAACTTGAACTTGTGGTAGGAATTTTGATTTTGTCTAGGAGGGCGACATGGAGCGTGGAATTAATTATGGTAAGAATTTTGAATTTTGTCTAGTTATGTGTTGTACTGGAGTAGATGGAGCATCTGAACTTTAATGTATACTAATTGACAAGTTTACTATGTACTTACAGATAGGACTCCATCTACTCCAGAATCATCCAATGCTCCTAAGGAGACTAGAGGTAAGGCAAAAGGAATGTCGGATACACCAAATACGAAGAAAAAAGTTTGGTTAACATTGGACCATCTTGAACAACCATGTCACCCTTTAGCAGAGGTAAGTAGGTTTTCCTCTGAATGTGGTGTACTTGTACGGCGTGATGTTCGGATATGCTATGATACTTTTCCAACCGCGCTGAAACATACGTTAGTAGACATCTTTGAAACATTGGAAACCAGCTTCAGGTTTGTGGGACGTCCTAGCATCAATACGACATACACTAAAAAAGTCTTGGGTGAGGCATGGAGGCGTCATAAGAGCACCTTGTATAAAAACTTAGTTAAGGGCAAATCTCTTACTATTGTTAAACAAGGACCAGCTCCAGAAGGTGTCAATCTTGAAGATTGGCGGGTTTTTGTTGATATTTGCAACACTGAAAAATTCCAGGTTATCTAATCATTAGTTTATTAGTTGTGAATCTTATATGTATATTCTCTTATATATTGTTTTGTATATATAGGCTGCTAGTGAAAGGAACACTATAAAACCGGTCAAAACAAAAGCTCCCTCGCTATGCGTTGGGAGGACACCCACCCAAATTATTCGACAAACAGATTGCTAAGGAAACGAGAACAAAGCCGACCCATATGGTTGCTAGGCCTGAATCTTATATCCGGATACACAAGAGGAAAACTCCATGCAATGTAAACGGTTGAGTGGGAGGTAAGTGTCATTTTCCCTGGTGGGAGGGATTGTTGGTAGTAAGTTATTTAAGTTGTATCAAGGTTTGATTGCAGTCTTGAGCTTTAGTGTAATACTTTACTTGGTAAGATCAGTATTATGGTTTCACTCCGTTGTGTTGAATAGGAGAGGATTAATGAGGACATGTCCGCAAATTCGTGGTCTCAAATGACAATCACCGACAATGCCGTGTGACAAGGGTATGCAAATTAGGATGTCGGTAGTGCATTAAATGTTTGTGCTATATTGTAGGTAAAATGAAATGTGTTTGGATACTGGTGGTTGGCAAAGATAGCGGGGGGGCGATGTCGGGCTATGGGTCCAGGGGTCAACAAAAAAAGCAATGAAGAGCATGGAGCCTATTTTGGATCAAAACTATCACTTGGCGAGAAGAAAACTCCAAGCTATGGAAGGAGACTCGAACAAACCAAATGAATTTTGCTATGCAATTAGAAGAGATTAGGTCAACGATATTGAGGCAACAAGAACCATCCACGACCAACTCTTTTGGAACTTCCAGTAGTATACCTCGCTCCAGTAATGCAACCTCGGTATGCGATTGTCTCTTTTAATGCTTAACTTAAGCCTTTGTAAGTTGTTTGATCTTTTTATATCCAACACCTTTGTTTTTCAGCGGAAACCTCAAAGATTGGCAAAAGAAGTTAACTTACTTGGTGGTTGGCCTCTTGACATTGTCGCAACTGGATGTGTTAAAGAAGTTGACCCCACCTACAAGTTCCATGAAAGGTGCTTGGGAGAGAGATCTTACTTAGTTTACGTTGATGAAGTACATGCACAAGATCTTTGCTCTACCATGCCCCATGATGCATGGTGTAAGAATCTAGGAGAGAGTTGCCCAGAAATGTTATATGGCCCAAGTCATGTGTTGAGTTTCTGTCATCTACATCGCGGTCTTGAATAAGTTTACTATACTTTTTTTTTGTTTATGATACATGCCTATGGGCATGTTTGACTATGTTATCTCTTTTGCTATTTTGAAACGCGTTTCTATGTTCATGTCCAAGCTACTACCAAACTGGTATCATATTTTTTTATTCAATGTAATACTTGTCTTATTTTGCTAATATCAATGTATTGAATGTTTGCTTTCTCTGTTTTTGCTAACCCATTTTTAACTCCGCCAATGCAAGTAAACTTTACGTTTGCATTTGCATTGCCGGTCCCAAGCCCAGAAAAAGGAGGAGGGAGAAGTGGTGTATAATATGTTTCTCTTTGTATTTAATTCTGTTTATTTTTCTCTGGGCTGCAGGGAAGAGCTACCAAGAGGTACAAGGGCAACCAATATCACTGTTATCCCTTCGCTAATGGCAGGTCCATCTATCACTCCTAATGTCCCCAGTAGCATCTGCCTAGCCATGTCATTGATCACAGGTCTGCATTCCAATCCAGTAGACTTGTGTGCTCATATATGATTTCCTTTTTGCAGTTTAACTCTATCAAATGCACAAATACGAATATCTAACAAATGATATACTCTATTTTGAAGACACCACCCAAGAAGATTACCATTGGCCAAAAGAAGTCATTTGATGCGCTTGGGACTACATCAACCCAGCCAAGGTACTCATTGCATTCTCTTTTAATATATATTTTTAATTTTAATTTTTTTTAATCATATGAACTGTTTTATTTGGTATTACATAGTAAGAAGCAAAAGGTATCTGGGGCACTTTCTGATCAAAGCATCAAACAACTAAATGATGTAACTGCTGTCAGTGGAGTTAATCTAAGGGTATATATCTTTTACATTGCTCTTTATGTTATATTATACTCTGTTTGACATTTTGGGTATCTAAAATGGTAACAATTGTGTAATCTGTGCAAGTTTTGTTATTTTATTTATCATGTTTAGGAAGAGGAAGAGCAGCTATTTTCTGGCCCTAAGGATGAAGGTCGAACTTCTGAAGCAACTAGAAGGGTTGTTCAAGAAGAGGAAGAACGGCTTGTATTGCAAAAAATCCCTTTACAGAGAAAATTGGCAAAAATCAGTTTAGACCCTATACTTTGTTAAGAGCCATTCTTGTTATTATCTTGTCAAATATCTTGTCATGACTGACATTTGGGTCCCCTTTTTTTGGCAGTGTCTAAATCTGGTATAAAAAGTGTAAGCAAGGATGTGGAGCGTTGTTTGCCACTGGTAAGATATTAGCAGCAGAAGAAGAAGAGATTTGATGGGGAATACGAATGGGAGAGAAGAAGGAGATAACGAGGAAGATCCTAATCGCGGATCCATCGATACGGATGATTATGAAGTCGACGGCCTTCCCCTGCCTTCCGATTCAATGTTGGGTGCTTCCAACTCACCTCCTTCGAGCCCGAGACCTTCCAGATCTCCTCTCATGTTCGCTCCTCAGCTTCTAGTGGCTCCCCTACAAAGAGGAGGTGATGCCCCACCCACTTTCAATCACATCTGGATGAACGACCCACACAATTCTCTAGACGCACCACAAGAACAAGGGATTCCTACCTTGATCACATGGACCTTTGGTGGTAACACTGTTGCTGTCCAAGGATCTTGGGACAATTGGACATCAAGGTACTCTTTATCCTCAATATCCAAACTAGACCGTAAACCTTTTTCTTACTATAATCGGTTTCTGCAGGAGGATACTGCAGAGGTCAGAAAAGGACCACTCCATTCTCCTGGTGCTTCCATATGGTATATATTAGTACAGGTTCCTTGTGGACGGCGAGCGCAGATACATACCTGATCTTCCTTGCATAGCTGATGATACGAGCCTTGTTGATAATCTTCTTGATGTGCATGTAAGTTTTTTCTAAAAAAAATTATTATTCATGATCTGCAATCTTTTGATTGCAGTATTATGCATGTGAACCGGTTCAACTCTGCTTTAGGAACTCATGATTAGTGAAATCGGGGATCAGTCTTCTAGGCGATACACTAACTTTCATAGCACAGATTGGCTTTTAATTGAGAGCTTTCAAATTCGTCAATGTTCCCTCGCATCAGTGGAAGCATACATGCATATCATGCTTTATCTTAGCTGCAGACGTTCCTTAAGTTAGCCCTCACAATGAACTTTTTGGTGCTACCTCATAATTGACCCTCACAAGAAAGCTAATGGCTACTGCATATCTATTAAGTATTTAGCCCTTTTGAGAGGGTTTACGAAGACAAGGGTAAATATTATTTGTGAAAAAGGACTTAAGTATAAAGTCAGTTTAGGAAATAATTCTACTAATACCATAAATTTAGCTTTAAATCTATGACGAAACAAACATGTCAGATAGTGGACAGACTATTTGAGTATATGTAGTTCGATTTTGATTATATTTTTTTCTCTGCTGATCTGAAAATCAATTTTCTAATGATGCATCTTTAATGTACCTACTAGATGGTTTTGATAGAACAATAGTCATTATAGAATGCAGCACACTCTTTTACTTGGTCCCTAGTGATACTAATTACATCAAAAGTGTGCCATTTAGAGAATGTATTGAATCAATTTGCTGGATTGAGGGGGTGTACACAAGATTTGGTTGGGAGGTACAGTAATGCTCTAAACAAAATTATACCTACTGTACCTGGAATCATGAAGTGTAACACATCCGTTCAGTGTTAATATTCCTAGGACAGAACATGATGAGTTGTCATTCTGAGATGTATATAGAAGATAGATTTTTGTTTATCTACATTTTACAAGCGTCTGCTAGATACTTCAATTCTTAGAGGGACGGCTTTAATAGGAAACTTGTACTCTACAACTCTAGCCTTTATTTCAGGTTAACTAAAGATGGAAACCAACTTTAACCTCTAAATCCTAACCTGTAGAAGACCATGAGGAGAAAAGGGGTTTAACAATGAAAATATTGTGGCATTATCTTTTGCTCTATGTACTAAACTTTGCTCTTTTTGTTGTCTGTACTAAGCCTTGGAGGTTGGTATCATTACTTGTTTTTCTTTGTTGGCATATATAATGGGTTTTTCTCCGCCATTTGTAAAAAGTAGTTTTTTTTTGTTCTTTTTCTGTTTCTCCTAATTACTGCTTTACATGTCTTTTTTGTTCTTTTGAAGACTCTAGCATCAACTATTTTTCTATAAAGTTGCTTGTCACTGGTTGTCAAGATTATGTGCCCGAGAATTTCGAAGGCATTGCTGAATTTGAGCCTCCTCCCTCACCAGAGCTATGGTCACACATTCCCAGGGGACGAGGACTTTGCGAAAGAGCCGGTGGCTGTTCCACCCCAGTTACACCTCACGTTACTCGGTACACAGAACGATCCTGAACCATCTACAAAGCCTCAACATGTTGTTCTCAACCATCTTTATATAGACAAAGGATGGCCTTCTCAATCTCTGGTTGCTCTTGGGTTTACTCACAGGTTTCAGTCCAAATATGTCACTGTAGTCCTATACAAGCCTCTTAGAAAATGAAGAAATGGACTCCCCCTCCTCTCCAAAATTCCCTCTGGCACTATCTGTAGATAGCAGTTTCATGTTAGGTAGGAGATCCTGTAATAGATCGACTTTTTTCTGTTTAATCTCGTATCTTACAAATTTTTTTGTTGCATCTCTTACTCCTTATTCTTGAAGCATATTTCTTTTGTTTTTCTAACCAAGTTATGTATCTTGGGCTTGTTTGTTTTGAGTACTATTAAAGGAAAAATAAAAAAAAAAAAAAAGATATTAGCATACAGATTTAGGTTTCATATTTTCTTATGGTTATGTAATCTTGATGTGATTGGGTTTCCAGTGCTTGGAGGAGAGGTTGCGAGGATTGATCAATAATTTAGTAAGAGTATCAAAACAGGTCAGTTACATGTTATGATTTCACTGTCTTGGACAATTTATATATCTTTTTTACCGGTTAAAATAAACTACTTGTTTCTTCACTTTTTAAATTTGTAGAGAGTTGATACTGAGAGGTCAAGACATCGAACTATTATCACCTCAGATGTTAGACGTCAAATTTTAGTCATGAATCGGAAGGCCAAGGAGGATTGGGAGAAAAAACAGTCTGAGGAAACTGAAAAGATCCGGAAAGTTAATGAAGTAAGTATCTAGTTCAGACAAATTTGGGTTATGAAGTTCCTTTATGTTTCTAATTTCGTTTATGGAAGTTCCTTTATGTTTTTAATTCCGCAACCCGCGCCCTTGAATCCATGTTGAAGGAGTGCTCCCCTAAAAAGTATGCCGATCTTCAAAAGGCCATCCACACCTATTTAGGTTGGTATTCATTTATTATTTATGTCAACTTATTTAATATTCCTTCTTTCTTTATTACATCATATCATATCATATTTTTGCATGTCTTGCAGACAGTACCAAGGAAACCACTTCAACCGACACGAATCAAGCAGCATCTTCACCTGGAAATGCGAGGTACATACATTCTTACCAATATATTTTTTTAAACCTTCTCTGTTTATATTTAAATTAACTGGTAATTTGTCTTCTGCAATTTCTGCTTCACTTAGTTCTTCCGATGAACCCCCCATCCCAAATACAGATGGGTCACACTCAATCCCAGATACTACCCAAGGGACTGATGCTGCTAAACCAGTGGAAAGTGCTAGAGCTATTACAACTGCTTTAGCTAGTGCTGGACACACATTACAAGGGGATCAGGTGGAGCTTGTCTTACACCCACTTAGACTTGCATTTGAAACCAAGAATTTAAAACTCCTGGAGCCTGCCCTTGATTGTCTTCATGTACGTTTTTCATCTCTTTCAATCTGTAACTTGGACTTTGTGTCATTCTTTCTTTCAGTAAATCTTTTGGCTACCTTAGTCTGATGCAGTTGCTGAATGACTGTATCTACAGAAACTCATTGCTTATGATCATTTAGAAGGTGATCCTGGACTGGATGGTGCTAAAAATGCTTCACTATTTACGGACATTCTGAACATGGTTTGTGGTTGTGTTGATAATTCTTCGTCAGATGGGTACGTTGGAGATTTCCCAGTAATTTTCACAACATTTCTAGCTTGTACATGCTTCTTACTTTTGCTGACTGAATTTGTATTTGCAGTACAATTTTACAAGTGCTGAAGGTGCTTCTTACTGCTATAGCATCACACAAGTTCAGAGGTATATTCGAGGGGTTGAACGAGAAGTTGCTTTCATTTTTTGTTAATTTTGGAAAATTAAACTCTTGTCTTGTACATTCTTACTGCTGTAGCATCACACAATTTTGGTTTTTCTATGGCATTCAAAGCCTTCAGTGTGGAATAACAAGTACTCTAAAATTCACAGATGGGCATGAAGGAAGAGAATGATGAAGTTACGACCAAGACTAGGCTTTTATCTCTTGAGCTTTTACAGGTTAGTCCTATGGCCTTCACTATTATCCTGTGCATATCATTGCCTCTTTGTTCATGAGATAAGCTACTTCACATTTAACAAAAAATTGTCTTTATGATGAGTGAGCATGACTCACTAAAGGAACACTTCATTGAAGTCAGTTAAGTTCGACGATCAGTTGATCACATCTCATAATTGCACCTCTTCTTTTACTTCGGACCTCAACCATGATCAGTTTATGGGAAAGATTTATGCTTACGTGTTTCAGGAATGACTTGACTTTTCGCCTAAATCTCATCAATAGGAACTTAGAAACGTACCTCAAAATTGTCAATTGCAACTTGCAAGACACCAATTTCCTCTGGTATCATCAAAATCTTAAACTAGCGCCTTTACCATACGAGAGGTTACTAATGCATCCATTCCTAACGTTTTTCTTATAAGAAGATTAGATAAACCGCACCACTTAGGCACTTAATGATGTATGCATTCTCATTTTCATTTTCTCGTTTCCATTTTCACTTCACCAGCTAGTCTTCTCTGTAAAACGAGAAAATTTTCAATGTACAAGCACAATGCACTGATGGGTGGTGACCACATTGAATGATCTGGTATACACCTAACATGACAGTTTGGTACATTTTCTGCTAAAAGATACTAAATTAGGTAGGCATTGGAAAGGTAAATAAAAATGTGCCAAGTCCCAGTGCCTAGTGGTGCTACTGGCTGATGTAGAATGGAAGCTTGTCACCGTTGAGAATGTTTCAACTACTAGATGCCCGTTCTCTGTGGTAAAATTTAAGAGAGACATTTTGGAGTAGTTTGCTTCTTCTTGTATATCTTTTGCCTCTCTTGTTTCCTGTTTTCCCTGTTCCTAATTAATGGTGTCGGCCAACTTGGTATCAATGAACATGGCACACCGAATTACCGATGTAGATACGGGCGTACTGCATCAGTACAGGAGGGTGAATTTTCTTAAGAATTTTTTTCACCATTGCGTTGTGCTTTAGACCTTATTCGGGAGATAGGATGTGAAAAAAAAATACTATATGTTTGTTTACACCACTCATTTGTTGGCCAAACAATTATCACATGATCATTTTGCAAAGAACAAAAAATCAAGTGTCTTCTGTTGTTTGATGTCATGAGTGAAGTTGCTTCTTCTTTGTGGTATGTATCATTAAAAGAATGCATTGAAAGCAGCAGAGTTTCAAAGACCAAGGATATAAGCTTTATAGATTTTGCTTTAGGATCTGCACAAGGCCTAGGATCTTCAAGCATATGTCCTACGGATTTAGCTACCACACTGGTTCTCTTTCTTGTGGAAGTGTTTGGTTCTTTATGAATGCATGATAAGGTTGGTATATGATTAAAATATATATGTTTTTGCAGAGTTTATTGGAAGGGGCTAGTCATTCTTTTACGAAGAATTTTCATTTCATTGACTCAGTAAAAGCGTATCTTTCTTATGCCTTGTTACGTTCGTCTGTTTCTCAATCCTCAGTTATATTCCAGGTAACCTTCATGTTTCAGGTTTTGCCTTCTTTTCTATTTTTATGCTTGATGCTTTGTGATTTATTCCAATGGTACTAATTAGATTTTTCACAATATGCAACTGGAATCTTCACTGTGCTTCTGCTACATTTTAGGGAAAGCCTTAAAGTAAGTATGCATTGTTTCAGGAGCTCTTGTGGGTCTACTAAAAACTCGGTAACGATGGCGTGTTTGGGACACTTCTTGTCATATGGGGCCTTGTCAAGGAAGGGTTTCTTGGGAAACACGTGAATACTGATCCCGCAAAAGCATGTTGATTGTGCTAGTATGTGCTTTCATTTGTATAAAGTATGATGTTAATAAAATTGTTAAAAGTAGTCCGCTCGACCCTTGGTGAAACCCCTGCAAAGATTCTTGTGGGTTTGATTGAAATGATAGAATTTTGTATGACCTGCAGGTGTGACGCAAATTGTATGAATTGTATATATGGTGCCAGAATCAATTTTTTTTATCCAATTCAATACATTTGCCACGGCCATAAACTGTAGCTAAATATTAGATACAGTCCAATAAAAGGCATTTGCCACGGCCTAGAACTGTGGCTAAATTATATATCCATTCCATAAAATGCAGGGGTACGGGGTCGTGTGAGCATTAGCCACGGTTTAGTGCTGTGGCAAGCGGAAAAATTCACCACGGCCCATGTAACGGTTCATAACCGTGGCATAAAATGAAGCTTTACCCACGGTCGTTAGCCGTGGCCAAAGATTAGCCACAGGCGCATTGGCAACGGTCGTGCAACGGCTTATAACCGTGGCAAAAGGTCTTTAGCCACGGCCAATGACCGTGGCAAATGCTCAGTATTCTTGTAGTGATGTGTATGCACGTAAAAAAAAATCAAAATTATAAGGTTAGATATTTGATTATTTTAATTTCTATATCAAAGGTTTAACTTATCACATGAATTTTAAATGTTTTAACGTGTATTATTGATACGTATTCATAAATTGATGTAAATATGATTGTTGATACATCACTAATTATATATAAAATATTATCATGTAGGAAAATAAAAATAAAATAAAATAAGTTTTAGTGTTTAAATGATTGAAATTGTTTAATAATCATAATAAATAATAAAGACACGAATTAGAAACTAAACCGATAAAATCCGTGGGTTTTATGGTTTTGGGTTGGTTCTATAATTTTCATACTAAAACCGTTGATAACTAAAAAATGATAAAACCGCCAAATGGTAAAACCCAAATCGAAACTGCTAAGACCCAACCCAAAACCGACCCGTTGGCACCCCTATATATATGCAGGTTGCTCAAAGCTAAAGTACAAATTAAAGAGGTTAATCAGCCAATCATATAACGCTCAAGAAGGCCTTATGGTTTCTGTCTGAATTTGATATTCGTTAGAAGCCCGTTTAAATGAAGTTTGCCTAAGCTATCTTATTTTAGTTTAGTATGGGGACACTTTTGTACCCGACCCGCTAACCGACACAAAATTAGTGGATTCGAATTAGAAAAAAAGACTTTTGGGTCATTTTTAACGATTGACCCGCCGAACTCATCAAATAAATGGGTTGGGTTAGGGTCGCGTATGTTAACCCGTTAGTAGACCCGATTTGTTATCGGGTCTAATGGGCCGTGACCAATATATATAACCTAGGAGTGTGCATAAAACCGGCCAAACCAACAAAACCGATCGAACTGAACCAGTATATTTCGGGTTGGTTATATTTATTAGTCGGTTCGGTTCGAGTCAATATATGTGAAAATCGATAGGGCCGGTTTGGTCGTCGGCTTAGTCCCAAACCCGACCCGCCATATATAATATATACTAAAATATACATATTTAATTGATTTAATTTAAATATATGTGAAAACCGGTCGGTTCGAATCAGTTAATATCGGTTAAACTATAACCCAGTCGGTTCGGTTAGGATATCGGTTCAACTGGAAATTAGCTCGATTCAGTTAGTATAACCTAGTCGGTTTGGTTCGGTTCCAGAAAAGCATAAACTGATAGGGTTGGTTTAGTCCTAAACCCGACCCGAACCGACCCATGAACACCCCTAGTATAACCTGTTTCAAGATAAGTTTCGTTATTTTTTAAGATCTCATCATCCCAACTGATAAGAGCCCAAAACTGTAGTTTCAACCCCTTAATAGTATTATATTTATGCCAATTATGTTTATAATAAATAAGAGTTAGTAATGTTTACGTATTTTTGTGTATTTCAGGTCTTTGAATCAATTATGTGAAAAATACATCACTTTTTGCAAAGAAATGAGTCAAATTGCTTGCTAAAGAAATTGTATGATTAAAAGCCCAAGTTTCAAAAGAGAAAAACCTTTCTAAAGCCTAGTCAAAGCTGAAAAGTCAAAGTCAACGCGGGTAGAAAAAGAGCAAAAACGTCAACAAAACTTCTATAGGCCATATCTTTGGACTCAGACCTCGGAATTGAGCCTACAATATGTCAAAACGACCGACTCTGAAAAAGCTTTCTAATGGTCCAAGCTTTGACCCAATCAGAACAGTAAAAGTGAACGAAAAGGGTATTGCAGTAAATTCCCACAGAGAAACCCTTTTTAGACTTAAGTAATTAGGTTGTGCGCTTGATTTAGTGGCCCAAAACATAGCTCCAAAGCCCATGCACGAAATTTTAAACTTAACCCTCTCATATATAAAGAGGATGAAAGCAAAACTCTATTACCTCTCCCTCCTATTAGTTTGAATAATGTAGCTATCTCTTTCTCCCCTTTCTTTAGTTTAATATAGTTTAAGTAATTAGGGTTTATAATTGTAGCCTTCATAAAACCTCCATTAAAATACCTTCAAGTTATTATCATTATTTAATTCAATTGCTTCTCTTTATATTATGTCTTCTTCTCATTCTTTTATTCATGATAGTCCCATAAATCAAAGCTAAACCCCATTTAGGAGTTTGAATGAAAGCTTTGAGAGGACTTGATTTGTTAGTATAGATTGTTGTTTAGGGTTTCAAGTTTAGATTTTTCTTGACTTAGAGATAAGAAGAGTTTAACTTAAACTAGAGAATAGTGAGTTTGCTATGAGAATGGGAACAAGCTTTCTCTCATGCTAATTAGTTTATGACTAGAGATAGTATAAAGTAATTAGGGATCATTAAAGGTCTAGTCTTTATATTTTAGCCTTGTGTGAGAGTATCTAGACTAGGGTTTTCTATACAAATCTATGCTAGCATGTTAAGAAATTAAAAAGTGGATTTCAATCTCTCTCTATTCTTTTCCATATTTTATTCAAGTCATATTCAATTGCTTTAATTAAATCAGTATAAGTTAAATTCATATATTTAGTTTCGTAGTATAAATTCACATCCATAAATATTGCTCTCACTATTGTTTCCTTGTGTTTGATTAGTTGAATTCGTTAAGTCTAGAGAGTTAAGAGTGGAACGATTCCATACTCTATATATTGCATGAATATATATATGTGAGAGTATGAAATAAATAATTGATAACGTAAGAATAAGTTAGAGAAATCTATTGTTTTTTACAGGTTATCAAATGAAATTAAGCTGCCAGCTTAAACTCTTTCAAGACAAAATTTAATTGCTTGAATCCAGGGGGCAATCCCTATTCTCTACCCACCCGCCCTTTTAATTTTTCATTATTGTTTCTTATATTTTTAGATTATCGTTCAAGCTTGATATTTACTGTTTTTAAACTAAGAGAGCACCAGCCCTCCTTTTGCCTTGCGACAGTGTGCCAGCTCCCTTAAGGCTGTGGACACCACGGTGAAGAATGTTAGCGGTAAAAGGTATTTCAGATTTTTCCTAGTTGTTTTATCTAGTGAACTAATACCATCTTTACCTTTAATTTGTATTTCAGCTTTCACACCGTAAGTTTCTGGAAAAACATATGAGTATGGCTACTTAGGCAGTTCAAAATTCTAAACTTTTACAGGAGTATCTATCATAAGTCAGGAGTTTGCAGTAAAAATTTAAAGAGTTTTTGTTTTGTTTTAACCACCTAACTAGTAGATTGTTTCCTGTGTGTTTCTATAGTTTTGCAACACTTAATTTCTGTAACAACAGCCAATAAAGAAGGTTTGTAAAATTCCAATCGCTCTAAACTTTTTACAAGAAAACACAAGATCTGTCAGGAGTCTCCAGTAAAATTTTGGTGATTTTTAGCTCTGTTTTGATTGGATAACCCTTCGGTTATTTGTATTGTATCCAAAAAACTGTTTTATGAACTTTGTAGGGCAATAGAAGGACTTTCATAACTCTGATTGTTCTGAAATTTTACAGGCTACTTTCTGGACGTCTCAACAAAGTACTGTAAAAATTTCAAATTTTTTGGAGAGTGCACGCCCTAGTTACATTATATTTGAGCGCGTGCATGCTCTTCCTTCCATTAACCTTGTTTTGCATTTTCTTTCCAATTTCAAGGTCCAGCCCATCAGAAAATTGAGCGAAAGCCTGTTTCTAAAAAAAAAATTAATAAAGCGCGCACGCGCCCTTGTTACTTTATAATTGAGCCGTGCACCCCTCTGAAGAAAGCCATTTTTTACGTGTTAGTTACAATTCATATTTTCGTTGGAAATAATTGTTGGTTCGATGTTCCAAGTTTCTCTGAGAGCCGGTGAATTAAGTATTGAAGACGCTATTCATAAGCGTAGCAAGGAGGCAATCAAGTTCTCCTCCTTTCACTCATCGTTTTCTTCGTCGAGGAGGAGTTTAATTATAGTATATCGGGCTTTTGTTTGTCTGATGTTCATGTTTCTTTCATATTGGACTTAGTCTTGCATGAGATTAAGGTCTGGTAAGAAAAAACCATCTAACGTTATATATCGTAAACGTCAATATACACGCCTATCTAGAATATCACACACCACACCTGCAACAATGGCTAAAGAACTAGAGACTCCTCTCTGTGATTTTTACAAAGCCGATCGATGGACCGGAAATTAAGTTGCATCATTCTTGTAGACCCGATTGGGGGATTTTCAAATTCCTTTAATATATTTAACTTATTACTCGTTTTTCATGGTTTAGACCACGAAAAACCTTATCAACACATGCGTAGGATAGAACAAGTTCTCACTACATTCCATCATCCTGGCGTAATTCTGGATCAAGTTAAACTTAGGGTGTTTCCATTCACCCTAGCCCGACAAGGCGGCGTCTTTGTTAACTCCCCAAATGCCAAACTCCGTAGACTCATAGGCTAAACTTGTTCAATTGTTCATAGAACAATTTTACCCACCCTCTTGCGGATGAAATGCTTCAAAAGATTCATTTATTCGCGGAATCCTTATGAATCATTTTCAAAAAGCCTAGAATCGTTTTTCAGCGATCTTCTCATTGAATGCACGCATCATAATCTTGCGTAAGACACGCTTGTTCGTGCCTTCTTCAAGGGGCTTTCATATCATCATAAGGAGGTTCTAGATATCATGAATGTGTCGGGGGTAGTTTTCTTAGTAAAGGAGCCTTGGAGGCTTATAAATTCTTAGAAGATCAATCTAAGAGAAACAACAATTGGGGAGGTAACGATGTCCCTCGCTCCACTTCTTCTTCTTTTGAGGTTAAACCTGATCCCGAGATTAGAACTCTTATCGATGCCCTCACTAAAAAGGTAGAAGTCATCTCTATTCAACAACAACCCACTTCAGTCATGAACATAAACTCTACTCGTTGTAATGTCTGTTTTAGTCGTGAACATTCCTACTTCTATTGTCCTCTTGTCTATGAACAACCATCACCACAGCCAGAAAATGTCTGCGCTTTTAGTAACAACCCTAACACACAATGGATGCAAAACACTAATTATAATCCACAACAACAAGCTACACCTCCAGGTTTTAATAATCAAAATGTTAGGCCCACTACAAACTTCAACCAGTTTATTCCGCATCAAGGACAAGGAAACTTAGGTGACCAGTGTTTAGTGCCTATGACCTTAACTATCAACATTAAGACATGACCCACGAAACAAGCCTTAGTTCGACCACTCCTCCTATGCCCTCTAACCCATCAAACCATCTACGGATGAATAGTGACCTTGTTGGAAAAACAAAATCAAATTATGCAACAAAACTCCAACTTGATAAAAGATAAACATGATCAAAACTCTAACATGCTACAACAAACGATACAAATGATGCAGTCTTTTGCCAAAAGGTTATTGACATGCCTCCTAACCAAAATAATAATCAAACAGGCATGTTTCTAGGTCAAGCAGTGCCTAATCCTAAGTCAACAAACATTGCCTTCGAAGTAAATAGTATTCAGTGTAATGGTAATATAAACTAGGGGGAACTACAGGCAGTCACTACCTTTCGTTTAGGGAGAGTAGTTGATAATCAAGTGACTATGCCTGAAGATCGCCCTCAAACAGAAGTTGAAAATGAAATCATACCGAATACTGTCATAGAAACTGAAGACCCTACAACTGTAGAAGTTCCAATTCAACCACAATCAAAAGGTACAACCTTACTGAATACCACCATAGAAATTGATGATCCTACACCTGTATAGGTTCTAATATGGACACCTAGATAGAAAACGGCTAAAAATAAAGAAAATACTAATAATACTTTGTTGACCTTATGCTAAATATAGAGATAAACGCCATATCCCCGAGAGACTAGTCATGGTCTAAAAGGACAATAATTTTTATGAGATTAGGGAAGTGTTTAAAAATCTGACTATAAACCTACCTTCTAGATGCTATAAAAAGTCTACCTAGACACGCTAAGTTTCTAAAAGAGTTGTGCACCAAGAAGAGGAAACCCAACATACCCAACGAAGCCTTATTAACTGAATAATATCCCTCTTTATCCTAACATAACAGTAATTGTTAAGTACAAGGGACCGGTCGATCCCATCAGTATAATGCACGTTGGGAGATTATTTCATAACAACTGCTCTATTAGACCTGGGGGCGAGTGTTAACTTACTCCCATTTTATTTATATAAACAGCTAGGTCTCTAAGAACTTCAACCAACTAAAATGACTTGGCAGTTAGCCGATCATTCTATTAAGTACCCCAAGGGCGTAGTTGAAAACATTCTCGTTAAAGTTTAAGAATTTTACTATCCAGCCAACTTCGTTATTCTCGACACAGAAGTTACTCATGATTCCATTCCCATTATCTTAGGGCGTCCTTTCTTGGCAAAGGCCAATGCCTAAATCAATTATCGGGATAGCTTCGATGACTCTTTCCTTTGGAAATATTTTCGTGGAGGTTAACATGTTTAGACTAGACGCCTCGATAACACGGAGTCGCTATACCCTGACTCAACAAGTTCCGATCGAAGTTGTAGTGACGGTCACCGTGGGAATTACGGCTTCGCGGCCATAACATAAGGAGAATGGCGATTCACGGTCTTCGAAGCGAAGCCGGTGCGGTGAGCCCATAGAATGTTTTCCAACCGGTTTGGCCATTGGCTCTTATTCTTTTCAATCTTTTTCTTCAAATTTTCCAAGATTGCTTTGTTATCGGGCCTCGGCGTTACTCGAGCGCATCGCGGAGTAGAGAACGATGAATGATCTTCCACTTGGCTAGGAACTCTTTAACCGCTCGCCTTTGAATTGAGGCCCGTTGTCCATTACTAGTGTATGTGGTAAACCAAATCTGGTGATAATGTGAGTCCGTGATGAAGTTTCGACATGGGACTCTTTGACGTGCGCTTGAGGAATGGCCTCGACCCACTTGGTGAAGTAGTCGGTGGCAGCTAGGACAAAGCGGAAGCCGATGCTTTTCGTGGAATGAATGGTCCCATGATGTCCATGCCCCACATGTGAAAAGGCCACCGGCTCGCTTATTATCTTTGTCGGGCCAGCGAAAGCAGTTGGATGATATTGTGGCGAACGCTTGGCATTTGAGACATTTGAGGACGATGCTTTAGCATCGATTTGCATTCGGGGCCAGAAATATCCTTGAGAGATGGCCTTGTGGGCTAATGAGCGGCCGCCGGCGTGATTTCCACATTCGCCTTCGTGGATTTCGGCAAAAATCAATCGACCCTGTTCTGGGGTAATGCATCGTAAGTGTGGGCCACCAGCGGATTTCCTGAATAGCTTGTTTTGGACTAAACAATAACGCCGAAGCTTGATAAGAGACTGCCTCGGCCTTGGTATCGCCCTGGAGCGGCCGCGGCCGATATAATCGATGATGGGCTGCATCCATGTTTGGCTCAACTGACTGGCGGAGAGAGGAAATAGGTCGCTTATCATCAAGGTATGGTCGACTTGGTATGCAGGTCGGTCGACGACTTCTATGAGAACTTGTCGGGAACGCAGCTCGGTCTGGGTAGCCAAATAAGAACCGCCCCAATCAAGGGGCGGTTCTCCTCACGCAAGAAATGATGTATGTGTACCTGCTTAAAAGAAGGCAATAATTGATGAACGACCTGAAGATACTTGGAAAGGTTACCTTCGTGGGTAGTGTACTCTTTTGCAACCTGGCGAACGACCAGTTGCGAGTCACTAAAGACTTGGAGCTCTTCGACAATCGAAGCCGCAATACCATCCGTAGTCCCCTTAATTAGCGCCGTATTCCGGGCTTCATTGTTGGATGTTGCAAAATCAATGCGACTGACTTTTCAATCATATTTCCGCCGTCGAAACTAAGACGACTCGACGCGCTTTCCACCGAGATTACTTTCGAACCATCCACAAAGAGAGACCAATGCGATTTGACTCCCGTTTTTGTGTCTGGGAGCTCGGTTTCTTGTTCCCAGTTGGGGTCCTCGACTGGGAAATCTGCTAGGAAATCGGCGACGACCTGACCTTTCTGAGAAGTGCGGGGGACGAACTCTATGTGGTGTTCTCCGAAGTTCTTCGCCCAAACCGCCATTCGAAAGTAGTCTTGTTTTCTTTGTGAAGGACTTTCTTCAATGGAAGGTCGGTAAGAACTTTAATTTGATGTGCTTGAAAGTACGGCCTGAACTTCCGTGCGGAATACAACAAAGCAAGTACGGCTCGTTCCAGGAAGGAATAATTCTTTTCGGCCGGGCGTAGTGTCTTACTCGTGAAGTAGATCGGCTTCTGAATTGTTCTCCTCTTTAAAGAGAACCGAAATACGGCGAAGTCGAAATGGCCGTGATAAAGCCCCAGTGTCTCTCCATATACTGGTTTGGCTAAGACGGGAGGCGTGGTGAGATACTCTTTGAGAGTAGCGAATGCATGATGACATTGATCGCTCCATGAGAACGGCTCGCCTTTTTTGAGGAGCTGCAGGAATGGTCTACATTTATCCGAGGCCCTTTGATATGAATCGGTTGAAAAACGCGACCATTCCCCTCGACAACTTCAGACTCTTTTGTGCGGGATCGGGCATATCTAAGAACGCCGGATCTGGTCGGATTTGCCTCGATCCCACGCCATGCATTACACTGATAATTCTAAAACTTTTGGGAGGACGCGCCCCAGAGGCATTTTTCGGGTTCAACTTCATGCCCGTGGCGGCCGAAGTCCGGAGAACGCTTTGTTCTAAGTGGGTGAGGTGATCACCAGCTTTTTGCTTTTGACCACCATGTCGCCAATGTAGACCTCCATGGTGTCGCCTAACATGTCTTGGAACATATCCGCGGACCAGGCGTTGGTATGTCGCCTCCGCCGTTCTTTAGACCGAACGGGAGGACGCCAGTAACAATAGATCCCTTTGTTCGTGAATGAACGAAGTCTTCTCTTGATCTTCTTCGTGAGTGGGATTTGGTTGTACCCAATCGTGACGCGATCCATAAAGGAGAGGAGTTCGTGACCACAGTGTTTGGTCGACCCGGGTCAACGCGAGGCAAGTGGAAAGCTATCTTTAGCGTGGCCCGATTGACATTTGTGAAATCGACGATAAGTTTAACCGTAGCCATTCTTTTTGGGGACGGCAACAATATTGGCAATCCACTCGGGGTAGTCGACCTTTCGATGAAACCGACTTTGCTTGAGTTTTTCGACCTCGCCATTGATGGCTTTTGAAAGCGGGATAGTCGACGAGGTCGCTATTCGAACCGGGTCTAGCATTGGGGTTCACGCTTAATTTGTGGCAAGCGAGGTTAGGATCGATTCCGTGCACATCGATATACCTACCAAGCAAAAACATCTTTATTCATTGATAAGAAATTTACAAGTTGAGATCCGAGTGTGGGGTCGAGGTTAGCCCCTACATATACAAACTTCGGTCGCCTTCAGTACTAAGATTCACTTTTTTCTTTTTCTCGCCAGGGTTTTACAACCGGTGGCACGAAGCACTATTTGGCTTAACTCCGTCCGGAAGGGCTGAACCGCTGGTGGACGATCCGACCGTCGCCGATGGTGGAGCGACACTGCTCGCAACGCCGCGGGGGGTAGCCACGAACCGGAGAGTGGGATCCGGCCGCAAACACATTGATGGTGCGACCGCTATTGGCATCCGTGGTACGCGCATGGGCTGAGACGATCTCTCGAACTTTAACTCGACGGCCACCGCCGCCGGGTCAAAGCTAGAGGTCTTCGCCCGTGCATTGAGGACTTCGGGCGAAAAGCGTGTATCGGCATCGAGAGAACTTCGCTGGAAGAGCCCCCCACCGCTACGCTTTGGCGTTCGGGGTTGGACTTCGCGACTAAGTCACGCGCCATTGTGTAGCCGGAGGGCTCCCCGTATGGTGGGAAGCAATTCACGGCAAAAGCATCCGTTGATTGGACTCCGGTTACAATGGTACGCTTCAAGTTGATTGCTTCTAAGCTCCATCATGCCTCGAGGTCCGGGAAACGGAGAACTTGATGTAAAGTGGGCCGATCCGATGAATCCAAATCGATGAGGATGGCATCAGATGGCATTGTTTGGCGACTTCTTTGCAGAAACCGAACCCGAGTATTGCAGGTAATCTTATCCTCGGTCGAGCCCACCGATAATCGGTAAGATAATGTCACTAACGGGTCGGCTCTCGAGCCATTGAACCCGTAAAGGGAGCGATTGGGTCGACGAAACGGACTTGGGGAGGTTCATCTCTTGCATGGTGTGGTAAAATAAGATGTCACAGAACCGCCGGGTCGATCAGACGCCGCTGATCGGCCCAAATACTGATTTTGACATGAACGACCAATGCGTCATTGTGAGGAAGGCAGACTTTGTTTAAGTCGGCCTCTGTGAAAGTGATATCGCCTGCGCTGCGACCTGAACCACGCGGGGCGTGAGCTGCCTGTGAAGTAAAATGATAGACTTCCTGAAGAGCGCCGACCCGACGTCTTTTCTCTCGGGAAGAGGTCACGGAATCGTCCGGAAAGGTAATCACATGAATAGTGCGAGCATTGTCACGATCGGACGAAAGTTTGCCTTCTCTCGTGGACGAACGATCACGGAGCGCCCTCGACTGCTGAGAGGGCGAGCCCGTATCCCTTTGGCGGTGACGGTGAGGTGGAGATCGACTCACGCATACCACGACGAGCGCAGAACTTGTGACGCAGTCGCCATCGTGAATGCTAATGTAGTGTTTGATATAACCAAACTTCCACCGTGTCTTGGAGATAATGCTTGAGCCCCCAAAGATGCATCGGTTTCATGGCACTTTGCTTTATGAAATGCACAAAAAGGCTTGCCAGTCGATCCGCTGGCTGCCTGATGGTTGGCCGAAAAAAATGAGGCTTTAATCTTATCCAAAGATGTGGATGAGAACGGTCGACATGATGAACTCTCTGTTGTTATCCGATCGTGCACGAAGCCGGGGGCATGCGACTGGCGCTTCTTCTTGCCCCGGTGGGAACGATCCGAGACTTCGCGACCTGGTGGCTCTCGCTAAACCATGGAGTTTTAAAGTTTCTTGCAACTTGATGTACTTATCCACGCCGAAATAGAGCTTTCTGACAAATTGTCTCCGGCGTTCCTTCATCAACGACTAGCTAGGTCGCTATTTCGCGACTCGCAAGCATTGGAAAAGGCCGCTAATGGCGAAAGATTCTTTCAAGCCACTTTCCATGCACAGCAGCCTTGAACCGTCCGAGGAATTCACGAATAGTTTCGCCCTCCTTGAATGATAATTGAAACAGAGAATCAAGATCTGCCTTCTTCCGCCTGTTGTGGACGTACTGGCTGGCGAACAAATCGATGTTGCTCGAAAGTGTTTATAGAATCGATTCGATGAAAAAGAACCATCTAGAGCCATCCTTGAGGCTGGCCGGAAATAATCTGCAATGGAGATAATCGAACTTTCTTCGTGAGCTATAGAGTGCCAAACTCGATATAGCGAGCCACATGCCGACCGCATGTCTTTGCCATCGCATATGGGAAAGCGTGGTGGATAAAGTCGTGGTGGAGAGGATTTACCGAGGACCTCTGCGGTGAACGGAGATGCGCGCGATACGCTTTAAGCATCTTGTGCACAACTGGTCGAGTCCTTCTTCGCAGAGGTCCGCCAATCCTTTGGGATAACTTCGTTAAGCCGGCGATTAACGCCATTGATGCCGTGTTCGGCCCGCTTCCCGACTTGTTGTTGCCGATAACTATCCACCCGAAGCGCAACGTAGCATTTTCCTCCCCGAGCAAGGAAATGCTCTCATTCGTTATTCCTAACCGGTGGGCGAGGTTCAACTTGATCTTCTATGCTAACCATGCTTCGTGGGTTGGAGAGTTAGAGATAGATGAACTGACGAATTGGCTCTCCAATGTCGAAACCACGACGGCGCCAATGTAAAGGAGCGCTTTAGCTTTCTCCCGATTCTTGTAGAAGAACGATGGGGTTTGAACTTTGAGGGGGACCGAGGTCGCCAGTGGAACGAAACGCCTCACGATCTTCTCTCGTTTTCCTTTTGTTGGGGAGAGAAGAATCAGTCCGACGAAGTTCCGAGATGGTATTTATAGGATTCTCGGGGTGGAGATCCTTCGCACAATGCGTGTACCCTTTATGTACAAAATGTAGGGCGTAGATCGTGAATGAGTGCCGGAGTGGTTTTGGTGTGAGTCATACTCTGATTGGGAGTTGGCGCTGTAGTCCCTATTTCCCCGGTGGTGGAAATGCAAATAAGATTTTGCAATGATTACATCCGGTGGGCTGCTCGCCTCCTCGCCAAGTGTTCAATGATCAAGTATCTTCGCTCGTACCATCTACTTGTAAGGAGTCGCCAAGATCGGTCTTGAGGTCGATCGTTGAGGTCGCTTAAGCTCGGCCTCGCAAAACACACCTATTTGTAAGGAGTTGCTCCACGATCGGTCTTGGAGGTCGGCGCGTTGAGGTCGCTTGTGTTTAATCTCGCAATGTTCCTTAGTGGGGATATTGCTCCCCTACCCGATTCGAAGAATGGAGCTACCAGTGGAGCCAGATTTGTCCCACGTTGTGGGCTTATGAATTTAGGTGGATGTCTTTCTATAGCTGATTATGCCTATGTTGACCATATTGAATTATGGAGTATGAAGGAATACAATGTAAATACATCGTGGACCAAACTTATCATCATGAAAAAATACGCCTTGGGCAGGAAGCAATTTAGTAAGGTTGTTCCTATTTCCCTGGGGAAGAATGGTGAAATCTGGTACTTTGTGATTCAGTCACATTGGTCTCATACAATGTTCATACCGAAACATATACTCCACTTTATATAGACGGGATTCCAGATTGCACACATGAAGTTTTTCCGTTCGTTGGGAACCTGTTGCGACTAAATGCGGATGGTGTAACAACAACAAGATCAACTACAAAGATGTAATCTTTATACCAAGATCTATGTTCCAACAATAACCCAAGCACAACCCAAATAACAATATCAAATAGCAAAACATAAACATGTAAAGAACACACACCACAACACAAAGATTTAAGGTGGTTCGGCGAGATGCCTACGTCCACATGGCGAGATCGATGGTTACACTGGTTGAAGAAGAAAGTTAGAAGAGGAGTTGCTTTGATTGTACACAACAATCAACTCTCAATCACTCACAAAGATTGCTCTCACAAGTTTTCTCTCTTTCCGTTCGTTGGGAACCTCATGTCACTCAAATCAGAATGAAGAGTACTCATCATCGATCATGAAGGAATTGAAAGGCTACATGAATAAAGAGGAAACTAGATCGTGGACGTTTAGAATGCTTTGTCCTATTTTACGATATCGTTATTTTTCGCTCTTTAATTGATATATTTATTTAAGTCCGAAATACTCGTACACATTTTCAAGAGTTATCACAAATTTTGTTTTCCAATAGTATAGTTGATGGCACCATCTATCTATCATATTGCTATTGGCACTGAAGATGAATTGGAAGAAGTTTTTGGTCACAATGTCCGACACTCTTATTAAACTCCGGTATAATTGTAAGTCGAAACACAATAGACAATGATTGGTGTGTCGCTAGAAGCCGCTTTTTGATGACAATTCCCATTTAAAAATTGATTGAATTTTGGAGAAAAAATAAAATTAATTACCACACTCGATTTCTGTATTTATATTTTAAAATTGAATTAATTTTTCATGGCGCCAACATAAAACAGTTCTAGTAGTGACGCATCAACAGAGCTACCATAGCGCATATGTCGTTGAACCTAACTTGTCTCCACTACAGTCTACCGCGAAGCTAGCTACCTTTCCATGAAAACGCTTTCTTCTTTGGTTCAGCTACGTGGCGACATCATTGTGGTCATAAGAGTATAAGACTAGTATCAACAGATCTCAAAGAGTGATTGATACACGGCGCATTTGGCTAGCTCGGCCAAGCCATTTATAAAGTAGTAATATAAATATGCCAATCAAACAATCAAACGAGTATCGATCTTCACAATGTAATAAAAAAATATATACTTTTAGTCTAAAGATATAGAGTAAGTGAACAAGAAAGTTATAGGAGATGAAGTAATTTTTATTGGTGTGTAGAATATGGGAGATTACAATCCTTTATATAGACGAGTTACTTCCAAGATAAGTAACCTAAACCCTAATGATTTTATCAAGGTGGGCATCCACATAAGCCCCCACGTCTTTATAACAAAAACATATTATTCAATGTGGTCATTGGTCAAGGTTCTGCAATTCTTTTTTAAATTTGAGAAATACTAACATGACTGGTGAGCATAGAATTGGAAGGAATGTGTTAATCAAGACACAGTAGTGATGAAGGCATTTTAAACTCAGGACAATCGTCCGTAGAAGTGATCAATGCATTAAGAATTTTATAACACGAAACATTGAATTTATAACATAGAATTTACAAATTTACAGCAGTAACCAAAGTATATTAAAGGAAACTGTGTGATGATTTTTCTTAATCTAGAAACATAAGTATTTTGTTGATGATCAAAGAACATTTAGAAGTATTGAATCAAGAAGAAGAAGAGATCTAGAAGATGATGAGTTGAACTATGTTCTTTAATGGCTGCCTACATATTATGTAAAGAGGAATCAAACTCAAAACGTAGTTCAACTATTCTATTTATAAGAATAGAGTAGGTTTCCCATAATTACACTTTGAAAGGCTAAGTAATTAGTGTTTAACTAGGAAACAATTTGTTGTTAAGTCTTATCCAGACTCTTCTAAAAGTTCATGTTTCCTAAGTCAATAAGTTTTTTTTTTTTTTTTTTTTTGAAATGGTTATGGGGTTAAGGCAGACCCCCACCTGTGTTTATTGAACGTTGAACCTTACAAAGCCTCCCTAAGAGTTAGATCATTAGGGAAGCACACAAAGCCTTACAAAATCAAAATGCAACACACAACAAACTTGACAAAGATGAGATTACTCACTAGCTAGACATATCACAATGGGTCCTCGATCAAGAATGAAGTGATAGCAAGCAATGCTATCTCATTCTCTTACTTTTTGGCCATTAATTGCTTCACTATCTTTGGATGATCCTTCCTAAGATGAGTCTGCGCTTTCTCATAGTCACAGAAGAAACCCTCGCAAGCACAACACACATAAGTGAGTCCTAGAGTGTCATCCCAAAATTCTTTGGTGTAGTCCTCAAGATTCCTCATCTTTTTGTTTTTAACTATTGACTTTACCTTTTTCATCATTGCAAGAGTGGGCTCTACTTCTCCCGAAGAACGCTCTTGTATTCTTTTGCTTCTTTTTGGATTCGCAACACTCCATTCGTTTTGATCCTTAGACTGGGTTGTATACCCTGATGTACTCTTAGGAACATGATCTACAAATAATTCGTGTTCGGATTCAAGGAGGTCATCTTCTAATTCTCCTTCGCTCGCATTAGCTAACTCCAAAGTGTTCATCTCTTGAGTCCCAACTGCCAAGACATTTATAGGGTCTTTCTCATATGATACTACCCTACCAGTTGAGTCTCCTCTGTTAGAAGCACCCATACTAACAGTTAGGCCACCTCTAGATGATGTTCCACCTTTAGTAGCAGAGCCACCTCTAAAACTTCCTCTTGCAGAAGTGCCACCTCTTACATCACTGTGATGTTGATGTTGACAGTTGATTTGTACAAGTGTACTTAATTCCTCATGTTCTTCTTGCTCAATCATTTGGAAGGGATTTACATTCTTCACAATTGGCTTACTAGGTTGCTCTGTAGCTGGAGATATAGAAATTACATTGGAGTCCTGAGCTGTAGTGTTATTTTCCACCACATTAATGACTTCACTACTTCCCGGTTGGTACATTCAATCGTTTGCTCTTTTCGTTTGTCACCGGTCTCTTTCACTACCCATACAGTTTTAGTGTTTGATGTACAACCGACGCTTTGTGCCCAAATTTTTGCAAGTTGAGCAGCAACGGAATCCATGGATATTCAAGGTCTATGTCCATCTCCTTTTCATTCATCTTGATCCTAACTGATTTCTTGTACTTATGATCAACTGGAACCTCAACACAAAACTTTGCAAAGTTAAGCCTTTGCCTTAGCTTAGTGGCCTGGTCCATACACATAGGGTTTCCTATTAGACTTGCTACATAGTCGAGTCCATCATCTGTCCATAGTTGTTTGGGTAGGTTCATCGGTTTTACCCAAACCGGCGTTGTTTTGATAGAAGATTTCTCGAGCTTCCACCTTTCGGTGTCCAACTGCCGAATGACAAAAAGCTTCCCAAAGGATATAGATTGGGTCTGCTTCTAAGATTTGCCTCATGTCTTCCACTAAACTAAACTTGAAGTAAAATAAATCTTTGTCGTAGAGAGATGGAGTACCCACCTTTGAGTTTCCAGTTTTTTTGCACGAAATCTTGCACTAGTGGGTAAAGGCAACCTCCTTCCAAGAAGAACCCCACCAATAGTTGCTCCACTCATTTATACCCTTGTTGATAAGCTCAGATGGGATTGTTGCAACACCGTCAACTATGTTGACATTCACCTTCTTTAGTGCAGCAGAGTTATCGAGGCGACTCCTTTAAAGAGAGAGCTCCATGAAGAATTAGCGGCGATGAGTACTAACTTGAAATTTGACGAGAGGCCAAGTTAGCATTTTGAGGAGTAACATTACAAGCAACAGTTAGAGATGTTGCTAGTAAGGGGGAAATCATTGACCCGAAGCTAGTGGGTTTTCCATAGTGGTAGAGTATAGATCAATTCTTAGAGGAGAGATCTTCAAAAAGAGCCCGGCGCGAGAAGTAGAAGTTGTCACCAACGGTGGTCAAGCTTGGGAAGTTTGCCTAAAAAGGGAGCTTTTTGTAGGAACTCTTATAGCCTATGATAAAAAGATTACTAGAAATGGAAAGGGTATAAGGTTTCTCTCACTAGA
Organism: Coptis chinensis; assembly: GCF_015680905.1. Classification (NCBI taxonomy): domain Eukaryota; kingdom Viridiplantae; phylum Streptophyta; class Magnoliopsida; order Ranunculales; family Ranunculaceae; genus Coptis; species Coptis chinensis. The sequence continues at coordinate 92,840,754 of NC_141462.1, forward strand.
ACTAGAGAGGGCCACACCATGTTGCGGCCTCCCCACCCTTTTTTGCTCGAAGATTACCAATAACAACAATATTTTAAGGGTGCAACACGAGGATTTCCCAGGAGGTCACCCATCCTAGTACTACTCTCGCCCAAGCACACTTAACTGCGGAGTTCTGATGGGATCCGGTGCATTAGTGCTGGTATGATCGCACCCCACAATAAGTCTTTTTAATTGACTTGAACAACAAGAAAGCATATTCAGGTTCGGATTGGGAGTTGGAGTTCTGAACTTAGTAGTTCCGGATTTGGAGTTCCTAGTCAGGAGTTAGTTCTCCGAACTTGCTACTACAACCAGTTCTGAACCTCCTATTCCTATTTCGCTTCCGAACCTAGGAAGTGAGCTAGTCAAGACTTTAACTTAAAGCGTGTTCTGGTATTTTCTACCCACACTTAAAACCATATCCGAACAATATATAAGAAGATGTTGGCACGTGTCACATATTGATTTGCCAAAATATGTACACACATATGCCCCTTTTTTTCTTCATAGGTTGTAATTTAAACCTTTAAGGAAAAAAAGAGTAAAAAGATAGGCACTCGGCACGTCACATAACTGTATAAAAAACAACGAGCAATGTGCCTTAATATGTTATGACGAAAACCGTTTATAGCATTTCTATGCAATGGCATAATCCCCTGTTGTTATTTTTTATTATTATTATTTTATTTTTGCCAATTTAAGTCTGAAATATTAATAAATTTTCAAGAATTATACGAATTTTGTTGTGCTATCATATAGTTGACTAGTGAATGCCCGTGCCAATCAGCACTCTAAACACAATGGTAGTAATGCACATTAGGTGAAGCAATAATTTGTTTCATCCATTCTTAAAAATAATAAGGAGAATATAATGAAATTTTGTAAGCAACTTTGTAGGAGGAGAGTCGTAGCACAGGTTCACATTAAAAATGGCAATAACCAAAGTTTCTCATTTTTTAGAATTCCAACTTTGAAAATGTTATTTTATCAATTCAAAATGGATTGTCATTGTCTGTGTAAGTTGTGTCAAATATCATAGCAGAATACCACATGTAGAAGTTGCAACCTTTCTTATTGTAAATTTTATACTTTTAACTGTCCTAAGCTACGACAGAAGACAAAGGAGGTATGTGAACATCAAATGTGTGTGTCTTTTGAGCATGAATTGTCAAAAGAAAGCATAATCAGAGTCCGGTACCCCGGGGATTTGAGAACTTGTGTTCATACTTCATATCATATAGAGCATGTCTCTGAAGTGGTTTGAACTCACGACCATATTGATATTATTCATCATGTTGCACAACAGACTACGACAATTATTTCAATTGTTTATATTAGTACTATTGATTTGTTCAAAATTCTCTCGATAATGATTATTCATCCTGATTCTATTATAGGCTAACACACATTAGAGAAAAGTTCACTCCACTTTCAACAGTATATGAATTGTGAAGACTATTTTGCACATAAAAGGCTTTTGAAGGGGAGAGATGTTCAAATTTTTTCCATAAGCGCTTCGGAGCAAAGATTTTAAAAACAGTACACATATGCAAGTGCGGAGGCTCTTAGGAGACTCCTACGTAAGTAGACATGTAGTCGTAAACTTCTCGAGAAAGCTCATTTTGTTCCTATGCCTTACTCGCAAAAAGTATAGTCCGCTTCAAAGTAAAAGGGCCTTTAAGGGGGCATCCAAGGACAAAGAATCATCTCCAACCAAAAGAGATATATCTAAGAGTACCTTCAGGATCGGATTTGGCTTCAGTAAAATCCATCTTCACTCACACTTTCTTCTTCTTTCCTTTTTTTTTTTGGGTTGACTTCACGTCCACCCAAGCAGTAAAAATTTATAATTAAAAGTTGTCTCAAAAAGGAACAGGGGTGGTCAATTTCCTACTATTTCATGCAAATATAAGTGTAACAAAATTGAAGTCAAGAATCTTCGCAAGAGCTGTATTAAGAACACATTATTGAAAGTAAAGGGGGACGACAAAATCACATCAAGAAACACTTAGAAACCGAACTATAGACAGAGAGGACAACTAAAAATAAGAGTTGATGACTTCTCCACTGAATTCAACGCGGATAGAACTCTTATGCACAGAACAAAATGCATCACAAAATCCAAACAAAAATAAAAATAAAAACATGAAAGTAAATGTTCTGATCTTCCACATATGGTTGCTAATTATTCTTTTTGACATTGAACATATGCAGCATCACATACAAATGGAATGTCAATGTACATGCCACCAAGAGCACAACGTATGCATTCCATCACTGTGAACAAGTATCCAAATGATATGACCATCTAGAAGTACATCCTAAGCTTTCCCCAATACACTGCCATTAGCATTCAACGGCTTATTGTCCTAATCACCTGCAGAGTAATCTCCTGGAGCATCACCATAACCACATGAAACCGAAATAAATGTGGCCATTCTTTCTTCCTCACCACTCCAAAATAAGCCACAAAGAAATATGCCATTATGAATCAACTGGGAAGCCTTCCAATGGATTCAAGGAAAGGATAAGTAAGGAATTCCAAGTCTTCTAAGAATGGGTGGAGATGGTATGTTGTCTCTGCATACATCCATGCATATGTCTCGTGAAGTGGCATGAGATAGGGAAGGTAGGCTAACATCCTCCAATACCACTTTGGCTTTTTCGTCATATAGAAGGGTAGGGACATCCTTGGATGCTCTGGGAGGAGAAGATATGGCCTTCCTTCTGTGCCGATAAGGTAATAGTGGAATTGTGTGGGGGCAGGCTGCCATGTTTGCCACCTAGAAGTGATGTTGATGCAATCGAAAGGTCCAACTGTCACCCTGAAAATGCTTGTTAGTATGCACATTACAGCTCAGTAAGACTACCAAGTACATAATAGCTCAGCACGGAACTGTTTCGACCCCCACCTACGTGGCAAACCTCAATTAATAGGGGTCTCTATTTTATTCGTTTAATAGATAGGGCTAAACCCCAATTTGCAATACCATGGATCAATGTACAGGCCCATTAACTCATGTGTCTAAGGCTGAACCTTAGTCACATGGCTTGCTACTAATGTACGTTAATTTGTGTCTAGATTCATTTCTTATCAAAGAGATAAATATCAGTTGAGAGTTATATTCAATCACAATTACTTAAGCTACAAGAAGTCTATACTCTACACATATAAATACCAAACTATTTTTCATAAGGAACTACGTGGAAACTTGATCCCTAGATAATAGATCTTGGGTACGTAGGCAGCCATTATTTGGTTCAGTTTCATCTCCCCCAACATCAAATTCCTCTGTTTCTTAGTGCGTTCTTTACCATTGCTCTCATTATGTTGAAGCAGTTTACTGCCGAAACATAATTGGTGCCGTCTGTGGGGATTTTAGAATTCATTATCACGTGAAACAATCAAGATGGTAAGCACAAGAAGCAGACCAAATAGTCAACATATTCTTCCTGCTAATAGGAATTGCAACCCTCGAAATTCAAATTGGCCAATGCAATAACCGTTGAACAATCAAGTTGCTCTTAGTGGTAGGATCAATTCTCAACATCCAACTGTAGCAGCGCCACCGCCTCCGCCTCCGCCACCACTACCGCAAAAGGTAGTACAAGCGCCGCCACCACCCCTAACAGTCTTGCAACAAGAAAACCGACAAGTCAGTAATCCTCCATGCAGTCCGCTGTCTGTCCATGTCGATTCTTCAGTTGACATGGATATGGACGTGGACATTACTCTCACACCAACTAACGGAAAAGGTGATAGTAACAGCCAATTCACCCCTAATACGGTTGAGCGTGAGTTACGAATTTGAGTCAAAAATTTAAATAGGAACTTGAGAAGAAAACTAGCAAAGAGGCAAAGGCCGGTGGACGATGCTGCAAATTCAACAACATCAAGGCGACCACGAAGGGATAACCTCTGAGAGTAATGACCCTATTACCCGTACTTATGGGGAGAATCGGATTGGTGGGGATAATTACTACCCTAGACATGTCCGATCTCAAAGGGAAGATTTACCTCTGAGAAGCAATTTCAGGGAAGACCGCCATCCGAGATATGTCCGACATGACTGGGAAGGCGGGCATCCCAGACAAGAAGCCACAAAACATGGAGAAGCGGTATAATTATACCGACCACCCGGCCAAGGATGACTACCGGCCTAGATAGGCTGGTTACAGGGATAGATAAAGACAATCACCAATTGGAGCTGATCGTGCGTACCGGTAAAGATCTCTAACTCCAATCAGAGATAATGGAAGGTATCCTTCTCCACATGGGCACGATCAAGGCGCCCAAATTCGAGCCAATACTTTAACTCTAACAGAACAACAGTTGAAAAAGTTGATTGCAAAAGAACTTAACGATAGAGAGTCAAGGAATGTAAGAATGAAAAACTTGACAGTCAATGATGGCATACTTGATAAGTTTTCGCTCGACATTCAGGAAGCTTATCACAAACACGACTTCAAACAACTCGATTTTGAACTTTATGATGAGTCAGAAGGAGATCTTGATTTGCATGTTCTATAGTTCAAAAATAAATTGGTGTTATGGGGTGGAGATGATCCGCTCATGTGTAAGCTCTTTCCATCAACTCTAAAGGGAGAAGCATTACGCTGGTTTAGTGAGTTGCCTTCAAGATTAATTCACCAATACAATGAACTAGAAAATCAGGTTGTTAATCGTTTCCGCCACAATTGCAAGACGCCAAAGGATGTCGACTCACTTTTGAACATCAAGCAACAACGTGATGAAAAGTTATGTACTTTTGTTACTAGGTTCCGGAAGGCAGCAGCACCGCTGTGGCCGCTACCGCAAACGGCGGTACAAACTCCTCCGAAAGAAGGCATCACAGAAGAAAGTATAAGGAAAACCTTCATCCCAGACTGGACCGACCTGATAGGGAAGGCCGACCTCGCAGATTTGAGGAAAATCGCCATCCTAGACAGGTCCGACCAGATAGGGAAAGAAGGCGTCACGGAAGAAAGTATAAGGAAAACCTTCATCCTAGACTGGACCGACCTGACAGGGAAGGCTGACCTCGCAGATTTGAGAAAAATTGTCATCCCAGATAGGTCCGACCAGACAGGGAAAGAAGGCGTCACAGAAGAAAATATAAGGAATACTAATATCCCAAATGAGACTGACCTGACAGGGAAGGCCGACCTCGTTGACCTGAGGAAAATCGTCGTCCTCGACAGGTCTAATCCGATAAGGAAGGAAGGTGTCACAGAAGCAACTAGAGGGAAGACCACAATCCCAAACAAACTATCGACCTAGATAAGCTGGTTACACGCAAAGAAAAAGACAATCTCCAGTTGGACCCGAAAGTGTCTACCGCCTAAAATCTCTAACTCTTGTAAGAGGTAATGGCAGGTGTCATCTTCCACATAGGCTCGACCGGGCGCCTCATGCATTTAAATCTTCCGGATGAAATGGATTTCACTCTTCAATACAATTTTTTCCGATCTGCTGGGAAAAATAATGGAGGCTTATATCGATGATATAGTCGTTAAATCGAAGGATACTGTTGATCATCTTTCCGATCTTCAACTTGTTTTTGATAGGCTTAACAAGTATAACATGAGACTCAATCCTGCCAAATGTTCTTTTGACCTCTCTTCTGGAAAATTTCTGGGGTACCTCATGACTCGTAGAGGTATTAAGGCAAATCCTGATCAGATACGCGCCGTTATTGACATGTCATCACCAAAAAATAAGAAGGAAATTCATCGACTTACTGGTCGGCTTGCCGCTCTTCATAGATTTATTTCTAAATATTCCGATCATTGTCATCCCTTCTTCCAGACTTTAAAGAGGGCGGCAACTTGGAACATTGATTGTGAGATGGCATTGCAACAACTGAAGAAATACTTGGTCAGTTCTCTTATATTGAGATGTCCTTCAACGGGTCAACCTAGTGGCATATACCTGGCAGTTACAACTCAAGCTGTTAGTGCTGTTCTTTTCATTGATGATAGTAGACCCGTCTTTTTTATCAGAATCAAGTAGATTAGCCGAATGGGAAAGTTATCTTAATGCATATATCATTGTCTTTGAAAGTCGTACTACTGAAAAAGGACATGCTCTGGCTTATTTGATAGCTGATTTTCCGATTGATGATTCTCCTATTAACGATTTCTTGCACCAGGAAGAATCTATGGAAGACATTTGGCCGCCACTAACTGGGGGCGACGAAGACCAACATGAAAACGCAATTCCTAATCCCATTGACCTATGGATTGTTTACTCAGATGGCTCCCATAGTAAATCTATGTCTGGAATTGGATGCATTTTTGTTAAACCCGGCGGAGAAAAGATTGGGAAATCTGTGCGACTTGGCTTTGTCGCTTCAAATAACAAAGCCGAGTATGAGGCTGCCTTTTGTGCCTTGAGAACAGCTTTGACAATCGGTAATGAAGCTCCAGATTATACCGCGGATTCTCGCCTTGTTGCCAATCAGTTTAGTGGGTCTTTTGAAGCAAAAGATGTGCGTATGGCGGCTTATCTTAGTTTGATACATAGTCTTGCTCGGCAATTTGATAGCATCTCTATCACTCAAAGACCCCGAAATGACATACGTCATGCAGATTCATTGGCTTATCTCTCCGCCATCGTTAGAAGCGAAGGGTCAAGACACATCACTTTTGCAGTCATCTTTTCGTCAGTCTAAGTTTGAACGCTTTTACGCTCACTTAGTTCATTACTATCATTACGAAAAAATCTGATGAAGTTACCACATTTAGTTTTGTCAGTCTAAGTTTGAACGCTTTTACGCTCGCTTAGTTCATTACTATTATTACGAAAAAATCTTATGAAGTTACCTGATAACCCAATAAAAGTGAATATAATTTCTACTACGAATAAACGATAAAGTCTAAACGAAAGTAAAACTATAAACTAGTTTGTTACTAGATTTATCAAAGATATTTGTTTTCTACTCTCGAATCTATTGACGTAGAGTTGGAATAGAAGATTCGTTTCACTCCTAGTCCTTTAGCATTCAAGTTTTCTACAATTGACGAGTCTATCCAAAGTCTAATGAGAGTAATGGTGGAATTTATACTACGATGTGAATTCAAATAACAAGCTACGAATAACGAAATGACAAATTGCTAAGAGTTGAATCTAGATAAAGAATTAGGAGAATTTGATTTCACCTTGAATCCAACTTAATAAACTAGCATAGAATTGTTGTAAACCAATTCTTACGTTCTTACGGTAAGAATTGGTCGTTCTAATCCCTAATTATACATGGCATTTCTACCAATTCATAACTAGCATGTGAGGTTGTCAACCCATTCTCATGGCGAATCAACGACCTTCTAGAGTAGAATAGATTCTTACAATGATTCTATACTACACAATCAAGTTTTCATCAAGGCTTCATCAAACCCCTCTAATGGAGGTTTAGTCTTGATTCATCAAACTATCATTTCTCATTGAATTAAAACTAGACATAATATAAAGATTTGAACTTTACTAATTTTAACTAACAATACTTCAAATCTAATTAGTAACTAAGAATTTAATAACAACAAAAATTGAAATTAGATCTACAAATTTAAATGACAAAAATCGAAATGATCAAGAACTACTATTTTATTTCTCTAATCAATGAAGAACAATCATTCCAATAACTAATCTAAAACAATGTATGAAACTAATTAATTAACTAATTGAAAATCCAAAACTCTAGATCTACAAGCTATTTTAATGGCTACTTCCTATTCTAAGCTATCTAACTCTCCCTTTCTTAAGAGCTAAGTCTTGTTTTATCTAAAGCAGGAGACCAGATCCACAATTTCGTGCATGGGTTGAGGAGCCATGTTTTGGGCCGGAAAATCAAGCCCAAAACCCACTATTTTCAGTCCATAGAGCCCGTTTCAGTTGGCTTTGACTTCAGCAGACTTTTCATCCACTTCTACTCCTCTGATTGGGTCAAGGCTTGGACCATTGGAAAGCTCTTTCTGAGCCAGTCATTTTGTCATAAGGTAGGTCCAAATCCAAGGCCTGAGTCCAAAGATATGGTCTTTGAAAGTTCTGCTGACTTGTGCACTATTTCTACTCGTGTTGACTTTTCAGATTTTGACCGGGCTTCATAAAGGCTTTGTCTCCTTGAATCTTGGCCTTTATCACATAACTTCTTAACAACCAACCTTTTGCTCCTTTATATCACCAAAGTGGCACATTTCTGCACATAATTGAGTTCCATGCCTAAAATACATAAAAACACGTAATTAGCATTAACTCTTATTTATTATTCGCATAATTGGTCTAAAAGTAGTATTATTAAGGGGTTAAAACTACAGTTTTGGGCTCTTATCAAACCACCCCCAAACAGCATTTTGCTTGTCCTCAAGCAAATATGAGAAATTAGCATAAGTGACCAAAAATGGAGTTCTAACTAATCTCGTTTAGCTGACATTCACGATTGCATTGACCATATCACAATAAGGCGCTAAACCACTAGGAATTTCCTAGTGGACGAGTTATAGCCTCGTAAGAGTTTTCCAGTGAAGGTACTCACAAACTTCATCTATACTACAACGACTCAGAAATAAAACTATTGTTTCCTTATCTATGTCTTAATTATCTATACATCTCACTACCAATGAATACAGAATAATCAAGTCGAAACCTAAGCTAATATATGTATAATAATTTATCATCTACGAATAAACATATATACAATGAGTAATACTATGAGATGAACTAGCAGGTCTGTTTTTGAAAACTCGGAATAACGTCTTTAAGTAGGTCCTCACATAAATGTCAAGACAAAAACCATTCTGATTTTTTCACTCAAGTTTTGCTACTCCAGTGTGCAGTGGGCACACTTTACCTTACAATATCTATGACACACAGGGAAGACGGAGTCGATCAAACACATTTGCCACTTCCTATCACACTAACCTATTCCTAATTGAGCTAGAGGTCTTTATTAGGTGTTGCGGGGATTAGGAGATGGTTTTAAGAAGGAAGAGAATGGATATTCAAAAAGGACAAGTCTGAGATAATAAAGTCTTCATTTTATGTAACTTGAGAAAACCTTGTTCCTTACTTTTGCTTCTACACTTTGTTTCCATCCTTAGCCATATTTTTCTTTTCTTTGGCTTTTGACTCCTTTGATTCTATTTTTTTTGGAGTTCTAACTCTTTATTTTCTTTTATTTTTTTATTTTTTTTTATTTGGATGGAAACTTCATTTTCTTATCTGAAGCGACTAACGAATTCTTGATTTCAAAAGTTCTTCTCTTTTATATTCTTCATTTCTATTCTCATACTTATTCAAAGAATTGGGTAGGTTGATTTTTTATTTTGTTTTGTTTTGTAACAACGTAAAGGATTTGTGGTTTATGAAAGACTAAAGAAAGGCTCAGAGGGGTGACTAGCGGAAAATAATTCATAGGTTTGAATTTCTGTCTATATCGATCCAAAGAGGACCTAAATTCTCGCTTAGGATATGGTATCGTGATCAAGCAAGTAGACGTGTGATTTTTCTATCCGGATTTTACTTCTCCCTTGTGTCATTTCTCAAACGTTCACTCATATATAAGGCTTTAGGCTATATTCTCACACGATTTGTAGAATAAGTATTCTAGCCTAGATTTCAGAAACTTACTGCCAATAATCATAGATACTCATGTAACATATTTATAGATAGATGTAAGGATTATTACCTACATATTAGCCTAAGTTTCTAAAAACTATTCTAATGCAAAAGCTACGTGAGACTTCTAGATTATTGAGAGCATAGAGAAAGAAAACAATACCAATATTCCTAAGTGTATAGCATACTTTTTATTTATATTTTTAAAAAATTTGAATTTTTTTAGCTAGAAAACAAGTGCATATTATACATATCTATATCCTAACAGATGCCTTAATTACACGTGTTTCTATGCCCCTCCCCAAAACAAAAAGCATGTTTTTTCCTCAAAGTATTTTAAATAAAAAGGGTAGGAAAATACCATTGAAACGCGTGAAATTCTGGAACATCAAGGTTATAACATACTAATATAGAAAAGAAAATTGACGCAACTCTATAAGAGTTCCACCCGTAATGGGGTTAATGAGAAACAAATTTGCTTGGGACATAAGCAGACACTACCTGAAATAAAACACTTGCTTGCACTCCCGTTTAAACATTGTCCTCCTCATTTCCCTCTTCAAAGAGATGAGGTTCCTTCACATCCTGCCATGCCATGATAACTTGCCAAACCCGCCGCCGTGTGTCGTCAACTTATGCTAACCTGTCTAGTGTTACTATGTTTGATGGGGTGTAAGGAGCAACCAAATGAGGTTGCACCTGCCATCCCGGCCAAGTCATTACTCGAAATGGCGAACCACCCAATTGGTGGGTCTCATGACTTCAACCCTTTTCAATCCGTGGAACCGGGAACATAATTCGGTAGACAATCGAAAGCAGATCGCGGCAAACCAAAACAAGCATAAGAAGATACTTATGGTGTATGCTTTGGGCTCTCTTTAAGACTAGCCACTAATACTTTCGGGAATGTCATATTGATGATGTCCCTCACCTAAAGCAAAAAGGAAAACGTCACCAAAGCCGGTACTATTTATAGAAAAACCTGTCACTCCCCTAGAATATTCATAAGGATGAATAACATGGTGGTGCCTACATTTAGGAGACGGGCTACCAAGGGCTATGTTGTTGTAGCGCCTTTGGTCCATTATACAAAATACCCTCCCCATAATACTCATGGAAATATGTATAGTCATAGAGGTATGAATTATCGGTCATATATCCCCACGTGTGAATAGGATCAGGTATTGGTATTCCCGAAACTAATGCTACCACATAGTTATTGAATTCTAGGGGTGTGTCATCAACCGTGACGGAGAATTCTTGTTCTCCATCCTGGTTACAATAGAACTTAATATTATTGTAGAAAAATTCAATAAGCTTAGGTGCATACGAGTCGTCTTCACTTACCAGAAGATGCATCCATCCGAACTGCATGATCCTCTCGCGGAACCAATGTCCATAAGACTCGCTCCCCAACAAATGTTCGAAAGACTACTCCGGTATTAGTATAGGAGAAGTCATCACAAAACTACTCTCTAGAACAGCTGCAACTATCCTGGAACAACCCTCGGAAAACTGGAAATTTTTGGTGCCCACAGGGTCGAGGCGCAGTGGCTCAAGGTATGCACAGGATGGGTGCGGGTTGCTCGGTGAATTCGAGTTCCGGCACTTGAAGCTTGGGTGCGCTCACTTTTAGCCTGGGATGGGCACGGGTTGCGCTTCGGATGAAAACTGGAATTCCAACGTTTTGGGTGCAGGGTGCGCTTCGGGTTTGTTTGAGAGAGTAGGTCGCTTTAGGGTAGAATTTCTCCGACAAGGCTTAGGCGGCGGTGGCATCAACATCGCAAGTGCGCTTCGAGGAGCTGATTAGGCGAAGTCTGAAGGAAAAATAAGGTAAAGTGGGAATGAAATGTGAGAGATGAATGTGAGATGTAGTTGGGGTTGTGAGTGTAGAATGAATGCAGTTTTTATAGGATTTAAGTTGCTAAAACGAATCGGGAAGTTACCAAAAAGTTTTAAGGCAATTGCCGGAAACAAAAAAATTTCCAAAAACGAAAATGGAAACAACCCATATTCTCTATTCCAAAACAACCCTAATATCTTTTAGGTTGAATTTAGGTTAGATACTGCCTAATTCATCGAGATTTCATCCTATCACAGTATCTATTCATAGTGATGCCCATATCGGCAATATTCTCAACCCTCACTCCAAAACAACTTCTTAAAATAGATGATCATATAACGAATTATGCTAGGCTAACTAATACCACCCCCAAACAATTCGGGAAGGTGGGATTAATGATAAAAACAACGCATAATTTGAAATTAACCAACTTATATTAAAATTGAATTCCAAATAACATACGACAACCAAATTCAAATTTAATTACTGAACTAATCTTTTTACATCCGTACTAAATAAAAACAAATACAACAAAACAAATCAAATCATTAGATCCCTAAACCACTCGCTGCTAGTAGTGGAATGCGCTCGAGAAGCAGATGGCCCTTGGGCTTCCGATGGGCCAGAGCCATCCGTCTTGCGGCAATGACGCTCATGCCTCACAGACTGCTCCTCCAAAGAAGAACCCCTCTGGGGTGGGAAGCGTGCAAGCATGTCGTCTCGAAACTGGCGCTGAGCTTCCATCTCGACCCTCGTCTGTTCCCAGCGCTCATCCTCACGCCGGGCACGAGTCTCGAAGTTATGATGCATGGTAGCCTGCCGAGTTCGGAGGTCTTCACAAATAGTATTGATAGAACGCATGCCACGGTGAATCACAGCCATGCGTTCTGCATCCGACCTACACCTTTCCAAGGCATCGGCATCAAAACATGTCGTGTCATCCTCATCCTCCAAGTCAGTCTCCTCGACTACCCTCTCTTCAGGCAACCTCCAAACTCTCTGGATACACTCCGTATAAATATGATGATTTCGGTGCTCCTTCAGGCAAATCCTATCATACCTCGGAGTCACTCTCAAGGTTATCATGATCTTCGTTATCAAAACAGGGAGAAGTGCAATACTCTTTCCAACTCCCATAATCATGTTACGCAAAAACTCCAAAATACAGAACTCATACTTCTGCTCTTGGAGTATTCATAGAACGTGAAGGCAGTTCAGACCGATATCGCTGACTTTCTCATTCCCTATGACATTTCTACCAATCCATCGAGCTCTGACTAGTTGGTTTGGTTCGAGACGATCGGCGAACCACAATCGCGAGCTTCGCATTGTAGTTCCCTTCCGCGCGTCGTGTTCATCAAAGGTTCTACAATGGAACCGAATCTGTAATGTGGCATCGAGATGGTGTCTAGGTGGAATGTCTAAAATCTCAGCCAACAACCCAGTAGTAACCTCTCTCCTCCTCCCAGCCACCTTAACAAAAATTCGATTCCCATTCAACTCCCTCGTCTTATAAAACTCTCGGACCAAATCTTCGTGGTAAAATCGTCTGTCGAGTACCACAAACCACTCCAGTCTCTCATAACCATCTTGTTACCATAAAATGGCGTGAAGTGGTCGGCAGTAAAAGCGTGCTCCGGCAATATCTGGCGTCTTTGAGCCATTGGAGTTTTTATAAGATGTGTGGGTTTGAATAAGGTAGGGGGACTTGTTTTGAAACACCTTAACTAAAAATAATGGCAGGAGGCGTGGTAGTGGTGGTGGCAGTCGAAATTTTTGAATTTTTAGTGGTTTTTTGTTGTTTAAGTTGGTGGAGGTGGTGGTGGTTGTAGTTAGGAGGAGATTTGGGGTGGGTTTTAACTTTGGGCGTGGGTGTATTTAGGTTTTTTTTTATTTATTTAGGTTAGGTTTTTGAAGCTTTGTTGTTTGATAATGGCGGTTTGGAGAATGGAACACGACTGTTGGTGGAAGAAGGAGACGCACGTGCGCACGAAGTTGGGCCCAAGCCCACTTGATTTTCGGATTTTGATTTTTCGATATTTCGCGCAACTTCAAACTTAAATTGCCGCTTCGTTACCGGGCCGATTTGTGCGAATGAGATATGGAAATGATCAGGAGAGAATTTCAAATCCAATGATTCATAAAATGTTATAGTCCGACCGTTGGTGACATGTAAGAAGATGGAAAATGCCTCAAAGTGCGTGCATGACGTAAGTTATGCGAACGAATGAAATCTAATTTCATAGATAATGTCAACCCGGATCAGAATACGATTAAACGGTCTAAATAACACAAATGGACAGTTGAACAATCTAGGACGGAAACCGGACATCCCACCCCCAAATAAATTTTAGACAACGAGTTTTAGAAAATTTGTTTTAAAAAGTGGGTCTTTTAAAGTCAGATTCCCGAGACTTCTTAACTTACTATGTTGTGATTTTAACAATTTTTTTTTTTTTTTTTTTTTATGAATAAAATGTAATATAAGAAAACAAGAAAGCATTAAATGCATAATTCACACCACAGAGGGACATGACTCAAAACCCAAGAAAACATGCAAGAGTGGAAAAGATGAATTATGTTAACCGTGGACTTAGGATCTGGTACTTATAGCCACACACTCCATAAGGAGGGCCCGGTTACCTGAGTGGTGCACTTACCAATATATGAAAATGAAAGGAAGTACACCAATGAAAAAGGTCAGTCCTCGTAGACAGGGTCCTGTAAAAGGACTTCCTCTACATCAGGGGACAATAGCTCGTGGAAATGTTTTAACCGTTGGCCATTAACTTGAAAGGTACTGTTGTCCTTGGGATTTACCAAGGTGATTGCCCGGTAAGGGTGACTTGACTTAAAAGGACCAAACTAACAGGTTTTTAATTTCCCTGGAAAAATATGTAGATGGGAATTGTACAGTAAGACCTTTTAACCTACCACAAACTCTTTGCGCAAGATTTGCTTATCATGAACACGTTTCATGTTAGCTTTATAATCCTTTCTTGAGATCATAAAAGTCGCCACGGTTTCTTCAAGCTCATTCAATTGCAACTTGCGTTTGACACCCGCCTCATCAAAATTGAAGTTAAGGCTTTTTATAGCCCACATAGCACGGTGCTCCAATTCAACGGGCAAATGACAAGGTTTCCCAAATACAAGTCTAAAGGGAGACATACCTATAGGAGTTTTGAAAGCAGTCCTATACGCCTATAAGGCATCAGATAGACGCTTCGACTAGTCTTTCCTATCAGGATTTACAGTTGTTTCTAAGATCTTTTTGATTTCCCTATTAGAAACTTCCATTTGTCCGCTAGTTTGTGGATGATACGAAGTTGCTACCTTATGTGTAACTCCATACTTCTTTACTAGTGATGCAACAACTATGTTGCAAAAATGTGTTCCTCCATCACTAATGATGGCCTTGGGAATGCCAAATCGATAGAAAATATACTCTTTTACGAAAAACACAACTGTCTTATGGTCATTGCTACGACAAGCCATGACCTCTATCCATTTAGACACGTAGTCCACGACAACTAGAATATAAATGAAACCGTGGGAAACTGGAAAGGGACCCATGAAATCAATGCCCTATACGTCAAAAATTTCTACCACCATGATTGGATTCAATGGCATCATATTACGCTTCGTGATTTGCCCAAGTTATTGGCAACGAATGCACGCCTTGCAATGCACTTGGGCATCTTTAAAGAGAGTAGGCCAATAAAACCCACATTGTAGAATTTTAGCAGCTATTTTCATACCACTGAAATGGCTACCACACTCTTTTTCATGGCAGAATGAGAGTACCTCATTATATCTCACTGGGGAATACAACGACGAATAATCTGATCCGAACAATACTTAAAAAGGTAGGGCTCATCCCAAAGTATAGCTTAACTCGCCAAAACTTCTTACGTTCATTTCTTGACCGGTCATAAGGAATAACATCGACGCTAAATAATTCCGCGATGTCGATACCATGGTGCAGAAAATATAGCATCTGATGCTCATCCGGAAAAGAGTTCGGTATGGAGTCAAAATCACTATCATCGTCATTTGTAAGTCTAGATAAGTGGTCAGCAACTACGTTTTCGACCCTCGTTTATCCGTTATTTCTAATGTGAATTCTTGTAGGAGAAGAATCCATCGGATCAACCTCTCGCTTAGCATCCTTCTTTTTGCAGAAAGTACCTAAGGCTGCATGGTCCGTGTAAACTAGAGTCTTAGAACCAACCAAATAAGGGCCGAAACTTATCTAAAGCATAAACGGCATTAAGAATTCTTTTTCAGTAGTTGTATAATTCCTTTGAGCATCGTTTAAAGTTTTACTAGCATAATAAATAACAGTAGATTTATTATCTAGTTTCTGTCCCAAGACAGCACCAACTGCATAATCACTAGCATCACACATGAGCTCGAAAGGTTTAAACCAATCAGGAGGCTGTATAATGGGTGCAAAAGACAAGGATATCGACCCATCGCGGCAGTTTATAAGCGCATTGGCAGTCGCCAAGAAAGGACGCCCTAAAATGATCGGAACAGAGTCGTTAGCGACTTATGTATCGAAGATAACAAAATTAGTAGGATAGTAGAAATCATGGACCTTAACAAGCACATTTTCAACCACACCCTTAGGGTACTTAATTGATCGATCCGCTAATTGCAATGTCATTTTAGTAGGTTGCATCTCTTGTAGACCTATTTGTTTGTATAGATAATATGGGAGTAAGTTAACACTCGCCCCCAGGTCTAGTAAAGTGGTTGTCGTGTGGGAATCTCCTAAGGTGCATTGTACAGTAGGACGACCAGGGTCCTTGTACTTAACGATTCCATTGTGTTCCGTTAAAGTTGGAAATTGTTCAGTTAAAAAGGCGTCTTTAGGAATATTTGTCTTACGCCTAGTAGTGCACAACTCTTTAAGAAACTTAGCATGGTGAGGTAATTTTTTTATCGCTTCAAGAAAAGGAAGGTTTATCGTTATATTTTTGAAAACTTCTCTAATCTCATCGAAATTAGTATCCTTAGTTAATATTGCTAATCTCGGGAAACAAATGGTTTCTCTCTATATTTAAGCGTAATAATCAATAGGATGTTTAACCTTGGCTTTTGTTTCTTAGGTTGTGGTTTAACCGGTACCTCTACAGGGGTAGGCTCTTCAGTTTCTATTACGGTATCTAGTATAATCTGCGGTGTAGGGACAACTGGTGGGGTAACTATAAGCATAGTTACTTTGTTATCAGCCACTCTCCCAGAACGGAGAGTGAAGATGGCATTTAGCTCTCCTACGTTTTTATTTTCCGTACTAGTATTACCATTTACCTCAAAGGCAGTGTTTGGTGTTTTCGGATTAGGTATCGCTTGTCCTGAAAACACACCTTTGGGTTGTACTTTCTTTTGAGCTAGCTACTGTAAGGAAAGTTGGATGGCTTGTAAAATCTGTTATTGAGATTGCATAAAGGTATTGAAACGATCCGGTTGTGGAAGAGTGTTAGCTTTAGGTTGTGTGACAGGAACTATGTCACGTTGATTATTAATGGGTGGATTTTGGTAGTTATTATTTACCGGAACGATACCTCTATTAGCATTATAATTATTATTGTTATAATTATTATAATTACCCTGACCTTGTGCTTGACCTTGTCGTGGTTGCGCTTGGTTGTTATAATTATTATAATTACCCTGACCTTGTCCTTGTCGTGGTGGAGCTTGGTTGTAATTGTTTGCTTGCCTAACATTTTGATTATTAAACCCTAAAGGTGTTACTTGTTGATTATTTCTCCAACTGAAGTTGGGATGTTGTCTCCAAAGGGGTTAGGAATAGGAAAACTATTAATCGAGCAAACATTATCTTGTTGTGACTGTTGTTGCTCATAGGCGAAAGGACAATAGGAGTCGGGATGCTCTGGACTCAAATAGAAATTACATGGATTGGAGTTGGCATTCATAACGGGGATAGGCGTTTGTTGAACAGAAATAGCCTCTACCTTTTTAGTTAGAGATTCGATTAAACTTTTAAGTTCCGGATCGGGTTTCATCTCAAACATACCGGCGGCCTTTACTGTTGTAGAAGAACTAAGCGTTAAGGGAGATATCGTCACTACCCCCACCCCATTATTATTATTACGCTTTAGTCCGATCTTCTAAAATTTATAAGCCTCTCGAGGCTCCTTTACTTAAGAAACTACCCCCATTCATTATGTCAAGGACAAGGACTTCTTTATGGTGGTGTAGAAGTCCCTTGAAAAAGGCACGAACTAACGTGTCTTTCGCAAGATTATGATATGGACACTCTATAAGTAGATCAGTGAAACGATTCCAAGCCTCTGAAAATGATTCATAAGGATTCTGTCGAAAGAAATGAATCTTGGAAAGCATTTCATCGGTCTTCAGTGGTAGGTAAAAATGTTCCATGAATAGTTGAACAAGTTTAGCCCACGAGTCCACAGAATTTGGCACTTGGGCAGTTAACCAAGACGCCGCCTTATCGGCTAAAGTGAAGGAAAATACCCTTAGTTTAATTTGTTCAACACCAACCGTAAGATGGTGAAATGTAGTAAGGACTTGGTCAATCCTACGTATGTGCTGACAAGGCTTTTCATGGTCTAACCCATGAAAAACGGGTAACAAATTAAATATATTTTGGGGAATTCAAAAATCCCCCACTGGGTCTGATAGAACGATGCAAGATTTAGGGCTATCGTTCAAGGCTTTATAAAAGTCCGAGAGAGGAGACTCTCTTTCTTCAGCCATTATTTCAGATGTGGTGTGTGGTATGCTAGCTAGAGGTGCAGTGAGTGGTATACTAGAAATACTTGTTTGTTGTCGTTGTCGATTAATTATGTTAGGCGTTTTTCTTCGGCTTGACCTTTATCTCATGCAAGGCTAAGACCAATCTTAATGAAACACAACAACACTCCAAACAATCCTGATATGCTAGTATGAACCTCTAACAGAAGATGCAAGGTGTGGAAGAAAAGAGTACCTAAAAGCCTCCTTGCTTCGCTTATGAATAGAGTCTTGTTTACGCGTGCTCAGTGTATATAACAAGTTAGAACACTGAAAATCTTGAAGAAATGGAAGTTTGAATCAAACCTGTGGAAATCGGGCGGCGGTTCAGCAGAGGGCGGTCGGCGCTTCGAATAGGCCTAGGGGGCGCAGTGCAGTCGCTCTTCAGTCAAGCCGAGTTCCAGCGCGTGGGCGCAGGTCGCACTCCAAGTTAGCCTTGGTAGGGCGCAGGTCGCGCTCAGGCAAAAAGTGGAATTACAGGCGTGTGGGCGCAGGTCGCACTTATGGTTTGCCTTGGCAGGGCGCAGGTCCCGTTCAGCCAAAAGATGGAATTCCAGGCGTTTGGGCGCAAGGTGCTGATAAGCACCCAAAACTGTAATATGAAACCCCATTGAGACACATAAATTTGGTTAATTATGTGTTTAATAATCATGAAATAAATTTATTTTCGTACTTTTGCAAGTATTCACAGTAAACATGAAAATATTGGTTAAACCTGCGTTAAAGCACGGGGAACGACGTATATATGAATTCTTCCAAATCAGCCATGTAAAGCCCAACAAATCCGCACAGAAGCATCAAACTTCCGAAGCTCTTACCTCTTGAACCATGACTCCGAATGCGACAAGTGAACTGCTCAGACAATCAGGGTGATGAACTCTACGCATAGGCGGGAAGTTGTAAAATTGCCAAAAGACTGGACCCCTTTGGATCTGCACATGGACACTATATCGGGCCGCAAGATTTGATGAGTCATCAATCATGGAGCATGTCAAGACAAAAATGCCAAATTATTGGTGCAAAGTTGACACCTTGCATGTAATTAATTAGATTAGGTGTTAATAGTGAAAAAAAGGCAAGGTGTCACTCTGTTTTAATGTGGTGGATAAAAATGAAGTAAATGTGGTTTGGTGTTTCACGTGGGAGGAAATGAGATTTCTCTCAAATGGAGAAGAAAACAAAACAAGGGGGGACAATCCATTTACTCTCTTGACTTCTTTTCCTTTACCTTGTATTATTTTAGTTCTTTAGTTTTAGATAGTTTTTGGTTTTTGGTTTTTGGAAACAAAAAGCTTGTAATAGTTTTAATGGAGGAAACCTTGTGTTCCTCTTGAAAAAATCTCACTTCTTCATGTAAGTGAGTTTATAAATAAATAGTTTCTTCTTTTTGTTCTCTCTCTCTCTTTTTACATTCCACACTTGTTTTAGTTTTAGCCCAAGGATCATGAGCTAAACCTTCCCTTTGTGGGGAGTTAATAACACTCATGTGAGGGAAAAGTCTTGTTATTTGGTTTAGTAAGTGTTTAGGAAGAACAACTAGGCCTACATCCTATCCCAAAATGATAGTTGGTGTAGAGTCTAGTTAGGGATCAAGTGATGAGCTTAGAGATAAGTCATTGCTTGGTTCCACATGCTAGCATGTATGAGCTTGGAGATGAGTCATATTTGTTATGGATCAAGTTTTCTTTTAGTAGAACTTGTCTATAAGTTCTAGGAAGATTTTAATGCACTTATAAAAATCAAATAACAAAAGTAATCTTCACATGAGGAGAATTAACTCTCCACTTTTGTTTTAGTAAAATTTTATTGTGTCTTAGTTGCATGATTTCGTAACTTAATGCTTTTAATTTTTGTGTAGTAAAGAAACCAAATATTTAGTATTAATATAATCATATTTAAACTTACTCACTAGTTCCCTAAAAGAGTAAAAACCAAGTTGTAAGTGGTCCTTGAATTTAGGTTGGTTCGAATCCTTACTCCAAACTATATGAACACGAAGATCGTGAGTAAGGAAAATCTTTGAATTCGCACTTTCGTCAAAGAAGAGATTCAAATCTCTAACATAGCAAAAAGATGATTATCAAAATGGCGCCACTGCCATTCTAAAGACCAAGGGCTTGTGCTACGGACTGGAAATTGCTCCAAGGGGAACCCCCACTCTCATCATTCTTTCCTTTTCGTTTTTTTTTTTACGTTTTTGTTTTATTTTCGTTATTTTTGTCTCGAAAACGACCTGACCTCTCTCAAATTTTTGGTTGTACTTCTAGGGACAAAAAGTTAGGACCGGGAAAGTAAACTACACAAGATTCTAAGATTTCTTTGAAAATTTGAACTCATTGTGGCATAATCGACACGCAGTCGCTGATGATCGGACTTCGCATTTGCGGTGGAACCAGCGTCCGCGGGTGTATTTTTTTCTTTTGTCGCTTTGCTCTGTTCTACCTCCAAAGATCCACCGATAAATCCGATCCATATCCAGGCCTAACTCTCTGGAACTGTGACATAAAATTCGAATATCTTCTGGGATTAATTACATCGACGGATTGAAACGTCTGTTTTATTTCTTTGGCAGACTTGCGGGAAGCAACAGGAGGGTTTATTTTCTTCCATACTCATTTATCTATCCAGTTGCCTTTCTCATTGCTCATTTCTTTACTTCATCCACCATGGCATCTTCATCAAACATGACACCTCTAAAACTCATTCCTGAGCAATCCTTTCAGTCTATGATGGATTCCAATACCTATGGCCATCTCTTCCGTTACTACATCACTAACATTGGGTGGTCTTCCCTAGTTCTTCAACCTGACCAAACTTATTCTCCGAGTTTGGCCGCATATTTTTATGCTAATATGGGAGACATACCAGCATTCAATCATGCACATGGCTTCTACTTAGACGGGTTCACAATCCTAGTTGGTGACACACATCATATTTTTTCTGAACAACAGCTTGCCCTAACTTTGGATCTTCCATATCACGAACCGGCCACATCATGGCATTACATCTATCATAATTCTTACCGTTCCTTTTAGTGGCAAGTGTTTCGCGAAACTTACAGTGATGGTCTTGAGATTAAATGAGAAGGAGCTGGTCATGTGCCATGGCGCGACATCACCATTCCCTTAGCAAGCATGACCATGAACATGGGGACTGCGATGTTGTTTGTACTCCTGAACATAATGGGAGATTGGCATTTTTCTATCGCCAATGAGGCTGCCTCTCGTAGTATTGATTCAGCTGGCTCAAGGTCATACATTATTTAACATCTTAGGTTGTGTTATCTCCAACCTGAAATGAGCTCGCACTTTTCAAGAACAGTATATTCTTTTACCTGTAACCGCTTGCCGAATCATGAAGACACATTTCCCATAGTTTGCAGCTACTTTTCAAGGTAGATTCTATGTGCCCAGCAAACAAAATCATTCGTTCATTAAGGTTTAGGCAATGGAAGCGTCCCGCTCGGTACCTGAGGCATGTTCGTTGTTACCCGACGGATGAAAATATGAAGAAACATTTGAGGAAATCCGGAGACAAAGAATGGGCAGAAATTTGGCAGAATATTATCTTTTGGCGCGATGCTAAGGAAATGCATTTCCTTATTGAGGATGCCAGACCTACACATCCCGCTGGATGGTAAATTTGAGCTTGTCATTGTATATATATCTAGCTAAAAATTATGTTTCGTGTGCTATTGTCTTTCATTATTCCGTGTGCTATGTTTCGTGTGCTATTGAACATTTTATTGTTTCTTTCTGAATAATATATTATGTTATCCAACCTTTCTGTTCCAACAATCTAGCCCTAATTTTGCTCACGGTTCTCAGGTAATTTCTCTCTTTATTTATTGATACTTCGAGGACTAAGCATCATTCAGTTTGGGGGTGTTTTAAACCCGTAGAGTAAAAAGTAGGCATATTGTACAATCAGATATAGTTTTTATTTTCTTGTTAATAATTGTACTTAGTGACAAAGTCTGGTTTCCTTTTCAATGATGAAAATTGTCTAGAAATCTCACATTAGTATCCGAATTAGGATTTGTTTTAAGAAACTTAAGATAATACGTATGCAATAGTTTATACATCTTTTCATATTCATGCACAGAGTATCATCGATTGTACATAGCAGTAAGTTTCTGGAACCAACGGTTAGTTACTTAAACTATAAATCCTGTGAGAATCTAACCAAAAGCCTTGACATAAGTGATTTGTGTGTGATGACACAGAGGAGTAGTTTTTCGGATTAGAGAAAATCACACGTCTACTTACTTGATCACCACCCGAACCCTAGGCGAGAATTTAGGCCTTCTTTGGATCGACATATCTAAAAATTCTTATCTGTTACAAATTTTACTGCTAGTCACTCCACTGAACCTTACATCAAACCTTTCACTTTCACCAAAAATTTCTTACCCATCTATTAAACCAAAGAAAAGAACCTACCTAAGTGATGAGTATGAGAAATAGGATGAAATGTGGAAAAATAAAGAGAAAGACTTGTCCCAAATAAAAGTCGGTTACTTGCTTCAGGAAAGAAAAATAGAATCATGTTCTTAAGCAATCTAATAATAATAATAATAATAATAATAAAAAATAAAAAAACATCAGTATCCAGAGGCTTAAGAACAAGGTTGGAAAACTCAGTTAGAAGAAGGAAAGAAAACAAGGAATTCTCAAGTATAAATATCTTAAAGACCCTATTCTCTCATACTCGTAAATTTTGATTATCCATTTCCATTTTCTTGTACACCATCACCTAAGCCCCACAATACCTAATAAAGACCTCTAGCTCAATTAGGAGTAGGGTGGTGTGATAATAAGTAGTAGATATGATTGATCGACATCGGCTCCTCTGACTGTCATTGAGATGTGAGGAAACGTGTGCCCACTGCACACTGGAGTTAACAAAACCTGAGTGGTAAAATTTTGAGTGGAATTATGTTTTGACACATACCTGTTAGAACCCATTTAGGTACGCTCTCCAAAGGATCCAGAAACGGCCCTGCTAGTACATTTCAATGCAAAGTTCACTGTATGCATTATCATATGTAGATGTTTTAATTATTGAATGCATATTAACTTGAGTTTCAAAGAAATCAATCCTCGTTCCCTCTAAGGAGATGTACGGATATCCGAGATTAATTTAGGAAACGGGTTTTTGTCACTGAGTCATTGTAGTATAAATGAAGTTTGTGAGTATCTTCTCTGGAAAACTCTCATGAGACTATAACTCGTCCACTAGGGAATTCCTAGTGGTTTAAGGCCTTGTTGCATATGGTCAATGCAACCACACTCTGCGAAACGAGAATTAGTTAGGACTACACATTTTGGCCACTTATCTGTTTTAATGTCTCTTCTTTGCTTGAGGACAAGCAAAGTGTTGTTTGGGGGTAGTATGATACGCACCCAAAACTGTAATATGAAACCCCACTGAGACATATAAATTTGGTTAATTATGTGTTTAATAATCATAAAATAAATATATTTTCGTACTTTTGCAGGTATTCACAGTAAACATGAAAATATTGGTTGAACCTGCGTTAAAGCACGGGGAAGAACGTATATATGAATTCTTCCAAATCAGCCATGTAAAGGCCAACAAATCCGCACAGAAGCATCAAACTTCCGAAGCTCTTACCTCTTAAACTAGGACTCCGAATGCGACAAGTGAGCTGCTCAGACAATCAGGGTGATGAACTCTACGTATAGGCGGGAAGTTGTAAAATTGCCAAAAGACCGGACCGCCACTAGACTGCACGTGGACCCACTATATGGGCCCACAAGATTTGATGAGTCATCAATCATAGAGCATGTCAAGACAAAAATGCCAAATTATTAGTGCAAAGTTGACACCTTGCATGTAATTAATTAGATTAGGTGTTAATAGTGAAAAAAAAGGCAAGGTGTCACTTTGTTTCAATGTGGTGGATAAAAATGAAGTAAATGTGGTTTGGTGTTTCACGTAGGAGGAAATGAGATTTCTCTCAAATGGAGAAGAAAACAAAACAAGGGGGGACAATCCATTTACTCCCTTGACTTCTTTTCCTTTACCTTGTATTATTTTAGTTCCTCAGTTTTAGATAGTTTTTAGTTCTTGGTTTTTGGAAACAAAAAGCTTGTAATAGTTTTAATGGAGGAAACCTTGTGTTCCTCTTGAAAAATTCTCACTTCTTCATGCAAGTAAGTTTATAAATAAATAGTTTCTTCTTTTTGTTCTCTCTCTCTCTTTTTACATTCCACACTTGTTTTAGTTTTAGCCTAAGGATCATGAGCTAAACCTTCCCTTTGTGGGGAGTTAATAACACTCATGTGAGGGAAAAGTCTTGTTATTTGGTTTAGTAAGTGTTTAGGAAGAACAACTAGGCCTACATCCTATCCCAAAATGATAGTTGGTGTAGAGTCTAATTAGGGATCAAGTGATAAGCTTAAAGATAAGTCATTGCTTGGTTTCACATGCTAGCATGTATGAGCTTGGAGATGAGTCATATTTGTTAGGGATCAAGTTTTCTTTTAGTAGAACTTGTCTATGAGTTCTAGGAAGATTTTAATGCACTTATAAAAATCAAATAACAAAAGTAATCTTCACATGAGGAGAATTAACTCTCCACTTTTGTTTTAGTAAAATTTTATTGTGTCTTAGTTGCATGATTTTGTAACTTAATGTTTTTAATTTTTGTGTAGTAAAGAAACCAAATATTTAGTATTAATATAATCATATTTAAACTTACACAATAGTTCCCTAAAAGAGTAAAAACCAAGTTGTAAGTGGTCCTAGAATTTAGGTTGGTTCGAATCCTTACTCCAAACTATATGAACACGAAGATCGTGAATAAGGAAAATCTTTGAATTCGCACTTTCGCCAAAGAAGAGATTCAAATCTCTAACATAGCAAAAAGATGATTATCAAGTGCGCTCCAATTTGGCTTGCGCAGGGGGCGGTCACGCTCCGAGTAATTTTTTCGAGAAAAATTTAAGTGCTGAAACAGATAACCACAGTGAGAATCAAACAAAGGTGGGTGGGTTATGGGACTTTGAAAAACTATCAATTCTAAAGAAAACAAGACTGAAGAGTACTAAGATGGCAGCGGCGCCATTTGATAACCCGATAAAAGTGAATATAATTTCTACTACGAATAAACGATAAAGTTTAAACGAAAGTAAAACTATAAACTAGTCTGTTACTAGATTTATCAAAGATATTTGGTTTCTAGTCTCGAATCTATTGACATAGAGTTGAAATAGAAGATTCGTTCCACTCCTAGTCCGTTAGCATTCAAGTTTTCTATAATTGACGAGTGTATCCAAAGTCTAATGAGAGTAATGGTGAAATTTATACTACGATGTGAATTCAAATAACAAGCTACGAATAACGAAATGACAAATTGGTAAGAGTTGAATCTAGATAAAGAATTAGGAGAATTTGATTCCACCTTGAATCCAACTTAATAAACTAGCATAGAATTGTTGTAAACCAATTCTTACGTTACTACAGTAAGAATTGGTCGTTCTAATCCCTAATTATACATGGCATTTCTACTAATTCATAACTAGCATGTGAGGTCGTCCACCCATTCTCATGGCGAATCAACGACCTTCTAGAGTAGAATAAATTCTTACAACAATTCTATACTACACAATCAAGTTTTCATCAAGGCTTCATCAAATCCCTCTAATGGAGGTTTAGCCTTGATTCATCAAACTATTATTTCCCATTGAATTAAAACTAGACATAATATAAAGATTTGAACTTTACTAATTTTAACTAACAATACTTCAAATCTAATTAGTAACTAAGAATTTAATAACAACATGAATTGAAATTAGATCTACAAATTTAAATGACAAAAATCGAAATGATCAAGAACTACTATTTTATTTATCTAATCAATGAAGAACAATCATTCCAATAACTAATCTAAAACAATGTATGAAACTAATTAATTAACTAATTGAAAATCCAAAAATCTAGATCTACAAGCTATTTTAATGGTTACTTCCTATTCTAAGCTATCTAACTCTCCCTTTCTTAAGAGCTAAGTTTTGTTTTATCTAAAGCAGGAGACCAGATCCACAATTTCATGCATGGGATGAGGAGCCATGTTTTGGGCCGAAAAATCGAGCTCAAAGCCCACTTTCGATCTTCAGTCCACTGAGCTCGTTTCAATTGGCTTTGACTTCAGCAGAATTTTCATCCACTTCTAATCCTCTAATTGGGTTAAGGCTTAGACCATTGGAAAGCTCTTTCCAAGCCGGTTGTTTTGACGTAAGGTAGGCCCAAATCCGAGGTCTGAGTCCAAAGATATGGTTTTCAAAAGTTCTACTGACTTGTACAATGTTTCTGCCCGTGTTGACTTTTCAACTTTTGACTGGGCTTAATAAAAGCTTTGTCTCCTTGAATTTTGGCCTTTATCACATAACTTCTTAACAACCAACCTTTTGCTCCTTTATATCGCCAAAGTGGCACATTTCTGAACATAATTGAGTTCCATGCCTGAAATACATAAAAGCGCGTAATTACCATTAACTCTTATTTATTACTCGCATAATTGGTCTAAAAGTAGTATTATTAAGGGGTTAAAACTACAGTTTTTGGCACTTATCATTACCACATTTAGCTTTGTCAGTCTAAGTTTGAACGCTTTTTACGCTCGCTTAGTTCATTATTATCATTACGAAAAAATATGATGAAGTTACCACATTTAGCTTTGTCAGTCTAAGTTTGAACGTTTTTACGCTCACTTAGTTCATTACTATCATTACGAAAAAATCTGACGAAGTTACCACATTTAGCTTTGTCAGTCTAAGTTTGAACGTTTTTTACGCTTGCTTATCCATTACTATCGCTACGACAAAATCTAAGTTTAAGTTTGAACGCTTTTTTCGCTTAGTTAGTTCGTTACTATCACTACGACAAAATCGGACGGAAGTTACCACATTTAATTTCGTCAGTCTAAGTTTGAATGTTTTTACACTTGCTTAGTTCGTTACTATCGCCTACGACAAAATCGACGAGTTACCGTTTTAACCGTTACTCTAGTTTTACAACTATTGCTACGACTATTGTCACCAAGTTCGGCGTTTTTTTGAAAAAAACGCGTTTAAAACCCGAGATATTGGCAAGGCGTATGGTTCCAGTTTAAAACCCAAGTTTTTCAAAAAAACCCGTTTAAAACTTAAAAAACGTTTAAAACCCGAGATTTTGAAAATCTCCCATTTAAAACTTTTTTTTTTTTTAATCTAAAAGAAAACACGAAGAAAAAAAAAGGGTTTTGGAGTTTACCTTTTTGAAGAGTGGGCATTAGATTGACTTATTGAGACAGTTTTATTTTGTTTTGGACTATTAATAATTAATTATAAATTTTAAAGTTATTAACTTATTTGTAGAACTTGATTATGTCATTATGGTTGGTAATTAATAGTATCTTATTTAGAGTCGTGTTTTGGTAATGAATCTAAAACTTCTAGTATTTGGATGAGTAATGATAATTTGATACTTTCATGTATTTGAATTTTCTTTCATTTGTATTATTTTTATTTTTATTTTATGTGTCAATTCTTTTTTCCACTCTTATAAAAAAATCAAATTCTTTATCTATTATATTCTTTATCATCGGTTTTTATCGTTTCTTTTACGTATTGTACGTATTATACATTTTAAACCCGTTTTTTATGCCCCACGTTTTTTTACGCTTTTTTTTCCGTTTTTTTCCCGAGACGTTCCGTTTAAAACACGAACTAAGTTTTTTTCAAATACACCATTTTAAACTCGTACCGTACTTGGTGACAATGGCTACGACAAAATCTGACGAAGTTACCACATTTAATTTCGTCAGTCTAAGTTTGAACGTTTTTTACGCTCGCTTAGTTCATTACTATCGCTACGACAAAATCTGACGGAGTTACAACATTTAGCTTCGTCAGTCTAAGTTTGAACGCTTTTTACGCTCGCTTCGTCGATAAAATCTGATGAATTTATCACGTTTAGCTTTGTCAGTCTAAGTTTGAACGCTTTTACGCTCGCTTAATCTGTTACTATCACTACGACAATATCCGACTAAGTCACCGCGCTTCTTTTCGTCAGTCTAAGTTTGAACGTTTTTACGCTTGCTTAGTCTACTTTTACCAAGTTAAGTTAGCATTGGAGGTGTTTTGTTTTACATGGGGTGTATCGTTCTATTTCATTTCAACTACATAAATCAACAACATTGTCAGTTTTCCGTAGGTATGTTATCTGACACAACAACAATATTCAATAGCAAACATATACTTTATTTTTATTTTTCATCAACAAAATTTTTAGCTCTATGGTATTACATTCCCACAATTACCTAATTAATTGTCTCTGTCAATTGTCTTACGGTCGCTCGATTAAATATTTGTTTTTTTTTTCGAAATCTGCATTCGCTTCGCTTAGCACTTTCGGTTAATTATCTTCCGCATTCATTATTTTTTATAAGGCAATGCGCCACTCTTTCTCTTTCTCAACGAAACTTTCTTCAGCTTCCTTATTTTTTCTAAAGCATTGAGATTTTTCCACTCAAAATTTTTCGTCAATATCTTTTGCTCGTAATTCTTCCATTTCAACCTGCGACAAAAATACAAATCTTTTCATCAGTCTTCCAGACTTAACCAAAGTTTTAAAATAACTGATAAAAAATACTAACATACCTGTTTAATGCTGTTGACAATCATTGACTCCGCTTAAAGTTTTTTCGAGCTCATCCACGGTAAACGACACTCTTTCGTTAGTTTCATTATTTTTTCTAAAGCATTGTGCCGATCTTTCTACGATAAATTTTCTGTATTTGTTTCCGACACCGCTTTGTCATATTCTCGAAATTTTCTCCCTTCTTTGGCAGGCCAAATTTAATTTTAACCAAAACCCAATATTTTAAGATTAATATCCTAGCTGCTCCAATTTGAAGCTACTCGATCCTGAGTTAGATTATGTTGCGGCCTCGTGTATTTGCTATATCTGTCACCTTCTTTCCACCTCACCAAGTCTACGATCGTCATCGATTCTTACTATTCTCGATTATCTTTTGCTAGTATAATACGGTCGTTTCTACTTGCGGCAAAAAAAAACAATCAACTAGCTCAAAAGTCGGGTTCACTTTATCCAAATGGAGTGCACCGGGCCAAATTAATGCAACACAGGTACGGTGCCCTTCCTTTGCTGGCGCTGCACCGTATCATGTTTGTTACTTTCAGTACCGGGCCAAATTAAAAAAAAAAACAGGTACGGTGCCCTTCCTTTGCTGGTGTTGCACCGTATCATGTTTGTTCATATTATATTTTGAAGATGGGCGCCATCATCAGTATCACCATCACAACATTTCTTCCTCAGCCTTCGTGTTCTTGCATGTCCAGAGCTTCCTCCACATGCAACGTTTTAACTCCATACAAACCAAATCAAATCTATATCTAAATCGAGATTAATGTCGAAGGAACGTACTGTTAGGCAACACGACGAATAAACACCGAGGTGTAAAGCGGCCGATCTTGGATCATCGCTAAGCCGGAGCCGACGGTATAAACTTGTTTTTGTTTGCACACCCTTCGGTTGCCGCTATGACTACTTTCTCTATCTCACTTCAACTTGGGCGAGGATGGTTTTGGGGTCGATTAATACGATAGGTTGTTTGCTCGCGAGACACGTTCTTTGTGATATAGTTTTCTATGACTTCAGGGACTCTCGTCAGGTTGTTAGGTCGTTGTTTTAAGCCGAACGGCGCAGATGTGTGTTTATGCGTACTTGCCTAATGGGAGCCTTGGCCAAGTGCTGGTTGATGACCGTTAATGGTTTTTCATGGATTCTATATCCAACTTCATATAAGGTTTTGTCGAAATAATTTTCTCAATTTTTTTTCTAATCCAACTTCATCTCTAATCTCAATTCTTATCTACCGCACATTCTTATCTCATCCGAACACTTTGAGTCCAATTAGTATTTAACTTCATTTTATTACTATTATTACTAAACTTCCCTACGTTTAATTTCAACGGTCTAATCCTAGTATCGCTATTCCGCTGGCACGCGTCGTCGAAATCAACTTTTGTATTGTTACGTGATGCGTTCGGTATACTTTTTCGGCAATCAATTTCTTTTGCAATTTTATTTCTGTGCATTTTTAGTCATCTTTTATTTAACTACATTGCATCCCGTATACGTTAGTTTGACATTTTTTTTTCGTTCCCGATAATTTACGAATTTTTCCCGACTGTCCATTTTCCTATTGTTTATGTTCACACGACACTTTGTTGTACATTCCGCTCACTTTTTTTATTCCATTTTTTCCTTGATTTTTCTTCTCTTCTTTGCCATATTGCCAAATGAACCGTTCGCACCCCCCAGAGGGCGTCTATTAGTACCCCCTCTACCTTTTTTTGAAGGTTAAAGCTAGGGTTAAGCGACAAAGAAACCAACCTATTAGTAGGGGTCTCTATTTTATTCGTTTAATCGATAGGACTAAAGCCCAATTTGCAATACCATGGATCAATGTACAGGCCTGTTAACTCATGTATCTAAGGCTGAACCTTAACCACACGACTTGCTACTAATGTACGTTAATTTGTGTCCAGATTCATTTTTTATCAAAGAGATAAATATCAGTTGAGAGTTATATTCAATCACAATTACTTAAGCTATAAGAATACTTAAGCTACAAGAAGTCTATACTCTACGCATATAAATACCAAACTATTTTTCATAAGGAACTACATGAAAACTTGATCCCTAGATAATAGATCTTGGGTACGTAGGCAGCCATTATTTGGTTCAATTTCATCTCCCCCAACATCAAATTCCTCTGTTTCTTAGTGCGTTCTTTATCATTGCTCTCATTGTGTTGAAGTAGTTTACTGCCGAAACAGGAACAAATAACTTATATTAATAGGTTTAACTTGCATTAACATCAAGGTTGTTTATGGTGTAACTATATGGATGTTAGGGGTGGAACTTGGGTCGGGTTAGCCCAAGCCCGATGGACTAAAACCTGACTTTTGTTGGTCCTGGGATAACATATTAGATCCGTGGTTCGGGCTTGGTTTTGTAAAATCAAAACCCAACTTGGTTTTGGGTTGGGCTCGAGTTAGAATATCAAAAAACCGAAAAACCCAAGCCCGTGTGCATATATGTACATATATATTTCAATTCTTCTATTCTTCTAAAAAATAAGGTTTAGAATCCCTATTTTATAGATAATAATGTAATCAACAAGGTTATTTTTCCTTTCAAACAATCAAATTTCTTTGATTTCATTAGAAGATTTTAATTTTGGTGTTTTTTACCTCCTAATTCCAAAAAAAACCTCGAGAAGTTTGACCAACCCGACATAATCCGACCCAACCCGAATTGGTTGGGATAGGGCTTGGGCTGAAAATTTAAGGACCGACTAGGGCTTGGTCTCGGGCTCAGGTTGAAGCATTTGAAACTTCGGGTTGGACTCGGGTTATACCTCAACCAAACTCAACCCGCCCGAGTTCCACCCCTAATGGATGTACCCATTCCAAACTTTGTTCTTGTATATAATTAAATTTGAAATAAAATCAAAATTTCAGAGATAGCATAACATTTATGAAGCATGCATAAAATTACCTTTCCAACTCCTAAAATTTGTTTCTAGAGTTATTTAGTAAAAACAATAAAAATTGTACAACATAACACTCATTTAGTAAACAAAAGAAGTTAAATCCACCCATTTAACCCCTCAACCTTTTTGAGTACCAGTAAATAATAAACTTTGAGCTACAACATGAAGAAATATGTAAGCAATATTTTACCAGGCATTGGAATTTAAACTTTGTCATTACAACTTCATTAAGTATTGTAGCAATTAAAGAATTTCAATATGATCACAATATTGCTACCTGGCAAATCCATAATTGCTTGAGCAATCCTCCTTCTTCGATCAGAGTTAAGTTTTTCTTGAAAGATCCTCTCCCATTCAATTTTCATCGTTGATTAAACAATCTAAGTTGATGAAAGTCATTCTTCCTACACCAAACATAATAAAAAAAAGTTTGATTCAAAAGTATCAAATTGCACCCATATTTCAAATATTTGAGCTTGACTTAGACTTGAAATTACCTAAGTGCTTTGCTCGAGTGTTGCGTGAGGTTGTGAGATGAGCAAATCAAAATGAAGATAAAAAGGTTTGGGATTTTAGTTTAACTTACCCTAATGAACCTATACTTGGGTTCAAACTTCTTAGCACTATCAACATAGTCATAAATCAAACCAAAACCAGTTGACTTGCCACCACCAAAATGAGTCCTAAACTTGAAAACAAAGATCGATTTTGGATCCTTCACTTCGTACATCTTTGACAGCTTCTCCTTCAATTCCGCCTCAGAAACATTGGGTCTTTAAGGTTGAAGAACATCAATAATGGTCTTCAAGGTTGAAGAACATCCTTGTTAATGAATGAACCCATTTTTGAGATTGAAAATCTCGAGTTTTAGTCATGAATTTTAATAAGATTTAACCTTGTTTATTGGATTCGAACCCGGCGACCGATGGAAACAAATTCGGAAAAACCAAGCGGGAGGCGATGGAGAAGCGAGAGGGCCTGTGGTGCATACGCTTTTGGATTTTGACATAAATATTTTTGGGTGGCTTTCTTTTATATTCATGAATTGCCTATTTTTTAGATAAAGAGGTATACAAGTGAAAAATTTGACTTAAGCTTCACTTGAAAACCGAAAACATGGTCCCGCAAATTAACACATAGGTTTCTCCAATGAATGAAAAGTAGAAGTGATATGATAAGTCTGGTCATTTTGAATTTTGTGGGGCAATACACCCTCATCCCCTTGGTTATTAGAGGGCCTAGATCTTTGAAAGCACAGGTATTTAAATTACTACAAAACATCTTGGTAGTTAAATTTAGAACAAGTGAACTTTTCTTTGTTGCTGCTGATCGCAAGCTTATTTTGTTGTTAGAATTTAGAGCGGTGACGATGACAAAAATTACAAGTGAACTTTTCTTTGTTGCCGCATTACACAAAGCGTATTTTGCATTACGCCCAAGTGATATTATTTATTCACAAAAAGAGGGAAAAAAAAGTTAAAACATATTATGGGTTATATAAGACTACTAGTTAAACCCTTATTTAAAGCAAAAATATATTAACAATTTTATTTAGAAAACAAACTAGTAGGTTCGATTTGTCATCCAACAAAATTTCAATCTAAAATATTTATATAATTTTGATTTTCAAAATATTAATTTAACCAGAGAAATTAACAATTTGTCAAACAATTAGATATGCAATTATTTAACCAAAAAAAAACCAACTAATAATCACATGTTCCCCGTTAATAAATTTAAACCGCCATGCCCCAATTCTAACAATTAAAATCAGTGCACATCTCGACCGTTTGATCATGCCATAAACGATCTGGACCACAAACGTCTTTTATTATAATTTTGTCCTGTAGCAGGGGAAAAAAACAAAAACAAAAAAACAAAACAAAACAAAACCCTATCTTATTAGATAGATAGTATCATAGATCATATTTGGTAGAAGGAGATGAGATGGGTGCATATTGGTACGGGCAATGAAGATGAACTGGAAGAAGTGTCTGGTCACATTGTCCACGCTCTTCTTTTAGTCCGATATACTGTAAGTCGAAACACAACAGACAATTATTTGAAGAAAAAATAAATGACACTCGATTTCTCTATTTATTTGTAGAAGTTGAATTAATTTTTCATGGCGCGTCAACAGAAACATTTCTAGTAGTGACGCATCAACAGAGCTACCATAGTGCACATGTCATCGCACCTAACGAGTCCATTCCCATCTACTACACCGAAGCTACCATTCCATGAAAACGCTCTTTCTCTTTGGTCCAGCTATGTAGCGACATCAATATCGATCTGGCCATAAGATAAAATCAACAGTCTCAGACTGATTGATCATGCATTGACCCATAACTGGCTCCAGAGAAACCAGACCCAGGTACATACCAAGTTTAAAAACTCCTTAAGCGACGCCATGAAACTCACCTCACCTGCAATTGGCTAAACAATCTCCCTAAACAACATAACTCCCGCATGTTAGATCTGATAGCTAGCGTAATTTTTGCATGAGAGCCAGCTTATCTTAAACCTAAAGCAATGAACTGAACACTTTTAACTGTATTAAGCTTCTCTGTTTAGTCGTCCACGACCGACCACAGTGCATCCTAACATGTGCTTGCAGAGAAAATTAATCATAATGTCTAGTTAACTTCAAACTTAATTATTAAAATTTAAAATAACCAATGTGTTTAACCAAAGAACAATAGTAGACTGGGATAAATCCATGGTAGTCTCAAATCCAAATCCTAAAAGAATGACGATTATAATAATTGCCCCTCTATTTTGTTTCTATGTATCTTTCATTATTCATGGTCACTACAATAAAATAAATATGTAAAATTGTTTAAATTTAGGGGTTTTTTGTATTTTGGTCATACTATTAATAGCAAATTTAGAGTTTGGTCTACAATTAATCGTTTATTGCATTTTGGTCCCAAATTGACAGAGGTCCGTCTATACTTTCTTAATATCCAAATTACCCTAGCACGTATACTGCACGTGAAACTAATCAACGGACATCACTTAACTGGTATTTTACAGTTTGGTCCTAGTGATAATAGTGATATTAGGGTTTGGTCCATAATTAATCATTTATTGCATTTTGGCCTCATTAGTCTATCTAAATAAAATTTCATAATACTATATTTACCCTTAAAATCATTAGCTATCATTTAATAATTTGATTTTAATCAACAGCTCGCTTTACACCATGTGTATCTCAACTAACCGAGTCCCAAACTTACATTTTATATTTTTCATATCTTACCACCACAACCACCACCACTTTCTCCTTCATCATTATCACCTCATTCATCACCATTCTACAATCACCGTCATCTAGCTTTCTTAACTTTATACAAATATCAAAATCAATTGTCATATTGAACTTAAAACACTATAGGACTACAAAAATTAATTTTGAATTAAAAAAAAATAAGATTGGATATTTGAAATTTCAACTTAAACTCCCTAATAAATTAGACAAAAATCTTAACAACCTTTATCTTAACTCGAAATCCAAAAAAAATTGAGTATCAAATATCAGCAACAAACTTGAATGTTCAAAAATCGCCGACAATCTTAAAAATATAATTGTAAAGTGAAAATATAATAAATGAGGTTTTGATTGGTAGTTGATTGTGTTAATGGCGGTTATTGCTTTTAGATAGTGGTGGTGGCAGCAATTTAGATTGTTATGGAGGGTGGAGGTGGTGGTGGAGCGGTGTTCAAGAAAAAAAATGTTAATTGTCTTGGATTGAATGAGATGATGTCATGTGTAGTTTTTAGTAATTGATCCCACTTTTAATAGAAATATTTGCAGTTTGGTCCTCAAGTAAGTCACGTGTGTGCAGGGTATTATGGGTATTTTAGAAATTTATGGACGAAATAGACGTGGGCCGTTCGGTCAACTCACAGTCAACACACTTTAAGTCTTTAACCGCAATTTTGGACCAAAGTGTAATAAATAATTAATTGTGGACCAAACTCTAATATCACTATTATCACTAGGACCAAAATACAAAAATCCCTTTAAATTTAGTGGTTAGAGAACACAAGAAGTCAAGAACATGATATAAGGAAATACCAATCTAAAGTATCAAACGGTTATACAAATTTAGTTCTATCAGGTTTTAACTGGTTGTGCCTTGATCAACTATGATAGCCAGGTGTTAATTCAGGTGCTCTTAAAATTCATAATTTCCACATCACATATTTCCCTTTTTTAAAAAAAAACAAATAAACAATAAAAAAAAATGGAAAAACGACTAAAAAGGGTATCAAACTTTACACATTTTGACAGTTTAGGGACCAAACTTTTTTTCTTGACAGTTTGGGGACCAAACTGTTTGATTTTTGCAATTTAGGAACTTCTATCAAATTTCTCTAACACTATTTCTAATTTGTATTAAAAAATTTGAAAAATAAAAAATATATGCTGACGTGGTACAACTATAAGTACGTGCCTCACACGCACACACTTCTCACGTGATAACAATAGGTCTTCCCCAAATTAGAGTTTGGTGATCGAAAAAAAATCCTTTTTCGATTGGAACCGTGGGTAGAACTCAAACCTAGCATCATGGGTGGAACTCAAATTGTAATTGTGGCTGCTCCAAAGGTGAGTAATTTGTACCCAAAAGAATAGATATTTTATATATTTCTTTTTTCTTTTTGTTGTAATTATGATATATATAACATCCGATATATATTGGTTGTTATATATTTTTTCTTTTGTTGTAAATTTTGTTTTGGTTGTTAAAAATTTAGCTACGATTGAATGATTTTGAACTTAATTATGTGAATGACATCCTGTATGGTTCAGAGAGTGAGAAGATTGAAGAGACAAATTAAAACAAATGTATTTTCTCCTTAACCATTTTTTTCTGACAAATGTGATACCAAAATATTTAGGTGGATTCAGTAGGGTAAACATCACTTAATTGTTTATATTACCGTTTGTTTCAACTTAAACATCACTTAATTGTTTGAAAATGACAAAGCCAAGTGCATCCTTGCCTTAGTATTCTTTTGACATGCAATTTAAACTTTATCTAATTCAATTCGAAAATATTTTAGGTTATTCTCAGTTTTGCAGAAAATTGTTTTGCATAATAATCTTTGTAGAAAATAAATATATGACTATTTTGTTGTTAAACATCATCGGGTATGTCAACTATGCTATGACGAGGGCCATTACGCTTCAACATGCCTGTATTTTGGTATTCATTGCCCTCGTTCTTGGTGTTGTGGATTCATGAAAGTTGAAATAGGCTATTCTAATGGTGGAACTCTTCAACGCAAATATCTCAAGTGTTCTCATGATGGTTGTAGTGCTGTAACATGGATATAATTTGATAAGAAAATATATATAACAAAGTATGTAACTTGTGCAAGGAAGAGTCTGAAATCTATGAATTGTGTGGTATGTGCAATGGTTGTCATATAGATCATGGTAACTAAACGTGAGGTTTTATTCAAAAAGGCTATCAGGGCTGACAATGTATGAGAGTTGTGAGGTTGTGGTTTTAAATGTGTAGCGACAAACATGTTCTAGTATTTTGGCTTGTGGTTTTACAAGTATTTTTTGTTGATCTGTGCCCATGTTAATTTATTTACCCTTTTTCTTCTTTTCATCTCAAGTTCATTGTGCTTGTCAGTGATATCCATATTCTAGTTAGGTACATTGTGCTTATAAACTCTCATGACAGAAGTTGTTATTCTACGAAGGTTATTCTAATAGCAGCCACCACATTCCAGCAACTCCATGCAGGGCTAGAATTCTCTACTCTTGTCATGATTTTAATAGCACTTAGAGTCACGGCAGAATTCATCAACAGGTTTGAAGTGATACCGAACATTAAAAAAGGTCGCGAAAGAATTGTGGCATGATGCAAAAATTGAAGTTATTCTATTATGTGGGTGGACAAGAATCTAATAAAAGAGTGCGAAGCACATAAGAATTATAAGTGAATATATTCTCCTACTTAAAATCACATGCCACATCGTTCCACTTCAGTCAACTTTTTGGACATTTAAACAAGCAAAAATAATCTCTGACAATCAAAAATCATAATACGAACAAAGGTTCACTTATAAATACAACAAAAATCTCTGACATTTAAATGAACAAAGGTTCCACCAAAAATCAAAATACAAACAAAAGGTCAATTGCATCTTCTGAACTTGAATCTTTTTAAAAGAGCTCAAATAATCTCTGATAGTCAACAGACCCACATATCTACCTATTCATTTCTGAACATCGGCAACAACTCTACGAATGTAGAAAGGGATCACTGTTATAGGAGCAATCCAAAATATAACCAAAAAACTATGCAAAATATACATTAAAAGCAGTAGTTCACTTCCAAACTGGCCTTGTTGTCTGACTTGTTGCCCTTTTCAAACCCAAAGTCTTTGTTCTTGCTCCGACCCTACTTTGTTTGGCATTAGGTGACTCACGCGGTGGAGCACTAATTGGTGGAATAGTAGGTGTTGTTGCTTCATGCATTCTTTCTGGAGATTCCATCAACAAAGCCGGCCACCTCTTTTTAGGCTGGGGGTCATTTGTGACAGTTGAAGCTTGACTTAATTGAGTATTGTTAGTGTCCACAACATGTGGGAGATCATCAATGTTGACTGGTGGTCCTTGTCCAGACGTCTATTTAAACCTCATGTTTTTAGTATAAGACAACAACTAATCAAAAACACATTTAAATCACACATGTTTGTAACTCACCATGAAAATGTTCCTAGTTTCAGAGTCAGTCAACACACCAATCCCTTCTGGCATTCTTTGTTTATTCTTATATCTCTGTAAAACAAGAAAACACAAGTGAGACATAAAACACATTCTGATGTAAGTATGAAAATGAATTTCTAATTATAACTTAATTACCTTATCTTGTTGTTTGTTTTACATCGCGCCCGAGACCCAACACACATCCCGAGGACAAGGAGTGAATCTCGAGGCCGACACCATCCCAATTCTAACGAAATTTCGACAGAGTTTCATTTGTTTAATCGACATTTCATATACAAAAAAACCTGTCATAACCCCTGGACATCCCATAATTCATCCTTCCAACCATATATATATATATCCAACAACCATATATACTACTCTTAACTTTAGCTACTAAAGGGATATGACGGTATATCTACAAAACAAGGAGAACTGTTGCCAAATACATCTATTATTACATCAAAATGACCTAGCTCTCAACATATACAACAAAAAAAACTAGTCTCTCTCTATACAACCAAAAGAAAAGAGTTATGCTCTCTATATACAACAAAAGAATAATCTAGACTATCTCTATACAGCCTAAAATATGAACTTGACTCTGTCCCTCGTCAAGCATGGGGGAATCCTCCCAAATCCCCATAACCATCATCGCTAGGGTTAGGAAAAGCCTCCTCCTTAACCTGCTCGTCATGCGAAATGTTAAGTAGGATGAGCAACAACTATGCCCAAGATAACGCGCATAACCATAAATAGTCTACTTATAGAAATCATTTAAAACATGTAGGGTTTCCATAAAAGTATTCAAATATCGCGGACTATATACATACATCACTAACTACCGTAAATCATTTCGACATGCTTAAGTTAATATTCAAAAATATAGTTTTCACAATCATCATACAACTATTGTGGCCCCAATTGGTGGAGCTGAAATGCCGTTGTTGTGTTATAGGGGCTCAACCACTTACCCCCCATACAGGCGTCACCTAACTTACGTTTCTCGACACATCCAGAGTGGACTAAACTCATCCTCATCTAAACCTCATTCCATGTAACAAATCACCATAAAAAGCCGCTAGAAAAGTAGAAAACCCGGACTACATCCGGTGATAAAAGGTTTACATCCGCCTCACCATGAATCCCCTAAACATAGTTATATATATATATACTTGTATTACCGGTTATTTCAAAATACTATAATTTTCATTCCATTTTTTTTCTACCATTCTAATAAATAAAATTTAATTACAATCCCTGCCTTTGGTTACAAACAACCGGGTAATCCTTACCATCAAGGACTCACCCTTCCCAAAACCATTTTTTTCCTTTTAACCAAGTAAATATAAAAAATTTCCCACCATCAAGTATTTTAAACGTTTAAATAACAACCGATGATTCCCAAATCATCAAATAACAACAACCATCCCGAAACAATCCGAACCTTATATAAACAACGGGTAATCACCCGGTTTACCATCTCTCAATCTCCTTCTCGAGACAAAGGCTATTTCCCAAAACCAGTTTTACTTTTTTAACCAAAAATAAATCACTACCCCCGATTAGCAAACTCATTTTTCACACAAAAGCTATCCGTATTTAGTTTATATCACCAGCAAAACATGAATACCATATATACATGCATGGTTGATACTTAAACTATCTCTTAACTTGCATGAAAATAAGCATGCTATATATTGGTATGTAGGTTCCTACCTTAGCAAGCTCCGTTCTCCTCAAGCCCACTTAACCTAATCAAGTCCACTT
Source organism: Coptis chinensis (assembly GCF_015680905.1). Lineage (NCBI taxonomy): Eukaryota > Viridiplantae > Streptophyta > Magnoliopsida > Ranunculales > Ranunculaceae > Coptis > Coptis chinensis. The sequence continues at coordinate 92,881,114 of NC_141462.1, forward strand.
AACCAAATCCACTCAATTTCACTCCTATAACATCAGATGTATACGTCGATTAGATTTAGAGTTTATCAAACTAACGAGGAAATTCTTATCTCACGAAAAGTCGAGAAGAATCTCGATTAAGAATTTGGTTTTGTAGATAGCATCAAAACCAAATTCTTTCTCAACGTTAATAATACTAACGTTGAATATTACTAAGTGGGTTGAATAATACTAAAATTAATAATGCTAATAATACTAACGTTAATATTACTAACGCGTTAATACTAACGTTGAATATTACTAACGTTAATAATACTAATGTTACTAATAATGTTAACGTTGATAATACTAACGTTAATAATACTAACGTTGAATATTGTAGATAGCGTAGTAATTCTTTCTCGACGTTAATAATACTAAGTGGGTGTTCTTTCTCACTCACTCGATACTCAACGTGATCTTAAACAAGTGTGAACTAGCATCAATGCTCTAAAATAGATTGAATATTTATAATTCTTACCAAATCGGTAGAATAGTTCCTTAGCTTTCGGTTCCACCAATTTTCGCTCACTCTAGCTTCTCCTCCACCAATTTCGCAAGCTCTACTTCTCCAAACAAGCTACTGCCGAATACAACACCACCCATATCAATTATCTCTCATCAATTACAACCAATTAAATCGAAATCGAGTTTACACTATCGATTTGAGAGGAATTAACTCACCTGTTGCCGCCATTTCATTTCACTTGGTCGCATTTGAAATTCAACTCCCACACTTGAGGTTATGGTTTCTAAGAATTGGGTGTGAAGAATTCTTGGTTTGAATCGATGGAATTGGGGGAATTTGGATTTTCTCTCTCTTAGGTTTTGAAATTGGCAAATTGGGGAAAAAAATTTGGGTGCGATTTTGTTTCTTGAAGCCCAATATATCCCAATTAGGCTTAAGGTCCTAATTCACTCCTAACCACTAACTCATTTGACGTCGGCGTCGTAATTATTTTTCCGCCCATCCCACTAAATTTAATCTCCTATATTCTATCTCACCAAGGCTATAACGATAACCCACTCATGCATGTAAGTCGTTAACTTCGTGCGGCTTAATTAACCGACATTTTCACAAATTTTCACACATGAGTTGCTAACCTAACGTGGCTTATGAGTCGGAGTTAAGTTTCATTAATTTATGTACGTTTGAAATGTAAACCCGACGACCAATTTACATAAACGATCCTAGATTTGATATGAAATTTACAAAAATACCCTTAACGAGAATTTGAGTATTTACAGTTTCTTCTTGTATCTCTATAAAACAAAAAAAACACAAGTGAAACATAATTCACATGATGATATAAGTATGAATATGAATTTCTAAGTATAACTTAATTACCTTATCTATTGGAACTGGTTCTGGCATCGTACAAGTTTTCCTATTATGTCCTGGTTATCTACATATCCCACACTTGGTTATCACTGCTGGCCGAGTAGATCGAGCTTTCACCATGCATTACCAACTACATCATTTGTCGGAACTAATTCTGGTTCTGGCACTGGATGCTTACATGTCTTCTGATTATGCCCAGTTTCTTTACATCTCCCACACCTTATTACTGTCCCAGCTTTACTCACTTTAAAGCTAGTGTTTGGACCCTCTCTTTCTCTCCTTCTTAACTTCTTTGGCCTACCAGGCATCCTTCTATTTTTTGGAGGCAAAATCACATTACCTTCGGCTAGTGGCCACATAGTCTCACCCCTCATTGGCTTAATATAAGTCAAATATGCCCTCCTGTACTCCTCTAATGTATACCAATTGTTTACATACTTGTCAAGGGAATCATGACACAAATAGATAGACGATATAGCATGGGCACAAGGGATGCCACTGAGCTGCCACATCCGACAACTACAACTTCTGTCTTTCAAATTCACTGTGTGTAAGCATCAACCACCCTTTTCTCACTTCAAACTCATACTCACCACACATATATGTCTCCCAAAACCTTGACTCATCCTTGTTCTCTTCTAGCTTTTTCCTAGCATAAGGGGTTAAAGAGTCACCCACTCACCAAAGATCTCCCTCTTCTTCTGCATTCTAACCATCATTTGAAGTCTGATATCGTCTAGCATAGCAATAATTGGCTTCTCCTTTGCTTCCACAATTGTCCCATTGAAGCACTCACACAATATTGTTCTCTACAGCTTCACAACAAGCCTAAAACCCAAAGAATGCCCTAGACCACCACATAGGGTTTTGATTAGTTTGTAGATAATTAGCTACCTTAGGAAGAATCAATTCTATCTCTTTCATCACAAGGTGAAATTCTTGAGGAGTAGAGCTTTTGCTAGTTTTCCAGAACAAACATTTTAGTTGTGAACCTATACATATACATACAACAAATGAGAAAAAAAAAATTCATAAGTGTGAATGCAAAAAAAAAATGAAAATGAAAATGAACAAATAAAAATGTACATGCATATCTCTTTCTAAAGTTTGCATAGATGTGTCTTGCGCACATCCTATGTTCACCATTAGGCATGAGCTCCTATATCGCTGGTAAAAGCCCTTTCTGCTGATCGTGGTAAGCAATGTGAGCCCATTCCCATCAATAATCACAAGGTCTTCTATCAAAAGATCCAGGAACCACATTCAACTCTTCTTATTTTTGTTAGGAATATACAACTTAATTGTACTTACTCTTTACTAATTACCAAACTATACAAACCTTTTGTCTTGTACGTGTCTTGTACTTCTTAGTTAAATCCGAGCCTAGTGTAAATACACTATGTTCTTAAGACAGATTTTCCCCCTCATGATGCTTGAAGGTTAAGTTGATGGAAAACTGACTCCCAAGATAGAACGGATTTCCTTCTATAGAAAACTAGCACGTCAATTCTATAGAATCAACGAACACAACATAGTATTTGACTAAGAACAGGGGGAGAAGAGAAAGATCAGAACTCTGTGTGATCTAGTGCCTCTTTCTCTCCAAATTCATCCACTATTTATAGGTAAGTGGTGCCTCTTCTAAACAACACAGTGACTCTTGGGGAAAATAAGCAACTCTTTGAAAAGTCACATGTTTCGAAAAAACACACCATTTTCGCATATAAAGCACTTGTTTTGAACCGGTGCCTATTTCGAAAGGTCACACCTTTTCGATGATGATGACTTTGTTTTTGAACCGGTGCACATTTCGAAAGGTCGCGACTTTTTTTCGCATAATGCAATTGTTTCAACTAGTGCATCCTTTTAAAAGGTTTTTCTCACTTTACGTACTTTTTCAAGAAAACCCATTTCATCTCAATGTGGGATAACTTGGGAGACAAATTACTCATTCATATCTCAATGGATTTGTGCAAATCCATTTTTCTAACAATTTTCACTTTCAACCACAACCCAAGCTATTGGGTATATTTAGTTGTTCCCATCCATTCCCACTGCAGTTAATAGTTCACCTTTACAAAACCCTTTCAGAAAACACCCGTCAAGACCTATCACTTTTCTGCATCCTCTAATATAACCCTTTTTCAATCCATCAAAGCACACATACATCCTAAGAAAGACTCCATTATCTTGGTCAATCTTCATTGTAGATCCCGGGTTTGACTTCCTAATTTCAGCTGCATATTTCCACAATTTAGCATACACCAGTTTTATCACTTCATTCATCACCTCTTTCTTTCTTCCTTGCTCTATATTCACAATCATCTTAAAATTATGTTTAATATCCTTCTTAAAAGCTTTCATACTCCATTTTGGGTCCTCCGTAATTCTATCATAATAGTAGTAATTAGCTAACCATTTTGCATTAATTACCAACCTTGACATTGAAATCCCTCACACAACCATGTTGAGACTTAAGTGATTTTATTTGGACAGACACCTCATTCTGCATATAAGTTGCATAACACTTAAATGGACATTTGTATTGACATTTTGCGACCAACTTCCTTGATTTGTTGGTAACAAATCTAATGGGATAGCCATTACATACTGCATAGTTTCTTAGACACTTTTTTAGCTCCTCCATATTTGAAAACCTCATTCCAAGTATAGGTTTCTGTTTAAATATATTAAGTTTAGGGTTAAATATAGGATACTAACTTGGAACCCTCACCAAATGTACACCTTCTTCATCGCTAAAAACAGGGCTATCACATTCACTTGAGTTGCATACTCAGAGTCACAGCTCAACTCATTAACTTCTTGACCTATATTATTTTCTTCTCCTAACTCATTAACTTTATTCACTTCAATTGCCCTTGCAGCCTCAACAACATCCCCATCCCCATCCCCATCATCATCATCATCATCTAATTTCTTTTTTTCTTCTAATAGTTTCCTCCTCATGCTTTGAACTTTTCTCCTAACTTGTATAAGCTCCTCATCATCATCACTAGACACATGGTCTAAACTTGGACTATCACTTTCAACATCAGATTCACTACTTTCACTTTCACTTTCAATACTTACATCATGTAGTTGTAAACCCTCATCCATTTCAAGCTAGTTTTTTTTTTTTTTTTTTTTTTTTTTTTTTTTAATAACTTAGCTAGGGTTTTGGGGTTTTTTTTTTTACGATCATCCTGTAATTTGGGGAAGACCTATTGTCACGTGAGAAAGTGTGTGTGTGTGAGCCACATACTCATAGTTGTATCATGTCAGCATGTCTTTTATTTTTCGGAAAAAAAAATTAATACAAATTAGAAACGGTGTTAGAGAAATTTGACAGAAATTTCTAAATTACAAAAATCAAAAGTTTGGTCTCCAAACGGTAAGGAAAAAAAGTTTGGTCTCCAAACTGTCAAAAGGAATAAAGTTTGATAACTTTTTTAGAAAAAAAAAAGTTTAGCCTCCAAATTGTCAAAGGAGAAAAATTTGATACTCTTTTTAAGGAAAAAAATTTTGACCTCCAAACCGTCAAAAAGTGTAAAGTTTGATACCATTTTTAGCCCCGTTTTCTTTAAAAAAAACCAGTTACATTACCGAACCGAAAGCAATGTCATGATTATGCAACTTTTACCAGGCATCAAATTCCTCAAAGCAGGATCTACATCGATTGAAGTTAAGCTGCGCGCAGTAAAACTCCTAAAACAAATAAAACCCCATCCACCACATGTCTCTACTTTCTTCTAATTGGTTGCTTCGCACATTTCCTTGTTTAAAGTCAACAGATTCCATTATTCCAAAATCCAAAACATCATATCTGAATTTAGGCAGCTACCTTCCAACCTCTTCCCTCTTCTTTGTTTTCTTCCAATTCTTGTTTTCCTCTTCATCTGGTTCTTGAATATATATAGAAAAATGGGAAACGCGCTTACATACCTGTATGGACATTGTTGTAAACCTTCAGCTCAAGAATCAGGTTCTTTTGGCCACCATGGTGTCTCCACCGTTGGCGTTTCGGCTCTTGCCCGTGATTTATTTAATTTTGAAGTCACATCTCAGGTAACCATGCATCGTCTTTTGCAAACATATTTTGAGAACTTAGATTGAGTTTTTGAATTATATAGTCAACGGCGGCGTTGTACGTCCTTAAAGTAACTAAGGCTCTAATATTTCAAGATTATGTTTAGGTGCCTGAAGGACTCAGTCGGCATGCTGTATCGTCTAAGAAGGCGCAAGCTAATTGGTAGTAATATGATCAACTAGTTAATTTCAGGTTTGATCTTGTACATCCTTGTGTTTTTGAACTCTGGTTCACATTTGTATGTAAATGAAGGTATAAGAAACTAGCTGAGGCATGGAAACAAGCAAAACCACCACCCAGAACACCTGACGAAGCTACAAGACTTGTTATCTTAACATTAAAAGGACACAAAAAGGCAGATGTAGAGGTGAATGCGTACAGAATATTCACACCATTATTGTGTGCAAGAAACAATTAAAGCACTTACTAGTTATTACGGTTGGTTTGTAGCCATCAACAAATATGTTTTCTGATCAAGGACTTCTGTCTTGTTATTAGGGTCTCTTGACCTTCTATGGTCTTCCTCTTGCCAGTGCCCTGGATCAAACTCCTGAATTGCTACCACCTTCACGACCCGAAGGCGTGAAGTATGAGTTGCAAACACTCCCAGTAAGACCATTTTCCTTAAATTTAAATTTTGGCCCCTGCTCACTCCGAATTCAGGTCATCTCTATATACAAAATCATTTGTCTTCAATTCCTGATGTGATACACAAACTAGGTGGATGCTAAAGCCGTTGCAGATGGAGATACCGTTACAGTGTATGTTAACACAGTGGACAAGAGGGAGGCAGCTAACCTTCCCAAAGAGGTAAAGTTAGCAGCAGTACAAAGATCAAAAGCGCGGGCAGTCAAAGACTACGTGAAAGCAGACGCTCTTCAGAAGAAAATTGTTGATGCTGGATATAGGTTCTTGCCTATCCTTACTTGGAATTCTAGGCCAATGTGTCTTCTGTTCATATCTTTGATCCTTGACTATCCCTTTTTTTCATTTTAGAGTGCTGACAGGTCCAAATAATGAAGACATTCTTGCTCGAAAATACCGAATTCGATTGAGGTAAACAAAGAGTGATGCTCATGTTCTCAATGAATGTAATCAGTTCCTTACTACCATTGACATTTTATTTTGTAAGAGTACAGAGGTATTGATGCGCCAGAGAGCTCAATGCCTTTCGGAAAAGAGGCAAAAGAGGAGTTACTTAAGCTTGTTCAAGGGAAGTGCTTGCGAGTTCTTATTTATGGAGAAGATCGTTATGGCCGATGCGTGGGAGATATCTACTGCAATAACACATTTGTTCAGGTACCATACCTCAAAATCATGCCCCATGTTCCAGATAAGTTGCGCACCATTTCTTGATTTTCATTGAGTTTTTTTACTACAGGAATCAATGCTTAAAAAAGGACTTGCATGGCATTACTTAGCCTATGATAAGCGGCCAGAACTCGCATCGGTAGGTACTCACATCTTATGTTCCCATATCAAGCAGGCTCGTTTTTTAAATTCTAACACTCTATCACTTTAGTGGGAGAAAGCCGCTCGAGCAGCACGAGTTGGACTGTGGGCTTCATCGAACCCCCAAAAGCCATGGGAGTGGCGAAAGAACAAGCGCGAACAGAGATAGCCTGTATAGAGCTAACTGCTATTGAGGCAGAAAAGCAATCGAGAACAGATTTTTCATTCATATGCGTCATCGATGTAACACAGTGGGATGAAAAAGTTCAGTTGCAATGTATTTATCAAACTTTAGGTGCTTTTAAAGTCACTCTGTGACTTGTATTGTGTATCTATAATCAAGAACAATACATTTAAGCCTAATGGATTTGGACCGATTTCCATTCGTAGGCTAACCAATCAATTTGTAATAATCAAGAAAATGCTTGAAAAATCAATTCACACACGACCAGATCAAATGGGTACAATTCAACGATAGCTACATAAACATATCCAAAGCAGATGTCGACTAGCAAAGTCGGTAAAACTTTTAAGTGGTGATACCAGAAGATTGGGGCTCGAACTGCCAGTATCAAAGAGTTACTATCTCATTTAAAACAGACTTGTCCAAAAAAAAAAAAAAAAAATACTCAAAACTAGATAAAGCAAACACTCATCAAACGCCCACCCCCTGTTAGTCTATATCAATGTTTTGTGGCTTGTGGGAAAGTCGGGCTGTTCTCCTAATCCGTAGTATGGCTTGAACTCTAGGCCCTACAGGAAAAGTACTTAAGGTTGCTTCCATTGAAAACTATTAACCAACAACTTAATTATAGATCTGGCTTTAAAACCGCTTTTTCAAGTACTATGTTTTCTCAGCAGTCTAAAATACATATAAAACGCGTTGAAAAGTTGTAAGTTGTAAGTGGCAAGTTGCAATCATCTTGAACCAGTATTAACGAAATGAATGCTTATATAATAGATCCAAATTTATGATGCTCAAAGGATAGGATCAATGGATTTCATCATTAATAGCACCAGTACCTTTTCCCGTTTTCTTAACATATAATGCATCAGCATGAGTCTCGACAAAGTTATCGACCTTTACCCATGACCCAATCTCCATAAAGCAATTGTATGGATGGGCTGGTCATCAGCCAGAGCGTATTATCTATCCACATTGCAAACCCCAAACTGAAGTAGTGTTGGAATCTCTTGTGTATTTCTAAATACTAGTGTGTGTGTGCAAAGTGGAGGAGATGAACAAATGGTATTCTCCACTTTAGTGCATAGTAGATAGTCCCACATTGGTTATCCACCACATCGGGTGGGTTCGGCCCCGGCTTGAGCTTATTGTTGTGGGTAGTGGTTTGACCAATAAATTTAAACTTGTTTTGCTTTTTCTTGCAAGCGGTTTGGTGTTTATTAGGAGTTGGTCTCTCTTTCTCCTAACCTCTATAAATAGATTTGTGAGTCCATAGAAAATAAACTTGATCGAAACTCAACTTCGAGAAAAACGAAAAACTCAAAACCAGGTCCTTTTCTTCTTCTTCTTCCTGTCGGTCGAGGAGAGTTATATTCTTTGTTACAGAGGGTAGTGCGTTACAGTCTGCAAAGTCGGTGCTTGTTAACCATTGAATCCTCGTGAGGAAGATGCCACATTTGCCTTTCTGCTTTCGCCATTGGAAGGGGGCGAAATCTTTCCTTAAGGGGACAAACTTAAATCCGCTTTGGTTATTCCCGCCATCTCTTTGTCGCTTGTTTTCTTCATTCTTCTTCTTTATTTTCTTTCTTTTGGTTCTTTGTTCATACAACTATTCTTACAAGTAGTTCTGAAGATGTACAACCTTGGCAGGATTCAAACTCCGCAAAATGAACAAGAGCACTGAAAATACCCAATAAGACTGCTATTCGGGGACTAATCAAAGTGTAATTGTGTAAGGAAAAGACTTCGGTCCTCAGCGTTTTGGACCGAAGTCCGTCCTAAGCGACTTCCGACCACACATTTGGTTTTTTTTTTTTTTTTTAAAAAATTCTGACGACTTTTTTTTGTGAAGTTGCTGATGTGGAAAACAAATTTGTGGTCCGGAATCGCTTATGACCAAAGCTTTTATCAACTGTGTAAGTAGGAACTTATCGAGTCATTTTCATTGAAGTGTAAGTAACACCGATTGGACTCGAGTCCAGCTCCTAGAAACCTTACTGCAGCCATGCATAACAGGGTTCATTCTTCCTTGAACTCAATTATCAGCTGACTGACTGACTGATTGAAATCTATCTAACTAGTAATGACAATCAGCAACTCCCTCCCCGCCCCGGTATCAGAAGGCAGCAATGATGCTAAATACTCAGTTCAGTTGCGAATTCCTAGAACCAGGGAAGATTTCAGGATGTTTTGTTTATAAGGGGTAGTGTGGACATGCATTTTAACTAGAAACAGGACCATGAAGAGAATTGTCACAGTAGCTAGTTAGACTAGTCGCAGGGATGGTTTAGAACATGGATCCTTCGTTTCATTCGATCTCCTCTTAGGTTTGCTAAAAGCTTGCAAACATACAAGCATTCAATGATAAACATAAAGAATAAATCACAAGTGAAGAGACGTGTAAGAAAAGCTACTAGAGTTATGAGTCGCACAATGCAGAACTAAGGCTATTCAAATTGTACGAGTACTGTGAACATAATACAACTAGCAGAAGGGCAGAGAGCAGTTAAGAACCCTCAAGATTGGTAGACACTAGACACCTTATGTCTCCTTAATAAGCAATAACAACACATCATGCACTAGTGTTTTCCTTAAACACAATTACCAAGCAAAACTATAATCCTTATTCTCAAAAATCCGAATAATTTATTCCTTCATACACCAACTGACAACCATTAAAGACTCCCAACATGCCTTGTTATCGAATAAGACCACATAAGAAAAAAAGTTTACATTTATATTGGTTGCCTCTAAGTTTAAAAGTATACATATTCTTGCTCATCATCGAACATCTTAATTGAATTAAGAAAACAACTTTTCATTGAAACTCGAATGAAACATACAATGTAATTGATAAACAGCTAAGAATCATATCCTCAGACCATAAGATGAATCAAAACACCAATAACCATAGGAATGCTGAAAATCAAATTGACAAAAGAATTCTCCTCCTATCATGATCCTCTATCATAGTTCCAACAATAAGAACAGGTGGATATTTCAACTCACATCTCATCATCCTCCAATATTGACTTTAAACTTAGAACACTTCTCATCTTACTTCACATCTTCATCATTCAACTCATCCGAATCCGAATCACTAGCATTATAACCTAAGAAGCAATACCATCAAACAGCAAATCACTCAAAACATATCAAAACTGATGATTGCCACAAACCAATTAGAAAACAGACTCAAAAAAACTAACCTGGCCGTTTATCGCAAACTTTCCAAACCGAAGATCGACTTTTCGAAGCTTTTGTAAACCATCCTCTTCCCTAGTCACAATAAAAGTAAGTAATATATATCAAAAGCCCATTATTCCAAACACAAAATTATCATTAAAAACAGCTTATTACACTTTTATAACTAGCAATATTAGCCTAAAAAACAATAAAAAATTATGCAAAAGTTGGACTAGTTATTCCAATAACCAAATCAACCCAACACCAACAGATTAAAAAACCACAAATATTATACCTTCCGAGTATCTCTTGGAACTCCATAACCATTGTAATACATCTGACCAACAAGAACCTGCATACCGCAATCTCCAGCTTCTGCCTCTTTTAGTGTATCTTGAAACCACCTCTTCACACAGTCCTTAACCACATCAGATAGTGGTGCTCTATTATCTCTGTCTGGGTTTTCCATGTTCAACTTCAACTGGTCTAGTTCACCATCAACTAGTGCAAGTATGGCTCAAGCGATTTTTTTTAACTGTTTTTGTTTAGCAGAGGAAAGTGGTTTTAAGTTTTAACTGTTTTTTGTTTTCTTTATGTTTGGGCAAGTACGGAAAAAAGAGGATTTAGAATTTAGGACTACCCGATTTAAAGGTTCATGAACTGGATTTTTTCCAAATAAAGAAAGGTATTGTCATGATTGGTGGGACCCCACTTGTTACCAAAAAGTTCATAATCTCGATACAAAATGCCATATCTCCAATGCTAATTTCTGGGAATATCGTAAAGTGCTTTATTATTATCAACGGCATATTAGAAAACAAAATGCCAGAAGTGTTGTGAATCATAACTTTTTCATTTTCTCCCCTCCATGAATAGAATTCATACATGATATCGTTTGAGAAATTGTATACAAGACTTATGCATTTGCATTATTTTTTCGCTAATGAGACTTATCCATTTGCATTGCACAGGCCAAACCATCTCAATCAATTTATACTTAACTCGAAACACCTGCAAAAATTAAATATGTGCAAGTTGTGAGAAAAACCACGCAAGTTGTTAAAGTCATTGTTATCCAATGCAGAATTTCGGCACAGCAAATATGTTCTATTAAGTTTTTGTGAATTCATCCTTGTCCTCATGATATATTCCAAGAAACTTTTTTAAATAACACAAAATAAATACATTTGTATTGGTGGTCGTACCTAATTAAATGATGCTGGAATGGATGCCATGTACTTTGTAACTTCTGTCAAGTCTCCTAGATCATGATGGATAACTGTTATGTCATATACTCATAATATAGATTTTTTTTTCGATGATTATAATATTGAAATCATCAGATCACTAGCAGCTGACAATACTGACCTTATAGCAGGTTATGAATAATAAATATTTAATATGTAGCAGGTAACCTACATCCACCTTATTGCAGAGAGCGATCCGGACTCCAAGGCTAACAGAAATTTCAGTTGGGAGTTCAGAGTTCAGAGTTCAGAGTTCAGACCACTTGGAGTAATCAGGATTCATATGCTATTCAAACCTTTGATATATATGATAAAATAAGAATCAAGGACAAATGGGAGATGATTAAGTTAGTCTATGCTTTATGTATTCATAGTTTCATAATTCATACCATAGAATTAGTATGCCTGTCTGTTAAATACATCTCAAATGAGGGTATGACCTGGCTGTGATTTCATTAGGCACCATTTAGGATTTTACACCTCTAATTGTATAGATTTAGCCTTGATATATATGAAGAGTGTAAAATAAACTTCGAATCAATTTAAACCTGGACAAATGGGAGATGATTAAGTTAGTCTATGCTTTATGTATTCATAGTTTCATAATTCATACTATCTTTTGAATTAGCTATGCCTAAAATGTCTGTTAAACATGGCTAATCTTCAAACTAGTACAATAATTTGTCAGACCGGTTGTTCTTAAAACTACAACTGCGACGAAGACAAGTTTTTGAATGCATCATATTCCACTCTTATTTTCAGTTTGCAGCTGTGATTTATTTTAGTGTTTCTGAGACCATGGATTGGACTACGGAGGTTGACAAGGAAAAAAAATAATGAGGTTATCGATTCAACTTACACTGGTCTGAGGTGCGCCCACCGCCATGGCTTTGTCACCTAAATTTCACCTTCGTAAGGATCCAGAACTTCAATAAGCTCAGTGGCAACCAAAATATACTTCCCTACTTTTGGAACACTGCTCTTATGTTCTTGACATCAAAATGTGAACACTTCAAGAGTTTAAGGCTTAAACAGACCCTTGCCTCAATCCCGCTGTCAGAAAATGCAAACAACAACCAAGCGGACTGAACCTATTGCCCTAAGGTTTTATAGTGCATTTAATAGATGAAACCACAGATAGGTCAAATACAATAAGCAATTGCATCATGACTGACTAAGTGACTATTATGCGGAATTTGGACCTGAATTGTCTGGTCTTTCATAACATTGGAACTGAACTGAAAGAGCAGCAGGAAATGGAACAGCATGTCTCCACTCTCCACTATCTGATAAACCTCATGACATCTGTAACAAAATATTCCATGTGTAGCGGTGCACTGAATGCAAATGAACCAGCCAATTGACAACTCAACTTCAGAATAATTTCCTTCACCTTAAACGAGAAACTGGTAAACTAGTTTACAAGACTTAATTGTCTGATATCCGGCTTTATGCCACCAAATCTCCCAATATAACACAATTTACACCGCCAACCCGCCCAACCACCAGAAAAAAAAAAAAAGGGCAAATATTCAGAACTGACACAGCACTTACAAAAAGAGCCCTAGGTATCATGCGGGAATATACAATTTGGCCCCACTGATTTTGTGGGTAAAAAAGAACCTCAACTATAGGATACATTTACCAACTGAACTAAAAAGAAGTGAAAAAAGATATCATACATGTAAACGGGTTGGATCAGAACAGACATTCAGCACTTACAATGCACCTTGTTGTCTCGATTGCTGTAAGAATGGAAAGAGAACTAACATATCAGTGAATCAGTAGCAAGTGTGAAGAGTGCACAAAAAACAGCTTGTCCACTGATAACACATCACTTTGAACTGGTTTTCAAGAATCACTCCAACTATCTTCATCGTCATCTTCGTCACTCCCAGCCAGTGCCTGATTTGATAATCAATATTTTCAACAGAGGAATAACTTTTCTATTATTCTTATTAGATACAGATAAGATAAGAAGACTAAAGAATTTACTGACTGAAATCCAACCTGACGAATTGCGTTTGCCTTTTCCAAAATCGCAACCACCTTTAAGTTTGTTTTAGGCCCCTGAATGCTCGGTCTTGATCCAACAGCAGGCTTCAAGCTGAAAGACTGATTGCACCAAGAAAGAATTCTTGTGATCAGAACCAGTTATAGTTGCCTTTAAAAGGGGAAACATGTAAAATTTGACCTAACAAGTAAAAAGATTTTCTTCCAACCTTTGTTCTTATCTGCTCTAGTAATGAATTCCTCTCATCTGCCTGTGGACTGATCTGAGGTCTAACTCGTTCTGTCACCTTCCGCAACTGCAGAAAATTGAAACAATAAGATCAAAACCTAAGCAACGCTAGAATGGAGATCTGAAATATATGATATGTAGAATGAACGAAACTGTCATTACATTGCTTTTGTCATGAGAAGCAACAGCTTCAATGAGAGGGTCTCTAGGTCGGGAAAGCCAAGACTTAAGACTTCCATTTTGCTTCACATCTTCTACCGAAGGTATAACTGCAGCCATGTTTGATTGCCACTTCAATTCTCCTTCCAGTGTTTGTAAATCATTTCCATGCTTCTGGTTTTCAATGGTTTGGAATGAGGATGAGGTCTGTGGCTGCATCATTGCTCTCTCAAAATCCAGGAGAGTATGGTGCATCTTCTCATCGTCCCTATGTTGTATAGAAGCTAATGAGTTGAAAGATGAGCCTTGGTCTTCCTGGGAAGAAAGGGAAACACACTGAGTATCCACAATTTCATTAGTCGATGCTGGTCTGAATGGGTTCAAACTAGTTCGCTGAGTATCCACAACTTCATTAGCTGATGCTGGTCTGAATGGGTTCAAACTAGTTCGCTGCAGCATCTCCTCCCCTGAAGTAGAAGAACTATGCTGAAGTTCCTCTTCCGATACAGGTAAAAATGGATTCAGAGGCTCTGCAATCGATGGGTCTAAATTAGGATGATCTCTCAGAACATTCTGACATTCAACAGCAGATTCCACTAAGGATGAAGAGTTCAAAATGGGCTGCACCACATCATTCCCTAACATTTCGAAGCTCTCTCGAGGATCGTCAGAGGTGAGCTTTGAAAAAAATGGGTTCAGAGACTTTGCAACTTTGCCATGAAATGTTGATAACCCCTGTTGAGCTATCTCAACCTCCGGTGATAGCGGTGACGATGTGTTAAATGTAGGAAAAGCCGACATTCCCTCCGAAGTTGGAGAATCATGCCGATGCTTTCCTATCCTCCATTGCATTGGAGGAAGTGGTGGAAGTGGGGGGGTCTCCTCCAAATTGTCTTGAAGAGCATTATTATCAGGCAGTGAAATATTTAAGTCTGGTGTATTTGGTTTTGAATCCAACAGTTTCTGGCTACTTGCAACTGGATGGGGGCCAGAGCCCTGGCTGATCGGTTTTAAGAGGAAAGAAGAAGACTCAGATTTTTCACACATATAGCTTGTTGTCGGTAAAAAGACATTCAAATCTGCAGTTTCACAGACAGTGTCCATTGAAGAAGACTTGGAAGGTACAATAGAGTCCCCATCCAAATACATGTGATTTGAAGGATCTGTTAGTTCATATCGATGGTCGAACGACTCAGTTTTCTCCCTGTGGTTGCAAAGGCAGCAACTCGTCTTCTCCAGCATGTAATTTCTGGCCATCTTCAAGAAGACCAGGTAAAAACGAAATCATATTTGCAGATAAGTGACCCTGCAAATGTTGCGTCTCTTCCGTCTTCTGATTACTATTCTTCATTGCTGATGGAAGTTCAGTAACATCTGAAGAGGCAACTGCTGGTTCATTTTCCGGTTCCTTTTTAACATTTGTGCTAGTAGAAGCATTTGCATCAGAGGCCACAATAAGTTCCAGCACATTCTGGTTAACATCGCCACTTCTAGAATAATCTTCAAGAACTTTTGCATGATCTTTTGATGGCGAGCCAATAGGGCTGCAGTAAACAGCAGAATTTTCAACGTCTTCTGGATGAACATCCATGAGTCCTGATTTAGCTTCCTGGAAATGAAGCTCTGCTGCTAAGACAGCTTTTTGTTTATCAGATATAGTAGATCTCCATGGCAATTCATGAGCAGTATCACTGTTTCTCTCAGTAACAGAAGAGCTCAGATGGATGTCTGATGCAGGTCTATCTTTCAACTCCGAGTCGGACCTCTTAATCTCCATACTTTTGCTCAAGGTTTCCAATTCAGAACAAGCAGAATCTAACATATTAGACTCCATATTGTTATCCGATGCTTCCAATTCAGAATCAGTAATACCAATTACTGCCGTATCCAATTCAAGCAATTGAACGAAATTTGTCATCTTCCTATCTTTTGGCTCTCTGACATCATCTGTTTCAGGATAATTTACCCTTGATGCTAGACATTCAGATTTTTCTCCAGGTGGCATGATTTCCTCTATATCCACAACAGTGCCATTAGCTCTGACGAAATTCACATCACCATCACTAGGGCAATCAGGTCCACATTCAGGTGCTGATTCAGTACCTGGTGTAGCTTCTAGGTCTTGTTCTTGGAAGCCACGTAGCTCTGTTCCTGTATGCAAAGCAACTGAATCTGGTAAATCAATGTCATTGCAACTATTATCAGTATCGCATGTGGAAAGTGATTCTTCCTTATCATCATTAAGAACAATTATCTCTTCATGAGCAGGAGGCAACAAAGAATCACCAGAGGTGTCAGGATTTCCACCATCCAACATCTCAACAGTTTGGCTTTTCTGAGATCCCACAGAGCAAAGATCATGTGTTGACTGCGAGGTGATAAAAGAGACACTGGTCGTACTTAATAAATCATGACTTGCATTTCCAATTTCAGTTTTTGGTGAAAGCTCTTTCACTGCATCAGAATGAATCATAATTAGGTTAGGTTGGAAAAATTGAAGTTCACTCAAACTTGCTCCTCGACTTCTGGAGACGACAGAAGCACAACTTTTAACATCAGAACCACAATCTGCTTCCGTCAAATCAGGTGAGTAACTTGGGATTGCCGATACTTCGTTACAGGAGCCATTGGGCACATCATGTTCTAAGGATCTACTGACAGAAGTATTTCTCATTGCAGGCACCTTTTCAGAAATATGAACATTTGCCGCAAGGGTAGCTGGGTGTACCTTAGAGGCTAGATCACCATCAGACTGCATATTTTCAGCCGAATTGCTGAAAGTGTCAGAGTAAGACGAGCCATATCTCCCTTTTTTCATTGAACTATTTCCATCCTCCGACACTATAGAACTTCCCACAGAATGGGTATCTGAAAACTGATTTTGGAGCTCTTTCTGATCTTCATTTGTTTCAGAATCTACATACTTCTTTTCAATCTTGAAGGCTCGCTCTTTCTTGGGTCTACTTTCAGTATCTGTTTCTATTTCAGAATCCATCGTTGTAAGGGCATCAGTGTAATGGTCTATTTCACTGTTGACATCATCAGAATGATATCCATCAGCACCGGCTTCAGCTTTGCTTTTTGAATTTACAACTAACTCTTTTTTATCCTCCCCCTTAAATGTCGGTGGAACACTCTCTAACTCATTTTCTGGGGTCCGTTCCCACAACTTATTCAGATTCTTTTCGCGCACGACGCCTTTCTTTTCTTTATTTACGTCCTCATCAAATTTATCCACAGATGGATCTAGTTCTTTTTCCTCTCTATTATGAGATAAATCCTTGGAAAGACTCCTACGAACCTCGGGCTCTGGGACCAACTCACTAATATTACTAGATCCCATCTTCAAGCGTGCAGGAGTTGTGGAATTTTCATAAGCAAACTTACTATCAGGCGAATGAATAAATCTCTCCATGTAGCTCTTCTTAGCATTTGAATCAACAAGCGAGTTATTAGAATGCCGTCTCTTCAACTTCACATTATGTGTATGGACAATATTCTCAGACTGGCAACGCTCCTCTAACAACAATTGGTGCAATCTGCAGCATCAGGATGGGAGAGTAAGCAAACGATAAATTTAAACAACCAAAACATTTTTGAATATACTGATGGAGGCCTCACTTGGACTGAGAAGCTTTAATTTCTGGATTCTCTCCATTCCTCCAGCGAGATCCTCTCTTCTATCAGAAAAGAAGACAAAACAAGTTAGACACTCTCCTAGATATGAGATATAGGAATATAGCACTTCTATAGAGCTTCAGTAGTAAGCTTCCAGACAATCTTGAAGGTTGCAATTGCATCCTGAACATGGAGAACATCTATTGGATGTGAAGGACTGAAGGTGCACTGTGAACCCAAAAAATAAAACCTATGCATGCTAAATTGGAGGACAAGATATATTGTACCAATTCTATAAGCACTTGAGCAGATATCCATTCAGGACAAGTATTGTTTTTAGGAAAAAGGACTAGCTTTTCATTTTGTTGTTCAATTTAGTCCAGTGCAAACTTACCAAGTTGTACCAAAATAACTACCGTCTTTATCATGATATGACATTTGAGGTTTAGCGAATCTTAAAAACAAATAAATCTTGTGTCTTATTCAAGTTTTAAAGCAGAGCTCAACAACAATGTTAAATTGACCAGAACAGAGACAATTGGATCACAACACTAAAGTAGTTGGAAATCATGCAGGAAATATTTTCAGACTGGAAAGAATGAAGTGTTTGATCTGTAACGATCCATTAAAGCAATAAATCTGAAATAGTATAACCAACATATACCTTGACTTTATGGGTTATCTTTTCTCTTTTAAGCTCTTCTTTTGCTGCTTCAGTGGAGTCAAACTCTGCTTTAAAGAAGGAAGGATCAGAGTATCTCTTTAAACAAGCCCCAGCACCCGCTATGTCAAACCTGTAAGGAGCGGACATTCATGAAAAGTTACGGACATCATTAGTTTACAAGTATATGGCTAATATAGGCAATAGAGTACACATACTTGTCCAGCAAGAATAACCGAGGTGGACCCCGGCATTCCTCATAAGAATCCATGACAAATCGAGGTAAATCTCCCTGAGGGATCACACTTTGGTCCAATCTGAGATTAGGATGCCACTCAACACCTGAAACAAAAAAGAAAAAAATAATCCATGAAATCGATTATAAAACATTTACAATTGTTGCATGCACAAGATACTAAAACGTCAAAAGTGTTAGTTTTCCTGATTCCAAGTGACAGTCTGTTGACCTAAAGTCACATTGACACGGGTACTGCGTCGGTGGCCGACACGTATATGGAGTGCATGGCCTATGTGAAGTAGGGGACGGGACACAGCTAAGTAAAAAGAGTACTAGTACTATTCTTTTGTTGCGCAACTATTTCTTGGGCTCAAGGCCTCACAAAGTGCCTCCTTACAGATAAATTTCTATGCAAGAGGCACATATCATGGAGTTGTGATTATGTTAATAGATTATATTCTTAGTGTTTTACAATTTAAAAGAACCCTTAGTTTGAAAACGTATGCATAATGTGTCCATGAGTTCGACACAAGTGTTTGACGCGGATACGTATCAGACACAGAAGTTCTACAGAGTATGAAGTGTCCATGCTACATAGCTTTTGACAAGGTTACACTCAACACAATAAACAAACTCTGGAAACAAGTTAGAATTGGAGTGAGAAAATGCGATTCCATAACTTTCTGTGATCCCCCTTCTGTAATTTTTAAAGTTGGAAATTCACGTCACTAAAGTTAGCAATATTCCATTATGATCCTTCACAGCTCACGTAAGAATTATGTTTAAGACACATTAACAAGAAGCATGGAACTAAGGAGGTTGCCGATGACAAGCATATTTGTACCCTCATCACTCATGTTTTAAGATTTCCCCAACTCAATAAAGTGTTAAATTAACTACAGCCATTAAATGCACCAAAAGAACACACTTACCTGAATTGTTAAGAAATTGTGAATGACTGGTTTGTGACAGAAAGGGTTTTTCAATCAATGGGAATTCCGCCTCTAGCTGTTGTACACGAAGTGTCAACCCATGGCCTCTCGCAGAAGTGGCCATCACTTCTTCATGCAAGTCATGGAATATCTCTGCCGCAAATCTGCGCAGTTAAAAAACACAAATACACAATTCAGCTATCTTCTCCGAAACACGAAGAAAAGACACATTGCCCATTATCCATTATACCGAATACTTAAAAACACCCAATTTGAACTCAACTCCCTCCTTAAATTCCACTAAGCACAGAAAGCTCAATAAATGACAGTTAAAATTTGGATCTAAAAACAAGCCCACAACTCCAAAACCTAGTATTACATAGCTGTCCTCAAAACAAACTGAAGAGTAGTTGACTTACTGAGCAAGGTCCCCCAACTGACGCAAAACACCAACAAGACCAGACATAGCAACACCTTCAAGTAATGCTTCTGGATCATCTTTATCAGCTCCTCTAATCAACTCTGGATCCGCTAAACTGTACTCATTTCTTATCTCATACCTTCTCAGAGGCATTTCGTCAAACACTTTCTCTCTCTCTCCTTGTTTTTCGGTCTAGTGTTCACAACATTTGATTTGTGCCATTCAAGGACAGATAATTTTATTGCTTTTTTTTTTTTGTTGGGGTTGCTGAGGAGTATATACAGTGAAGATAGAGCGGTGAAGCAGTTAATGGAATAATGATGAATCAATGAATAAAGTAACTAACGGTAAACTGTATATTCAATTTTATTTTTTTATTTTTGTCACGGCCAAATATTCATTGTCTTAAAATTAGTTTTAGAAAATCGATTAGGGCTAAAAAAAAAACACTGTTTATTTTCAGAAAATCTATGACAGATGGGCGTGACGTTTGAATGTTGTCATATATATGAAATACAAATTTCTGTGTGTTAAAAACGACTGGACTCGTTTTGGAATAATTTATTTTGTGACTGCACACCACGTTGTCTGTAATAATCTGTGTGTATGTATGTGCAGGCAATTAGGATTGAAGGAGACAAATATATAACATGTTTTTTTTTTTATGCTGATCAGAATGATTAGAAAACAACACACGGGCTTCTTGTTTTAGCTCATAGCAATTTTTATGCCTTTTGGCTCGACTTTGAGTTCTGTCAGCTATTACCAGCATTCTCAAATATGTTGTACCTCTAGAAATGTGGATGCGACAATTATGTGGAGGATGTCAACTTCGCGCAAATAAAGAAATAGATTGTTGAGATTGCATATCTATGCACGCTCACCATAATTAGCACAATATTTAAAGCCAAATTCTTGTAGGAATGGGCCATCATACTTTGCAATAGATGTCACCTCTAATCTGGGATGACCTAGTTTAAACATTTTATAACCAAGTTCACCACCTTCTCCTCCACCAACCCAATCAAAAGTTTTCCTTCCATCACATTTCTCTTTCAAATAAAGTCATTCTGTTATTCAACAAGGATTTCTACTCACCTGACACAATTTATGCCTTGTAAAGTTGTGAACTAGTTGCTTCTCGGTGGTTGGGACTTAGGAAACTAGGAGCATACTGTTTTCCTATACAAGTCTTTAGAATAGATTTTGTAGGAGAATCGCTTATTGGAAATTACAGTAATGATGTAAACGAAAGAGACGTAAGTGTATAACACTATAGGTTCGTTGGAGGTGGATATAATCATGATACCAACGACGTTTCTAAATATACTTTAGAGAGGAGAAAAAGATAACAAATACATAATCATAAAAACTTTACCTTAACGCATTGCTTGTTGCTTCCTTCTCAATCACTCTAGTTCCCCATTTCAATTATACATGTACTGGGTGGAATTAAGTTTTCGACTTGACAACACAATAGGCCATTGGAACATTAACGAAATATCGGAATAATCAAAATTCGGATCCACTCAAATAAGTTATACAATATTGTTGCTGAGATATCATTGATCTTTCCAAAGTATCAGGACCACACGTGAACAAATGCAGCCACATAATCAGCAAATTGATTATCGAAAAAAAAAAACCTAATCAGCAAATGTATAGGACTCACAGACACAAAAGGTACCCATTGCATAGCTGTGTTTTGCGGACTGTATCCAAAATCCAAATACGTTTTCAAGTGACATGTCATGTGAGATTAAGATTTAGTTGTCTTGTCCGTTTGTCATGTGTATGCAGGCTACTATCGCATAGACTACCCTCTAATGGGGTAGTTCGAACGGAAATTGTGATAATTAAAACCACAGCAAAAGCAAAAAAGTACAGAAGTATCTCAATTACATCATCATCATCATAGAATGAGTGTCATCTAATGCAAACTTCAGTGCTAGGTGACAGCATCAAAAAAACACAAATCCAGACTTGAATGACACTGACACTGACACTGATACGGAACTGCTATAAATCTAATTCCCACTCACCATATAAAACAAACAATCACGGTTAAACAGTGTAGTATAGGTGTAGTGCATCCCTTTTACAAACCCGCAAAATACAGTTAAGATTTCAATAATCAGTTAATCAAGCCTATCATTCAAATCTTACAAGATTTTAGATCTTACAAGATTTTAGATCTTACAAGACCATGAGTAGAGAAGTACGCTGCTTCAGAGATGCAATTTTGGCTAGAAATCTCAGTCTATTGGCATAGGTTGTTAAAACTAAAAGGAAATCAAACAGCTGGACAATCTTTTGTTTCATTAACTAAACAACTGATTCCAGGCACTGAATCAGATATAGATCCACAAATTGTTCCTCTATTAAAAAAATAGGAGAAAGGCACAGTACATACCACTAAGGGTCTTTCACTTCTTGGCATAAATGATGGTCATGGGATTTTGAGGAGTAATTTTAAAGCCCTGAAGAGACTGCATGGCAATTGAGGAATGGACCTCATCTTCATACTCTACGAAAGCAATCCCAGGCTTCGCCGCTATCATCCGGACTTCCTTGAAACCTGGATATTGTTCAAACAGAAGTTGCAGCATACTGCTCGTGGTTTCATAGGGCAAATTCTGAATGAATAATATACTATTTGGAGCAGCAGCCTCTTGTTCGCCAGGCTTTCCTTGTCGATGAGAAGCCTTCCATAAAATACAAAAATTTATTACTCAATAGGAAGCAAGACTTATAAGCAAAAGTACCCGACTCGCCACTAAGTTCACTAACTAAAACCCAGATTATATAAGAATGATCCAAATTCATATTAAAAACCAGTTCACTACACAAGCATGTCTTTGTTAAAGGACAAAGAAAAACACCAAAAAGTAATAATTACATGATCCACAACAATCAAGAATAAAATTCAAACTTACAGCAGGAGCCCCATTACTCTGGGCACTTGAGTCATTAGCTGTAGCAGCACTATGCGGCTCCTCAGCCCTGCGTTTCCTTTCAGCTGCAAACAGAAATCACTTTAAAATATCACACCACAAACATTTTAACACATTTGAGGTTCTTATTACACCAATCTCTAAGCTGCCGACACATATTCTATGCTATCAACCAACATTCCGTCTATCTAGTCAATGTGTGCCCCACTTTTTAAGCATGAGGACAACCAATAGGAAAGGAAAATGTTGGAAAAGGAAACATAAAGAATGATACTGAAAAAACAAAATACAATCAAATAGATTAGCTAAATATAATTTAGTTCGAAGAGAAGAAACTGCAAAGAGTGAGCTTTGCAATGTGTAATTGAGCTAACAAATTTTTCAGAAATAGAGCTATAAGGAAACAGCTAGAACAGCTATCATATGGAGCTGAAAATCTTAGGCAGTTGACAAACAAAAATTTACATTCTTATAGCAACTACATATGGGTGATTTTGTAATACTAAAGGAAATAGAAGCCAGATTAAACAGGTGCTAAGCTAAGACAAAATCATTTGAGATGTCTAATTATTAGCAACAAAGACAAATATAAATCAGAAGATGTGTGTGTGGTTCTAAAAGGCAGGTATAAGAGATTGAGAACGCATACCAACAATCATGAATTAGTGAAGACAGGTTTTGAAAACCGCATATTAACAAGACATGCTGTATATTAACTAGACATGCCGTCAGACAGAGCTAAAATAGAATTTGTTCAGAATGCCTAAATTTTTGGGATATAATATTTCCTATCGAAACCGGATGGAATGGAAAGGATACTCAGGAATGCTGATAATGTTCTCATTTTTATAGTTAGAGCTTTATTACTTAACCCCTTAAATCCCCTACTCCAATGAATGTTGATACTGTTGCGACTAGCAAATTGTTTAATAGACGATAATGAAAAATTACTCACCTTTTTCTTCCTGCTTCTTTTTCTTTTCATTAGGAACAAATGTGCCTTCTGCTTTGGCCAGACAATCAGATTTTGTTTTCGCAAACTGTATCCTCTGCAACATGTGAAAAATGACGGGTTAAAATCCAAAATACAAAGTTATACTGTCGTTAAACCGCAACATAAGCCATACAACAGCATATAAAACAATTGAAGGAATAATATCATTGAATGCAGATGTAAACTATTTTACATCTATTATTCCTTCCATTGTTTTTAGTCTGTGTATCATGTATTGTACACTGGTACTAAAACTGTGAAACAGAACTAAAGTTCCATAATGTGCTTTCAATTTCTGCTATGGAGCCTCACCATTGGTTTATCATAAAATGGAAAGTTTTGCATTGAACGCACTGCATTACTAGCAGCTGTTACTTCACTAAACACAACCCATGCTTGGCCTCGAAGTTTAGCTGTTTTCAACGCAACAACATCCAGGATTCTTCCATATTGAGAGAACAGAGCATACAGAGATCTTTTCAACTCTGAAGAGAAAAAAAAACATAAATTAGTCCATCCAGCCCATTAAAAGAATTACATAGGCATGGGAACAAATGAAAACCAGCAGTAGAGCACACAGACAAACTAAAATGTTTAGAACCTAACAGTTATAAAGAAAAACACAAAAACAATATTCTTGTACACTTTGAGAGTACGTAAATGTTGCCACTTGCCACATCTGTAGGTCATCTGTTCCTGTCATATTTGGTTGATTGGTTCCACATCATGTTCACCGAAAACGGACAAAACAAGAACCAAACTGGCATGCAGTAACAGACATCCTTGTGGTCAAGTACAAAAGTTTTAGTTACCGCAAAAATGCTAAGGTTAGCACAGAAATGGACAAAAACATGAAATAGTACAGTGTTTTACGTAACCAAATAAAGTGGAAATAGCACAGCTTGCAGTAATGGAATAATCCATCTTTTACAAAAAAAAATTACTGGTAAAAAATAATGATGAAAAAATCTTTTAATAACTTAGACTATGGCAAAATCTTGGAAGTGTGCCAAACCAACTAAAGATGTAAGAAAAATCAAGACATGGTATCGAAACTTTCTTGTTGCACTTCTACAACTTACAACTCCACAAGTGAATTAGAAGCCAACTTCAATTTCATAGAATATGTAAGGCAAATTGATGGTAAAATTTCCCAGTATCAGTAAAGGCATGTGAATAACACAATTGGTTTGGTGTTAAGGACAAAGACATAAGCACTGTCTGTTGGTCTCTCTCTCTACTAAAAGGCAAAAATGCATAAAATATGAAAGCTGTATTTGGTTCACTAAAATGGCTTTTTCCTTTAAATATTGCAAATTGCATACCATCCACTGTTGAACTCAACAGAGTAGCGCATGCATTGTAAGTTAAAAATCATAATGAAAAAACACTTGCATATTTCAGCAATGCCAACCAAATCTTGCATATACAACACAACGGATTACTACAAAGAGCATCCTATTCTAGGGAAATGACAAGATCATTAGCCGGTCTACTATTTGAAAAGGTATAGGTTTCCAAGATCATCCTACAACCATGATTAATTTTGATTATTAGATTGTTGTGGCAAAAAGTACGACACAAAGGGGTGGTCTCAAATTGCTTAAGGGCACCAGTCTCAAGTGTCAGTAGTTTAAGAATATCCAGTGCTGTTGACTCTTATATTCTTTACGAGTCGCATATTGACTCTCAATATTGTATTCCTCTCCTTCCATCGTTGCTTGTTTAGTTCATAATCATTGCATGATATAGAGCGATGATACATTAGCACCTACAACAACAAACCACCAGAATATGTGTACTTCAAACTCACAATTGGAGACAAGCAGTTAAACTTTAGAAGACAAATGCTCTTCTAATTCTGCATTTGCTTCTAATATGAACTCTGCCCTTAAGGCCTTAACATGACCCACAAATTGAGTACTGAGAATTTTCCCTATGATAACAACGCCACAACCAAGTCACTCCCCAGAACATTGCCAATAGGATTCAACATTATCATCTATTCAACACCGCCAATGAGGTGTTTATACGAAATTGTATTATTATTAATCACCACTACTGAAAAGCTCAACTGTATTTTCCACAACATATGAAACACATCAAGAACTCTAATTTTCTCTAATTTGTTCCTATTTTTTCTAGTTAGCTTAAAAAACGAAGACAATATACTAAAACAGAAAAAGCCCAACATAATAAACATGATATATTTGTAAACTAAAAAGTTCCCATTGCGAGATAAGATTAACTAACCATCTTTCTTCACTTTTTCGTTGAGATTTTTTATGTAAATCGTTTGGTTTGGTGGCACATCTCCTGAAAGCATCCTTGCCTGCACCCTTTTTTTTTTTTCTTGCTGCCGATATTTTCTGACGAGAGAAAAAAAGAGCCGAACTTATATAGTTCAAAATCTCGATGCCACGAAATATACGGTTTCTTAAAGTGTCGGCATATATCGAAGTATCTCATACATTGTTTATCAACTTTTCCTTTGTACGCTACATGGAGCGCGATACAGACTTACTCTGGTAAGAACTTACTAGAGTCTAATGCGAAGTTGTTGGCGTTGTTCATCATCATCGTAAAGTTCTGTCAGGAATGGTGGCAGTTCTAAATCGATTCATATTGAGAGCGTCAGATAAATGTCATTATTTCCTACAGATTTTCAAGAAGAGTGAACAATTCTCATTGAACGAACAATACCACCAAGCGTTCTCCAACCACCTTCAAAAACTATAAATTTAAATTTGCATACGAAAACAACAAATTATATATGCAATTTTAAATTTACATATATATTTATGTAAATTATTTAAATTTTTATTTAAAATTTTATATGTATGTATGCAAATTTAAATTTACATATGAAAAGTAAACTATGTAATTTTATATTTTCATATGTAAATTTAAATTTACATATGAAAAAATGAAACTATGTAACCACAAAGTCCCCAACCCTATATCATATCTTCCATCACACACCTTTTGTTTAACCACCTTAGCATATGCATGTGTTCTTCATTCATCAAGACCGGGCATTAAAGTATAACGTGAGAATTTATGCATGATGAAGTACATTTGTTGATTTATTAATCGACCACAACTTCACTTATTGATTTCTTGGATTACTTACGTTTAACTGCATGCATGGCCATTTTAGTTAGCAACGACAACAACTAGATAGCTAGAATATTATGTAGTTCTTGAACTTGAAACTTACATGTGGCTCAATTCATTTAATTAACAGATAATGGATTCCCGGGCATTCTTTATTTCTTTTATTTGGTAGAGAGAGTTGAGAGCAGGGACGGAGCTAGGAATCTGACCTAGGGGGGGCGAGTGTATACGCATAATCAAAATACTATTTTAAGATCACTTTTAAGATCCCCACAGTCACTTATATAGACTATTTTAAGAGGTATGTACCATACATTACGTGCACTCTGAGCTCTTTCGTCTCCAAAAAACTCGGCCAAATCGTTGAATTGAAAAAAAAAATAGTATAATATATAGTAGGGTTTTAAAACGTTTACATCTTTTTCTAACATCATTTCTTGACTTCTTTCCATAAGAATTAGCAAATCCTTGTTGTGAATTGAAATAAATTGGTTTAAGAAGTTACGGACGAATAAAAATGAGCTATTTTCCCCTCTTTTTTTCAAAATTCAGAAATATAATTAAAGTGAATAGTGAAGACAGAATGGGACCTTATTAAATAAATGGTATAATAAGGCTTTACTTTTTTATATTTGGAGAGAGCAAGTAAGCCGTGACTTTGACTTTGCAAGGATTTTCTGCCTCGACTTAATTGTTTGTTACTTGATTTCTATTCTCGGTCCAGTCCCTTTATATTCTCTAAGAGTAGATTAATGATAAAATATTTAGATTTGATATGATGCTCCTACACATATTATAAAAAGACTATGATGTGGCTTCACGTTTAAAAAACATAGTCAAAAAGTTTGAGGGGACGGTAGTAAAATATTTGAACTTATTTTGAGGAGGGGCAAACCTCTATATATTCATAAATTTTCATACTAATAATATATAGAATATAATAGAATATAATAGTTCTTTAATTTAAAACCTTGGGGTTTATTTTTTGAGGAGGGGCAAACCTCTATATATTCATAAATTTTCATACTAATAATATATAGAATATAATAGTTCTTTAATTTAAAACCTTGGGGGGACTATGATGTGGCTTCACGTTTAAAAAACATAGTCAAAAAAATTTGAGGGGGCGATAGTAAATTATTTGAACTTATTTTGAGGAGGGGCGAACCTCTATATATTCAGAAATTTTCATAGTGATAATACATAGAACATAATGGTTTTTTAATTTAAAACCTTTTGAGAGGGGGGGGAGGCCCCCTATCTCCATCTATGGTTGAGAGTATATAGGATTGAGGAAAATATCATAAGTTCTCAGAGAAAGAAACAAGTAAAAATGGAAAACAAGCGGAAGAACAGGTGTAATCTTGTTGAATTTTGTATTCATTATTTCACAGTGGCATGCCATGTTAAAGCTCGTATGGTGATATTTTGTTTTAATATTTTATGATGTGTGTGAATTATATATTAAACTAGTTCTTTAATAGTTCATTATTTTTGTAAGCGTTTGAAGAACCTTATGTAAGACCGTTTTTTGAGTCTTTGATCAAGTTCAGCTATTAAATTCCTTATGTGCCATGGATTCAACAGTCAAAGAAATGAGGATGTGAAGAATTCAAAAAATCTAGCATTCTTGAATTCAAGAAATGAAGTACGTTTATCATGAGAATGAAATAATATGCATGTTTTAATTCTTGGTTAACGGGAAATGAGATTAATCCATACGTATGTAAGGATCCAATTAATTCAAAGATGTCAAAAAGTGCATATATGTACTTAGTCTAAGCAAACTGCATGTGCAACCGTGTTAATAAAGTTTCAATTAAAAAAAAAGTCATGACCCATGCACATAAATTCCGGAAAGAAATTACGGTATATAATGATAAGTTGATACTTACATGAAATTTTAAATTGAAAATTTGGATCCATAAATAGATATAGAAGGGTGTGTGTGAGGGCACACCTCCTGATATTAAAAAACTCTACTACGTACATAACTAATTGTCTAGAAAAACATGCAAACTATAAGGACTCCCACCCCCAATTATTTTAGCAAACTTCTACTACACACCCTCAAAATTTTCACAACTATAGTGAGAATATAATCAACAAAAAAAATATATATGAAAAAAAAAACTAATAAAAAATATTTCAATAAACCAACGTTTTTTTTACTTATCTTTTAGCCCTTACAAAATTATCATTTATCATTTATTTGGAGCCCAAAACCATTAAAGAGGGACAAATTTATCTTTTTATATTTGATGGGTTAATGAGACAAACAAATAGCCATAACAAACCCGTAAGTTCTCTCTCTCATTGTTTTCACTCTCAATTCTTAAACAAGTGTCATACCTCAACTCCAAAAACAAAAAAAAAAAAAACAAATTCATAAAGGACTTGTGTCGTAGCTTGTTGCACACTTGTCCTAATTATTTATAAAACTCGTTATCATTATCAATAAAAATTTCACTTAAAAAAAAAAAAAAAAAACAACAACAACAAAGTAACTTTTAATGTTAATATTTTATAGTTTTCTCCACATGATAGTAGGGTTATATAGATTTATAACATTATATGAAGTTAACAATTTGTTAAATTGTTGTAAACTTGTGGACTATATTATATAGATATATATAGACATGCATATAGTAGTATCAATTAATACATAAGATCCTAATCGAGAATTTTGAAGAAGGCAAGCCTAGACCTACTGACATTCAAAATTGGAAAGAGATAATTGCTAACCATAATGAATATGTGAAAGAACTATGGGGTATGAACTTCACTTTTATACTTGGCAATGCTATTCTTTTTTCCTTTTTAACTTATTTGATAGTTGGTTTTCGTGTGCATATTATCTGATTAACTTCTATCTTCATGGCTTCTTTTTCAGGTTGTCGAACTGGGGTCCCAAATGTTGTGCCTTATAGTTCATATGTAATGGACATATTTTGTCCTTAAAGTGATCTAGATCTTACACTTATTAAGAATTCTAAAAAAGAGGAGATTTCACATTCAGAGAAGGAAGTAGTGATGTTAAAGTTGTACGACATGTAATTAAAAGAATTAGAAGGTGCAGACGCCCCCATTCCTTTATCTCTCAAGTGACCTGAAATTGTTTTTTTGTTTTACTTAATTTAAAGTTCTTTTTTGTTTTTGTTTTGCAGAACAAGGGGTAGTACATAATGTACAAGATATCAAGAGTGTTACATGCCTAATTATTAAATTTGTTGATACAACGACAAATATAGATATTGATCTATTAGCTGACGGCAATCATAATTGACGAAAGGTTTCAGAAGCTTGCACATATGGTAGCATTCTTTTTCCTCCTTTTTTTTTTGTTTTTTGTTTTTTTCATTTTTCATTTTTCATTTTGCTCTGGTACTCTACTCAAGATCTTATATTGAGTCGTTGGTCAGATTCTTTTTGTTTTTCGTTAATTCATACTTGTAGTATTTTTTTGTACTACAATGTTGCAGATTAAGAAATGGGCAAATTGGAGCGGAGTGAACAACACTAGAAATGGTATGCTAAGTTCGTTCTGCTTAGTGTTGTTGGTTGTTTTCCACCTACAGGTTTCTCTCTATTTACATTAAGTTTTATTTATTTATTTACTTTTATCAGTAAATTCATTTTGTAGTGGTATAAAAAAGCAATAATTCTTATGGCCAGTCATTTACATAGTAAGGTATCCAAATGTTTCACCTATTTGCATGGCCCTCCACCTATTCATATTTGACCCAGTTTGATTCTCGTAAGAATATCCTTTTACATTAGCTGATCCCTCATACGTATATCACTTGCTAAGGTTTTTTTTTTTTTTTTTTTTTTTTCATCTTGTCTCTCAATAACCACCAGACCAGAGAGCCTCCTATATTGTCGCCATTGGAGCTATTACTGAAAGGTTGGTAAGGACCATCCTGAAGGAAAAATTTAGAGTAAGGTCTCCAACAATTAAATTTGTTGACCATAATACATGTATTTTTGTTAAAGTTTCATTGGAGGATAGAGTGAGAAGATCTAGGACTGTCCGCCGTTTGTGTGATATTGACGAACGATTTCCCTTCTTATTGGACATGGTTAGCCTTTTTCCTTCTTATTATTTTTCTTCTTTTTGAGCAACTTCAACTTATTTGGTAGGTTGATGAGCCAGACTGACTTTGGAGTTGCTTCTCTAATACAGTATGTTGTTCCTTTATTAATTTGTAGGTTCAATGTTGGTTGGACAACTCCAAATTACAAACGCTAAGTTCGATTTCTATTACCTCATTGGTTGCCACACATTTACAAAGCAGGAGACCACTTTTGCTGCCATCAGGAAATGTTATATTATACATGTTATATTATACATGTTATAATAACATTATAAATTTATAACATGTTATTACCTCATTGGTTGCCACACATTTACAAAGTAGGAGACCACTTTTGCTGCCATCAGGAAATGTTATATTATACATGTTATATTATACATGTTATAATAACATTATAAATTTATAACATATATAATATGTTATTATAACATGTTATTACCTCATTGGTTGCCACACATTTACAAAGCAGGAGACCACTTTTGCTGCCATCAGGAAATGTTATATTATACATGTTATAATAACATTATAAATTTATAACATGTATAATATGTTATTATAACATGTTAACATAACATGTTATAACACATTATAATATGTTATAATGTTATATAGACTTATAAAATATTAACATTGAAAATAAAAAAATTATCTTGTTCTGTTTTGTTTTTTTTAAGTGGAAATTTTATTGATAATGATATTGAGTTTTACAAATAATTAAGACAAACGTGCAACAAGTTGAGCCGTAAATTCTTTTTGAATTTGTGTTTTTTGTTTTTTATTTATTTAGGTTGAGGTCTGACCGTTTGTTTAAAAATTGAGAGTGAAAAAAAAAAGGAGGGAGCATACGAGTTTGTTATGAATGATTAGAATTATAGAAACTAACCGGTTGGGCTTTGGGCCTTTGGCTATTTGTTTTAGTCTCATCAACCTATCAAACATATTCAAAGACACATTTGTCAATCTTTAATGGTTTTAGACTCAAAATAAATGATAAATGATAATTTTGTAAGTGCAAAAAGAGAAGTAAAAAAATTTAGTTTATTAGAATGTTTTTTATTAGTTATTTTTTTCATACTATTTTTTTTTTTGTTGATTATATTCTTACTATAGTTGTGAAAATTTTGGGAGTGCGGTAGTGGAAGTTTATTAAAAAAATTTGGAAGTGCGAGTCCTTATAGTTTGAAGATTTTTCTAGACAATTAGTTATGTGGTAGTTGAGCTTTTCTAATCTCAAGGGGTGCGACCGCCCCGCACCCCCTATATCCATCTATGGTGATGAAGAGTTCAAAAGACTCCGACATGTCTTTTATTGCTAGGAATTGTGATTTTATTGATAAACAAGTGAAAAAAGGATACAAGGACTAAGTTCATGGGAAATGATATCCACTATGCTAGGACCTTCATTTGGTTATACTAACAATCTAGTACAAAAATTTGTTGTAAGCTACATGTAAAGCTTCTACACTAGTTTAATAACGATGCTCTATGAGCCCACCAGTCTTGGACTCCTTTTGCTAGGCCCTTCTCCTTTTTTAACATATAATTTGGATACTCTGTGATCAACTAAGACACCGATCCACATTATTTGCGTATGTCTGTCATCTTCTGCAAGCACCTCTTGCACTTCCTTTGTGCATTTCCTTTCTTGTATGCAACTGCTGCTACTCCTGCTTCCTTGTTTGTCTCAACTCTCAATCTGTGTCTTTACCAGACACCTATCCGACTATCCCTTTATTGACCGGAGGTTTGGAACCTTCCTCCTGGAATTACACGCCAAATATCCGGAAAGTGTGGAGTCCCCTTAAAAATCAAGAGGGTTCATAATCTTATGCGTAGTGCGCATTTCATTCAAGAAGGGTTTCCAACCCTCCACCATGGTGTAGGCAATAAATAGCTATCAGGAAAATGGAGGTCATGCATAGGCAGGGGAGGAGGCAGAATGATTTTGTAGTTTAAGGGCATTAGATGTATTAATACTTTACAAGTGCAACTGAATTGCTTAAAAATAACTGGCATGATAAAGACAGTCAGACCTCAACCATGTTTGTTTTGAAAATTCTTTTATTTTGGGAGAGAGAGAGAGAAAACAAACCCTTGAGAACTTGTCGGCCAAAAACGCTTTGATTCTCCTTGTGACAAGTCTGCTGTACAAGCTTCGGACAATAACAGTAAGGAGGCGCAGGTTCCGGCTAACCATATTTTCAAGACTTTTTTATCATGCTTTGTTGGGTGGCCATAATTGTAATATTCTTTAACTCCTCTTTCAGAGTTTAGGTATTATAACAAATTGGAGACTTTTTAGGTGTAATATGATGGAATAACTGAAAACATTATGTACTGCCTAGGAAATGGTTTTCATGTTGACTCTGAAAGATATTGCAATTTGCAAAGTTTGAGCTGCTGCACTGGATATAAAGAGAATTTAGCCATTGTATGTCTCAAGATCGAAGTTTAATTCAACTATTCAAGTGATATTGGCTTTGATCCTGTTGCACTCTGTTACCTTAGTTCACAGTTTACTCTAGATTCTATACAAGGCCCTGACACATATATAGGAGGCTGTGGTGGTTTCAAAACTAACTACCAGTGCCAATAGGCTTTGATTCTGTTGTACTCATTACTTCAACGTTTTCGCTAGATTCTGTTAGGCGAGGACACATAGGAATGCAAGAAGGCATGGCCAATTTCTTGATGTGAATCTTCGTGCCCGTACTGATCGTATGCGTAATTAGCGTATCTGACACATCCGTGGCTTAATATAAACTTGCACAATTCACTAAGGAGTCTAAATAGATTTTTTGTTTTCAGTATCCTAGTTGTATTCCTTCCTTAATTTGAGTACTCCAAATAAGAAGTTCAAACGGTTTTAAAGTCTATATATAATACCTTTGCAATCACCGATCAAACTCAGTGAGATGTATATGGATGCAAGGGAAGAGAGCAATAAGAGACAGTGGTCTTCTAACCTTCCACTAGATGTCCATGCTCATATGTTACAAAAAGGCTGCCTAGACAATTTGAACATGGGAGTATGTATGGTATGAAAAATTGTAATGTTGCTAGTAGTAGTACTAAACAATGCTCTATCTTAATGCAACCATTACCACATCCAGAACCAACATGGTGCACCACATCACCATTAATGTCACACCCCAAATTTTCAGAAAAATTTAAAACTGATATTCAATCATCTGAAAACCCGGGGTGAAACAAAACCCACCAAAATATTATCAACAACGCTATTAAAATCTGAGATCAAATTAAAACTGAAAGAACAACGCTTCATTTACAAATATATATATATATTTTTATTAACCAACTCTATTACACTTGTTTCCAATTCAAAACCGTACACTTTCGAAAAACTTAAACCAGAAGACTCCAAGAGCAAATCCAAGTCACTTCTCTTCATCCACTTTGCCTCCACCATCTATGTTCCCAAGAACACACCCACGCGCCAAAACAAAGCAAATATGGGTCAAAAATTGAATTTGCTTGGTATGAGTAGACTAACAACAAAAATATATATAATAATATTTCAAATGAATAAATATAACATTACAAACAATTTCAACTTGAAGACAATATAGTTCCGTTTTCCAAAAAGCGGCGTAGTTTCTTCCCAAGTAAGATTTCACCCCAACATACAAATTCCAAGAATCTCATATAATATTACTTTCGTCATTCCCACTTTCCAAAATAACTCACAATACAATACCACTTACATTTCATTTATTAACGCACATATGATAACCTAATTAAATATGAGTTTGGTATACCTTACCTTTAAGCCAACATGTCGCCTTAGGGTAGGATATTTACGTCCTCGAAAAAGATTAATAGATCCTACCCTCCTGCAAAACAGAGTTAGACATCACAATAAATTGATTTATCTCAGCCAGTCAAAATTCTATTCATGACCCAACCTCACTTAAGACATTGAAGTCTAATTGATATAACCTGGTTAGTCCCGTATCTTTGAGGAATACCACTTATCATAATACCTATATCAATGATAGTCATTCATATGACCTCATTACGTCATAAAGTTTATGCGTGCATAACCATAGATCTCAGACTATCACAAGTCATTAATATTTTCGTAATAACATATCAAGTTATAGTCATTTCACAAATCCACATAGAAATTACAATCATTTACTAATATTATTCAATCGTCACACTTCATATCCATAACATCACACAATTCATATACTTTTACTTTAGTATCACTTTCGCCTACTTATGAGAACGAGGAAAAGTCACAACCAAGGGGGTACATTCATCCCTTGTGAGTATCAACTCATACAAACTACGTAAACATTTCTCATAAGAAATCATAGACATCATATGCAATAACTCCATCACACGTAAAATCAATATTTTTTACTTTGCTTATTAATTATCTTGTTGACTCCTTTATTCAAAACACAAACCTTTTAGTTCCTACTCCACGATTTGCACTACACACATTTGCCAAATCACACATATCCGTCTTCACTCACACCGAGTACCACTACAAGACATACGTCCCCAAGCGGGATATCGCCTCCGTGAAACATACTTTCATCTTGTAAACTCAGTAACTTGTGAGTCACCACAAAGCCTCTTTGGGCATAACAAATATCGTCATCATTCATGGCACATTCAATGAATACCTTGGGTCATTCAAACATTCAAGGAATACCCATCATAACACTAACGGGCCATTCATGGCACATTCAATGAATGCCCCGAGTCATTCCCCGCCACATTCAAGGAATACCCAAACCTACATTCCGTACATTCAAACGACCAACCCGCAAGGCGAATACCTTAGTTCCTCTCTAGGGCAGTCCAAACGATTGGGTCATTCATGGCACATTCAATGAATACCCGGGTCATTCATGGCACATTCAATGAATACCCATCTATCACATGACATCACAAGTCATAAACATTTCTTTTCATTACCAAATCGAGCGTGGAGAGTTCTAAAGATGTGGGCGACACATTAAAACATTATTATCACTTATAATTATACTAGCATTACTCATGTCAAAATAGACCACACATGCAAAGAGTCACTTTCGCGCGTCAAGGCAAATCAAGCACTTAAATATCATTAAATGTAAAAGCATTTTATAATCAAACAAATACAATTTACATAACCACACTCATATATACAATATCGTTAAGCGAATAGTTCATTAGCCCAAATTCAAGTCCACACACACTAATGTCTAAAACATATCCACATATACTAAAGTCTATATTCATATACAACTTCTATCTCCCACATATATATTTATGTAGTCTCAAAACAACGATAATTTCTAACATAATCACATAGTTATCACACAAACTAATATATATATTATAGATATAGTGTAGTGGCTGCACTTTTGCTCAAAGTTTGCCTTTTAGATCCAAATCTTTCAAGATTGGAATCAAGCCTTCGTGGTTCTTATCGATACATAATCAATGCTAAGGTTTTTTTTTTCTACATTCATCCAAATGACATGTAACTCAATTATTTAGAAACTAAGGTATTTAGATATACTTTTCATGTAGAACTTCGAAGTCCCAACCTTAGCCCATCTAAAAGAAAACTTAGGTTGAAAATGGTCAAAATCCTAATTTCAAAGAAATTGGATTTCGGCGGGATATCTTCGAATGGAACAACTCTTTCCACGGTATCCAAACGATCGAAGCTTTTTGTTTGCAAAGTACGCATTTAACTTACTTTCTCTTGTTTAACAAAAATACGAATCTCATTCTAAATGTGCCAAAACTAGGCTCGAACACACGCGCGAACCAATTTCATGAATGTCTAAGTGTCGTAGGCGTTTCATATCATAAAATAAAATCTGAAAATATCACATAGTAGTTAATACACATACACACGAATATATAACGGTCTTAGCCTTAAAGCCAAGCATGCTAATAGCCCTGAACCTATCCTAATAACCCAAATCATAATCCGAAGTTAAAAAGTCAAATTGGGTCAATGGTCAAAGTCAACTCGGTCAAAGTCAACACCTCATTGTCAAAGTCAAACTGCTGTTTCTATATTCAATGTGTTTGAGGTCATAGCCATGGTTCATGGCTAAGGTCAAAGTCAACCGTCAAAGGTCAACACATCATGGTCAAGGTCAAACTCAACATGTCATGGTCAAAGTCAAACTCAACATGTCATGGTCAAAGTCAAACTCAACATGTC
The DNA here is from genome assembly GCF_015680905.1 of Coptis chinensis. Taxonomy (NCBI): domain Eukaryota; kingdom Viridiplantae; phylum Streptophyta; class Magnoliopsida; order Ranunculales; family Ranunculaceae; genus Coptis; species Coptis chinensis. The sequence continues at coordinate 92,918,265 of NC_141462.1, forward strand.
ATGGTCAAAGTCAAAGATCGATGGTCAAAGGTCAACGGTGCATGGCTCATGGGCTCATGGCTAAGGTCATGGTTCGGACCCAACTGGCCAATCCCAAACCTTAACCCGAAAGTCTAAAACCAACTTATTAATTCTAACCCATTGGATTTATTTTAAGTCCAATGGGTGGTCCCAAAGCAATATTAAACAGCCCAAAAACGATAATCTTGAACGCCCAAAACATAATTTGGAGAAGGCCCAAACAAAACTTAATTAAACCTGGTCCAAAGATTACAAAACAAATAGAAAAGGCCCAACCACTTAAATTAGATTTCGGCCCACATAAAAACTAAATCTGAAATTTCGCCAACCACCCCGCGAAATTTCGCCAAGCCACTAAAAGAATTTGGCCCAAACAACAAATGAAATTAGGACCGCCCAAAACTGAACTTAGACATTTCGCCCAAGGCCCAAAGATCAACTTCGGCCCAAGCCCAAGTTCGGTCACTGTTCATCTTCTCTAGATGCCAACAGCCACCACCACCAAAACCAAACCGACCACCACTAACTCTTCTCCATCTTCCACTCCATCATGTCGGTTTTAATCACAAACAAAAACCCTATAACTTTGTCAAACACAAAATCCCCTAATCATTAAATCCGATTTTTCCATCCAAACTAGATCTACAATTTTGTTTCCAGTAAAGCGACCCCACCACTCTACAACACTCAATCAAACAACAACCAACCAACATTCAAAAACCACAACCCACACAGTTCAAACTACCAACAAAATCGCCCCGCCCCAAAGTGGCTTTCGATAATGGCGTTATATTGGCGCCTCCCCTACAGTTCAACCACCAAAACCACTACAACCCAATCATTCACAATCCAAAAAAAACCAACCATCACGGTTACATACACCGTATATACGATTTCTTGGTGCCGCCATTAACGCTTCTGTCGAGTTTTCGGCGTTTAAGTTCGAGTTCAACAGAAACAGAGAAGCAAACAAAAAAGCGATCTATAGCTTGGGCTTTAAAGCTGCGGCCATAAAGCTTGATCAAATAAAAAAATTTCTCGAGTTCAAGAAAAAGCGGTTTAACCAATATATTTTTTTAACAACCACAAAGACAAACGACAATAACATAAAACGAACCAAAACATAAAATGAAGCTTTTTAACGATTATCACGATGGTACACGAAAACTATAATCGGGTGAAATAGCAAACTAGCTACTCACGTTAAAACCCCAATCGCCTCCTCGTAGTCCGAATCGTCGTTCCACCTCTCCAAAAAACCAACTTTTTCTGCTATTTTTAATATATTATTTTTCTCTCAACCCTATTTTCAGAAAAAGTGTTTTATATACTTGGGTCCTAAACCCCAAGCCTCAACACCGACTTCGAGCCCAAAACCAGGCCCACGTATCCCGAGTCCGGTCCAACGAATTTTTAAAATAAACAATTAAATTAATTAATTAAATAGAAAAAATACGTATAAAAAAAACACGGGGTGTTATAATTAATACCAATGGATCAGATCCACGAATTTGAGTGGGGTGGGTGATAACCTTGCTTCTTCCTACTCTTGGTGTCTAGGATTTTTGAAGAGTTTAGATGGTGAAACAGGAAATATGCAACATGAGGAGGAAGCAATGGGTCCTTGTGGTCAAAAGCTTGAGATGGAGTCTTTTAAGCCCGTTATTAAGTTTGACAAACACGGGGAGAGCCTTTTCTGGATTTGGATTTTGGAGGATCAGACATCAGTTTTGGATGAATGGCTGACAGTGCCTCCAAGTGAATGTTCAGATTATCAGATGTCATATAGGCAATATATTATCGGAAGTAAACTGAAGTACTGATCAACTGGTGTGATGTTTATTTCTGTGTAATTTTATTCTAGTTTTTGATATATATGTCAAATCTTTTTCTTTTTTAATCTTCACTAGTAATATCTGTAGGTGGTGCTAATGTGCTAGTAGCGGCTACAATGAAAAATTCATGTAGCATTTCTGCTTCATTTGAGTACCTTTATATTTCTTATACAAATGCACACGAACTTTTTTTTTTTGCTTACCTCCTAGGACAATTTAAGTAAACTGCCATGACAAATTAACGGAAAAAACAAACTATTTGTCAAATTAAAACTATTAGTCAACTTCTGATGTGTCATGTGTGGAAAATTTTGAGCTTCTGCTTAATATAGGATGGGTCAGATATGATCTTACATGCATTCTCACTTCACAGAGCTCTTCAGTGTGAAATTGATGAGTGGTCCTTACAAATGTGAGTATGGTCCAATTTCAGATGATGCAATTGAAGTTGGCCTAGACATCAAACTGAGCTATTGGGCTTGGATGAGATCCAACTCCTTCCCCTTTGGGGCGTCAAAAGGCTTTAAGAGCTAAGCCCGACCTTGTAGACTTTGAAGCTTTTGCCAGCCCACATTGGGCCCTCATTAAGCCCTCAATACTTGTCACATATATTCCGGTCGTTCTCGGCACATTTTTGTATGACAAGCTCCGAGGCCCCTTTCAACTATGGGAAATATTTTTGCGAAGACTAGTACCATTTTTTTGATCTGTCACTCTTTTCTCTCAGATAAAAAATTCTCAAATCGTTTTCAGGCATAAGATGCTTGATAGATGGAACATATTACCAACCGCATAATTGAATCAATAGGCTGATCGATCATTTCGCTCTATGGTTTTGGATCCTAAATGCTTACATAAATGAGAAATCCAACTCAAGTGGAGGAGAAATCAGGAGACAGTCATGGATGGAGACCTATAAATGTTGAAATCACTTCAATGGGTCCTCAAACAGCTCTTATGGGCAACTGGAGGTCTGGAGTTGAAAATCCAGCATTGGTGTAAGTTGAGGACAAGAATGATTCAGTCCTATGTATATATCTGGGTCCAAGTTCATGTCATTGGACTCAATAATTGTTGGTGCTAAGTTAGGAGAATTGTCCTTAACAATTTAAGCAGCTAGCATGCACACGTGAAGAATTGATTGAACTGAGTTATATAACACTTCTAATAAATACAACATACCAGGATAAGACGGTGGAACGACATAGATTTGTACACATCATTTGTGTAGTCGAGTAGGGTTAGCTGGAAACGAGCCAAGCTAGATGCTCGGGCTTAGCTTGGTCACGCTCGCTCAAACTCATTCGTGTAACAATATGAGCAGAACCTGAACAGGTTTTCAGACTTCGCTGCAATGAGTAAGAGTTTAAATATGGGGATGGTTATATGAATTCCACTTAAAGTGATTCCAAAGTTACTCCACTAAATATAATGAATTAGAACTGATTTTTGGTGGAGATATTCTCCACACAATAGAGATCTTCCTCACAAAAAATCAAATTATTTGAAGATGTACAACCTCATCAAAAATCGACTAGAATGTTACTGAAATTATCTAATGGCCAAGATTATTTTAATTTTATAACAACTTTTGACAAAATTAAACATATTCAATTAAGTTGATTTTTTGTAGGATGTACTCCATCTTGTGATATATCTCTCTACGAAAAATTAGTCCTCAATTCATTTTTAAGTCCACTTTTCCAAATGGAGTAACTTTAGGTTGTGTTTGGTTCAAGGAAAATGAAGAAAAAGAAAGTGTTTTTTTGGAAAGTAGAAACTCTTGGTTGTTTGGTTAACTTCAGAAAACAAAAAAATGGAAAACAAATTATTCATCTTGGTAAAATCAAGTGAATTCAACTTCTTTTTAAAATAAGTGGAAGTTGCTTTCCTTTTTTCACCCCCTCTCCCCCCATGCACCGTGAATAATAAAATTTCTTGCCTCTCCTTAGCTATTCGATTTGAGAGAGAGAGATTTTCACGATTGAAGCCGTAGAGAGACGGAATAAGATAGCATCAGCAGTGAAAAAAGAGGAAGAAAGCGAGAGATTAGGGTTTTCAATGGGTACTATTTGAGGCTGTTTTTTGGGGCTTGATCGATGTTGGAGAATATATGAGATATTCTCTTTGATTTCATTGGTTATTCTTTCTATATTTGTAACATAGGATATTTTAGTATTTAGGAAACTTTGTCATCTTCCGCATTATAAAAGATTTGCCTCTGTTTTTGTTCTTGACAAGCCTTTACAATTACATTACAATTGCATTTACAATTTGGTATTAAAGCCACCGAGCCGCCACCATCTCCACTCTATATCACAGCCACCACCACACCATCATAGTATGCTGTGGTGATATAACTTTTTTTTTGGATAAATGTGGTGATATAACTTGAAGAACCTACCCATAATTTGGTACGAGTTTATGAAGTTGGCTTCTCTCAAAGTAACGGACCCACTATGTATTAAATTGCAAAAGACAATACATTGAAGTCTTTAAATCCCAAGAATTCTCTTTTCATCGTCTGGGCACTAATATGTTTCTTTCCGCTCTGGCTATTGGTCGCTTTGGCTATTTGGTCTGAATCAGGCTTCTTTCTTAACAGCAACGCCTCTTTGGTATTTTTTATTTTTTATGCATATTGTTGACTGATCTATTGCCTAGTTCAAGTAATTTTTGGTTGTGTAAATATGGCCACGACTCTCCATCGTGTAAATATGGCCACTGTCACTGTAAATATGGCCATTGATTTATTGATGGTGGCGGCAGCAGTGGTAGTTGAGATAAAACTATATCGATAAGCATTATTGGTTGTGTCTTTTTTGAAGATTCAACCGTATTTTTTCCTTGGAGTTGCATCTTTTATTCCTATCTGCGGTAATCCGATAGCAGTATTAGTGGCTGTGGGTTTTTTAGCAAATTCTTCTTGCCAGTGAATTTTTTTTTCGTATCTTAGCTTATTTGAAGCCTGACTACAACTATTTATTTCTAGTGTTTTTGTGGTTGCTTCATTTCAGTGAATTCTATTGTGGTCCGCGAGATTTGCTATTGATTAGTACGAGATGACTAATCCATCTACTTCAATAGATTTTCGTCAGATGAATTCTAAACTTGATCAGCTTATCTCTTTGGTTCAGAGTTCTTACTTGCGGAATTCTGGTACGCTTGTTGCTATGCCTGCCTCACGTACATATACTACGTACTCCCCCTACTTGGGTCCTTGATTCAGAGGGTTAGTGATCATATGACGGGTGAGTCAAATTTATTTACATCAACTGCATCCAATATTGATAATCGCTATGTACATCTAGTTGACGGTCATCCACCCCTATTTTTAGTAAAGGTGAGATTCCCCTTTCATCATCTATTACGCTGCAGTATGTCCTACATGTACCTAAACTTGCTATGAATTTGTTATCGGTTAGTAGATTAACAAAAAGTTTGAACTGTGCAGTAATTTTTCTTTCTAATCGTTGTCTTATAAAAGACTGTGGTACGGGGGTAATTCTTGGTAGGGGGTTTGAGCATGATGGACTGTACTATTTCGGGGATCCACCCCCTACGCCATCTACACCTATCATTGTATTGCAAGCATCTATGTTGCCAGCACAAAGTTCCCATGATTTCTCTTTATAGTCCGTGAGTTTGTGGCATGCTTGTTTAGGACATGTTAACTTCCAGTATCTCTGCTTGATGTTTCCTGATCTAATGAGAGCTTACAAATCTCAGAAGTTTCATTGTCATAGATGTGAATTGTCTAAGCATACTCGTTCCACTTATATTTCTCGGATGCATCGCTCACCATGTGCATTTGATCTTATCCACTCAGATGTGTGGGGACCGTCTCCAGTGAACTCTTGGTCAGGGGATCGATATTATGTTACTTTTATTGATGATCATAGTAGATGTACTTGGGTCTATCTACTAAAGAAAAAAAAAATTGAGGTGCTTATCTCTTTTACCAAATTTCTTCAGATGATTAAGACTCAGTATAATGTTGTGGTTAGGGGCATTCGTTCTGACAATGCTAAGGAATATTTATTAGATGCTTTTGTGTCTTAATTGAATCAGTTGGGCATTATTCAACAACTTTCTAATACCTACACGCCTGAGCATAATGGAGTTGCTGAACGAAAAAATCGGAGTCTCATGGCTATTGTTCGTTGTCTTTTGTTTGGCATGAATGTCCCAAAATCTTATTGGCATATGGTTGTTCTCATTGTTACGCATCTTCTCAACCACACTCCAAGTCGTGTTTTACATGGTAAATCCCCTCTCCATGTTTTTCATCATGATAGAGTTTTATTTTCTATTGTTCCCAGAGTATTTGGTTGTGTGTGTTTCATACAAAATCGGAGCCCTACTCGTACAAAGTTAGATGATAAAGCTATTAAATGTATCTTTCTAGGGTACACTCATTTCTCAAAAGGATATCGATGTTATGATCCTTTAGCACGAAAGTTGTATTATACTATGGATGTTACATTTCTAGAGGATACACCTTTCTTTGGAAGTAATATCTCTTTATAGAGACCGCTTGTATCAGATTCTTCTTTACCTGCGAAGGACACCTCTATTTCCGTTTGGCCTTTACCTGTGTTTGATAATGACTCTCATCCATTTGAAGAGCAAAAATAGGTTTACCCTCAGGCTCCACCACCACCACTTATGCCTGACTCCTTTGATCCGTGTCTATCTTCTTTGCGAACTTCTGATATTGTTGCTGAGCCGACTTTTACATATGAATCAGCAATTGCATCACCAATACCACCACCGCCGCCGCCACCACCACCATCTTGTAAGTCTTCACGGGATAGACATCCGATTGATCGTCTCATTACTACATGTTGTACTCACCATCCTATTAACAAGTTTGTGTCTTATTAGGGGCTTTCTGATTCTTATCGAGCTTTCTTGGCTGGAACATCCTCTATCTCCATTCCTAGATCTGTTTCTGAAGATTTGTGTGATCCCCACTGGGATTGCTGCAATGCAATGTGAAATAGAAGCACTGGAACGAAATCACACATGGGATATGGTTTCCCTACCACTTGGTGAGAAAACAGTTCAATGTAAATGGGTGTTTTATATTAAGTATTGTGCAGATGGTATTGTAGATCGTTACAAGGCACGGTTGGTTGCAAAGGGGTTTACTCAAATTCCTGGTAAGGATTTCGGTGATACATTTGCTCCAGTGGCTAAACTTTCGCTCTGTGTGCCTCTTGATCTCTTTGGCATCATCTCATTCTTGGCCTCTATATCAGTTGGACGTCAAAAATGCTTTTCTCCATGGTAATCTCACTGAGACTATTTATATGGATCCTCCACCCGGTTTTCACGGTGAGGGGGAGTATGTTGGGAAAGTGTGTTGTCTTCGGAAATCTCTATATGGGTTAAAACAGTCACCGCGTGCTTGGTTTTCCCGTTTCAGCCAGGTGGTATTGTCTCTTGGGTTCATACGCTGCCAATCTGATCATACTTGTTTTGTTTGAAAGAACAAGTTTGGACACCGTGTCCTACTTCTTGTGTATGTTGATGATATTATAGTTACAGGCAATGACATTTCTGGTATTACTCAAGTGAAATTTGATCTGAGTAAGGCATTTGATGTGAAAGATTTAGGTCCCTTTCGTTATTTCTTAGGTATTTTACATGCTGTTTATCATATCTTGAGACAATACCTCAAGTCATGTCCAGGACTTGGTCTGTTTTATGCATCAGGTAGACAGTCGGGGTTGTCTTGTTATACTGACGCAGACTATGCTGGTTCCAAGACAGATAGACGATTGACATCTGGTTTATGTACTTTCTTTGGGTCACACTTGATATCTTGGAAGAGTAAGAAACAGAATGTTACTTCCAGATCTTCTGCAGAGACCGAATATCGTGTGATGGCTCAGAGGACTTGTGAGCTTATTTGGCTACATTCACTCTATGATGAGTTAGGTTTTCTAGTAGGACCTTCTTCCAAGTTGCTCTGTGATAACAACTCAGCCATAATGCTTGCTTCCGATTTTGTGCTTCATGAGCGAACGAAACATATTGAACTATATATACATTTTATATGAGAGAAGGTCAAAGCTAGTGTTATTATTCCAGTGTTTGTTCGATCGGTAGACTAGACAGCAGATATGTTCACCAAGCCAGTTAGACCCTCATTGCTCAAGCGTTTTGTTGTCAAGCTGGGCTTGATGGATATCTTTGCCCCAGCTTGAGGGGGCGTGTTGGAGAATATATGAGATATTCTCTTTGATTTCATTGGTTATCCTTTCCATATTTGTAACATAGGATATTTTAGTATTTAGGAAAGTTTGTCATCTTCCGCATTATAAAAGATTGGCCTCTGTCTTTGTTCTTGACTAGCCTTTACAATTATATTATAATTGCATTTACAATTATCGATGTATTGGGCTGATCAAGAGATCTGGGTGGGCTTGCTCCTATAACAGCCCGTGTTTTATTATTTTATTTTTCCTAATAATAATAATAATGGATAATAGATAAAATAAAATAGGATAAGTGTTAGTGGAAATAGGAGACATTTTATGGGATAAACCTTCTTCCCTATTTCGGGGTTTTTATAAAGTAGAGAAACAAAATAGGGTTGGTAAAAACTTAAGCTCGGGTTTTACTTGGTCAAAGTTAAGATTTTCAAAGGAAAATCAAGTCTCTTTAAGATCTTGGCTGACAATAGGAAAGGAAGTTTTTCTTGAACTCAAGTTTTCAGACCAAAGATATTTTATGAAAAGAAAATATAAAAAAAATTCTAGTTATTTGTTGGATGCTAGAAAATTTGATCGTCTGCTCATCGTGTTTTGATACTCGTTGAACTTTTTTTTTTTTTGTCTTTATTCTATCTTTCTCTCCTCTTGTTTAACTATTGAATTTGGTTATATGTTAGTATAGTGATTTGGTTAATAATTGAAACTCCCATTGAATGCAAAGCAAAGACAAAAGTCACAGTTAATGGCGGCTTAAGTTAAACAAATAAATCGTTCTGATTATATTTTTCTTGTGATTTGGACTCTTGTGGTTGTGATTGGAACTGTTGGTTGGTTATTGGTTGTGGATGTTTGAATGGGATATGTTGGTTAATGTTTGGGGGGCTATTGAAGCTTTGAAAAAGGCTGTAATGGCGTCGAGACCAATTGGTGAGGAGTGAGGATGTTTGGGGTTTGATTAAAGTTAGGTTTTTGGTGGAGATCAAAAGTGGAAACCGATTGGTGGTGGTTGGAGGTTAAAAAAACTGCGGTTCGAAGCTATTTTATCCATTAATGGCATCGATCGCGAAGTTTCACAAAGATAAAGGAATCGAGAGTTGATGGTATTAGGTATTTTTTTCGTAGGGGCTTTTCCGATGGGTTTTATAGTGGTGACGATCATTGGTTGTTGGGCTGTGGTGGCGGTGGTGGCTTTAGAATGGGAGAGAGGAATATGAATTTTTTTTTTAGTTTTGGTTTGGGCTTGGGCCGAACTAAAAATGTGGGCTTGAATGTTTTAAAGTTTTTTTTTGGAAATTTCATTTGGATTTTAGTTCTAGACTTTGGGCCTTAGTCTTTGGGCTTTTGGGTTAAATGAGTTTAGGTCTGGTTGACTGCTATTGACTTGGCAGGTTGACTTTGACTTTGACTAGAGTTGACTTTGACCAGTTGACCCAGTTTGACTTTTGACTTGACTAAGATTCGGTCTATTAGGATAAGTCTAGGGCTGTTAGCGTGCTTGGCGTTAGGCTAAGACTTTATATACCATGTTTTAACTACTATTGATAATTCAAAGATTTCGATATACAACGTTATAACACTTACATCATCCATATAATTAATAACGCAAAACCAAAAATAGATGAAACAAGATACTTCTTCGTTCAAGATAATATATCCAATAAAATCCAATAATCGTAAAACAATTTACATCCACCCCAAAGATCTCTCCACGAATCAAGTTTTGGAAATGGACTTATATTATGTCATGTGATAGGTAGACATTTATTGAATATATAAATGGCCCGTTAATAAGCGTTATAATTGGGTATTCATTGAATGTGCCATTACTTGAATGACCCGAGTATTCATCCACCATGTGTCGTGAATGACCACTTGTTTTTTGGTGTTTTCCATGTTTTACTATATTTGAGAGGAACTAAGGTATTCACCTTGGTTTTAAATGTTTGATTTGATTATGCAGACGGAAAGAAGCTTGACTTGCATTTGAATACCTATATGATATCTACATATGTTATATAAAATTTCTAACTTTCTTTGTTTTAGATTAGGACTTAATAATATTTTGTCGAGAGAGCCTTAGATCCTACCCCCTTATATAACAATGAATATCGGTAAGTTTTAATTCAATTACTTAGTTATTAAAACAAGTTATTATAACGATTTAATAAGATGGGAGTCTTGCTTGGGAAGAAACTATGCTCACCATGACATAGTCCAAAAAGTCATCTTCTTGGTGAGAATTTTAAGTTATGGGAAAATATAAAATGATTGTTTGGATAATTAAAGTATGATGTTTTTTATGTTTATAGTCTACTCAATTACCATTCAATTTCATTTCATATCTACTATGTTTGAGAGAGAATTTGTTTTGCCAACGGGTGTGTTCTTGTTGAACATATGTGGAAGGTAAACAAGGATGGGAACCACGACGTTTGATTTGGATTTGTTTAAGAGCAGAAGGGGTTTATTTTATTAGGTCCGATCTTTTTGGAAGTTTTGTTAATAACGTAGTTTCATATTCATATGACATGAGAGAAGAAATGTTGAAAACTTTTATTCTTATCCTTTGTTTGATGTTTTATTGGGATGAAGATAGCTTTTTATAAAGTGAACTTGAGAAATTTTGGAGATTATTATTGTTAAGTTGATTCTTTATGATGTGGGTTTTGGTTTTGGCATATTTTATCCACAAAGACATTTGCACAGGTTTTAGACAATTGAACATAGTGATGTTTGAGATATTTATATTTCAAATATTCACTTTGTAATTGTTTAGAAATTTAATTTGTTGGGAATGGATTGTTAAACATTTTTCCACCGATGAACCAAACACTCAAAAGATGAATTCTTGACAAATAAATTCTAGCTGTGATACTTTCTACTTAATTTAATTTCTTGGTGAAACAACATTGTTTGAACCAAACAATCAAGTTTTAGAGTTGCTATAAAAGTAGAGTTCATATAATCATTCTTTTTAAACATACTTAAGCTCGGGCTTGAAGTTTCAAGTTTTAGCGGGTTTGTAAACTCTTGCGAAGAGATGTTTGATTCAATTTGTATAATTCTTGAAAGCGTCATGTTTGGTATGATGGAAACAAAAGGTGCTATTCTTGCAATGAAAAGTTTTGAGTTTGTCTTTCTTTTCATTTTTTGCATAAGACTATGGGAATTACTAATGTCTTGTGTAAAGCCCGCAAGAAAAGTCCCAAGAATTTTAAATGCTATCTTTCTCCATACTTCTTCAAGAAACAAATGGAAAAGACGTTTAGTGATGTGATTTTGTTTTGCAAAAAACATGACATTGATATGCCCGATATGGGTGCCCCGAAATTTTTTAAAAGCACCACTACCGCTCCGAAGGAATTTAAAGATTACCGTTGGTGGAATTAAATGGAAATAAATAAATAGGGACTTACTACTAATACAATAGAACAATACAATTATCTTCATTTCATAAAAACATGAAACAAACATGATTATTAAAAGTCCTTCTCCGGTTTTGACATTTGCAAACTCCTTTCCCCAGTTTATTGTGGACATACCATTTAAAAAGAGATTTTCTTTTCTATTCAATTCCATTACAAACTTGATGTGCTCAAGCATCCTTTTTTTTAAGTTTTTATTATGTCAAAGACTAGTTGAAACAAGAAAGATCAATATCTATTATTTGATTGATAGATTGATTATCCTTTTGTCTTGACACTTCCATTCTCAATATGAAATAAATTTCTTGCAAACTATTTACATTGAAATTTGCTAAAGAATTGATTTGGATGTAATAATAGATGTATTTGATAAGAATCCACGCTGGTCAAAACTTCACTAGTGTGATGCTAATGTGCTATGTTATTCTTGCAATTTCTTTGTTATTTTTCATAGACCTATTTTGTCCATTTTGGGTGGAATAAAAAATTCTTTTGTTTAAATGCTAGTTTATTATTGGTTCCCAAAAAATCTTTAAAGGTTAATGGTTTCCTAGATCCGCGTCGTCGTCAAATTGTCTTAGTTGGGATTAGCTAGTTGTCAGTTTGCTTTGGTGACCAAATGTTCCCCTGGGCGACGAGAATGGCGCATCAAAACCAAAGAAAACTTGGTAAAAAATCATCATATTATATTCATTAGTACGTGGTTAGATCATCTAAAACTAATTTGCGCTGCCATTGATCAACTTGTTTTAATTAACTATTTTTAGTAATCCTTATCCACGTTAACCTTTTCTTTTGGCTTACCCGCAATCAATTAATCAATCAAGTAAATAGCTTATATATATAATAATTTAAATTGTATAAGTGAGAACAAATACTTATCCTTTACGTGTCAATCAAATGACGGTAGTGGCCTGGTTCAACAATAAGCTTTCAAGAATCTGGATTTTGATACCTTATGGCTAGGAGAAAGGAAGCATATAGCATGGGATATATCAAATTAAAAACAATATATATTGTAAAACTCACCCTGCATGCAAAATCAATAGGTTCATGTATGCATTTATATAGCAAAAGAAGTAGTAGACTTCTGATACATTATACAAACGACCTCACTATTCTGAACCTATAATGTTTCAAATCCTGCGATTTATTTGCATGTTGCCCTCACAAGATCTTATATGCTCCCTGCATTCATACCAAATCTAATGAACTAGTTTCATGTCTTTAGGTAATTGGTCTAGTTCAAAATATATTTTTCTTGCTCAGAAAAATAATTTTTAAGTAATTTATATGGTACATATATATTAGCTGTAAAATGCTATACATATAGGTGAAATATATTTATTTATTTTTGATTGAATTGGCAAGCTTGTTTTAAATGAGATCAGTAAGGTTTTGATGCTAAACACAAATGTATTTTGACTTCAAAATTTAAATACAAATGATCGGTTGGTAGTGTGGCTGACTATTAACTAGTTTGGTCATGGAATCAAATCGTGGTAAAACACTAAAAAAAATAAATAAATACAAATATGTGTCCAGAAATTAATTTGAAATTGCTGGCAATAATCTGAATAAAAACCCTCCTGAACGTGAAATCTAAGTATCTAGAGGGGTAAACATTTGTTCTATGCAAAACTTTGGCTCCATTTAAATCGAAAACTTTTATAAGGTGCATTACCATTATAACTTTTACAGGGAGAAGCAAAGATCAAATAAAAGAGCCGCCCTGACACTTTGGGGGCAAGCCAAATTCCAACTAAGGGCCTAATTGAATGTTAGTTCCGAAAAAAAAAATTAGAAAGAAAAAAATAAATGATGTTGAAAAGGTTCCAACTCCAGAACAACAACTTGAAAACTAGTCTTAGTACTATCTGAGCTAAATCGTTTTACATGTCTAATGTTTACTAGGATAATAGGTAGTATAATTGTTTGGAAGATGAGGCCCTATTTTTTAACCAACTTTTGGGGCCCTAGCAGGTCGTGTGTGTGTCAACTGTCCTCAGGGCCGCCCTGATCAAATATATAACCATTTCTTACTGTTCTATGAAATCCCAACTGGGTCGGCACCTCGTGTTCTACCAGTTTCATTCAATCTACATTGATGCATGTTGTTACAAATAAAATCCGAGGACCATAAATTTGGAGTTGTGAGTTGGGGCGAAATATTGTGGACCAAAACTCTACGATATATATGGGTTGATCCTCACTGATCAATATAACCAATAGCTAGTTATTCATGAAATTGTATGAGACCCAATGGTGGGTCTATGGTGATAAAGATGGTAGGTGCCAAGATCACATCTTAAGGTAGTTAGGCTATCTGAGACATCCGTATATGATCCTCTGAATTTCATAGTTGTCTTTGCAGAGATGAGCGTGCGGAGGGACCGATCCCACATTCCATGGGTCTCTTTCTAGAACAATTGGCCTCGTTTTGTCTAATAAATGTGATATTTCACTATTCATATCAGTCTCATTATGTACAAAAATAATTACAAGATTCCAATTCATATTGCTCTCATTATTGTACATGGTCTCCAATATATTTCAGAAAAGCAGATATTATTATAGATTGGGTAGATTTAGATTTGCACTTGTATTGGCCTTCATTCATACCCAGTTTGAGCAGCAGTTGTCTTCATTGAAAATTCTGATGATCTAGCATCTATTTTATTTGTTCACTGAAAATGATCTGTTTCTTTAGAAATTTAGCATCAGAGTCCCCGACTTTAAACTTTTTTTAAGAAGGTTAGAGTGTCAGACAAAATATAAGACCATTATGTCCAAAAATACAGAGCATTATGTCCGCGTAACTGAGGTTCTGGGACAAAATCTAAAGATTTAATATTCTTTAGTAAAAAAAGGTAGACAACCTCAAAAATTAAAAATACTGAAGATGCATTTTGTAACATTGAAAAGGTCAGAAAACTTTGCAATGCACCATTTCGCGAATTCGAGCATAAACGAAATCAACATTTAACAAAATCAAATCCAAATAATAAGTCCAATGAAAACAATGATTAGAGACCTTTCTGCCCAACTTCATTGGACACTAGCTCACTATAAAAGGCCGTGTGCCAACATACATTTGAAAGTGACAACCAACCAGTAACACAAAATCATTTAGTAGGATATATTGGAGGGTCCAAGGTACACCCAGGTTGACAGGTTGTCATCCATTGAGTCAAAATTGTCCGACCAGCTCACCTGTGAGGCTGTGACTCAATCAAAATTGGTAGTTGTCCAAAGTGGCTGTAATTCTAAGTTTCTAAATTCTAACCATGGCGTACAAAAGTTTGAGAGATAATACTGCCAATCCGCAATTGCTATATAGGAATGAAACTTTTCTTCCAGGTTTTGTGTGGCTAATTTTCAAATCTGTAGTTTTTAAATTATATACGAAAATGTTGACCTGAAACAGCGTTTTGTAGGATGATTCTATCTAATTGCACAGTTACAAGATTTAGCACTCATTTCTACAAGTCTTTGTTGTATATTGAAGAATATTATAAATGAGTATTTGTTGTTCTATCAAAGCTGGTAAAACATTTGGGTAATGATATCCAAGATATGGGGTTCGAATTCCGTTGTATCAATTAGTTATTGATCTCGTTTAAAAACAAGCTTGCCAATAATATATATATATATATACACACTATATTGTAAACGGATCCAAACAAAATTGTGGACTTAAAAGTTGAATGAAGTGTTGAATTTTTGTAGATATGTAGGATCTCCCCACCATGGAGAACATGCTCACAAACATTTTGGAGCGTTAGATGAAAAGCTCTAAAAAAAAAAAATTTTTACACTATATATATATATATATAATATATATATATATATATATATATATATATATATATATATATATATATATATATATATATATATACGAGCAGGCCGGTTCCGTTTACCATACTTTTTATATCATGGCCACACAATTTCATCTACAACGTGAATTATAACCTAGTTTTTTATAGATGTGTTTAACTAACCATGACGATTACCTGTATAATATTTCAACTCATTTGATAATATTTAACTATGTCAAAAATAATTACAAAATTGAAAAATCTTAACCATTAAAAAAATTTCAAACTTCAAAATCTTAGCTGTTAATATATATATTACAAATGTATTATAGAACTCTAACAAACTCCCATACAAATTTCTAAGGGAAATATCCAATCAAGTTTTTAAAAATTAAGAAAAAAGAATGCTCACGATTAATCATCTAGATTTTGTTTCTTGTAGTAGTTGAAAACAACAAATAGATTTCTTTAAAATGAATGTGCTACATACCCATGTATTGGGGTTTTTTACTCAATATAATTAGTCTACCCTTAAGTCATTAACATTGCCTCCACCCTAGCTAGATCCTTCATATATGACATGCTACGGCATCACAACTTATCTTAATTATTACAATCAAGCTAAGTAATTAGTTACAAATCCAAACCTTTTCAATGCATTTCTACTAAGCGAGAGAGTGTTGAGATGCAACATGACTCCCGACTAGCCCAGTTCCTAGTTATGATTTATCGATGTTAGAGCATTCCCAATGCAGTCGACTATAATTCTCCTTTTTTCACCTCCACATAAGCAATATTTTTCCTTTTTTTCACCGTTTTGGCGAAAAGCAAGATGAAGCTGCCCAATGCAAATGTGAAAAATAATCTCGGACGGGATGTTAGATTCCATCTGGAGGCATTTTGATTGAGACAGAATGTAACATCCCATCTGGTATTCTATCTAAAGTTAAAAAAAAAACCCGAAAAAAGTCGAAAAAACACACGAGACGGAATGAAATATTCCGTCCAAAAAAAAACCGATTTTTTTTAAAAAAAACACACGAGACGGAATCCAACATCTCATCCGAAGTTCACAAATCAGCCACTATCTCCGTTGAAGGTTTCACCCACGTAATGACTTGGAAATATAGTCACCCTCGTTTTCACCTATGCATTGGGCACTATATTTGAACAAAAAAGAGGTGAAATTTTTCACATTCCCTTCAATTTCACCTGCATTAGGAATGCTCTTAGGGAAGTTCCTAGAACAATGTGACGAACTATACACTATAAAAGTTAATTTTGTGTTTAACCTAATTAATATACGGAAATAGGGGATAAGTGAGAATGGTAATGTTATGATTGAGTTCGAGTGATTGAACTGCCTACGTATCAAGTTCTCCAGTGAACTTGAATCAAGTTAGACATAGTTTCTCTTCCCTTTTTATTTCCTTCATCATCTTTTTTCTTTTCGGTGTCAGGTCAGCTCTCTCTCTTCAGAGAGTTGAATGAGCTTTAAAGGAAAATAATGGGGACTCATTGATGAGCGCAGCTGATGCTTTGGCATTGCAACTGTATTGGACGTTACCGACCGTTACAGGAGTATACTAAGTTAATAGTTGGAGAGTAAGTACTCGATCGAACTGATAGTCGATCTGACCTGAAGCTCAGTATCTCGTTCTGGATGAGATATCAACTTGTGCGTGACGATTTGTTATGATCGATTTCATGTGACTCGTGCTGGATGTGTGTATAATATACACGAGTATATTAGTTCCTCACATACACATACGTAATTACAGATTGAAGAGTTTGATTGGTCTATGATATACCTATTCGTATAGATGCCTTTTTTTTTTTTTTTTTTTGATAAAATCTTCATAGATATATTTATATTAAAACCTGCATAATAGCATCCGGAGAATACATATAAAAGTTCGTTGGTCCATATGATCTAGCCCAGTCAGCCAAACTCATAGACCAAGAGTTACCAGTTACAGAAGTGGTTCTAAAAACGAAAAACGAAAAAGAACTTAAAGAGGCATGAATGTTTTCTATCATAGCATTCCAGGTCCAATTTGAATTCTTTTCAGGCTACATCAGAATAGTAATAGTAACTTCTTTCCACCACCGCCTTCAAAGTAGCTTCCACCTCACCGTAACAAACAAATGTGCTTCAGTTCATGATAAACTCAACTCCGCTAACAAATGCTGCAGCAATACATCCTCCATTCCAGTCTCTAATAATCACAGCAGACACACTTGTTTTCTTAGCACACATAAACAAACCAGTGTAGTTTACTTTAACCTTACCGAAAGGAGGAGCAACCCAATTCTCCTCTATGCAAGGTAAAACAACCTCAAGAGATATATCAGATACGTCACTCTCTACAATCGTCCACTCTTGCCAAGCAGAGAAAGCTTTCTCTAAGACAGAGATAAAGTTAGGTTTCATAAAGCTAAACCTACACTCATTTCGATGCCACCATATAATGTACATAAGAGAGAAAGCATATAGAGATAAATTTTCATAACTGCTGTCTCTACTCCGAATGTAATTAAACCAATTTTGTGTTTCAAAAGCATCACAATCCACCCTTAAACCCAGCCAAGAGGAGAACCAGAGCCTGGAAGTCCAAGGACAAGTAAAGAAGAGATGTTGGAAGTCCTCGACATGATTATTGCAGAAAACACAGCAGTTATCCACAGGAACATGATGTTGCTCAAGAGTAGCCCCAGTAGATAATAGATTATTTGCAATTTTCCATAGAAAAAGTTTCACTCTTGCAGGAATTTTCAGCTTCCAAATAATCATAAAATCATGTGATTGTTGAGCAGAAGAACACTGGCCAATATTACTTTCCAGCGCTTTAATAAAATTGAAAGCAGATTTCACAGAAAATCTCCCATTAACTGTAGGGTTCCACATCAACTTATCTGAAGAAGATGGCCTAGCACTGATACTCACAATAGAGTTTAGAACTAGACTAGGAACCAAAGCACGGAGTCCCACACAATCCCAAGAACCATCAGGATTAATGAACTCATTAACAAGAAGATTAAGATCCACCAAAGGTGGCAGGGCACCACCATGTCAATCAGAGAGCATGGTTTATCCATTACCTTAATCCATTGATCAGTCCAGAATTTCATAGAAGCACCATCCCCAATACTCCAGATAGCCCCCAACTCTACAAATCGTTTAACTTTTTGTAAACCTCTGCAGATAGGAGACACCCCAGAGGAGGGGTTAGCATGATTATGAAGAGTTAGATCTTTCTCATACTTGGCAAGCATAAGATCACTCCATAAAGATTTCTCAGAGACGGCCTTCCACAAGAGTTTACATAGCAGAGCTAGATTAAAGAGATGAGAATCTCTAAACCCTAACCCCCTCCGACTTTAGGCATACATAACTTACCCCATGTGCATAAATGAATAGCATTACTATCAGCATTATTCCACCAGAAATTACGACAAGCTTTATCCATTTTAGAGGTGATATCAAGAGGTAGATAAAAGGCAGACATAGAGTAAATAGGTTTTGCCTGGGCAACAGCCTGAACTAGGATAGTCTTGCCTGCCTGTGAAAGCAGTTTTCCTTGCCAATTTGAGATAGCCCCTCGTACCTTATCCAAAAGAAAACTGAAGTCTTGGATTTTTGATGTCGAGATAATGGGAGAACCCAAGTATTTATCTCTCACAGACATAGGTCTCACCTGAAGGGTATGCATAATAGCTTCTTGGGTGTCTCGAGAAGTACCTCCACTAAAAAGAATAGCAGACTTATCCAAGTTCACCATCTGACCAGTGCCATTACAATAAAGGTCCATAATCTTCTTGATTTTGTGAACTTCAAAAGGGGAAGTTTTTCCAAAAACAATTAGATCGTCAGCATAAAGCATATGTGAAACACTAGGTGCCCTCCTCGAGATCTTAATGCCAGAGATATCTTGTGCAACTTGGGCCTGAAGAAGAAGTCTTGACAAGGCCTCGGTGAGAATGATGAAGAGATAGGGGGACAAGGGATCCCCTTGTCTAAGTCCCCTCAAAGGTGTGATAGTCCTAAGGGGAGACCCATTTAACAAGACATTATACTTCACTGTAGATATGCAGAATTCCACTAGACTTATCCACTTGCTCGAGAAACCCAGTTTAACCATGATAGCAAGAAGAGCTCCCCAATCAACTCGATCATAAGCTTTCGACATATCAACTTTAAGAGCAAACAAACCCAGCTTATTCTTCTTAGCCCTTTTTATCTTATGCACAATCTCATGAACCACTCCTATATTATCCCCAATAGATCTTTTGGGAGCAAAGGCCCCTTGATTAGGTGAGATAAACTTAGGCAGTAAACTTCTCAGCCTATTCGCAAGGATCTTAGAAATAACCTTGTAAGAGACATTACAAAGGCTAATAGGTCTGTAATGAGAAGTATTTGAGGGGCAATCAATCTTAGGAATCAAAGAAATGTAAGTTTGATTGAGGTATATTCCAAACCTGCCAGTATTGAAAAAACATTGTACCATCCTAACTAGATCCTCCCCAACCAGACACCAATACTTCTGATAGAACATTGCAGGAAAGCCATCAGGCCCCGGAGCTTTCAAACCACCCATACTCTTCAACACCTTTCTAATCTCAGTTCTAGATGGACATCTAGTTAGAGAATCATTCTCAGAGATAGAGATACAAGGGTCAAACAAATCTAGGATGATATCAAGGGAAGGTAGAAGAGCTGAATTTGGTAGAGGTCTGAAAGTATCCTCAAAAGATGAAATGAACTCTTGTGCCACTTCCGATCTAGAAGTAACCCAAAGACCGGCTTCAGTCTGAATTTTGTCAATACTATTCCTTCGCCTTCTGAAACTAGCATTAGAATGGAAGAATTTAGTATTGTTATCAGCCTCCAAAACCATAGAAATATTTGAGTGCTGCTTCCAATATGATTCCTCCTTTTTGTACAACTCCAAGATATGTTCCTTTATATTTTTAATCTCCACCAGCACGAGATCAGAAACGGGGCCAGCCAAAAGAGAAGAGAGAGCAGATTCAGCCTCTTTAATTTGAGAAAAGATATTTCTAAAATAAGTTTTGTTCCAAACTCTCAAAGAGGATTGCAGCTCAACAAATTTAGAGTTCAGAATGAATGAAGGAGACCCATGAACATGAGTCTGCCAACAATGCTTAATCACATCCATACAAGAGGGGTCTTTAGTCCACATCTCATGAAACCTAAAGGGTTTAGGGCCACTATCCACCTTCCCAGAAACATAAACAGCTAAGGCAACATGATCAAAAGAAGGAGTAGTGACATGATCCACCGAAACCAGAGGAAAGAGATTTAACCACTCAACATTAGCAACAACACGATCAATCCTCTCCCTTATATTAGCAGCCCCTAATCTATTATTAGACCAAGTAAAAGCAGGACCATGATAGCCAAGATCAGCCATCTCAAGATCCTCCATCAGGGAAACAAATTCATCAATATACCTAGAGGGTGTGGGATTCCCACCCTCCTTTTCAGACAAACTAGAAATGGCATTAAAGTCACCCAGAATCAACCAAGGCCCAGAAAGAACATTTCTCAAATCTCTTAAATAGTTCCAAACAACAATACGTTTATAAGCAACAGGATCTCCATATATAAAAGATACATGCCATGAAACATTCGAGAGATAATTTAAAAACGTACCCAAGATAGCATTTTTGTTCCCATCCACCACTGAGAAAGAAATGTTATCCTTATAGAGAACAGCAAGGCCCCCACTTCTTCCAACATGATCAACTGCAAACACTTGAGGATACTTAAGTTTTTTCTATACATGCTTCAACTTCTTATATAATAATTTAGTCTCGACTAAAAATAAAACATCAGGATCAAACTTCTTAACTAAAGCTAACACACTACGAATGGCCTCAGAAGAGCCCATTCCCCGACAGTTCCAGGATGTAATCATGTCTGCTTCAGGTAAACTTCCAAAGCCCAACAAACTCACACTTATACAACTCCAAACCTTGAAAAGAACACAGACAAAACCAGTCGAACTCCAAAAAACAGAAATCAAATTGTATCTCACAATCAACTTCACAAACCCAGAAGATAAATACATTCAATCACTTTCTTACAACCCTCTAACAGGCTCATCGAGAAGATATCCATAACCTGAAATCGGATCACTGTCTCTGAAAAGTACTGCAGCGAGATCATCATAAGGTGATATTCAGCCAACTCAGAAAACCCGAAATAGGACTAACACTCCACCATAAGAAAGAGCCCAGCTATCAAAGGAAAAATTCTCTTTTCAGCAATTCATCCCCAACCAACACAAAGGAAATCGGCAAATCAAGACCTAGTTTCCTATCAGGAGAGCGTTCTATATCTCAATGGTATAAGCATCACATATAACCCGTTAAGCCACATAAAACACACCACAACAGATGCACCTCCACTGCAAAGTTTATCCATAAGAACAAGACTTGAAGTTCAGAAGAAAAAGGCAAAATCGGAGATAGTGGAAGAAAGTGATTGAGATAATTAGCTACTAGGATCAGAAATCATCATCTAAAACGCACCGATTTTGGCCTAAAACTAAACGGGGGTGGCCTAGGAAATGGCCTAAAACTGAACGGGGGTGGCCTGAAACGCACCGGAAATACTCTGAACGGCCGTAGCGTTGGGATACTCTACCACCTTAGGCAGGCACCGCCATCACACTGAGAAAAATTGGAAACATATAGTTGCAAGGATATCTTCCTACTAAAGTTCATACCTTTATCACTCCAGATCTCAAACCGGCCAAGCAAAATCGTGAAGAAGAAGGAGCAAAATCGATTCATCCAACTTTAAAGAAATCACTCAGCAGAATCATCAAATTCGTGAAGACGAAAAAGCCCCGACCACAGCTTACTAAACTTGGATGAAATCATGAAAAAAGTCTGAACTTGCATTGTTCGCAGTGAAGGATTTTACCAGATCCATTGTCAATTTGACCAGATCTTTCATTCTGAAAAATCTCTTTCATTCTGAAAAATCCTCTATCCAGGATAATAGATGCCTTCGAAAATGAAAGTTTTGGATGGTTTCACTCAAGTTGCAAAGAGATTTATTTAGACAAGACCTTAGTAAAGAGTGACTATACCACAAGGAGACGATTCTTTCCTCAATTTTCAATGAGTCACAGTTTTCTTCATTTCTATGTTGATAATCACATTTAGCACTAAGACAGGACCTAACATAACACATTGTTTACTCTTTCATTTGGAGTCTAAGTTGATGGGGAAGATTTAATCAAAATTACATGTTTTCAGGCCTGCCTTCTTGTAAAGTAAATATCTACACGTAATGACATGTCTGTCTTGCGTATCTAATTATTGTAATATTTAAGACAGATCGATTACCAAAATTGTTGCGGCAGGGTACATATGAACTATGAAGTGAGTTTCCAAAATATGACAAATCGGATAGAGACTAAGTGAGTGTTTGGGTCTCATTTTTTCCAAAAAATATTTTTTCTTAAAAAGTATTTTTATGAAAAAATATTTATTCTAAAAACAGTTTTTAAATAAACATGTTTGATTAAAAGCTATTTTATCAAATTAGATTTTACACTATATTTTTCGATATATTTCAACATATTGTGGCATAAAGTATTAAAGTCTAAAACATCTAGGCAATTTATTTGTCTTGAGCCCCAAAAGTGTTTCCCTCAAAGAAAAATAGTTTTTTAATTTGAAAAACAAGTTTTACCTAATTATCATAAAACTAGTTTTTGGAACCAAAAAGTGTTTTTTGGATGAAAAACTTTTTTTTTTAAATAGAGACCAAACACATTTATTTTTTCAAAAAATATTTTTTCACTAATAAACACTTTTTAGCAATAAATAAATAGGATCCAAACACTCCCTAAAAATTTACTTTTAGAGATGAATTTTGTGTTATGCCGTAAACTTGGTGCTAATCACAATACAATTGCGTCAATTCAAACTTTCAAAAAAAAATTATGCGTTCCCTCCTTATGAAGGGACATCACATTGTAGTATTTTGTAAAGTTTATAGATTGTTTTTTTAGTAAAGTAAAGTTTATAGATTGAAATGTCACTTCATAAAGGGGAACAACTACTAATTCATTTCATCACGTCTAAGACATTTACAAAAATGAGAAAAAAAATCCAAAAAAAAAAGGAGAAAATCACTACAATAAAAACAAACAAATAAATATATATAAATCTTATGGCACACGGCTATCGTCATACACAATTAAGGTGTGCGTCAGTAAAAGGGTAGCATGCGCTTAGCACAAAGCCACAAACTATAAGCTAGTTTTTATGCAAGATTGCTAGTGCAACTGCTTAAATGGGTCGCTTAATTTAGTTGCCACTTAGCCTAATTAATTAGTACTTGGTAAGTTTGTGGGTTCAGATTTCAGAAGCCACCAAAACCTTTAGAGTTTAGACCACTCACTTAAAATTAAGAAAAAAACATTGTGGGAGTCCTGTTCATAAATCCACATCCATGAAGTGAAATAAATTACAAAAACGTAATTTTAATGTATGTGGAACAGTATAAAATTCATCGTTTCTTTCCAGGAGAGCATGTTCTTTCGGTAATAAATAAACATCAAAATTCTACTATTCAACTATGTTATGGGAGCAAATATCCTCCATTCATACAGCCATGTCATCCCAAATCCTTCACAAGGGTCCACACATTTGCTATAAAAGCCCTCCCATACCTGCTTGTCACTCAATTGCTCCAAGTGTATATGTTCATTCAAAACACTTGATTATATTAAATTTCTTCAAATATGGCTAATTTGTTTATGGAAATTCTTGCAATAGAGCAAGAAATCAGAAACAAAGCTACTGTAGAAGTTTTATACAAAGCTTTAACTCGCGGCGACACAGAAAATGTCGCCAGCCTTCTAGCCAGTGATCTAGAGTGGTGGTTTCATGGACCACCACGTTGCGAACATATGATGCGAGTGCTAACTGGGCAAGCAAACAATGTGGAATTTAAGTTCGAACCTCGAAGTATCACGGCCATTGATGGGAGAGTGATTGTCGAAGGATGGGAAGGTGCTCAAGCTTATTGGGTCCATGTTTGGACACTGAAAGATGGTTTGATTACTCAATTTAGAGAGTATTTTAACACTTGGCTTACTGTGAGAGATTTGAGGTCTGATGCTGGGAGTAGTCAATCAATTTGGGAGGTGAAGGAAGAGATGCTTTGGCAAAGTGAACCTCGCGAGCACTTAACTAGATCTTTGCCTGGTCTCGTACTGGCAATTTGAGCTTTCTGTGAGCTGTGAGTTTTGCAAGTACTGGACCCTCATATGTTGCAACTTGCAAAGCATTTGAAAAAACAATGAATCATCATAAAAAATATGATTGATTTTATGACTTTGTTATCTAATTTGTGTTAAGTTATCTCTGAAATTGTACATAAAAATTGGATGTATCATGTATATATATTTCCCCAAAATGAACTATGATATGGCAGTCTGCAGGAACAAAATCTATGTGCAGACTGCAGAAACCGCAGAAGCAGTTAGTTACTAGGTTGTGTAGTTGTCCCTCATAAAAAGTTGACTCATCAACGAAATTTCGATAAGTCAAAATATGAAATTTAAACCAAACTTCCAAGACTCTTGGACAGATTCCGGTAAGTAACTGTTCGATTTTGGAATTCTGATAGTTCATTCGTTAATTCGACATTTTGAACAAAAAACGTACACCTCTATGGTTTCCCCTAGTGCCTTCGTGGAAAGTGAGCAGTGTGAACATGTAGCACTTTAAACATGTTGAAGGGTTCCAGGAAGCCTAGATATTTCAACTTGCTACTCCACCTCAATATGTACATCGTAGGACCCTTTGGTGAAATCACAATAGTGATGTCACAGATGAGGCACTTGTAATGGTCGTAAGTGGGGTATGTTAGAATACACAAATAAACCAAAGCAGTAAAGTATGAACGAAGGAAGAATGATGAAGAAACAAGGACGGCGATGGCGGGAATAACCAAGGCTGGATTAAGAACGTCCTTAAGGAAAGATTTAGCCCTTCCAATGGTGCGAGAAGGCAACGATGGCGTCTTCCTCACGATTTGATGGTTAACGATGGCGACTTTGCACTAATCGCAATTACCCTCTGAGCAAAGAATATAACTCTCTCTACGGGCCGAAGAAGAAAGAAAGAAAAGAAAAGGTTTGAGTTTTACGTTTCTCACGAGTTGAGTTTCGATCAAGTCTATTTTCTCTATGGACTCACAAATCCATTTTATAGAGGTTAGGAAAAGAGACCAACTCTAATAGAACACCTGAAACTTCTTTTCTTCAAGAAAAAGGCAAAACAAGTTTAGGCTATTGGTCAAACCACTACCCACAACAAGATAAGCCCCAAGCCCAAGCCCGAACCCTACCCGATGTGGTGGATAACCAATGTGGGACTATCTACTATGCACTAAAGTTAAAGCGAGAATACCATTTGTTCATCTCCTCCACTTTGCACACACACACACTAGTATTTAGAAATACACAAGAGATTCCAACAATCCCCACTATTTCAAAATACTAATAGTCCCCCACTATTTTGGAATAGGATATTACAAAAGAAATGGGTTAACGAAATGCGAGAGAATCGAAAAACAATGCATAAGATAATCGGTGCTTTACGGGCTTGAACCACCATAGGGTAACATGTCTTATAATACGTGAAAGTGGTGGATTAAAAATCTTTGAACCAACATTCCCTTGTAGTAAAATAGAGGACATGCACCCACATTGCTCTTTCATTATATGTCCGTTACTGCGGTGTTTTGGCTTTTTGGCCATACGCCTTTGTGTTATGTGAATGCTTTCTAGAAGTACTTGCACGAATACTCATAAGAACCGACCCATCTACATTCACGTGGAGTGGATATCCATCAAGTGTACATAGCGGTTAGAATACACTATCTCATAAAAATAATGGACTATGGATTCCATTAAGAGTAAAATAACTCGGCCTTTTCTCATTGCTATTCAAGTTATACAAAGTATACAATAATGCTATCTAGTCATAGGGTGGGGCGTCTCAAAGAAAGACAATAGCATACCGGGCGACGAGGTGACTTGTTTTTCCCTTTGAACCTAATTCATGGGATCTCCAATCACATAGGTGGGGTTGCCGTCGATTAAAGCCCTCTATCTAAGGCAAAAGTCCCATCCCCGACGGCGATAAACCACTTGCCTCCAAAGAAGTGGTGCGGTTAGACATGTGGCCAAACTAAGTCCAACCTAACATAATCTCTAGCAAATTGCTTGATTAAGTTATATCTCAACTTACAAGTATTCTTTTCCCATTGCACATAAGATAACATGTCTTAGCTATTGCAATGAGACAGGTTCAAAAGCATATACACATCGAGGTCAAGTAGAGCCAATGGGAAGATTTGCCAAGAGGTTGCTAACCCACTCGGCATCATCACATGCCTTTTCTAAAGGCGATTAGCTTGGATGATATCCAAGACACTCAATTTCCACCAAAGGTAAACACATAAACATTACTGGATCCAGTTTATAACATATTACCCTTCTAACAATGATGAAAATCTACTAAATATCAGTCCATAATCAATGGCTCTGCTATAGTACTTGGATAATCTAAGAATATACATCAAAGTTCCTTATAAGGACACAATGGGTTATCAGCTCAGTATGCCATTAATGTAGGCAATGTCATGTCTCACATACATTATCCATCAAGTACAATTGGCTACCATTGATATTGACATATTTAGTATGAGAAAACACAAGGAGATTATTTTTCATAAGATGGATATTTGCCACAAAAGGTGTTAACACATGCTTACTATCATAATACCCATACTTTTCAATGAAAAATATTTCTACTAAGTGTTATAACAACATAATGAGACCAACATGAGTTTTAATTCCTATATTCACCACCATTCAATTACGTAGTGCCGAAATTCCCCTATACCATCCGGCGGTCCTGGGTTTAAAGATGCGTTGTGGCCTTCAACCATATTCAAACGTCAACATCTTGACAACCTGAATATAGCGATTCTGAGAAATGAGTTTAACAACATAATAAACTATCATTTTCAATGGCGGTTTATGATGTGTTTCAAATAAAATTTCTCTGTCTCATACACATTCTCAATGCTAGCACTCATGATATTAAATCATCTAAACAAAGAGAGATTAACACATATGTCTTGCTTTGCTCTAAAAGAAAGTACACATTTTTATCAACAACGGTACTTTGACATCCATATGACACTAATATGTTGTTGAATTGCTCATGCCATTTATAGGCGCTTGAATCAACTCATACAAAGATTTAACTAAATTGTATACCTTCAGCTCATCACCTGGTACTACTTGGTATTGTAGTTCCGCACAACTACTCAACTTGAGTCTTTAGAATTCTGTAGAAGAAATTCTAGTTATATGAGCAAGGTTTCAAAATAGTATAAATCTTGTCTCTGATTGAAACCCCTTGGCTATTATTATTAGCATTGTATTTTGCAATACAACTATCACGTTTTAGTTTTCTCTTAAAGATCCAATTCAACCTATAGATCCTCCAATAAATCAAGAGTCCAGTTTAGAGGAGTTGTATCCTTCAAAAAGGACACTTCTCATAGACAGACAACTTCCTTATAGGTTAATGAATCTTCCTCAAGAAATATATAAACATCATCACCGTGAATGGTGGAAATACTCATTGATAGTCTTCCAAATTTCTTGTGCGAGAAATAATGGGATTATCTTATGTAGTTCATTATGAACATTCAACCACTCTATGCGATTTCTCGAAAGCACAACCTCAAATAAAATTAGCACATAAGACATTCAATAATAGTGTGGTATCTACAAAATTGTTATCACTCATGACAACTGAAAACAAACATCACTATTATGAGTTTCACCAATGAATATCTACTAGATAATTCTAGGTCTCAAAAAGACTTCTTTTAGATTCATTCACAATAGCCTTGGCAAGACACCCCCCACATTTTGAAGCATTTTTGGATAGGCCCAAGACCTTTCCATACTTTGTATTTCACTGTCTTTCCAATTATCTTGTGAGATGAACTATGGTAAAACAGTGTTATGCATATGGGTCACCACCCCCCACAGTTCAATAGTTACTCAACCTAATCAAACTTACATGCAAAACACATTATATCGCTACAAACACTAAAAGAAACAACAACAATAAAATGCACTCTTATGACAAGAATATATTTTACTCAAGTCTATGATTCTGGATCATATAAACATAGTCATATTATGTTCATGTTATCTATATGAAAGGAAATCCACAAAAGATTCTAATGAATCTTAAAGAATAGAAAAATCAGATGAAAAGGGTTTTACCCGAGATAATATCATTATCATCCTTCTTTTCATCATTCAACATTCCAACTATCATAGGGGAGACAATCCACGACTTGTACATCACCTTAGCTATTTATCCATAGTCATAGGAGGATAATGCCTAATAAGACAATCCACAAGCGTTACATCTCTTTGTCTAAAATAGTCACTGGAGGATATTGTCTAAGAAGACAATCCATAACCTTACATCTCCTTGACTAAATTAGGTTTAGGAGGATATAATTGTTTCCCATATTGTTTCCTCTCGTGAACAACGATACTCATTACTTAATAATATATGACATGGTTAAACTTCATGTCAATGTTAAATAATGCATTCATGCCAAACATGGTAAATATCATATCATAGGTTCAGGAAAAGTAAACTTTAACTGTACCCCTCACAACAAAAAGTATACGATATTTAAGCAAATCTAGCCAATTTGAATATGCAAAACAACTGAGGACTTCACCTCCTCTTTTTACATGAGCTCAAGCAAGATAGGATACCCTATTAACAAGACCTCAAGTACTACCACAACATCTAATGGCTCAACCCATTAATGTCTTCAACTAGAAAAATTTACCAATAAACTATTATCAAGTTTAAAGTAAATCCATCCACGATGATTAATATCCAAAACTAGCATGCTACACAACTTTAACATATGCTATATTGGATATATGCTACAAGTTACTTCATCTAACATGTATTTTCACAACAGTACAATTATACCCATCGTCTAACAATACGTTCACTCAATAAAGGTAAGCAATTTATGCATTGAATACATTATAATTACTATCCAAGATTTGAGA
The DNA here is from genome assembly GCF_015680905.1 of Coptis chinensis. Lineage (NCBI taxonomy): Eukaryota > Viridiplantae > Streptophyta > Magnoliopsida > Ranunculales > Ranunculaceae > Coptis > Coptis chinensis. Next base: position 92,947,783 of record NC_141462.1, read on the forward strand.
GTGGTTGATATTAGCTATCTTAAGGTCACTCTTAGACCATCTACATACATCTACATATGTACAAAGAAAATAATATCAAACTACTTCTAGTCAAACCAATTAATATCTTAGTGATAAACACGTATAATTTGTTGACTAGGTTATTAAAGAAGTTTAAGCTTAGGGATTTTCCTCCTAAGAAAAACTAGCATGCAACTCAAGGCAAGAATATCACAATATAATCAAACCAAAAGAATTGCAATGAGTGAAAGAATACGATACCTAACCGATTGAAAAATCGGATTACCATATTTTCCTCCTTCTAGAAAAAACAGTTCAAAAGAACTGTAATTCTGAACCAGCTCAGGACGAATTGGGTATCAAGCCTTATACCACTGGAAAGCTCTTTGAATCAGCTATCCAACACAAGAAGCGGATTGCAAAACCGAGCTCTGAGCTGAAAGTTATAGCAGTTTCCGTAACGAGTGACGCAGCTGTCAAAAAGACGAACTTTGACGTTTTTCTTGATAGAAATCTCATATTTGACTACCACAAACGTAGGAGAAAGGTCTACAACCATATAGGGTTTGATAAACCACAAAAGATCAATAAATATTCAATCTTTAATTGGTTTCCCTACCAAAAACGAAATTATTAGAAAATTTCTAAAGTCATAACCCAATAACACAAACAATAACTCAAAGTAAAAGACTTATCTTTTGATTGTCATTATTAAAAGCTTCTCCTTTGTTCTACTACAAAAATCTTTCCTTAAGATTGTTAGAATAGTTGTATAAACACAAAGAACTAAAGTAGAAACCGAAGAACGATAACAATGAAGAAACAAGGACGATGAATCGGAATAACCAAGGCGCTGATTAGGTCACGTCCTTAAGGAAAGATTTAAGCCCCTTCCAATGGTGCGAGAAAGCAACAGCGATGGCGTCTTCCTCCACAGGATTCAATGGTTAACAAGAGGCGACTTTGCACTAGAACGACTACCCTCTGAAACGATGAATATAACTCTCTCCGCGACGGAAGAAGAGAAGAAGAAAAAAAAGGACCGGTTTGAGTTTTACGTTTTCCTCGAGTTGAGTTTCGATCAAGTCTATTTTCTCTATGGACTCACAAATCCTATTTATAGAGGTTAGGAGAAAGAGAGACCAACTCCTAATAGAACAACTTTGAAACTTCTTTGCTCAAGAAAAAGGCAAAACAAGTTTAGGCTATTGGTCAAACCACTACCCACAACAGTAAGCCCAAGCCCAAGCCCGAACCCTACCCGATGTGGTGGATAACCAATGTGGGACTATCTACTATGCACTAAAGTGGCGAGAATACCATTTGTTCATCTCCTCCACTTTGCACACACACACTAGTATTTAGAAATACACAAGAGATTCCAACAGGGTATAGCCATGATCACCAGTTCCAAAGCCGTCGAAAAGGAGGGCATAACCCGTCAGGGTCGTCAGGTCCTGAGGCGCCTTTCTAAATTGAGATGAGCATAGCTAATGTTATTAATTGGAAGTTATGTGTTTAGAAAGTTTGAGTTGGTACTAAATTAGGAAAACATGTTGGTATTAGGAATTCAAGTTAAATTCGAGTTTGGTTAATAATACAAGTTTGTAGGAATTAGGAAGTCTATATATAAACGAATGAAATTATAAGAGTCATCTTCAGCAAGATTATATTTAAGTACGTTTCGTTTATCAAAAGTTCAGTAGATGATTTAATACATAATATTAAGTTCATTGGTGATTCTTGTTTGTCTTCTGGTCACATTGTTCAATCTGTATAAACGTGCGTGATAAATCGGATATCTTCAAAGACATGGATGAAGATGACCAATTCGATTCAATGTCAACCGATGAGATCGTCACGAGTTTTGGCCTTTTCGACACAGAGATTCGATCCTTAAACGATGAATTGCGAAGAACGCAACTAGAGATAGATTCACTAAAGCAGAACACGATACAGAATCAAGAGACGATTAAGTTGTACAAGCAGCCTCCTTACTTAGTTAGTAACGTTCTTGAGATTTTGGATTTGGGTCCTGAAGATGAGGCTGAAGACGATGGTGCTATTGTCAATCTGGATTCACAAAGGAACGGAAAATCTGTTGTAATGAAAACATCTACACATCAAAATATCTTCCTACCTGTTGCTGGGCTTGTTGACCCTGATGAACTAAAACCTGGTGATTTGGTTGGGGTAAACAAAGATAGTTACTTGATCTTAGAACCACTTCCATCGGAATATGACTCTCGTGTGAAGGCTATGGAAGTTGATGAAAAGCCAACTGAAGATTACAGTGACATTGGAGGTTTGGAGAAGCAGATACAAGAACTTGTTGAGGCCATTGTTCTTCCAATGACACACAAAGAGAGGTTTCAGAAACTAGGAGTTCGCCCACCCAAGGGAGTTCTCTTGTATGGACCTCCTGGTACTGGCAAGACACTAATGGCTCGTGCATGTGCAGCACAGACTAATGCAACTTTTATGAAACTGGCAGGTCCACAACTTGTGCAGATGTATAGTGGAGATGGAGCAAAGCTTGTCCGCGGTGCATTTCAGCTTGCAAAAGAGAAAGCTCCTTGTATTATTTTCATAGACGAAATTGATGCAATTGGCACAAAACGATTTGATAGTGATACGAATGGGGATAGGGAAGTGCAGAGGACAATGTTGGAGCTATTAAATCAGCTTGATGGCTTTGGAAGTGATGACCGAATAAAAATAATAGCAGCAACAAATCGACCTGATATTTTGGATCCCGCCCTCATGCGTTCGGGTCGTCTGGATCGCAAAATTGAGTTCCCTCATCCATCTGAAGAAGGAAGAGCTCGAATTCTTCAGATTCATTCAAGAAAAATGAATGTACACCCCAACGTAAATTTTGAAGAACTAGCACGCTCGACAGATGACTTTAATGGTGCCCAGCTGAAAGCTGTATGTGTTGAAGCTGGCATGCTTGCACTTCGTAGAGATGCAGATGAGGTGATTCATGAAGATTTCAATGAAGGTATTGTTCAAGTCCAGGGGAAGAAAAAAGCCAGCTTAAATTACTACGCATAGAGCCTACATGTCTTAATTTTTTTCATATACAAAATTGTATTGCGCTGAGTAATTGGTTATTGTTGGGGATGTTTAAAGTCATTTTAGTGTCTTGAGAACCTCGCTACGTGCTTTATACTGGTTCCTTTACTTGGTTAAGATTTTATCTACGGTCTACCCTTGTTGTGTTCTCTGTTAATCTGTTTCGCACTATTTCATATTACAACCAAACACATCAAATCATCAATTAATTAATCATCTATGTGACATATAGTAGTAGCGCATGGTTGATACTTGATAGTACCATCACAATCTTGCTTTGCTGATAGTTTGTTAAAAAGCTATAGACATTCTCTTCTTCTCATCCCTCGTCATTACTGTCATTAGAAACTGGATAAGCGGATATATTCCTCTAATTGCTCAACTCTAAAGTTTGGTTGCTATATTCCGCACACATAATTAAAGCAAAATTCTCTCACAAAATACTAGATTCCAGTCAAGTGTGTAAATAAACAATATAATCGTATATAAGATAGGCAAATGTTCTCAGTTCGATTCCTTTAACAAAAACTCAAATTTTCTCCAATCCACCAAACAAGTCCTATGTGGCCTAAATAATTGTTAGTCATTACTTTGCATTTAACAAGCAGCGATTAAATATCTAGTTACTTACAAGCACATTTGTTCAATTCCCAGCCTTCGGGCTTGCTTGTTACTACATATATGGTTAAGAGTTAAGACTACCCACCTCAGTGGGGCTTACCAAATTAGGAGCATCTTTAAGTGGTAGCATCAACTGTCCATTTACTACCACCATTCGAAATTTCGTGAGAATCTTCTGTAGGTGGACTCAAACGTGATAGTATCAACTGTCTATTTGCATCCAAATTTGCAATTTCGTTTGCAGATACAGCGCGACAGTGGGAGTGTCGCGTGGGATTTTCTCTTAAGAAATCATTGCCATTTTAGAACATTTTTAGGAGAGAAACCAAGAAAATACCAAATTTTTTAATCAAAAAAACATCAACCAACTTAAGAGAAACATCAAATATTCGACATCAAATTACGTGGTTTTGGATAAACCACGCCATATAGCCCACGCGGCTTTCTCAAAACCGCGCCACTGAAGCCTATCTTAAAAGCCTAAGCCCACAGGTGGAAAACCGTGCGATTTGTTGCACATCAACTTTCTTCTTTCTTCTCTTTCCAAATCTCTCGCGCGGTTTTTGCAAAATCGCGCCATAGAAGCCCACTGTCTAGCCTAAGCCCATGCGGTTGTTCAAAAAACCGCACGATTTAAAAAACGTGAGAAAGATTTGATACAACACCAAACCAAACACCAATTTTTGGCCAATTCGATGTTTGGTTTAGTGTTTTCATCAACATGTGTATCTTCTAAAGATGAAAAAACACCAAACAAATGATGCTAGGATACTATCTCACTTAAAGACGCTCTTAGACAAAAGAAATTTTTTATAATTAAAAAATAACTTGGAATCCACTTTTAACAAAAAATAAATTTAAAATATTTTTAAAAAAATTGGGTCCCATTTTTAACTAGATTTGTTTGCTACCACCTAGAGTTGGTCGGTTTGTGAACAAGCATTCACATACTTGTTTAAAAAATTGACAGTTGATGCTATCACCAGGTGCTAGTGGTGGAAGCATCAAGTGTCAAGTTTGAGGCAAGAATCCACAAACAATGACCAACTCTAGGTAGAAAAAAACACAGTCGCAAATTTGGAGTAGAATCTACCATATACGACATTGGTAATGGTGTGCGACAGTGGAAATGTTGCGCAACATTACCATGCACTGTTTGGAGTAGTAACAAGTTTTCTCAAATAATTCCAACAAATTTGGAGTAAGACCTACCACACGCGACATTGTCACTGCCTCCCCACATCCGAAACAGTAAATTTGACTCTACAAATGCGGTTATACACTTAATGCAGCTATGAATGCTTCCACCTAGTGTTGGAGTCAGGCCAGTTCTACCCTATAAAGAAAAATAAGCGGCGCTTAACTACAATCCTAAGTCTATTATTGTTTTATTTATTGTGAAAAAAAAGGTCACTATTTGTTTTTTATTTATTTTAATCGGTTAGATAAACGGTTTTACATTGAAAAATTGGAAATTAGAAAGTTGCATTAAACCCCTTCGTTTCTTAGCATTTTCGCCTTCTCCAATAAATAAACAGGCACCGCTCCATAACTAATTAATTAAACTTCTTCAACACCCTATGACAATTTATCAAATTGAAACCAACACTTCAATATTATTTATATCATTCTTTTGCCTTATTTGATTTTTCTATATTGTTTAATTTAGTGTAGAATCTCTTTCTCTCTCGTGTAATTCTTTGTTAAATAAATCTATTGAAATTTCAAGTTTGTGACATTGTTGTTTGACCATGATCTGCTACGATGTTATAGGTATAGGATATTTTTTTATTCTTCCACTCTTTCTCATGTATTTATGGTGTTTTATCTTAGATCTCTCTGTATGTGAGGATCTCCCTCACAACACTCCTATGTTTCTACTTCACTTTGTATTTCTGTTTTTTTTATCAATAAAATTCAATTAAAAAAAAAAATTGTGGAGAGACTATTCAAGAAAGAATAAAGAAAATGTTATGATCAATTTTGACAATAATTGTTATCTTCTAAATTTTTTGTTATATAAAAAAAATGTTTGAGGGGGGAGACTATTCAAGAAAAAAAAATGTTAGGATCACTTTTTACAATAATTGTTATCTTCTAAATTTTTTGTTATAAAAAAAAATGTTTGTGGAAGAGACTATTCAAGAAAGAAAAAAAAAATGTTAGGATCAATTTTTACAATAATTGTTATCTTCTAAATTTTTTGTTATAAAAAAAAATGTTTGTGGGGGCGACTATTCAAGAAAGAAAAAAGAAAATATTTGGATCAATTTTTACAATAATTGTTATCTTCTAAATTTTTTGTTAAATAAACTAAGCGTTTGTATTCATATGAAATAACGTAAACAAATCATATCGATTTATAAGATGTAACAATTTTATTAGGACTTTGCTTAGGGCCCCTGATTGCCTTGAGCAGCCCTGGTTGGAATCCACTAAAATTCTGAATGGTGGAGGCAAATATACACTTGATGCCTCCACCTAGATATGCTCTAAGGTAGCTTCTTACTTAAACATCAAAAAAAGGTTTGGCATATAGGCTAATAAGTTGATTCAAATTTCGTATTTATATATATATTTGTGATTAGTATAGGGTTTTTGATAGGTGGATATAACAATCAGAATGCTGCTGTGGAATAAAACCATGATGCTGAGCATAGCGAATTTGGATCAACTATTCAGATAAACTTCTTTTGTGAGCTCAATTATGCCTTTCAGATTGTTTAACTTGGCCTTCAGAATTAACGTATCAATCTCGGATTCCTCTATAAGCACAAATAGAAAGGACAGATTTTTATGTATAATAGTCAAAGAAACCACACAAGTATTCCTCCAGATTAAAAATACTGTGAAGAAAAAAAAGTTGTGATCTTTTCAGAAAATAGCCCGCATTACAACACAAAGAACATTTTCCTTTTTGTTGGTGTCAATATAAAATCTTTTGCTCCAACAAAAAGAACACTACTTTGAAGCAACCAAAAGTCCTGTTTTAGACTATAAAATTAATACTGTTGTCTTAGCCAAAAAAAAAGTCCTGTTTTAGACATTCTTGCAAATTGCAACAGCAAAAAGAACATAATATATATGTGACTTCGCTCCCAAATTGAGACTTTGGGAGCAACACTTCTTCTTCCTATTTCCGCATTCGCCATATACAGTAGGAAGAATGTGCTTATTCCCAAATTTTGAATTATTATTGTTGTTATAATCAAGAACTGGGTGCTGGATCTTATCCTCAATTTCTTGTGGGCTTATTACCACATAAGCAAGTAATTTGGAAGAACCTGGATTATTATATGCATAGATAAGACAGTGCATTATTAGATATTACATAAGACAAAACTTCTACTCCCTGGAGCTGAATTCAGCCTATGTCACCTCTTCTTTTCCAAACGACTGTTTTGTGTTGCCAGGTTCTGATCTCATACAATAGTAAACCAGAGGGAGTATTTTTTAATTTATTTTTTTAAAACGGAACTAGAAGGAATAGAGTGGTTGAAACAAACAAAGAAAAAAAGAGAGACCCTAATTTTCCTATCTAGGAGGGATTCTAATTGGCTTATCTAGTAGAAAGTAATACTAGTTAATCCAAGAAAAAAACTTTAGTTCAAACTTCAAAATATTTTTTCCAATGGAAAGAGCATCATCAAAGCATTTGCATACCAAATTTGGACCTATATCAACATTTGAAACCATCAAAAAGTGTAATTGCTATCTTAAGTTTCACCTTGTTGTCCATTTTATTTTTTCCATTTTATAAATGGGACAGAAAAACTTGTGTCATCCAAAGTTTTGTTTTCCTTTTTAAAATGATTTTTGTAAAATTCTAAAAATTATGGGATAGTAAAATTTGTCCCATCTCAATCATTGTTAAATTTCACATAAATTTTGTTTGGATTCTGACAATTGCTAGGATTTGGAAATGACCTTGACAATGGCGTTGGAGACACAAATTACCAAATTTTTGGCTACCTATCACATTGGGAATCAAATCTACAAATGCATTGATGATTCTCTAAGTAGTCGAAGTACTATACTACAACCCAAAATTAATCTAGAGAATTGCCATGGTAGAAATTCGCAGCTAATTTGTAACTTCCATAACACGATAAAATACAAAAGTCAAGATTAGGGATGTCACAAGATTATGTGTGAGCTCATATTCAATACACGGGACTTTTGTGTGTGTTTTTGATGAGAGGGACTTTTGTGTTTGAATGCGTAACGTAGATGCTCATTGGGAGTCATTGGTTTTGCTTGTTAGGAAAAAAAAACAGGCTGTGGTTGGGGAATACTTGGTGGGTCTGTGGATTGGCTCCCATTTTTTTCTGGGTTAAGTATGACAAAATATTATTCAAAACTTGCCTCCATAACTAATCTCTACTTTACTTCTATTAGCGATTTAATCTATATTGGCTCTACAAATACCAATTGTAACACGGCAGTGGCTAGAAAAACGTGGTGTTTAATTGATTTTTGCTCACTAGATTACCATAGATCAAATAGGCAATTAAAAATTGAACAACTAACTTTCTGAGACAAACATAGGACAAGATTTTATTTTATAATCAAGATAGCAAACAACACGTTGAGTAACACAAAATAACCATGGACACCACATCATAACTACCAACCTCAAAACCAAACCTAACACAAAACAAACTCCGAAACGGCTAGATTAGACCACCAGTAAAGTGGAACTTAGAAACACAAACCAAACAAGACTCCTACATCTTCGCAGTTCACTTTGACCCAGCCAAAAAAAAATTCACAGTTCACTTCACACACGCAATCTTGAGTCTCGGCTGTCTCGACCCTTTATTCTTGAAGTGAAGTTATGCAGTTGCTCTTACTATATTGCAAGAACAAGACCTGGCACAGACTCCCCAGAAAGCTTACTCTGCCAATGCACTGATGATGATGATGATGATGATGATGATGATGATTGTTGATTACAATCCTCGAAACGAGCAACGGTAAGAGATGTATTAAAATACTCCCTAATTTGTATAATCACCCCATTACTTACTGTCCAAGCATGTACCCAAGAAACTGAACCGCTATGATCACACCCTTCAGCTAAAACAGTGGACCCAAAGGAAGTAATTCTACTAGTAGGCTCAAATGCAAAAGATTGATTGGTATTAGACCCAGTCAATAAATTGATCATATGCTGTTGATGACAAGGTGGGCCATGAAACCAATATTCGATATCAGGTAAAAGTAGTCGATGAACGGTATCGACGTCTCGAACGCTTAGCGCATGGTATAGGCGCAGTACAAGCCTTATATTGGATTGCTCCCCCTCCAGTATTTCCTGTGAGTTAGCCAGTTCTAGCAAAAAAAGTGCTTATTGAAAGTAAGTCAGAAAATTTATAAGTTGATAGGTAGAATATGAGAAGATGAGATGAAGATGTTGTGGGGGGTTTTATATAGAGAATTTTGTCAAGTTGGTGGTCCATGACAATTTGAAGTCAAGTTAACTTAAATTGACCACACTTTGGGGTTGGCCGTTTGGGTTCCTCATTAAATTGTAACACTTCCAAATTACAAACAATTGTCCTGTCAGCTTTGGAATCAAATCTGTACTTAGACAATTACTATACTTTTTTCTGAATCCATACGAGTATAGGCCTTTGTCCAATTCCAAATTAAGCTGGATAATTACATTTTTCAATTCGAATTAAACGAGGTATGATCATTTCCATGGCAGCGATATAATCCCCACAACCTAATTTTATGACCTTTGGTAATATAAGCTCCAGCGAAATTGGACACAGAAAAAAAAAAAAGTAATGCCAAATGAGCCAAACAAACGTTCAAGAAATGCACATCCATTGCAAGTTGCCCATATTTAGCTTGGGTCAGTCCTTGGCACAACTTTGGTTGGAATAGTGCTTTAATAAGTATTTACACCAAAATAGTTCAGAGCGTTTTTTCTTTATCAACATTCAATAGTTAGTAGCTGTTATTTAAGGGGCAACAGCATATGATAGGCATAAACATTTAGATGCTACTGGTGATTGTTTCTTTAAGACAGAATATATGCACATGAAATATACCTATCAATTTGTATGCACATATCTGAGTGTATTGAAAGTTTTATACTTCGGCATATGATAAAAACCTTTAAGTGGCCCTTAGTCAATCTGATAAGTTTTTCTCCGTATAGAACTTTGATAACTTGTTCCAAATATTTTTATGTTTCTACTTTCTACTGTTTCTAGTTATATTCCAACTGAAAATGCAATCCCACTAAGTTTTTTTCACCAAGTTATTAATTGAAAGATGTGCAAAACCAACTATCTCCACTTCCATTTTTGATGCACCGACTTTTCTTTCACACTCAATTTAAAGTCACGTCTTGGTGATTGTGTTAGCTATTAATCTTGTCAGTTTCTTAAACATACTTTTACGTGTCTTCTTCGTGTTGCTTGTCTCGTCTCTTTCATTCGACATCAGCATTGTCCATTTGAGAAAACGACGTGCACTTCTCCGAACTGGTGGAAAGTAAAATGTGGAAGTTGCTGGACTTTAAGCTCGCCCCATGCACCCCCTCTTCTTGATTTCTCAATGTTCTTATTTCTCAACTTTTTAATGCTTTCTTCGATTCATAATATTGATATATCCATAAAGAATAAAGATTCACAATCAGTGTTTAAAGAATAAACTTGGGAAGAAAAGAATGTCTTCTATGTTCGTTCTTCAGCTGTATTGTTTGAGAAACAATGCGATATACATGAAGTAAACAAGGAAACTATGGTTTTGATCAGATGATTGCACTAATTCACTATAAAGAGACTGACACAGTAAGTCTTACCCACAACAAATAGGCATTCAGGAGAAGAGAGTGAATTTGTCCCAACCATTTTTGGGCACATAAACAGTTTTTCCGGACAGAATAAACAGTTTTTTCGGGCACCAACTCCACTAATCAGCACTTGCTGTCTTGTGGACAGCAAATAGTAGTCTGTCCACAAAGTTATTCTGGGAAGAGAGCGCAATTTGTGCACAAACAGCAGTTTCTCTTGGTCCAAACCATTTTCGGGCACAAACTAGTTTTCTCGGGCACCAACTCCACCAATCAGCATTTGCTGTCCTGTGGACAGTAAAATAGTAGCCTGTCCACATAATTATTCTGGGAAGAGAGCTGATTTGTGGACAGGCTTGATCTGGGAAGGAGAAATATACCTATCAAGACCTAATACACCACCTAATCTAACTCAGTGCAAGCAACATTATCGGGTAAAAAAAACTCAGTGCAAGCAAAAAGAAGCCTCCACCAATCCAGCAGTATAATTTTCCATATACCAATCAATCCTTACGTCGTCGCCGCCATAATAATTTAAACAAAATAATCTTCTTACTTAATTAGAGTGAAATTTTGTCTGGTTTCTGAATCTATACTTAATTCTATTTGTCGTAAGCTGACTCAGTCCTCAACTCCTCATATCTCAACAATATCATATTATGACTAAGGACACTAACAGCTAGCCCAGGAAACAATACAGTGATTCTCTGCCAGAAAATATTTCCAGTTAGTATCATAGTATCATTGAAGAATCAAGCGTTAGAATCCACAGTTTCTGCAATATATGTTGCTTATTTGAAACCTCAGCAGATCATTTCCATTGGCAAAAGATTTCTCAAATAAAGTAGTTTTATACTTTTATTACACATTTACACCACATTCAACAATTCGTGTCGTTCTGTTGTTTCCATGAGGCTGACAAACCAAAAAAACATACTGCTAAACTATAATCTTAGATAAAGTCTGTTCAGCAGGCAATTTTGCACGACCATACCCACCTAACATAATCTCTCTGAAGGCATAATGAATATAATAAACAAGATTTTTCAGTGTTGGTACGCAGATAACTTTGATGGTATAACATTCCTGCAAAATCTGTCCAGCGATGTCAGGAGTAAGCTTTTATCCTTCCGGACTTACTATGTAACATGACGTAATAGTACCACAACAATACATTCTTCTACAACATGCATAAAATGATCTTTTTCAGATTGTCGAAAAAAACGTCATTTTAAGTTTCTCTACATAGATCATCGAGATTCTCATCAAGCTCCGTAGCTCAATTGGTTTGTTAGTGCCTCATCCACCCAGTCCAATGTCATCTCATCAGGAATAGTGCACTAGAAAGTGCCAAACTGCCAATTACACAAAAAGGGAACTTGACACCATTATACAACAAGGTGAAGATTCATACTTTCTAATACAGGTCGTATGGAATTTGGACGAATTATCAGAGATGATACTGGCATACTTATTCACGTGTTCTCGCAAAGCTATACCAGAGTGGCTATATTGAAATGGATCAAAGAAGGGCTTGGTGGAAGTCTAAGAGTTGGGATAGCATAAGATTCCTATGCAGTTATCGATGTGCCATTCTTTTTAAGCATCTAGAAAATATAATTTGAAACGGATGCTCAGACTTTTCCTGTTGTGAGTCCTTCAGGCAGCCAATGCATACTGGGTGGAGTGCTCCATAAATGTCAGATCAGAGAGCGGGGAGGGGGGAGACAACTTCAGGCTCGCTAATTACAACACTGAGATTGTGGGATATGTGAATTTCCTTGTCATGTTCCTTTTTCGTAATTCCAGTCCTTTTTCTCTGTTTTTGATACAACGACTAGGTTATTATACAACTTCCTCCAAAATCAAACTTCTATCCTGTTCCAGGAAACACCCAACCCACCACTCATGAAAACGCCATAAATATCAAACTTAAAATGGTTGGTATCTTAGTTTCTTGTTCTATCTAAATCTCCTAGAGTCAGCTCATAATCATTCACACCCTTAGTTATACATTAAAGTGATAACCCCAACTTCTGTTAGTTATAGGATTTGACAGAACCTGTTCTGATTTTCATCAACTAAAGTATCAGACATTACGCCTGGGTTTATTTCCCGGTAAATATGTAAACATCTCCAAATTTTAACTAAAACTTCGTAGGTTATGAGTAGAGTTGTAGAGGACTTCGTAGGTGTTTTGACAACCAAAATCCTACCAAAGAGTGATGTAAATTTGGCGAAAATGTTGCTCTCATTTCAAAAACCGCAAGAATATCAATAAAAAATTTGCATCCTTTTTTGGTAGGATTTTGATGGTGGAAATACCTACCCAGTCCTGATCCTCCGCTCATACCTTGTTTTAGTTAAAAAAACAAACCACCTGGAAAAGTTTACATATTTGAAGGGAAAAGAAGAACGTAAAGGTGAATTCACTGGCTTGAGAAAGCGCTTAAGTATTAGACCCAGTGACCCACCAGGCCCTCAATGATGATCATAAGGCTAATCCCCTGGTAATTTCAGTATGGTTATTCACATATTTTCGATAAGAGTATCTCTACCCTCCAGGAATTGTAAAAATAAAAAATGGCACCTCAATGAACTAAAGTTGGTTACTATGAGCCTCCAGAAAAGGCTTCTCCAAATGAAAAACTGAAATTTGATAAACAACAAGGAAACAGTTTCACCGAAAGGAGAGTGATTCAGAAAATAAGAAAAGCTAAACACTGATGACAAATGTGCTTAAACTCATAATTCGGATGATTGACACTCTCCAATACAACCATTAGGGTTATGGGCTCAAGAACCCTTGCAGGGGGGAACAACTTAACAAATATATTAACTAACACCCATAATTTGATAGGATACATAGGCCATACATTTACTTATTGGACAAGTCCCAAAGGCAAGTGATGAATCCTTGTCTCGGTGCATAAACCAAACACGACTTCAAAGACATTGCCCTAAACGAAGATCTTTCAAGAGTCATAGATGTGTGCCTATCTAAAGCAATTATGGGTTTAGACTTTAGACCACATGTAAGCTTAAGCTCAGACACTATGTATCACTTCTGATTCGTAACTTTGTAAGGGACAGGCGTGCCTTCGTGTCCCATGCTACTAGGACCTGGATCTTCACATCAAATCAAGTCAGGCTTTTGTTGATCCTTCTGTATAAAACTAGATTATGACGCAAACACCTACTAGGCTTCGCCCAACTTAATTTTTACCACCTTTGATCCTACAGAATCTCTTGAAAATCCTGGTTCCAGAAAGGCCATTCTCTACCCTCATTAATTAGAACTACCTGAATCACAAATAATAAACACAACGGAATCCGCACAGGGTGAATGTTCAGCACTTCATCTACACTAAAGTAAAGGAGCAAACCTATACAAAGTGAGTCTTGACCTCTCAGTAACCTACTTCTAAATTTAAATTACATTTGTCTCCACCAGTCACCAAATTCATTCTCACCATTAGTTGGATGTGGGACACCGCTTTGTCTATCACTAAAGCAAAGGAGTTAAACTTCTAGAAACCGAATGTCAAAAATAGGTAGACAATAGTACCCATTATTTCACACAATAGTGGCGTAATAAACAAATTCAACACACATGTCCTTAGTTATTTTTAATAATTAATCCTCCCTTTCCCCATCCCATCTAATTACATCCCAACGTTTCTCTAAATTCAGTAAAAACGAAGTGAATGTGTCTTATATTTTCTCCAAAACTTTCTATCACTTGTTGCACAATCAATCTTAAGTACAGAAACATAACTTTAAAGAACTGTCTTTTATCTTATCAGGAAGCATGAAGATGTAAGGACAAAGGTAAACATTCAAACAGGCTGATAGAATTAAGAAAAAAATTAGAATATGGAGAAATGAAAAGACCACCACAAACCTAAGTTTTAATGCTCACAGAAAGTATAGAAGCCTTATAAGACATCGAGTTTTCAGATCGTTGTTCATTCCTCCAATTTCTCTACAACTGAATATACTTATGGTCTATGAAAAATCAAGTTTATATCATCGCATGAAGGAAAATTACTCTTACAGAATACTACAGACAAGAAGATAGTGTATGATAGCACAAAACTACATTATAAGGAGCCGTGCAAGAACTTACAAGCATGTATGGTTACCAGCTCCCCGCACATAACAGCTTATATTCAAATGGACGCTGTCTACACATCTTCTCTTTGTATCAAAGATGGAGTAGGAGGTGTTAAAACGCTGTTGTTACCTCTCACAGAAGACTCTTCCATCACTATGGGTAAATGCCTGTCAGGACTGTCATAGCCTTTTGAAAACCGGCTAGGACTGGGAGAGTTTATCATGCCTGGCCTCGATGGGCTAGAACCTGCCCGATGTGGTGAACCCTGGCTCAGTCTCGACTGACGTGACCCATCTTCACGTGGCAATGGAGACAATTCAGGTTGCTGAGGCTCATTCCCATTTTTAATGCAAAACTTCTCTTCTACAATATCATAAAAATCCCCAGTCCGCACCTCCTGAGCAAGCGAACACCAACAACAAAAAAGCCACTGTGCACAATCAGTCACGGCCGGGCTACCACAGCAAAGGTTATTCGGAGGTAAATTGTATCTCTTTCTCATCTGGATCCTCCAGAAGCCCCCATAGAGTAAACCAAAGACGCAAAGCACTACTCCTGTCAATCCCAGAGCCTCCCTGACAACCTCATTGTCGATATTGACAGCAGCCAAGTTGAAGATCCAGAAAGGAGCCAAACAAAACAGAAGAAAAGTCGCAATGTGAACGTACATATTCCCAAAACCAAGTCTTTCCATATTCCAACCAAAGACACAGAAACTACAGAAAAGCGAGAGATATGACAGACAAATATCATCCCATATATCAAACAATCCCCCCTTCCATCTGGGTCTCTCCTCAATGACTTTTTGATCATTTCGTAACGAAAACGAGAATCTCTTCTCTAGGGACATCAGCTTCTGGTAGCTAGTTCTGTTAGCATCAACAATAGGAAGGTGATCTTGTGCTTCATGATCAGCTTCAGACTCGTAGTCCTTCCCCAGTGGACTCAAAGTAGTGTACACTAAGGCAGCTACTGCAGATCCAATTGCAAAAGCTACGCAAAGACCAACTCCAACTGCAGGCCGTACAGATCTCTTGTATCCCAAGTTAAGTCCACATAATGCATACTGAGCAAAACAGTTCAGATGGAGTAGAGCCACGACAACCATCATGTGAGCCCATTCGTGGGGTTTATACGTACCATTCTTGCAGTAAATCTTTCTGAGTTTAGTAATGTCCTCTGTCTTCCATCTACATAAAAGAACAAGGTGATAAAACCTTTGAGGATGTTGGTACAGGCACATAAGAGTAAACAAAGCATTCAGGATTTGATTATTGACTTCAAACCATGCATTCCTGTGGGATTTCTTTGGTATTGCGTGGTTTAACATGCCTATCATGACCATGAACAGTATGGCACCCGAGACAGCAACGCAAATGATCCAAACAAAAAGGGCCATGTTCATAGGGTTCTTGATCCATTCTTTGCTCATTTTCCACAGTGCATCCCAATCAATTCTACGAACAAAGGGTAAATGGAAATGTTTACGAAATCTGTGGCTTGGAGAAGAAGGAACTGAACGTGAAATCTTGTCTCTGTCCCCCACAAACTGCCGGAACTTAGCGGATGGTGAAGATAAACTATGCCGAGACGACTCAAGTTTCAAGAAACCCACTCTGCCAGCCATCCCCGTAACGGACTCCATGAAACCCTTTTTTGTGTTTTCATGGCCTAATAGTCCCCTTTTAGATGTTGAAATGTGAAGAGGAATTCGACTCTTGACTTTACAACCATTCGTGGAACTCAAATTTGATATTGAATTTTCACTTACTTCCTCCACACCTTCTCCATTAGCAGTCGAAACCATTGCAAACGTATATTTTAAGCTTTTTCAAGCCTGCTAAACGTTGGAAAATAAAAACCAAATCCTGGAACTCATAAGACGAACCACATTTGATTATTCTTTGGTACAGCTAAAGATCTCAGTATAGCATACAGAAACCGTACGTGAGTTTTCAGCACATCATTATCCAGCAACCCAAGTTTTGCAGTGTGGCAATAAGGCTAGATGACTTTCAGCAGAAACTCATAGACACTGCAAAACTTATTGTGAAAACAGAAACCTGACTTCTCGATCAGCGTCAGAGATGCCAAAGACCTTGTCAAAACAACTAATAAGAAAAGTTTGAATCAGTGATTCTGCCATCTCCATCTGAAAATATATTGTCAAACTGACTGAACATAAAAAAAAAAAAAAAAAAAAAAAATGTAGTCTAATCAATTTCAAGGTGATATCTGCTTGGAACCACATGAAACATACACTTAGGGGGGTGTTTATTAATGTGGAAAAAGCTGCTAAAATAACTTATTGTAGCCAATTATGTTAGTGGGAACTATTCTACGCTAATGGGAGTAAAGAGTCTGCTTAGCATCTGATTCCAAACAATCCCCAGAGCAAAGAATCTAACTTCATACAACAATTTCAATATAAACTAACCAAAATAATGAAGCCCCAAGGACTCAAAAAGTTAAAAAGTACCTTTTATGACTTTGGTGTGCCTGCTTATGAAGAACAAAGACTATCATTATTACTCATTCTAAACACGCGTTACTAACAATGTTAATTATGAGACCAAGCATTTATTTGAGATAAAAAAATAATAGAGATAATAGATAAAAAAAAGTTTATAGTGACAGGCAGAGTTGAACAGTGGGGAAAGTTAAATAAAGTAAAGAGGTCACTTATAACGTGAACGTGAACAAGACACTTGTTTAATTTTCAAACTAAGTCAAATCCAACGGTTGAGCTTTTGATATTTGGTTAAATATTTTGTGGAGATGCGGGGTATCGATCCCCGTACCTCTCGCATGCTAAGCGAGCGCTCTACCATCTGAGCTACATCCCCATTTGTTGACATCAGTTAAGTTAACCATATTACAATGTTTTCTTTATTTATTACAGTTTTGATTTTCTATGAAAATGTCAAAGTTTCATGACGATTTATTTTATATTGAAATTAATTGCCAAATATCAAGGATATGTAATGAAACAACTTTGGTGTTTGGTTATAGGTGCATAGATTGGCTTTAGTATTAAGTAGCTCAGTGTCGGCTAAGGCAAAGCGAACTAATGGCCACCAAACCAAAACAATAAATAGTTCCCACTTATTTAGGATAAAAAAATAAACTAATTATATTTAAGAAAAAAAATAAACACACGATTTCAATTAATCCATCACTCTTTGAGAACCCAACTCCTTATTAAGGTCCTATTTGGCAGCATGAATTGTCCAACCTGTAGAAGGAATAAGGCCCTGTATACTAGGTCCTAGTGTTTAGTCCGGTTCATTTTATGAATTGGGGCCACAACTAATGAGTAGGGTATAAACGGGATAAATTGTGAAACTAGAAAAAATGTGTATAGTGGATCTTTGGGTTTAGGTGAGATACCGTAATACACAAGAGAAATACAGGAGAGAGAAAACATCCTTTTATTATTCATTTGAATTATACACTCAAAATATCGAATATTCTTCTCCACCCACTCATTTTCTTCTCTCACAAATTCTTCTCTTCACCTTTTCAAATTAAAATTAGAGATCAGAAACAGGAGAAGCAAGCAACAAAAAAAAAACATAAACGGTCTATGGCTTATTCTTCATCACCGTCTCCATTTCGATCGACCTACCACCGTTTTAATTCTTCCATGAAATTATGTTGAATTGAAGTTTGATTTTTCTTTTTGAAGTTACTGATATAGGTTTTCTTTGGTCGATTTGTGTGTGTGTGTGTGTGTTTTTTTTTGGGGATTTTTATTCCATTGGGAGAGTTGGAAAAAAAAAACAATGAAAAACAGTATGAGACAATCCCTCTAAAGTAAAAGGGACCAAACAATTTCTAGAGTAATTACTTTTAGAGTATCACCACTTGTTTTCCATACCCTAAACATGGTCGAGTACTACCGAATTTCACGTGGCCAAACAGAGCCTAAACTCTTTGGCAATACTAAACAATTAAAAAAAACAAAAAACACTAAACCAACTCACAATTAAAAAACCCAAATTTTTATCTATATCTAAAAAAACAAATAAAACTTCTCTGCCAAATAACAAAATCACTCACAATCATCGAGAACCCAACTCCTTATTAAACTATTTGGCAATACTTACCCCACTCGTTACAAACAATTAAAAAAAACATTAAACCAACTTACAATTAAAAAACCCAACCTTTTATCTTTATCTAAAAAAACAAATAAAACTCTTCTTTCAAATAACAAAATCGCTCACAATCCCCGAGAATCCAACTCCTTATTAAACTTTTTGACAATACTTACCCCACTCGTTACAAACAATTAAAAAAAACAAAAAACACTATACCAGTTCACAATTAAAAAAGCCAAACTTTTATCTATATCTAAAAAAAAAAAAAAAAAACTCATCTGCCAAATAACAAAATCACTCACAATCCTCGAAAACCCAACTCCTTATTAAACTCTTTGGCAACACTTACCTCACTCGTTACAAACAATTTAAAAAAAAAACATTAAACCAACTCACAATTAAAAAACCTAACATTTTATTTTTATCTAAAAAAACAATTAAAACTCCTTTGTCAAATAACAAAATCACTCATCATCCTCGAGAACCCAACTCCTTATTAAACTTTTTAACAATACTTACCCCACTTGTTACAAACAATTAAAAAAAAAAAAACACTAAACCAACTCACAATTAAAAAATCCAAACTATTATCTATATCTAAAAAAATAAATAAAAATTTTCTGTCAAATAACAAAATCACTCACAATTCCCGAGAACTCAACTCTTTGTTAAACTCTTTGGCAATACTTACTCCACTCGTTACAAACAATTAAAAAAAAAAAAACAAAAACATAAACCAACTCACAATTAAAAAACCCAAATTTTTATGTATATCTAAAAAAACAAATAAAACTTCTCTATCAAATAACAAAATCACTTCACTCGCTCTTTCTTGGATTATATTGAATAACATAAGTTAAAAAATAAAATTGATAACATTATCGCACATAGGGCCACATTATATTGTCTTGCTTTAGGCCACCAAAATGTCAGGGCCGACAATGAAATAGCTGCCACTTGTAGAAATGAAGAACATTATAGAGAGATGATTATAGTCAGCTTAAAAAAATCAAAAAAAAAAAAAAAAAAAAAAAAAATTGTGGTGATTGAGGGGTTATACATTTTAAGATGTGCAATGCATAACAATTAGTAGTTGTGGTTGGATAGAAGTTAAATATTAGACATTTGATTAAGTTTAATTTTGATAGTCTATGTGGCCCATGGTTAATTTTTGAATTTGAGCCACATACATGTGACTACATTTGTCAAACTAATCTATCTATCTATTTAATAGTATGCACACCAGCTAACATATTTGGAGTTTTTTTTTTAATATTCCACATAAGCATGCCATCTTTAATATTCATTGTATTTATTTATTGGGGAAGAATAGAGCCATATTCACTGTAGCCATATTGTAAACGAATCCAAATAAAATTGTGGACTTAAAAGTTGAATGAAGTGTTGAATTTTTGTAGATAGAATCTCCCCACTATGGAAAACATGTTCACAAAAATTTAGCTAATTTAAAGAAGTCTAACCTTAGGATATGCTAACAAAAAATTTGGAGCGTTAGATGAAAAACTATAAAATGAATACTAATTTTTACATGGTTATATATATCAAAATATTATAATTTTATGTGCTAATGATCTTCATGGTAAGGATATCATCTCTATAAAAAAAATCAAGTCTTAATACATTTGTATGTTCAAAATGTGGCTATAATGTGCTCATAAGAATGTGGTTCTATTCCTTTTCTTATTTATTTAGTTGGTTTGTGATAATTTTTTGTCCTAGTTAGGTAAGTTTTGGGCCAGGCCTGACCGTAGGTTTCCCCATGTCGTCTAGGGAGGCCGGGACACAGTCTATTCTCATTAATGGGCCAAGTGGAGGCCGGTTTGGCAGTTTCCCATTTTCAAGCATAGCAGATTCCAAGTCTTAAAAAGAGTTATAGGCGATTACCAACATGTAGAATAATCCCAGCCGTCCATTCCACATCCGCAAACCCATCTAAAGGGAGGGGAATTCATTTTCAGACCATCAAAAATATTGTTTGGATTATTGAGTGATATGTATTTAATATTTTGGAGAAGGCTCCCCATTAGGCCATTATACTTAGTGATCTAGAGTTGTCACTAAGGTTATTCAAGAGGGGGCCATTATAATTTGGGTATGAGCTTTGGCAGAGTGAGTTGACTATGAGTTTATGGGATTGGTTGACTAGGGCGACGACAAATTGTTGTCCCAAGTGTCATCACAGTTGTTTAGCAAGGGTTGAGCTAATGCCCGTGATACTACTGATATTGCTCCAAATTTGTTCAATGGGGGTGTTTTTGTTTTTTTGTTTGGTAAGTAAGCCTGTTTTAAATGAGATCAGTAATTTTTTTATGCTGGCGGGATTCGAGTTCCAGACTTCTGATATCATTACCCAAATGGAGTGTTTTCTTGATAATTTGTATTTTCAATTCCGACTCTATTGACTTGTAATATGAAGCTTAAGTCAGTAACATTTACCACCACTCCCTTCGTCTTGAGGCTCCGCTCAAGAAGTGGTGATATGCCAATGCAACCTTTCTTAAGAGGGCCTATCGGTTGTCTTGAGAGCATCAAAATTGTGGATCTCTTTCCCCACCCCAAAGTTGTCCTAATAATTGTTGGTCTTCCAATCTTGAAAAAATAATTTAAATTGGAGACAACACCATCACAAAAACTGGTGCTATAAATGTGTATTTTGTTTTTTTCCAATAATAATAATATGATAAGAGTCCATAACAGTATAACACCACTATCCCACCTAGACATCATCATGTTTCAAAATTCATCCTACCCCATCTTCCCGTCCAAATACATCCACCGTTGTCATTTACAATTTCCTTCCAACGAATTTACCCTTCTCTCCTCAAGATATTTTCCAAATATACAACAATAGCAAGGTCATTTCAGTATAATCAAATAAACAACCAAACAATCATTCAAACTTGGCTTTCAACTCATAATAAAAAAACCAACATATTTACACAGATAGAATCCCACGTGAAACCAGCTTTGCTCTCATTCTCATACACAAAGAAAAATGACCAACGCTGGAAAAGACTCCGGCCTTCAAGCACCACTGTTGCCTGAGCACAGGCAACATGAACACATGGTTACCGAAAGCGCGTCGGTTAGCGGGGCCGTGTTTAATGTCTCGACAAGTATTATAGGTGCTGGAATCATGTCAATACCGGCTACACTTAAAGTTTTAGGCGTAGTCCCTGCGGTTATTCTCATATTGGTTGTAGCTGTGTTATCTGATGTATCAGTTGATTTTCTTTTGAGATATACGAAATCTGGTAAGTCATATGCTGGAGTAATGGCTGAGTCGTTTGGACGAGTTGGATCGGTGGTGTTGCAGATATGTGTTATGGTTACTACTCTTGGTAGTTTGACCATTTATCTCATTATAATTGGTAAGCATTTTTATGATTCAGTTATTCATGTACGTTTTTTTAGTTAGTCACTGATTTTTAGACCATTTGATCGTGCCACAATATTAACTATATGATCCTGATATTAAGTTCTTTTATTGAATTTGTGTGTTTGAAAAAACTAAGAACTGTGGTCCATGGAGCCATGGATTAGCTGGGATCAACTTACTGTTTTTCTCTTCATGGCCGAGTCAAATGTGATTGCTTCATGATTAGTGGTGCCAGAGTGCCAGCTCTGTTTTTGTTGGAGTTATCCCTCACATGAGGAGAGAAACTGGAGCTGGACAGAAACGGGCAAATTCAGTTTCGAGAACATAGGGCTTACCCTCGCCAAAGTGACAAAGGGAGCTTTCTTGAAATTTTGTGGGCCTTGCTTCTGATTTTTGCTCATTTGGTTTTGGAGATAAAACCAAAAATCAAGGTTTTGGAAAACCTAACCTAACAGAACCAAACAAGTCAGAAGGATTGGAATCTAGACTAAAAACAAAGAGAGAGAACCTTTACAGAGACACAACCCTGTAAAGAGATAAGAGTGATCTAGTAAGGTGAGAGACTGTAAGGAGAGATTGTAATCTTCCTTCCCATTTTATTAAGAACTGGCTCTTGTGGAAGTAGGCATCATTGGCGAACCACGGTAAAATCTTTGTGTTGTGGTTTGCTTTTCTTTGCTTTTATTATTATCATTTGTTGTTAATAGTTGTTTAGCGAGTTGGGCATGTTAGTATAGGTAGTTTGTGATATTTGAGATTTATCTGGAGTTGAAGTGTGTTCATACAAGTTATCTGTGTAGTGGGGGAACCGATTGGTATTGGTGTAATCCCCAACAGTTTTTTCAGTTAGAATGGGCAAGTTCTGCTTTCTTGCCCTCTATGGTAGCTCTGTAATGACATTTGCGAAATTGCTAATTTAGAAACTAGCTTAGAAAGTTAGAGTACTGTGTCTGCTTCTTGTTACAATGCCATTTGATTTTGAAAACTAGTTCAATCATCCTCAGTTGAGAGCATGCCGACTGTTGATCACAGTAGACAAATTTGTTCTTTTTAGAGGGGGAAGAAAAAAAGATTGACCTGTTGAGGATCCAAATTAAGTAATTTATTGCCAGCGGACAAATGTTATTAGGAATGATTAGTGAAGTTGCATTGTGCCGTTGTGGTGCCACCATATACAGTTAGTAGGGTGACTGATACATTTATGTCATGAAGAACGTCGATCTCCTGAGTGAAATGTGTTTTTCAATTGTTTTCATTCTGGCATGGCGATCATTTGATTTATCTTTGTATATTATTTCAATAGATGTTTCAAAGTGTGACCAAGTTTTTACTGGACTTTTGTACTTCATTTTCGAAGCAGATTGACCAAGTTTTTTCTTGTATCCAACCTCCAAATAAGTGAAGACTTTATATATAGTCATTCTAATATGGTTTATGGAATTGGTTTGGCAGGTGATGTACTCTCAGGTAGTGAGTCCAATGGAACCGTGCACTTGGGAATCCTTCAGGAGTTGTTCGGAATACATTGGTGGAACTCGCGAGCTTTCACCTTGTTCTGCATTATGATCTTTGTCATGCTTCCTCTTGTGCTACTAAGGCGAGTAGGTCAGTAGAAACTATAACCTCATAGAGGGCGTATAATTTGAAAGACATATCTGCTACACCTTGAGGTCTGTCTAAACTAAAATGGTTCTTCTTTGAGACACTGCACACACAACGCCGATCACCTAAAAGTTCCCAGGATGATTCAAATTTTTGATGTAGTATAAATTTGAATGAAGAACCATCTCATTTTAGATGGACCCCAAGATCAGCTTATCTTTACAAGTCAATGCCAATTCATCAAAGATTTGGGTAGTCAACATACACTTAACTAGCTGAAGTTTGAAAGTAAACCTTTCTAAGAGTTAAAGAAGTTATCATCTATAATTCTATATGCCTTCAGTGTCTAATGGTGTGACATGCATGTTTGCTTGTGGCTTTCCAGAGTCATTGAGATTCACTTCAGCAGTATCAGTATTCCTTGCTGTGGTTTTTGTTGTCATAAGCACGGTGATGGCTATCTGTGCGCTTTGGAAAGGCAGAACAAATCGCCCAAAACTTTTACCTGACATGGCTCACCAAACCTCATTCTTGGAGCTTTTCACTGCTGTTCCTGTTATCGTGACTGCTTTCACATTCCATTTCAATGGTAAAAAATTTAGATTCACATAAAACTAGCTGATAATTTAACTAATGCAACTTTTGTAGAGGATCCTACTGACATCATGACCATTGTGTTGATGTTGCAGTTCATCCAATTGCGTCAGAACTACGTAAACCTTCTGATATGGTTTCTGCTGTGCGAATTTCCCTAGTACTATGTGCTGCCATTTACTGTGCAGTTGGCTTCTTTGGTTATTTATTATTTGGAGAGTCCACAATGGCTGACATACTTGCCAACTTCGATCAAAACTTGAGTTCCACTGTGGGATCGTTACTGAATGATACAGTTCGGTTAAGCTATGCACTCCATCTCATATTGGTGTTTCCCCTCCTCAACTTCTCATTGAGGATCAATATTGACGGGTTACTCTTCCCAAAGTGGCCCTTGTTATCCACACATACTGTTCGATTCATTTCACTCACCAGTTTTCTTCTAGCATTCATCTACACAGCCGCCATAGCCATCCCGAACATTTGGTATTTCTTTCAGTTTCTTGGATCTACAACAGCTGTTTGCCTTGCATTTGTCTTCCCAGGTGCAATTGTTCTTAGGTAATTAAGTTCCCTAGATCACTATAGAATAGTACATCGTTATGTTATATATTAGTCTCTTGTAGCATACATTTTAAATTTGCTCCTTCATTCGCAGAGATGTTCATGGAATATCAACAAGAAGAGACAGGATCTTGGCGGCAGTGATGATTTTCCTGGCTGTAATAGCAAGTTCCATAGCCATTTCTTCAAATATAAAAACTTTAATTAGACCCGAACACTGAAAATGTAATCCATGTATTTCTTTTGTTGTAATTCTAGTGGTATTGAAATGTAGTGAAGTATACAAAGAAAATTGCGTCCCATTTTATTTTTATTTTATTTTTTATTTTTTTTAATATATATTTATTGATATAAAAAATAAATCAAACAAACAAATTAGAGGTCAAGTGTGCTACAAATTGTGCCGCTAGCCCCTTCTGAATGGCAAAATCAATCTCCCTAAACACATATTCGTGAGAACTAGCTATCATCACATTGTTGTCTAACACTTTGTGCCTCCTAAGCAACTTAATCACATCTGGAGCTAAAAAACCAAATATATCAAACGCAAACGGGATGAAGCAGTGTTGGTTAGCCATGCACGCTCTTTCATGTTTTTCCACCTTCGTTGCAACTGCACTACTAGTTGTTTGCCCTACTCTAAAAACTCAATTACCAAAACTAACAAAAGGAGATACCCTTGTGACATCCACACATGCATGCTTTCCATCATACCAACTATATATCAAGATATATGCAGGATGAAGCGTCAATCTACCTTCTCTAGGATCAGTGAGGAAATTGACAGGAGCCTCTTTCTTCACTTGTATACCAGCACGCCAGACCGTATCATACAAAATATCACGTACATGGCCATGTCTACATTTAAACCCTGGGAAGTGTTTGCATTGTGCTGCATGATCTCCAAAAGCGTCAAGACAACTCTTTAGACACATAGGACATCGATCACCATCAGTATACAAAGGGATCATGAGGTGGTAGCGCAGATAGCCCGATACTCAACCGGTGACATGCGTTGTCCAAGACCATCCATAGGAATAGCAAGGAGAAAGTCCTTGGCATGTCCAAACTGTAAGCAACTAATAACAACTTTTTGCCGATCATACAAATCAAATTCCCTCTCAAGTCCTGTAATAATCTTACCGTAGTAGGCTTCCGCCAAGACATTTTGTGGCTTGCTGGGGTGGCGCCTCTGAGGTCAAAATCAAGAATATGCATATGCAGTTCAACAGTGGCACTATCAAAAAAACATCACCCATAGGCGTAGTGTTAAAATATCTAAGAATGTGGTTTTGGAGCTCCTCGATCTAAATCCGTGAGGCTATAAAAGAAAATCTGATGACATCCTCTGCACAACAGATACTAAGGCCACCAAGACGAAATGGAAGGGTTGACAAATGCCACTAGAGATCCCCCATAACCAGGTCCATCAGAAACAACAATTCCCTGAATAGCATACCAAAGACCATGGTCATCAAACATGCTAGCTGCTTCCCTAAAATAAGCAGGTGGACAAGTGCGTAGAGCAAAAATCAACTTAGGCAACCCTACACATGCTCGTAAAAGAGTCAATTCACACTGCCTCTTTCAGTTGCGCTAGTGTATCCAGCAACTTAAGACTTTTCTCAACATGCTTATGAACCAGACCAGAGATAAAAGATGTATCCATGTTGACAACTCCTCCAAGTAACTTGACCCCAAGCTGCGGCCTAGATATACTAGCAGGAAAAACAACAAGGTTAGAGCGTTGTGGGTCCACTTATGGCCAAAAGATCTTTGTCTTGGTCTCATTAAGGACAAACCCTAATGACAGCCCTGCTTCTCGGATAATGTGTAACGCTGTCACAACCTGCTCTATGTCACCAATCAGAGTCCTATCATCTAAGTACCATGCCTGTAACTCTAAATGACAAGTAGACTAAATACGCAACACTAGTAGATGTAAAACTAGTGCAAAAAGAAGTGGGCCTAATAGGTCACTTCGCTTAATAAGTTGTTATGTTCTAAAATACATTGCCTGCTATTAGAACTGTTTAAAAAATAATTGTGCTGAAAATCTGTTTTGGAAGGGTTTGTTTAAGAGAAATGACACTTTCGTAGTCAATTTCCTACTGATTTATTTGTGGAATTTGTTTGAATTAAGGCAGGGCAGTTTCATTTCTCTGTGGAGCAAAAACCGCTTTGGAGTTCAAGGGTTTATCAGTTAATTTCTTATAATCATATGATGTTTTTGTATGATTCTATTGGAATTGAGTTTTTTTTTTTATAAAAACTTCAA
This sequence comes from Coptis chinensis, assembly GCF_015680905.1. Classification (NCBI taxonomy): domain Eukaryota; kingdom Viridiplantae; phylum Streptophyta; class Magnoliopsida; order Ranunculales; family Ranunculaceae; genus Coptis; species Coptis chinensis. Next base: position 92,974,951 of record NC_141462.1, read on the forward strand.
GTTATTAAAGGATTTTTTTGGAGAATATCAGTAGTTTTAGGGTAAGATATATTTTGCTCATTAGTATAACCCATGTATTACAAATTCTGAACTCTCATGTTCTTTGATATTCAGATTCGGCCTTCTGAAGTCTCATTGTTTCTTTTGGATGTCGCCTTCTACAACAGTTTATAGTTGACATGTGCGTGAAAATAGAGACGATGAAAATGAGATTTTATCGGGATAATTAGCAAACTATTAGGTCCGAGTTGTACCAAGGCATTCAGGATGCACTAAACTCTGGGGAGACACATGCAGGTACCTTATATTTTCGTGTGTATAATAACATCATCTTCACATTGGTTTTCTTCAATTCACATTGTCTATTTATTTAAAACTTAAGAATCTGATCTTATAATCAATAGGTAACATTGGCAAAAGGATAATACTCCCACCTTCTCATATTAGTAGCCCTCGGGATATGCATCGACGCTATCAGGATGCAATGACATTGGTAAGGAGGTATGGGAAACCAGATTTACTTATAACTGTAACATGTAACTCATCTTGGCATGCAATTACTCGAGAAACAGAAATTGGCCAACGCACACAGGATAGACCTGATTTAGCTACTAGAACATTCAATTTTATTTTAGAATAACTCAAGCATGATTTGTTTCGAAGACATATTTTGGGTAGAGTTATTGCACAAGTTCATGTTTTAGAATTTCAGAAGAGAGGTCTACCTCATGCTCATCCTACATGAAAATGATAAAATACACAATCCTAAGGATATAGATAAAATAGTTTCTGCTGAAATTCCCGATCCCAGTACAGAACCTGATTTGTATAGTGCAGTTAAAAATCATATGATGCATAATGCATGTGGATCTGTTAATAGGAGTGCAGTTTGTATGAAAAATAATAGATGTAGGAGTGGATTTCCTAAGTCATTTGCACCTTCGACTTCGCATGGTATTGATTTGTATGCTATATACATGAGACGTGATAATGGAAGACATGTTGGTATAGGAAAATACACGTTAGACAACCGTAATGTTGTTCCGTACAATCCTTATTTGCTATTAAAATATAACTGTCATATTAATGTTGAGATTTGTTCGAGCATCACTTCAGTTAAATATTTGTATAAATATGTTTATAAAGGACCTGATCGAGTGTCATTTGAAGTTAGTACTAGACCATATCCGAATGAGGATGAGATTTCACAGTTTGTTAATGCCAGATGGATTTGCCCACCTGAGGCTTTTTGGCGATTGTTTAAGTTTCCTTTAAATGGCATGTTTCCTTCAGTTGTTGCCTTGCAGATACATTTGCCAAATAGGCAACAAATTTCTTATTATAGTGGTGAACTTATTGAAGATATATTAGATGATGAGCACATATTGAAAACCATGCTTACTGAGTTTTTCAAAACCAATCTTATTAATGAGGAGGCACGCCTATATCTTTACTTAGAGTTTCTTGAATACTTTTATTGAGATTCCACTCGTAGAGAATGGGTTCGTAGAAGTAATAAACGTAGAACCATTGGAAGGATTGCCACAGTTTCTCCTATGGAAGGAGAACGATATTATTTACGTCTATTGTTGTTACATGTGAGAGGTCCCACTTCTTTCAATGATTTGCTAACAGTTGATGGTGTGCCTGTTGGCACTTTTAAAGAATCCGCTGAAAGACGTGGTTTGCTTGAGCATGATGACAACATTAGAAGTTGTTTAAGAGAGGCTGCAAGTACACATATGCCTCTTTCTTTAAAAAGATTGTTTGCCACCATTCTTATTTATTGTCAGCCGAGTGGAGTAAGACATCTTTGGGATGAATTCTACCCATTTATGATTGAAGACTACGCTCCACGAAATGATAGAAATGGTAATACTGAATTATTCATTAATCGTCTTCTGAAGGACCTTGATCATATTTTGTCTAAAAAACAAAAAAGTACTTCTGATTTTGATTTGCCAGAAATGACTGGGGACATTGATGAACATATTGAATTAACACGGCTTATTATTGAGGAGAGATCTATACAAATCCCTGATGAAGACCTTATGGCTATTGGGGACCTTAATGTTGAACAAAAATAGGCTTTTGATAAGATCGTTTCGGTTGTTCAACAGAAACAAGATTCTATTTTTTTCATTGATGGTCCAGGAGGAACAGGAAAAACTTTCTTATATAGAGGACTTCTTGCATCTCTAAGGACTGATAACCATATTGCAATAGCAACAACGTCATCGGGAATTGCAGCCATAGCATTACCTGGGGGAAGAACTGCACATTCGAGATTTAAAATCCCAATAACTATTGATTCATTGTTAATGTGTAATATTTATAAACGATCTACGCTTGCCAAGCTTTTGTGTTATGCAGATATACTTATATGGGATGAAGCAACTATGACTCATAGACATGCATTTGAAGCTTTAGATAGAACTTAAAAGATATCACCGACTCTAATCTCCCTTTTGGCGGAAAGGTTATTGTTCTTGGCGGTGATTTTCGTCAGACGCTTCCTGTTGTCCCACGTTCTACTAGAGCTCAAGAGATTGACGCATGTGTTGTCAAGTCATTCTTCTGGCCAAAAGTTGAGGTAATTTCTTTAACACAAAATATGCGTGCAAGAACTGATCCAATGTTTGCTGATTTCCTTTTGCGTATTGGCAATGGTAATGAGCCCTATATTGATGACGATAATATGATTAGATTGCCTGATGATATTGTCATACCTTGGGCTGGTGGACAATCAATAAACGATTTAATAGATTTTGTTTATCCTTCATTAAGTATTAATGGATGTAATGAGAATTACATTATTGACAGAGCAATTTTAACACCGAGAAATGATATTGTTGATAAACTTAATAATAAGGTGATAGGCTTTTTCCTAGGAGAAGAAAAGACTTATTACTCATTTGATATTGTTCCGCCTGATCTTCAAAACTTATATCAACAAGAATTTTAAAATCAATTGCACCAGGTGGCTTTCTTTGCCGCATCGCTTAACTCTTAAGAAAGGTTGTCCAATCATGCTTCTTAGGAATATTAATCCAAGTATAGGATTCTGTAATGGCACAAGATTAATTTGTTTACGTTTTTATGATAATACTATATATGCTGAGATTTCATCTTGACAGTTTAGAAGTAAGAAAGAGTTTATACCTCGTATACCTCTCAAACCAAATGTTAATGAACAGATGCCATTTAGTTTTACTAGAAAACAATTTCCAATAAAACTTAGCTTTGCTTTAACTATTAATAAATCACAAGGACAAACTATTCGAAACGTAGATATATATCTTCCTGATCATGTTTTCTCTCATGGGCAACTATATGTTGCGTTGTCAAGGTGTGTTTCACGGAATAACATCAGGATGTTGGTAAAAAATGGAACCTTAAATAGACGTGTTGAAACTTATACCAGAAATATAGTGTATCGTGACGTGTTGCTTTCAGAATATGATGATATGGGTGATTAATATTGCAAGAAAATAGTGTTTATTCCTCTGCTAGCTTCAATATTTGATTGTATGCAATGATTCCTATGTGTCTTCTTAACATTTAGATTTAACCCATGACTACATACTATTAATTTTTCCCTATTTTATTATTTATTTTTCTACATTTTTTCCTAGATTGTACTATATAAAATATAATGTGCTATCTTTACGTAGTGCGCTCAGTGGCAGATTGTGTGTATTTATTCCTATACGTCTCATTTTTAAAACATTTAACCCATGACTATCACCATAACTAATATAAAAAAGTTTTTAGCTCCGCTAATGCAAAATCCGTTCTTGCATTGCTGGTCCCAAGCCCAGATAAAGGAGGAGGGGAAACAACTTTACTATGCTTTTCTATGTTCTTTGATGTACAAAGACGGAATCACACGACTAATAGCTTGGAATTTTGCTTGGATAATAAAGGTGGAGGTTCAATTACATGAGGAAGAGTAGTATTCAATGGTTTCCATTAGTGTGTGTAGTGTAGTAGCTTTCCATTATTTGTCTTGAATTATAATTGAGGTGCCATAATTGAATTACTTGCTGGCTTGAGCTTTGAATATATTCCACTGATCCACTCCATTAAATAGTTAAGTAAGATATCTTTGAATGAAACAAACAATGGGAGGAAAAGTACATAATGTACCTAGACTACTCTCCATATTTCCCACTTTTCTTTTGAATTCAATATTATTGTTGGTTGTGATGATTTAATTTTTCTGATCTTTACTTTTAGTTGTGAACCTTTTATTTCAATGAAGTCTTTTAGCTTGTTAGCATTTTAATCGTTTGAAGTTGAATTTGTTTGTTGGTTTTTGAATAAGGGTTGTTCACTCATCTTCTTTTTCTTGGACTTTCTATTATGGCCGGAGAGAATGAATTAAGGTTATCACCAAGTTGGATATTACAACATGGTTTAGTTAATCCTAAATTGATGGACTTGATTTCTAGATGGGTCGGTTTGTAGTTTAGAGTAGTATAATGGATAGCAAAAGGGTTGAGGAACCTTTACATCATTTTTTATTGCATGGATATGTACCTTTTTATGGTGAAATAGCCCTCACTAAGTTGAAATATATTACTTCGTTTTCAGGTTGATTATGTAGCAATGTATAGAAAGATTGTTGCCCATGCTACACACCAAACTATCTAGTAAGCCATGTATTTTCAGCCATGTACCTACACAACCACTCAGAGTAGATGGACTGATTGTTTTAACTGATCCAAGTAAGTCATCTTTTCGTGTATTTCGGTATAACTAAGGTTATACATTTTTTTTACATAGTAACTTATTGATGTTGACGGGATTCTAACCCTATGCCTTTCTGGTATCATATAAGCCAAAGGATTTACTGAAGTTAGGTTTATTAAAGGGCTAGTCTATTTATTATTTTATAAGGTTATAATGCATGTTAAAGTGTATGCAACTATGTGTGTATTGTATTGACAGGAAGAAGACTGTTTTACTTCATGCTTAGAATTGTCTAAAGAATAAACTATATTCTAGCTTTTTGCGTCTTCAAATCTGATGAACTCATGTATTGCTCCCTTAGATAACAATTTTTGTTTATTAGATATGTCCTAGTTTTAGATTCTAAAATCAAGTTATATTTTGTTAAAAAAACTTTTGTCGGTGCAGGCTCCTTATGTTACAGAAGGGCTGGCTTATCGAGAATATGCATGGTGCAAGTGATGGAAAACTGAAGCCTATAGTTTGTTATAAAATTTAGTTAATAGCTTTTTTATTTTAATTCATTTGTTCATTTAAATTATTTATTGAAAGAACCACTTAGCAAATAATACTACTTATGCAATGGAGTTATTTTTAAATGTATATTCATAGTTATCTAGCAGTTAAATTAGCCTCTAGCAGTTGCAGGTCATTTGGCCTACATATTTTTTTAAAAAAATATTTTTTCTAAACAACGACGGCTAAGGCTGTCTTTTGTCTTTGCGACGACCTTGCGACGGGTATTTTAGTCGTCTTCTAATTCCATTTACGACGGAATTTCCCGTCGCAAATATTAACGACAGGACGATTAACAACGGGAATTTGGGACACTAAAACCCGTCGCAAATCAGAAAAAACGACGGACTTGACCGTCGCAAATCACAAATTCTGGTGTAGTGTCTACAAATTTTAGCAACAACTCGCAAGGACCAGAAATGAAATCATCCAATTCAAGACCCTACTTCAAAACTAGTGTAAATATAAACCAACAAAACAAGCGAAGAACAAGTAGGCGGCACGCGCCAGCGAGGAAGCAACAGCACGCATCGCTAGCCGACAAAGACAGTGCATCTGTGGCCGAAGAAATAAATAAATAAGCAAAGAAGCAGGCGGAGCTCCGACCATTATTCAAAACTTGACCCTTCCCCATAATCCTCATATATGAAGAATAACTCCTTATACTAGATTGTTTAGATTTAAAATAAAACTAGGCAAAACAATAACAAACACAAAATGAAGTGACTTTTCACTTGTAATATGACATAGATATAAAGCTAACGTAGTTAAACTCTGTACCACCTAACCCAACATCTATATGGTAATGTAAAGGATTAAAACACAAAAGCTGTGTAACACATAGTATGAGGCTAACCAAGTCTATTTACAATACATATGGATAATAAGGTGTACACTATACTAAAAAAAATAAAAATAAAATAAAAATAAAAATAAAAAATAAAATAAAAATAAAAATAAAAAATAAAAAATAAATAAAAATAAAAATAACATTAATTCTAGAGATGTGAGTCAAAAAGATGGGTCAGTATATGTAGTGCATTATTGGCTAGCCTCAAAGAAGGGGTAACTATACTACAAGCCACAAGGTTTTCCTTATACCATCTTTTACTTGTTTAAGTGTAATTATCCAAGTATTATTCATAATCATTTTGATTAAAGAAAGACTTGTCCAATAGGAGTTCAGGACCTCTAGTCACTCTGTAAGATAGTATTTCAAAGGTTTTCTTGGCAGTAACTTGGATGGTCAGTTTGGAGAGCACATCAGTTTCAGCCCTGCTCTAAATGCTAAGCTAGTCACACTCTTAAGAAAACAAGAACACTTAACTACTGGATCACTCTAATAACTTCATATCAAGAACCTCAAGTTCCCTTTTTTCAACACTATATATAGCATTAAACTATCTAGACGACTTCTTTTTCCAAAGACTCCATCCACAAGAACGGTTTGTTTTAACTATCTAGACCATGAAAACCACCTTCATATTGTATTAAACTAAGACGAGATCATGATCACGAAAGCCCATTTCTACTTCATACTAGTTTAACCTTTAAGCATATCTGATTAAAGAACGACTACTCATGACCAAACAAACAAAAGGAAAAGGCAAAAAAGCAAAAAGAGAAGCTTAAGAAAATACCCAAAAGAATATAAGAGATGGTGAGATGTGCACATTAAAGTGCAAGAAGCTCCCGAAAACAAATATGAATAATAACGCACACAAGTGAAAAGAAAAATCAAATTTCACTTCATTTTCATATTTACAATACATTTAGATTTCAAATTAAGGGGTTGGGATTAACAAACCTGATGAATAGCATCGATGCAGAGTAATTGTTGGCAAAAATTGGCGGTTTCAACATTATTTTCAAACAAAACCAGCAAATCCGCAAACCTTGTGTAGCTTACAAGGGAGAAGAATCTCAAATGAACTACGTTGTCGTGGATCACATAGACGTGATACAAATGAATGTGTGGAAACAGAAAATAAACCAAACCAGGAATTGAAAGACAAGAAAAATGTATAACCGCCTATACTCAGACAAGCGAAAAGCTATTTATTTAACCAAGAATACTAATAGTCAACAACCCTGTAACTATATTGTACACTATATACTCATAATCAATATTTGTAAATCTAAGAACACAATCAAACACCATACATTGCAGTTGAACTGAAATCCCAATGAAAACCTAGTCATCCAAAAAGTAGTATCTAAGTTCCAAAGCACATGTTAATCCAGGATAAGTACAAGAACACTATTAAAAATAGAAAAATGAAACACTGAAAAATACAATAACAATTATAAACTTCACTAATTCGAAGTTAACATGGTCTCAAATTATAATAAATAGTCGAACTTAAGGTCAAACAACCACAAAGCTAACAACCATTTAAAATTAACAGACCACATACTTTTATGCTAGCCACCATTTTCAAAAAATTGAACCTAATAATTTGTTACCTTGGTTAAAGCAAGTTTCCTTCCATAGATCGAGCAATTTTGCGTTGAAATAATGAATAAAGGTTTGTCCTTTTGGGTAAGAAATCAACTAACTTGAGAAACCCTAGAATATCGACCAAAAAACAATTTCTCATCAGTCATGAATCATAACTGAGGAAGATTGAGAAGAAAAGAAAAAGAAATGGAAGAAGAAATACCTCACATGGCTCTTGGTAGTGGCGACAACGCCAGCAATTCACCCCATTTTCCCCTTTTGTTTACAGCTTTTCTTACTAACTCAAAGAGTCAGGGGTAGTTGACCACTTCACCTACTGAGCGCGAGATGAAAAAATTCCGCTAAAATTTTTGCCTTTTTTTTTTTTTTTTTTTTTTTTTTTTATTCGTCACACTTGTACATCCGTTAGTTAATATCTCGATAAACGACACAAAATAATTCGGGTTATTTACTAACAGTTAAGTGACTCTGTAACGGAACATTAACTGTTATTAATTTACTAACGGATAAATATGCATTACAAACGAGAAATTGCAATTGTTAGGAATTCCTTATTATGGTGTAGTGTCCTCCTCGACTGTCCTTGTGTTGAACTCTCCGTCTGTCCATGTTGTGATGAACTCACCTTTGTGTGATCAATCTGAGCCTATAACTCATCAATCTGGCATTGCAAATCGTCATAATCCACATGAGCCTGGAAAAGAAGTCTCTCTCTCTCAACACTGTAGGCGAATACTGAGGAGCGCAAGCCATCATTTACACGAATGCTTGTCTCATATCTCATGCGTAGGTCATCCTGAAATAGTTATTCATTAATAATTTATGACATTTTCATAATAAACAAAAATAATAAACCAAAACCAATAAAAATAATTACCAGAGATAGATGTCCAAGGTCAGGCTCTAACTGTACGACGTGAGTGTCATCAATAGAAGAAATGGGCTGGTAAATCGTCTGGCCACTCGGATTGCTCAAACTGAAAACCCAAGGCCACTCTGACTGAGGGGGATCTGGCGCTGGAACAAATGTGTGTACAGGTCTATGCTGAAACGCCGGCTGTGACGGCTGGCCAATCTGGAATTCATGTCTGACACCCAAATTGCTAACCGTATGAATGTTGCCTGTACGACCTACAGTTGGGAGCAAATGACCAATAGACACCCTAAACCAGTAATGGTAATACTGCTCATAAGTCTGCAATGTAACTAGGTCAGAAGCCTGTAACCAAGTCCAATGCACGTTACTCTCGATGACTTGCTCTAAGGTCATGTCCTTAGCCTCTGATACATGGGTAGGCAGATCAGGGGGGATACCAAAGTATGGTGTGAGCTGTCTGTAACATCTATCCCCTAAATACCACTCCATATCACTCCCACAAGTGAATGCCATCCTCCTATGAGAAATGAACAATGCATATCTACAGTCATTCGCGCCGATGTGCACAGATGTCCTCCAAGGCCTCCAAACAATAGAAGCCTGTGTGCTAAGCTCGATCTGGGTTCGGACAGAAGTTATGTTACAACTGATCTCACTGGTCAGACGAGCTCGAAAAGGTCCGTGCCAAGCCCTGAGCCTAGACCTCTCATCGGTATACTCAGTGAGGATAGGATTTGCAGCACGGAAATACTCATAAAACCATACCTCTAAGAGAATGACAAACCCTCCCATCTGGGGACTACTGATAACACCAGTTTGTCGAGAAGCCCTATCTAAACAACGTAACAAATGACAGTATATGGCTCCACCAAAATCAATACCGCCCAACTCATGCAAGTGCTCAAAGTTGGCTAGATACCCCAAGTTAATCGTGGAATGGCCAAAAGGAAAAAAAAGACGCCCATCAAATACATACAAAAAGCTCTTACATACTCATCAACATGTGCTTGACCATCATCAGAATCAAGTGACAAATAATTTATCAAAAACTGCAATCCTGAATCAGTAGTCAACGGTGTAATGTATGCAGCCTTGATACCATAAATCCTAACACCAGCACTGTCATATGACTCCTCGGTCAGACAATGGAAGAAAATCATCATTTGGGCGCAACTCTGGAATTCAATGCTACATCTTAACGGATTACCTAATCCTATACTCAAACCAGATATCATGCAAAAATCTAGTGGAGTGAAGCCCAACTCTCCCTGAGGGAAGTGAAAAGTATGTGTATTATCCCACCATCTCTCAACTAAACCATTAATAACTCCCCGAATGTCAGTCTTATTGTAAGGGATGTCAACTAGATGAGCAAAGGGAGTCGCTAAAATTGCATCTCTAACATGGTCAAGTGCACCGAACCCTATACATAACACATCTCTGATGTACGCAAAATGAAACTAAAATTAAAAAAATAAAAATAAAAATATACGTATTGAACTACTAAAATTAACTACTACTACTACTAATATATGAAATTAAAATACATACCTGTTGTTCAAGAACAACTCTTGAGACATGCCTATCATGAAGCCTCTTAGACACCAGCCTAAGATGGCTGAAATCAATAGCCTCAGTAGGAAATTCAAAATCGACTTGCTGATATTGAAGCAACAATGGATCGTCAGCCTCAGCTGCCTGATTTCCAGCTCCAGAAGTGGTTGGTTCATTATCTAGATCAATAATGGGATTGTTCCAAACGTATGCACTATTACCACTGTTTTCTACTTCCTCACCGTCACCACTCCATCGTGTTTGGTTATTATAGACGTATTCGTCGTCGGAACTCATATTTTTCCTAGAACTAGAGTGACTAAGTTGAAAAAAAAAGTTGTGAAATGACAAAAGTCCGACTGTCACGCGACATTATATTAAACATAGCACGCGACATTAGTCCTGACGCGCTCCAGTACCATTGTCGCGCGACAGTGATGCTGGCGCGCAACAGTACTAATGTCGCGCAGGTGGGCTCTACAAGTGATTTTGCGAGCGAAATTTGTGACCACCTAAAGTTGGTCGAAATTTGTGAGCAAGTTCTTCAAATTTTTTCTTCAAATATGAAGAGTATGCTACCACCACCTAGAGATGCTCTAACCTTTGAAAAAAAGTAAATTGACAAACGATCAAAACATAGAAGGAATTCAACACAACTGTAACTGTAAACCAAAAAAATTAAATATTTTGCAATAGCAGATTCAGGAAAAAATAATGAAGAAACAAATTAAATAATGGAGTTTTTGAATAAAATAACATAAGTAATAACTGATTTAGATAAAAATTTCCCTTTTTGAAGCCTTCAGCCTGTTCTTAACATTTTTATAGTTATATTGAGATGATCGACCTCAACAGGCACTCGATTAGATCCACAACACCCAATTTCTTTTGTGGCATTGGTTCTAGAAATAAGCACATTATGTTACCCATGTTGTTGATCTTCCACTAATATTGTTTCTGGTGGGCGAGTTGCCATCCATTTTTCCAACTAACTCCAACCCATGCCAACCTGTGGCAGTTGTTAAGAAATCTAGTAATTACCAATATGACATTAAACCATTTATGGCGATCAAATTGAGTCACTAAGAACAACATTGTCTAGTTTAGATTTTAATAGCCAGTGTTTCCAGCGACGTAACAATATGAGATTTTGATTACCAGTATCCACATTAAGGGGGTTTACTTGCCTGGGATGTAAGCATGTATAAAAAGTTAATAAGAACTACCTCCTCCATGATTGGCTTAAGTTTCTACCATCCTTATCCACCAAGGTGAAACCAACGACATCACCAATATGTACGCAAATTTGATAAAAGCACTGAAATATAGCTCCACGTACTCACTGACCCATCCCTGGACTGGCAAACGTTCAACAAAATACCAAACCACTGGATTTCTTTGCATGAAAGTATCAACTCAATCAAATACACTTCACCAAGGGAGGCTCATATTTGATAGTTATAAGTCAATATTTCATCAACTCTATTGGAGTTCGCTGCATAGAGAAAGTTGAACTGATTTCAAACAGTGAAATCCACCTTAATAGAATTCTGACAAATCTAACTCATAAGTTTGACTCACATCAAATATACAGAGTAGCCAGATAACTTACCAAGGCAAAGTACAAATTATACAGAGTCGCCTACCATGCTCAACAAAGACACATGGATCATCACTACAGGATGAAACCAAGCTATAACCTATTGTGAATACATGTAGACGTAATCAAATCTTGCTGAGGCATATGCTCTCCATAGAAATGACGTTTCCAATTGATATCGATATGAGGTACAAATGAAAAAAGAGCTTATGATTTCTTGAAAACTGAACTTGTCTTCTATTTGATTATGAGATCAAGATCAATTAAGTCTTTTGTCTCTACATTGTGGTTTATCTATTAAATTTTGAACAATAGAATATGCAGGAGTGGGGGGAAACAAAATACTAAGAAGTGACTCTGTGTTTGATGACAAAGTCTTCACATGCTTGATAAAACAAAAGAATAAATCAGGACCAAAGAAAATAGCTAGTATGCACACATTTATCAAATGCACTAGAGAAGTTAGGATCATATCGCGGTAAATAACAATATGTTGCTATGTGCCTATGTGTCTATCTCTTGGAGGAATTAAGTACTGTTCTTCTTCACTTTATTTCACTGTTTGAAGGTATAAAAAATGAAGTTACAATGTAGTGAGTACTGAAATTTAATAATACCAAAATGGAATCATAGAGAGATAAATGAAAAAAAAACAAAAAAGTATTATCCAGTGAAAAAATACATGAATAATGAAGTAAGCATGGTATAACGAATAAGTATTAACGAATCAAGAAGCACGTTATAATTGCAGTACCTTTCAAGTGTTAATGTCAAAGCACCGCCAACAGGTCCGCAACAAACTCAAACCTTGCAAGTATTGATATATAAACTTCATTGTGAATGCACAACATATATTGTGAGTAGTTGGTAGTTAAGAACAAAAATTCATAGAAAGAGTATTGGTGTAAACATTTTATACCCGAAGGTCTCATGGAACAGCCCAGAGGACAAAGAGATGCTCCTGTAGCTATATTTTAAGCATTAGTGAAATTATTTTGCACCTGTAGTCGCTTCCTGCAATTTGTTTGAGAGATAATGTACCCAGGCATAGATGCTTAAGCAGAATAATAGGACAACTATAAAAATAAGAAACACGTAGCACACCAAAACCTCAATAACTAAGGAAATAGCAGTGAGGGTGTATTGAAAACCCTTTGGTGTTCAGAAAAATACAAATTAATCATAAAAGAAATCTATACCTAAAGAACAATGACATCGGTCATTGTAATCTATGCCTAGATGTTGATTTGATATAGAGGACTACAGAGTCATGTACAATGTCCTTAACACTCAACTCACATCTTTATAAACTCCTCTGGATTCCACAACATTCAGTGTTGTGAGAATGTTGGGCTAAAAGGCACCAACGCATATAATGTCCACTATGTAAGGGGGATATAACGATTTTAGTCAGTCCCTGGTCTCATTTTTGCAGAAACTTGGGTAGTTACAATGTATCTATCAACTACCAATATATTTAATCGATATGCCAGTTAAAATGAAAAGAAAAAAAAAAATTAACCAAGAAATTGCACCGTTTCTTGCACGAATGAAAAGGACAACAAATGGATTCACCCTCACATAAGCATTGATTAAGTTACTGAATTACAAAGACGAATATTAAAAAATACATTTCAATCAACACAATGAGAGATTAAGAACCAAATACACTGTTTTTAAATATTTTGAAAATGATCAAAACTCTTAAGTCAAACATCAACTGATTAAGAAACCTAAGACTGCATACATATGTAACTATGTAAGGATGTTTACGGAAAGGAAGATGGATAACTGTTTTATTGCATGATACATATACGGTTGAACCAAAAAATAAACGCATATGACCCAGAGATGTGCTTGCAGCCAATAACCAATGCCTATATAACCACAAACATAACTGAACAACAACCATAATTACATTATAACTGCAACTATAGTTATAACCATGTATACGGTTATAGGAACTAACAAAATTACCTGTTATCCTTCATGTCTATCCATTTCATCTTTAATTGAGAATGACGAACCAATAGAACTTACACGAAAACCCAAAATGTAATGTCCATCAGACCAGATCGACTTCAACTATTCAATTGTGAATACAAACAAAAACTTTCACTATTCAATTGTGATTAAATCAAAAGTTTCACTATTCGATTATGGTTAATCATATACGTAGAACTTAAATGCCTTTTGAAATATATATATATATATATATATATATATATATATATATATATATATATATATATATATATATATATATATATATATATAACTAAAAAAAAGGTGGCAGTAAAATTCTTAGGCATTTTCTCAATCAAAATGTGGAAGATGAAAGTGTGTAAAAAGAAAAAGAAAATGAGATAGATAGAATTATAGAAAAGAAGAAAATCAAGTGTACCTAAATAGATCATTTTTCTTTGTTGCTAGGAAGAAACCGTTGTTGACCTGATGAAGGAATGGCCATTTATAGAGAGACTGATGAAGCGACTGAGCCTTTTAAAACGAAACGTTTTAACCGCCCGTTTTATTTTACTTTTCCGATTTTTTAGGATAACGGTTAGGAGCGACGACAGCGGTTTAGTAGAGTTAATAGACGTGGGCTTCAATTAGCGGGTTGGTAGATTGAACAAATTCGGACTCTCCTAATTCTAATTGTATTCCTTCCTTAATTTGAGTACTCCAAATAGGAAAAGAAGTTCAAACGGTTTTAAAGTCTATATATAATACCTTTGCAATCACCGATCAGATATGAACTTTTGAAACTCAGTGAGATGTATATGGATACAATGGAAGAGAGCAATAAGAGCCAGTGGTCTAACCTTCCACTAGATGTCCTTGCAAAGATATCAACACGCCTAGTCTATGCTGATCATGTCCGTCTACGTGCAGTTTGTAAACAATGGCATTCCCTGTATGGTGTTCAACCATTGAAGCAATCACCATGGCTTATAACCTTCGACAAAGATTCATGGAGCTCATGTGAACTCTTCGACCCTGTTTACAAAACAACTTTCATCATTAACATCAGCAGCGAACTTCTAAAGGGAAAGCGTATGCGCGATATCAATGTTCATTCTTGTAAAGATGGTTGGCTTTTACTATCTCAGCGAAATAATAAGATTGGGACGTCCTTGTTTTTGTTTAGTCCCTTCACCAATGGCAGAACTATTGTGCTGCCTTACTTGGAATCTACTTTCCAATTTGCGACCTTTTCCTCCACACCCACTGATTCAGGTTGTGTGTTCTTTGTGTTGAATTTAGAATCTGACGGAAGCACAATTTGTATGAAGACCTGTTATGGCAATGACAGGGTATGGAACAGCCATACCTTTAAGTGTGACCCTCCACTAGTTAAAGAAAAATTTGTTAGCGCTGGATATTTGGATGGGACCTTTTATTGTGCAACTAATTCGGGAACCATGGGGACTTATAATATTGCTCGGCAACGTTGGGACCTTTTCCAAAGACCGGAACCCGTGGATATGTGTAGCCAGCAACACTTGTATGGCCAGCGTACTACTTTGGTTCAGTCTGATAAAGATATTTTGTTAGCTTTCTTGAACCATACTCCTGATAGAGGGTATACTATCTACAAATTTGATCGGTTGAATATGATATGGAACTCTATTCCACCACCTGATAATCACGTCTTTCTTATCAATGATTGGCGCATAGTGAAATTTGCAGGGGAGATATCGGGAAAATTTATCTACGGGATCTATAGGTATTTGGAGTTATCGAGGTGGGAACTTATGATCCATCCTTGTTACGTCATCTATGAACCTCTGAGAAGAAGTTATGCAAGTATATGGATTGAACCTCCTCGGACTGAAGCCTAACCACAGCTTATTAACGAATGAAGACCTATTCATTTACATTTTACACCCTAGAACATTCAGTAAATGGGTTACTCATTACAAGTTTCCATTTTCTTTCAACTTAACAAGTTCTTTCATGTCTAATCTAATTATATTAGACATTTAAACATTTACACTATGTTTCAATGAACCGTGGGTATGGGGAATTTGAAGGAAGTTGATTGTTTTTTTTTTGTCCATATTCAAGTATTTATTATTATACCACATTGAGTTCTTTTCATTTTTCACAATGAGAAGTTTTGTCCAGATAAAGAAGAAGATGAATTTAAAATATGTTCGGACGGTACTCTGAAGTTCTTTTGTAATTTTTAAATTTGGACCTCTTTAAATTAAAGAGATATGTCATTTCGTGTGACGTCTAAGTTTAAAATCTAATTTCTTTTTACACTTTTCCATTAAGAAATATAGAGAGTGGATACTTATGTAATATAAGTATTAGTGTACAATAATTGGACTTGTAAAATCCTAATGGCACCTAGGTGGAGCCTATGTAGAGGTCCCCCTCCCTCCCATCATTTTTTTTTATCAGAAACAAGGTTTTTGAGAGGTCCCTTACCCCTATTTTATTCATAATGAAAGTATAAAGCTTAGTTCCAATTACATTATCTCACATACTATTTCCCTATTGCATCCTCATATACTATTTTCTTTATATCCTCTGCAAATGAGCTAGAGATTAAAACAATATACCTAATAGCTGGAATATTAGAAGCTAGTGCATCTGCTAGCTTATTATATTCTCTGAATACATGTAAACCCTATACGTGCATCATCCTTCAAGTTTCTGCGTACGAATACAACTATTTTTGAGGACGCTATTTTTTGTAGAATGTTTTGGCAGCCACTTCAGCAAATGATAGAAGTATAGAACACAGAATGGATGTTTATCGAAAAAAAACAATAATAATAATAATAATAATAATAATAAGTATAGAACACAGGAACTTGAGAAATAAAAGACAAACAACAAAGGAGCAGAGGGAATGTTATTGATTCGTTCAAATTGTTTTGTTTGTCATATCTATATCTTAATATTAAAGCTCCCACAAGGGGTATTTTTCAAGCTCTATTAAAATTCTACGTCATCTCCTATTAAAACGGGAATTTCTCTCCTATTTGAAAAATGGGAATCTTTTTTTACAACGGGAATTCCTCTCCTATTATAATATTCTAGCACTTCTAATTAAAGCGGGAATCATTCTCCTATTAAAATAAGAATTCCTCATGGATAGTATTCCTTTTCAAAAACAAACACATGGCGGGTATTGCTCTTTCATCCACACGTAAATATAAATGGAGTGTTTTATTGGTTGGCTGCTGGATTATCCTGTTACCAAATACAGTGATTATGTGCAATGGTTGTTATGGAATGTGCTTGGGCCAATCAGAAGGATATTTGCATTATATTTCATCGAGTAGAAATGAATTTAGGGTGTTGTCCTTTGAATGCTTGGCCTCAGTAATAGACCATCTCCTTTCATTGCTTTTATGCATTTACTTAAATAGTAACTTCTGTGATTAGTCTTTCTTTCTTTCTTTCTTTTTTTTTTTTTTTTTTTTTTTTTTTTTTTTTTTTTTTTTTTTGGAGCACATCCAAATATGTGATTATTCATTTTTGTTTTTATTTTTATTTCTGTGTAGGAGCACATCCAAATATCTGATACTCGAAGAAGACATCTGCGTAGTATTAGGGATAGAAATAGATATCAAAGCCGGTTTCAAACACCACATTCGCCTACTCCTGCTGAAGGTATTCGCACAACTTTATTTTTTAAGCAAATTCTCTTTTTTTCTTTTTTGTGGGTGGGGGTCTTTGTTTATTGGCAATCATTTGTGTACTTCATTATTTTCAAGTTTTAGCATCTCATCCACAAACACACCCTGCGCGTGTACGTCTTACCAACATTTGTCGACAGGCTAGATACACAAACACTCCTAACAATCGCATGCAATTAGGTGATTTTATTTTGATTTTTTACTGTTTTCTCATTTAATATATTGTGTAATTAGGTTCCTCCTTTAATTTATTCTTTCTTCTTACTTTTTAAGTATTGCTTTTCTGAGGTAACTGATTGTTTACAATGTCTACAGATAACCACGATGTGAACACTCTTACGACATCAGCACCGCTTCGATCCCAAATACCGTCAAGGATAAGCACCGGGTTTTATAGATGTGCTAGGAATTTTGTTCATCCCCGAAGACTTCCACCCTTACATTTTACCTCAACCTAGAATTTGCAAAGGTTGTGGAGCCAAACAGTTCGTTCATGAAACCGCTGAAATATGCTTTGCTCAAAAGGAAGAATAAATCATCGAGACCATCGGGCCCACCGAATTAGTTCAGCTGTTTCGTGATGGGACTGACCTTGGGCAACATTTTAGAGAAAATATCCGGTCGTACAACCATATATTTGCATTTACTTCGATGGGTGTTGATTTTGATCAAGGTCTTGCAAATGGATGGGATGGCGTATACTCATTTCGTGCAAGAGCGTCTATTTATCATAGGATTGGAAGTCTCCTACCTACACTGATCATGAGGTAGAAAATCGGCATGCTGAAAACCAATCTTTGCGAACGAATGTTATATCTACGTTAAAAAATATCCTCAACAACTGTAATAACCCTTTTGTCGGCGTCTTTAGACAACTTGGCCAAAGAGATGATTTGCAAAATTGTCGCCTTATTATAAAAGAGTTGAGAACTGATCGCCGGGATCATGCATTACCAACGGCATCGCAGGTCGCTGCAATATTGATTGGAAATAATGATCCAGAAGGGTTGGAACCAAGAGATATTATTGTTCAAACACAAACAGGTCAACTCCGGCAAATCCCAGATACCGCTGGATATTATGATCCATTACAATATCCTTTAATGTTGCCTTCTGGTGAATATGGTTGGGACTTGGGTGTGCATCGTAGCAATACAAGAAGAATTAGTTGTCGCAGTTACTATGCATATATTTTGCAAGTATGTATAGACTTAATAAAACCAAATACATTATGTGCTTCGCTTTGATATTTCTTTGTGTCGGTTACAATTTTTTTTTTTTTTTTTTAAATACTATGCGCTATATGCTATTGTTGCTTGACAACTAACTTTTAATACTTTCATTTGTGAGTATCCTTCCTGTCAAGAAAGAGAGACGTTCAATCTACCTATGTTCATTGGTTCACCATAACTTTAAGATTATACATGATTTGACGACTTTACTTTTGAAAAAAACAATTAACTTAAAATTTATAAGTCTAGAATTCGCTTAATAAGTTGTTATGTTCTAAAATACATTGCCTGCTATTAGAACTGTTTAAAAAATAATTGTGCTGAAAATCTGTTTTGGAAGGGTTTGTTTAAGAGAAATGACACTTTCTGTCGTCAATTTCCTACAGTTTATTTGTGGAATTTGTTTGAATTAAGGCATGGGCAGTTTCATTTCTCTGTGGAGCAAAAACCGCTTTGGAGTTCAAGGGTTTATCAGTTAATTTCTTATAATCATATGATGTTTTTGTATGATTCTATTGGAATTGAGTTTTTTTTTTTTATAAACTTCAAGTTATTAAAGGATTTTTTTGGAGAATATCAGTAGTTTTAGGGTAAGATATATTTTGCTCATTAGTATAACCCATGTATTACAAATTCTGAACTCTCATGTTCTTTGATATTCAGATTCGGCCTTCTGAAGTCTCATTGTTTCTTTTGGATGTCGCCTTCTACAACAGTTTATAGTTGACATGTGCGTGAAAATAGAGACGATGAAAATGAGATTTTATCGGGATAATTAGCAAACTATTAGGTCCGAGTTGTACCAAGGCATTCAGGATGCACTAAACTCTGGGGTATAATAACATGCAGGTACCTTATATTTTCGTGTGTATAATAACATCATCTTCACATTGGTTTTCTTCAATTCACATTGTCTATTTATTTAAAACTTAAGAATCTGATCTTATAATCAATAGGTAACATTGGCAAAAGGATAATACTCCCACCTTCTCATATTAGTAGCCCTCGGGATATGCATCGACGCTATCAGGATGCAATGACATTGGTAAGGAGGTATGGGAAACCAGATTTACTTATAACTGTAACATGTAACTCATCTTGGCATGCAATTACTTTCGAGAAACAGAATTGGCCAACGATTACATGATAGACCTGATTTAGCTACTAGAACATTCAATTTTATTTTAGAATAACTCAAGCATGATTTGTTTCGAAGACATATTTTGGGTAGAGTTATTGCACAAGTTCATGTTTTAGAATTTCAGAAGAGAGGTCTACCTCATGCTCATCCTACATGAAAATGATAAAATACACAATCCTAAGGATATAGATAAAATAGTTTCTGCTGAAATTCCCGATCCCAGTACAGAACCTGATTTGTATAGTGCAGTTAAAAATCATATGATGCATAATGCATGTGGATCTTAAATAGGAGTGCAGTTTGTATGAAAAATAATAGATGTAGGAGTGGATTTCCTAAGTCATTTGCACCTTCGACTTCGCATGGTACTGATTTGTATGCTATATACATGAGACGTGATAATGGAAGACATGTTGGTATAGGAAAATACACGCTAGACAACCGTAATGTTGTTCCGCATAATCCTTATTTGCTATTAAAATATAACCGTCATATTAATGTTGAGATTTGTTCGAGCATCACTTCAGTTAAATATTTGTATAAATATGTTTATAAAGGACCTGATCGAGTGTCATTTGAAGTTAGTACTAGACCATATCCGAATGAGGATGAGATTTCACAGTTTGTTAATGCCAGATGGATTTGCCCACCTGAGGCTTTTTGGCGATTGTTTAAGTTTCCTTTAAATGGCATGTTTCCTTCAGTTGTTGCCTTGCAGATACATTTGCCAAATAGGCAACAAATTTCTTATTATAGTGGTGAACTTATTGAAGATATATTAGATGATGAGCACATATTGAAAACCATGCTTACTGAGTTTTTCAAAACCAATCTTATTAATGAGGAGGCACGCCTATATCTTTACTTAGAGTTTCTTGAATACTTTTATTGAGATTCCACTCGTAGAGAATGGGTTCGTAGAAGTAATAAACGAGAACCATTGGAAGGATTGCCACGCCTCCTATGGAAGGAGAACGATATTATTTACGCCTATTGTTGTTACATGTGAGAGGTCCCACTTCTTTCAATGATTTGCTAACAGTTGATGGTGTGCTGTTGGCACTTTTAAAGAATCCAATGAAAGACGTGGTTTGCTTGAGCATGATGACAACATTAGAAGTTGTTTAAGAGGTCTGCAAGTACACATATGCCTCTTTCTTTAAAAAAGATTGTTTGCCACCATTCTTATTTATTGTCACCGAAAGGAGTAAGACATCTTTGGGATGAATTCTACCCATTTATGATTGAAGACTACGCTCCACTTAAAATGATAGAAATGGTAATACTGAATTATTCATTAATCGTCTTCCTCAAGGACCTTGATCATATTTTGTCTAAAAACAAAAAGTACTTCGATTTTGATTTGCCGTAAATGATAGGGACATTGATGAACATATTGAATTAACACGGCTTATTATTGAGGAGAGATCTATACAAATCCCTGATGAAGACCTTATGGCTATTGGGGACCTTAATGTTGAACAAAAATAGGCTTTTGATAAGATCGTTTCGGTTGTTCAACAGAAACAAGATTCTATTTTTTTCATTGATGGTCCAGAGGAACAGAAAAACTTTCTTATATAGAGGACTTCTTGCATCTCTAAGGACTGATAACCATATTGCAATAGCAACAACGTCATCGGGAATTGCAGCCATAGCATTACCTGGGGGAAGAACTGCACATTCGAGATTTAAAATCCCAATAACTATTGATTCATTGTTAATGTGTAATATTTATAAACGATCTACGCTTGCCAAGCTTTTGTGTTATGCAGATATACTTATATGGGATGAAGCAACTATGACTCATAGACATGCATTTGAAGCTTTAGATAGAACTTAAAAGATATCACCGACTCTAATCTCCCTTTTGGCGGAAAGGTTATTGTTCTTGGCGGTGATTTTCGTCAGACGCTTCCTGTTGTCCCACGCTCTACTAGAGCTCAAGAGATTGACGATGTGTTGTCAAGTCATTCTTCCGGCCAAAAGTTGAGGTAATTTCTTTAACACAAAATATGCGTGCAAGAACTGATCCAATGTTTGCTGATTTCCTTTTGCGTATTGGCAATGGTAATGAGCCCTATATTGATGACGATAATATGATTAGATTGCCTGATGATATTGTCATACCTTGGGCTGGTGGACAATCAATAAACGATTTAATAGATTTTGTTTATCCTTCATTAAGTATTAATGGATGTAATGAGAATTACATTATTGACAGAGCAATTTTAACACCGAGAAATGATATTGTTGATAAACTTAATAATAAGGTGATAGGCTTTTTCCTAGGAGAAGAAAAGACTTATTACTCATTTGATATTGTTCCGCCTGATCTTCAAAACTTATATCAACAAGAATTTTTAAATTCAATTGCACTGGTATTCTGCCGCATCGTTTAACTCTTAAGAAAGGTTGTCCAATCATGCTTCTTAGGAATATTAATCCAAGTATAGGATTCTGTAATGGCACAAGATTAATTTGTTTACGTTTTTATGATAATACTATATATGCTGAGATTTCATCTTGACAGTTTAGAAGTAAGAAAGAGTTTATACCTCGTATACCTCTCAAACCAAATGTTAATGAACAGATGCCATTTAGTTTTACTAGAAAACAATTTCCAATAAAACTTAGCTTTGCTTTAACTATTAATAAATCACAAGGACAAACTATTCGAAACGTAGATATATATCTTCCTGATCATGTTTTCTCTCATGGGCAACTATATGTTGCGTTGTCAAGGTGTGTTTCACGGAATAACATCAGGATGTTGGTAAAAAATGGAACCTTAAATAGACGTGTTGAAACTTATACCAGAAATATAGTGTATCGTGACGTGTTGCTTTCAGAATATGATGATATGGGTGATTAATATTGCAAGAAAATAGTGTTTATTCCTCTGCTAGCTTCAATATTTGATTGTATGCAATGATTCCTATGTGTCTTCTTAACATTTAGATTTAACCCATGACTACATACTATTAATTTTTCCCTATTTTATTATTTATTTTTCTACATTTTTTCCTAGATTGTACTATATAAAATATAATGTGCTATCTTTACGTAGTGCGCTCAGTGGCAGATTGTGTGTATTTATTCCTATACGTCTCATTTTTAAAACATTTAACCCATGACTATCACCATAACTAATATAAAAAAGTTTTTAGCTCCGCTAATGCAAAATCCGTTCTTGCATTGCTGGTCCCAAGCCCAGATAAAGGAGGAGGGGAAACAACTTTACTATGCTTTTCTATGTTCTTTGATGTACAAAGACGGAATCACACGACTAATAGCTTGGAATTTTGCTTTGAGAACGTATCTTTCTGTTTTTTCGCAGGAGTGTACATGTCATATTTGGCACTGGAAAAGTAATTCTATGTACAACCGATCTAGCTGATGCTATGTGGATACTGGCTGGCACATTATCTGTATGGATTCAGTAACTACATTAATTAAGAATTAAGGTTTAAGAATTTGTTCTTCTCGAAACAGATAACAGATAACAGCGCGCAGCACTACATTTCAAAAAAATGCAATCAAAGTTTGACGATTACGTTTCTGCATGCATGTATTTATAGATAGACTTATATCTTACTTATATTTGTATTTTTATGGATGTGTAGAAATATGTTCGTTCACTCTACCACCTACGTCTTCGTTTTGCCTACTTGGCTTCTCGACCATGTTCTAAAGGTACGTAATTAAGCTACTTGGCAACTCCTTAATTGATCTTCTAACTTCTCTTTGATTAGTGTAAACGTAAAACTGTTTCAATGGTATTTTCTCTTTTTAAATGTCCAATAGAGATAAAGCTCCACCACTGTCTTTTATAGCCTTCATCAATATGTTCATGCTTTCTTTACTTGGGTAAGTTTATACTATTCTGCTAACTTTAATGTATTCAGCCAATATGAAGCAGAAAACCTTTTAACTCTATCGAACTTCGGTGCTTCTAAATTTAGGATTACCATTTGCTTGAACGTGTATGGCATTGCACTGCTTTACACATCCAAAACGTTGGCCGCAGTGACTGCAAATACTATTCCTGTCATCACCTTTTTAATGGCTGTTTTACTCAGGTAATTCACTTCAATCATTCTTTGGTTGATGAGTGATAATTAGAGTCGATTGTATTCAATATGATTGAATGTGACAATCATTCACCATGGTACGAGAGAATTTACTAAACCCTTTACCCTTTGATCAAATTTTAATTAAGAATTTAACTTTGTACAAGACTTTTTTTTTTTATTTGATCTATGCAGATTCCCTGCGAAATGTGGACTGACCTCTTTTGGAATCCAAATTAGTTTAGTTCTATTGGCCCATCATCTGACCAGCTTTCCTGATATTCTCCACGTCTTACCCTCTTTCTTTTAAACTTTGCGCAATTTGTTCAAAATAAACAGGTCAGTCCGCCTGACTTTTTTCCCCTTAACAATGGATTGCGACTCTGACGAGGCCAATAGAATCATTGGTGTCGAAGAGTATAGGATATGGATTGTGCTTTCAGACTGAACAAAATGCAAGGAACAGTCTACCATTGCGACGCTTTCATACATATCTATGTGGATCCATGGCAGTTCCAATATTCTAACACCATCTCAACTATCCGAGTTCACGGACACCATGGCAGTAGCAGGAACTACAAGTTCACGGTATGATGTTATTAGAATATGCTAGTATTAGTATATGTCCAATATGGAATGCCCCATGTTTCTATAAGTGTGGACATCCATATCTAGTAGTTGCTATTATCATATTTTAGGTTAGTATAAGTATGTAACTCTAGATAGAGAACAAACTCTCTCTCAGACTCTAAACTCCAACCCTAATCAATCTCTAGTCTTCTCTGTTCTTATTCTTGGTTTCTCTAATATATCAATGTTACAACTCTCCTAGCATCACTACTAACATGGAATTTAACATGGTATCGGAGCGAGGTTCAGTGGTATGTTAGGAGAGGAATCCCTTACCAAGAAACAAAATCAAGTTTATTTAAGTTTTTCAGTATAGTATTCAAGTCAAGTTTCAAGAAGAAGAAGGATTTCTCACAAGAAGAAGTTTTTATATCTCAATTCAAGTTTCAATTTTTTCTCCTCAAAGAAGTTTATCGTTCACGGTATTGTTCACCGGCATTGTTCACAGGTACTATTCACCAATATTGTTCACGGTACTATTCATCGTCATGTTAAAGTAAGTTTTAAAGATTCCATTAGTGTTTAAAGTTTGTTTGAAGAATGATAGGAGAGAGATCCGAAGTTTCTCAGTATTGGTTTCTTAGTATTGTTTCGCTTCTGCAATCTACGTCTTCCACAATTTCTCTGTCTTAGTATTGATAAGAGGGGCACAATCTCTCTATATCCCGAAGTCTTTGGCCTTGACGAAGGCGCGCACGCGCTCATGCCTCCACACATAAGTTTTCAAGATTTTTGAAGTATCAAGCCTTTGGAAGGTAGTTTGCACTCTCATCCAGGATTGGAGGGGTATTATTGTTTGTATGCATTATGGATGTTTGGGTTTCTAGCTTCCGCTAGGTTGGTGATGATGCCTATACTCTCAGTTTTTAGAACATGATCAAGTTGTTTGTTTGAAGTATTATAGGGGCACATGACCTCTATCTCACGAGGAATTATTCTTTCCATCTTCCACTGTTCCCGAAGTTCGCAGTCATAAAAAGGCGCGACCCACCCTTCATCCTCTATAATGATTATTGTTTGATGCATGTTCTGTTAGAATTTTTTTTTGTGAATTGGAGTATGAGGTATAGTTTTTTGAAGTGGGCATTGGTTGGTTGTATAAGTTGGTATTTAGTTTTCTCAGTTTCAAGTTCAAGTCGGAATAGACAAGCCTTTGTATGTTTCAACAGACTTGTATATTCCAACTTGAGAGGGGGAATAGGGAGATATGAAGACATTCAGTAGTATATGAGGGAAGGAGAATATGGAGACGTATGAGGAAGAGTACTCATGTCTCCATATTCCAGCAAGCCTTGACGAACTCTTCATGACAAGGCATATCCACTATTCAGTCTTCAGTATGACATCTCCACTATTCAGTCTTCAGTATTCAGGTAGCAGTCAAGCCTCAACTGCACGTATGTTTCAGGTAGCAGTCAAGCCTCAACTGCAAGTATGTTTCAGGAGTACCCATAATAGTATTTTGTTAACATTAACAGTGGACATTGATAGTAGCAGCCAAGAAGCACACATCAAGTCAGTGTTATTGTTTTCATTTTATATTATGACAGCCATAACAGCGAATGGAGTAAGTAGTAGCCAAGCAGCGCGCCACTAAACCGGTGTTATGATTTCAGTTTGTGACTGTGGTACACCTTCAGTATTCAGGTTAGGCCATTGCCTACACCGACAGTTTCACCTCCAGAACGTCTCAACAGTTGTTCGAGTTCTTCAACTAAAGACAGTTCTATGCAAAAGGAGGAGCAGTATTATTATCTTTTGTTTTTTTGTAATCCAAGTTGTAATTTGCATAGTTTGCGTAATTACAGCTTAAGGGGGAGTATTAGAATATGTTAGTATTAGTATATGTCCAATATGGAAAGTCCCATGTTTCTATAAGTGTGGACATCCATATCTAGTAGTTGTTATTATCATATTTTAGGTTAGTATAAGTATGTAACTTTGGATAAATAACAAACTCTCTCTCAAACTCTAAACTCCAACCCTAATCAATCTCTAGTCTTCTCTGTTCTTATTCTTGGTTTCTCTAATATATCAATGTTACAACTCTCCTAGCATCACTACTAACATAGAATTTAACAGATGTGATTAAAAATAACTGCAGCTTCACCCTGAATTCCAGTTCTAGATTTAAGTGATAAAGATCCAAGATACTTGGCGGACAAGTGTTCCAATTTCTGACATGCTAGAAGGGACACAAATGCTTCCACTATGTCATACCTCATGTACAAAATGTGCACACTTCCCCACTTGCTAGAAAAGGTGGTAGGAGATATTATGGAGGCAACCCAGCTGCTACTGAATTCTTAGACAAGACATGTTGCAATATCTTTGTGATGCTCTATCTTAGCCTCTTAGTACCCGAAGCGTTCTGTTCATGTCTGGCCAGATGGTCGCGCCAATTGGTTTGTCACAGGACAGCCAGATCAAGGCGACAGTGGGAGTTTTCTCATTGTTCAAGTCCACTGATTTCAGCAGATGTTTAGCCTGGTTCTGATTCGGTTTCAGTTTAGATGGGATCTTACATCGACTCCTATTAATCGCTGCAAGGATCTACAATACGGGCCTCAAAACAAAAGAGTAATACATTTTTATTATGCTAATCGACTATATTGAAGTTTATTGATTGATTTCTCTGGCATACCCTGCATCTCTTTAGGAACCACCCGAAGAAGAGAAGTTCCTCGGTGGTACAGCGAAAACATTGCAAGCGCATAAGACCATCCAGAATGAAATAGAATAAACTGAAGCAACACATGTACTTTCTCAAGAGATTAACACACTCCATCATAAAGAAGCCGCTCAGAAAATACGGGATGAAGTGGATGATCGTTTACCATCAACTAATGTTATCAAAAGATGTTATTCTGCAAGCTAGGGGTACAAACGTATTTAACATCACATTTCTCATATGCAAAGGGTCCAAGAAACAATCGCTCTGGAATACAAAATTGAAAAAAAAAAAAAGTGTTTGCCCACAGGAAAGACCAATAATTTGTGCCTGTTGACGTCCCTGAAATATGTAAATCAATGAAATTAACCTACACGTACCCTCAGCGTTTTGATCTAGATTGGTCAGATAGTGGTTCCACTTGGTTCGTCACAGAACCTTCTGTTTTAGCTCCAGGGGTCTCTACTCATTGTAGATGTCCACTAATTTTCGCAGATGTTTATCATGGTTCTTATGCGCATACAGTTTAGATTGGATCTGAGTTTGCCAAATTCTTTTGAGGTTTTAGTTGCACGCAGCAGGAGCTTTCGGAGACAGAGATTGGAAAGGGCATTACAGAGATGTTACCGAGGCATATAGGAGGCCCCCCTACTTTCCTCAATCCATTCCAAATGGTTCCGCAGAGATCTCCTGATCGGGCTCTTGACAAGTGCCGATACAAGAACATGCCGCAGTCCAAGAATGAAAAATCTTGAGAATTGGAACGTCCTGCTATGTATGTTTGCTTGACTGTCTATCGAGTTTTAAACATATGTATTATAATGGAGTTTCCCTTTGGTACTGAACTCTTGCAGAAATGGGAGTGCCTCCTATTCTCTTTGAACAAACAGTCCACACAGATAATTGGGAAGGTCTAGGTCATGTGGCTCATGTTGCAAAAGGTAAATATGGGATATTCGAAAACCTGGTGATATGAGGGCAAAGGAACGACAGAGGTAAACTTGGATTTATGTTTTTTTTTAATCTTTTATACTGTATTTTCTTAGATTTGTTGCTTTGGTTCATGCTTTGTTTCATAAGTGGTTCATGATTTCTCTAACATACCCTGCATCTCTTTAGAATACCATAGCTAGAAGAGAAGGTACTTTAACAGCAGCTGATTCGGCAGAAGAAGAAAAGTTCCTTGGTGGTATAGCGAAAGCGTTGCAAGTGCATCACCCTCCATCTTTCAGAAACACCCCATCAAATTATGAAGGGGATTTATGATCAATCTCAACCAACAAGATTTCCTCAGAAACATATTTCTTCAAATGGATCTTTAGAACTCTCTGAGATTCCAAGCAAAGTAAGCACAAAAAACTTTCGAATCTAGAGCTAAGAATACGGATGAATTTCTATTTAACTCCCTTGCATCTCTACAGAATGGAAAAAGATTAAACTGAAGCGATTCCTGTACTTTTTCATAAGCTAAACACGCTCCATCATAAAGAAGCAACTCAGAAAATACGAGAAGAACCTGTACCATCAGAACAGCTCAAAGCCCTCCATCTTAAAGTCGCAAAGCAAAAAATTACTAAAGACCTTAACACTCAGTCCCCACCAACTAATGTAGTAACAAGGCTTAATTGACAGTCTTTGCAGATGCTTGCTGTTCGGGGGTTTTAATGATCACTGTTGCTGCTGATCGGGGTGTTCAATGATCACTGATGCTGCTTTGATAGCAGTCTTTGCTTCATCTATTTTGCTGCTCTAATTACCGTTTAACATATTAGGAATTAGGAATTGAACTCTAGACAAGACTATATTGTTGTCGTCATTGTTGATGTATGATACTGGGACTTCGTTCTGACATGCATAACACACTTGACTTTGTTCCTTCACATGAATTCATACAGAGATGCCTATAATCAAATCATTTACACATAGTGGTATTGTAGCACAGACACTCTTTTCAACGTCTTGACGTTAATTTTTCCCATGTTTCGTTATGCAGAAACTATCATCGCTAATATTGCTTTTAAAGTTCAACAGAGGTTTGCCTAACAAAAATTTCATAATTTTTTTTGGATTTGAAAATATCATAATTTGGATTTACCCGTTTTGAAATCATATTCAAGTATTTTATCAGGAATTACTACACGTCTTACAGATCTTTTCCCACATAATTTTTTTACCCCGGAATAAAATGGTTAATACTTTTTTCCTTTTTCCCTTGCAAAAACTGGCCTAAACTGGATATAGGACCTATCAAACATCTTAACCTCCATAGTATTTCAGTTATAAACAGTTACACAACCACTTCCCTTAAAACCAAGAATCTAGGTTTCAGTTTAGTCTATTTGAAAAGAGATACACCCTACACACCGTTTAGATTACAAATTCAGTTACTTAATACATTGACAATCCTAACTACCCTGTAACAGGTATGATGCTTATTATAAATACTCAAAAAACTGCATTTTCAAATCCCTCTCTTCTTATACTGCTGTTCCATTCTCTTATGCGTCATCACCAAGAACAACAAGTACCCAAATCACTCCAAAAAGGTCGGCTTCTAAATCTCCTCACTTTTAAGTTACAGATTTTAAATTTTTTCAAGATTGATTTTAAATTTTAGAGAAAAAAAACCCACAAAAAAAAGAATTCGCTATTTCAGTACTTTGCATGTTGTTGGTTTTTTTAACCTTTCAACTAATCCATTCCACTTTAGGTACACGTAAAAAATGGGTACGTAAGAATATGTTCGATTGTCTCAATTAACCGATGTTTAACTCAACGGTGTAAAATTAAAGTTCGTGTCTTAAGAAGATGGACCTTTGACAGTAAAGACTCCCAAGAGAAGAAGAAAAGATTTGATGTTGTCCTGATTGATGAACAGGTAATTCGTATAAGTCATTTATGTTCCGTTACATTAAATTCTCCCCATTATGAAATTGCCTAAATACTTTTATTTATTTTCAGGGAAATCAAATTCAAGCAATTGTTCCTAAGAACCATTCCAACACATTTTTAAATGTTCTTCACGAAGGACATGTATATCACATTGAAAACTTTAGTGTGCAAACTAGAACAGATTCATACTGCCCCGTTCAACACGAATATCTTATACTTATCAGATTGCATACTATTGTTAGGGGATCATCCGAAGCACACCCTGAAATTCCAAAATATAATTTTGACTTCGTTGAGTTTAACAACATTAGCTTGCTTCCAAAAGAAAATCAGAATCTGAAAGGTAAGTTGCCGTGATATAATACAAGTCTTTAATTCTTTAAAAAAAGTGGAAATGACTATTTCATCAATTTTTTTTTTAGATGTGTATGGTACGCTTGAAGGTCTTTCAGAATTAATGTTTAGAAAAGGACTCATGTTGAAAGAGATTTTCTTGAAGAATAGCAGGTCTGTCTTTTCCATATGCTCATTTAAAATTTTAAAAATGCATAATCAAATCTATACATTAACACAATAATATATTATCTATGCAGTGGAACTGAACTGAAAATAAATCTCTGGGAAAATGCAATACAATTTATGGATAATGTTATTACATATGCAACGAGTGTACCGGTGTTGGTTGTCACTTCGCTAACTGTTCGAAGCTATTATGGTGATTATATTGGATTTTTAATCTATATAGCACTTTTTTTTTTGCATTACCTATTCAATCTTAAATTCCTTCTTTGTCAGATAAATATTTCCTTAATTCAACAAGTGCAACCAAGATCTATGTCAACTTGGAAATTCTAGAAGTGTTAGAATTACAAAACAGGTGATAAAAAAAAAACTTATTAAAAATATAATATACACTTTCATTAACTAACCATTGATTAAGTATGACAAAAGATTTTATATTTTTACAGCTCCACTTTCAAAGAAAGAAATATTTCAATGCTACAAACATCATCATCAGTTGAACGTAATATGAAGGACAGATCTTTGACAAACAGGAAAACGCTTTCGCAAATTCTTCAGATGTTAAACGAAGATTCTGTTGTAAGTTACTCTACATTTGCCTATTGACCATATTTAATTTTACTTTTCTCAATATACTTACATTTCATACAGGGACAAGTCTTTACATGCAAAGCAATTATTAATGATATTGTTCATGATTATGCATCGTTCTATAAGTCCTGCACCAAAATCAGCTGTCGGAAGAAAGTTATAGACAAAGGTGATCACTATTGGTGCAATAATTGCAACAACGCTATTCCATCTGCAGATGCTAGGTATGTGTTCATATTCATTTGTTTTTTAATATAATCATTTACCACTTCTCCCAACTTTATGATTTTGATCTGATACAAATGTATGTTAGATATCAATTAAAAGCTCGCATTCAAGATGACACAGAAAGTACCCTAATAACTATATTTGGCGATGAAGCAGAAGCACTTCTAAAACATTCAGCTTCTGAGTTGGAGAAGCTTATGGAATCGGTAAAACCATTACAATGCTATCTAAATATTCACATTCACTCTTTGTGCCATGCAATATATCTTAACAAAATACATAATTGTGACTGAATAATTATCAATTATTGGCTTAGGCAAACGGTATCCAGACTGTTAAGGCCATAATAGATAAAATTATTGGTACTTCGATAGTGTTTGAGATAAAAATCAGCCAATACAACATCCAGAGTCAAGGCAGGTATGGCTTTACAGCTAATAAGGTTTTTCAGGAGGATTACAAACTTCATTCACACCAAATACAAGAAGATATTGAACAGGTAAATAGATATACAAACTTATCCTTTATTAATGTGTTTTCTTTATTAAATACATACTTCACTTTTTCCCCTTCGGACCCGTTCAGTTTTATTACACTAGGTAGCAATAACATGCTTATTTATCATTGGCTTATATTTATTATTTTACCTCTTATTATACAATCAGGTGATAGAGCCATCACAAATTTTAAATGATACCTTCCAAGCCTAACTACCTGACAACATGCATCAGAACAACTCAACTCTTATGAAAGAAAAGGTATTCATTTACTTTTACCCTACTGCCAATGACTAACAATCTATACAAAAAAAAAAAAAAATGCATATTCCTTGATTCAATGCTTTATTCTTATTATGCTTTTTTTGTCTAGCAGCAACTTCGTTTGGAAAGGTCCACTGACATTCCTAACCCCTCAAATAAGAAAAACAGAACTGATAAAACTTACAAAAGAAAATCTTATGTGGTATGTGTTTTACTTTTATATGTTTCCCTTTTTAAAAAATAGTTAGCCATTCACTTACCCTCTGTCTGCTTATTTGGCAAAGGTATTTTCGACTGAAGATTCGAATGAATCATCCCAGACTTCAATCATTAGACCTCCATCTAAAAGGGTGCGTAAGATAAAAGAAAATAAGGTATTTAAACATTACTTATATTCAAAACAAATTTACCTTTACCACAATTCTACATGACTCTTCTTACTAATTTGAATCACATTTACTTTTGCTTTGTCTATAGGCCAGAATATGAAATGTGTCAAAGTAGATCATGCGATGGAGATATTTTATATTAATTTGTTGTTATTATTAATTGTGTTTTTAAAAAGAAAACTTATTGTGCTATCTTCTGTAACTTTATTGCATTTAGACATGAAGTCCATCTCTATCATACATATTATAAGAAACTATAATAATCTGCATAACTTTATTGCATTTATTGTGCTGTTTCTTTGAGTCCCTCTATATTATATCCATCTTACGGTACTTTCGTATATATAATCACTTTGGTATTACAGAAGCACAAGGGAGACCTACTGTCAAGGTTTATAGGTTTAAGTGATAAAGATCTAAGGTACTTGAGGGACATGTGTTCCAATTTCTTACATGCTAGAAGGGAAACAAATGCTTCCACAATGTTTGTGCAGACTTTCGCACTTGCAAGAAAAGGCTGTAAAAAATATTAAGGAGGCATTCCGACATAAGACAATTGCAACCGTTACCGAGTTCTTAAACAGGTGACTTGCACACGTGTTTTTGACTAGATAAAATACCTTAATGCTACTCTATCTGAGCCTATTAGACTCCACCATCAAGTTCCTGTGGTAAATTTAAAATTATATATATACATTTATCTAACCTTGCATGCACAGATACACTTTTATTATTCTCAAGCCATTTGTGTTTACATGTTCTGGTTATTTAACAATTGGCCCTTATCTGATTTTTCTGCAGAATGCCAAATATTGATTTGGAGATGATACCTTGCCAGATTGGTTTCCTCAAGGGTAACATCATACTAGGAGATATACTAAGAAGCCAACTCTTAAAAATTTGGTTCCTTTTTTTTGCTGAGAAGCTATTCCTTAATGTAGGTAGTTCTATACTGCAAGCCTCACTTTGCCCAGCTCTTTAAGGAGTTTGCGAATTTCAATGACAGAGTACTGACACCAGGGCCAGAGAGATGGAAAATTGAGTGTGGAAATGGAATAGCGTTCATCTCTTCCAAGGAGTTTGATTATGACTCGCCAAGAGACTTTGAAGTCTATGGAACGGACACATCCTCAACGGCTGCAGGTAAATCTGTTATCACTGAAACACATTTCGCATAAAAAAAAAACTTAATCACAAGAAAAACCAAGAATTTTGCCCTGTTGACGTCCCTGATCCAGAATATTATCAATGCGATAATGATAGAATGGAAGTAAGTTTAAAAAAGGATCAAATATGGACATCACTGAAGTTAATCTCCAAATACCCTTAGCGTTTTGTTCCAGGTTGGTCAAATAGTGGCACCACTTGGTTCGTTGCAGGACAGCCCAGCTAAGCTCCAGGGGGAGCTTACTCATTATAGATGTCCACTGATTTCAGCAGATGTTTAACATATGACGTTAGCTCCTATTAATCACTTCAAGAATCTAGAATCCAAGCCTGAAAACAGAAGAGCAGTACATTTTTTTTTTGCTCATAAGCTATTTTTAGGTGCATTCAGTAATTTCGCTAATTCATGGAATTCCTAATTTGTTAGTCTTTGTTTCCAATTTGCAGGCAATCCTTCTTCATAAACAGGTACGCTCCTTTCTATTGTACATTTACCCCGTTTTTATTTCCTTTTCATCTTCCATTGATAAAAGACATCTTAAGAATTTACTACCATAACATATGAGCGGTGGTATACTGTTATAGTCTTATTTGATAATTGATTGTTGTTCTTCATATGGCACTGTTCTCCAAAGTCACAAGGTCTTCTCAAACAAAAAGGAAAAATAAGTTGAGTTTCAACACATATGGTAGGAACAAAATACACCATACCCTATTGTCATATACAATAATTAGTGGTTTTAGTCAAAGTGCTTCACTGATTAACGAGGGACTGGTTCAATGAAGTCATTTATATGTGTGCAGCATGCAATTTTTAAACCTATTTTTTGAAACAGGTAATAGACACTGTGGAAGACAAAGGGCTTGAGGCTGTTGGTTCTAGCTGTCAGTTGCTTGAGGAGCTTCGTGTCTTCCTAGCAGACCCCTTTGATTAAGATGTTGTCCTTGGGGGTGGTAGGGCTGGAAATGGTGCGGGTTTTGACCCGAATCCGACCCGATCCAAACCCATTTTAACAGGTTTGGACCTTAATAATGAGTCCGAATAAAAACATGGGTCGGATATGGATTATCCATTTTTAATTCGGATTCAAATATGGTTTTACTCTAAACGGTTCGGATCCTCCTAGATCCGAATCCAAAATATAAAATTTTGTTAATATATCTTCCAAATAATAATAGGTCTCTCTTGTTTGTAGACACGTGGGTGATTGAGAACTTGTGGTTCGCAATTTGGGTCGGGTCGGGTCGGATCCGATTATCCCATTTATAGAAATGGTTCGGATATGGTATGCCATTTTAGATCCATTCGCGTCATGGATCCGGATCTGGTTTTGTATTGAAAAAATGGATCTGGGCATGGATATAGTCTGATCCAACCCAAACCCGCTCCATTTCCAGCCCTAGGGGGTGGTCATGGAGTGTCCAAGGCATGGATTTATTGCAGGCAGATGAGTAATCTTGTTGTTGCTACAGTGGTGCAAAACTGCCCTGGCTTTACACACTTCCGACTTTGCATTATGAATCCATGCCAGCCTGACTACTTGACAAATGAACCCATGGATGAGGCATTTGGGACAGTAGTGAAGACTTGCACCAAACTACAGAGAGCTGCCAGAAGAAGAGAAGTTTCTCGGTGGTACAGTAAAATCATTGCAAGCGCATAAGACCCTCCAAAATGAAACATATTATACTAAAGCGCCCCCTGTATTTTCTCAAGAGCTGAACACACTCCTTCATAAAGAAGCCGCTCAGAAAATACGGGAAAAACTGGATGATCAGTTTCCATCAAATGATGTTATCACAAGGTGTAATTCTTCGCATGAATAAATAGATGGGACCAAGCGAAGACTTGTACCCAATGAGAACAACCCAAAGCCCTCCAACTCAAAAGAAGCAAAGTTTGGTGAAAAACCATTTTAGACTCTAGCCCAATCAAAGAAATCGGTATTTTGTTTAGGTGTATGAATGCATCAGTCTCAGGTCATTATTGCAACAAGATTGATTTGTCTTCCCTTGGTTGCTAGGAAGTTGAAGATTTGAATGTGCTCAACAAATATTTTGTTGGCATTTGTTTGCCTTCAATGATAAAGTTGGGGCTTGGAATCATATCTTTTTTTGCATGACTACCATTCTTTGGAAGAGCTAGGGTATACTTAGATTATCTCATTGTCAAGGATACAACTATATTATGAGCTGTACGAGAATATACATGTGAATACCAGTTGGTACCCTATTGTGCTAGACTGTTAGTTTTTATGAGTTTGCCGGAGACTGGACATTGTCGTCCATACTTCAGTTGAGTAGATCCATAGATACAAGTAGTTGAGTAAAACAACACTGGGAACAGTGATGCATGTGTGGTTTGGTTTGCTTTATATCATCTACTCAACTGTACTAGAAGTGGCATGGTGCTGTTGTTTGTTTTAGAGTTTAGA
The DNA here is from genome assembly GCF_015680905.1 of Coptis chinensis. NCBI lineage: Eukaryota > Viridiplantae > Streptophyta > Magnoliopsida > Ranunculales > Ranunculaceae > Coptis > Coptis chinensis. The sequence goes on from NC_141462.1 coordinate 93,011,085, forward strand.
AAAATGGAAATACACAGTTTATTTTTTTGCATCATTATGTTTGGGTCAACACAATATTGTGGAAGTTATCCAAACAAACTTGCTCTGTCCAATTCAATATGACATCACATATTCATGATTCGTTAAGATAACAACTTTCTCTTTTCCATGGAACTTAAAAGTTCATCATATTATCGGATTTATTTGTCCGTATACTTTTCATTCTTGCTCAGAGATGGATTCAATGTTTAAAGATTTTATTCGTACCGTATACACGCAACAAAATAACCTCGCATAGTACGACAAAGTGTATTACGTTATCTTTTGCTTTTGTTGTATAGGTAGTGGTGTTCCTATTGGTTGTCTGTGTGTATATAAGTGTGTTGTGAGCTATATTGGTGGCGGGGTAGCACTGTTTTTTAATAATATGATTGTAAACTGTCAATTCCCTATAGGTAGCAGGTGAAAATTCTATAGTTTGCATGCTAAATTACTAAGTTTTGATAATGTAAAAAATGTTGTAAATAGATGAAAGGTAATTGTGGTGAAAGTGGCATACTAGATTTTGACCCATCAACCATGGAGATGGTTGCAGGCGGATATTGTCTTTGTTGTTTGGTTTTACCATTTTTAGCTAAAAGTATGACCAATAAAGTTTTGGAATCAAGAACTTTATTATTATGAAACAAGAGCCTGCTCATAGAATGGGTTGGAAGTTTAGCCGGACTGATGAGTTGGTCTACAGGTAGAAAAGAAAATGGGTGTACATTCTTCGATAATACAAAGACCTCTTCAACATGAGATAGAGTGAACTACAAAACCTTATTAAAAATCCACCTAAGTACCTTTCCAAAAATAAAAAAGTACATAAGGTGCACATGTATTAGGAAATGTGTCTCTGGAAAAGTATGGCATGTATTATAGGATTTGACTACCTTTATTGTCGTGTATCACAATATAAACAGAATTGAGCCTAGAGAATTAGAGTTTTTATCATTCAACTGATGAATTTTTATTGAATCGCTGATACAGGTCTGTCTACATCCGCAAACAGATCGAGGGGAGATAATTCCATTGGATCGTTATATTATCAAATATACTTATATCTTTACCACATTGGTACTCTTTTATGTATTACAGAATAAAATTTAACCTGAGTATGTTTATTTTATTCCCTGATGAGGATGATTATTGTCTGTGGTGAGGTACATTCCAGTTTTTTCCACTCTAATTTCTTTTCCTAGCACGTGCAACGCACGTGCCCATTTACTAGTATATATAATCCTACTATCATGTGGAGAAAACTATAAAAGATTAACATTAATCTAGGCAACAAGTCTACAACAATTCAACAAATTGTTTGTTAACATCCTATAATGCTAGAAGTATATATAACCCTACTATCATGTAGAGAAAACTATAAAAGATTAACATTGAAAGCAAAAAATTACCTTATTTTGTTTTTTTTTTGTTTTTTTTAAGTGAAAAATTTATTGATAATGATAACGAGTTTTACAAATAATTAAGACAAACGTGCAACAAGCTGCGTCTCAAGTCCTTTCTATTTTTTTTTTTTAATTTTTAATTTTTTTTTTTAGGTTGAGGTCTTACGCTTGTTTAAGAATTGAGAGTGAAAGAAATGAGGGGTGATTAGAATTATATAAATTGACCGGTTGGGCTTTGGGCTTTTAGCTATTTGTTTTAGCCCTAATTAACTCATCAAACATTCAAAGACAAATTTGTCCCTCTTTAATGATTTTTTTTTTGTTCATTATATTCTCACTATAGTTGTGAAAATTTTGGGGGTGTTGTAGTGGAAGTTTGATAAAAAAAATTGGGGATTGCGAGTCATTATAATTTGAAGATTTTCCTAAGCAATTAGTTATGTGGTAGCGGATCTTTTCTAATCTCAGGGTGTGACCACCCTCACACACGCATCCCCTATATCCATAGTTAACAAATGTAGAAAGTAAATGTTAAGACAACTCAATTCATTTTTTCCTTTATTATTTCATTGTCTTCTTCTAGAAAGAAACTTTGTTATGTTAAATTTCAGCTAAGATTAGTGTGGAAACTATTCTTTGTGGCGTAAGAGTTTTAGGAAAATCGTTTTTTAGCAATTTAGTTTTTTGTCTCATATTTTGTTGCTAATTAGCTATAATGTTTAGGAAAAGTTGGAGAATCTATGAAACTCTAGAGGATGAGATTGTTTCCTTCTTTATATTATATTAGTTTCCTACTTTTTCGTAATTAGTCAAAAAATTTTACAAATATTGGAGACTAAAAATAGAGCCGAGAGGGTACAGTTATAATATATATCTAAGGACGGATTCATAGTATGTATGTAAGCCAAGAGTAACGTTGTGCTAAGCAAATTGACAACAACTTTCCAAAACATGAACACAAAAATTTCAGGAAACAAAATTCGGCAGTTGGTAGTTTCGTACTCGTTATGTACATGGGCCTTGGTTTTTCTTTGGTATTGGGCCATGGGCTTGGAGAAAATCATAAAATTTCATATATAACAGAAAAACTGTGAGAGCAGCCCCGGTCTCATAATGCACATTTTTGTCGGGGTTTATTAAGGGTTTTAGTTAGTTTCCCAGCAGAACATGCTCAGATCACTGTAAGTTTTCTTCTTTCCTCTTTAATATTAATATTAGTGAATGAATGATATTATTTTGATTAAAACAGGTCAAGAAACTCGATTCGTTCGATTACAAATACATTGGTGTCCGTGTTCTCTCGAGCCTATTCAGATTCCCAATGTACCACCAAATCAGTTACAAGTTGTTTGCAGTCTCAAATTGTTAGTGCACTTCAAGTGGGGGATAGAGACCGAGCTTTCAAGTTTCTTACAGCATTCACCAGTAGTAGTAATCAAATTTTAAAACCTGATGACTTTATTCATATACTTAATTACTGTGCAACCTCTCCCGATACTGTTTTTTTTATGGAGACTTGGAGAATTATGGAAGAGAAAGAGATAGAAATGGACACAAGATGCTACAGCTCCATTATCCAAGCTCTCACCAAAGGCGGTTACCTCGAGGAGGTAAGCTTCCCAGAAACTTCCCTACTTTTATTTCGGTGTCATTTTGTTCTTCACTTATTGGTCTGGATAAACTGCAACTGATCTAATACTGTTTATCCATGTTTTCAGGCACTAAATTGGCTGTCTTTTCTTGGGAGTAGCCCTCATAGTGCTCCGGACCTGTCCATGTACAACATTTTCTTGAATGGATGTGCCCAGATGGGAAGCATGGTTCATGCCAATTCCTGTTTGGATCTAATGGAAAACCGATTGGTGGGAAAATCTGAAAGCACGTACCTGGCACTTCTCAAGGTTTGTAACAGTATGTAGGGCGGTGAATCCTGTGATAGTGTAGCATGACATTGAAAGCCAAATATCCCAAATTTGGTGTGTTTTTTTTTTTGTGTTACTTTATCATATTTTTTGTTACGTTTTGCTTTTCAATTTTGTTGTTTTTGTTTGTTTGATTTTTTTTTTCGTAATTTGTGTTTTGTTAATTATTTATTTCTCCAATCTCTGCTCTTTTGTTTTCAGTCTTTCTGGGTTGATGTTTATAAGTCTCTTTTGCAGCTTGCAGTTTTGCAGGAAAGCCTCTCTGCAGTTCAGGAAATATGGAAGCAGTATACCAAGTACTACTGCCCCAATATTAGGTCTCTTCAGGAATTCATTAGGTCGTTTGCAAGATTGGGAGACCTCGTAACTGCACTTAAAGCTTTGCAGCATGCAGTGGTTCTGGTTTTTCAAGGAAATGCCTCTATTGAGAGACCTGTCAAAGGAAGTTTCCAATCTTCAAGATTGGATATTCCTATACCTTCAACTATCGATTTTGCCTTTAAGGGATCTAGCATGGAGGAGAACTCTCTCTCTCTGCATCCTTCACCTGTTTTGGGTGCTATGACAAGAGCAGTAGAAGGTGATTTTAGAGAACACGACGTGGAGTTATTCAGTAATATAGATAAAGCGCTTTATGACTTTGTCAAATATCCTAATAGGATCTCTGTTGCATCAGGCACGGGCTGTAGAAGTTCGGCATTGTTTACTGTCACTAATAAGGAACAAAACCTTAGCAGAGAACTTGCGCATGGAAGCTCTGACATACTGAACAATGGTATTGATGCGATGCATGCTATGAAAATTTTGAGATTATCTTTCAATGATGTGATCCAGGCATGCGCGCAAGCTAGAAAATGTAAGCTGGCTGAGCAGCTGTTCCTGGAGGTAGGTACATGCTCTTTAACATGTTTGCCATTTTTTATTTTATTGTCATCTACATCCTAGGCATTATATTTACTCCTACATGTGCAGTTGGGATTGGACCATCAATGCTTTACTGCCAATCTGTTTCCATGTGCCAGTAAACATATTCTTCTTCAGCTCCTCTATTAGCACCTCCATCCACAATTTATAGAGCCCGCACTGAGACTTTAAATTGCTTATGCAGTTTCCCATGCAGTAGTTGATGTTAAATTAGGATTGCCACTTGCAGTGCCTTTTCTATGGTTTATATGACTTTACATCTTATGGTTCATTAAATTGAGGTTCCAATTTATGCAGATGCAAAAACTCGGTTTGGAACCTGATAGCCACACTTTCAATGGTTTAATCCGAGCCGTTGTCAATAAGAGAGGGGTTAGAGAGGGCCTAAAATTGGTAAGTTGTGTTAGTGTTTCTTTTAGACAATTAAATACTTAAAGTTTTCCGTGCTGTTCATGTGGAAAATAAAGCTCGTTTTCTTTTTTTGGCACAAAGAACAAGTATGTTTACCCTTTTTTTGTTTTCTGTTTTAGTGGCATCATTGTACATCTGCACGTAGTCTCAGTAATAAGTTCATATTTATTTTAAATAGTTACAGATTAAAGAAGTCTAAATGAAACGTGGAGCAAAAGTTAGAAATTTGGTGAAAAACACAGAGTCATAAGATTGAAAATTAGTAGATCCAAAACTAAGTATATGGAATATAATTCCAAAGAATCGTGAGTAGTGTGTAAGCTTAGTCCAAAAGATTGGCAAGAACATGTGCCAAAAATTTATGTCCTTGTAAGGATACTAGTCTCGTGTGTTATTTGATTCCATGCATAGCGAGATACTTTGATTATAGTGCGCGCTTGCTGTTGTACTTAAACCAATAGTGTTTCAATTAAATTCCGTGGGCATTTATTCTTCTTTAGTAATAGCAGAGAATAAAATGGTGGGCAAAAAAGTATAGAATTAGGGGAAAGTGGTCATACAGTGATACCATAAAGAATAAGTGAACAATAAATCTCAATGATTTGCGTTGAAACAATATTGTTTTAAATTCAAGAGCAAGCTTGCCCTACAATTAAAGTATCTTGCTATACTGCCTATACATGTAAACAAATAATACACGAGAATAATATTTTTCAAGGAAATTAAAAAACATTTAACACTTGTTTTTTATGTTGGACTGGTTTTACATCTATGTCTTAATATTAAAGCTCCCACAAAGGGTATTTTTCAAGCTCTATTAAAATTCCATGCCACCAACCTAAAACGGGTTTTAAGAAACCAACTTAAAACAGGAATCGAACTCGTATTTTAATGGGAATTCCTCATTTCTATTTGAAAGGAAAATTCTAGAACTTCCTATTAAAACGGGAATCCTTCTCCTATTAAAACGGGAATCACACTTCTAAATTAAATCAACTTTCATAACGGGATATCTCTCCCAATTGAAAACGGATTTTTAAATGAAAATTAAACGATTTGTTAGGAATTTCAACTAAGACATACAATTTTTTAAAATTCCACATTATCGCCTATTAAAACGGGAATTCCTTTCTCGAGTGAAAAATGAAATTCTAGCAAATCTAAACTAAAATGGGAATCCATCTCCTACTAAAATAAGAATCACAACTCTAAATTAGGCCAACTATTCAAACTATATTTCTCCCCAATTAAAAATTAAAGGACAATTAAAGCAATTTTGTCATGAAACTTGTATGTGTTCTTGAGCAAGTTTTTAAAAGAGCCGGTGCGTATGCACATGCCTACAAACTAGTAAAGTAATGATAACACTTCAAAACCAATAGATTTGCCTAATCATTTATTATATCTTGGACCGATATCACAAAAGAATGGCGAGATAGATAGTGTCTTAACTGATAGAATTGCAAAAGGATGGATGAAACAGAGACAAAGTGAAAAACTTGTGGCATCGTATGGTATAAGAGAGTGACAACTGGATTAGTTATAGAATAGAGCAAACGCCACCATTTTAATCTGTTGAAGGCATGGGACAGGGCTGACTTGTTTTATGAGTATAGTTCACTGTGTTCTTTGTTTTCATGACGTGGCATCCCTACGTGTGAAAGTGGTGAAAATTAAGGGGCTCTACCATTTGGGGCTTGTTAGGGGTTGTTTTGGTCCTTTTACAGCAGGTGATGCAAAAAAAGTGAATTTGTAATGTTTATCATCATTACTATATAGACAAAGGTGAAAGTGAATTTTACTGATTTAAAAATAAAAAATAAAAAGTGAGTTATGCAATTTCAAAACTCATGCTTCTAGGTGGTGGGCCATTTCATCCGACCCTTCTACAAAATTTGTCAGCAAAATGGCTTTTGCACTGAAAATTACAGTGCCAAATCAATTCGAGGCGAAAATCACAATACCGAATCTATGTTGTAGGGTTATCATGTGAAAGATTAACCAAATGAAGGTGCCCACTGGCCCACTGTTTAAGACTTGGGAGGTTGGGCCTAAGGTCTTAGGTTCAATTCCCACCTTCACTCGGGAAAGGGGATTAAGGGGGATAAGGGAATAAAAGTTCGGACTATGAAAAAATAAACCTTGTGAAAACTCAAAATGGATTTTGCAGTGTGCAAGTTCAGTGCAAAATCTGTTTTGCAGTGAAATTTTGAAACATGCATTTTTCACTGTAAAATCAATCACAGGTGCGAAATCCTTTTTTTGGTGAAATTCCAGAGCTGAGCACGTACAATGTCGCCACCACCTGGCAGTCTTGTAGTTGGTGAAACACAATCCCTTATTCCATGAAAGAAAAAAGGTTCCTTTTGGTTTTCTGACTCTGTTTGTATTCACATTCATCTTAAGTGGGGGGGGGTGAGAGGAAATCTTGTGAACTAAAAATGGTTATTGGACTAGCTATTTCATATGGAGCTGAGTGTTAGGCGCTTAATTAACGTATGTAACGGAGATGAGGAAATTTACATGAATGATTGGAGTGGCTACAAGGGTAGAGAGTTATACTAATGAAGGTTTGACAAAAAAAAATTAGGAGTATCCCAATCAGTTATAAGAGAAAGTTGACTTAAATGATATGGAGATGTACATTGAAGATCTATTGATGCATCAGTACGAAGAGGAATTTAGTCTGCATCAAGGTAAGAGACTAAGAGAGTGACTATTATTATTAAGCTATTAGAAATGGTTTTGAGAACCTTAACGTAACAGGTGAGATGCCGTGTAATAGAAAAAGGATACTCACGTGGCCAACCCCAGTCATATACTCATATTTGGTCTGAATGGGGACGGCAAGGATGATGAATGATGAATGATGATGATGCATTTTAGTGCCACCGGTTCTGGTTTTCTGATTTTTTGATTTACAATTTTTTAGTATTGGGAAATTCGCCATTCCTTGACACTTATTCCCTCTTTTGACAGTTAAAAGCAATGGAGGAGATGAACTTGAAGCCTTGTAATGCTACACTTAGAATGCTTTCTATAGGTTGTAGCAAAGTCTTAGAACTGGACTTAGCTGAAGCTCTTCTGGATCAAGCTGTTGAAAGTCCGTGCATTCAGCCCTTTAATTGCTTGCTTGCTGCATGTGACGTTGTGGTAAATATCTACATCTACAGCTTTTAAATGGCCTATCACAATATCATTATTGATTATTATCTATAATCATCTGCTAGAACTTAGAATTGGAAAGGATAATAAAAAGGAGAGGTGTATAAAGAATATCCCTCAATTCTGGGGAATGGAATAGTAAATTAATATTCAGTTTGATTTTCCTACATATTACAGGGTTAGGTCTTGACCTCTTCATGTGTGACCCAAATATTTGTACTTGTTAGCAATCAGACTTCCACAAGATATTAATATAAATGAATTTGTTCTTTAATCCTTGGAAGAGGTGTTGTAAAGGAGGCAGGAAAAAAATTCATATAATGATACAATGATAGAGGCTCATCGGATAAGGAAAATTGTGGGTTGACTATATTTTTCTAAACTGCGTTCAAAGGTTGATTTTATAATTTACTAATTTAAAGTAAAAAAAAAAACCAGTGAATTTGTTATCTGGTATCCTGGTGAAGTAATATATCACTTCAACTTTGGGTTCTACACGATAATTCCCAATAACAATACTGAATATGTTGGCTGCTTTGACATTGTTAATGAGTAATTCATGACTGCTATAACCATGCAGGATCAACCTGAACGTGCTGTTAGACTGTTGTCTAAGATGAAGCAATTGAAACTCAAGTCAAATATGGAGACTTATGAACTGCTCTTTTCCTTGTTTGGTAATGTTAACGCCCCTTATAAGAAAGGGGATATTTTTTCACGAGTAGACGTTGCAAAAAGAATAAGTGCAATAGAAATGGATATGCTGAAAAATGGGTTGCAACATAGCCATTCATCAATGGTGAACTTGGTAATACTTTCTCCAGAATATTGTGTATTTTCCTCTTTTCTGCCTGTTTTATAACATGTTTGTCTTTTATAGTTTTTCAAGGGTAGTGGTTAATACTGTTAGTTCATATCATAGAATGAAATGCCGCAAAATATCGTGGAAGACAGGCCAACTATTAATAGATACGACTTACAGGTAACAGTGGAGCATATGTTCATACATATGATGGCAAAAGGCAAACCCCATTCAAACACATTGCGGGCAGGAACAAAAAGAGTGTTTTTATCTTTACCATATGTTTAAATGTTGATCTGGAACCAACTTCACCTTGCATATACCGCATTGACCTACCTACCCCGTGTATGGGTACCCAATTCATCTCCCCTTTTGGAAACTTCCCCAGCTAAAGAACATGGAACAGTTTTGACTTTAACGAGAGCAGCCCCACTAAAATAAAATAAAAATAAATAAATAAAATAAATCTCTCAGTATTGAGAAGCTGTTGCCTTCACTATCATAACAACATCATAGAAGAAACGCATGTCCATCTGATGTACCCAAGATTTGGAGCTTAAAAGTCGAATCAGGCAGGACAAGATAAAGAGATCCTATATCTGAATAGATGTATTCGACCACCGATTTTCATACAACTACAATGACAGCCATTCATTTTGATGAAATATAGGGTTCCACATCATTAATTGAGTCGTATGTTGGATTATATGTCATTAGAGAGTGTAAGAATTAGGATTAATTGCTATTTTGAGGTTATTTAGTATAGGGTTATTTTTGAGATTTAATTTCGGATTTAGAGAATTTTACTCAATTTAGAAGCTGTGTCAAGTTTAGAAGTGGTTTTCCTATTTACAGAGTTGTAGGTCTTTGGCCAAGTTTTGGGTTTGGTTTGAATTGACTGTTGCGATTGCATCATATTTTTTGTCATGCACCTGACCATGTTCCCCAACACCGTGTCCGTGCCACGCCGAAGAAAATCCCCGGGGGGTGGGGGCGGTATGGAGTTGAGGTTCCTTCACTTGTTGTCTGGATAGTTTTTTTGGTCTGTTGGAGAGGATGATATATTTAATCATCCATGTTTCTTAACCTAAACAAGAAACACCAAAGGAATGTCTTAGCGGCTTAATGACCAGGTCTTAGGTGATTCCACATTAGATATCGCCGTTGGAAGGCTTGGAGGTGGGGCAGAAAGATCAGGATTTGGAAGCTTGGTTGATTGCTAGCCTGCAGAAACAAGACAGCTTAGAAGAGAAAGAGATGCCAACATTTTAGGACTCGACATCCGAATTCTGCTGTTGAAATGTTCAGTATTAAACTATTGACGACATGTGATTCATCCAAGAGGAGAAAATGGAATTTACCGACAGAGCAAAAGGAATATGGAAGCTATACGCTGAGGTTACGGTGGTCCAAATTTCAACGATATCGATACTTTTTTTGTTGATAAATTGGCATCTTATAAGAGAGTCCATGTGTACTTTGTTCAATACTTCCGAAGATATCAATACTATGTTAGTTTGTCATATAGCTTTTTTATAAATAGAAGGTATATATACTCCAAGGAAAGAGTGTTACTAGTACTACTCAAGCATGGGAAGTTTACATTAGAATGATGCTATCAAAACGCTCTGATGGATTTGTACCATGTGAACAATCTCATGGATAGAACTCGTCCTAGAAAACCGGCTTGCTAGGTGCGGGTGCTGAAATACAAGTTCATACTTAAGTACCCAGGCAATGTGGGACTAACCTTAACAATTCACCCGTACAAGACCATAGTATCCCAAATTCCCAATGACAAGGAAAATCATGAAACTGCAAATCTCCAAGTGCTGCGGTCCCTCTAGACCAATCATACAACGTTTCTTTGATTTCCATAAACCTCTCAATATATGGAGTGAAATTTATCATCATGTTGGCATAGTTGGTTATGGGGTATAAATATTTAATTTGGAGGCTTTTACACCTATTTTGGAGTATATAGTATATACATTGTTTGTTTAGGGTTCACTGGGATGTTTAATTATTGATCTATTGTTGGTTGGTTGGATTCTAGTAAAATCTTATTAATAAGTGCCCTCATTATGCTTGTGAAATCCACTAGTAAAAGAAAGAGCATTCCTGTGATAGTACTGACACTTTTAAGCATTGATGATGGTAGGAAGTAACACCTTCATTGTATCTGGTTCTTTGTTTAGCTGAAAGCCCTTGGAGCTGAGGGCATGATAAAAGAGCTAATTCATTACTTGAGCGTGGCGAAAACCCAGTTCTTTCTCGCTAACACTATGGAAGGAACAATTATCTACAATTCAGTGCTCTATTCACTTTTTGAAGCTGATGAAGTAGGTGATTCTCTCTGTTCTCTCTCCTCTCTCTAGTTTCTGTTACTAACAAATTTCTACTATACAGCTTTATTGTTTTCCACTAAATGCAGAATCGCATGGCATTTCAAGTCTTCAAATATATGAAATTGCATGATATTCCTCCTGATGGGTTAACATACAATATCATGATTGACTGCTGCGGAGCAATAAGTTCTTCCAAGATAGCTTCTATGTTTCTGTCTATGATGCTGCGTGATGGTTTTTCCCCTCAGAAATATACTTACAAGTCTCTTATAAAGGCAAGCTTCTCAGTGCTCCTAGTCTAGTACCATATTCTAAAACAGAAAAGATCCACTCAATGAAGCAAGTGATTTATTTTAATTATTATTTTAACCATCTATATGTAGTTTATTTGCACCAAATGTTATGCAAAATTGCAAATATAATTGAGGCCGAAGAAAATCGAAAAAATATGTACATAATGTTCGCTCAAGTATTGGCATTTTGAATGCTGGTACTGGATTTAATTTTGTTGACTTTTCCATGCCACAGTAAGCAAAAAGGAAGTAGACTTGTAGTGGGGGTGGGGGGGTTTTGAGTTGGAGTGTTGGGCTGCTTGCACCTTAGCGTATTCAATTTGTTCCTTCTGGGCAGAATACCAGAAACCTAAGGAAGTTCTACCCTATATATATATATATGGGGAGGGATAGAGCCATATTCTTATGCGCGCATTATAGCCACATTGTAAATGAATCCAAGTAAAATCATAGACTTAAAAGTTGAATTAAGGGCTGATTTTTTGTAGATATGATCTCTCCACTATGGAGAACATGCTCACAAAAATTAAGCTCATTCAAAGAAGTCTAACATTAGAACATGCTCACAAAAATTTTAGACCGTTAGATGAAAAGTTCAAAAATGAACACAAATGAACACTAACTTTTACATGGTTAGACATATCCAAATATTATGATTTTTTGTGAGAATGATTTTCATGGTGGGATTAATTGTCCTGTTACATAATTCATTGGAAACATGGCTTCATGTGGTAGATCTGGTAGATCTTTGTAATAGTTAAGTTGGTTAATACTACCTTCGGCTTGCATTTTATCTTTGTTCACACATCAATCTGCTGACAGCTGAGTTTTATTTGGCACAGATAATGTTGGGGAAAGACAACTATAGGAAAGCCTATTGGCTCCTATACCAAATGAGTTCAGAAGGGATTCAGCCAGATGTAGTGGTATTCAATGCCATTCTTAAAAAGGCATTTATGGAGGTAGCTTGTTTGTATATAGTTGCTTTATTTACTACAATATATACAGGATAATTAACAAATCTTCTTTGAAGCAGAACAAGGAGACAAGATGTGATATACTAGCTTCTGGTGAACATAATGCCCAAATCCCCAAACTGCCATAGCCTATTAGCATGTTTGCGTGGACTCTTAAACTTGAATATTTACTTAATCATATCACCATCATCATCATAGTCATCCTTGCCTTAATTCGCCGGCCGCATTATTATTCTTTTGTTCCACAATTATTTTGGATTGCAAGCCATCTTCATACTATATGTGCTTAATAATATAATTGCATTTAGTAGATCATCTATCTGCCTTTAAAGTTTTCGCAGTCGTTGAATATTATTAAACAATTGTTTGTGTATTAAGAGCCTTAGTCTCAACATATTTTCCATGACAATGACTTGCAGGGTCGACTTAGGATAGCAGAGCTTATTGTTGAGAGAATGCACAGAATGAAGGTTCAGCCTGATCCAGAAACTTGTTATCTTTTGTACCATGCTTATGTCCGCAGTCAAAAACACGGGACTGCCCTGGAGGCATTGCAGGTTTTGAGTATGAGAATGATTTCCGAAGAACAAAGTGTACTTCAAAAAAATAGGAAATACTTTGAGGACAATTTTGTCCTTGCTGAAGATTCTGAGGCTGAACTACGGATAATCAAGATTTTCAAAGATTCTATCAGCACAAAACACTACAAAAAAGAGATCTTCGAAGATTGTGGGGACTACCTAGCTACTGCCCTGTTGTATCTAAGATGGTGTGCATTAGCTGGGATGTCGATATCATGGTCACCTGATGAAGGTATATGGGCAATGTCCCAGAAAAATCAATTGGAGACCCTTGAAAAGAACAAGAAGAAAGAGATGAAGTCTACGGAGCAATGCAAGGGTAAAAGGCGCAATACAAATCGTCAGCAGCAATATATTCTGATTGGTGCCCTTGGAAAGACACTAAATTAACCGAATGAGAACGGAATGGAGTCTGGGAAGCAAGCCAAGGTTAAAAAGGTCAGCACCCACAGTGCAAGGCCTCGTCCTTCTAAGCAGGCTGGAAATACTAACGCTAAAAAGTCAACAGATCAGACTCAAAAGTCTGCCATAAAAAGACTTCTTGATGTGTTTTCGTTAGATAGGAAAAGACTTTGGCCTTACAAGAAAGGGCAGAGCAATGTAGTTTTTTTTTAGGTATTTTTTCAATTTACTTATCTTTGCAAAAGAGTGACTGTTTATATGTGTCATTTGTAGGTGATACGTTTTTGTAGTATTTCTCTGATTGTAATCTGATATTTATTCAACTTCTGTCGATAAACTATTAATGTGAAGTGTTTTTTCTACCATGGTAAAATCAGCGGAACTTTAGTGGATGTAGACCAATATGGCTCGCCTAGTCAAGCCATTTGGAGTAGACTGCAGGTTAGGCTAAAAGAGATTGACTCACCTTTCACAAATTACTGGTCCTTGAAACACCAAAAAACATTTGACACTGCATTCCATATTTTGGATACGCGAATTGGGATTTTACCACCCAATAGGCACACCAATTCCAATTTTAATACTTGAATCGTGAAAAGCACTCAGTTAATAATTATTCCATATTTTCATCAGTCTCAGCCATGCCTCATCACCGTTGCTTTATCACATTAGCCCTTAATATTTGGATTCAGACATTTTGAAAGATATCAGATAATGTTTTCCAATTTATCCATTTTATTGAGAACAAACGGCAATAGCCTAAACAATTTAAAACGGGCAATGTGAGTACACGTAGAAGTGTGTTCAGAGCCATCTACAATTATTTGCAGGAATTCAGACTTTTCATGCACAGAACAATGTATGATCTACCACAGCTCTCTGCTACTCCCATCTGCCATAACCCTAAGGCAGCTATAAATTTGTGCATCTTATTTTGTAACCAATCAGTCAGATAAACATTAATTTGCCCATTTATCTCCAGAGATCAGCAAGGGACGAGATCTCAGAAGCAGTTATGATATTCCTGACTGCAATAATAAGTTCCGTTTCTTTCAGTATATGACAAGTCCATAACCTGAAATGCTAAACAGAGAAAGCAAATGCCTTCCCTTTGTGTTGCGCTTGTTGGAATTCTAGTTGTTGGGGTGCAGTAAAGTATACGACAAGAATTACATCAGTTCACCAAACTCTACAACTGAAAATCCTCAAAATTGATATAGTAAGAGACGTTCCATCAGATGTCATTGTCCTGTATAAAAGGTAATTTTACATTTACCACTCTGAAGTCTCAACCATGTATGTAATTGTCATCTATACAATGCAGAGGGAAAAACAGTGCTTCTCACTCTCCGAAGTCCAAATACCACGCAAACCATATGTCAAGTTGGCCCTGATCCATTTCAAGTAGTGCTATCGATTCTATGATGGTATAATGCAAACCTGGCTGAGGTGAAACACGGTGAAAGACTTGGTAATTCAACACCACAAACTCTTGTAGCACTCTGCAATTGCAGCTCAAGTTTCTCAAGGCATCGAGTTTCTCATAATGTGTCACAAAAAACATGTAACACGACTACTGCTCAGAATTTGCACCCAGTGTAATTGGGAGAAAGATACTCCAACCCCTGATATGGGATTCACTGCTACCGAATGATCAAAAAGGCCTCTAACATTGGGGGCACGCTGTTTGTGAGAAGTTGAAAGCCACTCTGAGGCAAGCTGAATGGAACTTGTACCAGGGTGCTACTAAAATGGACTTTGGCACAGGGGACACGTTGATTTGTGAGAAGTTGAGAACCACTTGTAGAGGCATGCTGAATGGAACTTGTGCTTGCAAGTCTTGCAAGCAAGTCGAGGAAGGCTGTTGTTGGCAGTGTGAATAATACTGTAACAGATGGGGCACTCCTCAACACCTTCAAATTCCTTGTCGAAGTTGCTTTTCCATCTTCATATAGCTTCAGCCAAGGCTCCATTCTGCATTTCACAGGAAAAGATAAGTAGCTGGCAATTCTTTTTTCCCACAAAGTAGAAATGAGTGAAAAAAGGGAAGCACAAGTTAGATGAAAAATGAATTCAAAGGAAGATGTCGATAAGATGTGTATGCTGAAAAATAGACGGAGATAATCACACAGAATATCATGGAGGATACCTGACTACGAACAAAGGCAATCATAGACATCAACCACTTTCTCTGTTTTTGGTCACTAATGCCAAGACTTCTTGTGCAGTCGACATCTACAGGCCGCAATGGGTAAGATACAGGAAGGCTAATAACCAAATCCATTCCCGTTTCTTCCTTTTTATAAGTAGCAACAACCTCACATGCAGATTTGCTAACACTAACGGAAAAATTCTCATCGGCAACAGAGGCCTTTTTTATCTGCAAAAGATATACGATTATATGCCAAGTGTAACACTTATATAAATATGCCGGTGAGTCGGTCCAAAGACAACGGATGAAAGGGATGAAGAAATGACATCAGGTAAGACATTCTTCTTTAGAGCGTACAGGTATATCTCAGCATGCAGATGAAGCAGAAGTATCTACTCATGTGTATATGATCTTGAATCTTAATACTGACAATCTGACATAATACTTGTCTTTGCAGGTTTAGACAAAAGGATCAATTATGTTCCTAAGAGTATGAGGATAACAATGGAATGCTTTACTGCCTATACATAAACAAAGAAATTATTATGCGTAAGAACTGTATTATATCTGAATCCATTAAACAGAGATTTTATTTTATTTTTATTTATTTATTTATTATGATCGTTAAATGTTATATTCATCTCCAATAATATTAAAAGTGTTACAAGCAAGATAACTGGCACTTAGCGAGCAACTAAGAGTAGCTACCTACATTTATATCTGAATTCCATTTATCTGAGGCTCATTCCGACTTATTCTTATAAAGTATGAATCTCCATCCAGCCATGGCCTGAGTAGCCATGAACAGGTCTGCTACATGCAAATAATCTTTATGTCTATCCTACTGATGGATAGTAAAAGTGTTACAAACAAGATAACTAGCACTTAGCGAGCAATTAAGAGTAGCTAACTACATTTATATCTGAATTCCATTTATCTGAGTCTCGTTCTGACTTATTCTTATAAAGTATGTATCTCCATCCAGCCATAATGGCCTGAGTAGCCATGATCAGGGAAACAGACTACTTAACAAACATGCATCTCACACAGGTCTGCTACATGCGAATCATCTTTATGTCTATCCTACTGATGGATAACATAAAATTTTACATATAAATTTGCTGATACACATGTTTAGTTGTTTTCATGTCTAGTGATAGAAACCTTCATTACAAAGGTTCATGGATAGCTATCTGATTGACCAGCCCAGACTTTTACCAATCTTTTCCTGTCGTTTAGTTTAAGACATGCTAATTTTCAAAAACCATTTTCCCACCCCTAAAGTCTGTGCACATAAATATATTTCTCTCACATGCTAATTTACCTTGTTGACAACATCGTGCCATATCTTTATACTGTGAGGTACAGTAAACTTTGCTAGTAATGAAATTCTTAAAAGTAACAAGAATAACAACACCAACAGCAAATCCTTAACCCAAGTCCATCACTCACCTGAGAAAGTTCATCTGCAAGCAGAGGGGGACTGCAATATGTTTTTGTAAAAGATTCGATTGCAGCTGATGTCGATTTATCACGCAAGCTAGTAAACCAATCCCGGACATATGCTGGAAGAGCACGGATCATTAAACCATATATTGCACCAGCAAGTGCTGCCATTGTCTCTGTTCTAACAGGCCAAAGTGATTCTACAGCAAATACTACAGATCCTGTTGTGATAGCACGTTTTGCAGCAGTAGCAGCTTGAGATACTTCAGTTGGATGCACCACATCTTTCTTCTTCAGGCTATGTGTAGATCCCAGCTTGAAGGGAATGTGCTGGAAAAGACAATCTAATACTTTGGAATTGGCAGAATCCTGTATACACTGAATCAACATCTGCTTTGTTGGTGATGTTGACGGTATAGACTGAAGGTGTGACAGAAACAAGGCCCAGGAAATGAAGAGATTTACCTACACAATTAACAAATATATAAAATTACAAAAAATTACTAAACTTTTGACAGAGAATACTACTTAGAAGCAGGTAACTCTCAACAGAAATTAATAATAGTTCAGTATTGGCTGCAGGAATTTACCCGATCACGTGCTACCAAATCCATCTCAAGAACCTTAGATGGTGATTTTTCAATCAGATATGAAATTTCTTCTCTCAGATGTACCATTTCTTCTGAAGACGAATCAACACGACGGGATTGGTCAAACTCTTGCCCTGCAGTACTATCCTCGACCAAGCCACCAGCAGTACTTACTTTGGTGATAGATAATTGTGATATAGGTTCAGTTGATAGAGTAAGATAAGCAGCAAATTGCAACACAGATATACTGGTGGATGAAAAAAGAATAGCAAACAAAGAGCTAATAGCCCCTTTACTTAGCTCCCAAATTTCCATTGATTCTACTGCTAAGTTTTTAACATGAGGTGGAGAGCTGATAACACTTGAAGCTACTAACTCCCAAAAATGGGGATGTGCATGCCGTGATGATGCTACAATAGAAGAAGCCTCTTGACAACAAGAATTTGCAATGGCTTCTGCAACCCCCGTAGCAAAGAATAAGCGAAGAACAGATTCCCGGATATGATCTTTAAGATTGATCCATTTTTCTGTTTTTAAAAAGCATAGTCTTTCAGGCTCTTCCTCGAAATGGCCTTCAATTAGCCCAGTAAACAGGGAGAATGTATAGAGGGAATTTCTAGCAATATTCATAAGAGAATGATCATGCATCGTAACTACTTCATCAAGTTTCTGTATGACCATTTCCAAGATATCAGAAGATTTGATAACTATTTCGTCTACATTCTCAGCAATTTCCTCAATCACCACCACTGCAGATTCTGTCCATCTTCTAACTAGAGATAATACAAACTCCCAATCATCTTCATTTAACTCCTTCCAACAGTAACTGACTGAAACAGACATCAACTGCGATAAAGTCAATTGTACAAATGGTGACTGATTGCCTGCAGCCAAGAGATTACCATCAGTGCGTTGTTTTCTAAACAAATTTACCAACAACGTTTTCTCTGAATCTGCCAAGTCTCTTTCAAAAGCAGTTTTAAGAGCCCCAGTTCCTCCTTTTGCATCCATGGGATAACAAGATATGATAACTTGAATCCATTCTTCATAATCTGCATCAAGATATACATAATTATCAGTTTATCACCATTGTTGGTAATAAACAGAGCAAAAATACTCCACAACGCAAAATCCAAGGACGATTTGGTCAGAAAATCCTCTGTTAACCACATACTATTTCTCCCATGCAACAAAGGCACCCCACTACCCATTTTTCCAATTTAAAGTTCTACAGTCATATAATTTATAACATTTTACGGGTTCTATGCTATAGGCAGAGTGACAAAATTCAGATTTGGTGAAAAATCGGCAAGGGGTCAATTCGAGTTGGAAAATTTTAGTGAAAGTTTCGTAAAAAAATCGGTATCATTATCTTATGAACAAAATACATGCAGTAATATAGTAAACCAAATGTACATTAGAGTTTACCAAAAAAATGAAGACTATTTTATTACAATAAACATAGTAGAATTGAGGTATAATAGTACAGTGGTAGAGTCTATAGTTAAAGTACAACACTAGAGTCAGAGGTCTGGAAGATGTTTTTTTTTTCAATAATAAATTGACCTACTAAAGAAGGATATGATGTGGCATCTCACAATTTACATTCGTACTACTCGAAATCTTTTACGCTTTCAACGAGTTTGACGTCAGTCAAACACTTTTCAGCATGAATTAAGCTTGCTGACGTACCAAATTCTTTTTTTTTTCTGTTCTCACCGATTTGCCGAATTAGAAAATTATTCGGCGATTAGATCGGTGGACCCGACTTTTCGCGTTTCCTACCGATTTTTGTCACTATGGCTGAATTTTGGTGTTTTGGTTTTTTTTTTAGAAAGGTTCACTATTTGAAAAGAAAAAACTCAAAAGAGGAATATCCACATACCTTGGCCTGGAATCATTGATACTAGAGGTGGCAATGCGAGCGCTCTTTGAAGCCAATCACTGATAACAACTTGTACTCGATTTTCGTTGTAAGAATCAGGTTGTACATCTTCATTAACTTTGTCATATATTGTACCTTTATACCACAACGGTTGAATAATGACATTCATTACATAAGGTAGAATTCTCAAACAGTTTCTATTCACCATATTCCCCACGAAAAGTCTATCTACAAGATGATTAAATAGAACTATAGACTTGTTCTCTGCCCATATATTATATTCGATTACTAGAACCAAAAGCAGAGATACAAGGGCCCTCAAGAAAGGATCTTGAATACACTCTATTTCATCAGCTGAGGCAGACCATACATTGAGGAAGATTTCATCACTGGCTCCATGAACAAGGGCACCATCTAGTAAAATATTGACAATGGAGTCTAATAAAGACTCGGAAGAAACACCATTCTTTGCAAATTCACTTAGTAGAGGCAAGAAAGAACCTAACGCACTGCCTCCTCTCCACTTCCAGGTGCATAATATTTCAGCAGCAAGCCACCCTCGAGAATAAGAATGTGAAAGAACCACCTGATGTTGAGCTTCTAGTGATGAAGATGTAAACCGAGAAACTAAACCAGCAATAACTCGACCGATTCCGAGATTTGAAATAAGTTTGTCAACAAAAGCAACAAAAACACGATGACTGGATATCTGCAACCAAAAAATGTCAATAAGAAATCAATTTTCTAATCCCCTTCCCATACCATAATGAACGAAAAAAACTTCAGAACAGCTTTCTTCTTAAACTGAGAAAAACAGGGATTTTTTTTGACAGTAGCATTACAACTTACAAAAGTGAGTGCTTCACTACTACAAGGCTAATTACTGCTTGTTATGATATCAAAAACCTTTGTGGAAGGAATTCTATTGCATCAGAAACTAACACTTAAGCAGGTAACCTCCACTTGGTGAAAATAATTAGTGGGAGGACTCTAACAATCGGCTCCATGTACACCCCAAGAATTTATGGATAAGACCTACTTTACAGGATTGTTCTACTGGCTTGTTTAATACCCGTCTCAATAATTTATGTATCCAAGCAACGTTAAGGCCTTCCTCAGAGGTAAATTGATGTATTTAATAAAAATAATAAAAAGGTCCCCAGTCCCTCTATACACACACCCTATCCATACTCCCTGTTCTTACTCCCACTTGTCAACCCCATATAAACTACTTTAGTTGATCCAACTGTACACTAAGTTCTCATCTTCGATAAGACCATCCTCAGATAAAATTAACTTGATCAGAAACAATTTTCAACAGGTTAGGAGTTTTCAATTGGACTAATATTTTTGAGGATGTATATGGGGAGCTTATTGTACGGTTGGACTGTCGGTCCCACAACAGGGAGTAAGAATAGGGAGTGTATTTAGACAGATCCATAACAAAAGACCAAAGGAATCTGACAAGTTACATGTGCTCAAGATGGATACTTTTCATGGTTTCATATTGTCTTCTCATCAAAGACAACAGTCACGCACTGACATACCCATCTATACAGCTGGTTTCATCAAACCCTGTTTTTGTTAAACAAAGAAGAAAAACTGAAAAATTGATACCTCATATGTATAAAAAAGAAAACTAACTTATTGACATGTATCTGTAAATATATCAGCACTGGAAATGATTCTATCTGTACCATTAAGAAAATGATTTTCATGACAACTGCTAAATAGTATTACCATTTAGTACAAAACCAACCTTGTCGGAACACATATAAGCTGTCAAAAGGTGAAACTCTGAAATACTGGGGGTGGGGGGAGGAGGGAGAGAGAGAGAGAGAGGCAACTAAAGCAATTAAGGCTAAGTTACCAGAATGGTTTACCTGTATGTCCGTAGGAGCAGCCTCTATTTTCAATGTAGCTGATCTTGAACCATCAATCAGAGAGGGGTTAACCCACAAAGGCCAAAATTCACTCTCGTCTAACAAATTATCCAGTAGAATTTGCTCATCACAATGATCACAACCAAAGGAATCAAGGATTTCTACCACCCACTGGCAGCATAAAGATGGAACTTTCTCGGAATCAAAGGTACCTGTCTGAACAATGGCAGACCTGATAGTCTGAATCAAAATATTCTGCAACCTCCTGAGGCTGTAGATGCTAAGGCTTCTCCAGAAATGAGAACTAGCTTTAAATCGAAAAGCATGAATGGATTCACAAAAGGCATTATGCTCATGTAACTCATCACCAACCATATCTTTAAAAATCACTGAATTCTTATCCACGGCTACCTGTAATGTCATCCTATAATCCCACTCGAGGATAAATATTGCAGCTGATATACATGGAACGAGCTCAGGTTCCTCATCAAATTCCTTTAAACAATAGAAACTCCCTTCCAGAACCTCAAGAGCGAATTTGGCCAACTCAAGCATGATGACATTAGATTCATATTTCAATACTGTATCTTTAAGTCCACTGCATGACAATAAAGAGCATGCATCCTTTGCCCAAGTAAAAGATGATCCACTTAGAAGAGGAACAAACTTTTGGAGCAACTCTTTAAATATCAAAATCATTGATTCTCTTGAAACAAGGAAAATCTTGTCATCCTCTGTTGAACCACCAAGAACAGCCCTGCAACATCAGATGCGGAATATTTGTTAAAGCACACACAAAATAGATCATAGTCAATGGAAATGATGTTATTGAAGAAATTTAATGAATTTTAACATAATAAAAAAAGTAAATCATGTCTGAGCAGGATAGTACTTTACCCAGCAACACTACGCCACCATCAAACAAACATTAGTTGTTGCCGTAACAACCAATAAGTGTTACAAATACTCAAAACTAGCCCAAGGGAATTCGTCTCATTGAACCTTAATTGATGAAATTGGAGAATATTTACATTGTGTACCAGATAAGCCACACTTCTAACTTCTAAGCCAGTATTCACTTGACAAAGTTATAGTACACACAGTTCTACTTCCCGCTTCTATTCAACTTAAAAATATTCCAAATGCACAAATGGAGCGTCTTTGGTATTTCATCTCTTTACTACTCGTGCCAGTGGTTTGTGAATACCCACCTCAACAATTCCAAGGCATTCGTCTAGCTGAACTACGTGCAACATCCACATGATCAAAATTACAGGAAAAATTGTGTTCTCGTCACAAAAAATAAGGGGTTTTCATTGTCTTTGCCACAGGATAGACTAAGTTACATATCTATCTATCTATTAACACAACTCACAAAATACAAGATGGGAATCTCGGTGAATTGAAAAGTTGTTAGTCACTAGAATTGTCAAAAGCTGAGTAAACTGAGAGTTAATCCCCTACCTCAACATATGTATTGAAGTAGTAAAGCAATTAGAAATTGATAAGAGAAGAAAATGATGGGAAACAGTCATTAGTGAAAATTAATTTTCTGCAGTTCTGCATCATGGTTTTTAGTAGACACTGCCTCAATTATTATGTACTACGACAAAGGCAGGACCCGTATTTGTGTTACATAGCAATGAAGTGGAAATCTACATACCGTAAGAAGCGAGAGTACGATATATGGAAAGGAGGGCCGAAGCGAGCAACAGAGACAGCTGTCGAATCTAACAACCTGTGATGCCAGTGTTTTACTTGGGAGTCCCATTCATGGTCAGATTCAGAGCTCATCTTTTTCCTAATAATTTTTCTAACTTTCTCCATGAGCATTGCCAACACAGAAATGTGATCAAAATCTGTAGACTCAAGATCAGTATCATACTGTCTATCTTGTCTTGTTGCATATGTTATAATACTATCCCATTGTTCAGCAAAAAATTCAGTATCAAGTAACGCAAGTAAGAGATCCAAGTGTGCCTCAGTTGAATGATTACTTCCATTCAAACACCATGGAACAAAAATGTCCTTGAAAACTGGCAAAAAGCTACCTGACTTTGATCCATTATCTCCTCCATCAGATAGATAATTGCTTGCATTCCCTTTGTCGCAAACAGAGAGCGCTGCAACTATTTTTCTTGGTCCAAATATGGAAATCGTGACAGATAAAAGTTTGAGAGCAACAGGAGAATCCTGCCATTACGAAGAACAAAATAGAATATGCAAACTTTTAGCGGGAGCGATATGGAGTGGTAATGAGAATCGTTTGTCAAAGGTCCCCATTGTAGGTAATATCTCTAACTAAACTAATAGACAACATGGTAGTAAACTGTATTCGAGAAAAAAACAACAGAGTGCTGCATAGGATAACCATAACAAATTATTAGAGCAGAGAAGCTCCCAAGGACCACTTTGCAAGCACATACAGTTATTCGATCTGTAATCACATTATATCCCACAAATGAACAAAAAAACGGTGGGTACTCTTACACATAAAATGTCAAAACAAGGTGTTGTTACAAAGCCAAACAATTGGGGGTTGAACATAATTTAATAACAATTGACTTTTACGCTAAGTCACATAGACAGGGATACACATGTCGGTGTCGACATGGATATGGGGTGTCCAACACGGGGACCCAGCTAATTAAAAAGAAAACTATTAATGTCATTGTCACTCATCATGTCAGACCCATAAAGTCCTTCCCACAACCACATGCAAGAATTTGGATCAGATTCTTTGTTCTTTATGATGGAGAGGTTCCAATCCAAGCAGTATGAACCTCAAATTTTGGGCATTCTTTAGCAGCATTACTAATGCTTGGGCTCAAGACCTTACAAAGCACCTCCTTACAATTTAATAACTATGAAAGTGGCATATCATGGAGTTGTAACTGTGTTAATAAATTATTTTCTTGTCTTTTACGGTATTAAAGAAACCATGGTTTGAAATTGAATGCACACCGTGTCCGTGTGCCGACACAAGTGTCCTTCTGTATCCAACACAGATTCATTTTAAGAATATGAAGTGTCCATGTTAGTTAGCTTTTAAGGAGACCAACAGGGTAGCTGACCAGGTAATTACTCTCAATGTTGTTCATGAGGTTAGAAAATGTATTTTTTTTTTCCTTTGTTTTCCCTTTCTGGATTGTTTATTTTTGTAATGTGCCATCTCATCCAGCAAACTCTTTTCGAATTGGATATTAATACACTTCATCCATTCATCGTTATTAATTAAAAACCGAAAAGAAACAAAAAGTCACTTTAATTTAAAAAATATAAAATTGTAATTAGCCATTCACTAATAAATTTAAACTCAACTAGAGTAAGGATTTCTCTGGTCAGTACTAGATTAAGGATTTCTCTGGTTAGAATGGCTTGTAGACTGAAGTTTTCTCTCAAATTTGGTCCAGTCCAATAGTACTAATTAAGAGAGCAAAGAGAACAGTCCTTTTGATGATTCCTTTAAGAATATTGCACTAATAGACATGTTTATGCAAGTGATATAAGAAAAGTAACAATAGACATAACTTAAATAAGCAGTTATGGCAAGAGGAGGGGGGAGTAAAACCACCTTACCAGAGATCTAATTGATGGAAAAGCTTTTTTAACCATTGGTACTGCTACGAACTCAAGTGGCCATGTTTCACCTTTCTGCACTGCTTGTTGCTCCAGTAAAACCAAAAAATTTACAATCTGATCTACATGTTCAAACGGTCTTTCTATTTGATCCACTTGCTGAATAATCTTCAGACAATTTTCCTGAAATACTATACTGAAGTTGCCAAGCAAAGTAGATTCCTTCAAAGATATGTCACAAAGAATTTCAATGATGTATTTCGCCAGATCTTGCATGTAGTTTAAGGGATACTTAGCATTCAATTTTTCTATCTTTTTTTCTTGAAAAGATAGTAGGTTGTCCTCCAACGAGCTACAAGACTTCCCCAAGGAAACTCCACCTTGAATCTTCGAACTGACTATCAATAGGTAGTCGTGCCACATGAGATTTACAAGAACACTATCAACAAGACCGACTTGAAAAGGATAAATATCATCCATTCCTTTGGTGTACCTGCACGATTTACAGCAAACAAACCAGAACAAAAATGAAATGTATGTAACTGATGCAGAATTACTGAATCAGAAATCTTCTGAGCATGAGACAAATGAAATACTAAACAAACCAAAATGTGGCTAGCATGTCATGGAAATGTATTGTATATATGTAGAGATATTAACAGACCTTGATGCATTATGTACTGCCCAAAGAAAACATTCTTTGAGTGCCTTGAAAAATACTAATCGATCGGCGGAGGAGGAATTGGATGGTTCCCTTCCTTGCCATAGGTTCTGGAAGAAACTCAAAAAGAATTGCTCTCCGTCAATTGAATTAGGAGGTATCAGATCTAAGAACGAGATCAAAATGGGATAGGAAACTTGCTTTGACCCATAACATCCATTCCTCAAGAAATGCCAAAAGCGATTCAGCACAGTCTTCTGAATATTGCTGACGCTCCAACTTTCTGGAAACTTTTTACAAAAAAGCAGAACTGTGTCCCACATTGAATGATGACATGTTGGGTCCTTTTCATGAAAAGCACCAAGTATTGCGGTAGACAATGCTTTCATATTTTCTTCATTAAACAGATGAGGCATGTGTTTAACGAAACTCCCCAAAACTGAATATGTAGCCGATCGAACAGCAGGACTTTGAGACTTGAGAAATTCTAGAAAATACTTATGAGTAGAGAAAATCTTTTCCACGGAAGATATAGCAGCTTCCCTAGCCTTTGATGCATTCTTTGGCTCGTAACTTTCATTTTCAAAACCTAGTCTCTGTAATTGCATGCCAAACAGGATATCAACAAGTGTGGCTAGTGCCAGCTGGGACGTAGAAATAACCTGCAATTATAGGATTTGAAAAGCATAAGCAAGAGTTCACATTAGCAATATGAAATTTCCAGTTCAGAAGAAAATAATTTGGCATTAATTGCCTTTAGAAGACCACACATAGCAATAGTGAAAGACAGAGAAACCACTGGAAAGACAAGACAAATAAAACAGATTAATTTACAGAAGCATCAAAAGTGAAAGGAGAAGTTACGGCAACAATGAGAGCGAGAAGCGTTTATGTTTCAATCAGGACGGACAAGGCTGTACAAACCGTTGGACACCCACGTTTCAGTTAAATACTTAAATCAGATGACAAGGTCTATATCTAGCTACCCTGGAAGATAACTAGGCCTTATAGCACTATACCAGCTGTGTTTGGTTATACAACGATTGGTGGGATGGTGAAGACATTTCAAGCGTTATTAACAGGTTTACAGACAGGTATTTCAGTTTCATGGTGATCACCTTTTGGAAACTAAGAATTCTGGCTGGCTAAGAGTGATGGAATATTATGACAATGTTAAATTTTGCACAAGCCTTGACACTTAAGTTTCAATTCAACGATGAGATTGATGTCTGACTATCCAATAACATCACCAACCAAAATTTGTAGTGTCTGCACCAAAACAGACTCCCAGCTCTTTGTCATGTTAGATTTTTGGTGAGCGATAGAAAAGTTTTGAGAGTGTCAAATTTTTTCCTGTGCTTAGTCACGTTAGTCTTTCTTGTCTGAGGGAGCAACTTTAAGTGTTTTAAGTTTTAACAACTCAATAGCTGTTAAAACATGTTTGGAGTACTTCAGCTAGAACTTGGATGCCACCAGAAATTTCTAACTCACCGGGACGTGATGTCAAGATATTAATGGCACCTGAAGGTTGCACTCTTCTGGTAATAGTGATGACAGTGAGTTTCCTACCCCTGTGTGTAGTAAATTAGGTACAAAAACTAGAACTCTGCATTATATAGATGTAATTGTAAGTCACATTGACAGGTACACTCGTGTCAGTGTCCGACACGTATATGGAGTGTCCAACACGGTGACCTATATGAAGTAGGACACGGCTAATTAAAAAAAAACCGTTATTATTCCTTAGTTACACAACTAATTCTTGGGCTCAAGACCTTACAAAGCGTCTCCTTACAAATAAATAACTATGAATGTGGCAAATTATGGAGTTGTAACTATGTTAAATAGAATTTTCTTACTCTTTTTGGGTATTGAAGAAAACCTAGTTTGAAATTGTAAGCATGTGTCCATGCCCGTGTGTCTGCTGTCCGACACGGCTTTTCTTAAAGAATATGAAGTGTTAATGTAATTCCTTATAATTATGGGGATTGAGAACAAAGACAGCACCATACAAAAGGTTAAACGCTAACCCTTACTACCCAAAAGAAAAAGGTGTAAGCGAAACATAGGACTCCATTTATATGTTCCTCAAAGAATGTCTCATTCATTTAGAGGTTCTCTTAGTCAAAGCTAGGAGTCAAAAAATTCACAACTTTAAAGAAAATGCAGGTGATTATAAATGGTAGCAAGGACATGGGATGCTTACACGTTGGTTCATCTCTTCCAATTCATCTAATGGGGCTGCTTTGTCAGACATAGTCTGCGGCTTGAGCTTTAGGTTTTCCTCCAAGTAGATGAAGATTTCTTCTGTGCATAGAATCAAGGCATCCAATCTCTTCTCTTTGGCAGGAAACGCATCCTGTCATCCATAGCTCCACTATCAGTCAAAAATTACTACTGCCAAAACAGTCAGTCCAGTCCACTGAAGTTGCAGATACATTGAATTCACATGCATACATACTTGAAGATAGCACAACAAAGACAACTCCAGTGTTTTTAGTAGTTCAAAAAGAAGAGAAGGCTGGAAACACTAATTTAAGTTTCAACATCCATTTATCAGACCAGTAACTGTGCATGCTAAATTACTTTCCTAAGTAAATGAGATTCTAATTTAAGTTTCAACATCCATCATCAAAATTTGAACATTAAGAGGACAAGCCTATTTAATTTTACATAAACCTATTGACACCCTTACAAACACATTCGCCTCCTCAAGTCATTTTCTCCCTGCCTTGCCCCAAGGGTTACTTCTGCAAGTAAAACCCTGCAAATGTAAGGGTCAAAATGGTTTATCCACCAAAAAAATTCCTAGTCATTAATCATTATCATACAATGAATCCTTCCCAGCCCATGAATGCGTACTTAATAACAATTCCAAAAGGTTTATGACTAGACAATTTATTCCATTTGATTACACTAACGGCCTAAGAATACCTTGAGCCTTATCGATCAGAACACCTTATTTAGAGATAGACTTATGAGTATAATGAAGCATGTTTTGATTGATATGTACATAATATTGGATGAGAATCTAATCAATTGAGACCAAATATACAGGGACCTGACAAATACAAAGAACTTACATAAAGAAAAGGATGACGACCATAAATAAAAAGGAATATACAAGAGTTGATTACAAACCCAACTTTACAGACACACGAAAAACCAACAGACCTGCAATGATCGCCTTGCTGCTTGAGAAACTTCAGTAACTGGATCAAACTGGGATAACCACCACGGCCCCATTAAGGATTTCAAATAAGGAGCTAAGCCTCTCCTGAGAAAGATATTTACATTGTCAAAAGCAAATTCTCATAAAGCTTCTCTAGTACAACTAGAAGAACAGAAATTTTTTCAATGAATTAAAAGAAAAGTTGATCAATAAACTTAAGGACAAACAAATTTAGGCAAGTATATAGAGCATGACTACAATCTTAAGTATGCGAAAGTGCTTACTATATTTTCTCTGATCTCACTGTGCCATTAGAGCACATTTAATGCCGTAAAAACATTTTTTCACCAATCCTTTATGAATTACTATTGTATGTTTCTCTGTAAAATTATTGGTTTGCCTGACATTTTGAAACTTCTTGGTGAAGTATGGGTATAATTTAGCCTAAACATCACAATACCAGGGTGTGGATGGGCTACATATCAGTATAGGGTCCCAACAGTAGGGTATTCATGGAAGAATCCCAAATCAAACAGCTAGGGATAATAGATCCCACACTATCTATTTACAGACTAACCAGAAAGAGGTGATGCACTATTGGGTAAGTACTGTGCTAGGCTATAGAGGCGCAACCCACATCAGACTATCCGCAGGGAGTTGATGCACTAACATATCATTTGCCACCGTAGCTACTCAAAAGATGCATCACAAACGCTTTGCAACAAAGTGCACTCCAGGAACATGGGATTTTCTTCTTCCATTAAACACATGATATATGCATGACTTCTTTTATACATTATGATGAACTTTCTTTTCTGAATTTCCACTGGATATCAATTACATAAAGAGATTATGCAACATGGAAGCGGTGCTACTTTTGTTAGAACTTAGAAGTAAGAGTTGGAGGAGCTTATCAGTTATCACTATGAATCAAGGACACAAGCTTTTGACATGACTCCATTATGTTAAGCAGATGTTTCACCATTTCACCCATGTAAATTTTTTTTTTTAGAACTATGCCAGAACAAACAGCTGTAACAAACTAACAATAATCACTACTTCACAATTTTAAATAAACATTTAATTTTTCAAAAATAGATGCAAGTCAATCATCTAAAGGAATGAACTAAACAGTCGTGGTAATTTACAACAAAATACTGAAGTTTTCAAAGATAGATGTAACTCAATCATTTGGGTGAATGAACTGAATACTCATGGTAATTTACAATGCAAAAGATAAGCTCAAACCCGACAGTGCTGACAAGACTAGTCATGGTGTCATGAGTAGCTCTCCGAACCTCTCTATTGTAATCTTGTAGCAACCTTTTGTATTCAAATGCCTGTCAATGGAAACACGTGATTGTTGCATTATTAACAGAGGTATACAAGTAAAAGTTCATTTTCATAAAGCATATTGGCATGTTTCAAGCAAAATACAGCCATAATATTCTCCTTCAAGCAAATCTGGTTGTGAGATACTGTTATAAGCTCCCTCTTATTGTATATTTCTGTGCTTTTCTGTTTTTGAGTATACTGTATGTATGTGTGGCTTAGAAGCAATATCTCTAGAAAAGCTTTACAAGCCCATGCTGAGTCATAAATGCAATCTTTACTAATACATGGTTTACTAGCCCCAACTTAAGATAGATAATAACAAAATGAGCTATCTAAGTAAGGGGAACTGCGAGTATATGTAGCTACAAAATTCCTGGACACATGCTCAATTTCAGGTACCATTTTTAACATGTATCACAAGGCCGTCAAACATCATGTAATATTTCACAGTTTATTAT
The DNA here is from genome assembly GCF_015680905.1 of Coptis chinensis. Taxonomy (NCBI): domain Eukaryota; kingdom Viridiplantae; phylum Streptophyta; class Magnoliopsida; order Ranunculales; family Ranunculaceae; genus Coptis; species Coptis chinensis. The sequence continues at coordinate 93,041,495 of NC_141462.1, forward strand.
TTTAGAGATACCAAAATACAATAACATTCTCCTTTAAAACTATTTTAGAGCTGCCCCCAGGATCTTATATAATATGGTGCAAGTTTTAAATGCTTGATCTGGACTATATATCTCAACACCCCGTCACTTGTGGAGTAACTTGATCCAAACACGTGGATTTATTCTATTGGGTGATGTGGAGTACGTGAGTCGTTGGTACAGACATAAGGCCGTCTCTATCAAGAAATTTAGAACAAGAGAAAGACAAAATTGATGGAGAAGCATAGAAAGCAAATAAGAAGAAGAAAAATACCCATTGTGGAATGATCTGCACAATATCCTCTCTGTTTTTCTGCTTGAAAAGCTCAGACAAAGATGCCAAAGCTTTAAGCTGTACAATAAATAAACATATCATGAACTTTCATGTGACAATAATACCCAAAGTCCCAATACATGATAGTTAACTTCAACAAATTACCCAAATAAACAAAAATATGCAATTTTCATCTTAATAAATTCCTTTCTTTCTATTGAAACTAGCATATAGAAATCTGATATTGAAGTCGAGCCCACTCGAGTCTTTAATAGTTTCCCTAAACAAACTAATCAAGTGAGCGGAGGGAATGTTTTTGGGAGGGGTGGGGGTACATCAGTACGTGGGACAAAAGGTAGTTTGGTAGGTTTTTGTTTGTCTGTCCTCACGTATCCCTCTCTCTCCCTCTCTCCCTCCTTCCTTCCCTCTCTCTCTCCCTCTCTCTTCTTCACCCTCCGCTCACGCCCCCACTGCTTAGCAGTTATCTAGTACAATTGATGGTTGGCTCATATTGCAACACAACCCAAACATAAACAAGCCAAAAACAACTCGCGTATCTCATCTAGTTTACTAGTCCTACCTTAGAATGAACATACACAATATACAACTCAAGCTAGGCATATTTGTATAACGGTAACAAAAACAAAGTTTACCTTTGTGGTAGGATCTTTCCTTCCAAGTCTCTTTATATGTTGAGCTACTTCACTATCCACATCCTACATAATAAACCAATGTATGACTTTCTATTTTTCACAATATATTAAAACACAAATATATAAATAAATATTTAATATACCGAAAACGAGGCGGTGTCTTCGGATGGTAGAGAAGTATCGAGACGTGAACTTCCCACATAGCCTCCAAATCCAACTGTCGCTGCTCCTGTTGGTAATAGTGATGCTGCCAAGCTGTGTATCATTTTTTTTAATTACAACAAAACATATCAATCAATAACTATTAACTAAAACAATTAAAAAAATAATATAAATAATAAAAACCTGCTGCTGGAAGGACGGTTTTTGGTTCTAGCTCCATCTCCCTTCGGTCGACCCATTTCTCTCTCTTTTTTGGGTTCAGACTTCAGACTTCAGAGAGGGTTAGGAAATAAATAAAACCCTTTGTTTGTTTTGTTTCTGAGAACAAATAGTATGGGCTTTTATTTTGAGCCCACGAAGACACAAACCAAACCCTGTTGGGTTGGGCTGGATATTCTATGTGGTGCAGGCCCAAGTCGATTATGGAAACATTCCAGAAGAAATGAAACGTGTTGATCGATTAAGTTTGAGAGTGCCATAGCTAGTAAATTCTCAAAAATTCGGTACTGAAATTATTTGTCAAAAATCTTAAAATTTGGATTCTAATTCATTTAAAAATTCAGCCCAAAAAAACGAAAAAAATGTCAAACATATAATTCGTGTTTTATATGTGTATAATACAAAAAAAAATCGGTCATATTTTGTTGCATTGTAAGTTTAGAAGATAATATTTTGCTCAAATTGTAGTGTATTTTTTTCATTTAAAAAATAATGACTTTATTATTTGGCAATTATAAACTTAGATGATAGAATTCGAATATTAATCTTTAGGTTTGAAATGTTCGTCTTATTATTCGTATTATATGAGAAAACGTATAAAACGGAGTATTACTAGCTATGAATTTGAGACGTAAGCAAGAGTATGTGCTTGTGTGTTTCTAGACGATTTGGGATAGTCCATTGTATGTACCCAATCTACTTGCAATCATTTGCCAGACTTGGAAGAGATGTCGTTGTTTATATATAGACTAGGTTTTCTTTTTCGATAAATTACTAGGTTTGTAGCTTACCAAACAAGATAATTCTCAAAATTCTAGAGTAATCTTCATTGACAAGAAAGTTTGTTGTTGTTGAAATAATCTAGTTATTTTGTTCATCTTGTCTATAGCATTTCTATCACGAATAATTGTCCTTTAAATCAATTATTACTAAACACATTGGACCATTAGTTAATTGGTCCCGTTCGTGTAGAGGAACATGGAAGTCACATGGTTATATGGTTGTACGTCAAGCATTGATAAATTTTTCGGGCCTTATTTGGTTGTTTGAACGTTAGGCTTTTTGAAATTTTACTCAATTTGGTCACACACACTTGTACATCGGGCCTCGTCAAATATCAAATCTCCAAATTCTGAATTATCATTATAATTTATAACTTTTTGTAAGAAAACTTTTTATGAAATACCAAGTCTGCATCAAATGAAGATACATACTTCTGAACAACTCACTTTATTTACACTGATCACCAAACCACCAAAGAGAACCAAAAGAGTAACAGTGTACTCTTACCAGCACTATAAAAACACTGCACAACGTTGCTCGAAACATCAGATGTTACAAATTAAATGCTTGTGGATGGAAGGGAGGGAGAGGTCTTTATAATTACAGTAAGATCAAGTGATGGAGGAGAATGTTGCCATGTTGGGACTTTGGGTGTCTTTGAGTATCTTATTTGTCATGCACTGATTAAGACGTGCATTATTACACAGAAGCATTAATTAGCTAGGTAGACGTACAGTGTTGTAATAGAGGTAATGATGCTAATACGACGTTGGAATGATGCATGTTATACCTTTACCGAAACAAAATATGATGCATGTAATATAAGACAGCTTATTACCAAATTAAAGTTAGTTCATTATTACTGGTCTTCACCTGATTGTCCAAAAGTGCTTAAGATTAGATTCTCTAAGATATCAATATTAAGCAAATTACATCAGTAATGTGGCTGTAATCTTTCTAAGTAATAATTTCACATAAAGGGGAATATATGATGGGACCAACTGCATTATAGCTGATAGGACTCAAGTGTCACAGCCAACTACCATATTTTGTCATGGTCCCGCACATTCATCAAAAGTATATTGCTGATAGAGAATTTTAGTTTTTTGACTCAAAATATTGTGTTACTTACTAATTAAGTGCCTATCAGATGGCTTTTTGTCTCATTTAGAATGTGGTGCACCCACTTATTGATTTGAGTTAACTGGTCAAAAGCGTAGATATCTCGAGTTCTGAATTGTAGTCCTGTCTATATGAAGTTAATCCCAACATCTAATATTTAATACTTTTTCCACAGATTCATACTATTCATTTTTCACTCAAAACATGACACCACTATCAATTCCAGGATGATTTGTTTCAAGTGATCTGTCCATTATAGAGAAAATAGCTAATAACATACTTTCTTGTCTCCTCTTTTCAGATATATCACTTCATCAACCACTAACTATTAGCTCCATCACCTCAATTACTTTTTCTTCTTTATAAACTTTTCCTTCGTTTAGACTTTAGGTTATGATATCAACATGAACCATGAAAAGATTGACAACTTTCTATCTAAATTGTTATAGTATGTTATTATAGTATATATGTATTAAGGTATACAATTGAATTATCACACATGAGGCCGGCAACTATAGTTAGAGATTAAGACATTAGTACCATATTATTTTTAGTCGACGTCGTCCACAAATCACACACACACACATAATATATATATATATATATATATATATATATATATATATATATATATATATATATATATATATATATTTTTATTTATTTTAATAATTAACTAAATCACATCTGAAGGGTAATCTAGTTCCTATGATCAATTCTGGATAGTATGTACGTAGTTTGTTAATTAGTTTAACATTTGGGATGAATATAACTGTATAGTGGTTTCACGGGGTTTACTAGTTAAGCATTCGACATATAGCTAAACAATGAAATTACTAGCGTGCCAATGAGCAATATTTTAAGTGAATGTACCGTCGTAATTTGTTAGATGGAGCCAAACAGGCTAGGATAAAGAAGGAATTGAAGATATTATCAAAGAGCAAATGGTTTGGATAGGATTTATATATATGAATAGAAAGAAAGAAATAAATGGCAAAATTATCGAAAAGGGCAAAGGCAGAACAAAATTAGCCACGTCAAATGTCACTGCAATGGGAGTTTCCTATTAAAATAAGTTAGATGAAGAACAGTTTCTCATATTGGATGCTAAGCATGCTTATTTAACTAAGGGTCCAAAATAGGTTGTTCTATTTTATCCACCAGAACACCTTTCCATGCCCCGCTTAGTAGGTAGGGCATTGCTTGTTTATATATTTTTTGTGTGTCAGTTGAGATCACCTAAATCTGTGCAAAGAATATGGATATCTATTCATGCATGTTTAGTTCTTAACTAAATAATTGTGCAAATCTGATCTGTCTCTAATACTACACCCAAGTGAATATGTGCACACTCAACGGTTGGGTGTGTCTGGGGTGACAATTTAGAAGTGCAGCCATAGTTCAGCTCAGGATTTAGGATTTCAGAGTTACCAGAATTCCGACAGCTCCAAGATCCGGACTTCTGAAAAACTCACTAGTATTTCGATGCCTATCGTTTTTCTAAAAACCTATCCGCTGAAATTTCAAAATTGCAAACACTGGGTGCAGGTACAGGGTGGATTGGTGTTGCGAGATTTCACTAGAAAGTCACACCTCAATCTAGTTACTTTCTATCCCAAATGATTTCAACTTGGAACTCACACCAAGAAAATCACTCACCCAAGACTTTGGTAGTTATCACAACAAACTCAACATAGCAAAACCACTAATATATAATCACAATTCATAGCAATGATAAATATGGAAGTAAATAATGTTAGAATAGTTGTATCAACACAGTAACTAGAGTATAACAGAAGAAACAGTAGACAATAATAGAATTAACATGTAATAACCAAGGCGCGGATTAGGTTGTCCTTAAGGAAAGATTTCACCCCTTCCAATGGTGCAGAAAGGCAGCAGTGACGTCTTCCTCACAGAATTCAATGGTTAACAACAATCTGACTTTGCACTAGAACAGACTACTCTCTAGAACAGCAATATAACTCTCTCTGACGGCTACAAGATGAAGAGAAGAAGAATAGGACATGTTATAGTTTCTGTTTCTCTGAGATGGGTTTCTGATCAACTCTATCTTCTATGGACGCACAACCCCTGTATTTATAGAGGTAGGTCGGTCACAGCTAGTGATGGATAACCAATGTGGGACTATCTACAATGCACTAAAGTGGAGAGAACACACTTTGTTCATCTCCTCCACTTTGCACACACACACACTAGTATTTAGAAATACTTATAGAGATTCCAACAATCCCCCACTATTTCAAAATACTAATAATAGTCCCCCACTATTTTGGAATATGATATTACAAAAGAAATGGGTTAACTAAATGCCAGAGAGAATCGAAAAAACAATGCATAAGATACTGGTGTTTTACGGGCTTGAACCAGTCATAGGGTAACATGTCTTATAATACATGAAAGTGGTGGATTAAAAAATCTTTGAACCAACATTTCCTTGTAGTAAAATAGATCACATGCACCCACACTGCTTTTTCATTATATGCCTGTTCTGTGGTGTTGCGCTTTTTGGCCCTTGCGTTGCCTGTGTTCCATGAATGCTCTAGAGTAGTTGTCCGTATATTGATAAGAACCGACCCAGTTTTACATTCACGTAGGTGGATATCCATCAAGTGTACATTGCAGTTAAAATACATTATCTCATTATAAAATGGACTATGGATTCCAATAAGAGTAAAATAACTCATCCTTACTCATTGCAATTCTAGTTATACAAAGTATATTATAGTATCATCTCGCCATAGGGTGGGATGTCTCATACATAAATAAAACGATAGTACTGAAAGACGACGAAGTGATTTGTTTTTCCTTTTGAACCTATTTCATGGGATCTCCAATCATATAGGTAGTGTTGCCGTCAGTGTCGCCCTATATATGGGCATAAGTCCCATCCCCCTCGACGTATAACCACTTGCCTCCAAATAAGTGGTACGGTCAGACATGTGGCCAAACTAAGTCCGACCTAATATAATCTCTAGCAGCTGCTTGATTAAGTTATAACTCAAACTTATGTATATACATTTCCCATTGCACATATTTCTTTATGTCTTAGCTATTGCAATGAGACAGTTGCAAAGCATAGACACATCAGGAGGCTATTTAGAGCCAATGGGAAGATTTGTCAAAAGGTTGCTAACCCACTCAACATCATCACATGCCTTTTATAAGGTGATTAGTTTGGCTAATATCCAAGACACTTAATTTCCACCAAGGGTAACACACATAAACATTACTGGATCCAGTTTATAATACATTACCCTTCCAACAATGATGGAAATCTACTAAATATAAGTCCATAATTAATGGCTCCGCTATAGTACTTGGATAAACTGACAATATACATCCAATGTTTCTTATAAGAACAATGGGTTATCAACTCAGTATGTCATTATGTAGGCAATGTTATGTCTCACATATATAATTCATCAAGTACAATAGACTACCAATGATATTGACATATTTAGCATGAGAAAACACAAGTAGAATATTTTTCATAAGATGGATATTTGCCACAAAAAGTGTTAACGCATGCTTACTATCAGAATACCCATACTTTTCAATGAAAAATATTTATACTGCGTGCTAAAACAATATAATAAGACTAATATGAGTTATAATTCCTATATTCTCCAAGTCATTCAATTCTGTAGTGCCCAAAATTCCCCTAAACCATTCGGCCGGTCTGGTTTAAGGTACATTGTGGGCTTCAACCATATTCAAACGTCAACATTTAGACAACTGAATATAGTAGTTACAGAAATGAGTTTAACAATATAATGAACTATCATTTTCAATGACGGTCTATTATGTGTTTCAAATAGGAATTTCTCTGTCTCATACACATTCTGAATGCTAGCACTCATGATATTAAATCATCTAAACAAAGAGAGATTAACACATATGTCTTGCTTTACTCTAAAGAAAAGACACATCTTTATCAACAACGGTACTTTGACATCCATACGACACCAATATGTTGTTGAATTGTTCATGCCATTTATAGGTGTTTGAATTAACTCATACAAAGATTTAACTAAATTGTATACCTTAAGCTCATCACCTGGTACTACTTGGTATTGTAGTTCCTCACAACTAGTCAACTAAAGTCTTTAGAATTCTGAAAAGAAATTCTAGTTACATGAGCAAGGTTCTAAAGTAGTATAAATCTTGTCTATGAGTGAAACCCCTTGGCTATTATTATTAGCCTTGTATTTTGCAATACAACTATCACGTTTTAGTTTTCTCTTGAAGATCCAATTCAACCTATAGATGTCCTAATAAATCAAGAGTCCAATTTATAGGAGTTGTATCTTTCAAAAAGGACACTTCTCATAGATATACAATTTTCTTATAAGTTAATGAATCTTCCTCAAGAAACATATAAACATTATCACCGTGAATGGTGAATATACTCACTGGTAGTCTTCCAAATTTCTTATTCATAAATTATAAGATCCTCTTATGTAGTTCATTATGAACATCCAACCACTCTATGCCAATTTCACAAAAAGCACATCCTCAAATAAAATTAGCATATAAGACATTCAATAATAGTGTGGTATCTACAAGATTGTTATCACGTATGACAACTAAAATAAATATCACTATTATGAGTTTCACCAATGAACATCTACTAGGTAGTTCTAGGTCTCAAAAATATTTCTTTTAGATTCATTCACAATAGCCTTGGCAAGGCACCCCCCACATTTTGAAACATTTTTGGATAGACCTAAGACCTTTCCATACTTTGTAGTTCAGTGTCTTTCCAATTATCTTGTGAGAAGAACTATGGTAAAACAGTGTCATGCATATGGGTCACCACCCCCACAGTTCAATGGTTACTCAACTTAATCAAACTTACATGCAAAACACATTATACTGCTACAAACATTAAAAGAAACACCAACAATAATATGCACTCTTATGACAATAATATATTTTACTCAAGTCTGTGATTATGAATCATATTAAACATAGTCATAATATGTTCATGCTATTTATATAAAAGTAAATCCATAAGTAATTCAAATGAATTTTAAAGAATAGAAGAATTATATGAAAAAGGTTTTACCCAAGATAATATCATTATCATTCTTCTTTTCATCATTCAACATTCCAACTTACATAAAGAGACAATCCACGCACTTGTACATCACCTTGGCTATTTATTCATAGTCATAGGAGGATAATGCCTAATAAGGCAATCCACAAGCGTTACATTTCCTTGTCTAAAATAGTCACTGGAGGATATTGTCTAAGAAGACAATCCATAACCTTACATCTCCTTGACTAAATTAGGTTTAGGAGGATATTGATTGTTTCCCATATTGTTTTCTCTCGTAGACAACGATGCTCATTACTTAATAATATATGACATGGTTAAACTTCATGCCTATGTTAAATAATGCATTCATGCCAAACATGGTTAATATCATATCATAGGTTCAAGAAAAGTAAACTTTAATTGTACCCCTCACAACAAAAAGTATACGATATTTAAGCAAATCTAGCCACTGAATATGCAAAACAACTGAGGACTTCACCTCCTCTTTTTACATGAGCTCAAGCAAGATAGGATACCCTATCAACACGACCTCAAGTACTACCACAACATCTAATGGCTCAACCCATTAATGTCTTCAACTATAAAATTTACCAATAAACTATCATCAAGTTCAAAGTAAATTCACAATGATTAATATCCAAAACTAGCATGTTATACAACTTTAACATATGCTATATTGGATATAAGCTACAAGTTACTTCATCTAACATGTATTTTCACAATAGTACAATTATAATCATCGTCTAACAACACGTACACTCAATAGAGGTAAGCAATTATGCATTGAATATATTATAATTACTATCCAAGATTTGAGTGTGATTGATATTAAATATCTTAAGGTCTCTCTTAGACCATCTACATACATCTACATATGTACAAAGAAAAATAATATCAAACTATTTCTAGTCAAGCCAATTAATATCTTAGTGATAAACATGTATAATTTGTTGACTAGGTTATTAAAGAAGTTTAAGCTTAGGGATTTCCCTCCTAAGAAAACTAGTATGCAACTCAAGGCAAGAATATCACCATATAATCAAACCAAAAGAATTGCAAAGAGTGAAAGAATACGATACCTAACCGATTGAAAAACCGGATTATCATATTTTCCTCATTCTAGAAAAAATAGTTCAAAAGAACTGTAATTCTGAACCAGATCAGGACGAATTGGGTATCAAGCCTTATACCACTGGAAATCTCTTTGAATTAGCTATCCAACACAAAAAGTGGATTTCAAAACTGACCTCTGAGCTGAAAGTTATAGCAATTTCCGTAACAAGCGACACAGCTGTCAAAAAGACGAACTTTGATGTTTTTTTGGATAGAATTCTCAAATTTGTCTCCCACAAACATAGGAGAAAGGTCTACAACTATATAGGGTTTGATAAACCACAAAAGTTCAATTAAGATTCAATCTTTAATTGGTTTCCCTAACAAAAATGAAATTATCAGAAAATTTCTAAAGTTATAACCCAATAACACAAACAATAACTCAAAGTAAAAGACTTATCTTTTGATTGCCGTATTTAAAGCACTCTCCTTTGTTCTACTACGAAATCTTTCCTTAAGATTTCAGCTAAGAGCTCGGTTTTGCAAATTGTTATAATAGTTGTATCAACACAGCAACTAGAGTAGAACAGAAGGAACAGTAGACAAGGACAAAATTAACAGGTAATAACCAAGGCGCGGATTAGGATGTCCTTAAGGAAAGATTTTGCCCCTTCCAATGGTGCAGAAAGACAACAGTGGCGTCTTCCTCATAGGATTCAATGGTTAACAGCAATTTGACTTTGCACTAGAACAAACTACCCTCTAAAACATCAATATAACTCTCTCTGGCGGCTACAGGAAGAAGAGAAGAAGAATATGATAGGTTATAGTTTCTGTTTCTCTAAGATGGGTTTCTGATCAACTCTATCTTCTATGGACGCACAGCCCTTGTATTTATAGAAGTAGGACGGTCACAGCTAGTGGTGGATAACCAATGTGGGACTATCTATAATGCACTAAAGTGGAGAGAACACACTTTGTTTATCTCCTCCACTTTGCACACACACACACTAGTATTTAGAAATACTTATAGAGATTCTAACAAATAATACAAAGAGACACAAAGATTTAAGGTGGTTCGGTAAATGTTACCTACATCCACACAAGAGCCAAGTTTCATTTATAGTAAAGATTGAAGAGTTTACAAGAGGTAGCAAGAATCAAGAACAAGAGGCCTCACTCAAATTTTAGCTCAATAGAGCTCCCACAATACCCAAGAAATGAATCTCTCAAAGTTGTCTCAAAACCCTAATCTATTTCCTTTATATAGGTACACATAGAAAATGGTGAGAAAATGGGCTTTGGGCTGAAATTTCGTAAAACTGGTGAAATTCCGGAGAGCATGAGCGCAGGGTGCGCCCTGACCAAGGCATGGTCGAGCACAAGGTGCGCCCCCTTCTCCAAGCTGAAAAAATTCAGACCGCGATATCGGACACCGGAGCAAAGCTTCGACGATTCCATAAACCTAAGAATCTCCAACTTGGAACCTTTCGAGATTCTACATGCACATCACATCTCAATTGTAATAACTCAATCCAAATCCAATTTACTAATGAAACACTCGGTTCATCCATCATGGTCTTCAAGCAAGAAGACCCACCGAAGTTGAACACAACTTCAGTTTCTCAGTAGACACGGTCTTGGTTAACATATCCGCCAGATTCTCACTCCCTTGGATCTTCTCAAGTGCCAAAACCTCATCCTCCAACAGAGATCGGATAAAATGATACCGGAGGCCAATGTGCTTAGTCCTAGAATGGAAGGCAGAATTCTTAGCAAGATGTATAGCACTCTGACTGTCATTATGTAACACACTCCTCTCTTGCTTCATCCCTAGCTCTTCCATCAATCCCTGTAACCAAATCATCTCTTTGCTTGCCTCTGTAATGGCCACATACTCTGCTTCTGTGATAGACAAAGCAACAATCTTCACAAATGGCGAAAATCCAACTTCGCAGCGGTAGCACCCTCTTTGTAAAGACATAGCCAGTAGTGCTTCTTCTGCGATCTACCTCACCTACAAAATTGGCATCCACATACCCTTGCAGGTTCACAACACCCCTTCTATAACATAGACATTTATCTGTAGTATCTCTCAAATATCTCAATATCCACTTCACGGCTTCCTAATGTTGTTTGCCATGATTAGACATAAATCTATTGACAGCTCCCACTGCTTGGGCTATATCCGGACGCGTGCAAACCATGACATACATAAGACTTCCAATGGCAGAGGCGCATGGTACCTTAACCATGAAGTTTCTTTCCTCAACAGTCTTAGGAGAGTGTTCCTTGGACAACTTGAAGTGGATTGCCAAAGGTGTGCAAACTGGTTTCTCACTACCCATGTTGAACCTCTTTAATACCTTCTCAATATACTCAGCCTGAGACAACTCCAGAATACCTTTCTACCTATCTCTTCTGATCCTCATCCCTATAATCTGTTTCGTTGCACCCAAGTCCTTCATAGAGAACTCACTTGCCAACTTCTCTTTTAATCTCCCAATTTCTGACATATCAGAACTCGCTACTAACATATCATCAACATATAGCAATAGGATGACGTAGCTGGAGTCGAACCTCTTGAAGTAGCAACAATGGTCAGCATTGCACTTATAATAGTCATTTTCTTGCATGAAGTTATCAAACTTCCTGTACCACTGCCTAGGGACTTGTTTCAAACCATACAAGCTCTTTCTGAGCCTGCATACTATATTCTCTTTATCCTTCTTGATGAAACCTTCCAGTTACAGCATGTAAATTTCCTCAACTAGGTCACCATGGAGGAAGGCAATTTTAACATCCAACTGCTCAAGATACAAATCTTCCGCTGCAACAATATTCAACACTGATCGAATAGTATTCAGTTTCACCACTGGAGAGAATATCTCTGTGAAGTCAACGCCTGCTTTCTGGTGAAAACCCTTGACTACTAGCCTTGCTTTGTATCTCTTGGAACCATCATGTTCCTCTTTGACTCTAAACACCCATTTGTTCTATAGAGCCTTCTTGCCCATGGGTAGTTTGGCTAACTCCCACGTGCCATTAGAGATGAGGGACTTTATCTCATCTTGCATAGCAAGCTCCCACTTGCTTGCATCACTTGCCTCCAATGCTTCATCATAGCATTGAGGCTCGCCACCATCAGTAAGTAGCAAGTAATTCACATAGGTGGAGGGTGGATATCTCGTACTCGGTACATGTGGCCCGGATGTCTTCCTTGGGGCACGAGGTGGAGATGGACTCGGTGGTGTAGTATTCTCATTATTCTCTGAGTCACTACTACTGTCATCCTCTAACTGTGGGGCTCCCACTATACCATGACTTACATTGAAGTCTTCCAACTCAACATACTCTGTCCCGCTCTCTGTACCCGATTCATTGGTTTGTGCTTCATCTCTGTCCTTGTACATCACTTTCTCATTAAACACAACATCTCTACTATGAATGATTTTCCGATTTTGATCATCCCAAAAGCGATACCCAAAATCATTACCGCCATAGCCAATGAAGGTGCACTTTAGTGACTTAACATCAAGCTTGCTTCTAGCTTGGTCACTAATGTAGATATAGGACACACAACCAAATACCTTCAAATGGGAAAGGTTCACATCCTTCCCGCTCCACACTTCCTCTGGAATCTTAAAATCCAAAGGTACTGATGGTCCTCTATTGATCAGGTAAGCTGATGTGCTAACACTTTCTACCTAAAACTGCTTGGGCAAGCCTGCTAGTGTATGCATACACCTAGCTCTCTCTGTCAGTGTTCTATTCATCCGCTCTACAACCCCATTTTGCTGAGGTGTCCCTGGCAAAGTCTTTTCCATCTTGATGCCATTGTCAGCACAGTACTTCTTAAAACCTGAATCCTCATACTCTCCATTGTTGTCGGATCTCAGCTTCTTTACTTTCAAGCTTGTCTCATTCTCAACCATGGCTTTCCAAGTCTTGAACACTTCAAATACTTTTGACTTGTGTCTCAAGAAATAGACCCACACCTTCCTAGCATGGTCATCAATGAAAGTCACAAAATATGACTTTCCACCAAGTGAAGAGACATTAGCTGACCCCAGACATCTGTATGAATCAACTCAAGCTTGCTTGCTTTCGGAGTCTGACCCATCCTTTGAAAACTCACCCGCTTCTGCTTTCCAAATACACAGTTCTCACAAAAGTCAATTTCAGTCGACTGTAACTTTGGGAGTTTACTAGAAGAGTGAAGGATTTTCATTCCTTTCTCACTCATGTGACCAAGTCTGCAGTGCCAAACATTCGGATCCTCTTTGCCATGTGCCACAACAATCACTACACCAGAATATGCATTTACTAACGGTTATATCCGTTACTTATATTTTTACTAACGGTTATATCCGTTAGCTCTGGGGCGTCACTCTCACTTAGGCAAAATTTAGTAACGGATATAACCGTTACTAATAATAATTTTAGTAACGGTTATATCCGTTATTAAAATTCTTTGTAACAGATAGCCAACTATTGGTAGCCCAATTAAATTTGTCATTTCTAACGGATATATCCGTTAGTAATGGATGTACTATTTACTTAACTATTGTTTGTAACGGATATATCCGTTACTAACCTTTAGTCTAAGAAAAATAAAAATTCACGGGGTCAAATTTTTTCCACACTAAAATCTAATTCTTCCATATCTGACTATTCCATCTCGCATAAATATCTATACAACAACTCAAGCAACAAATGAATAACAAGAAAAACCAATCCAAATCTCAATTTACATAGAAAGAAACAAAGCCTCCAATCCAAATCACAATTTACATTGAAACAAAACAAAGTCTCACAATGAGTTTTCCTACTTCCTTCCTTAATTCATTTCTACCATATACATATAGACATATATTGACAAACCTAACAAACACATTGTTCTCATTGTCAATTACTTGAACAGAAATATTTCCTATCCATAGCACAGAAGCAAACATAGCAAATGTACTCTCTTGATCATCTTTACAAAGTCGAACAATATCTAACGCCTCCTGATCAAATGAAGGAAACAAAACCATAAAATTTGTTTGTCATTATTAATAACTAATAGCTAGCGAAAGGGCTATAAACCTAAGAATAGATATTAGTATTAGTGTACTTTACAAGTATAATGTTTAACTTTGAGTTACCACATAAGCATATGGAATCATTCAGTCAAGATTATAGATAAAATTTAGAGTGCTACGTTATGACATAAAAGTAAAGATTATAAATATCTATGCCGTCCACAACGACACTTTGGCACCGGGTTAAGCCTTAGGGCATGGCGTGAGCCTAGGTATGCCTTGGTGTCAACACGCCCCATACACAAGTACACTATTCACGGATGACTCAACTTAATAATTTAGCTTTGGATTGGTTATCATGAATTTAAATTCAATTCACGAAAATAATCAAGCACAAATCAATTAACTTACATTGGTTCGGCATTTGGACCGTACTTAGCAAATTGAACCATGATATCTCTACCATCAACATTCCTTCCTGAAACAATAACACCCAAAAAAAAGAAATAAGTACAAGAAATATATTTGTACATAAATGCTCACTAAAACAACGCAAACAAATTAAACTCCTAGAAGCCTTGAAAGCTACTTTACAAAGTGAGCAAGGCAAGTGTTTTTATCCGTCTCCCTATAAACAATAAATAAGACCTTTTTAAATCAAGATAATGTACGGATTTAAAGAAACAAACAAGTAAGCCCTGAATCTAACCAATGTTGCGACCAAAGAAGATATCAAATATCCGAAAATAAATAGTTCACCTAAGAAAATTGACGTCCAAACGGCAAACACATGCCCGTTTACATTGAAACCAAAAAAAAAAAAACTGGTGTTGCATTTCAAAGTCCAATAACAATTGAGCAAACCTCAAGTCCTGCAAATTTTACCTATCTTTGAGCTCTTGTTCAAACTGAAACAACTTTTTCTCTAATGGGTTGCCCGAACAATTTCAGATCTTGTTTGATCTCTTGCTTAAAAGCACGGTAGAAGATCCTTATCTTCACTAAGATTGGCTTCAATCTGCAAATCATTCAGTTCACCTAAGCAATACTACTAGCTTCCCAACTTCCAACAACGCAAGCCAACTATCTCCAAACATAATTCTTGAGCAAGTTCATCAAGAAGACATACATAATGAAAATCATTTCCCTCTTGATTCAATACCAAGTCATTAAAATGGTTGGTAATTAACTTTTCTTTTCCTTCTACTTTTTGGTAAGTATTTTTATAAGGCTACAAATATGCTACAACAACTTCCCCCTTCCCCTTTCCCTCGGTGAAAGGTGAATTCAGTCTCAATACCTTAGTTTTAACCACAATAATTAACTTACACAAGAAATCCTTTGTGGAAGGACATGTATAAATCTAGACGTCAAACAAGGAATTAATTTCATTCATTACCTAGCAAAAAAAAAGTAAAGAATTAAACGTTGTGTTAGTTAGTTGACTAAGCATGTTTTCATTACAATCCAATTACTTAATTTAATTATATTACCTACAAATTATGTTACCACATATGACATACCAAATCCATAAAAATGCTAAAAACCCATCATATTAGAACCAATCAATATCCTGAATCCAAAAGCAGTAAAAGCAACCAACCTGTTTAGCCATGCTACAAGCTTTCTCGGAATTTTAGTATCTCATAGTAAACACACAAAGTAATTCAGATTACTAGCCCCAATCGAATAGGATCGTTAGAGGAAGGTCAAAGAACCAATATCCTAAACCCCAAAACAAAACAAATAAACCATCAATCATACTACCTTGAACAAAAATCCAATTCAACTCCAAACAATAACCGGACTCCAAAGAGTTGCTCTCATCAATCTGAGAATGTCATGCATGTTCCATAACAACATGGTAAAAGGTTCAATGTGGCTGGAGCTTTTCACTTGACAAAAACAAAATGAACAGGGGAATAAACCAAAGGGAGTGACTAATAATTGCTCCAAATATCTCTTCATCTCCAATTTGGTCATTGCCATCTTCACCACAATCCTACATACGTAAAGGCCTTGATTATTTACAACAAGGTAAACAACATATAACTTAATCAAAATTGTAAACTAAAGAATTATTTTCTAACTACAAGACATGCCATTTACTCTAAATATTCCAAGCCATGTCAACCCCTTTAAAAGGATTGTGATATTTTCATAATGAACTAAACCTCTTTTTTGAATTAATGTATTTTTGTCCGTAAGACTAGCACACCATTCTTGCTAAATATCGGACTCCATATAACATTTAGGTAAAAACCAAGTTTAAGAAGCCCTCAAATAAACCAAAGCTCCTAGAAGTCACTAACCCCGCATACTTGGCATGAAACTTTAGTACCCCAAAAATCAAGAGCAAGCATTTTTTCAACAAAAAGGAGTCTTTTCTCCAAATATTCATCTTGAAGCTACTTCAATAATTGTAGCGAGTTCACGACAAAATAGTATAAGGGATTTCTTCTCTCGAAAGCTGTTAGAATTTTTCATGTAAACTTTAATTTGTCGTTGCAAAATGAAGAACCTCCTCATTTGCTCCAACTAGCCGGGATGTCCGGTTGTTAATTGCAACATATATATCCTAACCGGTTATCTTTAAAACCACAAAAGAATTTCTAAAACAGACCACGAAGATAAGAATTAAAATGGAGATTCTTTTGTCACCGACCGACAAATTACTTACATGCTTTTTCATAATTCCCCAACTTCATGAAGCATGATGTCGCCGATTCCAATTTTCCAATCTCTTCATAGATCTCACACCACTTTAGACACATTTTGAAGCAATTTCAAAATCTGTATGGTAAGTAGCTTGATGGCTTCAGGGACACATTCTTTTTGAAGAAGAAGAAAACCAAACTGTAAAAACACAAAAAATGAAGAAACAAATAAATGGGATGAATCAATCAAAAAAACAAACTATGAGAGATTCAAGTTACCTTTGATTGCAGCCACAAAACCCGTCTTCTTCTACCTCCGATGCCCCACCACTCCAAAAAAAAAAATGATATCACGTGAAATTTATTCCCATGAGCGTGGATAGTTATTCACCTAAATTTAGGGTTAATTGGGTGGCTTCATCGAAAAAGGAAAATTTGAGTTTTTAGGTTGAAGTAAAGCAAAACACGGGTGTGTATAGAGAAAGGGCGATTTAGAATGGCGATGAAAATAGTAAAGATTAGCGGTTTTGATTTGGAAAAGAAAACACTTTTGGTCAAAGATGAGCCTAAAAGAGAGTGTGGAGTTTTGATCGGAGCAGCCACTTAAAATTTCTCTAATTCTCTTAACAAATTGGTTTTTTCGATTACAAAAATAACAAAATTGTAGCTTTAATAGGTCGAACATGGGACATTAAGCTACGTAAAGTAACAAGGTGACCACTGGACTAGCTTTCGTTGGTATTCTCGCTGTTTTCTAACGGATATTAACGTTAGGTTATATTAGAAAATGCTTATAAAATAATTTAAAGAATAAATTGAGATAAAGTAACGGATAACTTGATCACAAACGTTTATATCCGTTAGAATATTGGTAACGAATATATCCGTTAGAGATGAAAATTTTGCTCTGTTACAAATTGACCATTATGGTGTAGTGAATCAACTCACAACCATGTGTAGTCATGTAGTGAATACCATCTTTCTTACCATTTGCAACAACTATTGAACCCTTCGAGACCTTCCAAGTATTATCGGTGAAGACTGTAACAAATCCTTCACTTACCAATTGCCCCATAGAAATCAAATTCTTCCTCAAATCCGGAGCGTGTCTGACGTCCCTCAATAACCATGATGAGCCATTCATCATGACATGCACGTCACCCTTGCTGACAATGTCACAAGGTTGGTCATCACCGAGAAAGACCGTTCCAAGGTCTCCTTCGGTGTAGTTCTCAAGGAACTCTCGATGTGAGGTAGCATGGAAAGATGCGCCGAAATTAGGGCAGGAAATGGAGCGGGTTCGGGTCGATTCTCACTAAAAACTCTTTACCATATCCGGATCCATCTGGATTCGGGTCGGATTTCAGATATCCATGTCCACTAAAAACACACAAAAAAATATATTATTTTAATAATTTTTATATATAAATGTAAGATATAAATTATTTTTAGGCATCAAAATATGAATCTTGTTAAAATAGTTCGGGTTTTCAGATATTCGGGTCGGATAATTTAGATTCGGATATGGTCTATTCAGATAAAAATGAATTCGGATATGGGTCGGATTCGGGTTGATCCCGTACCATTCCTAGCCCTAGCCGAAATCAAGTACCCAAGACTCCTTCTTTTGCTCCATCGAACATATTAAGGCATCTTCTACCATCTCAACAACATTAAATTCTTGATTCTTTTTCTTGTTCTTATTAATGTTGTTGTTGTTTCTTGGTACCGGGCAATTGGGGCTATAGTGGCCAGGCCTACCACAATTGTAGCATACAACTTCACTTATGTCTCGAGGTTTGTGTTTAACGCTTTGCAATCGGGGGGCTTGAGATTTCGATCTCCCCCTCCACTTTTTTTCTTACCACTCTATTTTGAATTTCTTCCCCTTTCGATTAGCAATTTCAATGCCAACCCTGAAGTTGACCCCATGAAGGACAATCCTGTCTCCAGATTTCCTCGATTAGTACCATACTAACAACGTGCTCAAACTTCAACTTGGTCATTCCCGTAGAGCCACTAATAGCTGCCATAGTTGCCTTCCAACTTGGAGGCAATTGTCCAAGTATTGCAAAAGCTAGCACATCATCACTAAATGTAATCTCAACCGACTCCAATTGGTCCTTAGTTTGGTTAAATTCATTTAAGTGACCCTTGAAGGAGGTTCCCTCCGACATTCTTATACTAAATAGCTTGGTGATCAAATAGACTTTGTTCGCGGCCGAGGGTTGTTCATACATCGTAGTAAGTGCCTCCATGAGAGACTTTGCCGTCTTCTCGATTTTAATATTGAAGGCTACCAATTTTGAGAGACTCAATCAGATTGTGGCCAATGCCTTTCTATCTTGCAAATCCCATATGCCTTGTGAAATCTCATCGGGCTTCTCACTTATCAACGTTTCCATCAAATCCTTTTGATATAGTACATCCTCAATTTGCATCTTCCAATAGCTGAAGTTTGTTCTGTCAAACTTCTCTATCTTGTAGCTTTCTTTGTCGGTCGTCATGACTCCCACTGAACCAAAACAATGGTGGAGAACTTCTCAGAGTTCTACAAACACCTAGCCTCTCTGCTAAAGGTGGAGTCTTTCCTCATACACCTTGTTCTAATGATTCAAACCGTGGCTCTAATACCACTTGTTGGGAGATTTCACTAGAAAGTCACACCTGAATCTAGTTACTTTCTATCCCAAATGATTTCAACTTAGAACTCACACCAAGAAAATCACCCACCCAAGACTTTGGTAGTTATCACAACAAACTCAACATAGCAAAACCACTAATATATCATCACAATTCATAACAACGATAAATATGGAAGTAAATAATGCAAAGAGACACAAAGATTTAAGGTGGTTCGGTAAATGTTACCTACATCCACACAAGAGCCGAGTTTCCTTTATAGTAAAGATTGGAGAGTTTACAAGAGGTAGCAAGAATCAAGAACAAGAGGCCTCACTCAAACCCTAGCTCAATAGAGCTCCTACAATACCCAAGAAATGAATCTCTCAAAGTTGTCTCAAAACCCTAATCTATTTCCTTTATATAGGTACACATAGAAAATGGTGAGAAAATGGACTTTGGGCCAAAATTTCATAAAGCCGGGCAAAATTTCTGAGAAAGCATAAGTCCCTGGTGCACCCCCGACCAAGGCATGGTCGATATTGGTGCCTCCTTCTTGACTTCCAATTCGAGTTGGCCAGGAGGTCATCTCCAAAGCCAACCAGTCGCGTTTAAGCCCCCTCTCCAAGTTGAAAAAATCGAGACCGCGACATCGGACACCGGAGCAAAGCTCGACGGTTCCACAAACCTAACAATTGGGTCTGGTTTTGAGGGACTAATTCTGACAGGTAGCCCCACCAATCTGAAGCGTATTGAAAACTCAAAAGCAGTATGTTAGCCCACCATTCTTCATCTCGCGGATTCCATGATGCCAACACAAATGGTTTGTGACATTTAGGGGTGGAACTCAGGCGGGTTGGGTCAGGTTGGGGCATAACTCGAGCCCAATCTGAGTTTTAACTACTTCAATCCGAGCCCAGGACTAAGCCTTAGTCGGTCTTTGAATTTTCAGCCCAAGTTCTAGCCCGACCAATTCGGGTTGGGTCGGGTTATATCGGGTTGGTCAAACTTCTCGGGTTTTGTTTTTGGATTTAGGAGATAAAAAACACTAAAATTGAAATCTTCTAATGAAATCAAAGAGATTTGATTATTTGAAAAAGATTGATTATATTATTCTCTAAAATAGAGATTCTCAACCTTATTTTTTACAAAAATAGAAGGATTGAAAGATATACGTATGTACTAGCTTGTAAGCCCGTGCATACGCACTGACTTTTTTGAAAACATTTAGATTTTTTTAGAAAATTGAGACTACTGTTTTAGTCACTAACCCGTTTTAATTTTCTAACAAATTGTTTTAAATGAAGTTTGAAAAAACCCATTTTTTCAAATGGGAGATAGATCATATTTTAATAGGAGAATAATTCCCGTTTTAATTAGATATGCTAGATTTTCGCTTTAATTAGAAGTGCTAGAATTTGTTTTAGTAGGAGAGAAATTCCGAATTCCCGTTGTAAAAAAGGATTCTCGTTTTACAAATATGAGAGAAATTTCCGTTTTAATAGGAGAGAAATTCCCGTTTTAATAGAAGATGGCGTTGAATTTTAATAGAGCTCGAAAAATATCCCTTGTGAGAGCTTTAATATTAAGACTAGCTTGTAGGCTCGTGCATACGCACCGGTTCTTTTGAAAACATTTAGATTTTTTTTAGAAAACTGGGACTACCGTTTTAGTCGCTAACCTGTTTTAATTTTCTAATAAATTGTTTTTAATGAAGTTTTAATTAAGTTTTAAAAACCCATTTTTTCAATTGGGAGAGAGATTCTGTTTTAATAGGAGAAGGATTCTCGAGAGAAATTCCCGTTGTAAAAAAAGATTTCCGTTTTCAAATAGGAGAGAAATTTCTGTTTTAATAGGAGATGACGTGGAATTTTAATATAGCTAAAAAAATACCCCTTGTGGGAGCTTTAATATTAAGACTAGAAAGTAAACCCATACATACGCACCAACTTTTTTAAAAATTTGCTCAACAATCATAACAAATCATGATTCCTGTTTTTTGTCGTTAATCTGTTTTAATTTCCTAACAAATTGTTTTAATCAAGTCTTAAAAACCCGTTTTAATTTCTTAACAAATTGTTTTAATTAAGTTTTAAAAACCCGTGATTTTTAATTGGGGGAGGAATCAAATTTTAATTTGGAAATAAAGAGTTTTTATGTTACTATTTGAGTTTTGGTTTTAAAAGAAAAGGAGATTCCCGTTTGAAGTTGGATTCTAAAAGAAAAAGAGTTTCCCGTTTTAAGTTAACTATTAAGTTGATGACGTAGAATTTTAATAGAGCTCGAAAAATATACAAGGGGAGCTTTAATATTAAGATATAGATATAGATATGCACACAGACTCCGGCTTTTCGGTTTTTTTATATTCTAATCCGAGCCCAATCCAAAATTGAGTCGGGTTTTGATTTTACTAAACCTAGCCAGACAATGGATCTAACATTTTAGTCCAAAACCAACAAAAAATCGAAGTTTTAGTCCATCGGGCTTCGACTAACCTGAACCAAGTTCCACCCTAGTGGTGATCGGTCAGTTAAAGTTTCAACACACCTATAATTGAAATAAAAAACTAATGTAGGCCTTGTTGGAGTGTGGACTGAAATAGGTGCCCAGGTAGACACTAACAAATCAATTAGTCAAAATCGTGCTGCCCCCCAAATTATGTCATGGCGTCAAGTCGTGGTGACCGGAAAACAGAAGAAGGAAAATACATCCTTAAGCATACAGTGGAAAGTTGACCTGGACGGCTGGACCTAAAGGCGCAATGAAAGTGGGAATCTACATTCTATCGATCGATCACAAGAAATTGTCCCACAACAGTACAGCACGAATGATGAGTTCTTCTCCTAAGACCTGTTCCACATGACAAGGAAAAAAAAAGGAAAACTTAGTTAAAGTAGTGAGACAATGATGCAAGAGCTCCAAGCCTCCAACCATATTTTTTTGTCCAGCCTGTGCTCCACAACCATAACTCTTTTTGGGTACAATCGATCTTGAAGCTAGTGTGTAGTACGTGCTCTAGCTAGTTTCATATACCCTAGGTAAAACTTTTTGAATATACATTTTACAAACCACGTAAAACTTTAGGGCATTTGAATAGCCAAAATGTACCATTTAACTCATAAACCACGAGTAAAAAAAAATAGATTTTAAACTTCGGACGTTCCAAGACTGGTTCCGAAAAAATAAAGTCAAACGTGTGTTGAAGTGGCGTCCGAAGTTTTAAAGTTTAAACAATACAGGCTAATATATATATATATATATATATTTTTGATATATATATATATATATATATATATATATATATATATATTGAATTGGAATGTTAAGAGAATCTCATTGGATAAGGATCGAGTGAAATAATCTAAGTGGAGTACGAAGGAAAGCCATGGATGGTGGTGCATGTTTGCCTCACTATACCAACAACTTTTTTTCCGCTTATATAAAGCAAGTTTTCATTCAAAATTACAAAAATATATTGTATATGCATGATGTAACTATGTAAGTTACAGAACCTCATACATATTTATATCTATGACGTTAGATTCTAACCCTCACCTTTTCTCCGTTGTTGTTGACCGATTACATAATCTGCAAGCAACCTTTGTTACTGTCTCTATATGTCAACCAATACCTTTTGTGTGTCTATGAATATGGACTGTTGAAGTGAAAAGGTCAATAAACCCATCCACCAAAAAGAAGTATAAAACGAACCGTCCATACATAGTCTAAAATTAGATATCCTTCCTGCTCATTGTTCGGACTTCAGACCGTCCACAATGCTGTCAAAACCAACCGTCCACATATTTCTTATTTGTTTTCTATCAACTCAAAATGCTTTCTTATCCTTACTACTGCACTAAATATATGTTCTTCTAACATTGCAATGAGAGAGGTCTAAAGAAACATACAGCCTAGAACCCTTTAGAACTATGACTGATGTATGTGACAATAATTACATGAGGAATGCGAGCAGGCAAAGCAGGTAGTTTAGTTGCACGTACGATAACTGTACTCCTGAGACTAGAAGACTTACAAAACTAGCTAATTAAGACCTTCGCTGGTTAGCTTAGATCGACCTGGATGGGCAAGAAGCTAGATTTGGGCTTTACATGCATGTACAGAGCTAAAAAGATGGCGTAGGATGCTCAGGAGATGTCCTAATAAATATGGCAGTTATAAATAGTTAAATGCGACCAACTTTAGGAGCGAGTCTTCCACTCCTACCTACTTGATTTGTGGGTGCAACAAATAATGACTTCAGTGAGATTGATGGCCCAATTTATTGGGAGAATGATAGAAATACCTCTAATTTATACAAAAAAGGAATAAAAAAGATGATTTAATGTGTGCCACTTCATAGATAAGGTAAGGACGTAAGGTGTGTAACTCTGTCATGTTCGAATTGGAGCTATCATGAAGACAAGGATAATATATTTGATTTTTTATGATTTTCATTTTTCATATATTGTATTCAGTTGTAGCGACATCTACCCGGCGACCTGGCTTATAATTTCATGATGTGGGCTTGTATGTTTTTGATTGCGTAATTGCATTACATTTGTGGGCTTGTATGTTTTTGATCTTTGTGTGATTGATTGTGTTTTGCAAGAATTGAAGACCACCAAGAAAACATAGAGGCTTTGCGATGATTTTGTACGAAGAATTAAACAACCAATTCAAGAGTTGCTATAAATCTAGTATGATGTAACCACCAAATCATAACTGCTGTGAATTTAACAATAGAGTTTTTCATAGCAAGATTTTCTAGAATAGATATATAGGGCAAAGGAACTAAATTTTTGGTTTCAATGAATCTTTTGAAGAGCAACGAAAAAAGAAACTTCTATGAATTTTTTGTAAATTTTGTGAAAAATATTGAAATTCAAACAAAACTATTAATGAAATATTGTAAATGTTCACTTATATACTTATATAGAAACTTTCGATTCACTTTTTCACTGAAAGTTTAGATGGCCATCTATTAAAACGAAAAAATATATGAAACTTTAAGAAATTTAGTTCCTTAACCTAGCAAGGAAGCTAAATTCAAAAATGAAAAATATACAACTCAGAAAGTGCTCAGCACAATGGGTTCCATAACTTGACAAATTTGGTTTTGGTAATTCAGTTTCGGTTCGGTAGTGAATTCAATTTTGAGTTCCGATAAAATATTAGTTTGGTTTTTGGTTTGTCCTCTACCAAACTGATATGAACCCGAACCGATAAGATAACATTTTAGTAATATTTATAATTAATTTTGTGTAGGTTTTATCAATTGTGTGCTGAAATTAATCAATTTAATTTAGGGTTTGATTGATTTTATAGTTTTCGGTTTAGGTCGGTTTCGGTTTCGACTTGCAATATATTTTATTGGTTAAACTGATTCGAATAGCCTTTAGATTTAATAGCTTTTAATTAAAAAAAAATAAAATAAAAATAAAAATAAAAATAAAAATAAAAATAAAAAATGTGAAAAGACACTTATTTTCGATAATATGTGAAAAGACACAGGCCAGACCGCCAGAGTAGTACACCACCGCAAAATCTAATAAAATGCTAGTTGTAACAAGTTGTACTTAAATGGTCCCAAACCCACTTAAGCTTTTTCATGTTCCCCTTTTAAGACCCACATGCTTACTGCTTTTGTTATAAAAGAGTCGAAGAGATAGGGCAAAAGAGCAAGGTGATATGGAGATGGGTATCTTTCATTTACCCCTTATAAATTATGAGGATCCAATATCACTCTATCATCTTCACTTCTTCCTGCACAAAATCCACTGTTGCTTGTATTGCTTCTGTTTGAATGGCATGAAAAGGCAAGGAAAGATGCGAAGGCATGGTGTGTAGTGCAAGATGGAGAAGCAGGGCACGTGCATTACTAGCTAACAAGCTAGCACTAACACACTTAAAGTGTACTAAGATACAGTTTGAAGGTTAGTTAACAAGTGATGAGTTAGTTCTTCATGTGCTCATCTTCTCCATCAAGCCCATCTCACTTTTATTTCAAGGAAGGAGACTGTTTCATCCTTAATATGCTAACGATGCTGCATTTCCAGGTAGGCAATAGATAAATAGATAATTTCAGTCTCTTTCTTTTTGTTCTTTTATCTGAAAATTTCAATAGATAACTTGATATGAAAATGGTCAAGTTAAGCAAAATTCACACTTCATTTTCAGAGATAAAAAGAACTTGTCCCTCCATAGTTTTACGAGCAGATATTGCTTAGGCGCGCTTAGGAGCAGGGTTCCTTCCTAAGTGTGTGCTTTAGCCCACTCACGGTGCCCATAAATTTTCATTGCAGTGAATCTCATGGATAATGAAATTCAGAAGATTTCTATCATGAATCATATCATGTGTGAAAACACATAGGAATTTGCTACTAATTAAGTTACCTGTGACCAAAAACTTGAAATTGCACGTGCACCATTCGGTGTGCTAGATTTATACAGGAGAATTTTATTCTTAGAGTAGTCTGCTAGACATATATACTGATATTATAAATGTAATTGATGTATGTACTAGTAGTCTAGTACTACAATCTTTGTCATAGCTAGATAGAATGCTAGCTGATACAAGCTGATACAAAGGAGATACTAGATTTTTCCATATCTTAGAGTCTCCTTTAAGATACATATTAAGCTTGCAGCAGATGAGAATATATATCTTCGAATTCAGTTCTTTTGAGTTTTTAGTCTTTTTACTGATGAATAGATGGCCACATTCCGTTCACATATTTTATATATCTTCGAATTCAGTCTTTTGTGTTTTTAGTCTTTTTGCTGATGAATAGATGGGCCTACATTCCGTTTAAGTTTTGTGTACTCACTACAATTTACAAAGAAAATAAGCAGAGTAAAGAATGGTAGCAGCTTAAGATTAAAAAAAAAGCATCTCAAAACCCGGAATGGATGTCAATTTTAGTTCCAGCCTTCCAGGTATTGTGTATGATATTCAGTAAAATAATGTTTGCTACACTAAACCCACCAGCTAATTTCACACTCCTAGCTAGCAGTTTCTTCTTCATATATTGTTTTGATAAAGAAGACTTGATTTTGTTGATAATTGATCCCTTTGTTTGTTTGTTTGTTGAGCTTTACTTCATGTTTTCTTAATTAGCTTTTTGCTGTATTTTATGACTTTGCTGCCGTCCTACATTTTATTGATTCTTTCTAAATGTAATATATATAAAATGATTAATTATTATAAATGTACAATTGCTAGTTTGCCCATTATAATTTTGCATTTACGTACATTAATTTTGGTGATTATGTAATAATAAAATAAATATGTATATACTTTTAAAGAGGATAAAGTACCTTGGCAACTGAGGTAGAGATGGATTAGGGCAACCAACAAGTTTCAGGAGGTTAGGATTACACACTTATTCTGATAAGCGGATTTTGCTATAGATGCAGAGCAAAAAAGGAATCACAATTGTCCAAAGATGTGTTTCTATGGAGTAGTTGTAGGCTTGAGTTTGTAAGAGTTATAGAATGTCCTCATAAAACTTTTTATTTTTTTATTTTTTATTTTTTAGCATCACCTGAAAGTTCTAATATTGTAAAGGAATCCTTGCTACACTATGTAACATTCTTATCTTATTTCTATAAAGGGTGAACTTGTGTTACCCCTACTAGATGGGAAATTAGGATCTGCCCCCTAAATACACACAAAAAAAATTCGGTCAGTTCAATTTGATTTTTTTTTGTGTATTTAGGGAGGAGACCCTAATTTTCCATCTAGTAGGGAGGGCTCACTCTAATAACAATATAACATACAAGCCGTTGGCTATGTGGTTAGATAGCATTTACGGCAATCAAGAAAAAACCTAGCCTTATTAGTTTCCTAGTGTGAGTAGCTTAGTTTGCTCATTCGGCTATATGGTTAGATAGCATTAAAATGCATCGGACAGCTTGGAAGATGTTGAAAGTTAATTATTTGAATTGGTTAGACATGTGGTATTTATAGGTTTCTTATGCACATGTAAATCGACAGCAAATTGGTACACAAATGATTATATGCTGTATCATGTAGGCATTATAAAACTGTTAGTTTAACATCAAAGGTGCATGCCATTATTATCTAGCTTGCTTTAACTCATACTGCAAACCATTGTGAACACTATCTTTTCTATCAATTAAGCTAGTATCAAGGTTTTGTGCAGAGCTTGGTTAATGCAAATAAAGAATCATACTTGGCTTGTCTCATTTTTGTTTACTTGTTTACGACAATTAGCAACACAATGAACTTCAGTGACTATGATGATTGTTAATAGGAGATTAGGAAGCTCGTTAGGGACATTAGTAGTGCAAGCAGTGGCTGCAGCATACTGATGTCGTCTGAGCCGACCAATTTTTTGTTGCTTTTGTTTTCCACGGCGTCACACATCTAATTTTAAAATTACCGCCCATAATTAACAATGACAAAATGCACGTATTGATTCTAGTTCAGACTCTATAAGTTCACTAATTAAAATTCCAAAACCCTCATTTTCAACGAAGTATATAGGTCGCTCTCTTTGTTTCTGGGTGTGTGAACACGTAACCATGATTACCGGCCGACACACAGACTTCACAGTTCATTTTTTCGGTACTCATCACATAAACATGATTCACCGCCATTCTTGTCCATGTCGTCAGTGTCAATTCATTGGCCATGGCTCATTAAATGTTTTGGTATATATATACTGGAAAATAGACCCGTGCATATCCACCGACTCTTTTTAAAATTTGTTTAATGTAAAGGACCTTCTACCCCAAGTCGATCATATCGACACTCGACTCCAGACATACATGCACTCGTCACCCCGGGTACTCGCCATTATACTCATGCACTCGTCACTCGGGCACTCGTCACTCAGTAGCTTCTCGTGACATCATCACCTAACACTGTCATCATTGCTACCATTATCTTTAAGCCCCCTTCCCGCCGTAATACATTAACCATTACATCCATCCACCATCATTACACCCTATGCCAACTCAAATAAACCTAAATGCCTACAGCTACTACCCGCGTGCTTCTCATAGACACATGTTATTCATCTCGACCGCACATCTGTACTCATCAGTATGCGTGTCACATGATCACATCCGATATACATTCTTAACGCCTATAAAAGACACCCTCAAGAACTACGTGTGGCTTGATTCAAGTCTGGTCAATCAAACTTAACATGAGTTATTAACTCTCACCCTATCACTATTCCTCAGTATACAGACTGGATACGTAGGCATCTTCATCCACATGAAGATCAGCCATTAACAACAAACAAAACTCATTCCCTTCTCATTATCCTAACTTAAGAGCTAAGTCTTAACCTTAGTGTAAATTTAGACATTTATACTTAACAATCATAATTATACATATAAAAATTTTCTAACAAATCATGATTCCCGTTTTCATCGCTAACCCGTTTTAATTTCATAACAAATTGTTTTAATCAAGTCTTAAAAACCCATTTTCATTTTTTAACAAATTGTTTTAATTAAGTTTTACAAACCCGTTTTTTAATTGGTAGAGGGATCCCGTTTTAATTTAGAAGTGTGATTCTTGTTTTTAATAGAAAAGAGATTCTTGTTTTAATTAGAAGTGTTAGATTTTTTTTTTCAATAGGGGAGGAATTCCCATTATAATAGGAGAATGACACCCCCTCTCAACACCAAACTCACACGTCATCTCAGTCAATGCATTTTGACCATCATCTCGTTGTGAAATGTCCCAACTACCTTTTTGCGTGTAAAATTACCTAAATGGCCCCTTGACTTCACAAGACCAAGTTTTATTTTTTAAAAAAATATCAGGACATGTGTTAACATCCTGTTCACTCTTATCAACAATCACGATTGCATCTAATTTCATAACCTAAATTTTAACCAACAATAATTTTTTAATATTGTCTCTCATTTTTTAGGCGGGAAAAGGTGAAGTGACTCTAGCTTTCATTGTTTGTGTTGATTCATGGTGTTTGAGTGTGGATTCATGTTGTTTTAGTGTGTTGGTCGATCTTCATAGCAAGTGGTGTTTGTTGTCATTTTCAACTGTTGAGTGGAAAATAATCTGTTGCGACTTGAAGAGGAGAAGCAAAGACGAATTTTCACTGCAATTTGTAGGTAATTATGTTACGTTTTAAAGTTTTTTTTTAAAGTATTTCGGTGGAATATGTTGATTTGGTACTTGGGAAATCGATAAAGATATTATTTTTATGTATACAGTTTGAATTTGTATATAATTTTGACAATTTCGATGAAAAGATATAATTTTTTATGCATGGAAAATGGGGGGAGGGGGTGGTAGGGGAACACATAGTTTGTATATTAACAGTGGCGGGGGTGAAAGTCTAAATCGTATGTTAATAGGGGGGGGCATATCTAAAGTTTATGTTAACATTTATGTTTGACTGTTTGTGTTACAGAAATGGGTGGTAGGAAAATTCTAAAGATACATTATGCTGGGTCATTTTCAAAAACAATATATGGAGAGGCATTGTCACATGCATTTGCATTACAAATCAAAATATCCAGTTAAGGAAATGCTTGATGTTGATGTTGATGTTGATGTTGATAGTGATCAAGTGAATATAATAGAGACTTTAGTGTAGATGTTAGTTTACCTAGTCACATATCAAAGTTGGTTACGAACATTAAACTGTTCTATCTTGTTAGTGGTAAGTAAGTGTATGTAAACAGTGATAGTGGTATTTTAGGAATGTTTGATTTGTTAGTTGTTGATAATAAAGGGTACTGCCATGTATTTGTGGCGAATGATATTGGTGAAAGTGATATGTCCACTATCTTGCCTTATGTTCCACCTTAACAAAACAATGAATTTCCACCATCTCAAGAAGATGATGAAACCATGTACACTAATGGAGTTAAAAAAATTGAATAAGAAGAGGGCTTTGAATGCAAATGACAAGGGGAATTCTAAGCAAAAGAAGAACAATTTTAATGACAAGAGATTTGACAGTAAGGAAAATAAGAAGAGTGGTAAGGACAAGGGAGAAACAAAGGGAAAGAAGAATATTACAACACATATGAAGGGTAAATGCGTCTTGGTTGATGAGGAAGATAACTTATGGGATGAACTTAGTACCTTTAATAAGCTTTTTGATGAATAAATAGATACTGAGCTACTAGAGTATGTGGATGTACCAAGACCTACAACAGATGATCTAGTAGAGATTGATATTGAGGTTGGGTTTAGAAACCAACCTAGACAACCTAGGGAGTCTCAGCTTGATGAGTTTGACCTTGATGATGGATACCACAGTACACACTCATCTGATAAAGAAATAGAGTGGTAGCAACCAAGGAGTGATGAGTTTTACAAGTTTGTATATGAAACCTCCAATGTGTATGTGGATGAAGAAGAGATAGTTATGTCAACATCTTCTGATGAATGGAAAGTTGGTATGGAGTGGTCTGACATTGAAACTCTAAGGCATGAGATTTTTGATTATTGTATAAATAATAGATTTGAAGTTGATACGAGGACTGTCAATGAAAGGTACATGATTAAAGCTAAATGTAAAGGTAGCTACAAGGGTAAAGACTACCCTTGGGTTGCTTATTGGAGACTGAGGTTTGATGCCTTCACAGTAAGATTAAATACATTTGTAAATGAAAACATATATTATGCTAATCCAGAACTGAAGAATGGGATAGCTGATGTAAATTGGGTTGCAAGAAAGATTGCACCACAAATAAAGGTACATTACAAGACCATGTCTCCAAGACTTATCATGGATGAAGTCAAGAGAGGAGATTTCCATGTTAGTATTAACTATTGGACTTCTTGGCATGCAAGGTTGAAATGCTTGCAAAATATTCATGGTGACTATGGAGCAAGTTATAACATGTTGCATGTGCTATGTGATCAAGTATGTTATTTATATTTGTATATCAGTTGGTTGTTTATCATAGTGTTTATCATGGTGTTTGAACTGTTTAAATTGTTTACTTGCTACAAATTTTGAAAAGTAACCCAAGATCCAAAGCATGTTATTCGATTTAGAACTGATGATACTTTGAAATTTGAGGATATGTATGTGTTTGTTTTCCTGCTTCTTTGCATGGTTTCTTAAATGGTTGTAGACCTATCATAGGACTAGATGGATGTTTTATGAAGGGGAAGTATGGAGGGTAATGCTTAAGCATGGTGGCCTTGGATGGAAACAATGGTTTGTTTCCTGTGGCCATTTATATAATTAGGTATGAGAATAAAGATAGTTTGATTGGTATTGAATATAATGAAGAAGTATGGAATAGATGAACATATGGAACCTGTGACATTCATTTTTGATAGACAGAAAGGATTGGTTGAGGCTCTAGTACATGAATTTCTTAGGAATCCTCATAGGTTTTACTTTAGGCATATGTTCAAGAATTTCAAAAAGTACTTTAAAGCAAAATACTTAAAAGACTATAGTTTGGGGTGCAATTAAGTGTTATAAGAAGATAGAGTTTGATAAGTGTATGGAGAAGCTAGGAAGAGAATATAAGGAAGCCAAGGAATGATTGCTATAAGAAAATGTGGAATGTTGGGCTAAGTCGTAATTTGATCTTATGTACTACATAGTGTGATCATATTAGCAACAACTTCTCTTAGTCCTTTAATAATTGGATATTGGAACTGAGGGATAAGCCTATTGTTTTTTTTTTGTTGATAAATATCATATATTGTTAATTTTTTTTGTACAAGAGGAGAGAGAAAGCCAATGAATGGGATGGGGATGGTCTAGTTTCGGCCACAAGTGGAAAAGAGAATCAAAGAATTGATAAAAAAATATTCATTGGTATCATGTGGAGTCAATCAATGAGGTGGTGGTAACTGTTAAAACTGAAAGTAGAACTAGATTTTGTGTGAACTTAGTTGAACATGAGTGTAGCTGTATGAGGTGATAGTTATCTGGTATAGTTTGTGTGCATGCAATGACAATGTTGTATCCAAGGAGAGTGTATTGGAAAGAATATTGTAGTAGCTATTATTGGGTGTCAACCTACAAGCTTGCTTACATGGGACATATCATGCCAATGCCTGATATGTCTGAGTGGCCTGTGAACTGTGTTAGTTCGTTGTAGTATATCTAGAATTAATGATTGTTCAGTTTCCTAATTTCAAAAAGACTAACATATATCTTGTATGTAGGATATTGAAAGACAAATCATGCCACTTTCATATGTTAGCGGCATTGGGAGACCCAAAAAGGCAAGGACCCGAGGAGAAGTTGTAGAAGTTAATCCAAATAAGAAAATCAGATTTTGTTGTAAATGCAAACAACCAGGACACAATGCCAAGACTTGTAAAAGTCTACCTACTACAAAGAAAGATAAGCATGTCAAAGAATCTTAAAAGGAAACTCAAGCTTCATAAGTGTAACACCCTCATTTTATTAAATGTCCAAAATTAATTATTTTGCAAAAATAATAGTAATATAATATTGACTAAGTCTTAAGTTAAGTGGAGTTAATATATATGTTTGACTTTTTGACAAAAAAAAAGGGGAAAAATAGTTTGTTTGTTTTGAAAATGATTTAATAGGAAATTTTTTAAGTTTTAAAATAAAGTGTAGAGATTTTACTAATAAGGAAACATGGAGAGAATAATTTCGTAATTTATGGGAGAAAATATGGAAAGTTTCTTAAAGTAAAATATGACATAGAATCCTTTAGAATGGGATGGTTTATAAAAAATAGAGGATTTTTAAGAAAACTAACTTTTTCATTAGAACTAGACAAGTTAAAACAAAGAAGAACGGAGCCCGGATTGTGCATCTCTTATCTTGCTGTGGATCGGATTGGTGGCGTTTTATTTTATATATTTTTCTGCAGAAATACGAAGGTGAGTAGATATTTTGTTGAATTTCTTTTATATAAAAATTCTAGTTATTTGTCGATTTCACGATGCTGGAAAATGGTTTGTGCTCATACTGTGTTTTGATTCAGTTTTAGTACTGTATTCTATTTAGTGTTAACTGTGTTTATATTCGTGTTTATGGATTGAAGAAAACTCTGTCTCCGGAAAACTTGTCCCGATCCCTTGATAACAAGCGAGAAATCAATCGATTTCAGGACTACTATAAATAGATTTGTAAATCGATGTATAGATTATTTGTGGTCGCGTTTTGGTGGATGGTGAGGTGATGGTGTATGGGTGCTGTCGGGATTGAAATTGGATGGGGCTGTCGAAGTTTTGAATCAGGCATTAATGGCATCGCCTGTCCTGTTTTTTTTTTATTGAACTCTTGTTGTGGTGATTTTTAATTTGTTGGTTTGAGGCTGGTTATTGATGTTTGAATGGGTGCTGGAGAGTGGTGCAATTGAAGCTTGAAGAAGCATTAATGGAGGTCGAAAATTTCCAGATCAAGTTTAGAGGGAGTGGATAGAGTTAAGGGATTTAGTTTTACCTTTTGCTAAAGTTGTAGGGTTTTTCACCAGGATCAAAATCGATGTGATGAGGAAGGGAGGAGAGGTGGCCGAAAACCGAGCTGGTGTGGTGGAGGGGATGACGACGATTTGTATCCAGTGTTCCCATCTCACCATTTCAGTTTCTATTTCGATTAGGCTTGGGCTTTTCTTTTGTTTATGGGCCGAAATCTTAGTTTGTTTGTTTGGGCCAAAACTAATTAGTGGTTTCTTTGGGCCAGTTTCAAACTTTGTTTTGGGCCGGTCCATATGACTTAAAAATGGATCCAATTGAGTCTTTAAATGTTTAGACTTTTGGGTTTTGGTTTTGGTTAATTGGGTTAGGACTATGGGTGGAAGTGTTCAAACATGGGTTTGGGTTAGGACCTATTTGGATGACCACCGATTTAGGACTATTTGACTATTTATATAACACCCCGTCTTTTATTTTATTTTTCTAATAATAATAAAGATAATAATAATAATAATAATGTAATAAATAAAACAGAGATAAGATATCCAGTAGTTTTGGATAAAAGCCCGTAAGTAAGTGGATAGGTTTAAAACCCTTGTTTTTCGGGGAGGTTTTAGAAAAACTAGAAAATAGGGGTTTCTCACGTAGAATTTTGAGGGAAAAACAAAACAAGAGTTTTAGAAAAAAAAACACAGCGAGGGTTTATAAAAAAAAAAGGGGAGAGTGTTACTGAAAAAATTTTGAACGAGGAAGATTATCTTTTCGCGTGACAGTAGACGTCGGGCTTTCGATTTCGGGGAGCTGTTCGGGCTGTTCGGTTTTAAAACGGTGAGTAGTCATAATATATTATATTTCTTTTATTGGTTTCGATTAAACATATCAGTAAATGCCGTTTTCTCTAATTGCAATATTGCCGACTCTGTTAATGGTTATATTTTGAACCACTACAGTAGATAAATTAGGACGACTTTTGACATTTAAACTGTCGAAGTCTGGACACCGGTGGCTAATGGCGTCGCCATCAGCAGCACCAAACCGTTCTTTGTTTTTTTAAAGTATGGTTTTTATTTGATTTGTGGAATTGTTGAATTGTAAACTTTGAATGTTTATTGATGATGTTTGGTTGTGGTAGTGAAGAGTTGGGTTTGAACTGGTGTTTGGGATGATTGGGTGAGGGGAAGCCTTGAAACAGCCATTAATGGCGTTCGACCAAGACCCCCAAACCGTCCTGATTTGAAATGGGTTGTTGAATGTTTTGTTGTTTGGTTGTTGTGGGGTTTAGTTGAGGATGGAAACCGAGTGGTTTCGGTGTGGTTGGCTGTTGTTTGAATGATGGTGAAGCTGTCACCGGAGCGTTAATGGCGTGGGATGCGATTTCTGCAGTATGATGGAATCATGAATTGTTAGGATAGGTGTGTAGGGGTTTTTGTGGGGATGAAAACCGCTGGCTTTGTTTTAGATATGGATGACCGGTGGTGTCTGCGTCGGTGGTGGAGGCGCTGGTGGAAGTTTTGGTTTGAGGAAGGAGATGAACAGTGTATCACGATTTGGGCTTGGGCCAAATCGTGATGGGCTCATATGTTATAACTTTGGATTTTATTTTTGGGCTTAAATTTAGACTATGGGTCTTAGACTTTGGGCCTTTGGGTTAGAAGAGTTTGTGGACTCTGACTTTGACTGTTGACCAGAGTGGACTCTGACTTTGACTGTGACTAGGGTTGACCCGAAAATTTGACTTTTTCCTAAAATTATGATTAGGTCTATTAGGATAAGTCTAGGACTACTAGCATGTTTGACTTAGGCTAGGACCTTTATAAATATACTTGTGTACGTGTATTTACTGCTTTGTGATTTTTCAGTCTTTTGCGATACACAACGTTATGACACTTATACATTCATGAAATTAATAACGCGTAAACCAAAAATAATTGAATCAATATATTCCTACGTTCTCTGAAATAATCTATGCAATAAAGTACAATAATGCGTAAACAAAACTTACCGCACCCTTTTAGAACTCTCCACGCCTCAAGTTTTGGAATTTAATTTATGACTAATGAAGTCATATGTTAGGTGGGCATTTATTGAATGTGTCATAAATGGCCCGTTAGTGTTATATAAGGGTATTCATTGAATGTGCCATGAATGACCCGGTATTCATGAATGTGCCATGAATGACCGTGATTGATGGACTTTGCCCTAAAAGAGGAACTAAGGTATTCGCCTTGCGGGTTAGTTGTATTCCTTGAGTGTACGGGAATGTAGGATTGGGTATTCCTTGAATGTGGCAGGAATGACCCAGGGCATTCATTGAATGTGCCATGAATGGCCCGTTAGTGATATGATAGGTATTCCTTGAATGTGGCGGAATGACCTAAGGTATTCATTGAATGTGCCATGAATGACCGAGTTTTTTGTGCCCAAAGAGGCTGTGAAATATGTGTATGAAAGCCCGTGAGATGGCTATGATATTGTGGTATTCGGTGGGAGAGAGGCACACAGAATGTGTGATTTGGCAAATGTGTGGAGTGCAAATCGTGGAGTAGGTACTAAAGGGTGGGTGTATAAGATAAATTAATTGATTAATTGATAAGATAAATTGATTTGTTTATACGAAATGCTTAGGTTTACCTTTGAATACATATAGAATATCTACATATGTTATATATACAAGTTCTAACTTTCTTTTGCGGAGGGGTAGGACTTAATAATATTTTGTGTAGGACGCCGGTCCTACCCTTATACAAAATGCGGACATCGGTAAGTGTAATTCAATTATTTAGATATTAAAAGGAGTTATTAGAATGAGTTAATAAAATGGAAATAAAATGGAAGTTAATAAAATGGAAGTTTTGCTTGGGAAGAAACTATGCCGGTTGAGATGACGGAACTACCTGTCTTCCAAGCTGAGAATGATTAGGTTATGATAGATTTAAAGTGTTAGTTGGATAAGTAAAGTTTGAAATGTTTATATGTATTTAGTCTACTCATACCAGCAAATTCAATTTGCTGACCCATGTTTGCTTTGTTTTGGCAACGTGGGTGTGTTCTTGGGAACATAGGTGGAAGGCAGTGGAACCGCGGCGTGTGATTGGGATTCTTGCCTGGAGCAGTCCGTTAGTTTTCTTTTAGGTCTGATTCTATTGGAAGGATGTAATAACGTAGTTTACCTTTTTCATGGCATGAGAACATGGTAGTGAGGAATTTTATTCTGAGAGTTTGTTTGATATTTTATTTGGAAGGATGTTATCTTAATAAAGAAGTTGCGGATAATTATCGAGTTGTTTCTTTTATGACATGGCTATTAGGGTTTGTATGTGTAGTATCCTCCGTCATAGTCTGGGTTTTTAAACAAGTGAACCTAGTGATGTTTGAGATATTTATATTTCAAATATTCACTTTGTTATTGTTTAGAAATTCGGGCTGTGACAATTTAATTACGTTACTTTTTATGTTATAAATTGTATGGACAAGTCCAATGATAGAATGTTGCGAAAACCTGTATAAATTGGTTCATCATTATCTAAGAAAGATTTGACGTTGATATTATGCAATTTTGACACGTGACGATGTTGAAATTTTAGGAGACATAATATTCCTAAAACGCTATAACAATGTTATGCGGTACGTTTGGAGCAATTGTGACATTTTGTGGTATGTTGAAATTGTTGTGATGTTAAATGATATCATATATGTTAGGATATCTATTAAATACAATATCTTTGAGAAATAAGTGTAAACGTTCCATTATTATATCTATGAGATGATACTATGAGGTAGTATAATACTTGTAGATATTTCCCACGGAATTATGGCTTAGTGCAAAAATTTATTTGGAACGTGAAAGAATGAAATGTGTTATGAGATGTATTGAGATATTTCTAAATATTGTGGTTTAGTGCAATAATGTATTTGACATACACGTGATATAGTGAAATGGTTATGAGATATAAATGTATGACACCTGAATAAATTACGTAACGAAAGTCCTATAACATAGCTACTACAACTCATGTGATTTGGCCCTTGTGATGAGCATAAGAAAATAAATAAATATATATAAATTATTTGTATATATTCTCTTTATTTATTTATTTATTTTCTTTGTAAAATAAAACAACTAGCGCAAATAGTTTTGAAGATAAAATTTCTTAAACACTACCCATAAACCACGATCCAAGGATTACTTAGACTCACCTTAGTCTAAACTAACTAAATGCTCTAATACCAAACTGGCATACCCCGAATTTCCACAAAATCAGAAAAAACAATATTTGTTCTAGACTCTTCGATTTTCGAGGTGTGATGCACTCTCAACTTCCAAAAACCCATTATCCATTTAACTATTCTAATAATTAAAACCAATAAATTTTTTAAATAAACAAAAGTTCTCTTCATTACACAAATTCACAAATCTGATTAAGTTACAAATTTTCTTTCAACAACTCTTCAATTATAATTACAACTGAAAATAAAAAAACATTGTCTCAATGAAAAATCTATTACACCTCAAGGGAAAACAAAACATATCCTATAATGAGACGCTAGCGCAAACTGTAACGCCCGTATTTAAAATACATATTTATTTATTAATTAATTAATTAATTTAAAATTTGATTGGATTGGATTTGGAATATGTGGGCCTTGTTTCTGGGCCCGAGTCTGTGTTAGGCTTATATTTCAAACCCAGATATATATTCATATTGTTATGGAGAATAGGGATCTTAGATAATAAAATATAATAAAAATGGAGGCAGAGATAGAAGCTGGATTACTAGAGTGTTGGAGCGCGACGATTCGAACTATGATGAATTCGTGGAGCTGTTAATTTATGTGAGTAGTTATAGTTTTTCTGTTTTCACCGTATCTACGGGTACTATACGTACATAGTTTTTCTTTCGCTCAGTTTTTTTCTGTCTTTATTTTTCTCTTCATTTTGGTGAATTGTTGAACTGGTTAGAGGTTAATATTTTCAGTGCTTAACCATTGAAACATTGAAACTCTTAAGTGAACTGTTGGAACTCAGAAGAGGTAGGAAATGGCGGCGCGAATCCCAAACCTCGTCCTGTATTGTATGTTTATCATGGAACCGTTATGGTGTTGTGTGGGTATATGGTTTAGAACTGTTGTATTGTGTTGTGGATTGGGTAAATTGTTGGTGGTATGGGAAGATTGTTGGTTTGATGTTGGGGTGATGTCAGGGTTGGTGATAGCTTTGAACAGCGTCAATGGAGGTCGAGTTGTTTCTATAAGTGGTTAATGATGTTGGAATCGAGTTGGTTAGTATAGTATAGTGTGGGTTTTGGTTAGGGATCAAAACCCAACTGTTTCGATGGGTGGGGAGGTGCTGTTGAAGCTTGGGTGTTCGTTAATGGTGGCCAAAAATTTACAGATCTAGTTTTGGAGAAGATTGTGAATTTAAGAATTTGAGGTTATTACTTTTGTTAAAGTTGTTAGGGTTTTGTTTTGGGGTATTTTCGGTTGGGCTTGAAGTGGTGGCTAGTGGAGATGGGTGGTGGCTGATCGGTGGAGAAGAAGACTGATGGAGAAGATGACCGTGAGTGTCATCCAGTACTCCCGCGTGCAGGGTATGTGAGTTGTGTTCGGATACCTTAGTTGTATCGAACCAACTGGTGGTTTTGGGAGAGCCGGTGGTGGCTGGTGGCGAGAGGAGAGGAATTGGTGAAGAAGATGACACTGTTGCTGTGTTTGGGCTTGGGCCTTGGGTCTAAACATTTGTTTGGTTGGGCCTTAGCTTGTTTAGTTGTTGGGCCGAGTTCTATTTTGTTTCTTTGGGCCCGATTCTATTTGGGTTGGTTGGGCCAGTTCTATTTTGTTCTTGGGTCAGACCACTTTAGTTTTCTTTGGGCCAAACCAATTAAAGTTTTGGGCCAGTTTCAAGTTTGTTTTGGGGCCAGTCCATATAACTTAAAATAGATCTATTTGGGTCTTTAAATGTTTAGACTTTTGGGGCCGGGTTCTAAGGTTTTGGGTTTGGGCTTGGCTAGTTGGGTCCGAACCATTTTCCTTAGTCATGAGCCCATAAGCCATACACCTTTGCCCTTAGCCATGAACCAGGGCTATGACCTTGAACCTGTTGAACATGGAAACGACAGTGTGACGTTGATCGTTGACTGTGGAATGCTGACTTTTTCCAGATTTTTCACATA
The DNA here is from genome assembly GCF_015680905.1 of Coptis chinensis. Classification (NCBI taxonomy): domain Eukaryota; kingdom Viridiplantae; phylum Streptophyta; class Magnoliopsida; order Ranunculales; family Ranunculaceae; genus Coptis; species Coptis chinensis. The sequence goes on from NC_141462.1 coordinate 93,081,721, forward strand.
TTTGATTATATGGACAAATGTAGTAATAAAATATTGTCGAAAAGGGTATAATTTTGTTTGTCATTATCTAATTAAGATTTGACGTGAGTAGTGTGTAAAACATATAATATATGGGCACGTAACAAGAGGTGAATTCTTATAAGACTTAGATATATATGTTTTTATGAGTATTAAACTACACATGGACTTAGATTCATGGACTTTAGTATTGGGCTTTGATGGTGAATTGAGTTCACATAAATATATTGAATGAATACATTACATGATTGATTACTATTATGAGTTGCTACTTAAATGAATTGTAGTATTTATGAAGGCTTGAGATATTTCATATGGTGTAGTGCAATATATAATTGGCACGTGAAATAATAAGTTTCGAGATTTGATATAGAGATATTTAGATATCGTGCAATGAATAGTATTGACACGTGATAATGTGGATTGTATTATAACGAGAAACGTTGAGCTTCAGTACAATTAAGTATACTGGCATGAGATAAAATAAGAATTATTCTAAGATATAAAGGTATGACACCTGAATAAGTTACGTAACGAAAATCCTAGAACCTAGCTACCACAACTCATGAGATTTGCCTTGGTGATGGGCGTATGTGATATGATTGGCCATTCTGGCGTTTCGGTGAATCTGAATGGCCCTATGGGCGTAAGTAATTTGAATGGCCCTTCCGGCGTTTTGATGAATCTGAATGGCCCTTCAAGCGCGAGCGAATAGTGGCTTGATTATTCCGTTAAGCAAAATTAGAACGAGATCGCGATTTTTTATGCGAATAGTGGCGATTACTTACATAATGGCTTTCGTGTGAGGGTTACCTGGTGTGTGCGGCATCCCGCGGGGTAGTAGTACGCCCTGGAGTGGTTCATTATGTAAGGGGAGGCATGTGGATGTACATGTTCGGCGTTGGGAAGCGATTGTGGTAGCCAGGGAAACTAGGTAAGACATAGTTACGACGTAATTTTAGGGACACACAAAGAAAGCCTTAATTAATATAATTATGGTAATATGTTGGTTAATGATATATCTTTAGATAGATGATTGTATATTGTTTTGTAGAAGGGTGGGTCAAACTAATTACTTGTGCAGAGACGACCCACTCTGTAATTGAGCATGAAATGCGGTAAGTATAGAATATGCTTGGTTGGTTATTACTTTAGTTAGAACCTAAGGCGCCTCGTGGAGGAACTAAATGCCTTTTTATTATGCGTATGGTTTGTTGTGTGGTTAGTGGGAAGTTAAAGGCCTCGATGGAGGAAGTACACCTTTACTTATTGTAGTTAAGAATGTTGTATTAATTGTTGGAAGTTAAAAGCCTCGGTGGAGGAACTAACTGCCTTATGGATTGTGTATGTATATGTATAAATATATGTTGTATATTAGAGCTACTCACACCAGCATTGTTTATAATGCTGACCCGATTTGCATGTTTGCTTATCGAGTGTGTTCCTTAAATGAACATAGTTGATAAGTCTTGACAGGTTTCATGTTAAAGAAGGTTGGTTGCTGCTTGTGGTTTGCATTAGCGTCGCATTCAGGATATGTTTTGTTTTCCCTTAAGGTGTAATAGATTTTTAGTTGAGACAAATATTGTTTTATATTTTCAGTTGTATTTATAACTAAAGAGGGTTGAAAGGAGATTTATAACTTAATCAGTTTTGTGAATTTTTGTAATGAAGAGGACTTTTGTTAATTTGAAATTTTTATTGGTTTTTAATTATCCGTGTATTTAAATTGATTATGGGTTTTTGGGAGTGGAGAGTGCATCACACCTCGAAAATCGAAAAGTCGGGAACAAATATTGTTTTTCTGAATTCTGTCGAAATTCGGGGTGTGGCACAAACCACAAGCAGCAATCAACCTTCTTCAACACTAATCCTGTCAAGACTTATCAACTGGGTTCATTTTATGAACACACCCGATAAGCAAACATGCAAATCGCACGTCGATTATAAAACAATGCTAGTATGAGTAGCCCTAAAATATAAAATATACTTATACATATATATACACAATCCTTAAAACGCAGTTAGTTCCTCCACCGAAAACTTCCCACTTCCACGACTAATACAACATTCTTAATTACAATACTTAAGGCAGGTAATTCCTCCACTGAGGTGCCTTAGCTTCCAATTCAATAATAATAAGACATTTAGTTCCTCCATTGAGGTGCCTTAGCTTCAAACCGTACTAAATCAACTGCATCTAATAATAAAATAACAAAACTAAAATTTATTCTATACTTATACTGGTGTAAGCCCAATCACAGAGTGGGACACACCTGCATAAATAATCAATTCAACCCACCCTTCTGCAAAACCATTGTGAATGCAACATAACTTAAAATAAATCATTTATTATAGATTTAACGTACACTTTGATATATCATCACAATTATTGTTTAGAATTTCTTCAAGTGTCTCTATAATCACATCGTCTCTATGTTTTACCTAGTTTCCATGGCTACCACAATCGGTCCCCAACGCCAAACACATCCACATGCCTCCTCTCACATAATAAATCACTCCGGGCGTAGTTACCCTAAGCGGGATATCACATACCAGGTAACCCCCGCATGACCGCTATTATGTGGGTATTGCCGCTATTCGGCATAAAATATCGCGCGTCTCGTTCTAATTTTGCGAACGAGAAAATCAAGCCACTATTAAATTTCACGATTGCCCAACACGTACATGGGTCAATCAACATCTTATATATACACCCTATACAAGGGCCAATCATATCACATACGCCCATCACAAGGGCCAAATCACATGAGTTGTGGTAGCTAGGTTCTAGGATTTTCGTTACGTAATTTATTCAGGTGTCATACATTTATATCTCATAACCATTTCATTATATCACTTGCATGTCAAATACATTATTACACTAAACCACAATATTTAGAAATATCTCAATACATCTCATAACACCTTTCATTCTTTCACGTGCCAAATAAATTATTGCACTAAGCCACAATCCCGTGGGAAATATCCACAAATATTATACTACCTCATAGTAGCATCTCATAGATATAATAATGGAGCGTTTACATTTATTTTTCAAAGATATTGCATTTAATAGATATACTAACATATGATATCATTTAACAAATCAACAATTTCAACATACCACAAAATGTCACAATTGCTCCAAACGCACCGCATAACATTGTTATAGCGTTTTAGGAATATTATGTCTCATAAAATTTCAACCTCGTCACGTGTCAAAATTGCACAATATCAATATCAACATCAAATCTTTCTTAGATAATGACGAACCAATTTATACAAGCTTTCGCAACATTCTATCATTGGACTTGTCCATACAATTTACAACATAAAAAGTAACGTAATTAAACAGTCAAATAGTCCTAAGCCGGTGGTCATCCAAACAAGTCCTAACCCAAACCCATGTTTGAACACTTCCACCCATAGTCCTAACCCAATTAACCAAAACCAAAACCCAAAAGTCTAAACATTTAAAGACTCAATTGGATCCATTTTTAAGTCATATGGACCGGCCCAAAACAAAGTTTGAAACTGGCCCAAAGAAACCACTAATTAGTTTTGGCCCAAACAAACAAACTAAGATTTTGGCCCATAAACAAAAGAAAAGCCCAAGCCCAACCGAAATAGAAACTGAAATGGTGAGATGGGAGCAATGGATACAAATCATCGTCATCCCCTCCACCACACCAGCTCGGTTTCCGCCACCTCTCCTCCCTTCCTCATCACATCGATTTTGATCCTGGTGAAAAACCCTACAACTTTAACAAAAGGTAAAACTAAATCCCTTAACTCCATCTACTCCCTCTAAACTAGATCTGGAAATTGTCGACCTCCATTAATGCTTCTTCAAGCTTCAATTGCACCACTCTCCAACACCCATTCAAACATCAATAACCAACCTCAAACCAACAAATTAAAAATCACCACAACAAGAGTTCAATAAAAAAAAAAACAGGACAGGCGACGACATTAATGCCTGATTCAAAGCTTCGACAGCCCGATCCAATTTCAATCCCGACAGCACCCATACACCATCACCTCACCATCTACCAAAACGCGACCACAAATAATCTATACATCGATCTACAAATCTATTTACAGTAGTCCTGAAATCGATTGATTTCTCGCTTGTTATCAAGGGATCGGGACAAGTTTTCCGGAGATAGAGTTTTCTTCAATCCATAAACACGAATATAAACACAGTTAACACTAAATAGAATACAGTACTAAAATTGAATCAAAACACAATATGAGCACATACCATTTTCCAGTATCGTGAAATTGACAAATAACGAGAATTTTTATATAAAAGAAATTCAACAAAATATCTACTCACCTTCGTATTCCTGCAGAAAAATATATAAAATAGAATGCCACCAATCTGATCCACACCTAGATAATTGATGCACAATCCGGGCTCCGTTCTTCTTTGTTTTAACTTGTCTAGTTCTAATGAAAAAGTCAGTTTTCTTTAAAATCCTCCATTTTTGATAAACCATCCCATTCTAAAGAATTCTATGTCATATTTTACTTTAAGAAACTTTCCATATTTCCTCCCATAAATTACGAAATTATTCTATCCATGTTTCCTTATTAGTAAAATCTCTACACTTTATTTTAAAACTTAAAAACTTTCATATTAAATAATTTTCAAACCAAACAAACTATTTTCCCTTTTTTTTTTCAAAAAATCAAACATACATATTCACTCCACTTAACTTAAGACTTAGTTAATAATAATAATAATATTATTATTATTATTATTATTTTTTCAAAATAATTAATTTTGGACATTTAATAAAATGAGGATGTTACAATAAGCATCAACTTCTGTTCTAAAGGAAACTTTAGAATCCACTCAAACATCACAACCATTTGCTCGTACTCCAGAATCCACTCAAGCATCACAAACTCAGCTCCTACTCAATTATCATCATCAAAAGCAACACATAGGGTTTGTTCTAAATGCAAACAACTAGGACACAATGCCAAGACTTGTAAAAGTAAGTAGTCTGTAGAATCAACTCTTAAACCACCGGCATCAACAAAAGCATAGTCCAAAGTATCAGCTCCTACTGAAGCATCCAAAACAAAGTCTAAAAGGTCTACAAAAAAATCAACTATTGAAGCAGCTCCAAAATCAAATCTGCAAGCATCACAAGCTTCATCATCAACTCCTCAACTAGCAGCTCAACCTGCAACTCTGACTTTTGGACCTCCAACAGTAACATGATAAAAAATTGCTAAAGTTTTTAAGGTATATTTTGTAATTGTTTTAAGTTACAATATGTTCCCTATGTTTTATATAGTTGACTAAGTCATTAAATTCATATTATGTTTTGTTATTAGGCACCAGAACAAAATGCACGCATTTGGTGATTTCTTAGATAAGCAATTAGGCAAGTCATCCACTAGTGTGCTTGAAGCAACCCAGGTGACATTTACTGCTCAGGGAACTGTCAGGGCACCAATAGCAACCAAAAGTCCAAGGCCACATGGACCAGGGTCAACTCCATTTAAGCCACCAGGACTAGCATCTCAGCCTTGGGTGCCACCAAGACAAGTAGGGGATGCACCATTCAAAGTAACTATGAAAATAATGCATCCTCTTGCTCCTGACCCACCCCTTGCCAATATCAAGGAAGAAGTTTCAAATTGTCAGACCCAAATGATGGGGGTCTGTATAGGAGTGGAGTGAATGTTTTTGTTAGTAACTCATGCCTTGTTGCCTAGTTAGTGCTGAGACAATTTGGAGTAAAGTTTTTTGTTAAACATGTTGTCATACACAGATGTTAGTGCTTATGATGTTGTTTTTTGTTAAAGGATAGTCATACTAGTGAAGTTGGTGAAGTTGTTAGACACAAATGTTATGCTCTAGGTTTTTACTTGGATATTTAGTTGTTTTGTTTTGTTTTGTTTCAGTCTTTCTTATGATCTTAAGGTAATATTTTACAATTGGTTGTTTCCATTTACAGGACTAATACAATAAAGGTAAGCAACTTAGTAAATACATAACTTTAATCAAATAGTGTTCAACACAGAACATTTCCATTTACAGGACTTTATAGAGTGCTCAACACAGACAAGACTCAAACACTTAACACAAAACATAGAGTGCTCAACACAGACAAGAGCACTCAACAAAACAAAATAACCTACACCATAGCAAAGCTAGACCAAGACAACAAAGCATAACAACATAACTTCTTAACAACATCACTTCTTAAGCTTCAGTATGTGCACACCAACAGCAGGAAGTGCTTGAACCACTTCCTTAAGTTGCTGCCTTTGTTGAGGTGTTGGTGGTGGTGGTTGAGCTGCATCTGAGTTAACCCTTGGAAATCTCCTAACAAATCCACGAGCTGGAGCTAGTACTATAGGTACATTTTTCCCTCGAGCTGATCTGTCCAGATGCTCATAACTTGGTGGTGGACCATCTGCCTCTAGAGTTGGAACATGACTTCCACTTCCCTCTCCACGTTCCATCTTTATGAAACAAAGCTCCCTACACTTACGACATGAAGCCAACCTCAACTTATCATCTTTCAAAACAACCTCCATGAAAACCCTACTATTCACCCGTGCTTTCAACATAGCAATGATAACTGCATAAGATTCCTCTATTTTTTCATGATCCACCTCCATCAAGCAAAACTTGACCTTCACCATTTCTACACTTTATGAACTACAACTCAACTGAAAATGAACTGTGAGATTGCAAACCACCAAGAGCAGCGTTTATAGAGGTCTTTGCTCTTTTGGAACCTGTTAGATACATTTTACAATAATATAAAACACAGTCTCCAATTTTTTTCCCTCAATCTACTAAGAACATCCATACTTACTTAAAATCTAATTTCATAACTCCATACCATTAATGAAAAAGTACATTCACATATTAATTCCTAAGTCAAAAGTCAATGAAAGTCTAATTAAAAAACAGTTCTAACTCCAAGTTATAGTTGCTTTTTTTAAGTAAAGACTAACTACAACTAGAGGAATTACACCTAAAGTACAACTACGACATCACAACTATAATAACTAACAAGTACGCTCACAACTTTATTTAGACTTGCACCCCCAATCTAAACCTATAATTAGAGAAACACCCCCAACATTACTATTTTTAATTTAGACTTGTCTGCCCAATATAAACCTATAACTAGATAAACGCCCCCATTCTAAGATAACCATAGTTTCAAAAGTATAATAATGCAAACAACCAACAACCATTTGACTTTGTTGATCTTCTTCACCTCCAACTCCCATTGACGATTAACCATCTTCAGTATATGATTTTTTGCTTTTAAAGCTTCAACTCTGGCCTCAAATGCTTCTTCCTTGTTTAGTAAACGATTTGGAAGGTTATCAACCCAATCAAAAAAGTGGCAAGAAGCTTCTGGGATGTTCTTGTTGTAATGTCTACATCCATAGAACAATTGACCTGGGTTCATGTCTGTCTTGGAGTTTTTAATGGATACTGGATCTCCATGATAACAAGTTCTTTGGGATGAACAAGAAGCGGACAACATTTTAGGAGTTAGTAATGTTTGAAGATGAAGTAAGATGAATGAGAAGATGAGAGAGAGTCGTAAATCCTAAAAACCATAGTTTAGGTATGTAATGACTGCTGGTTAAAATTTAGGTTATGAAATTAGATTTAATCGTGACTGTTGATCAGAGTGAACAGGATATTAACACGTGTCCTGATACTTTTTTAAAAATAAAACTTGGTATTATGAAGTTAAGGGGCCATTTAGATAATTTTACACACTAAAGGGTAGTTGAGACATTTCACCAAGAGATGACAGTCAAAATGCGTTGACTGAGACAACGTGTGAGTTTGGGGGGCAAGTCTAAAAAACCCAAGAGTTCAATAGGAGAGGAATTCCCGTTTTAATAGGAGTTGATGACGTGAAATTTTAAGAGAGCTCGAAAAATACCCCTTGTGGGAGCTTTAATATTAATACTAGAAAGTAGACCCGTGCATACGCACCGACTCTTTTAAAAATTTGCTCAACAATCATAACTATACATATATAAATTTTTTAACAAATCGTGATTCCTATTTTTGTCGCTAACCCGTTTTAATTTCCTAATAAATTGTTTTAATCAAGTCTTTAAAACCCATTTTAATTTTTCAACAAATTATTTTAATTAAGTTATAAAAACCGAGGAGGGATCCTGTTTTAATTTATAAGTGTGATTCCTATTTTAATTAGAAGTGCTAGATTTTTCTTTTTCAATAGAAAAAGAATTCCTGTTTTAATAGGAGTTGATGATGTAGAATTTTAAGAGAGCTAGAAAAATACCCTTGTGGCAGTTTTAATTTCTTAACAAATTATTTTAATTAAGTTTTAAAATCTTATTTTTAATTGGAGGAGGGATCCCATTTTAATTTAGAAGTGTGATTTCCGTTTTTAATAGGAGAAGGATTCCCGTTTTAATTAGAAGTGCTAGATTTTTATTTTTTCAATGAGAGAGGAATTCCCATTATAATAGGAGAATTAATGATTCCCGTTTTAATTAGAAGTGCTAGAATTTCTCTTTTTAATAGGAGAAGAATTTCCGTTTTAATTGGAGTTGATGACGTGGAATTTTAAGAGAGCTAGAAAAATACTATTGTGGTCGTTTTAATTTTTCAACAAATTATTTTAATTAAGTTTTAAAAACCCATTTTTTAATTGGATGAGGGATCCTGTTTTAATTTAGAAGTGTGATTCCCGTTTTTAATAGGAGAAGGATTCTCATTTTAATTAGAAGTGCTAAATTTTTCTTTTTCAATAGGAGATGAATTTCCATTATAATAGGAGAATGATTCCCATTTTAATTAGAAGTGTTAGAATTTTTCTTTTTAATAGGAGAGGAATTCCGTTTTAATAGGAGTTGATGACGTAAAATTTTAAGAGAGCTAGAAAAATACCCTTGTGGCCGTTTTAATTTCTCAACAAATTGTTTTAATTAAGTTTTAAAATCCCATTTTTTAATTAGAAGATGGATCCCATTTTAATTTAGAAGTGTGATTCCCGTTTTAATTAAAAGTGTTAGAATTTTTATTTTCAATAGGAGAGGAATTCCCGTTTTAATTGGAGTTGATAACGTGGAATTTTAAGAGAACTAGAAAAATACCATTGTGGCCGTTTTAATTTCTCAACAAATTGTTTTAATTAAGTTTTAAGATCTCGTTTTAATTTAGAAGTGTGATTCCCGTTTTTAATAAGAGAAGGATTCCTATTTTAATTAGAAGTGCTAGATTTTTGTTTTTCAATAAGAGAGGAATTCCTGTTATAATAGGAGAATGATTCCCATTTTAATTAGAAGTGCTAGAATTTTTTTTTTCAATAGGAGAGGAATTCCCGTTTTAATAAGAGACGTTGAATTTTAAGAGAGCTAGAAAAATACCCCTTGTGGGAGTTTTAATTCCCCTAACATATACTTTCACCCATATAAATAAAAAAAATCAATTTGTTTTAAGAATTGTTCTTCTCGCTAACCGATCTTTCATGAATGACTAGATGTTTTACCTGATATCTCTTTTTCTTTTGGTATCAGAGTCATGACAGCTTAAGTTGAGGTTAGTGCAATTTTAGGTGAAGAAATGTCTTACAATTATATTTAATTGTTTTTTCTTAAAAGATGTAAGTAAGGGATATCCCCAGTATGTTTAAGGAACAAGGTAGCTGAGTTACACTCGAGAGAGACTACTTGCAAAAGGTTGGTGCCGGGCTCCTAAAAGGACCTTAAAATAAGTACCAAATCTAAAACAACTCACAACTTCAACTACAAAATGTATTAAAGCCTAATTTTTTGTGGATATGATCTACTGGCCATAAAGATCATCTTTACAAATATTTATCTTGTCACTACAACAAAAGGGATCTATTGCAGTGCCCAAATATCGTTGGTAAAGGACATCAATTGTCGCCTTCCAATCGCTAAACGCTTTTGGCATGGCTTAATTGGATTTACTATTGCTAGCTTAAAGGCGTGGAAAATGGTCTCATTATATTTTTTTTTTTTTTTTTTTTAAATATATTTTTTAGCAAATTAACCTTATATAACGCTTTGTTGCCGCCACTACAATAGAAGTAATTAGTAGTAACACCTTGTCCGTAGGCAACAAGTTTTTCAATTCATACAAATGAATGATAGATGCCTTGTTATACCCTTGTAACGATGACATTGGTGTCGCTCTAGGCTTTTCATTTTGGCAACCAAAATTTATGGCGGACCTCTTTTCATTCTTGGCTCCAACTAAAACATACCAAACTAGAAAACCCAAAAGTTAAAGTTTTGCAAGCCTATTCTCCTTCTTTCGAGCCCCCCATTTTCCTCTCTTTCTCTTTCTCCAGCCACCTCATCTTTTTTTCATTTCTTCAATTAAAGTTTTGCAAGCCATTAAGAACTGTTATTTCTCCACGCATATGGAAGCTCTCTCCTTCTCCCTTGCAGCTACTACCCTTCGCATACAGTACTAGCTCCTTCTCTCATTCAATTTCTTCTTCAAAGTTTAAATTCCTAATTTTGTTGTAAAATTCTCATCAGCGTAAAAAGCCCACATGCCCCAAGTTCAAAGATTTCTAAGAAAGGTCCAAAGCCCAATCCAACCAATGAATATGGTACGCTATCTGTTTCTCCACCACCACAAAGCTATGGTACGCTCTCTATTTCTCTCTCTCTATTAAAGTTTAAATCTTAAATTTCGTTTTTGGTTTTGGGTTAATCCTCCACCACCACCAAAAAAACTTCAACTTTGGGGTTTTGGGGCTTAATTAGTTTTGGGTCAATATGTGTTTTAGGTCTTGAGTTGTTGGATTTTGGCTGGACTAGTATTGGTTAGGCCAATCAACGTGGTTGGTTCTTTGCATTGATTCATATTTGCACCGATTCAAGTAAGTTTGTAAGTTTTATTCCATTGATTTGGAATTGAAGTCTACGGTATGATAATGTTTTCTCTAAAACATGTTTCAGGTCCTCAAATCACAATTATGTAGCAAGGAAATAGGTTGCAATTCATGTTTCAAGATTGGTTCTTCTGAAAAATGTTACAGCGGCTTCAAGGAGTCTTGGGTGTCGGCATATGTTTGTCATGTACTATGAGGTAGCTATTACTAGTGCTGGAGCCCTTTATAAATCTTTTGGATAAATCTGTGTGGAAGAAAGGTTTTTTCTTTGTTCCTCTAGGTTTTTAAATCAATAAGTTTTGATTCCTTGCTTTTAATTTCATTGTTGACACTTACTTACACGTTTGCGGGTGACTGATATATATATATATATATATATATATATATATATATATATATATATATATATATATATATATATATATATATATATATATATGGATATATTTCATGTATTGACTCCTTTTTAAGGCTAAGAAGTTTTAAATATTGTATGCATGGATTCTGGATTTGATGTGGCTTGGGGATTCTGTAATTTTTTTGACCTTAGTGGTTTGGTGTTTCTAGATTAGAAATGGGATGGAACAAGAAATCTCTCGAGTAGAACCATTATTTTTTCTCTTTGTGTGGTCAGATTGGTGACGGTTAGTTCTTTGGTGCTTTTAAAACATCTTGATGGAATGGCCAATAGACTATACTACCATGTTTAGCAAGGCATGTGCAGCTTTATTTATTTATTTATTATTCTTCTCTACTTTGGAGTTTGTATAAGCCTTCCTAAGTGCTCACTTTGTTTATCAGGTCCTCAATTTGCAAGGCTTATTAGTTTTTTGTAGCTGAATACATGATGATTTTAGATTAAATACTTGGCAACGATCAAAGTCTTTATGTGGTTATTGCTTAATTTAATGATGCATTCTAGAATCTGTGGTGGATTCAGATTTTACTAGTATATTATTATAAGGTATTCATTCATGTTTAACTTGCTTTTTTGTGAGTCTTTTTTTATGGCTTTGGTATATATAATGAAAGTAGTAAATAATAAGTCTTAGGGCTTGTCTAAGATGGAAAATAGTTAACTTGGCTTCTGTAAGTGTATGATCCTTAACTCCATATAACTTCTTATTTTGTTCTACTGATGCCTTTCTCCAATAGCCCAAAGACCAAAGGTTGTTAGAAATTTTCCACTGGAGTAGAGTGCATTATATGTGGAAGAGGGAGTAGGGAAGCAAGGAAAGGTAGGGAGATGTATAGGTAAAGGTTGGGAGTGGGGAAGCAAATACCATTAGAAATCTGAATATATCATTTTCTTCTCTATCATCAAGTCACCCAGGGGGTATCAGAATTCAAACCAACTCTTGCTGAAAACCGTGAATGTTTCAAGAATTCCTACAATGTCTCTCACACATTACTGGTACTTGGAATGATTAATCGCCTCTTAGATATTTTCTGAAGTAATAAGGTATTTTATGGTTATAATCTCCCTTTATCGTGTTGCTCCTTTTCAGAAGGCTGGTATTGTTGATCTAATTAAGAGCAGGACCGATAACATGACATAGGCAATCAGTTATGGTAAATTTGTTATATGCTTTTGCTTCATTCACTGGCAGTGGGCATTGGAATTATCAGCATGTTGGTTATTTAGTTTTGTACAACTTCTATTACAATGTTGTGTACATTTTAGGTTTTACAGCCCTAACTAGTGGTAACTAGTGCCTTAACATTTTGTTGTAGTGTTTATGGTTTTATTTTTACTGACTCTTTCTTTGCTATTTTACTGGATGTTCAGAAGAGGTGGTCAGAATTTTTCAACGGTTGATTCAAATTGATACATAGTTTTCATATTCCTGGTCTCGAGCTAAGTTGCTTTGTAAGTTGCCTCCATTGACCATTCCATTCTAGTGCAATCATTTTTGGTTCTAAGACTTATTGTAGTCTCTATGCTTGACTTGTTGCAGCCTAGTGAACAAGTAGTAGGCCTGAACAAGCAACATGAGATTAAGATCGAGTTGTCTCTAACGCCATGGGGGTATGACTTTTGCCTATTTTTAGAAGGAAAATGGGTTGTGAATTTTGATTGTCCCCTTCAAGTAGAAAATATTGCTTTCAGTAATTACCCTTGAAAATGGGTTTAGAAATTTGTTTCTCATTAGAACATGAAAAATGGGTTTAGAAACACAATTAAAAATTTGTTTCTCATTATAACATGAAAAATGGGTTTAGAAACACAATTAAAATTTTGTTTCTCATTAGAACATGAAAAATACTGCAAATTATTGTTTGCTTGCTTACTTGTTTCATGATGGTAGTCTGACACAACTATGAGTAAATATTAAGTACATCTTATAAATTTTTCGGTCCAAAGCATTGATGAGCATAGCAAGCAAATTACAGTCTCTAGCTTCATGTTCTCATTGTTTATTTCTCTTACCCCGTAATTCTGTTTTGTTCAATTCAAACTCTATTGGTTATTGCATGTTTTTTCTTTCTTTCTTTCTTCTTATAAACTTTTGGCCATGGGCAAATTATTGTTTTTCGTACTATAAAAGGTTAGGAATTTTAACAATTGTTGCAAGTCGTAGTGGGGTTTACTTCTTAAGTCCATACGTTTAACTTGGAAAAAATATTTTCACATTCATTGCTTATTTGAGTGCATTTTTTACTTTGTTAATGTTTCAGATAGATAAGTTTACTTATATGTCTTTTTCTTAATTTTTCTTAATTTGATTGTTGTACCAGATTGACTGATCAGTTGCCACTAGACTAACGAAGAAAATTACGTTGATGGATCTTATTCAAACGGTAATCTACGGATATTTGGGAATTTTGCTAAAAATCTAGTTTTGACAATTATGTAATACGAAGTATTGGCAAACAATAATTGTGTAGATGTTTCAAATATTTTTTGTAATGGATGATGTTAATTAATTAATTATATTTTGTTACGATTCATTGTGTATTGAAATGGGGTTATTGTTATCTACAAATTGAATTGGGAAAATTTTGCAAATTCATATGAATCAAAATATTTTGTATAATTCAGGTGCCGACCATTGAAAGAAGCTGGATATGCTGGATATTTCAAACGAGTTTAAACAATTAGCAACAATTGGGTAATTTATAGCGACGCTGAAAAGTGTAGCTAAAAAGTTAATTTATAGCGACGCCAAATGGTGCAGTTAAAAATCCATCTTTTTGCAACGCCGAAAAGGGTTGCCAAAAGTAGTTTTTAGCGACGCAAGTCATTGCAAATAATTTAAAACTCAATTAAATTGTGAAAAATCAAGTAACAATTAGGGCTGTTCACTAAAACCGGAAAACCGAAAAACCAAACCGAACCGCTCTGAACCGGCCGGTTCTAATGGTTTATTCACAGTTCGATTCGGTTAACGGTTTTTATTTTGTAAACCGAATCATTTCGGTCCGGTCTTCGGTTTATGCTCTCAGTCAACCGTTTAAACCGAACCGAACCGGCTATATACAGCACACCCCAAGAGTTAGTATTGAAGTTTGACCGCACTTATGAAAAGTCCAGCCCAACAGCTCATGAAATGTGGTAAAAGGGTAACTCTATTTATTAAGAGTTTTGTCTATATATGGTGTTCTCTTGCCCATGTGGGACTAAATTTGTCTCAGCAAGTACTCCTCTACCTGATCCACCATAACTTCATTTTCTTTTAGTCCCACATCACCTAAAATTACAAGAAAACTGTTGGGAGAAGTCTTTAAAGAGGTTGGACTTAACTAAAAAAATATTGGACCATGTACTTGGGCTTTTCAATTTGTAATGGGCTTTTCGGTGTATGGGCTTGGTGCAAATCAAGGGCTTAAATAAGAATTTTTAGAAAAGGGGCTTAAGCGCCGGTTTTAAACCGAACCGAACCAAATTTACGGTTTGGTCTATACCCGGTTTTTGTGATCCATCGGTTTGCTACCGGTTCTGTTTTTTAGGAACCGAGTACTACCGGTTTGGCTTAAGATTTTACCTAAAATCGGACCGAACCGAACCGTGGACACCCCTAGTAACAATGCAGATATACTATTAGCAACAAAATGTGGCGTTGCAAAAACTAAAAAACTTTTGCAACACCATTATAGGTGTCGCAATGTAGCTTTAACTTTTTTGCAGCACCTTTGTGACGCCATGTTTGGCGTTGCAATTGATTAGTTGCGACGCTTTTTCAAAATTTTAGTGACGGGGTATGGCATTGCAAATGAGCTTGTTTGTTGTAGTGTGTTTGATATCCTCTAACCTAGATAAAAATTGTTGTCCACTTTTGCAAAAATATTTAACGGTCCAAAAATGTATAGTTTTTGCAATCATTTTTTGCCAATGTTAAAAATTGTCAAATGAGCTAAATTTTTGTAGAAATGATTTTTATGGTAAGTAGATCATATATACAAAAAACCAGGTTTGAATTCATTTTGTAGGTGAAGTTGTGGGTTATTTTAGGTTTGGTACTTAGTTTGGTATTTATTTTAAGGTCATTTTAGGAGCCGGGCTATATATTTTGGCTAACCGGGTGTTTGGGCTAGCTTACGCGCACCTCAACTAATTAATCCCGGGGCCTTGGTTGGGTACTGCCTCGCCAGTGGTTTTGAGGGGAATCGAACTAGTGACCATTGGGGAGCAAACCCAAGGGCGGACCAATTGTGCTAACCCTCAAGATTAAATATTTTGGTTGTTGGAAATTCACATCAAAATAATCAAATAATCATTGGAACATTTTGCTTTTTAAGCAAGATTCGGATGTGTCGATATACTAATTAAATCCAATGGTGTGCCATCCCACCAAATATGATGGACATGCATGGAGATTCACATTTAGAAACTAGCCATGCCTTCTTGCATTCCTATATGTGTCCTCGAACCTTAGATTAAATCCAATGGTGTGCCATCCCACCAAATATGATGGAAATTCATCCAATGGTGCGTCAAAACACGTGGGTCGGTCGCTCCAATGAGGTTTGGGTGGCCCTAGGCAAGCCTCTGCAAAATGGGCCCTTTTTCTTAGGAAACAAAAATAAAAAGGCTTATCGTAACTTTGTTCTTTTGTTTCAGTCAGCAGTTGGGCTTATGAACCAAATGGGCCTAACCAGATTTCAAAAAAAAAAAAAAAAAAAATAAAAAAATGAACATGGGTAGTGGGTATGTAGCCCATTAGGGCCCTATATATTAGCAATAAATGGGGGCCCTAGGTAGTGGCCTATATTGCCTACCCCTCTTAGTCGGCCTGTCTAAACAGTAACCCGCCAACGCTATCAGTATAATTTTATCTATCTATACTGTTATTTTTAACGAGATAGCAAATAGTTTGCACGCAACTTGAATTTTGGTTCAACATTTCTACCGGCCACTCATAATAGCAGCTAAAACAATGTGTTCCTACCAAATTGACCAAATTGATTTTAAATAATTTAGTTTATTCAATTACATTTTATCCACTATTTTCCATTTTATACTGTTTTAAAGAGAGAGAAAAAGACAAAATGGAAAGGGGATGTTAAAATTGTCTGGTACAAGCCTATACCCAACCAATTTTCTTTCCTTTTGGTCATACCCCTATTGCAATGGCGGCTACAGCTACAAATATTCCTAGATTTATGGGCTTTGGCCACACGCTGCTAGGATTGGTGGGTAGATGAAAAACCATTGGACCCAAAAAGACTATCTTGCTAACTCTATTCACTGTGTTATTGTGCTATAGTGGGATGGCGCACCAGACCATTGGACTTAGCATACAGAATCTAGAGTAAACTGTGAAATAAGATAACCGCGTACAACAGAATCAAAGCCCATTGGCACTGGTAGTTAGTTTTGAAACCACCACAATTTCCTATACATGTGTCCAGGCCTTGTATAGTATCTAGAGTAAACTGTGAACTAAGGTAACAGCGTACAACAGGATCAAAGCCAAGATCACTTGGATTCAACTTCTATCTTGACACAAATACACTGGCTAAATTATCTTTATATCCAGTGCAGCAGCTCAAACTTTGCAAATTGCAATATCTTTCAGAGTCAACATGAAAACCGTCGACATGAAAACCATTTCATATTCAGTACATAATGTTTCCAGTTGTGTATTCCATCACATTATACGTAAAAACTCTCCAATTTGTTGTACCTATACTTAGAAAGAGGAGTGGCTGAAAGTACCTTAGGACTATATTACAAGAGGTGACTTGCTCATTCAATAATCTATCCCAGCAAAAAAGCGCAAAAATGTAAATGTAACTGTAAAGTTTACCATTATCTTATATACTTCCATTGAAGAATATTACAATTAATGCCACCAATAAAGCATGATCAAAAAGTCCTGGAAATATTGTTAGCCGGAACCTGCGCCTCCTTATTGTTACTGTATGAAGCTTGTACAGCAGACTTGTCTGCAAGGAGAATCAAAGAGTTTTTAGTTGAACAATATCTCCCCGTAAAATAATTTCTCAAAACAAACAAGCTTGACTGTATATATCACGCCAGTTCTTTTTACGCAGTTTTATTATTTTTTTGATCGGAAAATAGCTAGGTTATATGGACACGCTATAATTTGAAAAAAATCCGTGTCGGATACGTATCTCTGTGTCCGTGTCGGACACATATCGGACACGTATTGTATGTAATTTATCCTCGAATTTTGATATTTTGCCGTGTCCGACAATTCGTATCCGTGTCCGATACGGACACACCTACCCGTGTCAATATAATCTAGGAAAATAGATATATATGAAACAAAAATAATACATTTAGGTTAGTATGAGAAATCCAAACCCATACAAGAGAACTCCTCTGAGAATAAACTGAAAAAGAAAAATCTAAACAATTACAAAGAACCACTCAAAACATAAGAGACTCCCATCTACGCACTTAAGTTTTAATACATCTAATGCCCTTAAACTACAAATCATTCTGCCTCCTCCCCTGCCTACATATGACCTCCATTTATTGCGCTAGCTATTTATTGCCTACACCATGGTGGAGGTTTGGAAGCCCTTCTTGAATGAAATGTGCACTATGTATAAGATTTTGAACCCTCTTGAGTTTTAAGGGGACTCCACACTTCCAGGATACTTGGCGTGTAATTCCAGGAGGAAGGTTCCAAACCTCAGGTCAATAAAGGGAAAGGTGTCTCGTAAAGACAAAGGTCTCAGTTGAGACAAACAAGGAAGCAGGAGGAGCAGCAGTTGCATACAAGATAGGGGATGCACAAAGGAATTGCAAGAGCTGGCAGAAGATGACAAACGCAGATAAAGTGGATCAGTGTCTTTAGTTGATCACAGTACCCAAATTTGACATCATATGCTAGAAAAGGAGAAAGGCTAGCAAAAGGAGCCCAAGACGAGTGGGATCATAGGGCATCCTTTATAAACTAGTGTAGAAGCTTTATATGCAGTTTACAATAGATTTTTGTACTAGATTATTAGTACAACCTAATGAAGGTCCTAGCATGCATAGTGGATATCATTTCCCTCTGACCTTACTCCTTGTATCCTTTTTCACTTGTTTATCAATAAAATCACTGTTCCTAGTAATAAAAGAAATGGCAGGAGTCTTTTGAACTCTTTTCATCATATACGGGTGTCAAATAGTAACAAGGATAACCTAAAACCTTCGTCAACATACTAGTGGAGCAGTCTAATGTACCTGAGCGATGATAGAATTCCCTTGGTAGATGGTGCAAGATCTATGAAAGGTAGAACCTCTGATCTTTAAACCAGGACAGGGCTCTCCACAATATTCACCAAATAACAACACCTCTAAATCTTTTCTCAGAAATGATTGAAGAGTACTTTTCTTCACCTTGAATATCAAATCCTTGCATTCCCTACTGTCCCCTCTACATCCTTGCCAACCCACCTGAAAAGATAGCATTCAAATTTTCCATCACTTCACATAACTATGGTCCTACTAGCGTGGGTTCAGAAGTAGATACTGAATTACTTGTTTGGTCCAGCGAACCATCTAAAACTTTCATGCCATAGGGCATATCATTTTAAGATCGGTCTGAGCACACTGAACTAAGTTCATGGGCCTACTAAAAGTCTACAAGGATATCTATTTTGACCAAATTTAACATTACAAATAAGAATTTCATATGGTAGAGTTATAATAAGTTATAAACATTATACACTCAAACTATTGGGCAGAAAGCTTGGCCTTACTGGAGACTATGGAGCTTACTGTAGAAGAAGAATGGCATAACGTTTGGATTGAGCCTGACGCTGCAGCGGTGGTCGCAGCAGCCAAGGAGGGATCAATGCACTGGAAACTCAAGGGCAGATTTGAAGCAAGTAAAAGGAGAATTGCAAGGCTGCACATCTCTCACACTACAAGGGAAGCAAAATTTTCAGCTGACTTGGCAGCTAAGCATTCTTCTAGACTTAATGAGTTTGAGAGTTTCTCTTGTAATGGGAAGCCCCCAATGATACATAAATGGAAGCCCCCCTATGGTACCTACTTGAGAGTAAACTAGTCTGATTCTTATGGACTTAGCAAGTTCATGACATTGTACTTGTATCCCCCATTTTACTACATTTAATATAATTCTTAACTTACTTAGCAAAATATATATATACGGTTAGGCTACCTTGACACCCCCTAAATGACTTCCCTACCCAAAAGTAAACCTACACAATGAGTTAGGAGCTGATTTTTGGTAGGTAGGTAAGATGTTTCTACTATGTAGATCACATCTACCAAAAATCAGCTCATTTCGATATGTTGCTTTACAAAAATGAAAATTTTTGGGCCGTTAAATAACTTGCAAACTCATTCACAAATTTTGACAAGGCTAGACATATCCAACTAAGCTGATTTTTGGTGGAGATAATATCCATGTTGAGGAGATCACATCCACCAAGAATCAGCCCCTAACTCATTGTGTAGGTCTATTTTTTGACACCCCTAAATAACTTCCCTCCAAAAAATGCATATATAAGTTTGTGAAACATAGAGGCTTTGTGTTAAGAGCTCTATTTCTCCTCATTTCCAATGAATGTAGTTTTGTATTGGAAATGCAAAGGTAGACCCCTTCTAAAAAGTCCCCAGTCCAACACACCTAACGTTTGCAGATGACATCTTTATATTCGCAATTGCTAACAAAGAATGATTGATGCAAAAATAAACTCGAACTGATCAAAAAATTAATAAACTTTTTAGACTTACATCGTTACGGGAAATGTTGATGAGAGTATTTCCTTGGGCATCAAGCAGATGATGGACAACTTGTTTTCTTGATTTTGAAGATTGATGATGATAATGATCGTCTACTCTGAATACGATATTACCAGATGCATCAGTGAACAAGAGATCTCCACGTGTACTAAGACCCAGACGCTTTCTCGAGATGAATACATCTACTGGGATTTCAGAATTTACAGGGCACACGAATGAAGATTCCGTCATGTTCTGTTCTCTACCTGATCAAATCAAACAAAGAAAACAAAAATAGGGCCGGGTCCAAATCGATGACGGGTTAGGCTTTGGGACTTTTGGGTCATGGCCTCATGTTTCTTATGTTGTTGTTTTTTAACCAACACATCTAAAATGTTGATAAGCTAGAATCTTATTTTGTGTTGTTCACTTTATGAAAATTGGACCTCATTGTCCTAGTCCTGGAAAAGAAAAAGTTTGATGTTAGTAGCATTCTAATAAAGGAAAATATACGCGATAAGGGAGAATATATATTGATTCTATAGTATAGAAATAATTCTTATGCTTCTTGAATGATTCATATTAAACCCAATTTTTTAGATTTCCACCCCCACCAACTTTGCTAATTAGACTTCCACCCCTAATTTCACACATTGACCAAGTCGGCACTCTTTGACTGGATGTCATTCGTCAGGATGTGCAATGTCAATTATACCCTTAACCATACAAAATTATGAAAATACTCTTTGACCTTTGCAAGACCAAAACCATTCCAAATGCCATGTGTCCTCATCACATCCATTTAATCCAACGAACAGAAATATTTCTCCTAAAAGACGTCGATTACCCCTGCCCACCTAAAATTACCAAACTAACCTCACTCAAGTTTCACTCAAACGCCACGTGTTATCATCCTAACTAAAATCATCAACGGTGGAGATGCTTTCATGCAAAATTAGCCGTTTGGGTTGGACATTGGGCTCTAATCTTTATAAGTTCGCAAGAATGTTGGGCTCTAAGCAAGAACAGAGATTATCGAAATTGAAAAAAAAAAAAAAACCAGAAGCAAGAAGAACAGAAGAACAATGAAGAAGAAAATATAAAATGGGAGGTGGTGGTAAACTTGTCTCGTCAAAAGTAACATTGGAGAAGGTAGGTATTTCCAGTTTCAATTTGAGAGATGTGATTAGTTCTTTGTGATGGGTTAGGGGATTACTAATTAAAGTTATACTACTAATTTTGGTTAATTTTAGGATCTTGGTTGTTTCTCATGTGGAATGCTTGATCATTGGATTGATAGTTGTCCCTGGAATGGCTCTCCTTGCAAGAGATGCTCTGCTGGTCGGGTTGTGAGAACTTCACAACAACCTCATTCATTTGGTAAAAAAAAATTAAGTTGCCCAAACTGCAGGAGCTTTCAATGGATGAAGGATGCTCTGAAGGAGTCAATCAAGCAGCAGTCTTGTAAGTTGTTATTTGTAGATGGGGGGAGTTCTTCTATAGGGAGTTGTAAGGAGAAGTCGAAAGTTTCAATTCAAATAGAAGTGGATAATTTATGTGATGGGTTTGAGGCAAATGTGACTGTGAAAGAGAAAGGGAAATGGAAGGGTGTGCTTTAAGTTTACAGTTAAGTGAGTATTTGGTTTAGGATTTGGTTATCTGTTTGTTTTATGATGGAAATGGTTTATCAGTACTGTTGTTCTGGACTTTTGGATGTTGTAATTTGTAATCCTGTTCTATCAGTAATGAAGTTTCAGTTTAATTTGACAATGCTTGGTTATGCTCGAATTTGTTTGAATTAACATACATTTGAATTGTCGAACTGTTAACTTGGGCAACCACAAATGAACACTCTGACAAATGAATTTTGAAAATAGGAGAAATTAAAACTAGCATTGACACTAAACGTTGAAACTAACATAGCACTGCAACACTTGCACTGAAAACAAACATAGCAACACAGGACAAAACATGCAAAACATTGGACACTTGGACTCTAAACATAGACCTTCAAACATAGAACACTTGAACTTCAAACATAGATCACACCATTCTAGTTTCAAACATAAACATAGAACACACCATGAGACAAGACATAGATCTTCCAGTAGATCTTCAAACATAGAACTTCTTCTTGTTGCTAAACTTCTTTTTGCTCATGCAAACTCCAACTCTAGTTGCTTCTAGTGCCAAGACAATTTCTTTAGCTTGACGTGCAGGTGATTGAGATGGTCCTGGAAGTGGACCACCTACTCTTGTTAATCGCCTGAGAGGAGGAGGTGCTGCTGTTAGTGGTTGTAGTGGTGCTGTTGTTTGTGGTGGTGGTGTTGGTTGAGGTGGTGGTGCTGGTTGTGGTGGTGTTGGTTTTGGAGCAAATTTTAAAGCAAAACCCTTGGCTGGTGGTGGAGGAGCAAACCCTGGTTTTAGGGCAAACCCTGGTTTTAGGGCAAAGCCAGGTGGAGGATATGCTTCTAGTTCCTCTTCATATAGACCAAAATAATCATCCAACTGTAAAAGCACAAGCTATTGCAATGCCTACAGACTTTGAGACTCAAGTTTCCATCGTTCTCCATCATCTCCAAGAACACCCTCCTATCTTTCTTGTCTTTGAGCCACTTCCATTCATCAATGTTTTCTTTCTTTATCACTTCCATCCACCTCTCAAAGTCTTTTTTTATATGCCTTTGATGCAGCCCGCAAGTTGTTCCATATAGTCACCCTTGAAAAACTTTTTGACGCGTTCTTATACATGTGTCCGAAATAGAACCTATGTTGTGTTCTAGGAATATGCACTTCACAGCTTTGAATCAAACCCTTTTGCTTGTCGAAATAAAGGTAATAGGCCAAGGGTGTAATTCTAGTTTCTCACCATGATACTCAAAAAAGTCACTCCATGACTGTTTACACTTAGATCTACAAATGTATATAACCAATGGAAATAGACCATTATTTCCATCTAAAGCAACCATGCTAAGCACTGCCTCCATATTTCCCTTTGAGAAAATAACCATCCAACCCCACTAATGGCCTACAACCAACTGAAAAACCTTGAATACAAGCATCAAATGAAATACATACTCCTTCAAACCGGCGTGTGTCAAGATCTCTTGAGTACTTTGCAATAGTAGATAGACCATTACTCTCATGAATCTACAAGCAAACAATAAACATGCAATCAAGTATAAAAATAGAACAGTTAAAATCACAAAGTGTAAACACGACATTTATAAAGTGTATACCATGTTACATAGCACTAGGACCATGTTGTAGCTTTCCCCATAATCACCATAAATCTGTTGTAGAGACTTGAATCTTGCATTCTAAGATGTCCAATAACTTATATTGACATGGAAAACCCTCATGACTTCTTCTTTTATGAAAAGAGGAGTCATGGTTTTAAAATGAACCTTGGACAAAACAATAGAAGAGTTACTACATTAGTACAATGTAAAACAATCAAATAACAGATAATTTAGCTCCACAGACTAATAATTAACTAACATTTATTTGATATTAAATTTTTCTGACTACCCAATTTGCATTGGCTATTCTGTTCAACATATTACAATCAGCCTGACAAGTATGTACTGGCTTTAGTGTATTAAGCCTCATTGTGAATCCATCATCATCTCTCCTGAAATAAGCTACCCATGGACATTGTACCTTTATTATGTCTTCCCTAAATAGACAACTCTAATTTTAACCGGTCATTCTTGATTAAGTCACCAGCAAACCTGTAGGGAAATTTTTGAGTATCCCTTAATCTTCCTCTGTGCTTTGTGATCCGAAAGCCTTTATTGAGTAGAGAAGGATGAGATGATTGTGAGTTTAGGGTTGAACTGCTTGGTGGCTGCCTCACGATCTCATTGTTTTATTTCTAGAGAATCAAACCCTATCTTCATGTAGTTCCTAAGAGCGAAAATCCTTATGACTTATATAGGAAGAGCTTTGAGAGTCCTAGGGATAGGGCTATCTCCACCGCTTGTGAGTTCCCTTTCATCTTTGGACTATATCTTCTTATTAGAATTCCCTTTTTATGGAAGTCCTAATCTATACCATATCTTGTGAGAAGTAAGTTTCTTTGCTGATCATAATGTCCCTTCGTTTAAGGGAAGATTATATCTAAAAGGTAACTCTTCAAGATATGCTATCACGATTCCTTTCTTATCATCAAAGATCGTCCTCATCAGTTTCCCTCTATTCAGGAACTGTCCATGTCAGTTCCTAACGACTTGGAGAATTGGTGTGCTTAGAGGCGGTCAATCACGTGCTTGGCACATGTCCACTAAATACTCGTGCGAAGCACGAGTTCACTTATCCACAGAACTGATCCGATAGTCTTCGTCTCATTCTGGACATATATAGTCCTGGGTTATTTCCCCTGCATGTGTCATCTATCTAATGACGAGAAATCCCCCTTACAGATGTCCCCTCTCGTGCCATCTAGCACATGGGCACTTGAAGCGATACTGCTTTTGGTGCAAGAATCTTTTTCCTAAAGAATTGCGGGAACTGCTTACGTAATCAACCAATTAAGGCTCTGAAAAGACGACTCGAATAGACACGCCGTTTCTCGAAAATGGTAATGATGGCAGTTCCATCCCGAAAAGACGCAATGCTTGGGCTAATCGTAACCGTTCATCTTATCTGTATATAAAGGATCTGGTGAGAGAACCTTGATTATCTCTTCCGCTACTTTTTCCCTGCATACTGAAACCTTTGATCTCCCATTAGGGTTTAAACAAAGCTCCAAACTTTCTTTCCTTTCCGATCATGAATCCTAATTGGTCACTTATAAACTTCGGGGATCTCTCCACCCATTGAACTGATTCGGGAAAAATTTCACATCCCTGAAGATATTAGCATGGAGTGGGGGAGATTATATGACGAGTTGGCCTACAAAGAAGTGACGCTCATCACCATTGGTCAACTTAAGGGCGGACTCACTCTTCCCCTCCACCCATTGCTAAGAAAGTGTTTGATTCACTTCAATCTTGCTCTCGGTCAGGCAACACCCTTGTTCTATAGAACTGTTATGTATTCCGCCCTTCTTACTAAGAGACACAGATTCATTCCGAATCGTTGGGTGTTTGGTTACTTTTATGAGGTCCGGCGTATTCAAGACCAATTGTATTACTACCTCATGACCAGAGACAAGAACTCTCTGATTGTCTTTTTCGAGGGGAAGTAGAGTGACGAAGGCTGGGCTGATCACCACCTTCGCGTGTTGGATTATGCCTGGGATGTTCGTTCTTCTGATTCTGATGGTGAGCCTGTGGGAATTCCTATTCCCATAAAACACACTCATGCTCCAACCAGTAAGTTTCTTTTCTTACGAATTTGGCAATCATTATAAGAGTCTTTCACCTGACTTTCTTTGATGTTTTTTCTTAGATGACTCTTCCCCCTGGAACCAACTAATTGCAACTGATGCTGCTTTGGTGGATATCATCAAGAAGATCCTTAGGGAACAAAGGATGCCTTGGGTGCTAGTTCCTGATCCCACCCGTCTTTTTGAATATTTCAACATGTCTGCTGAAGAATTACTGCAACTTTCCCCCGACTTTTCCCCTTTTGTGATAAATACTGTGAATTCTAGGCGCACAACACTCCCTCCTCCTGTGGATCAGGATGCTGGACTTCTTCCTCCCCCAGTTCAGGATGACTCCTCTTTGATTACCAGAAGAAGAGGAAACCATTAGGAGAAGAGTTCTGTGACTGTTTCTAGCGATGCTGCAACATTGGGTTCAACTTAGGAGCCTGCTGTCAGTGATGATTGTGTGATCACTGGCGGGAGGGGACCTAAATTGCCTCATGAACTGATGGCGGCGAGCAATTTTAAAAGGGAAATGTGTGTGTCTACTCGTTCTAAATTGAAGAGATCTGATATTGCTTCTGCTTCTGATGTTGCCCCATCTGGTACAAAAATGAAATTTTGTCCTCTCACCGTGAATGAAGAAACACTTTTCGAGGTCCCTGCTAGTATTCCCCCACCTGTTAAGTCTTGTAAGAATGTAGTTGTACCCCTACCAGTTCCAAATCCTCCTACAGGTTCTGAACAAACTAGTGACAATGTTCCTCTAACTATTAACCCTTCCTTCCTTGATAATCGTAAAGGGAAGGGTATTGCTGAAACAACTGCTGTAACTATCACTCTCCCTCCTCCTCAATTTGGTGATAGGAGGAGGGAGAGTGATGACATCCCCTTCTCGCCTAGATTTTCGGATTCCCCTGAAAGGGAGATGATCGTGGAAATAAGGTGTTGGGGATGAACTGATGAACTTCCTTTTACTAACAAACATTCTATTAATGATGTTGAGACCATGCTTGGAGTTTTGGAAGTTGCGCGATTTCCTATTAACAAAGTTGAAGCCAATACGGCTGGGAGCCTGGATCTGTCCTTTTCTCGATCTGCTGTTCATCTAGCCAAGGTAAGACTTTCTTCTCTGTTCAATGTTCTGTTTCTCTCATTGTGTTACTTACACCTTCTATATTATTTTTCAGTTAGTAAATAACTTTCTGGCCATGAAAGAACCAATTTTTGCGGCCTCTGCCAGTACATCTACTGACGACATGGTTACTGGTGAGCTGGTCTGGGCAAAAGAGGCTGCTGAGAAAAGAGCTGAGGAGCTGTAGATCCAAGTTAACCAGTTCTTGGCAAAAGAGAAGAAATCTGATACTGGCTTCAAGAATATGAGAGACACCATCTCCAATCTCCAGAACTCACTGGAAAAAGCTCAGAAAAGAGCTGCTGAAGATGCCTCTTGGAAAGTAAAGTTCTTGGAACTGTGCTCCCACTTCACCATCCTGCAAGCAAAGCATGTCCAAGTACAAGGGGAGCTTCACTGCCAAAATACCAAAATGATAACCCTTGGCCAAG
Organism: Coptis chinensis; assembly: GCF_015680905.1. NCBI lineage: Eukaryota > Viridiplantae > Streptophyta > Magnoliopsida > Ranunculales > Ranunculaceae > Coptis > Coptis chinensis. The sequence goes on from NC_141462.1 coordinate 93,108,683, forward strand.
CCATTGCCCATGCAAATGACGTCATGTTAGGCTACGAGAGGGCTCTAAAAGAGAAGCGTCTTCGCTCTGATAAGAAGGCTGATGACCTCTTGGTGGAGGCCTCCGAGTTTTATTCCCAAGTGGTGGAGGAGGTGAAGAAGAGGTAAGCTGAAAACGCCATTTATTTTGCTCTGAGAGTGTTTGATGTTTCTGAAGGGTCTTTTAATGCGGCCAAACAGGTTAAATTCGCAGAGGCTATTGAGGCTACTTGGTATGTTTCTCAGTTGGATGACCAGGGGCGGATAACCAACCCTTTCATCTTATTTCCTGATCTAGACACCAGTATCTCTGCCATTCAGAATGAACTTATGCTTGATACCTCCCGCCTTTTGAAGAAGACACCGATGATGACATGCCTCGGTTCACTTTCTTTTTCTCGCGGTGCGACCGGTGAGTGTTCTGTTCAACCTTTAACCGTTCCAGCTAATCCAGCCCCACAATTTGTTCTTGAGAGTGAACCATGAGTTCTTGACGATGGTGTAGTGGCAAGCACTGATGGTGAACCAAAGTTTGATTCTACCCCTACTCAACAGGCTAAGTAAAGACTTAGCTATTCAGTTTATGATTTGAAAAATAATTATTCTTAAACAATTATTCTATGGGTTTGTAATATTGAGTTGTGTAGCTCACATACAGTTTACTCTAATGAGCTCTACAGCTCTTCTATTTTATGTATGCTATTTATTTACTAAGCTCTACATCTCTTCTATTTTATGTTATGTTATATGACATGCACTACTGTGCATATTCTACCCCTGTTGCCCCCAAAGTTTATTTAGAACAACAATAGGTGACCCTAGTAGGCTAAACAGATTAAAATGAGGCATAACCAGAATCTGATCAGGATGTCATAGAAGCCATTTCAAGTTAACTGTAACTGAAAGTTCGATCACAATAACGGCACATGCCTTTGCTAAAGTAACTTAGTGCCATGAGCACAACACTGTGTTTAATAACGATATGTCCTATTTATTTAAAAAAAAAAAATAGAGTATCGCCAGAACAGCAGTAGAGGAGTCTTCCTCAGTGCCATCATGCCGACATAGGTCCAGACCAATGATTGCGTGCTAGGATTTGGATCCAACCCAGATCTTCCCAGCAACCCCTATGTTTGATGTTTTGAGAGCTCCAGGAACTGGCATACAGTTCAGGCTCGCAAAAACATTATCTCTCGTTCCAAATCAAACTGGCATACAGTTTACTGAACAATTAGTGTGGTCATATTCCCTAAAGGCTTAACCCATCGAGGATAATCATAGTTTAAAAGAATTGGCATACAGTTCCATCTGCATGGGGATGTGAAAGGAATTGACGTATTGTTCATCTTCCCCATACTCAGTATCACTGGTTCTAAAGCAAATTGGCATACAATATTCTTGAATAGATAGTGAGCAAATAATTCCCTAAAGGCTTAATTTATTGTGGATAACTAATAAAGAACGTGCAAGGAATACATTCGATTGCAAGGTGAAGAACTTTATTGATGACAAAGTATGCATAACAAAGCATGAAATAATAATTTACTGATAGTACTTGCGAAGGTGCTGTGTGTTCCATGGTTTAACAAGAACGTCACCTTCGACAGTGCGTAGGTAGTAAATACCAGTTCGACCAACCTTGTCGATGATGTATGGTCCTTCCCAGTTAGATCCAAGCTTGCCGTTGGAATCTGGGATCTCACGTAGAACTAGATTGCCAGATTTGATAGATTGAATCCGGACTCTCTTGTCGTATGATCTTTTTAGAGTCTGCTGGTTGGCAGCTAAGCGCAGTGTGGCACTTTCTTGCTTTTTATCTAGGAGATCCATCTCTCTACATAATAATTCCTCATTGTCGAGGGTATGCACAACGTCGGACTTCTGAGTGGGAGCCACCAGTTCGAGAGGTATGATAGCTTCAGTTCCGTAGGTAAGAGAAAATGGGGACTCACCAGTCGATCGTTTGGGCGTAGTTCGGTATGCCCATAGGACCTTAGGTAGTTCCTCGACCCATAAACTTTTTGTGTCATCTAATTTACGCTTCATGTTATCCAAAATAACCTTGTTAGAGGCTTTAACTTGGCCATTGCCTTGTGGATACCTTGGAGTCGAGAACAGATGAGTAATGTGAAACTCCTTATAGAGTTCAACACCAATCATCTAGCTTAACCGCTGCCCATTATCCGAGATGATACCTTTGGGTATGTCAAACCTGATACAATGTTGTTCCAAATGAACTTTCTGACGTCCTGTTCTCGAATAAAAACAAGGGGAACTGCTTCTATCCACTTGGTGAAGTAATCCGTTGTGACCAGCAGAAATCTGACATTATCAGGAGTGGGTGGTAAAGGTCCTACAATGTCAGTTCCTCACTGTGCAAATGGCCATGGGCTGGCCAATGGGTGCAGTTTTGTTGCTGGAGCGTGGATAAGTGGAGCATATCATTGTCACTTTTCGCATTTGAAGGCAAAAACCTGTGCATCTTTTTGCATATAAGGCCAAAAGTATCCTTGCCTCAGGATCTTGAGAGCTAGAGTTCTGCCCCCAACGTGGTTGTCACAAATTTCTTCATGAACTTCTTGCATAACTTGTTCAGCGAGATCAGGGGAGAGACATTTGAGGTGAGGTCCCATAAAGGAATTCTTGTACATATTATCTTCAATGAGGGTGAATCTTTATATCTTTACAAGCAGACACCTTGCCACATTCTTATCCTCAGGGAGTGTCCCATCTTTGAGGTAAACCTTATATACATCCATCCAATTTGGTGCGGTTGGTGGAATCACACAAACGGTCTCCACATCGAGCGCTTGGATGCTAGGTTTTCCTTGGAACTCTATTGGGATGGAACGAGACTCGTTATTGCCCAACATTGAGGTGACATATGTCAAAGCATCTGCGTGCCTATTTGCTGACCGAGGCAACTGATAAAACTGAATGTTCTCAAACTTGGTCTGAAGTCCCCTTTACCGCCTTCGTATTTTTTGCCATTCGTTCGTCCCTGACCTCGTATCCACCATTAACTTGAAACATAACCAGCTGTGAGTTACTAAAAACTGTGAGGTGTGTTAGGCCCAGGTCGAGAGCTATTGTAAGGCCAACAAGTGTGGTCTCATATTCTGCCTCATTGTTAGAAGTATTCCAACCTAACCGGATAGATTTCTCCAATCGCATATTGTCAGAAGTAACTAACACAACTCTAACTCCTGCACCTTTGTCATTCAAAGATCCATCCACAAACAGCCGCTACCCGGAGCTCGGCTCCCAGGGGTCTGGTCGGGGGTTTTGAGATTCAAGTAGGACCCCATCATCTGAACTGGGGTGGTTGAGTCATATCCTGTGTAGGTCATTGGGAAATCTCCCAAGAATTTTGCTAGTGCCTGACTCTTCTCTGAGATTCTGGGGACGTAAATAATATCATACTTTGACAATTGCATAGACCATTTAGCTAGCCTTCCTGATCTGTTCGGTCTTTCTAGAACTGATCGCAATTGGTACTCTGTGATCGCTTTGATAGTATGGGACTAGAAGTATGGTCGTAATTTCTATGCTGCAAAAACAAGGGCTAGAGCGACTCTTTCGAGTTTAGGGTACCTTGTTTCTGCTAGTAGGAGCGTTCGGCTCAAGAAATAGACAGGCTTTTCAACCTTCTTTTCATCCACGCATATTAGTACAAGATTGATACCGTAGTCAGATGAACAAAGATAAAGACCCAAGATTTCTCCCTCAACTGGCTTAGAAAGGATTGGTGGTGCCCCCAGGTATGTTTTGAGTTGATTGAATGCTTTCTGGCATTCTTCCGTTCATGCAAATTAGGTATTCTTTTGCAGTAACTAAAAGAGAGGTTTGCACTTATCTGAACTCTTGGAGATGAACCTATTCAGAGCTGCTAACCTGCCTGTAACTTTTTGAACCTTTTTCATATTTTTAGGTGAGGGCATTTCTATGAGCGCCCGGATTTGATCTAGGTTTGCCTCGATTCCTCTCTTAGTAACTAGATACCCCAAAAACTTCCCTGATGAGACAGCGAAAGCATAATTTGTAGGGTTGAGCTTTATGCAATATTCCCTGAGAATGTCAAAAGCCTACTTTAGGTGGGAGAGATGATCTCCTCGCCTTAGGCTTTTGATCAAAAGATCGTCTACATATACCTCCACAATGTCGCATATCAATATAATCCTTCAAACATTTTGTTTACCAAACAATGGTATGTAACCCCTACATTTTTTCAGTCTGAACGGCATGACCTGATAACAGTACAGACCATCCTCGGTTGGAAAACTGGCATGCTTGTGGTCCTCTTCATGTAATGGGATATGATTGTAACCGGACGACCCATCTATGAAAGATAACAGTTTATGTCCAGCCGTTGCATCCACCAACTTGTCAATTCATGGCAGAGGGTAGCTGTCTTTTGGACATGCACGGTTTAGATCTGTGAAGTCGATACAAATTCTTTCTTACTGGGACAATGTTAGAAATCCAAGTGGGGAAATTGATTTCTCTGACAAATTTAGTTGCCTTTAGCTTTTCAATTTCAGCTTTTACAGCTTTGGATATGTAAGCACATATTTTCCTTGATTTATGCTTGACTACTACTGCATCACTGCGGACATTGAGTCGGTGGCATGCCACATGGGGATCAATTCCTGGAATTTCTTCGAACAACCAAGCAAACATGTCCTTGTGCTCTCGGAGGAACTGTATCAGAGACGTGCGCTCTTTAGAACTCAACATGGTTCCCCCAATATCCACTTCCTCTAACGTCTCTAGTGAGGGGAGATCCTCCCTGTCTCTTGGGACCAGGTTCGGGAGAGGGGGATCCAACTGTAATTGCTATTTGGCAAGTTGCCCCACCTCCATTGGTTCAAAAGGGAGTGGGGACTGCTTTGTCACCAAAGAATAACATGTCTTGACAGCCACCTGATCTCCTATGATTGTCTCAATTTTCCTATTATGTGGAAATTTTAGACATTGGTGATAGGTGCTGGGAACGGCACGGAGTCTGTGCAGCCAAGTCCTGCCTAAAATAAAGTGATAATAAGGTGTGTTAGCTTTTACCACAACAAAATTTATGATGAGAGTTATCGGACCAGTAGCTATAGGTAGCTGGATCTCCCCAACTGTCAGAGCTTTGTCCCTGCTGAATCCATACAGGTTAGAGTTGGTGGCAACCATCTCAGCATCTGGGATCTGCAACTTTTTGAATGCATCATAGTATAACACAATCAGCTGAACTACCTGGGTCCACCAATATGCGATGCAAATCATAATCTCCAAAAGGGAGTGTGAGAACCAGCGCATCCTCATTTGGACTTTGGATCCTGAGATAGTCAGCTTCAGTAAAAAGAATGAAAGAATCTTTCTGGGGTACCTCATTGACCTGAGCACCCGTAGTCAGTTCGCTGTTCATGATCCTTATCTGCTTAGCAATGCGCATTTGATATCGCACACCCTTTTCAATGATTTGCCCACTTTGCTTACTTGCCTTTCCGGAAATCATATTTATCTGGAGTCGGCTATTGAGCGGTCCAGTACCTGGAGGATCTTGAACTAACGTGCTGATCTCCTCAGGCTGTACCACATTTGCCTGTTCGTGTGCTACAAACTGCTTCAAATATCCCCTTTCGATTAGATCCTCAGAGTTCATTTTTCGTGGTCCCGCAGCTCGTGCTCGGACCATTACTCTTATGGAAATTGCAATAGGTCCTTTGGTCTTGGGTACCCAACGAGCTTGGCTTAAGTGGAGCTGGCCATTTGAGATAACTTTGATTCTTGATAGAGTCCAGAACCTCATCCGACATTTTGTTCAGAGGGGCGAAGTTTCTGTCCATCGAGGGAAGAGCTTCTTCAGCTCCTTCCATACGAGGCTTCTTTTGTGGTTTTCCATTTGCACTACTGGTTATATTTTGATACTGCCATCTAGGTATTCGTCCCTTTGATGGGGATTCGACCTTTTGGCGACCACGATTACGGTCTCTCTTCGATTTTTGAGGGGAAGAATTTTCATTCCCTTCTCGAGGGACCATAGGAACTGTCCGATTAGACTTCTTTACTTCCCGACATCCTTTCAGACATCCTCTTCCCACCCCACATGAGTTTCAACCCTGTCTAGGAGTTCCTCTAAATCACGGGGTGGTTTCCTGGAGAGAGATCCGAATAAGGCATTGTTTTCATCCAACCCTTGTTTGAAATCTATTATAGTAGTCTGTTCATCACAAGACTCTATTTAGAATGAAATTTCCATGAACCGCCGCATGTAGGACCTCAATGCCTCTCCGTCCTTTTTTCTTGATGTTGAGCAATTCATCGATCCGCTTTTGGTTGATGCTAGTTGCACGAAGTACCTATCTATGAAGGTCTTAAACAGTTCCTCGAGGACTTGATTTGCTACTCTAGTAACTGTGGTACCACCGAGTGTAGATCCGCACGGGAGGCTTTGAACTCTTGACACATGACATGGTAATATCTTTCATATTGTCCCATAGTGGCACGATACCTAAATACGTGATCCACCGGGTCTGATTTGACATTAAAGACACTGAACTTCGGTTGCCTATAACCACGGGGATATGGTTTCCTCATCACCCGTGATGCAAAAGGAGATCTGCCTGCCCCCATTATGGTAGATTAAACAAGGGAGTCTTGCATTTTTCTCCCTTTGCCTGTCATCTGATGCATTTGGCCGATCAAGTCATTCTTCTCTCGCTTTCCCATTCACTTTCTTTAGTAGAAAGTCTTTTGTTTTGATTTCTTTTTTTTCGTCGAGGTTGACATCACGATCTTGGTCGGTTGATCCTAGTTCTCGAGGCTTTTGAGTCCTCATATGAATTCATCAGATTCGACTTAGATGGTTCAAGGCGAACCGATCCTCACACCTTTGGGGTCCCTAGCGACCACCACCTTCGGAAGGTCATCACCATCGAGATCGATGAGTGGCTCCTTCCCCTCGTGGTCGACCGATATAAGTGCCTCAAAGCAATGTGAACTCTCTCCAAGGTTGTTTCTTTGTTCGCAGAGCTCCTCAGATCGCTGGCTCGCCTGAATAGACTAAGGTTGGTGAGGATAACATTTTCACCATTTTGACGTTCCTCTTGAAATTATTCCCGGGCTTACACCGGAGCATCCGTCCATCGGGGCTTGTCATAGGTCCTTGGGGGGGATTATTCATGTCTTGGTAACCGATATTTGCACCCTCCTCAGGCATCTTGTGCTCTTCTTCTCTGATAGCCACGCTGCGTGTGGTAGCCACCCTTTGTTTTCTTTGCTCCCCGCCATCACAACAAGAAGAGTTTTAAGACTAAATCATTTGTTTGGAACGAATATTTACCTACTTTCGTCCCCACAGATGGCGCCACAAGATGTAGGGGAATTTCCAAGTATCCCCTGATCTTCCTCTGTGCTTTGTGATCCGGAAGCCTTTACTGAGTAGAGAAGGGATGAGATGATTGTGAGTTCAGGGTTGAACCACTTGGTGGTTGCCTATGTATCTCCTTGTTTTATTTCTGGAGAATCAAACCCTATCTTGCGTAGTTCCTAAGAGCGAAATCCATATGGCTTATATAGGAAGAGCTTTGAGAGTCCTAGGGTTAGGGATGTCTCCACCGCTTGTGAGTTCCCTTCCATCTTTGGACTCTATTTTCCTATTAGGAATTCCCTCTTTATGGAAGTTTGAATCTAGACCATATCTTGTGAGAGGTAAGTTTCCTTGCTGATCATAATGTCCCTTCGTTTAAGGGAAGATTATATCTAAAAGGTAACTCTTCAAGATATGCCATCACGATTCCTTCCTTATGTCAGTTCCTAACGACTTGGAGAACTGGTGTGCTTAGAGGCGGTCAATCACGTGCCTGGCACGTGTCCACTAAACACTCGTGCGAAACATGAGTTCACATATCCACGAACCATCCGATAGTCCTCGCCTCATTCGGACATATATAGTCCCGGTTATTTCCCTGCACGTGTCATCTATCTAATGATGGGAAATCCCCTTACAAAACCTATTTGCTATACATAAATCTTTTATATCATCTCTCAAAATATCAATGTTAGGCCACTCCATTCCTACATCTCAAACTGATGGTTTGTTAACATACTGCTCACTTCCCCCACCTACATCAATAATATTGTCGTTAGGCCAATGAAGTCCACTTTGTTTGCAATGACATGATCCTCCTCATCTTCGAAGAATGTGTACTCCTATACCCCTCATCATCCTCAATCTCATCTATGGGTCTTGGTGGTGGTGGTGGTGGAGGAAAAAAAGTGTTTGTCTGCAGGTGAAATGGGTGTTGTGGTATCTTTAATATAGGATGGACTTGAAATGTGAGGAGTAGATGCATTGCTTGTAGGTGGTGGTGGTGGAGGTGATATATTAACTTGTGGAGCTAAATTGGTAGGTACTTGATGGAGGTGAAATATCAACCTGTGGACCTAAACTAAGAGGTGCTATTGGTGGTAAATCATCATTCCAAATATCCTCTTCCTCACAATCATCTAATGTACCCGCATTACTTTTTCGTAAAAATCATCATCTTTAATGATATTGGTATACTTATTGTTCGGTGGTACTTCTTCTCCTTGTACTATTTTTCTTTACATTCTTGCTAAGCTTCCTACACTTCGGAGTTGTAACTTGTGGAGTTGGCACAACCATAGTTTCCACCAACTCTGTAAGTTCACCTTCAAGTTTAACAAATACATGACTCCACTCCCCTTATATCTTCCTCTATGTTAGCCCACATTCGCATCAAATCATTGTCATTCTTAACATACACTTTCTCACCATTAAAAATGTACAATATTTCAAACCCTACACTAATATCAAACAAATAGTTATCCTTCAGATCATCTATTAAATCCATAAAATTTATTCTATCCCTGTCCACATTCCTCATCTTCTCCATAACACCACCTCGATAATTATCACGGGCATACAGTGAACCATCAGGTGCTTCTTGAAATGCCCCATGATAATGAAGGATCAAGTTTCTTTTAGCCAAACAATCCCTTTCCATCCGTGTTTGATCCATATGAATCAAAATTATAAATATTAGTTTTCCGACTCCTCTGCAAATCTTAAATTTTGTATTATCCCCCCAAGATGCAATATTTATAAAACATTTTATCATTATACACGTTATTTTCAACTATACAAACAATAACTCATGTTACAATGACAAAACTTAAATGTAATGCACTAAAACATCGTTTTTCAAAATAACATTATCATGAAAGTTAAACACTCTCATAAAAGTTTTACATTTCTCACCAACACACTTTAAACCACCTAAAATCATGTTACAACTGATTAAAGGTGCAAAATTTAAGCAACTTACTTTGAGCTAAAGTTTTGATCACGTGTGAGTAAACCAAATACCTACCACATCTTCTTCAAGATATCTTCTTTGAGCTAAACTTACTTGTAGGTAACTTATCTTCTTTGAGTTCTTGTTCGGATGGGATAGTTAGATTTGTCTAGATGGAGTTTGTCAAGATGGAGTGAGGTTTGATTTACGGTGAAGAAGATAGCTAGATTCTTCGGCTTTGTTTACAAATTTAGCTAGCCAAAACAATGTGCTCTTGCAGTGCTGATGAGACATGTTCTGCATGAAAGCATCTCTACCGTTGATGATTTTAGTTAGGATGATGGCACGTGGTGTTTGAGTGAAACTTGAATGAGGTTAGTTTGGTAATTTTAGGTGGGTAGGGGTAGTTGATGTCTTTTAGGAGAAATATTTCTGTTCGTTGGATTAAATGGATGTGATCAGGACACATGACATTTGGAATGGTTTTGGTCTTGCAAAGGTCAAAAGGTATTTTCGTAATTTTATATGGTTAAGGGTGTAATTGATATTGCACATGCCCCTGACAGATGACATCCAGTCAAAGAGGGCTAACTTGGTCAAGGTGTGAAATTGGGGGTGGAAGTCTAATAATGAAAGAACTGGGGGTGGAAGTCTAATTAGCAAAGTTGCTGGGGGTTTAATTTGGACTGCAGCTTGAAATTTGGTGTCTATAAATAGTTTCAGTCTATCACCTCAATGAGCACAAGCAAAACAAGTCCAGTACATTTGAGTTGTTTAGCATATCATTCTTAATGGCTTCTGCTGTTATGGGCCTTCTCGATCCTACTATGATAACTCAGGCAGCAAGCATAACTAATGGTGCAATTGATCTTCTGAATCAAGCAACCAATGCTACTAACCAGAACCAAGTGGTTGTTGTTGATGCAAAATTCTGTGCATCTTCTCCTACGGACCTTGTTGTAAAAAAAATGGCCCTCGGTGACTATGAAATCAAGAATGTTTCTGGAAACGTAGTGTTCAAGGTTAAAGCTGAGTTCCCATATTACCAAGGCCGGAGAGTCCTCAGCGACGCCTCTGGAGTCCCTATCCTATCAATGGCGCGCAAGGTAATTGTGACGTCTATTTTTTTTCCCCTTTTATACTAAAATGGAATTCTGAAGGACTAAAAATAATATAATGTAGACTTTCTGCTTAGTAAATCCGCTGTTGTGGTTTCAGTTGCCAAGTGCACATAACAGATGGCAAGTGTACAGGGGAAACAGCAAGGATCCCAGGGAAGTCATATTCACTGCTAAGCAGCCTTCAGTTGTCCAGCTTTCGACCGAAATAGAAGTCTTCCTAGTGGATAACAAAGAGGAAAACATCAGTGATTATAACGCGAAAGGCAGCTTGATTGGTAGATCATGCACCATCTACAAAGCAGAAACTAACACCATAATAGCCCAAGTAAGAAACAGAGTAACTAAATATTACTATTGGAAACATACTGTTAATACAGTTTCTTAACTATGTTTATTGATAATAATGCAGAATCAACAGAAGCTCAATATTTCGGGCGTGGTGCTTGGAAGGAACACATTCATGGTAACAGTGTATCCGCAAGTTGACCAGGCTTTCATTGCTGCTCTGATCGTGCTCCTGGACACAATGTGTATCCATTAGAATAGAATAATGTGTGTGATCAAATAAAAGGAGAACAAAATAACAAATTCTCCTTTGGTTATTAGTATTATTATGCTGTCTATCCATGGTGGATCATGTAAGTCTGTGTACTGTGAGTCTGTAATATGGAAGTTCTCTGGCAATCATCCTTCACACATAAACATAGATATATGCTTTGTATGTTTGCCTTGGGGATTAATCTCATAATAATAAAAAACTATGGTCTGAATTTGTATTATTGTCTACCTGTCCATTTTGAGCATCAGTGTTTTATTTTTGTTATTTACAATATAAAAAATTTACAATAAAAGTATAGTCTGAATTTGTATTATTGTCTACCTGTCCATTTTGTATGTTATTTTTGTTATTATTGTCGTCAGATGTTGAGTCAGAGAAGCTAAAGCGTAAGAATAAAATTGGCGACCATCCTAAAGTAATATCTTTAATTAAAAATTTAAAACAATGTCCATAAATTGGTCAGTAATAGTTTCAAATTGATTCCTTGAATCGGAACCAGATTCTTTCACTTCTACAACAATTCTATCGGAAAACATGTGACTGATTAGAAAAAAGTGCATGTTTTTCACAAACACACATAGCCATACAAATTGGTGTTACCACGTAGAAGTGCAGTGAGAAACGTACTGAATACTGATGCTTGTAAGTTGGACACTCATGCTTGTAAGTATTTGCCCACTAGCGTACCTGCATTAGATTAGTATTCAGAGAACTCTTTAGATACTATTCAATTTCTCTTTCAGATTATGTCTGCACGTAGTACCATACGTGGAAGGAGAGTGTAATCTACAGAGGTGATAGTTCTGATCAAGGACCCCGCGCGCGATTCAGCTTAATACTTTTAACTAGATGTGTTCCTTGCATCAGTTATCAAAGAGGATGTATCTGATTTCAAGATCAAAGGAAGCTGGTTGGAGTAGAGATCATTTGTTGTCTATCTTGGTGACTCTTCGAACGTCATTGCAGATTCATACATGGTCACTGTGTAGTGTGTACCCACACGTCGACTATGCTTTCATTGTTGCTTTGGCCTTTGGTAGTGATTCTTAATGAGATCAATGAGGTAGGAATGACATCGACTGATGTGGAATTTTTAGTTATCTGCTATAGATGTACTGTTTTCTGTTTACGACTTGGTGTTGAGGTTAAATGGGAATGGTTGCACTCTTGCTTGGGATTAAGAGTTGCCTACGTATCAAGTTTCTTGGGTGAACTTGAATCAAGCCTTACGTAGTTCATCTCTCTACTTATAGAAGTTTGAGCTGACTTTTCTTATCTACTTCAAGCCGTTATCAGATATAGACCCATATTTTGTGCTATCTTGATGATTCGCCATTACTCCTGATGTTACAAAGTAAATGTCCCCTTGATTAGTGCGTTGACTGAGCTCCTGGATTGCGATAGATCATTTGCTTCCATATTTGGCTGGATCTGATGTTTGGGACGACCTGCGCTTAGGTTGCTGTTACGTCTTGTTGGTTGGGTACGAGCCGGTGAGGCACGTCTTTGTGGAGATAATGATCCGGTGTGTGGACACGCGATATGCAGTAGAGATGATATGCATGTAGAACGGAGAGTACTTACACAACCCTATTTATTTTATTTATTTTTGGACAGCTGTGGTGTGAAAAGAAAAATAAAATAAAGCCTCGAACACGTGTCACGTACGCAGCCGGTTATGTTTGAAATGTTTTGAAAAATGTGCGGGAGCTGTTTGGATCTGATCCATAGGCTCAAATCGCGGCTGTTTGTGGGCGAGTTATGATTACTTTTTTGTGGGAAGGTGAAACATTTTGTCTGATCTCGAGAGTTGTGCGGCTGAAGAGTTTTGGCGTGTGAAGGTTTTCATTTCGTCATTCAACACAACAGAAGAGAAAAACCCAGAGAGAGAAAAAAAAAAGGAAAAAAATCAAATCTTTTTGTCTTTTCATCTTCAGGTTAGTCTCTTTGTTTTCAAAATTTGATATTTGTTTCTTTTCTGCTTTTGTAATGTCAATGACTAGTGATAGTTTGAGTGGAGAAGTTGAGAGAGATGAGTGGAGAGAGAGAATTGTTAGTGATGGAGATGATGGTGCTAGGGCACGTAGTGGAGGTGGGGCATCACCGTCCTCTTCAGTGGAGACGTTGATTGAGGAGGCGGTGTCTAGGTCAGTGTATGATAATTTTGGGGATTTAAGAAGGGAGTTTGGGATTGATAGCCCCGATCTGATGATATACGATCTGAGTGGTGAGCAGAACGTTTTTGGTTATGATTATGTGCCTCGAGATGGTGGGGTTGTAATTACGTATGGCCAACCGGGGCGGGTTGAGGTTGTCGTTCTCTAGTTTGACCTTGGGCGTTCTAAATTTTTGTGGGAAGGCACCCTTGTAGTTTGTGGGTAATAGTTGGAGGGGTGTTGCACGCTCTAGATTTGTTGAGACCGAGGGGTACAATACTTGTTTGTCGATGTGTTGGAGCATTTTTCGCTGAAAATGCCTTTGCTTAAATTTTGGTTTTCGTGATGAGGGTAAATCACCGTGATAGTTGGTGTGAGTAAGGAGGAATGATGATGTATGCCTTTGTTGATTGTGGGGAGTTATTGCCCTCATGGCTATGAATTGGAGAATCGTTGTGTGAGGAATGATGGTAAGTCATCAATAGTTTGTTATAGGCCATAGGTTGTTTGTTTGTGTGTAGGTCGTAGGTTATTTGTTTGTGTAGGTCGTTTTATATGGTTACGTTCGACATTTATTTGAATTGCTTTGTAGAGATTGTAATTAGGTAAGGCGTATTTCTTCAGGGGTTGAAGATTTTGCGAGGCTGAGTTAGGAAGATAAGGCATCTTTGTTGGAGGAGGTTGCCCATTACTTCAAAAGAAGAGGTGGTGCAAAGATAAACTTGAAGAAAGCTGAGCAGAAGGAAATTAAGGGCTCGAAGGTTTGTTTATAACATCTCTGATTCTAACTAGGACGCTGAGATAGAAAGAAAGAGTCAGAAGCGAGCACCTGTTTCTGGAGTGAGAACGGCTGGAGGAGCTGCTGATAGCCGTTCTACTTCTAGGCGATCTGAGGGGGGTGATGGTGACCGGGCTGGTAGTGTTGGAGGGAGTGCTAGGGGGAGTGGGGATGTTTTTGGTCCTGCTCCTTTCATAGGCCTCAGCTGAAGAAGCGTTCTGAGGTGGCTGAGCCTGAGGGGGCGAAGAGGATTTGAACTGAGTATGAAGAATGACTTGCTTTGGTGGAAGGTCGTTCTTCGTCAGGTCGGGTTCCTTTGAAGAAGATGAACCTGAGGGGTCTGGCGGCTGATGTTGGGGTGGCTGATACCTGGGGCAAAAGGAAAGCTAGTGAGACTGAGCCAGCTGCCCAGAAGTGTAAGGGGTCAGGGAGTTGGACCCCGAGTGACAGGAGTGGTGATTCTGACATTCTAGATAGAATGGTCACCTATGAAGACCCCGTGAGTAGGTTGAGGTGGCTAGTGAAGAATAAGGACTGTAACTTCAAGTTTTCACTAGTTGCTAATGGGCTGCTGGAGAGTATTGCCCTGGATGGGGATATGACCCAGCTGGAGACTAATAAGGACTTGGAGGCGAACCTAAGAGATATGGATCGCTCTTTGTGCTTTGTAAGTGTCCTTCCGATCTGGCTTTTGTGCTTTTGACTCGATGTTCTGTTGACTTATTTTGTTGGTTTTGCAGGTCCTGACCATGTATAGGAAGCTGAAGGAGATGACATCTATATCCGACCTGTACAAGAAAGAGCTGGATGCTGCGAAGGAAGATTATGACAAGCTGCTGGCTGTTCAAGAGGTTGAACGAGTTGAAGTGGTGGGGCTTAGGTCTCAGGTCGGGGAGCTGGCTGGGAGAGTGGCTTTGTTGCAGCCGTCTCTTGATGTTTCCAGGGTGGAGGTAGCGCATTGGGTTGCTGAGAGCAAGCAATCGCAGGCCGTTGCTGAACGAGCTCAGAAAGAGTACAACGATCTAGTTGACTTGGAGGAGAGTGGTGATGTTTACGTTCTAGTGGATGATTTTATGTTGCTAGAACGTAAGTACAAAACCCTCAAGAGAACGGTTGAAAGTGGGGTTGCAGTAGTTACTATGGAAAGTGTTGTTGCAGATTGTAGTAGACAATTTGATCTACCGACCGACACGAGTCTTTGCCTGGCCGCTCAACCCATCAAGAAGATGCTACCGGGTGCTAAATGCGGTGGTGATCTAGCTAGTGGCCCTGTTGGTGAAAAGGATTGTAGTTTGGAACCCTTGAATGTGGAAAATCTGCCTTGTGTCATTTGATTGTTCTCTTCTAGTGATTTTGTTTGAGGATGGATGAAGTATTTAAACTTATTTTTCCTTGCGTCGTCGATACTGATAACTTATATTTTTGATAGGGATGCTGAGGTTGTTTTCCCATGATAACTTGGGGCCTCTAGTGTCTATCCGAAATTATGTTCAGTAAAAATATTTAAATTACTTACTTGTTTTTGAATGAGGCTGTCTTTGAATTTTGTATGAATGTGATTGCTTTCATTGAATGTCGTTGTTGTTTGATGACCTGTGCTGCACAGTAGTACATTCGATGACCTGTTGAGCTTTGTTAGATCATATATTACTTGTAGGTCATAGGTGTTTGTGTATGACCTGATAGTCGCGTAGTTTAGAACCCGTGGTTTCCTCGTGTCCTTAGGTGTGTATATGGATTGAGTCGTTCCTTTTAGGGGAACTTCCTATTGACCTTTAACTGATAATTAGCCTTTGAGTGGTAACTATAGTTGTGCCAAACTTAACCCTTTTAGAGGCCCTAAGTTAACTTTGGGTCCTTTTGGTAGTCCCTTGGATTGTATTTGACTGATAATTGGTCTTTGATTGACAATTACAGTTGAATCATGCTTAACCCTGGTGTTGGTATTAAGTTGATTTATAGTCCTTTTGGGGGACCGTGGATTGAATTTGATTGATAATTAACCACTGTGTGGTAATCATAGCTGGGTTGTGCTTAACCCTGGCGTTGGTGTACGATCTGATATTTTGATGCCCCAGATCGGGTGGCGAGTGCAAGATGCATAGTGCTTATGATCATGTAATGCAAAGATAACACTTTTACGTGAAATGCTGATGGAATTTTATTCATATTGATTGATACATCTGGAGACAAATTACTGGTAAAAATGCTTGAGTAGAGTTGTATTCCAAGGTCGGGGAAGCACATCACCGAGCTGAGTTTTGATCTAGTAAGCTCCATTTCTAATGACTTTATGAACTATGTATGGGCCCTCGCAAGTTGGGTCAAACTTGACTGGTGCTAAGGTCTTTTTGAGGACTAGATCGCCAGCTTGGAAAGATCTTGGGACGACCTTCTTGTTATAAGATCGTTGGATTGTTTGGCAGTACCGAGTTTATAACACCCCATTTTTTTTATTAATGTTTTCCTAGTACAATAAATAATAATAATAATAATAATAATAAGAATAAGAATAGATAAAATAAAATAAAAAGGATAAAGATTAGTGGATATAGGAAAGGTAAAGAGATAAACCTTCATCCCTGTTTTCGGGGGTTTTCAAAAAAAAGGGGGAAACACGTAAAGGAGTTTACAAGGAGAGTTTTTTTTACACAGAAGAAAAAAAAAAAGTTCTGAGAGAGGAAAAGGGAGGCTTCTCTGGAGATACTGATAGAGCGTATAACCGGCGTATAACCGGTGAGTAGATATTTTATTATCATTCACTAAACTATTAGATTTTTACGTGGCTTATAACCTATTTAAACTTCTGTCGAAAATATATGTTTTTCCATTTTGTTTTGCTTATTCTCGAACTATTCTGCGTACTGTTGAAACCAAGCTATATTGATAAACAAATTTGATTACTAATCGTTTTTTTAATTAGTTATACACTGTTGATATAAACTGTTATTATTAAAGTTGTTGATTTGGGGGGTTTAAATGTTTGAATGAGTTGATTTTTATTTGATTGATTGTATTGGATTGTGTTGTTTGAATTGTCGAGTGAATATATGGGTTGTTGTGTTTTAAGCGAGTGTTTGGTTGTTTAAATTTCTTGGTTGTTGTTGTCGAGTGAAGGGTAGATGTTGGTGGTTGGTTTGGATACGGTGGAAGCTTTAGGCAGGACAGTAATGGAGTTGGGATCGGTGTTTGGGAACTGAGGGGAATCGAGTTTTGGTGATATCAAGATGTTGGGTTTTTGTAGCGGTTCAAAACCGAAACTGTTTCGGTGGTGGTGAGTGAGAGTGGTGGTGGTTGTTTTGGTGGAGGTGGTGCGCTGGTGAGGAAGAAGAAGAGACCAGCGACACTGTTCTTTTAGTTGGGCTTGGGCTTGGGCCGAATTTAAATGGTGGGCTTGAGTTGTTTTATAAACTTTTGGGCTTAAGTAGTTTATGGTTTTGGGCCTTGAGTTGTTGGGTTGGTTTCTACTATTTTGGTGGGCTGGGTCCTTTTTATTCTAAGTGGACCGGATTCTATTAATTTAGATGGACTTGTGGGTTAGAGTTTGTTTTAGGCCGAATCTGTGCCTGGTTTGGAATCGAGTTTTCACCTAGTTAGTGTCAGATTCAAACTCTCGCCAAAATATAAAAAAGTGAGTTTTATGAGTCTTGTTTCCAACCCAATTGACCTCGTCGCATTCCGAGGTCTGTGGTGGTAGATATGATGTCTGGAAGTTTGGTTGACAGAAAACAGTGCGTCATAAATCAGTTTCTGTGCACTGTGTTCAAATCCAGTTTTAATTTAGTTAGAGTTTGAACTAGATTTTTATGGAAACATGAAAAAGTAAGATTTGAAAGTCTGCTTTCTATTCAAATTGGCCTCATCGCATTTCGAGGCCTGTGGAATTATTTATGATGTCGGGAAGTTTGACTGGCAGAAAACAGTGCATCAGAAATCAGTTTCTATGCACTGTGTTCGAGCCTATTTTTGGCACATTTAGAATGAGATTGAGTATTTTTGTAAAATATAAGAAAGTAAGTTCTGTGTGTTAGCTTTCCAATGCAAAAAGCCTTGATACATTTGGACACCTGTGGAAAGTGTTGTGTCATTCAGAAGATAGTCCATTAGAAATCTAGTTTACTGAAAATTAGGATTTTTACCAAGTTTGAACTATTTTTACTCCGAGATAGAATGAGATTGGGACTTTGAGTTCTACATGAAAAAGTAAGTATATCTATCCTAATTTTCAAATAATCAAGTGGTGTATTATTTGGATGGCTATAGGAAAAATTATTGTTTTGGCAAGTTACCTAGATAACCTACCATGTTTTCTGTTTTAAGAAAGCTCTAGTTAACTTTTCTTATTGTAATGAGATAAATTATTTTACTTATACATATGAGTGTCTTGAATCTTGATTGTTTAATTTCATTTTTGTATTATATTTCAAGTACAATTGTTGCATATATACTAAATGTATATATATATATTTATGTTATATATATATATACATGTTACATTAAAGTTTGTGTTTAATATATATATACATATATATATAATTGAGGAATGAAAGGAAATGAAGTATGCAACCTTAAAGCATGAATTATTATTGTTCTTTTTGACTTTGACTATTCAATTGAGCTGATAAGAACTCCACAAAAAATTAGTCCTCAATTTTGTAAGCTTATTTTTATGATTCCAATCTTGAAAGATTTGGATAAAAGGAAATGAAGTATGCTTTGAGCAAAAGTGCATTCCACTATACTATACTATATTATATATATATATTATTAGTTATTATGATAACTATATGTGAACAATGTTAGTACTTAATTGTATACGTGATTGTGGTTGCTTAAAATGTATTCACGAGACATTTAATTAATGTTTATTCCCGATTGAACCTTTTGATATCTATGATTTATATAATTGATAATGAGGTGAGTTGATTAGTTACTGTGTTTGGAATCTTTAGTAATAAATTATTGTTTGAGACGATGTTTGTTTTGTAATGAAAATATTTTAATAAATGAGAACTCTTGAGTGTTAAAATCCGGTGTAAAAGTGTCCTGTGAAAATTTATTGTGTCGCCCACATCTTTAGATATCTCCACGCCTCTTTGATGAAAAGAAAAGAAATGAAATGTTTATGACTAATGATGTCATGTTAAAAGCTGCCTTAGAGAGGAACTAAGGCATTCGCCTTGCGGGTGGGTTGTATTCCTTGAATGTACGGGAATGTAGGTCTGAATTCCTTAAATGTGGCGGGAATGACCTAAGATATTCATTGAATGTGCCATGAATGACACATAGTGTTATGATGGGTATTTCTTGAATGTGGCGGAAATGACCCAATGTATTCATTAAATGTGTCATGAATGACCTGATATTTTGTTATGCCCAAAAGAGGCTTTGTGTATGTGTATGAAAAGCCCAGAGATGGTTGTGACTCACAAGTTACGAGTTTATAAGATGAAAATATATTTCCTAGATGCGATATCCCCGCTTGGGACATATGTCTTGTAGTGGTACTCGGTGTGAGTGAGGCACACGGATATGTGTGATTTGGCAAATGTGTGTAGTGCAAATCGTGGAGTAGGAACTAAAAGTTGGGTTGTGTCTTTTAATATATGAGTCAAAGAGATAATTAATAAGCAAAGTAAAATATTAATTTGACGTGTGATGGAGTTATTGCATATGATGTATATGATTTCTTATGAGAAATATTTATGTGGTTTGTGTGAGTTGATACTCATGAGGGATGAATGTACTCCCTGGTTGTGACTTTTTCCTTGTTCTCATAAGTAGACAAGTGATATTAAAGTAAAATATTGATTTTATGTGTGACTGAGTTATTGCATATAAATATTTATGTATTATGATGTACATGATTTCTTACAAGGAAATGTATACGTGGTTTGTGTGAGTTGGTACTCACGAGGGATGAATGTACTCCCTAGTTGTGATATATTTCCTCGTTCTCATAAGTAGACGAGTGGTTTTTAAGAAAAATATTGGCTTTAAGTATGAGCGAGTTGTTGGATATGATTGGTGATATATTATGATATGATGCATATAAGTTCTTACGAAGAAATGTGAATATGGTTAGTGTGATATGATGGATATGGTGGTGTGATATGAATGTTAGTTAATATTGGTGATATATTATGATATGATGGATATGGTGGTGTGATATGAATGTTAATTAATATTGGTGATATATTATGATATAATGAATATGGTGGTGTGACATGAATGTTAATATTGGCGATATATTATGCCAGATTATTTATATCCATGATGGTTGCAGTGAGAGTGAAATAAATGTATACTATAAATGATTATGTTTGGAAAATCTAACTTTGTTTTGCAAGAAGGTAGGATTTATTAAATTTTTATCTTGAGAGACGCGTTGTCCTACCCTCAGATGACGTGTTGGCTTAAAGGTAAAGTGTATCAAACTCATATTTAAATAAGTTATCATATGTGTATGTAATAAGTTGAATGTAAGTGGAAATTATATTGTGAGTTATTTTGGAAAGTAAGCATGATAAATACTGTTATATGAGATTTCTTGGAAATGTATATTGGGGGTTGAAATTTTACTTGGAAAGAAACTGCATACCATTTTGAGAATACGGAACTAATTTGTCTTCCAGGTTGAAATGATTGAATAGTATATTTCTTTATTCGAAAGATATGAACATATTGCTATTTTATATTTAATCTTACTCATACCAGCAAATTCAATTTGCTGACCCATGTTTGCTTTGTTTTGCAACGTGGGTGTGTTCTTGGAAACATAGATAGTGGAGTGCAGTAGATGAGGACACGTGATTTGGAGTTGCTCTTGGAGTCTTCTGGTTTAAGTTTTTCTGAAGTGTACGGTTTTGTTTTGAGACAGATGTAATAGAGTTGGTTAATTTCTTTGTAGCTTAATAATGTGATGAAGAGTTGTTCCTTTTAGTTTTCTTTTGATTTCGGTTTTTTTTTATATCGTGTTTGATAACAGGGTGTTGGGTTTCGTTTCATCCTAGGTTTTCAGATGATTGAATAGGGTGACAATTGTGATAATTATATCTTGGATAATTCTCTGTTTTAAATTTTCTAGAAATTTGGGGTGTGACAAAGCTAGTGATATTGCAGCTGTTTCCCTGCGTTCTTCTAGGAGATCGACTTTTTTGGCTAAGATGTAGTCATTGTCTCCTAATTCGACGATGTCAGAACGTTTGGTTGTGATTGTAAGTTTTGATGGTATGATTGCTTTTGTTCCGAAGCAAAGTGTGAAAGGAGACTTGTTGGTACTGGTTCGGGCTGTTGTTCTGTATGCCCACAAGATGTTTTCCAATTGTTATGGCCATCGACTCTTCTTGCTCTCCAACTTCTTTTGGAGATTCTCTTTGATGGATTTGTTAGTGGCCTCTGCTTGGCCATTGCTTTGTGCATATCTAGGTGTAGAAAATGCTTGACTGATGCTCCAATTTTATAAGAACTCCCTAACTTGCGTGCCATCAAATTGGGTTCCGTTGTCCATGACGAGGGTGTGGGGTAAACCAAATCTTATGATGATATTAGTCCATATGAAGTTGATGACTTAGACTTCTTTGACTTGAACGAGTGGTATTGCTTCAACCCATTTGGTGATGTAATCTGTGGCTGCAAGGACGTATTTGAGTTATGTTTTTTTTTGTAGGATAAATGGTCCCATGATGTCTAGCCCCTACATATGGAAAGGCTAGGGGCTGGCTATGTTGATCAACTCCCTTGCTGGACTTAAATGGTTGTGGCCAAATATTTGACATTGGTGGCATTTGAGAACATACTTCTTTGCTTCGGTGTGCATGCCTGGCCAATAATACCCTTGGGTGATTGCTTTATGAGCTAAAGATCGTGCTCCTGTATGGTTGCTACATTCGCCTTTGTGAATCTCGTTAAAGATGAGTTGGCCTTCGCGTGGAGTTATGCACCTTAGGTGGGGTCATACTGCAGATTTACAGAATAATTGACCGTTGATCACGGTGTATCTGGGAGCTCGATATTGTATGACACGAATGTTCTTTGCTTCTGTTAGGAGCTTGCCATATAAGATAAATTTCTGGAATGGGCCTATCCAAGATTGAGTGATCTCTTCCTCAGATGAGGGCTGGAAGTCTGTGAGGCTATTGACATTTTCTTGTTGATAGGCGGGCCTCTATAAGATGTCAATGTAGACGGTGTTGGGACATGTATCTTGGGCTTTCGAGGCTAAGAAAGCCAGGCTGTTTGCATGTTTGTTATCATCTCAGGGAATGTGTTCCAAGGAGAACATGGTGAATGTGTTGATGATGTCATGGACGACCTAAGCGTACTTGGCTAAGTTTGCTCCGTTTGTCACGTATTCCTTGGTGATTTGTTTGACGATTAGTTGTGAGTCACTATGAGCTTTGAGCTTTCGCACTTGTAGCTATTGTGCCATCGCGGAGGACGTGATTAGTGCTTCATACTCCACTTCACTTTGTTGTTGGATGTGGCAAAATCTATCTTGATTGACTTTTGTAAATGTGTTCCTTCTAGTGAAGTTAACACAACCCCCAGTCCACTACTGCTGTTGTTGCACACTCTATCTACGTAGAGGTGTCATGTGTCTGGGGTGGTTAGTTGATGGAGTGAAATAATGGGCTCGAGTTCCCAGTGGACATCTTCGATGGGGAAGTCAGCAAGGAAGTCAACAACGACCTGACCTTTGCGAGAAGTTCTAGGAATAAACTCGATGTGATGTTCTCTGAGTTATTTAGCCCATTTGGCTATGCAGGCTGTTTTGTTGTTGGAACTCAAAACCTGCTTGATGGGTACATCTGTGTATAACCTTGATGTTGTGAGCCTTAAAGTAAGGTTGAAACTTGCGAGCAGAGTATAACAAAGATAACATTGTTTTCTCAATTGCTGACCGAGTAGTGCTTTTCTGAATCTGTCAATGTCTTGCTGGTGAAGTAGACTGGCTTTTCAATTCCCTCGCTTTCACGAAAGAGGACTGAGTTGATAGCAAAGTCAGTAGTTGCAAGGTAAAGCCCCAGTGTTTCTCCTTCACTTGGTTTGGACAGGACGGGCGGAGTTGATAAGTAAGCCTTCAGGTCGTTGAAAGCTTTGTGGCACTCGTTTATCCATGTGAATGTTGTGCCCTTCTTTAATATTTGTAGGAACGGTCTGTATTTGTCAAAAGCACGTGAGATGAATATGTTGAAGGCTGAAACCATGCTAGATAGCTTGTGGATTTGTTGTTTGGAAGTTGGCTCTGGTATTTCAAGGAGAGCTCGTATTTGTTCTGGGTTTGCTTCAATACATCTTTGTGAAACGAGGTATCCCAAGAATTTCCTTGAGGTTACTCTAAATACACACTTTGCTGGGTTGACCTTCATCTTGTTCTGGCGCAATCGTTCGAAGGCTTCTTGTAGGTGAGCAATGTGATCTCTAACCTTTGCGCTTTTGACTACCATGTTGTCTATGTAGACTTCCATGGTGTCGCCCAGCAAGTCTTTGAACATCTTTGTGACAAGTCTTTGGTTGGTTGCACCGGCGTTCTTCAAACCAAATGGTAGGATGTACATTGTAGCAGAACGTACCCTGTTCGGTTATGAAGGACATTTTTTCCTGGTCCTCCTCTGCAAGTGGTATCTGATTGTATCCGTTGTATGCGTCCATAAATAATAGAAGTTCATGTCCGCAAGTTTGATCCACCAATATGTTAATCCTGGGTAGGGGAAAGATGTCCTTTGGACAATGCTTGTTGACGTTGGTGAAGTCTATGCAGAGTCGTACTTGGCCATTTTTCTTAGGAAGGGCTACAATGTTTGCTAACTAGGTCGGGTATTTGACCTCTTTGATGAATCCAACATTTTTGAGCTTTTCTATCTCTTCATTGATGGCTTTTTGAAATTTTAGTGCTAGCTTCCTAGGTCGTTGTTTGATAGGCTTTACAGTTGGATCTACATTTAACTTGTGGCAAACAACCTGAGGGTCGATTCCTGGCATATCAATATACGACCAAGCAAAAACATTTTTATTGAGAGATAGAAAATTGACAAGTTGCTCCTTAAGCTTGGGGTCTAAATCATCCTCTACATAAACAAATTTTGGGTCATCATCTTTGCCCAAATTGAATTTTTCTCCAGGTTCGATTTGTGCTTGTTTTCCTTTGAGCTTGTCGGTTGCTGATGCTGGAAGGCTAGAAGCTTGAGGATCTTGTGTCATTAGGATATCTTTGGTTTGGACGACCTGAGTTTTGGCCGTTGTTGTCGCACTGACTTGATTGCATCGATGAGCTTCTAGTTGATTGCTTCTGAGCTCCATGATCCCTCGGGGTCCGGGGAACCGCAGGACTTGGTGTAAAGTTGATGGAACTGCTTGGATCTTGTGAATCCATCTACATCCCAAGATGGAAGTGTATGATGATTTGACATCTATCATACTGAAGCGTGTTGAGGTCTTGACCAAGTCCTCTTTTTCACTAATACAGACTGGTATGATGACGTCAATGGCGTCTGTGCGGTCTCCATTGAACCCATAGAGCGGTGCATTTGATTATATCATCATCGAGTCTGGTAGGTGCATATCTTTGTATGTTTGGTAAAATAGGATGTCGCAGGAGCTGCCTGGATCAATTAGGACCCTTTTTACTATCCACCCGTTGATTTTGACGTGCACTACTAAGAAATCATTGTGGGGTAGGCACACCTTGTCGAGATCTTCCTCGGTGAATGATATGGAGCTCGTGGATTGAGAGTTGGTAAGAGTGATCACCTCGGCTTTATGGGAGAGGTGGTAGATTTCTTGCAGTGCTCCTACGCGCATGCGCTTTTCACGACCTAAGGTCTCGTTGCTGGAGGTGTCTATAATCATGTGGATTATCTTTTCCTCGTCGTGATCAGAGTAGTGTTGTCTCATGTTGTGCATCGACCGATCTGGAGATTTAGATTGTCGGGTTGTTCTGCTCCTGCTCTTTCTGTGAGCAGGTCGTTTATAGCTCCGGCTCCTGCTTCTGTTGCGGTTGGCATTTAGCTTATTCCTAAGGTCGTTTCCAGGCAGGAACTCTTTCCGTTTCCCCTCTTCGACTAAGTCTTGGAGGTAGTGCTTGAGACTCTAACATTCGTCGGTCTCATGGTGGTGGAGTTTGTGGAAATGACAGTATGGACGTTCTGGTATTGCTATATAACCTTGTTGATGTTTGGCTTGAAGTAAGGTGTTGTATATATCTTCTTCAGGATGTGGCTTGGCATCCTGGAGAAGTTGGAAAATTCTCTTTTGATGTAAGAGGGCCTGCTAGAGGTGTTTCCCTTGTTGTTGTTGCATGAGTACTTGTTGCTTTCTTTGGGTTCTCGCTTGTCACTTACTGCGAGTACTTCTTTCCCTTTCCGCTGGGCCAACCATTCTTCGTACTTAATGTACTTGTCGACTCTGTGGTATAGGTCGTCAAGACGTTCTGGCTTGTTGCTTGTTGCGCATGAGAGACTCTGCCAGATCGGAGTCGTCTAGGAGTGCGTTTGTGAATGCAGAAGTTGCAAAGCTATCCTTGAGGCCTGGCTCCATTGATAGGAGTTCCTTCTTGAAACGTCCTAGAAAGTCGCGGATAGTCTCGCCGTGTGCTTGCTTCAGTTGGAACAACGAGTCTAGGTCAATTTGTTTCTTCTTGTTGTGGACGAACTCTGCTGCAAACATCTCGGCCAGCTTGTCGAAATTGTTGATTGAATTGGGGGTGAGTGTGTAGAACCATTCTAAAGCTCCGTCCTTCAAGCTTGCTGGAAAGAGCTTGCATTTTAGGTAATTGTACTCTGGAGCATTGTAGAGCGCGAGGATCTAGCTGAAATGTGCGACGTGTTGGCTTGGGCATGAGCCACCGTCATACAATGGGAACTTTGGTTGGATGAACTTTGTGGGAGACTGCTTGTCCGTGACTTCGATGGTGAATGGTGATGCCTTGTACGACTACATCATCTTTTGGGCCATCCGGCCGCTACTGGCCTTTTAAACGACTTATCCAATCAATCTCGGGTTCGATCGTTGATTGGTGGTCGCGATGAGGGTGTGTGATCAGCGTTGTTGCCAACTGCGTTTGGAGTCACGCTGTTGGTGTTGGAGGTGGTTTGCTAGCGCATAGCTTGGTTCTCTTGCTGGAGCGTGATGAATGAATCACTGAGGAACTTGACCTAATCTATGAGAGTTTGTAGTTGAGCATCCATGGTGGTTTTTTTATTTTTAACTAGCTTCGTGGGCTTGAGAAAATGGTGTTGATGTTTTTCTCAAGGAAACGAACCTACAGACGGTGCCAATATAGATGTACTGTTTTCTATCTACGACCTAGTGTTGAGGTTGAATGGGAATGGTTGCACTCTTGCTTGGAATTAAGAGTTGCCTACATATCAAGTTTCTTGGGTGAACTTGAATAAAGCTTTACGTAGTTCATCTCTCTCTACTTATAGAGATTTGAGCTGCCTTTCCTTATTTGCTTCAGGCCGTTATCAGATGTAGATTCATATTTTGTGCTATCTTGATGATTCGTCATTACTCCTGATGTTACAAAGTAAATGTCCCCTTGATTGGTGTGTTGACTGAGCTCCTGGATCGCAGTAGATCATTTGCTTCCATATTTGGCTGGATCTGATGTTTGGGATGACCTGAGCTTAGGTCGCTATTACGTTTTGTTGGCTGGGTACGAACCGGTGAGGCATGTGCTGTGGAGATACGATCTGGTGTGTGGACACATGCACTGTAGTGATATGCATGTAGAACGAAGGGTACTTACATCTGCTCTAAATTCTCTTTTTAGTTAAAAAATATATGAATCTGGAAGTGCCAATATAACATTTATCCAAAGAGATAATGGTGAGGCCCAATGTTATAGTTGAGATGAGATTAAGATAAAACACCACCATATGTATAATGGCTGGTTATGTATCATTAAATTGTGGAGCTAGGCCGGGGATACAGTGAGCATTATTACAAACAATGTATAATATATGGGGAGGGATAGATGCACATTCTTATGTATAGCAACATTTTCAACATACAAATGAATTAATGTTTGGTTTTTTTTGGAGATGATCTCCCCACCATGAAGATCATTCTCACAAAAAATTATAATATTTGGATATATCTAACCATGCAAAAATTAGTGTTCATTTTTAAACTTTTCATCTAACAGTTCAAACGAATTAAAGACACATTCACTATAGCCATCTTCTTTGCTTACCTAGCTAGGCGAAATAAATAAAATTAATTAACTTAGGCTAAGTCCAATGGTGCGTCAAAACGCTAATCCGCCAACAGTATCGGTATAATTTTACCTATCTATACCGTCATTTTTAACGATATAGCTACACGTAGGCAGGGAATGGGTCGGGTTCGGGGTCTGATATGGCCATATTCGAATCCAAATCCGAATAAAACCGAAATCTCCAACCTGAACTTGACCAACCCGATCGGATAACACTAAAAATTCAAAAAAAACCCAAAAATTATATCCGAACCCGACTGACCCGAATAAATAAACAGAGAATGGGCTTGAAGCCCAGTGTTTCAATTTAATTACGGAAAAAGACCGCAACTTTTTCTAATTATATCAAAAGCCCATCCGGTCCATTTGTTGGCAATATTACACAATTGTCCTTAAAACGAAAATCAAACTAGACAAATATGCAACGCGTTCATGTTGCAGTCAACAACATATGCAAATTTCAAAACCCTAATTCCCCAAATTAAACCTAAATTTTGAAACTCTAATCCTACTTCCCCAAATTAAACCCAAATTTTGAAACCCAAGTTCCCCAAATTAAACCCTAGTTTCCTCAAATTAAACCCAAATTTCGAAATGAAGAACCCTAATGAAGAAAAAAGAAAAGATTCAAATGATAATGTGCAAGCAAACACAAGATCTACTACAAAAAAAAAGAGAACAAGATGGCAAAAAGGTTAGATACCAAATTTCATTGATAGTTTCACAATTTTGATATATTAGGATTTTCATTTTATGAAAAATTGGTTAAAGTGTGTTGAATGTATTCACTGCAACATGAGTGTTGCATCGAATATACTTAGATTTTCATTTGCACTGTCACTTACCACTGCAATATGGATGTTGCACTATCAAATCCCAATGCAACATGGATGTTGCAGTGTCAAATCCCACTTTAACATGAGTATTTTGAGTCGAATGCAACATGAGTGTTGTTTGAGGTTTAAATTGGTGGTGTTTGTTTGAGTTTTGAGGCATGTTTTCCAATGAAACATCCATGTTGTAGTAAAAAAACACACTGAAACATTCATGCTGCAGTCGTAATTGGTTGCAACAAGCTACTAATTCATTAGTTTTCTTTCAGGTTACGCAGCAAGGGAAGGCCGCTAAATCCAAACTGAGCCTTCCGAAACAAACTAAAGATGCAACTACCTCAATGAGCAAAAACCCAAAAAGGAAAGGCAAAGAAAAGATAGAGGAGAAAGGTAAAGAAAATTTGGTGAAAAGCGAGTTGTTGAATTATAGGTCCAGTTTAAAGTCAATGATTGATATTATGGATTTGATTAGAGCTGATATAACGGAAGTGCATAAGGAAAAAATGATAGATACACCGTTTGCAAATCTTTTTAGTGTCTTTATTGAAAATAGGGTGAATGTTAATACCACAATAAAAGCAAATATTGATGTTTGGTCAGTTTTGAAGGCATACAAAATTCTTTATTAGTGCTATCAGTTTGATACCTCATCAGTTTCATTAATGATATCTTTGAGAAGTCGGCTCGGAATCTTCAAGGCTTTCAAGGTACAACAAGAAGCCCACCATCACTTCTCGAGAGATTCGGACCATCTTGTTAAGTCTTGTTCTTCTTATTGAATTGGCTAAGCATGCCGTTTCAAGGCACCAAAGGCGGTTACCAAATTTACTAGTTCTTGAAAATGTTTGTTTAAGGTTTGTTTCAATGTTTCAATGTTTTACGTCTTTAGTATTTATTATTAGAATGTTTCAATGTTAGTGGTGTCGATGTAATATATAGTTGATTTGGAACCTATGAATCGAGTTAGATCTTTTGTGAATGAAATTAGGGTTTAAATGTTCTCTATTTTGGTTGATTTCTTCATTCGTTTTACCTAGTTCAGATCTGAGATGGTTTGATTACAATGCCAATCTGGTGTTATTGGCGTAAATTTACAGAACCAGTTATAATTGATG
Organism: Coptis chinensis; assembly: GCF_015680905.1. Taxonomy (NCBI): domain Eukaryota; kingdom Viridiplantae; phylum Streptophyta; class Magnoliopsida; order Ranunculales; family Ranunculaceae; genus Coptis; species Coptis chinensis. The sequence continues at coordinate 93,137,792 of NC_141462.1, forward strand.
ATGGTTATGGATCTTGAATTGGAATGATGGCGGTTAAGAAAATGTAGCATAATTGTAAAGTTTGGTTACTTTTTATGCCTAAATTGATGAAAGGTTGTGGTAATCTTGAGGCTTCGTTTTAAATTCATTTCTTGAGAATTTGGTACTTCATAAATCCCATTTTGTGCTTAGGTTCATTCTTGTGAATTGTGATTGTTGTTATGAATGGTATCCTTGTCCAATAGGGGTTGCAATGTTTTGTTGTGTTGGTGGGCATCATAATGAATGTGTAGTAAAGTTCGGACCACATATAGGATGACCTACAATCCACTGCAATTTGTATCGATGAGCGTTGAATGCCTCATTAGCTAGTTGCTTCCTGAATTCCAAGTTTCTAATAAATGGGGTTATCTTTGTCTACGTTATGAGTACATGATTCCAAAGACAAAAACACCAAGTTTAAAAGGAAGCATCAAACTATGTAGTTGCAGTACATAGCATGGCACCTGTAAAATGGAGAAGTCTCCTTTAAAAGAGATGGGTTCAGTAAGTCGCACGCATTACGACTGCATGTAATATGAATGTTTCACTCTCAATTACAACTGCAACATGAATGTTACACTCTCAATTACGACTACAACAGACTGCAACATGAATGTTTCACTCTCAATTACGACTGCAACATGAATGGTGCACTATCAATTACAACTGCAACAAGAATGTTACACTTTCAATTCACTGAATGTTGCACTATCAATTACAACTGCAACATGAATGTTGCACTCTCAATCTGGCCGCCCAATGAATGCAACATGAATGTTGCCTTTGTCAATCGCTGCAACATGAATAATTTTACAGACTATAAATTTCATTATAACAAATGAAAAATAAAACAAACCGACTAGCGAATAATCTCAAATGAGTATCAACATTCCATAAAAGTATACAATGAATATCAATTTCTCATTAATAAATGTCAAAAGACCAAACTTAAAAATCTCAATTAAGACAACTAAAACATATGGTTTGCGAGAGAACATCAAAACTGATCATAGACTAACAAATCACACCGGTGCTTTCAATTCTTTTCTTCTTGGGTCTACCAGACCAATCTTCGGACTACACGGATAAACTTAGAGAATCAGGCATGCGTCTTGGCATAAAACCATTCGGAACTGGCTTGATAGAATGTGAGTAGCATTGCCTGAACGCGATCACCGTATATCCTTCATCAATGTAGCCATAAAAGGAATCACCCTTACTACCAATACAGGCAATAGCATGTATGCAAGGGAAATTCGTCGAAATCTCATTTTTGACATCGATAATTGAAGAAGACGGACCAATACGACTCGCGAGAGTCAAATTTTTGTAGGATATAACTCCAAGAAAAGTAAAATCCATCCTACAACACAAAATTGAAATGAAACTAAAAATTACAACAATTCCATTATCTCAAAAGAGTGCAGGTTATATTATTCAATGAAAAAAATGATCAAATACAAAGATGATGATAAGTTAAATTATCAGTAGTCAATTTCCATCTTTTGCTTGCCCTAGATAACATAATAATAGAAGTGTAGGTGTAAATAAATGTACCTTAGTGGTGACAGTTCCAGAAAGTCCAAAGAAAAGGAGAACAAAGAAGAAAAGAGAAAAGACGGTCTCAATTTCAGTCCAAAATCACGATATGAGAAATCACCATTGCCAATTGAGGAAGAAAGAAATTAAGTAACAACTTTCATATAAAAGGGTATGTAAGGTATTTTGAAAAAACAATAAAAGTGCGGTTGGTTTTTTCTCACAAACTCACCGAAAACGAAACCTTTATTTCGCACTTTTACAAACCGGGTGGGCTTTAGACATAATTCAAAAATTCAACGGGTTTTAGGCTAATAAAGACCAGAATCAGGGTTTTGAACCTAGTTTTATGATAAATAAACATATATATTTGGGTCGGGTCAGGTCGGATTTGAGTCAAACCCGACCCAATTCCCTGTGTCACACCCCGAATTTCGACAGAATTCGGAAAACAATATTTGTTCTCGACTCTTCGATTTTCGAAGTGTGATGCACTCTCAACTTCCAAAAACCCATAAACAATTTAAATATGCAGATAATAAAAAACCAATAAAAATTTCAAATTAAACAAAAGTCCTCTTCATTACGAAAAATTCACCAATAAGATTAGGTTACAAATCTCTTTTCAATAACTCTTTATTTAAAATTACAAATGAAAATACAAATAGCATAGTCTTAACTGAAAATCTATATCACCTCAAGGGAAAACAAAACTTATCTTGAAATGCGAAGCTAACGCAAACCACAAGCAGCAACCAACCTTCTTCAACACTAAACCTGTCAAGACTTATTAACTATGTTCATTTAATGAACACACCTGATAAGCAAACATGCAAATCGGGTCAGCATTATAAAAATGCTGGTATGAGTAGCTCTAAAATACAACAGATACTTATGCATATACATACACGATCCATAAGGCAATTAGTTCCTCCACCGAGGCGCCTTAACTTCCAACAACTAATACGACATTCTTAACTACAATAAGTAAGGCAGGTAGTTCCTCCACTAAGGCGCCTTAACTTCCCACTAACCACACAACAAACCATACGCATAATAAAAAGGCATTTAGTTCCTCCACGAGGCGCCTTAGGTTCTAACTAAACTAATAATCAGCCAAATATATTCTATACTTACCGCATTTCATGCTCAATTACAGAGTGGGTCATCTCTGCACAAGTAATTAGTTTGACCCACCTTTCTGCAAAACCATATACAATCATCTATCTAAAGATATATCTTTAGCCAACATATTACCATAATTATATTAATTAAGGCTTTCTTTGCGTGTCCCTAAAATCACGTCGTATCTATGTCTTACCTAGTTTCCCTAGCTACCACAATCGCTTCCCAACGCCGAACATGTACATCCACATGCCTCCCCTCACATAATGAACCACTCCGTGTGTAACTACCCTAAGCGGGATGCCGCACACCAGGTAACCCTCACACGAAAGCCATTATGTGAGTACTGCCATTATTCGGCATAAAATATCGCGCATCTCGTTCTAATTTTGCGAACGGAATAATCGAGTCACTATTTGGCTACGCCAGAAGGGCCATTCAGATTCACTGAAACGCCAGAAGGGTCAATTATATCACATACGCCCATCACCAAGGCAAATCCCATGAGTTGTGGTAGCTAGGTTCTAGGATTTTCGTTACGTAATTTATTTAAGTGTCAAACATATATATTTCAGAATAATTCTTATTCTATCTCATGCCAATATACTTAATTGTACTGGAGCTCAACGTTTCTCGTTATAATACAATCCACATTATCACGTGCCAATACTATTCATTGTACGATATCCAAATATCTTTATATCAAATCTCGAAACTTATTATTTCACGTGCCAATTATATGTTGTACTACACTATATGGAATAACTCAACCCTTCATAAATACTACAATTTATTTAAGTAGTAACTCATAATAATAATCAATCATGAAATGTATTCGTTCAATATATTTAGGTGAACTCAAGTCACCATCAAAGCCCAATACTAAAGTCCATGAATCTGAGTCCACGTGTAGTTTAATTCTCGTAAAAACGTATATATCTAAGTCTTATAAGAATTCCCCTCTTGTTACGTGCCAGTACTTATATTCTTTACACATTACTCACGTCAAATCTGAATTAGATAATGACAAACAAAGTTATACAATTTTCGACAATATTTTATTACTACATTTGTCCATATTCTTAAATATGTGAAAATCTGGAAAAAGTCAACATTCCACAGTCAACGGTCAACCTGTCATTGACAAAGTCAAACTGTCGTTTCCAAGTTCAACAGGTTCAGGGTCATAGCCCTGGTTCATGGCTAAGGGCAAAGGTGCATGGCTCATGGGCTCATGACTAAGGAAACGGTTCGGACCCAACTAGCCGAGCCCAAACCCAAACCTTAGAACCCGGCCCCAAAACAAACTTGAAACTGGCCCAAAACTTTAATTGGTTCGGCCCAAAGAAAACTAAAGTGGTCAGACCCAAGAACAAAATAGAATTGGCCCAACCAAACAACTAAAACCGGGCCCAAAGAAACAAAATAGAACTGGCCCAACCAAACAACTAAAACCGGGCCCGAAGAAACAAAATAGAACTGGCCCAACCAACCCAAATAGAATCGGGCCCAAAGAAACAAAATAGAGCTCAGCCCAACAACTTAAACTAACTAAGGCCCAAGCCCAACTGACCCAAGATAGGTCGTCTTCCTCCTCTAGCAGCTCTCTCCTCCAAATCTCGACCCCCAACCGCCATTGACAGCCATTACCAACCCTTCAAAGCTCTGAACAACACCCAATCTCCAGCACGCCCTCACCCCACTACCAATCATCCATCAATCTACCCATAATACCATACAACAGTTCAATTACTATACCACCACCACAGCAGTATCACAGTATCACCCTCGCGCCCCCATTATCGCACCTTCAAGCTTCAACAGCCTCATCCCAATCAACCAACAACCCACCTCAAATACTTAACCCCCAACACAAATCAACTAATTCAAAACCACAAAGAAAGAAAAAGAGTTCAACAAAAAAGCAAGATGCAGTGACGCCATTGATGCCGGATTCCAAGCTTCAACAGCCCCGACATCACAAGCTCAAATCGATATCCCGACCACCGTATTCCATCCAACAACCAATATTATATCCAACTAACACACCATATATTTAACCCAATACAAGTTTAAAAAGTAACAGAGACGGTCTCTCTGTCTTGCGCCGCCATTAACGCTCCTCGAAGCTTCGACAGTTCAATAATTTTAATAATTTAAGAGCAACAAACCATATATAACAGTAATCAATTTAACAATTTGGCAAGTTTACCACTTCGGCGCGATACGAAAAATATCGAAGGAAGAGTAAGGGCAACACAAAGAAACTGAGCAGAAAAACTCGGCAGTAAATGTTTTTATTCTAAAACTCTAGTTTCGATGAAAAAGAAAAAAAAACATAACTACTCACCTTAATTAATTTCGGCCAATTCCTTCTAGTGCGAATAAATCATTTCCAACGCTTCAAGCCAACGAGCTTTATCTCCGCCTCCATTTTTATTTTATTTTTATCTCCAAAACCCTATTCTCTAGAAAAAATATGAATATATACTTGGGTTTGAAACCTAAGCCCAACACGGACTTCGGGCCGTAAATCGGGCCCACATATCCCAAATCCAAATTCAAAAATTTTAAACTAATTAATTAATTAATTAATAAATTATTTTAAATACCCTGCCTTAGCGTTTGCCTACACGCCAGTACAAGTGGCAGCTAGAAAAAATCTAATCTACACGCCATACATATTGTCCATACTGTGTGGCAGTTGGAATTTTGGTTCGGTGGCAAAAGTGTTATTTCAATTGGGAGAAAGGGTAAAATGTGAAATGGGTTTGAAACAGAAAATTCTACGCGCTATTGCCATTGGCCGATACAAATCAAAATTGTTTTTTTCCACCCGCCATTACCATCGCGGCTGGATGGGCTGATTTTTTTAGTTGAGTACTGAGGGTAAAAAAACAAACCATTGGGTCCGACTACGCTATCCCGCTAACCCTATCCATTGTTGTATTGTGGTTTGGTGTTTTAGGCCTTAGAAAGTCATCTTCTGCTGTGGTATAAACAAGTTCAACTTGTTCCGACTACCAACAACCCATGTGTAAGGTACTAAGGTCACAGTCTAAAATCCCTCTTCTCTTTGTTATATTACATGTTGGGTTAAGCAAGACGAACTTCGCAAAGCTTCATTTCTCCTGCTTAGTCTAATCAGGCCTGCACAGAGGAAGTGAGAGAAGAACCCTCACCATTCACAAAGACTTGAGAATTGAGATCAGAATGGTTATTTGGTGAGAAGTTAAAACAAGTGAAGTAAATGTAAATAACTTCTTTCGTTTTACAGGTACAAAAGATGCGAGCAGACATGGTCATGGAACACGGCCGAAAATAGTTGATCAAGCCATTCATTCCAGGTACAAGCTTGTCCCTTGCAAAAATTAACGGATATACTTAGCACTTAGAGCATAGGTAGCCTTTGGCCTTTAGGCCTTCCATAGTTCCATGAGTCTCACTTTGTCAGGTTTACCTGGGTAGTCAAGAAATAGTTATGGGCTTAAAGAACCATTGAGGTTCGCAGCAGCTCCTTTGCCCAGGTATGGGGTTTTTAATTTATGATAAGTTAAGAATTCTATTAAAGCTAGAAGGTATAAGGATGATACAATGTTTATGGACTAAGATAGTCCATAGAGTTTCACTAGCTCAATCTCAAGTAGACACCATACGGCGCCTCCAAGGCCGGCTCATCCATGTAGCAAAATAAGCAACGGCTTAGGGCCCCGCAGCTCAAGGGGCCCCCAATATATTCCAGTCCAGTCCACTATCGGTAAGAGAAAAAAAAAAAACGTTTTTACATTGGATAAGAAAAAAAAAAAAATACTGAGAAAACGGACCCTTCGTTTCTCTCGCCTTCTTCTCCATTTCCCCACGCCTTCAATTCTCAAGCAAAATAATGCACTTCCATAACTAATCAACGTTCTTCTTCATCTCTTTATAAAACCAACAATACACTCTTACCTCTATCATCTTCTTTTTGCTTTCTTTGGTTTTATAATCCCTCATTCTTCCTGACTCTCTATATTCTTCTTCTTCTCTCCATTTTCAAGAAAGATAAAAGAAAAGAAAAGGTTGGTGTCTTTTTTTACTTTAATTGTTAAATTGTTATATTCTAAATTCTAATTTAATTCCACTCAAACTCATTCTTTTATTTTTTGGAGTGGATAGTGGTTTTAACAGGTATAATTAGACTAGTTGCTTACTTGCTTAGCCAAAGTGATTGTCGTGGTCTCGTGGATTGTCTACTTTTTTACCCTATACTTCAAACGCGACTTCGCCTATCAATTAAGCTTCGTCTCACGGTGATTGTTTCCATTTTATTTTATTTTTTGGTATGTTATGTGACTATGTGAGGACTTATTGCTTATTGCTTGCTGCTTGCATATTATTTTACTGTTTTGACATGAACCGAAAGTATAAATCCGTAATAAAAAAGCGTCAAAAAAGAAAAGTAAGTAGATGAGGCGATTGAATCTCAAAGAGGAGCTATTTTTAAATTTATAAAAAAACTATAAACAAAGTGAATTGGTTAGTTCAAGTGATAATGTAGTAAATGAACAACCTGACCAACCAATAGAAGTGGATAATAATGAAAATATAGAACACATTGATACTGATCCTAATGTAAATTTTGCTCCTAGTGTTTATGTTCAAGATAACATTGAAGAAAATCAAACAAATGAAATAAATGATAACTCAACAGAAGATTTGCTTGCTAGTATTGATGAGAACCTCAATGAACAATCCAACTCTTTAGTTCAAGATATTTATGACCCTAGACAATGGGGTAAAATTGATACAAAACTAAGAGATTTGTTAGTTAAGAAGGGTCTAATTAGAGTTAGTGACGTAGAATTTCCTATTGATATGAAGACAAAAAGAAAATTTTCAGCTAAATTTTATACCCAAGTAGCACCAAATGGAGAGAAGTTTGATAGAAATTGGTTAGTTTATTCAAAATATTGAAATAAGGTCTTTTGTTTTACTTTGCAAAGTTATTTAACTCAAGTTGCACCCAATTTCAATTAAACGGTGAAGGGACCGATGATTGGCAAAATATTGGTACCAAACTTAAAAAACATGAACTTTCTACTGGTCACATTGATAATTTGACACTTTGGGATGAGTTAAGCGAAAGATTAAACAACAAAACAACAATTGATAAACATATCCAAGAGCAAATTGATAGGGAAAAAGAACATTGGAGTAATGTACTATTAAGAATTATTGCTGTTGTTAAGACAATTTCTAAAAACAATATGGCATTTCGTGGAAAGAATGAGAAAATTTATGAAGCTAATAATGGTCTGTTTTTTAGCTTAATTGAAATGATTGCAGAGTTTGACCCAATTATGCAAGAACATCTCCGGCGAATCAAATATGATAAATTAAAGGTTCATTATCTTAGTCACAATATACAAAATGAATTGATACAATTGTTGGCATCCGAAATAAAAATAAAATTATTCTGAAAATTAAGGAAGCAAAATATTATTCGTTATATTGATGGCACTCGATATTAGTCACCAAGAACAAATGATCTGTCATATTACGTTGTGTAGATGTTTCCTCAAGTCTCATAAGAATCGAAGAGTATTTTCTAGACTTTATAATAGTAGAAGACACGTCGGGTAAAGGACTTTTAATGAGCTATTACGTGTTTTAGAAGAATATAAATTAGATTTTAACGACATAAGAGGTCAAGGGTATGATAATGGATCAAATATGAAAGGTAAAAATCAAAGCCCAAAAAGATTGTTAGATATAAATCCTAGAGCATTTTACTCTCCATGTGGATGTCATAGTCTTAACTTAGTACTATGTGATATGGCGAATTCTTGTTCAAAGGCAATATCATTTTTTGGAATTTTGCAACGTATTTATTGTTTGTTTTCTTCCTCTACAAAACGATGGGATGTTTTATGTAAGTATTTAACTAAATATACGGTGAAGACTTTGTCACCAACACGTTGGGAAAGTCGAGTTGAGAGTGTTAAAGCATTGATTACTCAAGCACTAGAAATTAGGGATGCTCTACTTGAGCTAGCAAAAATTAGCGAGGATCCAAAAACAAAGAGTGAAGCCGAAAGTCTAGCATTGCATGATTTAGAAAATTATGAGTTTTTGTTTGGAATGGTTATTTGGTATGATATATTAGCTACTGTGAATTTGGTTAGTAAGGATTTACAATCTAAAGATATGCCCATTGACATGGCTATAAATCAAATAAAAGGTCTAATCACATTTTTTAAAAAGTACAGAGAAGAAGGATTTGAAAAAGCTAAAATAGCATCTATGGATATTGCACGTCAAATGGATATAGAACCGGTATTTAAGTGAAAAAACGTGTAATTCGGAGAAAGAGACAATTTGATGAGAATGTTGACAATGAAGTAACTCAAACACCAAGAGTCATTTAGAACTAATTTTTTCTTATATATAATTGATCAAAAGCGATATCATCTTTTAATAATATATTTGAACAGTTAAAAGTTTTGAAGAAACGTTCGGATTTTATTTTTGACGTAAAAAATGAAAATCAATAGATGATGATAGGTTAAAAGAATATTGTCTTAATCTTGAAAGTTTTTTGAAACATGGAGAGAGTTGTGATATTGATGGTACAGATTTGTTTTTAGAATTAAGACTACTAAGAGAAATTTTAGATACCAAAAATAAATCCGCAATTAAAATATTGAACTATCTAAAAAGAATACAATCTTTTCCAAATGCTTATATAGCTTATAGAATATTGTTGACAGTACCTGTAACCGTTGCTTCAGCAGAAAGGAGTTTTTCAAAACTAAAGTTAATTAAATCTTACTTAAGATCAACCATGTCACAAGAAAGATTGAGTGGATTAGCTACATTATCTATAGAAAAAGATTTTCTAGAAGAACTTAAATACAAATATTTAATTAGTGATTTTGCAGCTCAAAAAGTAAGAAAAATGAAATTTAATTGAAGTTTGTGACATGTAAAAATTTCTTCGCATAAAAAAATAAAAAATAAAAAAATAAATAAATAAATCTGCCAAAGTATTTTGATAATACATTGCCGGTCCCAAGCCCGGATAAAGGATGAGGGTTTGCACTCATATGATGAAATAACATAAATAAAGCAATAAGTTGTAAACAATTTTTATTGGTATTAATTGTAGAAGGCCCCCTATTCGAACTTCGCTTAGGGCCCCGAATAGCCTTGAGCCGCCCCTGGGCGCCTCCCATTTATAGATACATGGGGCAGGGATTTTCATTACAAGAAATACTCTCTAACGATTGTAGCCTAGACACATGCTTAGCTGCAATATTTGCTTCCCTCATTGTGTGAGAGATGTGGAGTATAGTTATCTTCTCCTTGCTTTTTTCAAATCTGCCTTTTAGCTTCCAGTGCATGGACCCTTCTTTAGCCGCGCTGTGACTACTGCTGCTGCGTCTGATTCTCTTTAAACATTATGCCAACGTTCCACAACGTACAGCTAACTCCATTGCTTCCACTAGTGCGATGCTATCATCCCAATAGTTAGTGTTGCCACCAAGATTCTTACATACATCTTTGAGAAATCCACCTTGGTGGTTTCTTACTGATATGGCATAACCTGAGGGGCCAGGGTTGCCTATGGCTGCCCCCATCAATGTTAATCTTAATAGTATCTTCTGAAGAGCTGTAACACTTCGCTTTAGATAATTGATGCTGTGTCTTAAGTTTACATTGTGGAACTTAACTGAATGATTTTAAGAGTTTCTAAGTTTTTGATTTATTTCGGATTAATGTTGCCATTCTGTTTGTGCATTTTCTATTCATAGGCTGATAGGCATACATCACTAAAGAGATGATGGAAAAGCAAAGTAGTGCACAGGAATTAATTAATAGGATCAACAGTGAGAAACCACAACCATTTTCAAAAATGGAGCTTACGAGCTTTACATCAAACTTCAATGAAAAACTAGGTTCAGGCACGTTTGGAGACGTCTACAAAGGTCACTTTCCTAACAGTGGAGCACAAGTTGCTGTTAAGGTACTGAAAAACGGCATTCCAGATGTAACACAACAACAATTTATTGCCGAATTGAGCACAATGGGCATAACCTACCATCAAAACCTAATAAAATTATATGGGTTTTGCTTTGAGGATGACATGAAAGCACTTGTCTATGAATTCATGGAGAATGGATCACTGGATAATGTTTTGTACAAAAACCACCGTAATGTAGGCTGGGCAGAGTTATATGATATTGCAATTGGAATAGCGAAGGGGCTCTCTTACTTGCACGAGAGCTGCAGGGAGATAATAATTCACCATGACATAAAGCCTGATAATGTGCTCCTTGATTCAAAACTTTCTCCTAAGCTTACAGATTTTGGATTGGCTCGGCTTTATGATAAGAATAAAAGTCAGGTAGCACAGAGCAGATACAGAGGAACTGGGGGTTTTGCTGCCCCAGAGGTGTGTTTCAATGCAAAAAACATAACTTTTAAATGTGATGTTTATAGCTTTGGTATAATGATGTTTGAAATCTTGAGGAAGAAGAAGAATGATGATGGCGACAACTGGTTTCCAGCAGAATTTGGGAGAGATTATTTCGAGAACATACAATTGGAAGAAATTCTTTCCAAATGCGGCATTAATGAGAATAATAAAGAGAAAGCAAAGAGGCTATCTATGGTTGCGTTAATGTGTGCTCAGTATAACCCTCAAGACAGACCACTAATGAGCAATGTGGCCAAGATGCTCGAGGGTGACATAGAACCTCTGCCTCCACTCATAAATCCGTTTTTGTACTATGATTTCTCTTCTGGTGAAAGCAGCATGAGTGGTAGTTCTGCAAGAACTAGCAGTCTCCCAGTCACTTTTGATAAAAGGTACCAGACTAATTGCATTTATATATGAAACTAAGCTTTGGATGCTCAAGTTGGAAAACTGAAGTTCAAACACTATCTAATTTGTTTTTGAACATTATAAATGCAGTATATCTTCCTGTGAAAGCAGCAAGAGCGGTGGTTCCACAGAAAATAGCAGTCTGCCCCCAAAAGTGTCAATGAGTGGTGGTTCCGCAAGAACTAGCAGTCTCTCAGCCACGAACAAAAGGTACCATTACTAATTACAATTTTATATATGAAATTAAGCTTTGGATGCTTAAGTTGGTTACGGCTGCATCGAGCATTTGAGCACCAACGTTTTTTTTTTTAAAACTTGAGTTCAAACACCATCTATTGTGTTTTTTGAACATTCTAAATGTAGTATATCTTCCTGTGAAAGCAGCAACAGCGGTGGTTCCACAGAAACTAGCAGTCTACCTCCAAAAGTGTCGAGATCCGCTGCCTCTGAAAGGTATGATCACTAGTATTCCACCTATTGTTAGATTTTCAGTGAAAGAGCTTTAATTGAAGAAAATTCGGATACAATAAGTTCTTCATACAAATATTATAAAATGTCATGGACAAAACGTTAAAAATTATCAATAGCTAGTAAAAAATATGCTCATAAAATGGGATCAGTAAAAGGTTGGAATGATTTTCTGGGGACCAAATTATTTCAATTTTTCAACAATTCCATCAGGAGACATGTGATGACTGGTTAGGGAAACGAGTCTAATGTCTTCCCAAACTCATCATAGGAGTGGACTAGATGTACTGAATACTAATAGCGCACACATGTTTTTTTACTAGTTAAGTTGGAGAGTTTTCAAAACGCAAATCATTTCCTTTGCCAATTGTCAGAATTACTAATCATCTCGGCCACTTTTTCCCACACCAAAAAGAAGAAAAAAAAAAGTGGTCGACTTGCTATACTGCTATAAAATTCCGTACACATTGAAGCCGCTTGTCAACTTAACACCTCTGACCTCTCTCTAGATCTTTGTGTTTCTTGACTTAGTTTCTCACCATGGCGCAGGCAAGCAATGCAACCAGCTAATCCAATCGCTGTTATTGGACCTCAATACTGCGCATCTGTTCCCCTAACTTTTACTGTCATCCAAAAAGTTAGGAGCATCAACGATGGTAACCTTGCTGTTGTCGACGTTAAGGGAAATATAATGCATATCCTCCTCAGAGTCAGAGTATCTCGTTCTAACTTCTTTCAAGACGACAATGTTCTTCTTGATGCTAATGGATATCCTCTTGTCACATTGCGGCCAACGGTGTGGTCCTTAATCGCCACTTATGTTTATAGTTTCTTTTATTAAGTTTTGCTCACCTATGTGAGTGTGAGGGACTAATATACACGTGTCCAGCACAACTCATCACAGAACTATATCAAGACCTCAGTCATGTCGCTCATATCAAGACCTCAACTAGATTGCTTAAATACTCAGCTAGGTCACTTATATCAAAACCTCAACCAGGTCTTGTAACGCTCAAAGATTGAGAGACGCTGTTTCAACAATTCTGTAACAGCAGCCATGCATTCATTTATCCTCCATTTAAGGTCAATGAAGTCTAACAATTATGGGGACCTGACCTGACGCATAGGAAAATGAAAAGTCACAAAGACTACTATAAAAGCAGAATGATCTCCTCTCCAAGGGGACTCGATCATTCAGTTCAAACATGAACTACATCTGACTTGAATCTAGTTTATCAGAGAACTGGAGAACTGGATACGTAGGCAGCTCACGACACAGACCTGAGTTCAGTCAAATATCTAATACAAACCCATTTTCCTAGAATTGTAAGGTTCTACGCAAAACCAACCTTTAAAGTGAGATCACTATTCTGAGCAGTACTCTTAAGATACTCTTTGATTTCTCTCTTTTTTCCTAGAAACTAAATTTACTCTTTGATCTCTCTTTCAGACTGTGTCTGCACATAACAGATGGAAAGCGTACAGGCGGGATAGTTCTGATGAAAAAGACCATCTATTTACTGTTAAGCAGTCTTCCGTCCTTTCCATTCGTAATCAACACTATGTGTTTCTTGCATCAAACACGTCCCAAGAGGAGGTATGTGATTTCAAGATCAGAGGAAGCTGGTTTGCGAGATCAATCTATCTCGGAGACTCTCCAATCATCATTGCTCAAGTAAGATTTATAGACCATCTCATAGTATTTGCTTGTGTGCTTAATAAAAACATTGTGTACTTGGTTTCTATAGCCTCAAACTGATCTCGCAAAGGGTTAACTTATTTTGTTGGTGCAGATGCACAAGAATCATAGTGCTGAGGGCATAGTGCGAGGTAAGGACACATACATGGTTACTGTATACCCATACGTCGACTATGCTTTCATTGTTGCTTTGCTTGTGATTCTCAATGAGGGTGAAACCAATTGATGTCGAGTTTCTAGTTGTCAATATAGCTTAATATAGTCTATGATATTCTTATTGCAAAGATGTATGAATGTTGGACGTGTTTAATTTCGGCATATCCAGGGGCGGCTCAAGGCTATTCGGGGCCCTAAGCGAAGTTCGAATAGGGGGCCTTCTACAATTAATACCAATAAAAATTGTTTACAACGTATTGCTTTATTTATGTTATTTCATCATATGAGTGCAAACCCTCATCCTTTATCCGGGCTTGGGACCGGCAATGTATTATCAAAATACTTTGGCAGATTTAAAAGTTTTTTTTTTTTTTTTATGCGAAGAAATTTTTACATGTCACAAACTTCAATTAAATTTCATTTTTCTTACTTTTTGAGCTGCAAAATCACTAATTAAATCTTTGTATTTAAGTTCTTCTAGAAAATCTCTTTCTATAGATAATGTAGCTAATCCACTCAATCTTTCTTGTGACATGGTTGATCTTAAGTAAGATTTAATTAACTTTAGTTTTGAAAAACTCCTTTCTGGCTTTGAAACAACGGTTCAGTGTAATCATCAACAATATTCTATAAGCTATATAAGCATTTGGAAAAGATTGTATTCTTTTTAGATAGTTCAATATTTTAATTGCGGATTTATTTTTGGTATCTAAAATTTCTCTTAGTAGTCTTAATTCTAAAAACAAATCTGTACCATCAATATCACAACTCTCTCCATGTTTCAAAAAACTTTCAAGATTAAGACAATATTCTTTTAACCTATCATCATCTATTGATTTCAATTTTTTTACGTCAAATAAAAATCCGAACGTTTCTTCAAAACTTTTTAACTGTTCAAATCTATTATTAAAAGATGATATCGCTTGATCAATTATATATAAGAAAAAATTAGTTCTAAATGACTCTTCAGGTGTTTGAGTTACTTCATTGTCAACATTCTCATCAAATTGTCTCTTTCTCCGAATTACACGTTTTTCACGAAATACCGGTTCTATATCCATTTGACGTGCAATATCCATAGATGCTATTTTAGCTTTTTCAAATCCTTCTTCTCTGTACTTTTTAAAAAATGTGATTAGACCTTTTATTTGATTTATAGCCATGTCAATGGGCATATCTTTAGATTGTAAATCCTTACTAACCAAATTCACAGTAGCTAATATATCATACCAAATAACCATTCCAAACAAAAACTCATAATTTTCTAAATCATGCAATGCTAGACTTTCGGCTTCACTCTTTGTTTTTGGATCCTCGCTAATTTTTGCTAGCTCAAGTAGAGCATCCCTAATTTCTGGTGCTTGAGTAATCAATGCTTTAACACTCTCAACTCGACTTTCCCAACGTGTTGGTGACAAAGTCTTCACCGTATATTTAGTTAAATACTTACATAAAACATCCCATCGTTTTGTAGAAGAAGAAAACAAACAATAAATACGTTGCAAAATTCCAAAAAATGATATTGCCTTTGAACAAGAATTCGCCATATCACATAGTACTAAGTTAAGACTATGACATCCACATGGAGAGTAAAATGCTCTAGGATTTATATCTAACAATCTTTTTTGGATGCCTTGATTTTTACCTTTCATATTTGATCCATTATCATACCCTTGACCTCTTATGTCGTTAAAATCTAATTTATATTCTTCTAAAACACGTAATAGCTCATTAAAAAGTCCTTTACCCGACGTGTCTTCTACTATTATAAAGTCTAGAAAATACTCTTCGATTCTTATGAGACTTGAGGAAACATCTACACAATGTAATATGACAGTCATTTGTTCTTGGTGACTAATATCAGGAGTGCAATCAAGTATAACAGAATAATATTTTGCTTCCTTAATTTTCAGAATAATTTTATTTTTTATTTCAGATGCCAACAATTGTATCAATTCATTTTGTATATTGTGACTAAGATAATGAACCTTTAATTTATCATATTTGATTCGCCGGAGATGTTCTTGCATAATTGGGTCAAACTCTGCAATCATTTCAATTAAGCTAAAAAACAGACCATTATTAGCTTCATAAATTTTCTCATTCTTTCCACGAAATGCCATATTGTTTTTAGAAATTGTCTTAACAACAGCAATAATTCTTAATAGTACATTACTCCAATGTTCTTTTTCCCTATCAATTTGCTCTTGGATATGTTTATCAATTGTTGTTTTGTTGTTTAATCTTTAAACAACTCATCCCAAAGTGTCAAATTATCGGTGTGACCAAGAGAAAGTTCATGTTTTTAAGTTTGGTACCAATATTTTGCCAATCATCAGTCCCTTCACCGTTTAATTGAAATTGGGTGCAACTTGAGTTAAATAACTTGCAACAGAAACAAAAGACCTTATTTCAATATTTTGAATAAACTAACCAATTTCTATCAAACTTCTCTCCATTTGGTGCTACTTGGGTATAAAATTTAGCTGAAAATTTTCTTTTTGTCTTCATATCAATAGGAAATTCTACGTCACTAACTCTAATTGGACCCTTCTTAACTAACAAATATCTTAGTTTTGTATCAATTTTACCCCATTGTCCAGGGTCATAAATATCTTGAACTAAAGAGTTGGATTGTTCATTGAGGTTCTCATCAATACTAGCAAGCAAATCTTCTGTTGAGTTATCATTTCTTTCATTTGTTTGATTTTCTTCAATGTTATCTTGAACATAAACACTAGGAGCAAAATTTACATTAGGATCAGTATCAATGTGTTCTATATTTTCATTATTATCCACTTCTATTGGTTGGTCAGGTTGTTCATTTACTACATTATCACTTGAACTAACCAATTCACTTTGTTTATAGTTTTTTATAAATTTAAAAATAGCTCCCCTTTGAGATTCAATCGCCTCATCTACTTTTCTCTTTTCTTGATGTTTTTTATTACCGGATTTATACTTTCGGTTCATGTCAAAACAGTAAAATAATATGCAAGCAGCAAGCAATAAGCAATAAGTCCTCACATAGTCACATAACATACCAAAAAATAAAATAAAATGGAAACAATCACCGTGAGACGAAGCTTAATTGATAGGCGAAGTCGCGTTTGAAGTATAGGGTAAAAAAGTAGACAATCCACGAGACCACGACAATCACTTTGGCTAAGCAAGTAAGCAACTAGTCCAATTATACCTGTTAAAACCACTATCCACTCCAAAAAAGAAAAGAATGAGTTTGAGTGGAATTAAATTAGAATTTAGAATATAACAATTTAACAATTAAAGTAAAAAAAGACACCAACCTTTTCTTTTCTTTTATCTTTCTTGAAAATGGAGAGAAGAAGAAGAATATAGAGAGTCAGAAAGAATGAGGGATTATAAAACCAAAGAAAGCAAAAAGAAGATGATAGAGGTAAGAGTGTATTGTTGGTTTTATAAAGAGATGAAGAAGAACGTTGATTAGTTATGGAAGCGTGCATTATTTTGCTTGAGAATTGAAGGCGTGGGAAATGGTGGAGAAGCTGAAGGCGAGAGAAACGAAGGGTCTGTTCTCTGTATACCGTTTTTTTTTTTTCCAATGTAAAAACGTTTTTTTTCTCTTACCGATAGTGGACTGGACTGGAATATATTGGGGGCCCCTTGAGCTGCGGGGCCCTAAGCTGTTGCTTATTTTGCTACATGGATGAGCCGGCCCTGGGCATATCGTTGGTTTTTTGTATGTAGTTAAGAATTAAGTTTGCTTGAGTGATCCATAAACCTATTTTAATTGTTATTTTTCTAGTTTTTGTTTCCAAGCTAGTATGTTTTTTTTTTTCTAAGTAAGCAAATATTGTATTGATGAGAGTAAATACAGAAGAGAGGAGAAGGTACATGTGTATCCTATAGTCCACTGTAACAGTAACACTATTAGGATTTTTAGTCAAATCTAAAGTAAACTTGTTGTGGAACCTCCCATGTGGTAATCCATGGTGGTTTTACATCAAAAACTAGTTGTTCATTTGTCTGTAAGTCTGCTGCATATTTGGCCACTTTATCTGCCGAGAAGTTGCATTCCCTCCATGTAGGCGTTATCTTGCAGTACTCTAGCTTCTCCTTACATTTATCCCATCTTTGCTTCATCCCCCATGGAAATTGTGAGCTCCCAAAAGCATGGACTGTAGCCGCCGAATCCGATTCAACCCATAACTTCTTCCAATTCCTTTGAACCGCATATTCTACACCTTCAAGTATAGCCAAGCATTCAGCTATATAATTTGTGGCAAAGTCTATATGTCTGCATACCACAGCAACAAAGTGACACCTACTATCCAACACAAGCTAGTATGTGGTTCCTTCAGGTTTCAGATGCTAAATCAAGTAAATTATGTTGACTAACATCGTTAGGGTGGCAACCCCGTACTGTTCCAAGTTTACAAAACCTGAGATGTTTTATTTGGTGGCAATTTATGAGTATATGCAAGTGTTAAGCTTCATAGCATTTTATCGATTGATTTGTCTATTACTTCTTCTGGGGACAAAATTTGTGCATCCTTTCTTGGATGTACATACAACAAAAGCTAACAAGAGGGGGGTGAAACTAGTTCTAAACCTTTTCATGTTAAAGTTTATTCTGCAGACGCAAGCTGGGGTTAGGCAGAAACAACCCAAATCTGTAGCTGTGTCTTCAAAAGAAGCATGCACTGTGCAGTGCCTTATTCGCAAGTATTGACTGATTGCTGCCTAGGCATTTGAGGCTGTAAAGCATTTTAAGACACAGAGAACATGCTTTGAGGAAAGGAAAGTGTGCAAACACATGCCTCCATCAATTACAGATTTATTTAGGGCGACAGTTTTGTACACGACCCTCTAACCCGACACGAAATTAGTAGGTTCTGATTGGGAAAAAAAGTTTTTAGATTATTTACCGACCCGTCAAATAAATGAATTGGGGGTAGATCACATATGTTAACCCGAGTATCCTGTTAAATTTATTTTGGTATACTTTTAAATTGTTATGACTAGACAATAGAGATAATGGTGAGTTTCAATATTGTCGGTGATATGTTAAGTTGGTTCTGTATCATAGAACTATAAAAGGGGGTTGAGGGCCAAGACTTTATTTATTTATTTTTTATATAGTTTTTTGGTTTTGCAGAAAAGTTGTGCAATTTTATTATGGTAAACGACGTTAAGTGAACAGAAAGAATGGTGTGTTACAGGATGACGCAAAAAAAAAATGGAGAGAAATAACAAAATGACGCGTTTTTTGTATGTGTCGAAATGAAGGAAAATAAAATGAATTGAGCTTAGAAAGTCAAAGTGACGTGTTCTGTTTAATGTCAAATATTAGTCTAATACTCTAATCCGGGCTGGCACAGAGAAAGTGGGAGAAGAAGAAATTCCAAATGAAAAAACAATGGTTATTTAGTCAGTTGCAAAGGACCATTGAGGTACGCAGTAGCCTTGCTTTATTCAATATATTTAGGTTTTCACTTTATAATGACATATTAGGACGGGCTAGAACTAACTGAATCGACATCTAAGCATCCAAGTTCGAATAGGATCGGTTAATTCTTCTTAGTAATCATTTTGTAATAAACTTTTTTTTGCTCACACATAATATCTTCAAATGGAACATTTTGATAGAACCAGTTTGCTTGATGAAATATTATCACTTCATGGGCGGATACAAATGTTGAATCTCAGTTGTAGGTTTTCGTTTCTTGTGTCAGATTTGGCTGGATCGCTATTCATAGGCATACACCACAAAGATGACGAAAAAGCAAAGTAGTTTAAAAGAGCATTAGGAATCAATTAATAAAATCATCGGTGAGAAACGATTTTCACAAAAGGAGCTTAAGAAATTTACATCAAACTTCAACGAAAAAGTAGGCTCAGGCGCGTTTGGAGACGTCTACAAAGGTCAATTTCCTGATGGTGGAGCACAAGTTGTTGTTAAGAGCATTTGCAATGCAGGTAAATATAATCTCCCTTTATCACCGCCAGTTCAACACTTATTCACCCCATTTTCATCAAAACGGTGAAAACCAAGGTGAAACTGTGCAATACAAGGGTGAATAAAATATCTCAGACGAGATGTTAGATTCCATCTGGAGATTTTTGATTGAGACGGAATGTAACATCCCGTCTGATGAGTCAATATGAACAGACGCGAACATGCTCCATTTTCACTTTTCTTTCCAGCCTCTATTGTGATTTTCTAGCCTCCATTAACAACTTTTTTTCACAAATTTCAATTCCTAATGACTTCTCCATTCCCCAATATATCCCCACCAACCTCACCACATGAAAAACATTCCCGATGGTTTGGAAATGTCAAAATATCCCAAAAAAAAAAAAAAGGATCGTTGTCAAGAATGCAAAATGTGGGCGAAGGAGGACAAAATTGAACTTGGATTCAATTTTCCACCGCGTTGTGAAATCGAGGAACACCTACCATTAGCGTCAACATCGGTCTGACACGTAGCAAATCGAGTGACGGAGTCTCAAGTACGTTTTAGATTATTTTTTATGTTAGTTTATATCAAGTTTGTTGTTGTGTAATTAGTGTAATTACCATCCCACTGCGTCTTTTACTATTCCATACATTAGAATTATGGATGGTGGCCCATAAATTGGAATTATTGAGAATACATTTGGATACAATGTGTTGTCACTTGGAGAGTGAACAAAAATCTGATAAAATGTGTTGTCAATTGGAGAGTGGACCAAAATCGAACTATCACATGTGACCTTACCTTTCATATTTCATTTTATTATTCTTTCTTTTAGATCAAACAAACAAACAGCCATCTTCTTCCCCACAACCAAGCTAAAAATAAAAAAAATGTCTAGAGAATAAAGAATTGCATTTAACCAAAGGTTATGGGGAGGATCTAGTAGTAATAGTTCGTCTTCTGATTTTATCGGGTCGTCTTCTGGTACTTCTGCTGAAGATGACTACATGGGATGAGCATAATGATATGATGAGGCGAAGAAGGAGGAGGAGGTTGCAGTTATTATCCACTGCTGGGGCATTAATGACTCAAGCAACCATTGAAATTGAAGATATGGATACAGACAAACGCGGTGGATCTGTGAAGGGCAGAGAGTACACGTTTAGAGATGGTGGTGATTTCAGTAAATAAAAGATAATGAGAGATTACTTCACAACACCTTGTAGGTGGCCTCCTCATACGTTTAGACAAAGGTACAGGATGACAAGAGAGCTTTTTATGTATATGTTGAAAACTGTTGCAGCATTCGACGATTACTTTAAAGACAAGGTGGATGGATTGGGTCGGCAAAGCAATTTCGGGTTCTGAAGGGACTAGCTGCAGTTGCACAATTAGCAACTGGTTGTTCTTTTGATTCAACGGATAAGTATTTACAAATTGGAGATGCCACAGCAAATGTATCTATGAAGCGTTGGTGCAAGGCAATAATCACGGCATTTGAGGAAGAGTACTTGAGACGACCAACTGAGGCAGACACTGCTAGGATATTAGCTAAAAATGCGGCAAGGGGTTTTCCAGGAATGCTTGGATCAATCGACTGTATGCACTGGGTGTGGAAGAATTGTCCAAGTGGATGGGCTGGAACACATGTAGGGTACAAGAAGGAACCAACTTTGGTACTTGAAGTCGTTGCAGACAAACACTGTTGGATCTGGCATTGCTTCTTCGGCTTATCAGGTTCGCATAATGACATTAACGTGCTTCATTGTTCTCATGTTTTTGAATCATTAGAGCAAGGTGAGACTCCTACTGTTGCATTTAATGTGAATGGTAATGACTACAATATGGGATATTATCTTGCTGATGATATTTACCCAAAATGGGGCACATTTGTTCAAGCCATTCGTTATCCAAGAAATAAGTATGAAAAGATCTTTACTCAACGTCAAGAAGCTGCAAGAAAGGATGTTGAAAGAACGTTTGGAGTTTTGCAGACACGATAACATATTGTTAAAGCTTCTGCGCATTGTCATAGTGTTGTTGTTCTTGGAGACATAATGAAGGCATGCATTATAATGCATAATATGATTGTTGAGAATGAATATGAAAGTGAAATTTGGAATTGGAAAGGTCAAAGGAAAGAAACAATACCTACGCTCTTTCAGGAAGATGATGGTTTTCATTTTGTCTATCAGATGATTAAAGCAAGAAATAAGATCAGAAATGAAGTTACACATACTAATCTTCAAAAGGACTTAGTTGAGCATGTTTTTAATTGGACTGACATTGAAGAAACAGCAGATCCGGTACCAATTTATGATCTAAATTGGTCGGATCCAGAGGAGGGAGAAGGAGGCGAAAATAAAAATGGAAATGAAAGTATATTTCCTATGTATTTCCTAACGTGAACTACGAAGTTCCAAAGTATTTCCTATGTATTTCCTAACGTGAACTATTAAGTTCCAACGTATTTCCTGTGTATTTCCTAATGTATTTCCTATGTAATTCCAATAAGTTCTTATGTGTTTAATGAGTTGTGTTTTAATGAACTATATTATAATGTATTTTAATTTTATTGGTAATTGTATTTCTATGAAAATAATTATATTGGAAAGAACATACATAGTACATTAATTAAAAAAAACAATGAGATAAAAATACATAGTTCATTAATTAAAAATACAATGAAATTAAAATACATAGTGTATTAATTAAAAAGACAGTGAAATTAAAATACATAGTGCATTAATTAAAATACATAGTGCTTTAATTAAAATAAAATACTAGATATTACATAAGCTTAGTTAGAGCTAGAACCACCTCTAGCCCTTGCCCATTCAGCACGTATTTCAGCTTGTTGTTGCTCGATTAAAAAAGTGGTATCTGGATGGAGGACACTTGTATCGGTCGCTAAAATCTTAGCTTCATATTGCATCTTTTGAAGCCGATTTTTTTCCAATTAAACTTTATTTTTTTCCATTTGAATCCAATTTTTTTCTTCTCTTGCCATCACAGTTCTTTGACCATATGCAAGTTCCCTTTCCCTAAGTTCTAAACATTTTTGTGTTTCATTTGCATCCTGTGAAAATGTATCCTCTAAACGTGTAAAGTAACCCTCCAACATACCAACTGATTTTTCTTGGTTCCTCTTGGGCTTGGCTTTCTTCGATCCAAGAGGACGCTCCATTTCTTGAGAATGCTTTATTTCTTGAGTACCCTCCAATTCAACTCTACCAACACTTGGTGAATTAGAAGTTGAATCTTCACCATCATTTTTGCGACCTTTTCCCTTTGTGGGGCGGCTTGACCTTGCCTCAAAAACGTTACTCCACTTTGGATTACCCTTAAGTATAACGTAACAATGATCAAGTGAAAAAGCCGTTTTTTATTGTAGTTGGTACGTCATCCTTGTCTCGGACAACTAAAAAATAAAATGGTGGTAATTAGACTAAAATAATCACTAAGACTAAGATAATTAAACTAAAATAATAATTAGACTAAGATAATAATTAGACTAAAACTAAAATGGAAATAATAAATACACTAAGATAATTAGACTAAGACGGAAATAATTAGACTAAGACTAAGATAATCAATAAATTCCAAATTGACAACGTTGTAATTACACGGCTTTGTATTGTTGTACCACTTGCATGTCGAGCCTCCACCGCATTCACAATTGCAACAAACTTGTTCATCATTTTTGAAATATATTTCCATCTACCGCTAATTGAATCGGAAGACCTATCCGACTCACGTGCTTGATTGAACTCGTTTGTTATACGATTCCAAAATCCTTTTGCATTTTGGAAAGCATCAACAATTGAGTCTTCACTAATTTTTATCCAAGCAAGACATAGAGCTTGATCTTCGGACATGCTAAAATGAGTTTTTGCTTTTGCTTGAGTGCTACCACTTGCTTGAGATGCTTGAGTTGATGCCATTTGATATTTTGTTTTTTTGAAGAACTGATTTTAAAGAAGAAGAAATGTGATATATGATTGTTGGAAGTGTGAGTTGAAATGAAACAAATGTTGTATATATACTAAAGTTTTTTATTTTGATGGTTTTTTACCGTTCTGACTTTCTGACCGTTGGTGAACTAGCCGTTAGGACTCCAGACGGGATGTTTGATTCCGTCTGGAAAAAAAGAAATATAGCGAGACAGGATGTTGGATTCCGTCTGGTGAGTTTTGTAATCCATACGGAATCCAACATCCCGTCCGAAGTTAACAAGTCAGCCACTATCTCAGTGATGAGTTTCACCTTGGAATCAACTTGGCAAAATATTCACTAAATAATCACCTCTGCATTGCAGAGCAGTTTTTCCCTAAAACTGGTGACTATCACAAACCCCTTGAAATCCCCTGCATTGCAAATGCTCTAAGGTACTGAAAAATAACATTCCAGAAAGTAGCACAACAACAATTTATGGCTGAAGTGAGCACAATGGGCGTAACCTGCCATCAAAACTTAATCAAATTATATGGGTTTTGCTTTGAGGCTGACATGAAAGTAATTGTCTATGAATTCATGGAGAATGGATCATTGGATAAAATTTTGTACAATAACCACCTTAATGTAGACTTGGTGAAGTTATATGATATTGCAATTGGAATAGCGAAGGGGCTCTCTTACTTGCACGAGAGTTGCAGGCAGATAATAATTCACCATGACATAAAGGCTGCTAATGTGCTCCTTGATTCAAAATTTTCTCCTAAGGTTACAGATTTCGGTTTGGCTAGGCTTTGTAATATAAGTCAGGTCACACAGAGCAGATTTAGAGGAACCGTGGGTTTTGCTGCCCCAGAGGTGTGTATGGGATCGAAAGCGATAACTTCTAAATGTGATGTTTATTGCTTTGGTATGATGTTGTCTGAAATCTTGAGGAAGAAGAAGAATCATGATGGCGACGACTGGTTTCCAGGAAAATTTTGGAAATATTTTGACAACAGTAGACTGGACGAAATTCTTATCGAATGTGGAATTAATGAGAATCATAAAAACAAAGCAAAGAGGCTATCTATGGTTGCGTTAATGTGGCCCAGGTTAATCCTCAAGACAGACCACCAATGAGCCATGTTGTGAAGATGCTCGAGGGTGAAATAGAACCTCAGCCTCCAAGCACAAATCCATTTCCGTACTATGACCCTTATTTCGGTGAAAGCAGAGTGAGTGGTGGTTCTGCAAGAATTATCCGTCCTCCAGCCAGCTCTGATAAAAGGTACCATTACCAATTACATTTTTATATAAGAAATTAAGCTTTGGATGCTCATGTTGGTTACGGCTGCACTGAGCATTTGAGCACCAAATTTTTTTGGAAAATTGAAGTTCAAACACCTTCTATTGTATGTGTTTTTAGAACATTCTAAATGTAGTATATCTTCCTGTGAAAGCAGCAAGTGCAGCGGTTCCTCAGAAACTAGCAGTCTATCCCAAAAAGTGTCAAGCTCAGCTGCCTCTGATAAAAGGTATGATCACTAGTATTACTACAATTGTTAGATTTTAAGTGAGAGATATTTTAACTGAAGAAAATTCGGATACAATAATAAGTTCCTCCGTACAACTATTATAAAATATCTTAGACAAAACGTAAAAAATTATCAATAGCTTGTTAAAATTATGCTCATATAGTGGTCAGTAAAAGGTTGGAATGATTTTCTGGGGTCCAAATTATTTCAATTTTTCAACAATTCCATCAGGAGACATATGATGACTGATTAGGAAAACAAGTCTAATGTCTTTTACAAACTCATCATAGTTATACGCGTTAGGAGTGGAATAGTAGTACTTTGAATACTAATAGCGCACGCATGTTTTTGACCTGTTAAGTTGGAGATTTTTCAAAATGCAGATCATTCCTTTTGCCAATTGTCAGAATTACTATTACTCTCGGCCACTTTTTCCCCGCCAAAAAGAAGAAAAAAAAAAAGGTGGTCAACTTGCTATACTGCTATAAAACTCCATACACATTGAAGCCGTTCGTCAACTTAACCCCTCTCTCTAGGTCTTTTTTCTTGACTTAGTTTCTCCACCATGGCGCAGCCAAGCTATGCAACTAGCTAATCTAATCGCTGTTATTGGACCTCAATACTGCGCATCTGTTCCCGTAACTTTTACTGTCGTCAGAAAAGTTAGGAGCATCAACGATGGTAACCTTACTGCTGTTGACATTAAGGGAAATATAATCTTCGGAGTCAGACTATCTCGTTCTTTCTTCTTTCCAGGCGAAAATGTTCTTCTTGATGCTAATGGATATCCTCTCGTTACTTCGCGAGCAACGGTTTGGTCCTTAATCACCACTTTTAGTTAGTTATGTTTCTCCATATTGTCATTTATTAAGCTGACACTCGTGCTTGTGGGCAAATATATGAGATCAGTATTACTCTTATATACTATTTGGTTTCTCTTTCAGGGTGATAGTGTTAGGACCTGGGCACACCCGCCAGGCCTGGGCTTCGCTCCCCCTGGGATAACTAGTACCGATATTATCCCTCACTTAACCACCCATTGGGCTTGGGCCACATCTTGGCCATGGGTGTGGGGTTTTATCCTAAAAGGTTTCGGTATTAGTTAGTGATATTTCCACTTTATCAACCCATGGTGAACTCCTTTCTTGTTCAATGTGGGACTATTCCTCTTTTTCGGTCCACACACTCTAACAATCTCCACCTTGGACCGAACTCCAAGGGACTCCATTCGTTCATCGTCAAGCACAATCTAATGCCAGACCAGAGCTTTGGTGTGTTTGGGCCTCTAAGGGAGGTGGTTTTTTTTTTCAACCTCAGAGCCTACTCCACCTCGAACATCATTCCATGTTGTTAGATTCACCTCGAGTTTCACCATCTCAAATCTCCACAACATCCAAGAGGCACCAATCTTTGGTGTAATGGGCACGCTTTGTTAAGCAACTTCACCTGAATTGCGGCCTTCGCTGGTGCTCCAGCTTGAATGATTTCGTCTCTTGATTCTCTGCATGATTAATGCCTTTGTCCTTGCCGAACCATCGGCTCTGATACTAGTTCTTAGGACCTGGGTACACCCGCCAGGCCTGGGCCTCTGCGCCCATGGGATAACTAGTACCGATATTGTCCCCCACTTAACCACCCATTGGGCGTGGGCCACATCTTGGCCATGGGTGTGGGGTTTTATCCTAAAAGGTCTCGGTACTAGTTAGTGATCTTCTCACTTTATCAACCCATGATGAACTCCTTTCTTGTTCAATGTGGGACTATTCATCTTTTTCGGTCCACACACTAACAGATAGTTTCTGATGACAAAGACTATCTATTTAGTATTAAGCAGTCTTCCATGTTTAACTTTCTTAATCAACATGAAGTGTTTCTTGCATTAAACAACCAAGAGGAAGTATGTGATTTCAAGATCAGAGGAAGTTGGGTAATGACATCATGTATTGTCTATCTTAGAGACTCTCCTAACATCATTGCTCAAGTAGATTTATAGACCATCCTATAGTATTTGTTTTTGTGCTTAGTAAAAGCATTGTGTACTTGGTTTCTATAGCCTTAAACTGATCTCACAAAGGGTTAACTTATTTTGTTGATGGCAGATGCACAAAAATCATAGTGTTGATGGCGTAGTGCTAGGGAAGGACACATACATGATCACTGTGTATCCATACGTTGACCATGCTTTCTATAGTGATCAAAAGAAACTGATTATGATTGACAAGAAGGAATTACTGAAAGTAAAGGTCATGGTTTGAATTGAACTGAAAATGAAGTTTTCTATTGAAGAACAATGTCGATTATAATATTTCTCTCTCTCTCTCTCTCTCTCTCTCTCTCTCTCTCTCTCTCTCTCTCTTTTCTCTGTTTACAGATTTTCTATAATGATTTTGGAATGAATCATTTTCTTCCTTTTCCAATCTTTATATAGTGGTGTAAGTACAACTTTGTCCAATCAGCTTGTGCCACGTGTCTCTTCTCTTTCTCTTCCTCCTTTTCCCACTTAAACGTGCAACATACAAACTACAATTGCAAAATATCGATCTTTACATCGATATTTCTTATTAGTCACGATATATGGGCTGGAATATCGGATTGACAATATTTGCCCACGACACTTTCATTTTGGCTGTGCTTGCATATCTCCATCAAATTGATATTAGAGTGAGATCATAGAGCATACTAGAAGAAGTTTGTTGACAAATCTTATGATGGTATGTGCACATAAAAGATGGAAGGTGTACAGGGGTGACAAATCTTAAGTCAAAGTCCATCTATTTAGGCTTAAGCAGTCTTCCATGATTCAGCTGGTTTTGTTGTTGTTGTTAGTCTATTATGTTATTATTATTGCAAAGATGTATGAATGTTGGAAGTGTTTAAATAACATCTTTCTAAGTTTATTTTGGCATACTGATGGCTTTTGAATTGTTGATAAATCATTTTGAGTCTCAATGTTGTTGTTGAGACGAGAAAAATTATTAGTGTCTAACGACATGTTAAATTTGATAGAGGGCCAAGACTAGGCGACTAGTGATACTGATACGCTTATAAAGTCTTTGAAAATGTGAGATGTCTCCCTTAGTTTGAAGAAGAAAGGAGACATTGTGTGGGACATGCTTTAATTAGAAGCTAACTCTCCATGATTTATCAAAAACCAATTTTTTCATCAGAGCGAAACAACATGAGAAATGAATCCTCTTTTATTCAGTGTAGAGGTTTGGTACTTTGGGATCTACCACCTGAGGTTAGGATTGATATGAAGTGGGTCCACTCTTTCTTTGGATAAGAGTTGCCTACGTATCAAGTTTCTCGAGATAAACTTGAATCAAGTCTTACATAGTTCATCTCTCTCTACTTATAGATGTTTGAGCTGACCTTCCATATTTGTTCCAGGCCGTTGTCAAGTGTAGATCCATATTTTGTGCTATCTTGATGATTCGTCATTACTCCTGATGTTACAAAGTAAATGTTTCATTGGTTGGTGCGTTGACTGAGCTCCAGGATTGCTTAGATCATTTGCTTCCATATATGCACATGAATCGGTATTTAAGACGACACGGTTTTGGTCGCCGGACGCGTATAATGGCTTGGTACGAGCTGGTGAAGTACGATCTAGTGTGTAGACACGTGTGTTATAGTGTAAAATGGAGGGTACTTACACATCCCCTTTATTTTATTTATTCTTTGGACAACTATGATGTGAAAAGAAAAGATAAAATAAAGCGTTCAACACGTGTCGCGCAGCTGGTTTTGTTTGGTTTGGAAAATGTGTGGGAATTGTTGGATCTGACCCATGGGCCCAAAATCGCAATGATTTGTAGGCGAAGTTATGATTGTGTTGTGTGTGAAATCCAAACATTTTGTCTTTTTCGAGGTTTTGAGCAGCTGAAGGGTTTAGGATTTGGTGGTCTTTCATTTCTTCACTTTATCATCTCAATAGAAGAAAAAAAAAAGCAAAGAAAAAGAAAGCAAAAACTTTTCGACTTTTCGTCTTCAGGCCGGTGCGTCACTTTTCATCTCAAAAATTTTTATTTTTGTTTTGTAATGTCGATTACTAGTGGGAAAGTTGAGTTGGATCAGTGGAGAGAGAGAACTTTGGGTGATGATGATGGTGGTGTTAGGTCACGTAGTGGAGGTGAGGCGTCCTCGTTTTCTTCATTAGAGACGATGACCGAAGAGGTGGTGACTAGGTCGGTGTTTGATAACTTTGGAGACTTGAGAAAGGAGTTTGGGATTGATAGCCCCGACCTGATAATATATGACCTGAGTGGTGAGAAGAATGTGTTTGGCTCAGATTATGTGCCTTAAGATGGTGGGGTTGTAATTACGTATGGCCAACTAAAGGCGGGGTTGAGATTACCGTTCTCACGTCTGACTTTGGACGTTCTGAACTTCTGTGGTAGGGCACCCTTGCAATTTGTGGGTAATAGTTGGAGGGTGTTTCCCGTTCTGGATTTGTTGAGACTCAGAGGTTATAATATCTGTTTGTCTGACGTGCTGGAATATTTCACTGTGAAAATATCCTCTGCTTTGAACTTTGGTTATTTTCAAGTGATGAAGGGTAAATCACCGGTGATTGTTGGTGTGAGTAAAGAGGAGTGGTGGCATAGGCCTCTGTTGATTGTGGGGAATTATTGTCCTCCTGGATGTGAGGTGGAGAATCATAATGTGAGGACTGATGGTAGGTCGTTTAATTTGATGTGGGTCATTTTTATGTTATAGGTTGTAGGTAATTTGTTTTGGTTATAAGTTGATATGATGATGTTATGATATTTGTTTGTTTTGCAGAGGTCATAATTCGGGATAGTACGTCTACGGGGGCGATTGAAGAGTTTGTGAGGCTGACTTGGGAAGACAAAACATCCTTGTTTGGGGAGGTTGCGCACTACTTTAAGAGAAACGAGGTGGTGCGAAGATTAACAAGAAGAAAGCTGAGCAGAAGAAGAGGGCTCGTAAGCTTGTTCTTGATATCTTTGATTCTAGCTCGGATCCTGAGATGGAGAAGGAGAGCCAAAGGAGGTAACCTATTTCTGGAGTGAGAACGGCTGGAGGAGCTACTGATAGCCGTTCTGCTTCTAGACGTTTTGAGGGGTGATGGTGACCGAGCTGGTCGAGGTGTAGATGGAAGTGTTGGTGGAAGTGGTGATGCTCTGCTCCGCTTTTCGAGGCCCGGTGAAGAGGCGTTTATGAGAAATTTTTTGATGGTGAAGTTTTACCGGCTTCAGGGGTGAAGAGGACCCGAACCGAATTCCGAATTGAACAACCCGGTGTGGGGTTAGAAGGTCAAAACATTTCTTCAGGGGGCTCTTTCTTTGAAGAAGATGAATCTTAAGGAGTTGGCTATTGATGTGGGGGTGGCTGATGCTCGGGGCAAAGAAGAAGGCTAATGATATCGAGCCAGCTGCCCAAAAGTGCAAGGGGTCGGGGATCTAACCATCCCAAGTGACAAGGGAAAATTGCCGAAAATGTCACGAAGTCCCCGATAGGTCTGGTCACCTACTACGACCCAATCGCTGGATTGACAAAGTCGGTGAAGAATAGGAGATTTAAGTAAAAGATCCTGCAACTTCAAGTCTTCACTAGTTGTTGGACGACTGCTGCAGAGTATTTCCTTGGATGAAGATAGGCACCAGCTGGAGACTATGAAGGACTTGGAGGCGAACCTTAAAGATATGGTTCACTCCATCTGCTTTGTAAGTGTCCCTCCGATCTGAGCTTTTGTTTTGTACTTTGATTTATTGCTTTGTGACTTATTTTGTTGGTTGTCATTAGGTCCTAGCCATGTATAGGAAGTTGAAGGAGATGACAACTATCTCCGACCTATACAAATGAAGGAGCCGGATCTTTAAAAATGCCAATATACTTCCTTAAAAGGCCTATGACAAGTTTACCTTTGGAAGCTGGCCGGTGCAAGAGGTGGAAGCTTTTGGCTGGCTCGAAGTAAATTTTTGAAGGCTCAAGTCCATTTTTGGCGGGAAGGTGGCCTTCCTGCAACCATCACTTGATGCTTCAAAGGTGGAGGTTCAAAGACTAGATTTTTAGGGTTCCGCCGAGTGCAAAAATTATTTGCGGTCGCCATGGGCTGTTTTAATTTTTTTTATAAAAACCTTTTAGTCTGCTCGGAATGAATACGAGTTGGTCGACTTGGTAGAGAGTGGTGATGTTTACGTTATGGTGGATGATTTTATGGAGCTAGAACATAAGTATAAAACCCTCAAGAGGTCGGTTGAAAATGTGGTTGCAATAGTAGCTATGGAATGTGCTATTGTAGATGCTAATAGACGACCTGATCTACCATCCGACACCGGTAATCCACAAACTGATGCTCCTGGCTGCTTTCGTGCCCCATTAAAGGTTTGGTAAAACAAAACTTTGCCATAGACATGTTGAATGCTAGTGGTGATCCAGCTGGTGGCCCTATTGGTGAAGAAGGTTGTCCACTGGACCTTTTGAATATGGATAATCTTCCCTGTGTTCAGTGATTTGTGCTCTTCTTGTAATTTTGAGCGGTGTTGGATAAATTTTTGAACTATGTCTCCTTTTGACACTAATACTCCTATTTTTTGACGGGGATACTAAGGTCATTTTCCCAGGATAACCTAGGAGTCTCTTGTATCTGACCAAATTTGCATTAAGTAAAAAATTATTTAAAGTACTTACTTGTCTGTTATTGAGATTGTGTTTGAATTTTGTGGTGATTGATTCTCCTGCTTTGTGCTTTGTTATTTGACGACCTGTGCTACATAGTACTAGATTCGATGACCTATTGAACTATGTTAGATCGTCTGATGCTTGTAGGTCGTAGCTATTTAGTTCACGACCTGATAGATGCGCGTAGTTGTTACCTAGGTTTTCTTGTGTCCTTATGTGTGTGTATTGCTTGAGTCATTCCTTTTTGGGGGAACTCCTTATTGATTCTTGACTGATAATTGGCCTTTGAATGGAAATTATAGTTGAGCCACACTTAACCCTTTCAAAAGGCCTAAAGTTGACTTGGGGTCCTTTTGGGGGTCCCTGGGGTTGTATTTGACTGATAATTGGCCTTTAAGTGGCAAATACAGTTGAATCATACTTAACCCTGGCGTTGGTGCTAAGTTGATTGTGGTCCTTTTGGGGGACCGTGGATTGAATTTGATTGATAATTAACCACTGCGTGGTAATTATAGTTGGGTCGTGCTTAACCATGGTGTTGGTGTACGACCTGATGCTTTGATGTCTCAGGTCGGGTTGTTGGTGCAAGATGCATGGTACTCATGTAATGCAAAGATGACATTTATACGCGAAATGTTGATGGATTTTTATTCATACTGCTTGATACATCTGGAGACAAATTATTGGTAAAAATGTTTGAGTAGAGTTGTATTCCAAGGTCGGGGAAGCACATCACCGATCTGAGTTTTGATCCAGTAAACTCCATTTCCAACGACTTTGTGAATTATGTATGGGCCTGCCCAAGTTGGGTCAAGTTTGGCTGGTGCTAAAGTCTTTTTGAGGACTAGGTCGCCAGCTTGAAAAGATCTTGGGACGACCTTCTTGTTGTATGATCGTTAGATTGTTTGGTGGTATCGAGCTAAAGATATTGCAACTATTTCCCTTCGCTTTTCTAGGAGGTCAACTTCTTTGGCTAAGATGTTGTCACTTTCTCCTAATTCGACGATTTCAGAACGTGTGGTTGTGATTATAAGTTCTGATGGTATGACTGCCTCTGTTCCGAAGCAAAGTGTGAATGGAGATTCATTGGTGTTGGCTTTGGCTATTGTTCTGTATGCCCATAAAATGTTCTCGAGCTGTTTTGGCCATTAGCTTTTCTTGCTTTCCAACTTCTTTTGGAGATTTTCTTTGATAGCTTTGTTTGTGGCCTCTGCTTGGCCATTGCTTTGTGCATATCTAGGTGTAGAAAATGCTTGAGTGATGCGCCATTTTTGTAAAAATACCTTGACTTGTATGCTAGCAAATTGGGTTCCATTGTCCATGACGAGGGTGTGGGGTAGACCAAATCTTGTGATGATATTAGTCCATATGAAGTTGATGACGTGAGCTTCCTTGACTTGAACAAGTGGGATTGCCTCAACTCATTTGGTGAAGTAATTTGTGGCTGTCATGACGTATTTGAGTCTTGTTTTCTTTTGTGGGATAAATGGTCCCATGATGTCTAGCCCCCACATGTGAAAAGGCCACAAGCTGGCTATGTTGATCAATTCCCGTGCTGGACTTAGGTGGTTATGGCCAAATGTTTGGCATTAGTGGCATTTGAGAACATACTTCTTTGCCTCGATGTGCATGCCTAGCCAATAATAACCTTGGGCGATTGCTTTATGAGCTAAAGATCTTG
This sequence comes from Coptis chinensis, assembly GCF_015680905.1. Lineage (NCBI taxonomy): Eukaryota > Viridiplantae > Streptophyta > Magnoliopsida > Ranunculales > Ranunculaceae > Coptis > Coptis chinensis. The sequence goes on from NC_141462.1 coordinate 93,171,405, forward strand.
CTCCTGCATGATTCCCACATTCGCCCTTGTGAATTTTATCAAAGATGAGTTGGCCTTCACGTGTAGTTATGCACCTTAGGTGGGGTCCTCCTGCAGAATTTTGGAATAATCGTCTGTTGATCACGGTGTATCTGGGAGATCGAAATTTTATAGCACGAGCATTTCCTGCCTCGGCTGGGCGTTCACCATGCACGATAAATTTTTAGAATGGGCCTATCCAAGATTGAGTGATCTCTTCTTCGGATGAAGGCTGGAAGTCTGTGAGGCTGTTGACACTTTCTTGCTGGTAGGCAGGCCTCTTAAGGATGTCAATGTAGACTATGCTGGGACATGCCTCTTAAGTTTTTGAGGCTAAGAAAGTCAGGCTGTCTGCATGTCAGTTATCCTCTCGGGGAATGTGTTCCAGGGATAATGTTGTGAATGAGCTGATGATATTATTGACGACCTGGGTATACTTTGCTAAGTTTGCTCCATTTGTCACATATTCTTTGGTGATCTGTTTGACGATTAGCTGTGAGTCACTGTAAGCCTTTAGCTTTCCGACTTGTAGTTGTTGTGCCATGTGGATGCCTGTGATTAATGTTTCATATTCCGCTTCGTTGTTGGATGTTGCGAAATCGATCTTGATTGACTTTTGTAGCTGTGTTCCCTCTGGTGAAGTTAACACAGCCCCCAGTCCACTACCACTGTTGTTGCACACTCCATCTACATAGAGGTGCCATGTGTCTGGGGTGGTTGGTTGATGGAGTGAAGTGATGGGCTCAGGTTCCCAGTTGACATCTTCGATGGGGAAGTCGGCAACGACCTGGCCTTTACGAGACGTTTTGGGAATGAACTCGATGTGATGCTCTCCGAGTTCTTCAGCCTATTTTGCCATGCGGGATGTTTTGTTGTTAGAACTCAAGACCTGCTTGATGGGTACATCTGTTATGACCTTGATGTTGTGAGCCTGAAAGTAAGGTCGGAACTTCCGAGCAGTGAGTATAACAAAGACAACATTGTTTTCTCTATTGCAGAGTAATGTTTTTCTGCATCTGTCAATGTCTTGCTGGTAAAGTAGACTGATTTTTTGATTTCTCGCTTTCGCCAAAGAGGACTGAGCTGATGGCTAAGTCGGTAGTTGCAAGGTGAAGCCCAAGTGTTTCTCCTTCATTTGGTTTGGATAGGACGGGCGGAGTTGATAGGTAAGCCTTCAGGTTGTTAAAGGCTTTATGGCATTCGTCTGTCCATGTGAATGTTGCGCCTTTCTTGAGTATTTGCAGGAACGGTTTGCATTTGTCAAATGCATGGGAGATAAACCTATTGAGGGCTGAAACCATGCCAGATAGCTTGTAGATTTGTTTCTTAGTAGTTGGCTCTGACATTTCTAAGATAGCTCGTATTTGTTCTGGGTTTGCTTCAATGTGTTTTTGTGAAACGAGATATCCTAAAAATTTCCCTGAGGCTACTCCAAATACGCATTTTGCTGGGTTGAGTTTCATCTTGTTTTGGGGCAATCTTTCAAAGGCTTCCTGGAGGTGAGAAATGTGATCGCCAGTTTTTTCGCTTTTGACTACCATGTCGTCTATGTAGACTTCCATAGTGTCGCCCAGCAAATCTTTGAACATTTTTGTGACCAATCTCTGGTAGGTCGCACCGGTGTTCTTCAAGCCGAATGGTAGGACATTTAGCAGAACGTTCCTTGTTCGATTATGAAGGACGTCTTTTCCTGGTCTTTTTCTGCAAGTGGTATCTAATTGACCCACTGTATGCATCCATAAATGATAGAAGTTCATGTCCGCAAGTTTGATATACCAGAATGTCAATCCTTGGTAGGGGAAAGCTCTCCTTTGGGCAATGCTTGTTGACATTGGTGAAGTCTATGCAGAGTTGTATCTGACCATTTTTCTTAGGAACGGCTACGATGTTAGCTAGCCAGGTCAGGTACTCGACTTCTCTGATGAATCCAACATTTTTGAGCTTTTCTATCTCTTCATTGATGGCTTTTTGAAATTTGAGTGCAAGCTTCCTAGGACGTTGTTTGATAGGCTTTACAATTGGATCTACATTTAATTTGTGGCAAGCGACCTGAGGGTCGATTCTTGGCATATCAATATACGACCAAGCAAAAACATCTTTATTGGGAGATAGAAATTTGACAAGTTGCTCTTTGAGCTTGAGGTCTAAATCAGCCCCTACATAAACAATTTTGGGTCATTATTTGTGCCCAAATTGACTTTTTCTCCAGGTTCGATTTGTGCATGTTTCTCCTTGAGCTTGTTTGTTGCTGGTGCTTGTGAGCTGGATGCTTGACGTTCTTGCGGCTTTAAGACGTTTTTGTCTTGGACAACCTGAGTTTTGGCCGTGGTTGTTCCGCTGACTTGATTGCATCTATGAGCTTCTAGTTGGTTGCTCCTAAGCTCCATGATGTCTCGGGGTCTGGGGAACCACAGGACTTGGTGTAAGGTGGATGGAACTGCTTGGATCTTATGAATCCACCTATATCCTAAGATGGCAGTATAGGACGACTTGACATCAATCACGCTGAAACGTGTTAGGTCTTGACCATGTCCTCTTTTTCTCCAATGGAGACTGGTAAGATGACATCTCCAATGGCATCTGTGCGGTCTCCATTGAACCCATAGAGTGGTGCATTTAATTCTATCATCACCGAGTCTGGCAAGTGCATGTTCTTGTATGTTTGATAGAAGAGAATGTCACAGGAGGTGCCTGGATCGATGAGGAGCCTTTTGACTGTCCACCTGTTGATTTTGACATGCACTACCAGGGCATCGTTGTGGAACATACCTTGTCTAGATCTTTCTCGGTGAATGAAATTGTGGTTGTTGTTTGAGAGCTAGTAGGAGTGATCACCTCACCTACCTGCCTGCGCTTTTCATGACCTGAGGTCTCGTTGTTGGAGGTGTCTGTAATCATGTTGATTACATTTTTCTCGTCGTGGTCGGAGGAGTGTTGTCTCCTATTGTGCCTCGACCGACCTGGAGATTTAGATCGTCGTCGTTCTATACGCTCTTTCGGCGCGAGTCGTTCGTTTCGGCTCCCCGCCGCGCTTCGATTACGATTGGCATTCAGCTTATGCCTGAGGTGGCTTTCTAGTAGGAACTCTTTCAGTTTTCCCTCTTCGACTAAGTCTTGGAGGTAGTGCTTGAGGCTCCAACACTCATCCGTGTCATGGTGGTGGAGTTTGTGGAAATGGAAATATGGACGTCCTTGGATTGCTATGACTTTGTTGATGTTGGGCTTGAAGTATGGTGCTGTATATATCTTATTCAGGATATGGCTTAGCATCTTGGAAAAGTTGGAGAATTCTATTTTTGTGTATGAGGGCTTGTGGGAGCTAGAGCCCTTGTTGTTGTTATTGTTGTTGTTGTTGTTATTGCCTGAGTAGTGATTGTTTTATTTAGGTCCTCGCTTGTTGCTTACTGCGAGGACTTCTTTGCCCTTGTGCAGGGCCATCCATTCTTCGTACTTGATGTACTTGTCGATTCTGTGGTACAGGTCGTCTAAGCGTTCTGGATTGTTGCACATTAGAGACCCTGTTAGATCGGAGTCATCTAGGAGGGCGTTGGTGAATGCAGAAGTTGCAAAGCTGTCCTTGAGGCATGGCTCCATTGATAGGAGTTCCTTCTTGAAACGTCCTAGGAAAGCGTGAATTGTCTCGCCGTGTGCTTGCTTAAGTTGAAACAAGGAGTCTAGGTCGGCTTGTTTTTTTCTGTTGTGGACGAACTCTGTTGCGAACGTCTCAGCCAGCTTGTCAAAGTTGTTGATTGAATCAGGGGTGAGCGTGTAGAACCAGTCTAGTGCTCCGTCCTTCAAGTTGGCTGGAAAGAGTTTGCACTTCAGGTAGTCGTAATCTGGAGCACTGTAGAGTGCGAGGATCTGGCTGAAACGAGCTACGTGCTGGCCTGGACACGAGCTATTGTCGTACAGCGGGAACTTTGGTTGGATGAATTCTGAGGGAGGCTGCTTGTCCCTGATTTCAGTGGTGAATGGTGATGCCTTGTATGACTAGAGCATATTTTGAGCAATATGGACTGCGCTAGCTTTGTCGTTCGACTTCTCCAATCTCTGGGAGAAGTCTTCTAGTCATTAATTGGTGGTAGTGGTGAGGATTGTGACTACGTTGTTCTCCACTGTGTCTGGAGTGTCGTTGTTAATGTTGGAGGTAGCTTGGTCGTGCATAGTTTGGTTATCTTGTTGAAGGGTTATGAAGGAATTTTGGAGCGTCCTCATTTGATCTGCTAAAGCTTGTAGTTGTGCTTCCATGGTGGTTTTTCTGTCCAGCTTCGTGGGCTTAAGAAAATAGTTTGTGTGTGTTTTCTTAAGGGAACGAACCGGCAGACGACACCAATGTAAAGGTTTGGTACTTTGGGATCTACAGCCTGAGGTTAGGATTGATAGGAAGTGGCTGCACTCTTTCTTGGGATAAGTGTTGCCCACGTATCAAGTTTCTCGGGGTAAACTTGAATCAAGCCTTACGTAGTTCATCTCTCTCTACTTTTAGATGTTTGAGCTGACCTTCCATATTTGCTCTAGGTCGTTGTCAAGTGTAGATCCATATTTTGTGCTATCTTGATGATTCGTCATTACTCCTGATGTTACAAAGTAAATATCTCCTTGATTGGTGCGTTGACTGAGCTCCAGGATTGCACTAGATCATTTGCTGTAACTAGTATTTGGGACGACCTGGGTTTGGGTCATCGATACGTTCTAATGGCTTGGTACGAGCTGGTGAAGTACAACTTGGTGTGTGGACACGTGTGTTGTAGTGCAAAACGGAGGGTACTTACATTCAGCACTTGGTCTAGGCACATATGGTGCACAAATGTTCAAGCCCAATCTACAAAGAGGTTTAATTTGGCATACCGCATCAATCGCACCACTTAATACTGCCTAAGGCTAAGTCCAATGGTGCGTCATCGCACTAAATATGAGGAAAATTGAGATCTAATGGTGCGTCAATACACTATGCCGCTAACGCTATCACTATTATTTTATCTATATCTATACTGCCAATTTTAGCGAGATAGTGTATGCTCTGAACGCCACTATGAATGGCGGGTAGAAGATAAAGCATTTCACACACGCCACTATCAGAAGCGGCTAGAAAATGTGTTGACCAAATTTGATTTTAAATAATTAAGTTTGTCCAATTACCTTTTTATCCATAATATTTTATATTTTTAACATATTTTTAGTGATAAGGAGAGAGAATTGGAAGAAGGGCAAAATATATGACAAATTATCATACAAACTTCTCGATGCTCTACTGCGGCTGAAAACAGTTTCCCCCTCTTTCTCTACAACTTCAATTTTAAATTTCTTCTTTAATATTCTTCTTTAGTTAATTGCTGCCTCTCTCTTGTATCTCTGAACTTTCCTCCCCCCTTCTGAGATTCTCACTTTTTTGGTTTGTTGAGTTTGTTAGTTTCCTGGTAGTGTTAGTGGTTTCTTTTTGCCTTTCTTATCCGGTCCCTTTATGGCGGTGGTTACATGGAACTCGGGGTAGGGGTTTCACCTAGTGGGTTGGAGCCAGGAGAAGCATCAAAGTCCAAAATTGAAAAATTGCAAGAGAAAATGCATAACCTTTTCTGCTCTAAGAAAAAAAGAGTGGTAGATATCGGCTGCAAAAATGAAGAATCAAGTTCTGAGGGGCAGACATCCTTGATGGGTAAGTTGTTTGGGGGAAAAGCGATACCCATACAAACTCTGGCAAAGGAGTTGCACCGATGCTGGCAAACGCGAGATAATACAAAGGTAGAAGCTATATCAAAAGGGTTATATAAACTGAGTTTTGAGAACTTGGAGGAATATGATCATGTCAGAAAAAATGGTCCTTGGATGGTACAGGGGTTTATAATCTCTGTTAACAAATGGAAATTCTTTGATCTAGTGTGTGAAGAATGGAAATTTGATATGGTAGATTTTTGGGTCCAGATCTATAGACTCCCTAGTAACTGGATAAATGAAGAGAACGTTAAAAAGGTGGGACTCAGTTTGGGCAAAGTCAAGAATGTAGACCTACTATGCTCGTCGGAGTTCAAAAAACCGGTGGCAAGGGTCAGAGTGAAGATGGATATCAAGGAAAAGCTCCTGAAAGGATTAGACCTCATAACGGAATTGGGTGAAATTTTCCCAGTAACTTTTAAGTATGAGCAGCTGGATATATTATGTTATTTCTGTGGTTGCATTGGGCATGATATCCATTTCTGTAATCAACGCGAAAAATATAGTATGGATATGAGGAAGTTTGGTGGATCTCCAAGAGATGTCAAGAACAATTTCTCTTTCATGCTGAGAGCAAATGTGTTCTACAATGGGGTGGCCAGCTCTTGTCCAGTGGCAGTGACGTTCTCTGGTACACCACAAAAACCGAGATATGACTAGATTCCAATGAGAAACAGAGGCTCTCCGGTGAAAAGGAGGTGGAATGGGGCTGGGCTTTTGGCAACACCACCAAGAACACTACACGTGGCAACTAGGCATGGGAATAGGGAGATGGCTTCTGAGGAAAGAGAATTAGGTAGGACGAAGGACAAACGGCTAATTCTGCAAGGATAGAGTCAGAGTCAGTGACCGTTACTGTAGATGGACTGGGGGGGCCCAAATGATTCAGGAAAAGTTTTGGGGCCATAGAGGAATACCCAAGCCCAGGGAATTCAAAAAATACAAGCAGATGGGCTGAACAAAAAAGGTCCAACTCATGGGGCCTTGGTGGTTTGGAACCCGATAGAAAATTGGGTAGGTATGGAAGTGGACATGGATACGGGTAAGGAAAGCAGTATGAAAGAAACGGGCCTGGCCCAAGATAGGCCCAAGTTTGTGGGAAGTCCTGATAATGGGAATGAGATGGGTCGCGATACTGTAGAAAGGGGAGACCTAGAATTGGCGATTGATAGATTGGGAACAGGAAAAGGTGTAGGGAATAATAATGATGCCTCGCCGCTTAACAGTTGTACTCAGTTTTCCGAGGCAATTATTCCGCTGCTGGAACAGAGAGAGTCAGATGGGACTAAACGTGCTTCGCTCAAGGCTAGGGCAGAGATACCTAGCTTTTGATTTATTGGGCTACCTACACGTGGAAGGGGTTACAAATCCTTGGCTTATCGAGGAGGAAAAAGGAGGGGTTTATTTGGATGTGTTAGGAAGTTTTCTGAAGAGGTTGGTGTGGGAAAAAAAAGGAAATCGGTTAGTCTTTTTGGTAAAGAAAAGGAAGCAATTACTATGGGAGATCATGGGTGGGGAAGGATTAGTTTAAGGTTGGCTGTGCAGAGATAAAAAAAGGGCAAAGCTGGAAGCTGATGATTTGAGGGCAAGAGGGATGGGGAATCTTCTGATACCTGAGAATCCTCCCACAATCACTATCTCTAGTGATACGACAGAGCAAAATGAACCAACCCTCTCCAAGCACTCTAGGGCTTCTAGTGTCCCATCCCACTTTTCTGGAGCAAGCTTTCCAGAAGATGAGATCCCCTCAGATGCTTTCACTGATGAGGATGAAGAGGACCCATCAGAAGAGGAAGATGATGACACATCAGAGGAGGATATATCAGTGGGAGGGGGTCAAGATATGGTGGTGTTCAATGAAGATTATTATGATGAAGTCTCTCTGGGAAATGCACCAAAGGAGTTGGTTCAAGGCAGCCAAGAGGGGGTGGGGTATGAGTCTGAAAGAAGCATTTCTCAACCCCAACCTCTGGCAATTGATGATTCAACAGTGGTAAGACATCCAAACTTCAAGCTTGGTAAACAGAAGAAAAGAATAAAGTTTTATGGAGAAAAAAAAGGAGAGTCTAGTGGCTATGGGGAGAAAAAAAGGTTTGATGGTTTCAGTGGTGAGTCTAACAGCAGTGGAGGTCTGTGTGGTCCTTCTCTAGGGTTCGCGGTAGCTATCCCCAAACAGCTGCCTCACCAGAAATGATACACGTCTGGAACTGTCGGGGAATGGGTTCCTTCACGGCAGTTCAAAATCTAAAGGATCTGGTGAGACAACATCAACCAGATATCGTATGTTTATCAGAAACTAAAGTCAGTTCTAGTAGGGTTAGTATGTTAGAAAAAGTTATCAAGTATGATCATGTCTTTTGTGTACCGGTTGCTGGTTCTAGAGGTGGTCTGGCTCTTTTGTGGAAGGAGAGAGTGGACCTGGAGGTGATGGGAGCAAATGCCAACCAAATCTCAGGTAAATTAAATAATTATCATAGTAATGAACCTTGGTTTTTCACTTTTGTGTATGGGGAACCCAATGCAAGTCTGAGACACCGGTTCTGGACAGAATTAAGGGAAGTGGCTCCCTACATTCCTGGTTCATGGCTGGTGTTTGGATATTTCAATTCGATTTTATCTATTGATGAAAAGGTAGGAGGTAGATCTATTTTCACAAAAAGCATGCAAAAGTTTAATTCTGTTTTGATTGATCTGGGCTTGATGGACTTGGGTTATAGAGGTCCTAAGTTTACTTGGAATAATAATAGAAGGTTTGCTGATAATATTATAGAACGGTTAGATAGAGCTCTTGCTTCTTCTGACTGGCTTGCTAAGTTCCCCCATATGCTGGTTACTAATGTGGTTAATGCTACGCCCCGACCATCTTTCTCAAGAAGATTTGTCCGGGAGGAACAAGGAGACCCTTTTAGGTTATATAATATGTGGCTACAAGATGAGTCTTGTAGACCTACAATAGACAAAGCTTGGAACTCAGTTGTTCATAATCTTCCAGACTGGAATGTTATAAATAAGTTAAAAAGTACTGCTGAGAGTCTTAAAAGCTGGAATAAAAAGGTTTTTGGAAATAATTTTTATAATATAAAAAAGACCTAGAAAGAGTTAGATAGAGTGTTACAAAGGCCTCTTAACCCTTCTAATCTGGATAAAGCAAAGGGTTTAAAAAATCTATTGTTTGATTGGTATGAAAAAGAGGAAGAGTTCTAGAAACAAAAGTCTAGTCAACACTGGATTAAAGAGGGAGGAAGGAACACTAAGTTTTTTTTTATTTATATACTATTTATAGGCGTAGGAAAAATAACATAGATAAAGTTAAAGATGATGATGGGGTTTGGAAAGAAGGCAGAAAAGGGGTGGGTAATACCATCAATGAGTATTTTGAGAATGTGTTTGAATCAAGTAATCCTCCGGAGAATGAGGAGATTAGTAATCTTTTACTCCTCAGATCACCGAAAAGGGAAAACCAGATTCTCAGTGCTTGCCCTTCCAGAGATGATATTTGGCATGTGGTTAAGAAGTTGGGGGCACTTAAAGCCCCTGGACCAGATGGGTTTCAAGGTATTTTTTATTAATAATGTCGGGATGTGGTTGGGGATAGTATTATAGCCTGTGTTCAAGATTTTTTTATGCATGGTAAGATGAATGCTAGTTTTAATGAGACTTTTATTGCTTTAATTCCAAAAATCTCTAATCCTGATCATGCTTCTAAGTTTAGACCTATTAGTCTATGCAATTTTTGTTATAAAATTATATCCAAGCTATTAGCCAACAGATTAAAGGCTCACATAAATAAGATTGTTTCTCCTTTCCAAGGAGCTTTCATAAAAGATAGAAATATAGGTGATAACATAGGTTTATAAGCTAGTGAGATATTTCATAATATGAAACATATGAAAGCAAAAAAAGGGTTTGTTGCTCTAAAAATGGATATGTCTAAAGCTTATGACAACATAGAGTGGTCCTTTATAGATAAGATTTTCCAAAATTTGGATTTTAATGAAAAATGGAGACTCCTCATCTCCCAATGTCTTACTACGGTCTCTTTTAAAGTATTGTTGAATGGGGCTCCTCCGATATCTTGTTATCCTGGCAGGCGGGGTGAGGCAGGGAAGATCCTCTCCCTCTTACTTGTTTATCTTGGTCTCAGAAGCTCTATCTAGGATGATAGCTGCTGCTGAGCACAAAGGGGAGATACATGGGATTAAGATTAAGAAAGGAGCTCCTCTTATCACACATCTGTTGTATGCAGATGATCTTATTTTGTTTACTAAAGCAAATCTTACTGAGAATGGGAATTTGAAAAAAAAATTGGAAGATTATTGTGAGGTGTCTGGACAAAAGATTAACTATGAGAAGTCTAGTTTCTATAGTAGTAGGAATGTGAATAATAAATATAATTTTTTTTTTGGAAAATGAGGTTTTTTGAAAAAAAAAGATAAGTCTTTGGGGGTTCCTATAGTCCTTTCAAGAAAGAAGAGAGAGGACTTTGATTACTTGGTTGATAAAGTTCATGGGAAGATCAAGGGATGGATGGCTAAAGTTCTTTCCTTGGCTGGAAGAACTACTCTCATCCAGGCTGTTGTTCAGGCCACTCCTATTTTTGCTATGGCAACCTATCTCCTCCCAGTGTCCACTTGTGATAAGATAGACAAGGCCGGCCTGCAGAAATTTTTGGTGGCATGAAATAGAGGAAAGTAAAAGCATCCACACCAAGAAGTGGGATAGCATTTGTAGACCTAAGGTCCAAGGTGGCTTAGGGTTCAGAAAAACCCTAGATATGAATAAAGCTATGCTTGCCAAGTTGGCATAGAAGGCTTTCACAGATAAAACCTCCTTGTGGGCAAAAACTTTTTTAGCTGTCTATGGTAGACATTGGTTTGATGTCAAAGAAAACCCACTCCCTCATGTATCCTGGTTCTGGAAAGAGATATATAGGGTGACAAGAACACTCACTGATGGGTGGGTGTGGAGTATTGGTAAAGGGAATGAGGTTTTCCTGATGAACCAGCCTTGGCTGAGTATTAACAATAAACCTATTAGCATTAATGAGCTAATGTCTATGAGGCAAGAGCTTCTGGCTTTCAAAGTGAAGGATATTATGATGGAAGATGGAAATGGCTGGGATGAAAATAGGATTGAGTACCTATTTCCCTCAGCTGATACAAATCTCATCAAGCAAGTGATCATTAGACCAAATTATGATGATCAAGATAAGATAAGATGGTTGAGTACTAGAAATGGTACTCTTACTGTTAAATCAACTTATCAAAAGTTGATGGGAAATCAAGAGATAGCACAGTCCTCCTCTTGCAATATGAGGACTGCAAAAGCTATATGGAAAACACCTATCACTGCCAACATTCAGATTTTTCTGTGGAAGTTGTATATTGGCAGCCTCCCCACTGGGGATTTGCTCAGCAGAAGAGGTATGAAGGGTGATTTCCTCTGCCCCTTTGTGGGGTGGCCCAAGAAGATCCATAGCATCTTTTCTTCCAATGTGAATGGGTTCAATCCATCTGGTTTGGATCTAACATAGGGAGCAGAATGGAAGAAGCAGCAGCAGGAAACACTGTAAAGGAATGGCTGGATATGTTTGTTGAATGGACCAAGGACCATGATGATGGAGTAGCAGAAAAAGGAATTTTAGCTATGGTAATCATGCATGAGCTTTGGGAGGCTAGAAACAAAGTGAAGTTTGAAGGCAGAAGCAAGAATAGAGAGAGTCTAATAAGAAGAACCTTTGCAACATGAACCAGAGTCCTCAGGGCTTTTGATGATAATCAGGGAGTTGGGAATCAACAGTCCCAGAATAAAGTTTCTATAAAGTCTAATAAGTGTCTTAGTGAAAATCTATTTCCTGTAATTGAAATTGACACAGTATTAATAAGATTTGATGCTGCTTTCTTCAGGGAGACTGGAGATGCAACTGCTGGAGCTATGGCATGGGACAATGAAGGGGGTCTACTAGAAGCAGCGACAAGGAGGTTTAAAGTAAGGGATGCAGAGAAAGCAGAAATGGTGGCCATAGAGGGTGCAGTAAAGCTGGTTAGGAGCATAGGAGCTAACTCTTTCTTGTTCGAGGGGGATAGCAAGCTAGCTATACAAAATGCTATAAACTCTATAGAATCAAATCTGTGTAATTGGAAACTTGTACCTATAAAACTTATGGTAGATGAGATAAGTAGGTATTTTGGGTTCTGTAAGTTTCATTGGATTGGTAGGGAGGTTAATAGGGATGCCCATGAGTTGGCAAAGTGGGCAATCCAGGGTCAGAATGTACACCTAATGCCAAAACTCTTCTTAGATTGTAGTGTGGCTCTGTTAATGTAAAAAAAAGGGCAAATTAGATAGGGAATTTAATTTTAAAACTCCACAGTCCACACGCCTTTGTAAGTGGCGGCCACCAAAAAATTTTTTGCTTTTCATTACCAATGGCGGCTAGGATAGGTTACTATTTCAAATTACGCCAAAAAGAATTGGGTCCATAAACACTATCCCGTTACCGCCATTGTAAGTGGCGGCTTTGGATTCATGGCTGCTCTTAACTGATCTACCACGATGTTCGGAAGAAATAAAATCAATTGACTTAGAAAGTCAAAGTCTTTCATTTCTCCTTCTTATTAGCCTAATCCGGCCTGGCACAAAGACTACTTGAGATTGCATTGGTTATTTGGTCAGCACGAAAGCCTTTAATTGTTACTCATTATTTTGAATTAAAATTGTTGCAAAAAGATGAAAGCAGACATGGGCTGATGGGCATGGAACATGACTGGAAATAGCTGATCAAGTCATTCATTCATTCCAGGTACACTCTTATCCCCTGCAAAAATTAGCCTTTAGTCCTTCCATGAGTCTCACTTTATGTTCTTTTTTTTTTTATTCTTTATATTTTTGTAATTAACTTTTTTCACTCAACATCTTGATAGAACTAGTTTGCTTGGTGAAGTAAGCACTTAAAATATCCTTTCACTGAAATATATCACTCCAGGATCGGATTCATATGTTGAATCTCAGTTGCAGGCTTTCCTTTCTTGTGTAACAAAGATGTCGGAAAAGCTAAGTAGTTTAAAAGAGCATTGGGAATCAATCAAAGATGTCGGACAACTATTTTCGCAAACGGAGCTTCAGAGCTTTACATCAAACTTCAATGAAAAAGTAGGTTCAGGCGCATTTGGAGACGTCTACAAAGGTCAATTTCCTGGTGGTGGAGCACAAGTTGTTGTTAAGGTACTGAAAAACGACGTAACACAACAACAATTTATGGCCGAAGTGAGCACAATGGGTGTAACCGACCATCAAAACCTAATCAAATTATATGGGTTTTGCTTTGAGGCTGACAAGAAAGCAATTGTCTATGAATTCATGGAGAATGGATCATTAGATAAGGTTTTGTACAATAACCATCTTAATATTGACTGGGGGAAGTTATATGATATTGCAATTGGAATAGCGAAGGGGCTCTCTTACTTGCACGAGAGTTGCAAGCAGAAAATAATTCACCATGACATAAAGGCTGCTAATGTGCTCCTGGATTCAAAATTTTGTCCTAAGATTACAGATTTTGGTTTGGCTAGGAATTTTGATATGGATATAAGTCTAGTCGCACAGAGCAGATTTAGGGGGACCAGAGGTTATGCAGCCCCAGAGGTGTGTCTGGGATCAAAAGATATAACTTCCAGATGTGATGTTTACAGCTTTGGTATGATGTTGTTTGAAATCTTGAGGAAGAAGAAGAATAGTGAGGGAGACGGCTGGTTTCCAGGAAAAGTTTGGAAATATTTTGAGAACGGTCGACTGGACGAAATTCTTATCGAATGTGGTATTAATGAGAATCATCGAAACAAAGCAAAGAGGCTATCTTTGGTTGCACTATTGTGTGGCCAGCAGGCTAATCCTCAAGACAGACCACCAATGAGCAGTGTGGTGAAGATGCTCGAGGGTGAAATAGAACCTCAGCCTCCAAGCACAAACCCATTTCCGTACTCTGATTCCGGTGAAAGCAGCACAAGTGATGGTTTCGCAGGAATTCTCACCCCCAGCCGGCTTTGATAAAAGGTACCATTACTAATTTCTCTTTTGTATATGAAATTAAGATTACATTTTATATATGAAATTAGCTTTGGATACTCATGTTGCTTACGGCTGCATCGAGCATTTGAGCATGAAAGTTTTTTGGAAAACTGAAGTTCAAACACCATATGATAAAAGGTATGATCACTGGTATTTACAACAATTGTTATAATTTTCAGTGAAAGAGATTTAGCTGAAGAAAATTCAGCTACAATAATTTCCTCCATACAACTATTATAAAATATCTTAGACAAAACGTAAATGATTATCAATAGCTTGTCAAATTAACTATGCTCATAAAGTGCCCAGTAAAAGGCTGGAATGATTTTCTGGAGACCAAATTATTTCAATATTTCAACAATTCCATCAGGAAACATATGATGACTGAGTACGAAAAAAAGTTTAATGTCTTTCACAAACTCATCATAGTACGAAGAAAAGTCTAATGTCTTTCACAAACTCATCATAGTTATACAAATTAGCGTTAGGAGTGGAATAGTAGTGCTATGAATACTAACTAGTATATTGCATAGCAGTGGGGGCGTGAGCGGAGAGTTGGAAGGGCGTGGAGAGGGGAGAGGGAGAGGGAGATGAAGAGAAGAGATGAGGACAAACAGAAACCAACCAAATGAAATTTTGGCCACATACCCCCCTCGGCCCAGAACGTTCGCTCCGCTCACTTGATTACGCGAGCATGTTTTTTGACCTGTTAAGTTGGGGATCTTTCAAAACACAAAACATGTCAAATATATTTTATAAAACATGATTTATTTTTTAAAATAAACAATTTTATAATAATATTTAATAGAATGAAATGATTACATATATTTTATAACTCTATTTTTGTGTCTTAAAAGTGTACTTAATTGTGCTAATTATTATAGAGTCAACACCACTTAAAGAGTTTGTGGTTACAATTTTGTGTGCCAATGAGAGTTATGGTTATCTATATCTAATCTATATATGTACAGAGAGAGAGAGAGAGGGGGAGAGAGAGAGAGAAGTATAGTTTTTCTTCAAATTTTGTCTGGAGTACAAACCTAGAGTTCTAAGTTCTCTTTGCAATGTTGTTAGTAGAGAACTAATCGTTGTATCTTGGGAGGTAGTTGCCAAGAGGTTGTCAGCATCATTGCAGCGGCAATAATACCTTAAGGAAAGTGTGCAAAGCACATGTCTCGATCAATCGATAAGTTTTTCGTTTTCTCAATTATATTTATTTATGCTTTGTGTATTTATAAAGTTAGATCTATTTGATTTAGTGTATTATTCCCTACATAACATTTTCTTTGCCAACTGTTAGATCTCACCAAACTAAAAGAGAAAACAAAATAGTGGTTGACAATGTTAATAGCTTAAAAAAATACACTAGGTGCGAGCTTTTAATATTAAGACTTGTTAGATCTTTGATGTTAGAGAGCCACGTGGTGGCATGGAAGACCTAAACTCTTTGATATTGACAGGCATGTAGGAGAGATAATATCCTGTCTTGGTAAGCTCCCAAGGCCTCAACTCTTTGATATTAGAGAGAGGCATGTAGTAGAGAGAAATCCTCGCTTGGTGCACTCTGCTTTAGTATATGGTAATAGATAGATATAGATAACTACATTCACATTGAAGCCACTCACCACCTTGGCACCTCTCTCTAGTTCTTTGTTTCTTGACTTAGTTTCTCCACCATGGCGCAGCCAACCTATGCAACCAGCTAATCCAATCGTTGTTATCGGACCTCAATACTTCAGATACATCACACCTGTTCCTGTAAATTATACCGTCCAGAACAGTTCATTATTTCATCTTCAAATATGGTGACCTTGCTGCTGTTGACGTTAAGGGAAATACAATCTTCACAATCAGAGGTATTGTTCGTGTTAAAGCTAATGCTACACATCCAGGCCACAATGTTCTTCTTGATGCTAATGGATCTCCTCTCGTCGGTTTACGAGAAAAGGTTTGGTCCTTAATCACACTTTTAGTTAGTTCTGTTTCTCAATGGTGTCATTTATAGACACTCGGGCTTGTAGCTATTTGCCCACGTATGTGATATTAGTATTCAAAGTACTCTTAAGATACTTTTTGGTTTCTCTTTCAGTTTTTTAGTGCACACAACAGATATAATGCGTACAGCGGTAATAGTTCTAAAGACAAACACTATCTATTTAGTGTTAAGGCTTCTGCCATGTATGACCGTAGTCATGCACATGAAGTGTTTCTTGCATCAAACACCCAAGAGAAGGTGTGTGATTTCAATATCAGAGGAAGCTGGATGACGAATTGTTGTTCTGTCTATCTCGGAGACTCTTCAAATGTGATTGCTCGAGTAAGATTTATAGACCATCTAACAGTATTTGTTTTTGTCCTTGGTAAAAGCATTGTGTACTTGGTTTCTATAGCCTTAAACTGATCTCGCAAGCACTTAATTTATTTTGTTGATGCAGATGCAGAAGAATCATAATGCTGATGGCGAAGTGCCAGGGAAGGGCACATACACTGTCACTGTGTACCCATACGTTGACCATGCTTTCATTTTTGCTGTGCTTGCGTATCTCCATGAGAGTAATCTTAGAAGAGGATACTAGAAGAAGTTTGTTGTGTCTGTTATTGTATATTACTCCTCATAGTTTGTTGCGTATCTCCAAGGTTTTAATAATTCATTTGCAAAATAATGAGAATCATTCTTCAATCATTGCTTCAGAGCATAGAACACCAAACGGTGAAGATCCAATTCAATAAATGTCTTCATCCTCAAAAGTTAATTTCAATCTACAATCATCAAATCTCATCGTCAAAATTCATCAATTTATTTAAAAAACACAAGAAATCAAGATTAATCTTCATTAGATATAATCAATTGAAATTCTAATTTTCAGATATGTACTCAACTGAAATCAAGCTTTTGATTTTCAATCAATAATCATTCAATTTTTCAGTTTCTCTTGGATAAATGTTCACAAACAACTATTCATCATTAGTAATCAATCAATTACAAAGATTGCAAATTTTGTACCAATAAAGATAACGAAGGATAATTATCTTCTTTGGAATTTGGAAAGCGTTGTTTTCGTCAATTCTAGTAAGTAATGATTGTGTATGGTCATCCTGTTTCGAGCCCTAGAATAAAAATTTGAAATGAGATTAGGGACCTAGCCCCTTTTATTAGTGACCCTTGGCTGTTGCTCGGAGATTTCAATGCTATATCCAATTTTACAGAAAAAACAGAAAGAAAGGCCATCTTTAATAAATGTATGAGGGATTTTAATAATTTCATCTCTGATCTGAGCATGTTTGATCTTGGTTGTTCTGGCCCTAAGTTTACTTGGCCAACAACAGAGTTTTCAATAATCATATTTTGAAAAGACTTGATAGAGCTTTGGGCTCTACTGAGTGGATTGAGATGTTCCATCAGGCCAAAGTTAAGAATGTGGTTGTTGGCACCTCTGACCACCTAGCTCTAGTTGTTAATTTGTATATTAGTTATAATAATTTGGTTAAACATTTTAGATTTTATGATATGTGGCTAAATAATAATACATGTATTCCTACTATCCAACATGCTTGGAATATTCCTGAGAGTAGCTGCCGATGTTACTGCTATCTCTAAACTCATGAATACTAAGCTTGAGCTTAAAATATGAAATAAGGAAGTTTTTGGAAATGTGTTCCAAAATATCAAAAGGCTGAAACAATCCCTTACGTACTGAGCTTCTGGAAAAGGAGCACACTGAAGAGAACTATAATAAGTCACAACAAGTTAAAAATGAGTTGCAAGAATGGCTAGAAAGGGAGGAGTCCCTCTGGAGCCAAAGGGCTGGGAACATTGGGATTAAATATGGGGGGAAAAATACTAAGTATTTTCACCTGTCCACCATCTATAGAAAAAGAAAAAATTTGGTGGAGAAAATAAAAGATGACTTGGGGAATTAGAAGAACACTAAGAAGGAGATTGGAGATACAGTTAATGAGTATTTCACTAATCTCTTTACTTCTGATCAACCAAAACACTCACAAGAGATATCTGATCTTTTCCACCTTGTGATCACTGGCAGGGAAAACCAAATTCTTACTGAGGTTCCTTCAGATTGTGAGGTGTGGAATGTTGTTAAGAAGATGGGCAAACTTAAAGCCACAGGACCAGATGGATTCCAAGGCATTTTTTTCCAACAATTATGGGAGTTCATTGGTCCTGATATCATAAAGATGGTCAAGTATTTTTTCACTCATGGGAATCTCCACCCCAAGATCAATGAAACTTTCATCACCCTGATCCCAAAAATTACCAACCCTGATCACATTTCAAAATTCAGACCAATAAGCTTATGCAACTTTACATACAAGATCATATCAAAGATCCTTGCTAATAGACTAAAAGCCCACCTTCACAAGTTCATCTCACCTTTTCAAGGTGCTTTTATGAAGGGCAGAAACATTGGTGATAATATAGGGCTAGCAAGTCAAGTGTTCCACCAAATGAAACTCATGAAAAAAAAAAAAAAAAAAATGGTTTGGTGTGCCCCTCAAACTTGACATAGCAAAAGCCTATGATAGAGTTGAATGGGGTCTTTTGGATGATATCATGAATAAACTGGGTTTCTCACCCAAGTGGAGGAATCTTATATCCAATTGCTTGGGTATTGTTTCCTTCAGAGTTCTTCTTAACGGATCCCCCTTACCCCATATCTTTCCTCAATGAGGATTGAGACAGGGGGATCCATTGTCCCCTTATCTGTTCATTATGCTATCTGATGCCCTTTCCAAGCTTATTATTAAGGAAGAGGAGAATGGGAACCTCCATGGCATAAAGGTTAGAAGGAATTCTCCTCTTTGTCACATCTCATGTATGCAGATGACCTTATTTTATTCTGCAAAGCCGATATGAAGGAAAATGAGAACTTGAAAAGGATTTTGGATGTCTATTGTGAGGCATCAGGGCAAAAAATAAATTTTGACAAAACTAGTATTTTATGTAGTAAAATTGTACATACTAACCAACAAATAGCTTTAAAGGATTTTTAGGGGGTTAATTTTCTTAAGAAAACTAAAAAGTATTTGGGGGCTCCTATAAAGGTTTCCAAGAATAAGTCTGAAGATTTTGGATATCTTCTTGACAAAGTGTATTCTAAAATTAGAGGGTGGAGGGCAAAGGTCATCTCACAAGCTGGTAGAACTATCTTAGTCAAGGCAGTGGCTCAGGCTATGCCTATTTATGCTATGTCTTCTTATTCCCTTCCTCACAAATGTGTAAAAGGATAGACAAAGCATGTAAAGATTTTTGGTGGAATGGTACGGAAGAAGGTCATACCATTCACACCATGAACTGGGAAAGGTTATGTAGACCTAAGTCTCATGGAGGTTTAGGGTTCAGAGACTCTAAGGCTATGAATAATGCTCTGTTGGGCAAGCAATGCTTCAGGTTGTTGAGGGTGGAGGGCAAAGGTCCTCTCTTTGGTCCACTACTTTCAGATCCATCTATAAGAAGTGGTGGCCGGGGGGAGGGAGTACAAAGACTTGTATCCCACAACATGCATCTTACTTATGGAGAGGAGTGGCTAGGTGCTATGATCTCATTAAGCCTGGGCTGCTATGGGCTATCAATAATGGTGAACACACTTCGGTGTAATGATCCTTGATTTGTCTTAATGACAAGCCAATTCTGTTGAAAGATCACATATGGAACCCACACTTTGATAGAAACACACCAGTCAAAGGGATTCTGAACCACAATAAGGATGGGTGGAACAAGTATTTCCTGGAATTCTTATTTCCAAAACCCATTGTGGATATATTGGAAATATCATTGTAACGCCCGTATTTAAAATACGTATTTATTTATTTATTTAAAATTCGCTGGATTGGATTTGGGATATGTGGGCCTGATTTCTAGGCTCGAGTCTGTGTTGGGCTTAGGTTTCAAACCTAGGTATACATTCATATTTTTCTAGAGAATAGGGTTTGGAGATAAAAATAAAATAAAAAAATGGAGGTGGAGATAAAAGCTCTTTGGCTCAAGCGTTGGAGCGCGACGATTCGGACTAGGAGGGATTTGTCGAGCTGTTAATTAAAGTGAGTAGTTATTTTTGCTATTTCATTGAACCTATAGTTGTTTTACATATATGTATACAGAGATATTTATGTCTGTCCAAGGTTCCGTTTTATTTCTGCTTATTCTCCTGTTTTATTCGGCGTCCTGTCTGTCATGTTGTTAAAACTTTGTTGAAATCTGTCGTGTTGTTAAAACTTGAAACTCGGAAATCGACGTTGAACTGTCGAACCTTGTTTGGGCCCGTTAATGGCGGCTAAAGCCCCTGTACATTATGGATTGAACTTGTATATAGTTGTGTTTATAGTTTTGAGGTTTGGTTGTTGAGGTTTGTTGGGGCTGTCGAGATTGAAATGGGTGGTTGAACTGTCGGGGGTATGGGGAAGTGGTGTTGTTGTTGACTTGGGTTTAGGGAATGAAAATTTGGATTGTGTAGTGGAATAGGTGCTGGCGAAGCTCTGAAGGGGCACTAATGGCGTCGCTCAGCCAAAGGAACGAAATCCTATTGATTTGTTTGAACTCTTTTAGTTGGGATGTTGGTTATTGTTTGGTTATTGGTTGTGGAAGGTTGATTGGGGGCTGGATAGTAGGGCGGATTGAAGCTTTGAGTCCGGCGTTAATGGCGGCGCGAAAACCAGATCTAGAATTGATGAAGGGGGATCGAGGTAATGAATTGAGTTTTTGTGTGTATTAATGTTGTTTGGTTTTTTATGAGGAGTCCAATTGCTTGGTTGAAATGGGTGGACGAGTGGAGGTTGACGGTGGTCGATCCAGTGGTGGAGGATGCTGGAGGGAGAAGATGACATTGTTGCTGTGTTTGGGCTTGGGGCTTGGGCCTAAACATTTGTTTGGTTGGGCCTTAGCTTGTTTAGTTGTTGGGCAGAGTTCTATTTTGTTTCTTTGGGCCCAATTCTATTTGGGTTGGTTGGGCCAGTTCTATTTTGTTTCTTTGGGCCCTATTCTATTTGGGTTGGTTTGGCCAGTTCTATTTTGTTTCTTTGGGCCCGGTTTTAGTTGTTTGGTTGGGCCAGTTCTATTTTTGTTCTTGGGTCATACCACTTTAGTTTTCTTTGGGCCGAACCAATTAAAGTTTTGGGCCAGTTTCAAGTTTGTTTTGGGGGCCGGTCCATATAACTTAAAATAGATCTAATTGGGTCTTTAAATGTTTAGACTTTTGGGGTTGGGTTCTAAGGTTTGGGTTTGGGCTTGGCTAGTTGGGTCCGAACCATTTCCTTAGTCATGAGCCTATGAGCTCTGCACCTTTGACCTTAGCCATGAACCATGGCTATGACCCTGAACCTGTTGAACATGGAAATGACGTGTTGACTTTGACTTTGACCATTGCCTATTGGCTGTTGACTGTTGACTGTTGACTGTGGAATGTTGGTTTTTTTCCAGATTTTCACATATTTAAGAATATGGACAAATATAGTAATAAAATATTGTCGAAAATTGTATAATTTTGGTTGTCATTATCTAATTGAGATTTGACGTGAGTAGTGTGTAAAACATATAAATATTGGCACGTAACAAGAGGAGAATTCTTATAAGACTTAGATATATATGTTTTTATGAGAATTAAATTGTATACGGACTTAGATTCATGGACTTTAGTATTGGGCTTTAATGGTGTATTGAGTTCACATAAATATATGGAACGAATACATTACATGATTGATTATTATAATGAGTTGCTACTTAAATGAATTGTAGTATTTATGAAAGCTTGAGATATTTCATATGGTGTAGTGCAATATATGATTGGCACGTGAAATAATAAATTTTGAGATTTGATATAGAGATACTTGGATATCGTGCAATGAATAGTATTGGCACGTGATAATGTGGATTGTATTATAACGAGAAATGTTGAGCTTCAGTACAATTAAGAATACTGGCATGAGATAGAACAAGAATTATTATTGAGATATTTCCAAATATGGTGGCTTAATGCAATAATTTATTTGGCACGTGATAGAGTGAAATGGTTATGAGATACTAATGTATGACACTTGAATAAATTACGTAACGAAAATCCTAGAACTTAGCTACCACAACTCATGTGATTTGGCCCTTGTGATGGGCATATGCGATATGATTGGCCCTTCGGGCGTTTCAGTGAATCTGAATGGCCCTTCTAGTGTAAGTAATGTGATTGGTCCTTCTGGCGTTTCAGTGAAGCTGAATGGCCCTTCTGGCGTAGCCGAATAGGGGCTTGATTATTCCGTTTGCAAAATTAGAACGAGACGCACAATATTTTATGCCGAATAGTGGCAGTACTTACATAATGGCTTTCGTGTGAGGGTTACCTGGTGTGCGGCATCCCACTCAGGGTAGTTACGCACAGAGTGGTTCATTATGTGAGGGGAGGCATGTGGATGTACATGTTCGGCGTTGGAAAGCGATTGTGGTAGCCAGGGAAACTAGGTAAGACATAGATACGACGTGATTTTAGGGACACACAAAGAAAGCCTTAATTAATATAATTATAGTAATATGTTGGTTAATGATATATCTTTAGATAGATGATTGTATATGGTTTTGCAGAAGGGTGGGTCAAACTAATTACTTGATGCGGTAAGTATAAAATATGTTTGACTGGTTATTAGTTTAGTTAGAACCTAAGGCGCCTCGGTGGAGGAACTAAATGCTTTTGTATTATTGTTGGGAAGCCAAGGCGCCTCAGTGGAGGAACTACCTGCCTTAATTATTGTACTTAAGGATGTCGTATTAGTTGTTGGAAGTTAAGGCGCCTCGGTGGAGGAACTAACTGCCTTATGGATTGTGTATATATATGTATAAGTACATGCTGTATTTTAGAGCTTCTCACACCAGCATTTTTATAATGCTGACCCGATTTGCATGTTTGCTTATCGGGTGTGTTCATTAAATAAACATAGTTAATAAGTCTTGGCAGGTTTAGTATTGAAGAAGGTTGGTTGCTGCTTGTGGTTTGCGTTAGCGTCGCATTTCAAGATAGGTTTTGTTTTCCCTTGAGGTGATATAGATTTTCAGTTGAGACAATGTTATTTGTATTTTCATTTGTAATTTTAAATAAAGAGTTATTAAAAAGAGATTTGTAACCTAATCTTATTTGTGAATTTTTGTAATGAAGAGGACTTTTGTTTAATTGAAAATTTTTATTGGTTTTTAATTTTCCGCATATTTAAACTGTTTATGGGTTTTTGGAAGTTGAGAGTGCATCACACCTCGAAAATCGAAGAGTCGGAAACAAATATTGTTTTTTCCGAATTCTGTCGAATTTGGGGTGTGACAATCATGGTGAGACCTTCTAATAAAGAGGATTGCCTAAAATGGAGATGTCACCCAAAAGGTAAGTACACAGTCAAGTCGGCATACAAGATGCTCACTCAAGACAAATGGGAAAGAGAGAGATTATCTTTCCAATCAAAAACTATCCAAAGGATTTGGAAGGCCAAGATGGCAGTGAGAGCACATCATTTCATTTGGAAAGTCTATATGGGGGGTCTTCCTACAGGGAATGTCCTGCTGAGTAAATGGCTGGAAGGAGATTTCCTGTGTCCTTTCTGCCAAACTGGGGTGGAATCAACTGAGCATATATTCTTCCAATGCCAGTAGATCAAAGGGCTGTGGTTTACTGCTCTCACAAGCATAAGAGTTGATGGGTATCCGTATAGAAGTACAAGGGATTGGTTAGATGAGTTCTTGGGCTAGACTGAAAACACAGAGGAATACATAAGGAGCTTGGGGATCTATGCACTGTTGCTGATTTTAAATATCTGGGAACACAGATACAGTATCCTTTTTTAGGCAGGGCAAAAGAATAGGAGCGCCATCATCAGGAAGACAGCAGCTTTATGGACCAGAACTATGAAGGTTTTTGAAGACTCGGCTAGTCAAGCACCTTATAACTTTGACTAAAATAACTTTTTTGTAGATTATAATGAGTCTAGTAGTAGTAATAATGAGATAGCTCACATCAGTACTAATATCTCTTTTGATGCTTCCTTTGATAGAGCTAGTGGCAGAGCAGCAGCTGGAGCAATAGCTAAGTTGGAGAGAGGTGGAATTCTAAAGGCAGCATTCAGGAATTTCAGTGCAACTACCTCTAAGGAAGCGGAACTAGTAGCTACAGAAGTGGTTGTCTTACTAGCTAAGGATTTGGGATGCGAGAAGGTGATCTTTTTCGGGGACAATCAAAGTGTGATAAAGACTTTGAAGAACCCTCTTGAGGAGTGCTGTTGGAAATATAGAAGTGTTGTGAACCATATTAAAAGTATTTTACTGTGTGTAGGAACTGTTAAGTTCTGTTGGCTCAGTAGGAATTTTATAGGGGAGGCTCATGATCTAGCAGCTTGGGCTTCTAAGGCTGTAGATCATATCACTCTTCCACCTTGTAATGCTTTAGACAATGTCCAGACTATTTCGCTATAATATATATATATATATAAACCATTATCGAAAAAAAAAAAAAAAAATCATTGATGGAACTGGAGTTTGTCCAAGAGAAATTTTCTTGTTACTGGAACTGGTGAATTAAGAGTTGATATTATGAATCCAGAATTTGTCGAATGGAACAAGAAAGATCAAAATCTTCTCATAACGCAACAATATCAGAATCACTACTTCCCTATGTAGTTGGTGCACCAACAGCAAGAGTTCTATGGAGTCAATTTCTCGTTCTCACAAACTTCAACTCAAAGCAAAACTTTAAATTTTGAAAAAATGTAACTCAACTATCTCTGAGTTTTTCCAGAAAATTAAAGAAATTTCTGATAATCTTGCTGCTGTTGAAAGTCCAATAGAAGAAGATCTACTGATGCATGTTTTAAATGGATTACCTTCTGATTATGATTCCTTTGCGACATCAATAAGATTTAGAAGTGAACAAGTGAGTCTAGATGAACTACATAGAAAATAACACTATCAGGATCACAAAATGCCAACCACAAAGGCGAGCTTCACTGCTAAACCATATTTTTTGTATAAGCACTAGTACATTAATTGATACAACATGAACACTAAAGTACTAAATATTAGCGTATGAAAGTTTTACACAGCAACACACTTGAGCCAAACAACGAAGAAACACTAATTACACTGATAGCAAACAGTTCCGTCCCAGATCAATCCTCGCCTTTCCTGTCCGCGTTAATTTCATTGAGAACCACTACCAAAGAAACAATGAAAGCATAGTCGACATGTGGGTACACAGTCACCATGAATGTATCCTTTCCAAGCACTATGCTCTGAACACTATGTTTCTTGTGCATCTGCAATGCCCCAATTAGACACACCATTAGAGAGATTACTCTATGAACATCCCTATAAGTTCATATAAACGAAGTGCACAAATAACATATGAGGAGGTGGTATATATCTTACTTGAGCCACGATGTTTGAAGAGTTGCCAAGATAGACTACACAAGATCTCTCCAACCAGCTTCCTTTGATTTTGAAATCACAGACATCCTCCTTGGTGTTTGGTGCAAGGAACACATCTAATTCTGTCTTAAACTGAAGCATGGAGGACTTCTTAACACTAAATAGGAGATCTTTGTCAGCTGAGCTATCTCCCCTGTATACTTGCCATCTTCTATGTGCAGAAATCATCTGAAAGAAAGAAAGAAAAAAAACAAAGCAAAATTAGAATTGAAATAGAGGGCAGATAAAGAATAGTACAACCATGAACCAATTGATAACTTGTATTCAGAAAAATGTTCATGCAATATTCTCATCAAGATGATTCCGGCCAATGGAAAAGATCACGAGAATGAAAATGTTCTTTCTACGAATCAGTATGAATAGGAGTGATAGATTCACATAAAGCATGCATATTGTTTACTGAGTTTACAAGATGCATCAGTACAATTATATCTTGTTAAACTTTCTCAAAGCATTTACCAACCAAGTTGATCGAGCAATTCAATTACAAATTTTCCGATGGAAAAAGGAAAAAGGTTGGGACCAAGGAGTGTACCTTTTGGCGCAAAGTGAGGAGAGGATTGCCAGTAGCATCAAGAAGAACACGATTATCATGAAGAGAAAACATAGAACCTTTGACTTTAAAAATAACATTACCATTAACATCAGAAACAGCAAAGTTTCCTTCAGTAATGCTAATAACTTTCCTCATGATGGTAAGATCAACAGGATATGGTGCACAAAACTGTTGTCCAACAATACTAATTGGATTTGTTATTGGTGCATAACTTGGTTGAGCCATGGCGAAAAAGTAAACTAAGAGAATTAAAGGTGATAGATTGATGATCAAATAATAGAGTTTATGTGCACGTATATTTATAGATCACTGAGTTTATCTGTTTGACCATTAAACGCGCCTTGTCATGATGTCGGTGACCGATATAAAAAGTACCTTTTTTGCCTTGGTCCTTTGGTGTTGCTATAGTGCGTTATATATCAATTCAACGCGGTTTTCAGAGCACCGAACCTTCTCGTGTCTGATTTGATTCCATGTGGAACAAAAGGCCAAAACACCCAAGGCACAGACTAAGTACTTTTTTATTTCATTCACATTCTTTTTGTATAATGTACTGATCCATAGGACTGGCAATGGATCGGATAAGAACCGATATCTGATCCGATCCAAACCAATAAAAGCGGTTCTGGAACAGGTAGTTAGCATATTGGACCGGTTATGGGTCTTGAAAATCAGAACTGGACTCTTATTGGATTGGTTTTGGATTAAGTATGTACGAACCGTTATGGGTCTAATCCAATTAAAATTTTTAGTCTGAGGGGCAATTTGTTTTTTTGGGTTAAATTATAAGAGGGCCTTATAAGACCATGTGTTATAAGAGGGTCTTATAAGATGGTCTTATAAAGTGGTTTGTTTTTCATTTTAAGTTCTTCTTATAAGCACTTGTAAAAATAGAAAAAACAAATACACGACATCCTATAGATGGTTATTTGACAAATATAACTTTGTTTTACATCACATTTAACTTGAATAGATTAATTTGAAACAAGCGTATAGTTTGATTTTCAGTTTCAAATCAATTTTGATAATTAGAATATCAACTTTAGAAAACTATCTTAATTGGCGGTGGTAGTGGTAGTGGTCTTAATAGCACGATGGTGGTGGTAGTGGAGGTGATGATATTGGTCTTAATAGCACGGTGGTGGTGGTGGTAGTGGAAGTGGTGGATGTCTTAATAGCACGGTGGTGGTGGTGGTGATAGTCTTAATAGTACGGTGGTAGTGGTGGTGGTGGTGGTGGTAGTGGAGGTGATGATATTGGTCTTGATAGCATGGTGGTAGTGATGGTGGTGGTGGTGGTGGTAGTGGAAGTGGTTGTGGTTTTAATAGCACGATGGTGGTGGTGGTAGTGATAGTCTTAATAGTACGGTGGTAGTGGTGGTGAAGGTGATGATGGTGGTGGTAGTAGTGGCAGTGGTGGTGGCCGGTGGTGGCTAAGACAATGGAGTTATTTGGAGAAGAAGATAATGAAAAGGGAAGAAGAGAGAAATGAGGCTAGGGGTATATAGACGGGGGTGTTTAAGTTATTTTTCAAGTTATAAGACTTATAGAATTGAAGTAGATCCAATTTTGGTACTTATAGAATTGGAGCTTCTTATAAGACATTTATAGTAGAATGTCTCTTATAAGATGCAAAAAACAAACAAAAAAAATGTCCTAAATCACTGGGTCATATCTTATAAGAGGTTATAAGACCTTAAGGTCTTATAAGAGGCCCCAAAAACAAATGACCCCTTATTCTTCCTAATTTTCCTCCACCATATATTTCTATTACCTGATACAACATGGCAATATTTAAAGTTCCAAAATCAGATATGCAAAATACATATGTAATATTACGATATTTTTTTACATAATAAAAAGATGGTTTCTATCTAAAGGAAAATCCTCTCTTACAAATTTGGATTTCAAATAATTCATTATGCCTTTTTTATTTGTGTACATTGTTTTTGTGTTTAGCAAAAAAAAATTATTTAATATTTATATAACAAAAATTAGGATCCAATTATTAAAAACTTGGTTCACCGGGGTTGAAATTGAGCTTATTGGTTCGGAACAGATCGGATCCGGAATCAAAAATAAGTTTTCGGTTCGGTTTTGGTTCTCTAACTCAAATATCCGTTCGGGTCAGGTTCGATTCTGGGTCTGTATTGTTGAAAAGCGAATTGGTTTTGGATTTGCCTATATCCAGACCGATCCAACCCATTGTCAGCACTACTGATACACGCACTAGGAAATTTTATTTATTTTACAGAATAAGTTTGTGGACTGGCAACTATTTACTGTCCACAAAACCTTAGCTTCTGATTGGTGGAGTGGCTTTCCATATAGTTGTTTTGCATTTTTTTTCAAGATTCCAATATAATTGATGTTAGAAAGTGGCTTTTATAATTTATACTAGACTAAACCTATTTATTTATTTATTTGGTAAAGTGGGTACCTTTGGTGAAAAAGGCTGAGAGTAGGTTCACAATAAAGAGTATGCTATACATGCGGTTTACAAACAATGCAATACAATTTTGGTTCCTCCCATGCAACTTTTTCTTTTCAGTTTTAAGGAGAAAAACAAATGCAAGTCATTAACATGTGGTTGCTACAATGTAAAAAACACCGAGGTAAAAAGGATATGGCAACGCACATTCTAGTTATAAAGATGAGATTGTCAATATAATGTGCAATGGAAGCATGGTTGGTGGAACTTAACTTCCATGATTTCAAAATGTAGACTCTCTTAAAAACTCTTGAATTGCATATAACATTATTCTGGCCTGAAAGATCAACTAGCCTAGCACTGGGATGCACCTTCATAACGCAGGCATGAAAGAGCTCCCAAATCTTGATCTGCAATCTAGACACTTCATAGTAAGCATTTCCCATGCTACATCCATCTCATTTCTTTTATCATCCCTTCACTTGCATCATTGACCATGGAAAGAGAAAGGCGCATAATTGATTGCCGAAGGGTTCCCAAACAACATGGTCGAAAACCATTTCAGCAAGCTAGAGTTAGTCCTGCTCCTTCATAGTCCAGCTGCAACCAATACCTTGCGAACACAAGGAACAGGAGAGATGATTGGTTTTCCGTCAGGCATATAGGGACACGGTCCTACTCTCACTTTCCGACTCTTGGAAAGCTCTTTGATCAAGACCTACATCTCTTAAGCTCGGTATGAACTCCCCAGCTCATTTCCAAATTCGATCAACTATAGATTCATCTAAGTCTGTATTGAATCCAACAAACTAACGACTACTCCCTAGAACAAGGTTGCCCGCTTCATCCAATGTAGCTATCATTGATATGGACATGGTATGTGAATAATCAACAACTCCAGAATCTGAAGGAGCCGCAACCTGATGATCCATATACCCTACTTCCATCAATCCATGGTTTAGCCTAATCGAGTTAAAATTCTCAGTCACAAGCAAATTACCCTTTTGTTAGCAGGACTATTATAGTATTTTTCCTATATTACCTCTATAATTACTTTATTACCCTTTCTAGGGTTTCTATTATGATTCTATAAAAATAAGTGATGAGCTCTCTCATTCACTTAACTTTTCTCTAAATTACTTTCTACATGGTATCAGAACCATTAAAGCAAATTGTTCTGATTGCAACCTAAGCTTCCACGTTTTTTTTTTTTCTTCTTTTCTGTCTTTCCTTTTTTTTTTTTTATAACCAATCGCGAGATGCGATAGGTGTTGATCTGAATCTCAGATCTGTTTATTATTTTTGAGGTAATTATTTAATCAATATGACTAATAGTGATGAGTCTACTATCTCGACTGTTTCTTCGGTTAGAACGGGTGAAGATGTCCAGTCCTTCTACCCTGTTCATGATAATCCAAATTTGAAAGTTACCTCACAGCTACTAGATGGTTTGAACTATGTTCGATGGGTACGATCAGAAAACCGTTTGTTGGAGGTCGTGGAAAGATAGGATTTCTTCGGGCGAGAAAAAAGCACTGCCCGCCGATCCGAAGTATGCTAAGTGGTTCTCAGATGATTCTATGGTGAGGACTTGGTTGATTAATTCTATGCAACCAACGATTTCTGCTGGCTATTTGTTTACAGACACTGCATATCTTATTTGGGAATCTCTTCGACAAAGATATTCTCAAAGACGAATAATGCAAGGAGTTTCCAACTTTCCAATGAGATTGGAAATTTCAAACAGGGAACTAGATCTCTTGGGGTGTACTATCGCGAGACTTCGATCGGTTGGGAAGAACTATCTCATTATGATAGTTTTATTGAATGGCCGCCTAATGCAAAGCAGAGATTTATGCAAAAATTGTGGAGAAGAATCGAGTATTTCAGCTCTTGCTAGGCTCAATCTCGAAGTTTGAGTATCTTTGTTGTTCATCCGCTTGACAAGCATCCGTTCCCAACTCTTGAGGAAGCACATGCCTATTGTCTCGATCGAGTCGCCGAAATACCGTGCCTCATACTCTGGTCTTAATGCGAGACTTACGCTATGGCAGTCCGTTATGCTTATCCGCCACCACCGGTTCCTCCACAAACTTTTCGGGCACCATTACCTGGGCTTTTGCCATTGCCAACGGCCTCTGGTAGTTCTCGTCCTCCAAACAAGAAGTGTGATCATTGTGGTAGATTTGGGCATGTAAAGGCAACATGTTATCAATTACACGGTCGTCCTCCTGGTTTTCAACCACCACGATCAACATCTCAGTCCTCAGCACACCTATCTGCTGACTCTAGTACATTAGAGTCTTCTGCTTCTAGTGCTCTTTCTCCGGAAGAGATCAGCAGGTTTCGGCAATTTCTCTCTATGTCTTCTCAACTGGGACCTTCTCATGCAGGTAATTTTACATCTGCCAATAGTGCTTTTGCATCCCGGACTTCACCCTGGATTGTTGATTCAGGTGCCACTGATAATATGACTGGTATGTCTTCTCTTTTTCGGAATTATGCAACTAGTTCTTGGAAACGGACAGTTCGTCTTGCCAATGGGGCTGAAATGCCTATTGTAGGGTAGGGTTGTATCCCAGTTACTGATTCATTTTTGTTACCTGATGTTCTTCAGGTCCCCAAGTTGACCACCAATCTTATTTCTGTTAGTAAACTTACCAAAGATATAAACTGTAGTGTAACCTTTTATCCATCTTACTGTGTTTTCCAGGATCTGGTGTCGCAGAAGGTGATTGGTAGTGGATGTGAAGAGGGTGGTTTATATGTATTGGATAGACCTATTTCTTCAGTCTCTCCCCATGCCCTCCAGTTAGAGTCTTCATCTGATAGTGAAAATGTAAAGCGGGTGTTACATTGGCATCACCGCTTAGGGCATATTTCTTTTAAGTATCTAGGTTATTTGTTTCCATCTTTCTTTTCCAAAGTATCCATGTCAAGTCTATCTTGTGAGACATGTGAACTGGCTAAACATCATTATAGCCCTTATCCATTAAGTAGTAATAAAACTTCGTCTTTGTTTGATATTGTGCACTCTGATGTTTGGGGTCCTGCCCCGGTCACTTATGTTTTAGGATTTCGTTATTTTGTGTTATTCATTAATGATTTCTCTAGGTGTACTTGGGTTTATTTAATGAAATCCAAAGATGAAGTCTCCTCCATTTTCCAGAGTTTTACTGCAATGGTTCGTATACAGTTTGGTACAACAGTTAAAGTATTTCATTCCGATAAGGGTGGGGAATTTCTGTCTCATGGTCTTCGACAGTTCTATGAGGCCAATGGTATTTTGCTTCAAACCTCTAACACTCAGACTCCACAGCAAAATGGCAAATCAAAAAGAAAAAACCGTCATATTCTTGATCTTGCTCGTGCTATGTCTATTGGCATGCATGAATGTTCCTTCACATTTCTGGTATGATGTTATCCTTATGGCGGTGTATCTCATTAACCGTTCTCCATCTCGAGCTCTCGGCTTTCGCACCCCGTATTCCATTATTCATCCTGATCGTTCTGTTTTTCAAATCCCACCTCGTGTTTATGGGTGTGTTTGTTTCATCCAAGTCACCAGGTCTATCTCTAAACTAGATCCACATGCCTTGAAATGCGTGTTCCTGGGTTACTCTCATACTCAGAAGGGTTATCGGTGTTATCACCCCTCATCGTGTCGTTGTTTCATCTCCATGGACGTTACCTTCTTTGAACATGCTCCATTCTTTTCAGGTGATGTTCTATCTCAGGGGGAGTGGTTTCCGGTACTCCCTTTTCCTCATGAGGATTCACATTCGGTTCTTATTTCTTTTCCACTTCCGATGAGTGTTCAGCCAGAGCCTATAGTCTCCCCTCCAGTTCCACATTTGGTTTTACCTCCTTTACGAGTCTATAAATGCCGATATCCGTAGGCCAACCTTCTCCACCGCATGCCTGACATCTTCTCGCTTCTCCGTGTTCACCACTTGCCAATCGATTCACTTTTATCGGGTATTGAGCCGCCATCTCCTATCCCTCCCGTACCGCTTACTATTGATGTTGATTTACGGTTGTTGATAGAACCGATACTCCACCTATTGCTCGAAAAAGAGAAGCGTCTTCAGCAGGAATGCCGGCTAGATATGCTAATATTGTAGCTTATTCTATCACCGATTATACTTCGGATCATCGTTTGTCTCCCTAGTTCTGAGATCTTTTCGGCTTCTCTCTCATTGGTTGATATACCACGTCATGCTGGCAGAGGCGTTAGCCCACCTCATTGGAAGGCTGCGATGTTGGAGGAATTACATGCATTAGAGGTCAATAATACTTGGGTCTTGGTTTCTCTTCCGCCGGGTCGTAGAAGCGTCGGTGTAAATGGGTTTTCACGGTGAAACAAAACCCGGATGGAAATGCTTAGTAGGTACAAGGCTCGGTTGGTTGCTAAGGGGTATGCACAGATTCATGGGATTGATTATCAGGAGACCTTTGCTCCTGTGGCCAAGATGAATACGATTCGAGTTATTTTTTCTCTTGTTGCGTCCAAGTCATGGCCCCTTTTTCAGATGGATGTGAAAAATGCCTTTCTCAATGGGGCTTTACAAGAAGCGATGTATGTCTTCACCACCTGGTTTCCGTTCTTCTTCTACTTCGGGCTTGGTGTGCCGGTTGAAAAAGTTTATCTATGGGCTTAAGCAGTCTCCTCGCACGACTTGAAAAACATTTCTTTGCAACCATGACCGCATCTACGATATGTTCGAGTCAAGTGACCACACCTTGTTTCTTCGACACTCGTGCGAAGATTGTTGTATTGCTTGTTTATGTGGGATCGATATTGTTCTTACCGGGTGATGATGTTCGGGTATTAGTAACCTGAAATCCTATCTCGATATCTCAACCAACCGAAAAGATCTCGTCCCCTTGTGTTACTTCCTTGGGATTGAGGTTGCTCATTCTAGTTCTGGTATTTTTATCTCACAGAGAAAGTATATTCTTGATCTTCTCTCTGCTTCAGGGCAACTTGCATGTTGTCCTGCTGAGACACCTATTGAACAGAACCATCACCTAGCCGACTATGATGGGGAGTTGTTGGATGATATTGGTCAGTATCAGCGGCTTCTTGGGAAGCTCCTCAATCTTTCTCTTACACATCCTGATATTACATATGTGGTTGGAGTTCTCAGTCAGTTTATGCACAAGCCGCGCCTTCCTCATCTTCAGGCAGCTATTCGTGTGCTTCGTTATCTCAAAGGATGTCCTGGACGTGGCCTTTTGTTTCGAGATAATGGTCATTCTCAGGTCGAGGCATGGACTGATGCTGACTATGCAGGTTGTAGATCTGATCGTCGGTCTACTTCTGGGTATTGTACCACTATTGGTGGTAATTTGGTTACATGGTGGAGTAAGAAACAAGATGTTGTTTCTAGGTCCAGTGCCGAAGCAGAGTACAGGGAGATGGCCCAAGGTGTATGTGAGCTGATATGGCTAAAACCTCTTCTACGAGACCTTCATCTACATGTCTCTCTTCCGATGACGCTTTACTGTGACAACAAGTCTGCTCTTAGCATTTTGGCTAATCCTGTGCAACATGATCGTACCAGACATATAGAAGTTGATCGGTACTTTCTACGTGAGAAAGTGACTTCAGGACAGATTTGTGCTTTATATGTTCCGACGTCTCAACAGCTTGCGGACTTTCTT
This sequence comes from Coptis chinensis, assembly GCF_015680905.1. Taxonomy (NCBI): domain Eukaryota; kingdom Viridiplantae; phylum Streptophyta; class Magnoliopsida; order Ranunculales; family Ranunculaceae; genus Coptis; species Coptis chinensis. The sequence continues at coordinate 93,205,313 of NC_141462.1, forward strand.
ACGAAGGCAGTTAGTAGTAGACTATTTTCAGAGGTTTTGTCCAAGATGGGTATGTGTGATATTCATAGTCTAGCTTGAGGGGGAGTGTTAGCAGGACTATTATAGTATTTTTCCTATATTACCTCTGTAATTACTTTATTACCCTTTCTAGGGTTTCAATTATGATTCTATAAATATAAGTGATGAGCTCGATCTCTCATTCACTTAACTTTTCCCTAAATTACTTTCTACACCTTTCACGGCTAACGGCTTTACAGGAACATCCAAAACAATGTTAAGCTTCCAAAACAATGTTAGGCTTCTCAATAACATTTTTCATCAAAGATCCACTCCAAGAACCAGATGCGATAACAACAGCCTTCTTACAATACAAACTATTCTTCTCAGTCCTAAGTTCTAACACCTTCAACTTCTCCACTTCCACTTGATCTCAAAACATCAATAATAGGATATCATTAACAAACACTACATGCCAAGAGCCCAAGATTCATAACTCCTATTTTCCTTCTGAATAAACTCAACGCGTCCAACTGACAATTATCATGTAAAAATGCAGCACCCCCTTCATTCCCAACATCAACTATAGGCTCTTTCCTAACCAACTCACTTCCTTACAAAAACTCAGCTCTTAACCCAGCTTCAGAAAGAAGCTCAACTTTTATCTTTCAACATACTTAACTCTTCTTAACTCCTACCAATCATTAAACTCCCAGTTTTCTTCCACCCCAATTCTTGTAATGGACTAAAACCTTGTTCCTCAATACCCTCTACTAAAGTGTCCCATAACTGTTTACTTCTCATACCAAGTTCCCACATACCAGTTCCAGGTTTTTCACCTGCCATCCATATGTACCTTTGACCTGCCCCTGTAGCCCCTGATGCACATGGTACACTAGCATCAATTACACCAACTGATATTTTTTATTCTTTTAAAAACTGTCCTGCTATTGTTAATCCTATTATTCTAGCTCCGACAACCACTGAACCACTACATCAAACTCCAACAACAACGATGAAGCTGAAACTGAAACAATTGGGCTTAAAGTACAGTTGTTTTTTGTTTTATGGTACAGGTGTTTTTTGTTTTTGGTTTTAAACTGAAACTGAAGCTAAAATATCATTTGTTTTATGATAGATTTTGGTATGTTTAGCATGATGAATACTTAATTGGGTACAACAAAAAGGTTTACTTAGACGATGTTTAGCTAGTCATACCCAACACATTCAATGAGATATTAGCCGCTAATGTCTGCCAGAAGCTAGCTCACTAAGATATGGGAACGAGATTACGATACAAAAACTAATTGATGGACCAAAACTCTGTTTGTATATTCTTACTTCCTGTTATATCACTAAAGCCATACACTACAAAGGCCATCCGCAAAAAGTTGGTATCAAGTGGTACTTAAGGAAGCAGCAGTGAAACGGTTTGTCACTCTTAATGTATTTGTTATAGAACTTGTTTACGAAGCTCTCTAACATGTTTGTTTTTAATTACTGATAGTGGGAGCCCCAGTTTGACTGGGAAACAGAGAACACTGGGGATGCACTGAGAGTACTAGGTTTCATACTGAGACAGCACGCAACAAAGACAATTACTGCAATTGCACAAGGCAAATGAATAACTGGGGAGTGTATTATCTTTATTCAATGAAGGAAAAAAAATGAATTTCTGGGCATGGAACATTCGAACTATAGGCAAATTTACATAATGGGCAACAAACTGTTTTTTTTTAACACTTTGGGCATCATGGCTTCCAATTTTAACAATGTGGGATTCCCTCCTTTTGCCATCCAAATCAGATAACAGAATGATTTTTTTACTATTTTATTAAATAAATATATTATTACACTTTATTTCCAAAATGTCTTTTATGTTGTGGTCCATGACATTTTACTAGATATGAAAATATCACATGTGTAATTGTAGTTAAATGTAATTTTTCGTTTTATTTTTTGCAATTAACTTTTTTTTTATAGTGGTCCATGTGTGTAATTGAGTGTCCACATAAGCTTTTGTTAACTATTTGAGACAGAACTTAGAATGAATCCCCACATTAATTGTTAAAATAGAAAACCACGGTGTCCATAGTGTTAAAAAAAATATGTTGCCCACTATGTGAAATTGGGCATGGTTGGATGCCTATAAATTCTTTTTTTTTTCCTTCAATTAATTCCGGAATGAACAGGTAGTTGCTTTGGAAATTGAGCTTGTAGAAGATGTATAGACAAGTAGCCAATCTCTTCACTATGCTTTGGAAATTGAGCTTGTAGAAGATGTATATATAGACAAGTAGCCAATCACTATGTCATCTATGATTTGATCTAAGAGTGTTTTACCTCCTCAACGACATGATAAAACTTGTACACATAGTCGTTATGTTTTAAAACATCAACCACGTACCTCAGTTTTGTAGTATTCGTCTGCTAAATACTTCATGAAATGATAATATATCAAAGTTCAAACTACTCAAGCAAGGGTGGGGCATTGTCTTCACAACAATAAGATAATGAATTACGAATATCAAAATAACAAAACAAATACAAATTGAGCTTTTTTTCCTTGATAATCAACACATTATTAGTTTTGGATTTCATTTTGTTTATTGTTTCTATGCGGGTCTTTCTCCATTTGCAAATAGCTTTTAGTTTGAATAGTTATCAATGACAAACTAATATGCAATATCGACTTGTTCCATTAAAGAAAAATATATATGATGATGAGACTCCAAATCCCTCCTATTCCATTCCCTCATTCTTCGGCTTTTGCGCGCGGGGGGATTATACAATAAAATGAAAACTTCAAATACATTCATAACAAAAAAAAAAAAAAAAAAAACAACAACAAATTATGGTTTTATTGTCTATTATTATGATTAGTATTTTGGTTTGTAATAAAGTTGTAATTTTTAATAAACTCTTTAAGATTTTTTTTTTCTTTCATATTGATAGATATTAATGTTGGCAAATTTGAAAGAAGAGGAAAGGGACGAAGTCAATCTAGATGAGGGCAAGTACCGAACTTTTTTGTGATTTTTCATTTTGTTGAAAGAAATAAAAAGTAAAGATTTGGAAAAAATAAATGTGAAGTAAAAAATTGAATGATTTGGAAAGAGAATGAGATAAATCTTTGGTTAAATTTTTTATTAACTAGAGTTGGTCAATAGTTGAAAAGATGCTGGATATGTGCTTTGGAGACTTCTTGCTCCTGAAATATTCACTACAACTTTTTTTTCCGACAATGTTAAAAAAAAATACTCACTACAACAAAAAAGCATTTATGTCACTGCTAAAAACAGTTATAAAAAGTCTTTCATAATTACCAATATTACAATTTACAACTCATATCATTTTCTTTTATATTTAATCTTTTATAAAAAAACAAAATCCAACAAATTATGCAAAAGAAGAATATCTCAATATTGAAAGAATTTACCAAAAAGAAAATCTATAAGAAGATTAAGAGGTAAGATCATAAGTAGACATGATCGAGAGTTTGTGTGAGCTAGGTGGATGTGTTGGGTAGTTGGGTTTCAAACTTTTAACTATGAAGAAATAAGTGAAGATTGATGGATTTAGTACTCATCGAAGATTTTCCATATCTGATAACAGTAATAAGTGCATAAATTTGGTAACTAATAAGATTGTCCTAATTTAGACACGTAGTCATTAAATGACCATCTTGTAAGGCCAATTTGTTTATTTCTATTGGTCCTACATGACATCATTTTAAAAGAGTAAATAAACGTGGTAGGCAACTTTAATTAGATCCGTTAGATTCAGAAGATCTAGTGGCTAGCAAATTGAGTCAAAATTGAGTTAAAAATTTCTGAGTCCCTAGAACCGGACCCTTGATGGGTTAAAATGAAAGAATGTGTTACATGAAGAAGGATTTTCAATGCATGTGACTCAACCAAATCTACAATAGACTCAACAGAATCTAAAGTAGGTTCTCAAAGGACACTCAAGCCTAGAAACAAATGGTGGTCTACTGTCACTCCATATAGCCTGTCCACCTACTATTGTGGAAGCCTTCCTTGCAACGGCATCAGCTCTAAAATTGGCTTCACAATAGGTGTGTGTCAATCTCCAGCTTGTTAGCAAGAAAGTTGCTCGCACTACTAAAAAAAGGGTTTATAAGCTCAGCTAAAAGGTGAGATGTTAGAGTTTTTACCTCGGTTTTCTAAGAAAAAACAACCGAGGTAAAATCCACTGAGATAATAGAGTTCTATAAAACCGAGATAATAAGCTACTAAATTATCTCAGAAGTCTGACATCTTATCTAAATATATTATCTCAGTTTTCTAAATGAAACTGGTATTATATCAACTAGCATGGAACAAAGTTGAGACACTTTTCTAATTGAAACCGAGATAATATCAAAAACAACAGTGATAAATTCTTTTGGGAAGGGCAATCATTGGACAACCGTTTATCTCACCCTTTATTCAGCTAACATAGTTTGTCATTTTTTTTTTGGTGCTAGTATTGCTCACTTAATTATGACAACCTACAAATAAAAACCTCTCCCAAACAACCACATTCCCTTTCATATTCATAAACATTAACACCAATCAATCAAAACAACCCAACATAAGTAAATTCTTTGAACAATTTGATTTCATTAAGATAAGAATGAACAATGTCGAACATGATGAACATAACTTCCACAGAGTACTACTGATCAATTCTCAAGTACTGTACCAACTAATCTTCGAACTATAATAAGACATGGTTTTAACTTTTCTGAATATATTCAGGAAAGGAAACAGATGGACGAACCAACAAAAGTCCAATGGTTTTGCAGCTTTGTCCGATGAACTGATCGAGCTCCATTGAGAGATCAACCTTGTCAGCAACAACACATGTTCCCCAAAGTAATGTTAGGAACATCACAGTTGATCCAGCAAGTGCAGCCACTCCACTCACTACCTAAGCTTGAGCCATTTCTGTATTTCCAGAAATTCCAGATGCTAAGACACAATAGAAGAAGCTAAGTCAGTTATTGGTCAATTTATTTTGGAAATGGAAACTGATCATCCTTAATCAAACTAGAGTAGCTTATGCGATGCACCTTCCTAAGCAACAATTTGGTTCAGACAAATATGTCAAGACTTTGAGTAGATTCGAACCTAAATGAATTTTTCAGACCATGTATATAAAGCTATGAAAAATAATTCAAAAGAAATTCATAATAAATAGAAGAAAAGAAGGATAAAACATACGTTTGGGCAGTTAAGAAACTCTAAGTTACTTATAGAACCCCTTTCCCATATCTTTCTTCCCCACACTAGTAGCTTCTCTTTTTAGCTGGCTCTCTCTGGATAAAATGATTAGGTCTGCCATTATACTACAAGCAAAAAAGATCCCATATAAGAATAATAGGTTAACAAAAATCACAAACAAAATAAAGAAAGAACACAAAAATACCAGGTCATTTTGGTCATCATAAGCCGAAAACCGCCCTTTTGCAAGTTTTGTATTTTGAGCGGTAGCAGACTCTGCAACATAAATGCCTTGCTCACTAGACAATGTATTGATCCATATATATCGTTCATTATAAACTAATAATAGCCCATGCAGCGCATCACTGAATTTAAAAGGCCATTCCACATACAAAATTTAATTCATACCTCCTAGTGAGATCGATACTTAAAAATGACAAATATATTTTGTATATTATGCTAGGTTTGAAGAAAGATATCAAACAGTCTACTCCAAAATCGTTATAGTTTAACTGGCAAAAGAAAGGTATAACTAAAATTAATAGAAGGCAAAAGCAACTTCCTAAATCACAAAGCGGTGTAAAACATAACTATAGGCTAGAAATTTGACCTGAACTTCATTTTCTGAAAGTGTATTATGTAGAAGAAGGTCGGGAAGCTTGGTCATGTACTGGCCAGACAAACAGAGAAATGACAGTCAGCACAATGCAATAACATCATTGGATGAAGGAAAAAGTAAATCAGAGGACTAACTCAAGCAAAACCTAAGCAGCTAACCTTCTCAACCTCGACATAAGTGTCTTTGGGAAATATAGACATCAGAGTTGATAAACACTTTAAAGCAGCACTTTAATTTGTTCCACAGGGATAGGACTCATTAACCCCATTGGTCCTAGTAGATCAATCCATGACAAGGAGCAAGAAGTTAGCTAAATTCAGAATCCTGAAAAGAAGTTCGCTGCCACTTTCGTAGTATATTTTTTGTCGCCAAGGTATAGCAGGTACACTCATATACAACAATGAACAAACCTACCGATTTCCATGCTTAGCGGTAACAACACTGAACCTATCAATGGTCAACTCAACAAATATATTAAATGGTTATACAACCCACCAGCAAAATTTCAAAATACAAAAACATGTTAACACAAAACAATTCCACCCTCCAGCAAGTTCTGCCATATTATAAACAAATTTTATCCACATAACAATAACAAAATTAAAGGTTCTAACCAGGTGTGTAACACGTAATTTATAGTCATACAACGGTAAGAAAAAAGCTCTACTAGTCGTTAACCAACCTTTGAGCTTGAATCGGGAATCGGGTGGTGAGAAGGAATCACCTGGCAAAGAAGAATCTGATGATAAAACAGCAGAATCTTTCTACAGGTGGCCGGAGTAGACTTGCATCACTAACGGATAAAGTAGTTTAATTATCACTAGAACTGCTCTTATAACTTTTTCATGGAATTACACTATTGCATACCACAACTCTAGAGCAAGCAATACAAAATAAACTTATAGACCTTAGCACTAAAAGGTTCTCACATCACGAGTAACAAAAGTGAACCTATTTACAATTGAGGAAGCATATGAAATGGTTATACTACCCGGATACAAAATTTCATGACAAAAACCGCCTTCTCAGCGTTCGGGAAACCAATTTGATATAGTCGTACATACAAGAAAAAAAACTTGCTACAAGAAGGCCTTATCTAAAAAATGATAGAGTAGTACCTGCTCTAAAGCAAATCAAGTTGAGGCAGGACGACGAGAACCTCCTCGGATCCAATTTGTTCTACCAAGGAATGAATAGCTGAAGCAAGATCTGCAAATCAATTTATTAAAAGTTTAGCCACTAACTTATTTATAGGGATTTCTTCTATTACTACTTTAATAGCTGGAAGAACACTGAGAAGCTCCAGTTACCAACTTTATTTCTCATAGCTTTTTATAGGGGCCTTACATGGTGTATTAAATCGGTGACCGTCTTTCATTCATTCAACAAGAGGGTTTACTTATGAACAAATATTATAACAGGGGAAAGGATTTATCAGCTATATTGTGTAACATGAACAAGTGAACATCCATTTTAATAGAAGTCACCCAGCCTAATTATAGGGAGATTGGATTGAAACATGTATTCAAAGTGTCATCTAACTTTTCTGCTACTTCAATCCATATCTGTTTTGACATTCCAAAGAAAAAAAAAATGTCTCAAGGCTTTAATTGTTACGACTTTATAGTGATCAATGTCTTCTTTTTCTGACATCTACGACTTCTATGACATCTTTTTCTACTTTCTTTTCAGTTTAGTGATCAATGTCTTTTGGTTCAAAAGCACACTAAAGCATCTCGAACTGCCATATCTTAAAACCTTAAGTGATAGGTTTCTCTCAAGCTCAACTCAAAGAAAACAAAAGAGAAGAGAAGTGAAACTCAGTTTCAAAAGAATCAAGGACTATTTCATATTACATAGCCTTAATTTCAGGGAATCAACTCTCATCTCTGAGTTGCTTTCATCTTATACCAAAGGTAAGATTAGTTTTATTGAATTCTATGTTAGTTTCATAGATAGTTCTTATACCTAAGATAAGATCCTTGAATTCTCTGTGTAGTTTCAGATAGTTCCAATACTGGATGTAAAAACAGAGGGATTTATTTATAAATTCAAGTTTGAATTCTCCTTAAATTCTATGATTGTTAGCTTTTAACTTGAATTGCTATCAGCAGCAATTTCTGACTAGGATTTTGTTCATTCATTTTGTAAGGATCCTCAACAAACCTAGATAGATGACATTCAATTTATGCAATTTTTTAATAGAATTGTGGCAAAGATAAAGTTTTTTTTATGCAATCTTACGTATAGCATCTCCAAAAATTAGAGAAGTATGTTTCTCAAATTCATAGTAATCCCAGTATTCAAATAAGGAGAAGAGGATCTATTGACCTTCCTAAGGCAGCTGTAAGTAGCACTTAACATTCTGCAATCTCACCCATGCTATATAACCAATTACCCTACAGCCTCGAGCTTGTACACAGGTACACCAACAATGTAAATCAAAGGGATCATGATTCACATGCACAAACCACACATACAAACAAACACGGGTTGTCGGGGTGGGTATAGACATCTAACAGTCCCCCTAAACACTGGGTGGGTAAACATCTAACAGTCCCGGCCCCCTAAACAATGGGTGGGTAGACAAACTCGGCAGGATCATGCAGGTCACGCAAACAGCATGCACACACACACCTAATCATGCAAGCATGCACACACCTAATTACGAAAACTGCTGCAAACTTAGGTTTGAAACTGCACTCAAAAGAAGGAAACATCTAATTCCACTAAATAGAACTACATCTGGGTAAATGAAGGCAAGAGGCATAGCAAAAGCTGCAATACTTTCACTATTTTTTTTAAGGTTAAGCAAATTTATTAATGGTAATGAAAAGTACATAGTGAAAACCTGACTTAGTGAGGATTTAAGTCAGTTCCCTCCCACAACTTACACCAGATCCTAATTAACTTTCCCGACCAAACATTAACTGATCAAAACACACCACTCACTCTTATATGTAATATCTAAGTGAACCCATTCCCACAGACAATACTTAATATTTCAAATAATGAAATGACTCAATCCAGAAGAGATTTTGTCATCAAATATTCTAGAATTCCTTTCACGACAAATGCACCAAAATATAGCATGCAACAATCTATGCCAAAACAGTCTACCCGACAACTGATCACACTTGCTTTCAGGAGTAACTGAACTAACTATGATATATGCAGTATTGAATTATATATTAGGAATTATATATTATGTTTCCCACAAGTAGGCGCAACGCATGTGCCCATTTACTAGTATATGCAATGAAAAAGAAGACAAAATGCCTAGGCTAACAAAGTTGACACATCTAAGTTAAAGCTCTAAATTCTCAATGACAATAAGAATAGAGTTCTCCATCGAAGCACTATAGAATAGAAACCAACAAACTGAAATAATTGAACCATAAGAATAAAAGTATAATATTGAAACTTCAATTCAACAAAAAAAAAAAGGTTCAATCTTGATACGAGACATTCAATTTACAGTTAATTTCAACACAAATTAAATAACTTTGGTTTAATTTCTGAAATTTGTTGATGGAAAATTTTATTTTTAACAAATTGGAATTTACGAAGCATTTCAACAAACATAAATCTTGCATCAGATAGGTGGCAGAACGTTTTATTTCTAAAAAGCCGATGGTTTTTCTGACAACATATATTCACCAAATTTAAGAAGAAAGCCATCGGTTTCTAAAAAAACCCCAATACAAGTCAAGTAAAAAAAAATAGATTCTCGTACCAAAACCCAGTGGGAGTTGTTTTGAGTTGGTGCGAGGTGAAGAGAGATCAATATAGATGACAAGAGAGGCCAGATAGTTGGGAGCACAACGGCAGTTGCCATTGTGAGTTCGTGCTAGTCATGTAGAGAATAGTCCTTATTTGATCGTGTCCATTTTTTTTTATTTTTTATTTATTTTTTTATTTATTTATTTATTTATTTATTTTTATTTTTTTTTCATATCTATTCCGAGATATTTGGTATAATAGCAATTATATCAGTTGAGTGTCGAGATATTCCGTATAATATCAATTATAACAGTTAAGTGCAAGATGAATGAAATTTCCTATTATATCAGTTCAACAATGCGAGATAAATGAAATTTCCTATTATATTAGCTCCAACACCACCCGTGGTAAAATCTATATGTATTATCTCGGTTAAGTATGATGTGAGATAACAAATTAATACTCAGAGCTAGTAACTAAGTTATGGGACATATTATCTCGTTTATGGGACATATTATCTCGCTTATCACTTGAACTGAGATAAAGCTAATTTTAGAACCGAGATAAAAACCTTTTTTTTTAGTAGTGTCGTGTCCATCATGCTCTTATCATCCATGGAATATTCACTCCATTTAGACATTGCACCACTGCAATCAAGTCACTTTCGATCCAAATCTTTCTCCAATTTTTCTGCACTGCAAGCAAAATCGCCCAGTACTCTGCTTCATAGTTTGTTACCACTCCTAGCCCTTGTGCAAGAACGCCAAGAACTTTGTTTTGAGTGTCTTGAAACACTACCCCCGCTCCACCGCAACCCGGATTGCCTATAGAAGAACCGTCAGTGTTGCCTTTACTTTCATTATCTTGTGGAAGGACCCACTTGACTTCTTTGATTACAGGAGAAGTTCTAGGTCGGCTAGTGACCCTTAACCGATGAAGAATGACCAGCTCCTGACTTGTGTTGAACATGGTGGCTTTACTAAGCCAAGAGGCTACAGTAATGCCATGTAATACTTCTTTTCTTAGTTGTAGCTTCTAGTAAACCTTGTCTTCAAAGAAAATCTTGTTTTCCAAACCTGCACCATTATGTGGACAACTCCAGCATTCCACAGTGACTTAATAATTGGGCTTCTATTCTTGACAACACCCATTAGTCCTCGCAGGACAGTCAATGATAAAAGGTCCTTCCCAATTTTTGCCAAGTTTCCCTGCATCAATGATCTTTGATTGTCTACACAAGACCCAGTCACCCGAATAAAAAACTTTCAAGCAAAGCTTCTTGTCATATTGCACCTTCATCGCGGCTTGGTAATAGAGGAGACGCTCAATACTTTCTTCGCGCACTTCATCTAGATTAGCCTTTGAATGAGCTGGCAATTCATCATTATGACCATTGTTTAAGGCGGCAGTGCGAGTTGTCCTAAAAAAAAAACTTCAGTAGGTAACACTGCTTCTACTCTATAAGCTAGGTTAAATGGTGGCATTCCTGTAGAACGCTTTGGGGTTGTTATATATGCCCATAGAACAGCTGGTAACTCTGTTGTCCACTTGCCGTTAGCTTGCTCGAGACGACGTTTGAGGATTGCTAAAATGGATTTATTTGTCGCTTCAGCTTGCCCATTCGCTTGGGGGTGACAGGGTGCAGAAAAATTATGTTAAATATGAAGACTAGCACATAGCCTGTGCACTTCTTCTGCATCAAACTGCTTTCTGTTGTCTGATATTAACTCGGCGGGGATACCAAATCGGCAGACTATATCCTTCCATATGAAGCGTTTGACGTCCGAAGCTTGTATGTGCACCAAGGGTTGTACTTTTGCCCATTTGGTAAAGTAATATGTAGTGACGAGCAAGAAACGAACATTCCCCCGAGCTCTAGATAGGAGCCCAATGATGTCTAAACCCCATTTTGCAAATGGCCAAGGTGAGAAAATTGGGTGCAGCACAGTTGCTAGAAGAGTACCCATATGGTAATGTTTTTTACAAGGGATGCATGTCTGGGAAATGTGTTTCACATCTAATTGCATTTGAGGCCATCAATATCCCTGTGTCATTGCCTTATGAGCCAAACTCCGACCGCCTGAGTGATTGCCACATAACCTTGCATGGATTTCTTGTAGCACGGCTAACCCTTCCTGTGTTGTGAGACACCTCAGCATAGGAGATAACGAATTACCTTTCATGTATAATTGTAGAGTTCCTGGCGATGAAGATACAAGTATGAATTTCCATGCGTCTCGTTTGATGCTATTTGCGATTTTAGGCTCTGATGGGACAATGCCATTGCGTAGAAATGCTATAAATGGTTTTCGTCATAGCAGATTGAGGCACATTGCTCGTTGTTTTTTATATGGTTATGCGACGTGTCGAGTGCCTATCTTTTTACCCTTTTTTCTTTAAAGGTTTGAATTACAACCTATGAAGAAAAAAAGGGGGCATCTGTGTATACATATTTTGGCAAATCAATATGTGACACGTGGCAACATCTTCTTATATATTGTTCGGATATGGTTTTAAGTATGGGTAGAAAATACCATAACACACTTTAAGTTAAAGTCTTGACTAGCTCACTTCCTAGGTTCGGAAGCGAAATAAGAATAGGAGGTTCGGAACTGGTTAAAGTAGCAAGTTCGGAGAACTAACTCCTGACTAGGAACTCCAAATCTGGAACTACTAAGTTCGGAACTCCAACTCCCAATCCGAACCTGAATATGCTTTCTTGTTGTTCAAGTCAATTAAAAAGACTTATTGACTTAGAAAACATGAACTTTTAGAAGAGTATGTATAAGACTTAACAACAAATTGTTTCCTAGTTAAACACTAATTACTTAGCCTCATAAAGTATAATTATGGGAAACCTAATCTATTCTTATAAATAGAATAGTTGAACTACGTTTTGAGTTTGATTCCTCTTTACATAATACGTAGACAGCCATGCATTAAAGAACATAGTTCAACTCATCATCTTCTAGATCTCTTCTTCTTCTTGATTCAATACTTCTAAATGTTCTTTGATCATCAACAAAATACTTGTGTTTCTAGATTAGGAAAAATCATCACACAGTTTCCTTTAATATACTTTGTTTCTTGCCGTAAATTTGTAAATTCTATGTTATAAATTCAATGTTTTGTGTTATAAAATTCTTAATGCATTGATCACTTCTATGGAGGATTGTCCTGAGTTTAAAATGCTTTCATCACTACTGTGTCTTGATTAACACATTCCTTCCAATTCTATGCTCACCAGTCATGTTAGTATTTCTCAATTTAAAAAAAAAAAAATTGCAGAACCTTAACCAATGACCACATTGAATAATATGTTTTTGTTATAAAGGCGTGGGGGGCCTTATGTGGATGCCCACCTTGATAAACTCATTAGGGTTTCAGGAGGTTACTTATCTTGGAAGTAACTCGTCTATATAAAGGATTGTAATCTCCCATATTCTACACACCGATAAGAATTACTTCATCTCCTATAACTTTCTTGTTCACTTACTCTATATCTTTAGACTAAAAGTATATTTTCTTTTATTACATTGTGAAGATCGATACTGGTATGATTGTTTTGATTGGCATATTTATATTACTACTTTATAAATGGCGTGGCCGAGCTAGCCAAATGTGCCATGTATCAATCACTCTTTGAGACTGTTGATGCTAGTCTTATACTCTTATGACCACAATGATGTCGCTACGTAGCTGAACCAAAGAGAAAGAGCGTTTTCATGGAAAGGTAGCTAGCTTCTGTGTAGACTGTAGTGGAGACAAGTTAGGTGCAATGACATGTGCGCTATGGTAGCTCTGTTGATGCGTCACTACTAGAACTGTTTATGTTCACGCGCCATGAAAAATTAATTCAATTTTTAAAATATAAAGAGTCGTGATGAGGAGAGATTAATCTCTCCGTGCCAAGGAGTGATCTAGTCTAATAGCCGTTAGATAGGAAAATGTCATATCTCTAAAAGAGCTTCACTAGAAGTTAAAATTGTTTCGTGGGCCCACAACTGACAATATCATAACAAATTAAATAAAAAACCCAAAATGACTTCGAATGCCTACATGACTACATCTCTTCCAGAACGCCCATGGAAAGCTTCCTCTTTCTTTCTTTCTTTTAACTTTTTATTTGGTAAAAATCCAATGTTGAAGTAGTTCTAATGTTGAAATACTACTTATTAATCTAGCAAACCAAAACCCAATTTAATAAAGGGGAGTTTGCAAAACAACACTCGAATTTAAAAGCTTATATATATTGTGAGAATTGCAATTTTCTCGGATTGTTGATTTGTTACTACTTACTACAAGATTAATTTCTCACACTTCTTAACGATAGTTGAAGCACTTTTTGATGGTATATGTAATAACAATAAACATGGAGGGAACTGGTTGTGGTATTGATAGTTGATATGCATGTGTTTTGTTTAAATGGAGAAAAATACATTGAAGGAAGAGTAAGAGCAAGAGACAGTAAAGAGAAGATGATGACCGGATCTTTTTTTTTTTTTTTTTTTATTTTTTGTTAAGTGTTTTGTTTTCATAGCCTTTGCAGACTCATTGTCCTCGAGATGTGTGTCTATCTTATGACCCCTGTTAAAGTGTGCTCCATTTGGAGGACAGATTGATCTCTCCTTATCACTGGGCAAATATAAATACAGAAATCGAGTGTGGTAATTAATTTATTTTTTTCTTCAAAATTCAATCAATTTTTAAATGGGCGTGTCATCAAAAAACGCTTCTAGCGACACACCAATCATTGTCTATTGTGTTTCGACTTACAGTATACCGGAGTAAAATAAGAGTGTCGAACAATGTGACCAAACACTTCTTCCAATTCATCTTCAGTGTCAATTGCAATACGATAGATAGATGGTGCCATTAACTATATGATTGGAAAACAAAATTCATATAACTCTTGAAAATGTACGAGTATTTCAGACTTAAATAAATATATCAATTAAAGAACAAAAAATAACGTATACGTAAAATAGGACAAAGCATTCTAAACGTCCACGATCTAGTTTCCTCTTTATTCATGTAGCCTTTCAATTCCTTCATGATCGATGATGAGTACTCTTCATTCTGATTTGAGTGACATGAGGTTTGTGAGTGATTGAGAGTTGATTGTTGTGTACAATCAAAGTAACTCTTCTTGTAACTTTCTCTTCAACTAGTGGAACCATCGATCTCGCCGTGTGGACGTAGGCATCTTGCTGAACCACTTTAAATCCTTGTGTTGTGGTGTGTGTTCTTTACTTGTTTATGTTTTGCTAGTTGATATTGTTATTTGGGTTGTGCTTGGGTTATTGTTGGAATATATATCTTGGTATAAAGATTACATCTTTGTAGTTGATCTTGTTGTTGTCACCAGTGTTCTAAAAAACACTAGGCGGTAGTCGGGCAGTAGGAGAGCGCCTAGCGTCTAGGCCTTCTAGGCAGTTTTTTTTTTCCTAATATATATAGTAATATACACCTATACTATAAGAAATAAAGAAAATTATTTACCATAATTCAAAAAATAAACACATACAAAGATACTTATTACAAAAATGCGTAATAGTTGAAGAATATCGACTTCATATAAAAACATACTCTTTGTTATAGTGATATATAATTTACATTAGACTTAGTCTTTTAAACTCATTCAAATCTTAAGCCTATATGGGCCTTTAATTTTCGACATTTAATCATTCAAAATAATAATAATAATAATAATTGACTAGACCGCCTAGAGGCCGCCTAGCCCGCCTAATCGGTCCATCTAGACCCGCCTAGTCGGTCCACCGATTTTTTAAACGACTTGGGCCTAGGCGAGTCGGTTGGGTACCGCCTAGCGCCTAGAGACCGCCGCCTAGACCAATTTTTAGCATAGTGGTTGTCACATGCATCCGCATTTAGTCGCAACAGGTTCCCAACGAACGGAAAAACTTCAAGTCTGCAATCTGGAATCCCGTCTATATAAAGTGGAGTATATGTTTCAGTATGAACATTGTATGAGACCAATGTGACTGAATCACAAAGTAGCCAGATTTCACCATTCTTCCCAAGGGAAATAGGAACAACCTTACTAAATTGCTTCCTGCCCAAGGCGTATTTTTTCATGATGATAAGTTTGGTCCACGATGTATTTACGTTGTATTCTTTCATACTCCATAATTCAATATGGTCAACATAAGCATAATCAGCTATAGAAAGACATCCACCTAAATTCATAAGCTCACGTGAGACAAATCTGGCTCCACTGATAGCTCCTCCATTACTGAACTGGGGATGTGGAATATGCCCGAACTTTTCAGACCCCAAATCAAAAGACAAAATTCCGCAGGTAGTGGTAAGCCAATGCAACGAACCGTTCACTGATGCAGATGTTGTGCCTCTGCAGCAGTATACTTTTGGAACATTCTCTAATTTTCTCCAAGATTTAGAACCTAGTGTGAACACTTGGGCCTCGGTTATATGATCACCATATTGAACCCAGTTGAAATATTGCACCACCTTGAATTGATTAGTAGAGACATCAAAACCGAATGCTGGGGCAAGGTCAGCAAACGTAAGTATAAGTAGAGAAGGTGAAATAAGCTCTGGCAGTTTTACAAATTCTCGTGTAGCAGGATTGCAGATGTACGTTTCACAGTTGGTAGGTGTAATAAATAAATCAGAAGCCAGGCATATTAGTCCATTTTCAAAAAGTTTTGTAAGCCTCTCATCATTCTCATGCACAAAACGTTCTGGACAAACTAAATCGACCTTTGTTGTGGTGTTGGTGATAAAGAGACGTGTATCTGCTTTTCTATTGGCATTAGTGTGCCTTTTTCGTTTTCGGATGGTGTTAAGAAGGGGGGGATTCGGGTCCTGTTTATCGAGTTCCACAATATAAGAAGGTGTTAATTCGCACCAATAAGGTGAGAAGAAAAAAGTGGATTTGGTATCTGCTTGGGTTGCTCTATTAAAGTGCATGGCAGCAAATCCGGGTCTATCTATCATATTACGCCATTCCTTACACACTGACCTGAATCGAAGAACGGATTTGGAAGGAAGCATTGCAAGTATATCTGTGACTGTCTCGCTTGGAAGGTGATCCATTGTGGGCGCAGTTGCAACTTCAAAGTTATAAAGGATAAGCCGATGCCTTGACAAAAGGCGTAATGAGTTCTATACTTCTATATATATAGAGGAGAAAACCGAAGACGAACTGGAATAGAAGTCCAATTCAATTAAGGAAACCAAACCTACCGTATCTATTGTTATTATTATTAATGTTATTTTTTCATGGTAAACAAAGAATTTAGAATATGGATCGAATTCTCCTATAACTACAATTTCTTAAGTAGAAGTAGGAGACCAAGAGTTTTATTTATCTCATATTATCTTATCTTATAAAAGGGTACCCCAAAAGTTTTGCCCCAATTTCTAATTTGCCCTCCATTAGTAGGGTAATTAAGTAAAAAGAAATTTATTCGGGAACAGAAACAATTTCGCCGCTATATCCCAAATATCTACACCTATATATGATAGCCATGTATTTAGGAACCCCTCTCCACTATCGAGTAGGCAATTTGTAATCTCTAGTTGGTCAATTTTGAAACACCTCGCTCACAAAAATTAGAACAAACCCCCTATTTATTAATAATTTAGAAAAGACTCCCTAATATCACTTAAATTATATAATTATCCCTAATTTCTCTCGCTAAGATTAGAACAAACTCTCTTTTATTAATAATTTAGAAAAACCTTTCTAATGTCACTTAAATAACATAATTATTCCCTATTAAAAAAATAGATGAGCCTTTCTTACATAATTACAATTAGAATCCAAAAAAATCATGTTAACTATCGAACTCGAGGGACGGGTTTCAAGGCTTTAAGACTTTAGAAAAAAAAATAAAATAAACCAATGCGCAGCATGGTTTACATACTTGTACACTATATAATAGCCGGGTGAGCCACACTTCTCAACCGAAGAGTGTATTTCTAATCTCTCTATTTTAAGATTTTAGAACCACGTCCCTTAATTATTCTAATCAACTCATTTCTTTTAAACAATTTGCAAAAAACTCCCTCACTTTACTGAAATTAGAATTAGCTTCATATTATTTAAAATAATTTAGAAAACCTCCTTCACATCACTGAAATTATATTCAACCCCTCATAATATTTTTATATTATTTTTTAGATTAGAACTAGAATTCAAAAAATCATACTATCCTAGAGATGTTAGAGCGACAGGTTTAAAGACTTAAAAAAACACCGATGCGTAGCACGGTTCGCATACTTGTAAAAGAGAAAGAAACATAACTCCAGAAAAACCTCAATCTCTTTCACCCGGTCGTTCTCTTTCACAATATTTGTCTAACTCTCCCTTTTTCACTAAATTATTTTGGTCCTACACTCATATTTTTTTTTTTAGGTTCCTACTATCAGTGTTTTTATTTGTTATGCTTAGATTGCGAATTTCATATATTTCTCAATACTTACAATTCCTAATTCAATCGTCTCATTTTCAAAGTCCGTTTGTTTTTTGAAAAATAGTATATTTTATTAAATTTCTGAAATAAATCATACAAAGGATTTGAGCGTCAAGCACGTAACATTTATTTTTAGCATTTTTCCTACTACTTTCTCTTTATCATTGTTTTCTTCATTTGTTTTTTTTTTTTTTCAATCGTAGTGTTAGATATTCTAGAACACAAACAAATCCCTAGATAGATATTAGTAGAAAAGTGATATAACTGAATCATGAATTGTACACTGGTGGGAATTACAAAAAAATCTGCGTTTGAGCACACTATTTTCAACTGATTCTCACCGTTCAATTTATAACACCCCGTCTTGTATTTTATTTTTCCTATATAATAATAAAGATAATAATAATAAAGATAATAATAATGAAAATAGATAAAACAGATATAGGATATCCAGCAGTTACGGATAAAAGCCCGTAAATAAGTAGATAAGTTTCAACCCTTGTTTTTCGGGAAGGTTTTAAAAACTAGAAAATAGAGTATTCTCACGGAGAGTTTAGAAAAAGAAAAAAAAAAAAAAAAAACCCAGCAAGAGTTTTAGAAAAAAGGAGGAGTTTTACTGAAAAGGTTTTGAACGAGGAATATCGTCTTTTCGCGCGACAGTCAACGTCGGTCTTTCGGGGTTTCGCTTTTGGGAAGCTGTTCGGTTTTAAAACGGTGAGTAGTACGAAGAAATTCTTTTACATTTTCATTAACTGCTAATCATATCCGAAATAGTGTTTTCATTATTTGATAGCTTGTTAACTGCTAATCATATCCGAAATATGGTGCCGGCTGTTAGATCAGATTTGGAAGTACTACAGTTGTATAAAATTTTTGACAAAAAAATCTAAATTCATGATTGTTATGCTGTGATGCGGATGAGAATATGTATTAGTAAATACCAACTTCATTGCTTAATTTGATTTGAATAGAATTCTATTACTAGGGTTTTGTTTTACTGCTATTGTTGGGCTGTAGGATTTGGTAGGTGATTGGAAGTGTGGGTTGCCGGGGAATGACTGGTAGTGATGGAATTATGTTATGAGCGCTGGGAAGCTTTGAAACAGCCATTAATGGCGTTCAACCAAGACCCCAAACCGTCCTGATTTTTGGTGTTGTTTGAATGTTTGTTGTGTATGACTTTTGTTGAGAAATTGTTGTTGGGTTTATGTTGATTGTTGGTGGTTGATTTGGGTGTTGGAGGGGCGATTGAAGCTTGAAGGATTAGTAATGGCCGATTAGATCGCGATTTTCCCGAAGATAAGGGGAATCGCGATTTGTTAGGATAAGTGTGTAGGGGTTTGAAAAAGGAATTAAACCGCGGGGTTCATTAGTGGTGGCGAGTGGCTGATTGGTGGTGGCTGGATGTGGAGGCGCTGGTGGAGGCGTTTGTGAGGAAGAAGATGAACAGTAAAATTTGAATTTGGGCTTGGGCCAAATCGTGGGTTGGGCTTGTGTGCGTGGGTTGGGCTTGTGTGATCAACTTTAGATTTTTATTTTTTTTGAATTAAGTTTAGACTATGGGCCTTAGGCTTTGGGCTTTTGGGTTAGAGGAGTTTAGGCCGGGTTGACCAATGTTGACTGTTGACCAGAGTTGAATGTTGACTTTGACCAGTTGACCCAAAATTTGACTTTTTCCTAAAATTATGATTCGGTCTATTAGGATAAGTCTAGGACTATTAGCATGTTTGACTTAGGCTAAGACCTTTCTAAATATACTTGTGTACGTGTATTTACTGCTTTGTGATTTTTCAGTCTTTTACGATACACAACGTTATGACACTTATACATCCATGAAATTAATAACGCGTAAACCAAAAATAATTTAATCAAGATTTTCCTTCGTTCTCTGAAATAATTTATGCAATAAAATTTCAATAATGCGTAAACAAAATTTACCGCACCCTTTTAGAACTCTCCACCCTCAAGTTTTTTGAATTGAGTTTTATATGGACCGATGATGTCATATGTTAGGTGGGCATTTATTGAATGTGCCATAAATGGCCCGTTAAGCGTTATATAAGGGTATTCATTGAATGTGCCATGAATGACCGAGATGGTTTGACCGCCCTCTAAAAGAGGAACTAAGGTATTAGCCTTAAGGGTTATTTGTATTCCTTGAGTGTATGCGGGAATATAGGATTGGGTATTCCTTGAATGTGGCGGGAATGACCCGGGCATTCATTGAATGTGCCATGAATGGCCCGTTAGTGATATGATAGGTATTCCTTGAATGTGTAGGGAATGACTTAAGGTATTCATTGAATGTGCCATGAATGACCCGAAGTTTTGTGCCCAATGAGGTCGTGGAAATAATCGTATGAAAGCCAGAGGTGGCTATGATATTGTGGCATTCGGTGGGAGAGAGGCACACAGGAATGTGTGATTTGGCAAATATGTGGAGTGCAAATCGTGGAGTAGGTACTAAAGGGTGAGTGTATAAGAAAAGTAATTGATTAATTAATAAGAGAAATTGATTTGATTATGCGAGTGTGTTTGGGCTTACTTTTGAATACATATAGGATATCTACATATGTTATATACAAGTTCTAACTTTCTTTTGCAGGAGGTAGGGGTGTCAAAATGGCCCTCAAACCCTTAGCCCGCCCGCCCTGACCCGGCCCATAGGCCGAAAAAGCCCTCAAAATGAGGCCCTCACACATTCGTGGGCTGGGCCGACCCGGCCCTCAAGCCTTTGGGGGAGGGTAAGGGCCTAGACTTGAAACTTAAGCCTCCCTTAAGCCCGGCCCTCATTAGGCCCTCAACATTTATTACATATATTTTAATAAAAAGATTTACAATATATATCATTTTAACATTAATATGCTAAAAATCACCCTTAAAAAAACGTTTATCTATTAAGTTTGCCAACCTTATAATTTCATTATAATATTTTATGAAATGAATTTAATTGATCTTAATTGACTAATACAACTTTAACAAGTTTTTTTAGTAGTTTGAAGGTTTAATTGTGAAGTGCATTCGATTTTATCATTTTTAACTAATGTTTCTAAATTTATTTTGTAAATCAAATGTATAGTATAGTATCCAGCCCTCACGTTTGGCCCTCAAGCCCGGCCCTTCAAGCCCTCTCGAGAGGGTTGAGGGGAGGGTAAAGGCTTCGAGATTTAAGTATTGGCCCGACCCGACCCGGCCCTCGAAGTAAATGAGGGTAGGGCTGGCCCGACCCTCAAAGCATGAGGGCTTCCTTGTTTGCGGGCCGGGCCAGCCTGGCCCAGCCCATTTGACACCACTAGCAGGAGGGTAGGACTTAATAATATTTTGTGCAGGAATGCGGTCCTACCCTTATACAGTAGTGGATATCGGTAAGTTGTAATTCAATTATTTAGATATTAAAACGAGTTATTAGAATGAGTTAATATAATGGAAGTTTTGCTTGGGAAGAAACTATGCCGGTTGAGATAACGGAACTACCTTTCTTCCAAGCTGAGAATGATTAGGTTATGATAGAGTTAAAGTGTTAGTTGGATAAGAAAAGATTTGAAATGTTTATATGTGGTTAGTCTACTCATACCAGCAAATTCCATTTTGCTGACCCATGTTTGCTTTATTTTGGCAACGTGGGTGTGTTCTTGGGAACATAGGTGGAAGGCAGTGGAACCGCAGCGTGTGATTGGGATTCTTGCTTGGAGCAGTCCGTTAGTTTTCTTTTAGGTCTGATTCTTTTTGGAAGGATGTAATAACGTAGTTTACTTTTTGTTGCATGGCATGAGAACATGGTAGTAAGGACTATTATTCAGAGAGTCTGTTTGATGTTTTGTTTGGACGGGATGATATCTTAATAAAGCAAATGGTGGATAATTATTGGGATTATTTTTAATTTAAGTTGATTCTTAAATGATATGGCTGTTAGGGTTTTGTATGTGTAGTATCCCCCGTCATAGTCTGGGTTTTTAAACAAGTGAACATAATGATGTTTGAGATATTTATATTTCAAATATTCATTTTGTTATTGTTTAGAAATTCGGGCTGTGACACAATTTGTCTTCGAACAATTGACTAAGTATTTCAAGGTGATATGGTTTATTTTTCTTCATTTTTTTGGTAATCATCAAATTTATATCTCGCATACGGCAAAATTATTGTTTTTTAGTATTTAGTTTCCTTTAATATACTTTGTTTCCTATCGTAAAATTTTAAATTCTATGTTATAAATTCAATGTTCCGTGTTATAAAATTCTTAATGCATTGATCACTTCTACATAGGATTGTCCTGAGTTTAAAAATGCTTTCATCACTATTGTGTCTTGATTGACATATTTCTTCCAATTCTATGCTCACCAGTCATGTTAATATTTTTCAATTTAAAAAAATAATTGTGGAACCTTGACCAATGACCACATTGAATAATATGGTTTTGTTATAAACAAAAAAAAAAAAAATCATTCCTCCTACTCAATTTCCATAACCTCCTAAGACAAAATTGTTGTTTTTTGTATTTAGTTTCCTTTAATATACTTTGTTTCCTACTGTAAAATTTTAAATTCTATGTTATAAATTTAATGTTTCGTGTTATAAAATTCTTAATGCATTGATCACTTCTACAGAGGATTGTCCTTAGTTTAAAACTGCTTTCATCACTATTGTGTCTTGTGTAAAGGCTCGATTTGGTGTAAATATTTACAGGTCTTGATCGGGGAGGGGAATGTGGGTTGTATTTGGTTTTTATTGAGTTCGCGTTAGATGCGAGCTGCCTACGTATCAAGTTCTTTAGCCAAACTTGAATCAAGTCAGACGTAGTTCCTCTTCTCTTTATATAGGTAAGATGTCCGCGCTTCCTCCTCTCCCGCGTCAGGTCAAGTTCAGGACTTGAGGTCATTTAATGAGCCATGATGGCGAGTTGTGGTGGAGTAATGGAGTGGGCATCTGGAGCTCCGGTCTTGATGGTGACAGCTGTGGTATCCGTTACTATCCGTTATTGCATGAGCAACTGTGGACCTTCTGGAGGTCACTGTAATAGTCAAACTGGTAGGACGATCTCTCTGAAGAGATAGTGCTTATAACACCCTGTCTTTTATTTTTGCTTTTCCTGTAATAATAGTAGTAATAATAATAATAATAATAATAATGATAATAGGTTAAACTAAATATAGATAACTATCAGATAAGGATAAAAGCCCCGTAGGTAAATAGATAAGTGTTGTCATTATTTTTCGGTGGGTTTTCTCACATAAAGTTTTTGGGGAAAAACACATCGAGGGTTTTAGACAGAAAAACGGGATTTTTCTGAAAGAAGAAAAGGAAGTTTTTCTTGTAGGTTGATAATCGAGAGTTAGGTGTGTGAGTAGATATTTTGTATACATGTAAATTTATACGTGATGAGTGATGAAACATGATATTTAAAGTTTGTCCTGAATATATATGTTAATGACAGTCTTGTTCTTTGGTGTGTGTTTTCGCAAGTATCAGATCTTCCTAATCGGTATTAAAGTAGTTTCTAGTATTTCCAGAAACGGACTGCTTTGTCTGCAACAGTAAATCATACGGCTTGAAGAAATTATAATATTGCCGTTTTAACTTCTCTTGTACTTGTGTATTGTTTATCTACCAACAGTAACTAAAAAACTAATAACACAATCAAGTAGTAGATAGTTTACATTCAAGTTCTGCTCTAGATTTAACCAGTGTGTGGTTAACTTTATTGAGTCTTAGCTATAGCTTAAAGCATAAGTTTTCTATCATGTTGATCATCATCTATGGCATGTATGATATGCAGTATTGGCATTGCCAAACCTCTGCCTGGAGTAAGCGTCATTTCGGACCTCTCATGGGTGTGGTATGTTGAGGAAGATGAACAGTGCGATTTTAGTGTTTGGTTTGGATTTTGTTTTGTAGTTGTTGGGTTGATGTTGGTTGTAGTGGAAGGGTTGAATGTTAAATTGGGTGGAGTTGTTAAAGTTTGAAGCTTTGAACAAGCTTTAATGGAGGTCGAATTTCTAGATCTAGTTTGGAGGGAGTATATGAATCGAATGATTTGGGGAGTTTGTGTTTGACAAAGTTGTAGGGGTTTTTGCAAGGGTCAAAACTGATATGATGTAGAGGAGAGTCGGTGGCCGGCGCAATTTGGTGGCTGGTGGGGAGGAGGTTGTTGTAGCTGGTGAGGAAGAATAACTGTTGACCGGCTGGGCTTGGGCTTGAGCCTAAGCGGTTAGGCCAAAAACCTTATTTTATTTGGGCCTTTTCTATTTGGATTTTTTGTATTAGACTTTGGGCCTTTGACTTTGGGCTTTTGGGTTAGAGGAGTTTGGGGTTGGTATGACTGTTGTTGACCCTTGGCAGGTCGACTTTGACTTTGACCAGAGTTGACTTTGACCAGAGTTGACTTTTGACTAGGGTTAACTTTGACTAGTTGACCCAATTTGACTTTTAACTCGGATTATGATTTGGGTTATTAGGATAGGTCTAGGGCTATTAGCATGCTTGGCTTTAGGCTAAGACCGTTATATATACGTGTGTATGTGTATTAACTACTATGTGATATTTCAGTTTTTAGGATATGCAACGTTATGACACTTAGACATTAATCTAATTAATAACGTTTAAACCAAATACATGAATCAAGATACTCCTCCGTTCTCTAAAATGATATATACAATAAAGTTCAATAATGCGTAAACAAATTTACCGCACTCTTTTAGAACTCTCTATGCCTTAAGTTTTGGAATTGAGTTTTATGACTGCTGATGTCATATATTAGGTGGGCATTTATTGAATGTGCCATAAATGGCCTGTTAGCGTTATATAGGGGTATTCATTGAATGTGCCATGAATGACCTGGGTATTCATTGAATGTGAGATGAATGACCAGATTCTTTGGAACTGCCCAGAGAGGAACTAAGGTATTAAGCCTTGGGGTTAGTTGTATTCTTTGATTATCGCAGTGTTTGGGTTTACTTTTGAATACCTAATATAATCTCTACATATATGTTATATAGGAGTTCTAACTTTCTTTTTTGCGGAGGGTAGGACTTAATAACATTTTGTGCGGGGACGCCGATCCTACCACTTATCTGGCCAATGGATATCGGTAAGTTTTAATTCAATGAGTTAGATTTTAAAACGAGTTATTAGAATGAGTTAATCTAATGGAAGTTTTGCTTGGGAAGAAACTATGCCGGTTGAAATGACGAAACTACATATCTTCCAAGCTGAGGATGATTAAGTTAGGATATATTTAAAGTGATGGTTTGATAAGTAAAGACTAGAAATGTTTATATGTGGTTAGTCTACTCATACCAGCAAATTCCATTTTGCTGACTCATGTTTGCTTTGTTCCGTGGGTGTGTTCTTGGGAACATAGGTGGAAGGCAGTGGAACCGCGGAGTTTGATTTGGGATTCTTGCCTAGAGCAGTCTGTTAGTTTTCTTTTAGGTCTGATTCTTATTGAAAAGATGTAATAACGTAGTTTTCTTTTCATATGACATGAGAATACGATGTTGGGACCTGTTATTCTTAGAATGTTATATTGATGATTTTTTAAGGAATATAGACTTGCATAAAGTAATAAAGAGAATTTTTGGAGATTATTTTTGTTGTTAAGATTCTTTATGATGTGGGTTTTAGGTTTTGACATGTGTTGTATCCACCCCGTCATAGCCTGGGTTTTTAGACAATTGAACCAAGTGATGTTTGAGATATTTATATTTCAAATATTCATTTTTTAATTGTTTAGAAATTCGAGTGTGACATTTTGTATCGAACTTAGGTTAGCCTAGATTTGGAAGGTCTAGGTGATCCTCGGAATGTGGTGATTGGGTGTGTTTGAGTTTAAGATGTTTGGAGTACTAATAGAAGTCCGTTTTATTAGGTGATGGCTGGAGATGACAATGACGTTACTGGTACTGGAAGTAATACTATATCTGCTGATTTGGGAGCAATATTAACTCAGTTGGTGCAAACTATTCAGAGGGGTCAACATGCTAATCTAGGGGATCCTTTTGTTAGGAGAAACAAGGATTTTTCAACTTTAGGAGGCCAGAAGTTTAAGAGAGAGAAAGGGGCCATTGATGCTGAGAAATGGGTTACTATGTGTGAGTCCGTGTTTGCTAAGATGCAACTCACTGAGGTGCAGAAACAGGAGTTGGCTTCTCACCAGTTGGAGGGGTCAGCTTTATTTTGGTGGAGGTCTATCAAGGATAATGTGGATGTGGGAACTATGACTTGAGAGGATTTCCAGAGTTCGTGACTAAGTTCAATGAACTATCGAGGTATGCTCCTTATCTAGTGGATACCCAAGTAAAGAAGAACCAGAAGTTCATCCGTGGACTAGAGCCATATCTATCGAGTTATTTGATACCCTTTGATTCAGAAACTTTCGATCGCGTGTTAGATTTGGCATTAAGATATGAACAATTGGATAATAAACCCAAAGATGAGAAGATTAAAGAGAATGCCCCAAAACAAGCCAGCTTACACCTTATTTCTAGTCAACCACGTCAAGGGCAGAGAAAAAGTCAGCATCACCCATATAATAGGCAAACAAATAAGCATGTGGATAAAGACGTGAGTGCTTCGCTAAAGAGATTTGATGGTAATTGTTTGAACTGTGGGGAAGTTGGACATACTATTCGAAGATGTTCTAAACCAAATGAACTAGTAGGCAAGTGTTATAAATGTGGACAGCTGGGACACTATGCTAAGAACTGCACTGGTTAATGTTAGGTATGTTTGAATTTGTTGTTTACTAGTTCCTTTATTGGTACTTAGCATGTAAGAAATTATCGTATGATTATGAAAATAAAATGTTGGTTGTTTTAATAGTTAGTTTCTTATGAAATTTATAATTGAAATTGTTCAGCATGTTATAGTGTTGTTTTCATAACAGAGTTTCGATTTTTAAGTAAGTATTGGTTAAAGAAGAAATTGTTATTTTAAAATTTCATATTTGAGTAAATTGGAATTTACCCAAGGAATAAGGAAAACCCTTTTGATAAAGGTTGGAGTTGAAAGTTTTTATATATTGTCCAAGTTATGTATATCGTTGGTGTGTGATCCAATATACATAACATCTCTCTGTATGCATCGTTGGAGTTTGATCCGGTGTATACATGTACACCGTTAGTGTGATCCGATGTGCATACCACCACATTGTTGGTGTTTGATCCTATGTGATGGTAGAGAGTTAGTATGCATCGTTGGTGTGTGAACCAAAGGTATACTTGCATATCTTTGGTGTGGGAGCCGGTGTGCATGCATCACATTGTAGGTGTTTGATCCTATGTGATAGTGGACATAGTATAAGTCATTGATGATATGAATTTGTTGAACTGTGAAAGAATGATTTTTAATTAAGTGTTGGCAATTGAAGAAAACTAATTATGTTTATTCCTTTTTAAGGTGTGTATACTTCCGCATTATACAAGTATGTCTCATTTTATTGGTTGGTTGTGTCGTTTGTTTGGTTAATCTACACTCTACCTTGAATCTCGGGGCCGATCCTTTTAAGAATGTGTATATTATAACACCCGTCTTTTATTTTGCTTTTCCTGTAATAATAGTAGTATTAATAATAATAATAATAATGATAATAGGTTAAACTAAATATAGATAACTATCAGATAAGGATAAAAGCCCCGTAGGTAAATAGATAAGTGTTGTCCTTATTTTTTGGTTGGGTTTTCTCAATAAAGTTTTTGGGAAAAACACAGTGAGGGTTTTAGACAGAAAAACGGGATTTTTCTGAAAGAAGAAAAGGAAGTTTTTCTTGTAGCTGGCTGATAATCGGATAGTGCTGCAGGTGAGTAGATATTTTGTATACATGTAAATTTATCGTGATGAGTGATGAAACATGATATTTAAAGTTTGTCCCGAATATATATATGTTAATGGCAGATCTTGTTCTTTGGTGTGTGTTTTTTTGTGAGTATCGATCTTCCTAATCGGTATTAAAGTAGTTTATAGTATTTCCGAACGGAGCGGTTTTTCTGCACCTTGATAAAATCATCGGCTTGAAGAAATTATAATATTGCCGTTTTGACTTCTCTTGTACTTGTGTATTGTTTATCTACCAACAGTAACTAAAAAACTAATAATACAATCAAGTAGTAGATACTTTACATTCAAGTTCTGCTCTAGATTTAACCAGTGTGTGGTTAACTTTATTGAGTCTTAGCTATAGCTTAATGCATAAGTTTTCTATCATGTTGATCATCATCTATGACATGTACGATATGCAGTATTGGCATTGCCAAACCTCTGCCTGGAGTAAGCGTCATTTCGGACCTCTTATGGGTGTGGTATGTTGAGGAAGATGAACAGTGCGATTTTAGTGTTTGGTTTGGATTTTGTTTTGTAGTTGTTGGGTTGATGTTGGTTGTCGTGGAAGGGTTGAATGTTAAATTGGGTGGAGCTGTTAAAGTTTGAAGCTTTGAACAAGCTTTAATGGAGGTAGAATTTCTAGATCTAGTTTGGAGGGAGTATATGAATCGAATGATTTGGGGAGTTTGTGTTTGACAAAGTTGTAGGGGTTTTTGCAAGGGTCAAACCCGATATGATGTAGAGGAGAGTTGGTGGCCGGCACGATTTGGTGGCTGGTGGGGAGGAGGTTGTTGTAGCTGGTGAGGAAGAATAACTGTTGACCGGCTGGGCTTGGGCTTGGGCCTAAGCGGTTGGGCCAAAAACCTTATTTTATTTGGGCCTTTTCTATTTGGATTTTTTGTATTAGACTTTGGGCCTTTGACTTTGGGCTTTTGGGTTAGAGGAGTTTGGGGTTGGTATGACTGTTGTTGACCCTTGGCAGGTCGACTTTGACTTTGACCAGAGTTGACTTTGACCAGAGTTGACTTTTGACCAGGGTTGACTTTGACTAGTTGACCCAATTTGACTTTTAACTCGGATTATGATTTGGGTTATTAGGATAGGTCTGGGGCTATTAGCATGCTTGGCTTTAGGCTAAGACCGTTATATATACGTGTGTATGTGTATTAACTACTATGTGATAGGGGTGGGAATTTGGCCCTAACGACCCTAACCCGGCTCTGACCGACCCGACCCTAAGCCCTATAAATCCCTCACAACTAAAGCCCTCACAGTTTAGGGCGGGCCGGCCGGCCCTAATGCCTTCTAGAGGCGGTAGGGCTAAGATTCTAAAACATAGGGTCCGACCCTAACCAAGCCCTAACCGGCCCTGTTTCACACTTTCACTATAAATACACATACCATAATTGTCCAACTCTTTGTTAAATATTTTCAATTAAAATAACATTGTCCTTTGTAATTTATCACTTACACCCAAAGCGTATTTTTGATAACTTGTCTTATATAACAAAAACTTGTCGAACTTAATGTTGGCCATGAAGAACAATGAGCACTAGCCTAATAAAAATAAGACTTTATTCCTTTGATCATCAAGTCAAAGTCCATAAATTATTATTCCCAATTTCTTTTCTCAATATTTCTTATAAATTATATTTTTATTCACATCAAGCCAAGTCTAAAACTAAAGATTTCCTTCCACACCATTAAAGCAAAATCTGAGCGGACATTTGTAACATAGAAACAAAAACAACCTTTGTCGGAAAAATGACATTTGTAATCTCAAACCTTTCTCCATCACTTGTTCAAAAGCCAATATTTTCATTTCCATATACAAGGCTTGAATCACTTTTAAATTAGAAGAAAGGTAATATTATATTTGTTTGAATCTATTATAGAAATAATTTATGATATTACAAATAGTTTAACAACTTCCATGACCATAACCAAAACTATTATGTTTCTTCTTTATATCTATTACTTCTTCCTTTAAAATGATAATATAATTATTTGTCTATGTATTTCAATTTAAAATGTAATTTTAGTGAGGTTTGAGTACAAGGAAGAACAAATTCGAACTCTCGATGTACTTGATTCATTAGATTGTGGATGTGCATTTTAAATTTTTGGACTTATACAAGATTATTACTAGATTGGTTGGACTTTGAGTTTGTAGATTATTGTACATTTTTGTAATATAAATGAGTTTAAAAACTGATGTAGTAAAAAAAAAAATATATAGGCCCGGCCCTAAAGCCTTTAAAGAGGGCTTAGGGTAGGGTAAGGGCTTGAGGTTTAGACTTGTGACCCGGCCCTATGCTGACTTTAGGGCCGGGCCGACCCGGCCCATTGCCCACCCCTACTATGTGATATTTCAGTTTTTATGATATGCAACATTATGACGCTTAGACATTAATCTAATTAATAACGTTTAAACCAAATATATACATGAATCAAGATACTCCTCCGTTCTCTAAAATGATATATACAATAAAGTTCAATAATACGTAAACAAATTTACCGCACTCTTTTAGAACTCTCTACGCCTTAAGTTTTGGAATTGAGTTTTATGACTGCTGATGTCATATATTAGGTGGGCATTTATTGAATGTGCCATAAATGGCCCGTTAGCGTTATATAGGGGTATTCATTGAATGTGCCATGAATGACCCGGATATTCATTGAATGTGCCATGAATGACCAGATTCTTTGGACTGCCCTAGAGAGGAACTAAGGTATTCACCTTGCGGGTTAGTTGTATTCTTTGATTATGCGAGTGTTTGGGTTACTTTTGAATAACTAATATAATATCTACATATGTTATATAGGAGTTCTAACTTTCTTTTGCAGGAGGGTAGGACTTAATAACATTTTGTCTGAGGACGCGCAGTCCTACCCTTATCTGGCCAATGGATATCGGTAAGTTTTAATTCAATGAGTTAGATTTTAAAACGAGTTATTAGAATGAGTTAATCTAATGGAAGTTTTTCTTGGGAAGAAACTATGCCGGTTGAAATGACGGAACTACCTATCTTTCAAGCTGAGAATGATTAAGTTAGGATATATTTAAAGTGATGGTTTGATAAGTAAAGACTAGAAATGTTTATATGTGGTTAGTCTACTCATACCGGCAAAATTCCATTTTGTTGACCCATGTTTGCTTTGTTTTGGCTTAGCGTGGGTGTGTTCTTAGGAACATAGGTGGAAAAAGCGATGGAATCGTGGAGTTTGATTTGGGATTCTTGCCCGAGCACTCAGATTAGTTTTCTTTTAGGTCGATTCTTATTGGAAGGATGTAATAGCGTAGTTTTCTTTTCATATGACATGAGAATATGATGTTGAGGACCTGTTATTCTTAGAATGTTATATTGATGATTTTTGAAGGAAGATAGACTTGCATAAAGTAATAAAGAGAATTTTTGGAGATTATTTTTTGTTGTTAAGATTTTTTTTTTATGATGTGGGTTTTAGGTTTTGACATATGTTGTATCCACCCGTCATAGCCCCGGTTTTAGACAATTGAACCAAGTGATGTTTAAGATATTTATATTTCAAATATTCATTTTTTAATTGTTTAGAAATTGGTTTGTGTGATCTTTTGGTTCGAGTTATTCTGAAGTTTATCCGGATGCACGTGGTGCAATGAAGCGACCTGAAAGAGTGCTTGGTGGAGATCGGTTGGTGGTTTCACTTGTGCTGGACACGTGTATAATACTCATAAGATGTGGGTATTTGCCCCTCACGCAGCCCCCTCTCAGTAGGTTGTTATGTTCGGCAGAGCGAGCTGCTAAAAGAGTTCGATAGCACGTGTATGGCACATGCGGGGATGTGAGCTGTTTTAACCAAGAATAGTAACCGCTTGTTTTGTGGAGATTTGAAAAGTCACTGCATAAGAGGACGTGTTGGTCTAGGGTTTATGTAAAGATTACGTGTGTTGGGAACTGGACGGGTTTCTTGTATAAGACGCTTTTGGAGAGCAGAGAAGCTACTGGCATCTTGATTTCTTCAGAGTTTTGAAGAGTATCAGGTTAGTTCTGTACCATTTTTCTTTTCTCATTTGCTCTGTTGGGGGATTAGATACATCTTTGGTGTCTGTAAAGAGAAAAAAGTAAACCATGTTTGATTCGGATGATACTCGGTCTGACGAGTTGGTAGAAGAATCGTTAGGGTGGATTCGGAGTCTATTATTGCTGTTTCAAGTTGTTAGGGACATAATGAAGCTTCATGTTCTAGTCGTTTACCTCTAGGATCGCATGTAGACTATGCCGACATGCCTCTTGAGTTTTTAGGCTAAGAAAGTCGTCAGATAAGTCGCTTATCCCCTGGGGAATGTGGTTCCGTGATAATGCCGCGGAATGCAGCCGGGATGATATTATTGACGCACTGGGTATACTTTAAGTTTGCTCCATTTGTCACATATTCTTTGGTGATCTGTTTGACATTAGTCTTGAGTCACCGTAAGCCTTTAGCTTTCCCGACTTGTAGTTGTTGCGGTCATGTGGATGCCCTGCGGATTAATGTTTCATATTCCGCCGCTGTCGATGTCACAAATCCCATCTTGATCGGGATTTTTGTAGTCGTGTTCCTCCCCGTGAAGTTAACACAGCCCCCACCACTACCACTGTTGCACACTCCATCTACATAGAGGTGCCATGTGTCCGGGTGGCTGGTTGATGGAGTGAAGTGACGGGCTCAGTTCCCGCTGACATCTTCGATGGGGAAGTCGGCAACCACTGCCTTTACGAGACGCTGGGAAACAACTCTATCGTGATGCTCTCCGAAGTTCTTCAAAATTTATTTTGTCACGCGCGATGTTTTGTTGTTAGAACTCAAGACCCGCTTGATGGGTACATCCGCATATGACCTTGATGTTGGGTGAGCTTCAAAGTAAGGTCGAACTTCCGAAAGCGGGTAGTATAACAAAGACAACATTGTTTCTATTGCAAGAGCAATGTTTTTCCTCGCATCCGTCAATGTCTTGTCGGTAAAGTAGACTGATTTTTGATTTTCGCCAAAGAGGACCGAATGGGATGGCTAAGTCGGTAGTCAGTCGCAAGGTGAAGCCCAAGTGTTTCTCCTTCATTTGGTTTCGATAGGGACGGGCGAGTTGATAGGTAAGCCTTTCGAAGTTGTTAAAGGCTTTTATGGCATTCGCCCGGCCCATGTGAATGTCGCCTTTCTTGAGTATTTCAGTGAACGGTTTGCATTTCTCAAATGCATGGGAGATAAACCTCGCTGAGTAATGAAACCATGCCGCATAGCTTGTGGATTTGTTGCTTAGTAGTTGGCTCGACATTTCTAAGATAGCTCAGATTTGTTCCGGTTTGCTTCAATGTGTTTTTGCGGAAACGAGGTATCCTAAAATTTCCCCGGTGTTACCCAAATAATGATTTTACCGGGTTGAGTTTCATCTTGTTTTAGCAATCTTTCAAAGGCTTCGGAGGTGAGAAATGTGATCGCCGATTTTTTTCACTACCATGTCGCCTATGTAGACTTCTATAAGGTCGCTTCAAAAAAATCTTTGAACATTTTGTGACCAATCTCGGTAGGTCGCGACGGTGTTCTTCTGCCGCTAATGGTAGGACATTTAGCGTAACGCCTTGTTCCGTTATGAAGGACGCCTTTTCCCCGGTCTTTTTCGCAAGTGGTATCTAATCGACTCCACATGACGCCCATAAATGATAGAAGTTCATGTCCGCAAGTTTGATATACTAGAATGTCAATCCTTGGTAGGGGAAAGCTCTCCTTTGGGCAATGTTTGTTGACATTGGTGAAGTCTATGCAGAGTTGTATCTGACCATTTTTCTTAGGAACGGCTACGATGTTAGCTAGCCAAAATGCACTGACTTCTCTGATGAATCCAACATTTTTGAGCTTTTCTATCTCTTCATTGATGGCTTTTTGAAATTTGAGTGCAAGCTTCCTAGGACGTTGTTTGATAGGCTTTACAATTGGATCTACATTTAATTTGTGGCAAGCGACCTGAGGGTCGATTCTTGGCATATCAATATACGACCAAGCAAAAATATCTTTATTGGGAGATAGAAATTTGACAAGTTGCTCTTTGAGCTTGAGGTCTAAATCAGCCCCTACATAAACAATTTTGGGTCATTATTTGTGCCCAAATTGACTTTTCTCCGTGTTCGATTTGTGCATGTTTCTCCTTGAGCTTGTTTGTTCTTTGGTGCTTTGAAATTTTGGATGCTTGAGGTTCTGCAGGCTTTAAGACGTTTTGTCTTG
This sequence comes from Coptis chinensis, assembly GCF_015680905.1. Lineage (NCBI taxonomy): Eukaryota > Viridiplantae > Streptophyta > Magnoliopsida > Ranunculales > Ranunculaceae > Coptis > Coptis chinensis. The sequence continues at coordinate 93,239,395 of NC_141462.1, forward strand.
GACAATTCGAGTTTTGGCGTGGTTGTTCACCGAATTTGATTGCATCTATGAGCTTCTAGTTGGTTGCTCCTAAGCTCCATGATGTCTCTGGGTCCGGGGAACCACAGACTTGGTGTAAGGTGGATGGAACCGCTTTTGGATCTTATGAATCCACCTATATCCTAAGATGGCAAAGATAGGACGATTTGACATCAATCACGCAAACGCGGTTAAGGTCTTGACCATGTCCTCTTTTTTTCCAATGGAGATCGGTAAGATGACATCTCCAATGGCATCTCAGGCGTCTCCATTGAACCCATAGAGTGGTGCATTTGATTATCATCACCGAAGTCCGGGCAAGTGCATGTTCTTGTATGTTTGATAGAAAAGAATGTCACAGAGGTGCCCGGATCGATGAGGAGCCTTTTGATATCCCACAATTGCTGATTTTGACGCGCACTACCGTGGCATCGTTAATGGAACATACCTTGTCTAGATCTTTTCGGTGAATGAAATTGTGGTTGTTGTTTGAGAGCTAGTAGGAGTGATCACCTCACCTACCGCCACATGCTTTTCATGACTGAGGTCTCGTTGTTGGAGGTATCTCACGAATCATGTTGATTACATTTTCTCGTCCGTGGTCGAGGAGAGTGTTGTTCTCCTATCAGGCCTCAACCGACCGGAGATTTAGATCGTCGGTCGTCTATACGCTCTTTTCGGAAAGGTGTCGTTTGGCTCCTCCTTCGCTTCAATACGATTGGCATTGAATTTTATGCCCGAGGTCGCTTTCTAGTAGGAACTCTTTCGGTTTTCCCTCTCGACTAAGTCTTGGAGGTAGTGAGCCGAGGCTCCAACACTCATCCGTGTCATGGTGGTGGAGTTTGTAGAAATGGAAATATGGACGTCCTTGGATTTGCTATGACTTTTTGTTGATGTTGGGCTTGAAGCATGGTGTCAGATATATCTTATTCGGGATATGGCTGGCATCCCCGAAAAGTTGGAGAATTCTATTTTTGTGTATGAGGGCTTGTGGGAGCCAGAGCCCTTGTTGTTATTATTGTTGTTGTTGTTGTTATTGCCTGAGTAGTGATTGTTTTATTTAGGTCCTCGTTTGTTGCTTACTGTGAGGACTTCTTTGCCCTTGTGCAGGGCCATCCTTTCTTCGTACTTGATGTACTTGTCGATTCTGTGGTACAGGTCGTCTAACCGTTCTGGATTGTTGCGCATTAGAGACCTTGTTAGGTCGGAGTCATCTAGGAGGGCGTTGGTGAATGCATAAGTTGCAAAGCTGTCCTTGAGGCATGGCTCCATTGATAAGAGTTCCTTCTTGAAACATCCTAGGAAAGCGCGAATTGTCTCGCCGTGTGCTTGCTTAAGTTGAAACAAGGAGTCCAGGTCGGCTTGTTTTTTACATTGTGGATCTAACTCGCATAACGCCCCACTTGTCAAAGTTGTTGATTGAATCGGGGGTGGCGTGTAGAACCGATCTAGTGCTCGAATCCTTCAAGTTGGAAATTTGGAAAGAGTTTGCACCAGGGTGAGTCGTGGAATCCGGAGCAATAGAAGTCACGAGGATCCGCTGAAACGAAGCTACGCGGTTTGGACACGAAGCTATTGTCGACAAAGGGAACTTTGGTTGGATGAATTCCGAGGGAGGCCGCTTGTCCCCGATTCAGTGGTGAATGGTGATGCCTTGTATGACTAGAGCATATTTTGAGCGAGCATGGACCGCTAGCTTTTGTCGCTCGACTTCCAATCTCGGGAGAAGTCTTCTAGTCATTAATTGGTGGTAGTGGTGAGGATTGTGACTACGTTGTTCTCCAATGCGGTCCGAGCCGTCGTTAATGTTGGAGGTAGCTTGGTGGGCATAGTTTGGTTATCTTGTTGAAGGGTTATGAAGGAATTTTGGAGCGTCCTCATTTGATCTGCTAAAGCTTGTAGTTGTGCTTCCATGGTGGTTTTTCTGTCCAGCTTCGTGGGCTTGAGAAAATAGTTTGTGTGTGTTTTCTCAATGGAACGAACCGGCAGACGACACCAATGTAAAGGTTTGGTACTTTGGGATCTACAACCTGAGGTTAGGATTGATAGGAAGTGGCTGCACTCTTTCTTGGGATAAGTGTTGCCCACGTATCAAGTTTCTCGGGGTAAACTTGAATCAGGCCTTACGTAGTTCATCTCTCTCTACTTTTAGATGTTTGAGCTGACCTTCCATATTTGCTCTAGGTCGTTGTCAAGTGTAGATCCATATTTTGTGCTATCTTGATGATTCGTCATTACTCCTGATGTTACAAAGTAAATATCTCCTTGATTGGTGCGTTGACTGAGCTCCAGGATTGTACTAGATCATTTGCTGTAACTAGTATTTGGGACGACATGGGTTTGGGTCATCGATACGTTCTAATGGCTTGGTACGAGCTGGTGAAGTACAACCTGGTGTGTGGACACGTGTGTTGTAGTGCAAAACGGAGGGTACTTACATTCAGCACTTGGTCTAGGCACATATGGTGCACATATGTTCAAGCCCAATCTACAAAGAGGTTTAATTTGGCATACTGCATCACTGTACCACTTAATACTGCCAGCTAAGGCTAAGTCCAATGGTGCGTCATCGCACTAAATATGAGGAAAATTGAGATCTAATGGTGCGTCAATACACTATGCCGCTAACGCTATCACTATTATTTTATCTATATCTATACCGCCAATTTTAGCGAAATAGTGTATGCTCTGAACGCCACTATGAATGGCGGGTAGAAGATAAAGCATTTCACACACGCCACTATCAGAAGCGGCTAGAAAATGTGTTGACCAAATTTGATTTTAAATAATTAAGTTTGTCCAATTACCTTTTTATCCATAATATTTTATATTTTTAACATATTTTTAGTGATAAGGAGACAGAATTGGAAGAAGGGCAAAATATATGACAAATTATCATACAAACTTCTCGATGCTCTACTGCGGCTGAAAACAGTTTCCCCCTCTTTCTCTACAACTTCAATTTTAAATTTCTTCTTTAATATTCTTCTTTAGTTAATTGCTACCTCTCTCTTGTATCTTTGAACTTTCCTCCCCCCTTCTGAGATTCTCACTTTTTTGGTTTGTTGAGTTGGTTAGTTTCCTGCTAGTGTTAGTGGTTTCTTTCCCCTCTTCTTATCTGGTCCCTTTATGGCAGGTGGTTACATGGAAGTCAGGGTAGGGGTTTCACCTAGTGGGTTGGAGCCAAGAGAAGCATCAAAGTCCAAAATTGAAAAATTGCAAGAGAAAATGCATAACCTTTTCTGCTCTAAGAAAAAAAGAGTGGTAGATATCGGCTGCAAAAATGAAGAATCAAGTTCTGAGGGGCAGACATCCTTGATGGGTAAGTTGTTTGGGGGAAAAGCGATACCCATACAAACTCTGGCAAAGGAGTTGCACCAATGCTGGCAAACGCGAGATAATACAAAGGTAGAAGCTATATCAAAAGGGTTATATAAACTGAGTTTTGAGAACTTGGATGGTACAGGGGTTTATAATCTCTGTTAACAAATGGAAATTCTTTGATCTAGTGTGTGAAGAATGGAAATTTGATATGGTAGATTTTTGGGTCCAGATCTATGGACTCCCTAGTAACTGGATAAATGAAGAGAACGTTAAAAAGGTGGGACTCAGTTTGGGCAAAGTCAAGAATGTAGACCTACTATGCTCGTCGGAGTTCAAAAAACGTGGCAAGGGTCGAGTGAAGATGGATATCAAGGAAAAGCTCCACGAAAAGGATTAGACCTCATAACGAATTGGGTGAAATTTTCCCAAATAACTTTTAAGTATGAGCACTGGATATATTCTGTTATTTCTGTGGTTGCATTGGGCATGATATCCATTTCTGTAATCAACGCGAAAAATATAGTATGGATATGAGGAAGTATGGTGGATCTCCAAGAGATGTCACGAACAATTTCTCCTTCATGCTGAGAGCAAATGTGTTCTACAATGGGGTGGCCAGCTCTTGTCCAGTGGCAGTGACGTTCTCTGGTACACCACAAAAACCGAGATATGACCAGATTCCAATGAGAAACAGAGGCTCTCCGGTGAAAAGGAGGTGGAATGGAAATTTTGGGCTTTTGGCAACACCACCAAGAACACTACACACGTGGCAACTAGCCATGGGAATAGGGAGATGGCCGAGGAAAGAGAATTAGGTAGGGACGAAGGACAAAGCGGCTAATTGCAAAGGATAGAGTGAGTCGAAGGCCAGATTCTATGTAGATGGTGGGGGGCCCAAATGATTCAGGAAAAGTTTTGGGGCCAGAGAGGAATACCCAAGCCTAGGGAATTCAAAAAATACAAGCAGATGGGCTGAACAAAAAGGTCCAACTCATGGGGCCTTGGTGGTTTGGAACCCGATAGAAAATTGGGTAGGTATGGAAGTGGACATGGATACGGGTAAGGAAAGTGGTATGAAAGAAACGGGCCTGGCCCAAGATAGGCCCAAGTTTGTGGGAAGTCCTGATAATGGGAATGAGATGGGTCGCGATACTGTAGAAAGGGGAGACCTAGAATTGGCGATTGATAGATTGGGAACAGGAAAAGGTGTAGGGAATAATAATGATGCCTCGCCGCTTAACAGTTGTACTCGGTTTTCCGAGGCAATTATTCGGCCATCGAACAGAGAGTCGATGGGAAACGCGTGCTTCGCTTAAGGCTAGGGCAGAGATACCTAGCTTTCGATTTATTGGGCTACCACCATATACAAATCCTTGGCTTATCGAGGAGGAAAAAGGAGGGGTTTATTTGGATGTGTTAGGAAGTTTTCTGAAGAGGTTGGTGTGGGAAAAAAAAAGGAAATCAGTTAGTCTTTTTGGTAAAGAAAAGGAAGCAATTACTATGGGAGATCATGGGTGGGGAAGGATTAGTTTAAGGTTGGCTGTGCAGAGATAAAAAAGGGCAAAGCTGGAAGCTGATGATTTGAGGGCAAGAGGGATGGGGAATCTTCTGATACCTGAGAATGCTCTCACAATCACTATCTCTAGTGATACGACAGAGCAAAATGAACCAACCCTCTCCAAGCACTCTAGGGCTTCTAGTGTCCCATCCCACTTTTCTGGAGCAAGCTTTCCAAAAGATGAGATCCCCTCAGATGCTTTCACTGATGAGGATGAAGAGGACCCATCAGAAGAGGAAGATGATGACACATCAGAGGAGGATATATCAGTGGGAGGGGGTCAAGATATGGTGGTGTTCAATGAAGATTATTATGATGAAGTCTCTTTGGGAAATGCATCAAAGGAGTTGGTTCAAGGTAGCCAAGAGGGGTTGAGTCTAAAGGAAGCATTTCTCAACCCCAACCTCTGGCAATTGATGATTCAACAGTGGTAAGACATCCAAACTTCAAGCTTGGTAAACAGAAGAAAAGAATAAAGTTTTATGGAGAAAAAAAAAGGAGAGTCTAGTGGCTATGGGGTAAAAAAAGGTTTGATGGTTTCAGTGGTGAGTCTAACAGCAGTGGAGGTCTGTGTGGTCCTTCTCCAGGGTTCGCGGTGGCTATCCCCAAATAGCTGCCTCACCAGAAATGATACACGTCTGGAACTGTCGGGGAATGGGTTCCTCCACGGTAGTTCAAAATCTAAAGGATCTGGTGAGACAACATCAACCAGATATCGTATGTTTATCAGAAACTAAAGTCAGTTCTAGTAGGGTTAGTATGTTAGAAAAAGTTATCAAGTATGATCATGTCTTTTGTGTACCGGTTGCTGGTTCTAGAGGTGGTCTGGCTCTTTTGTGGAAGGAGAGAGTAGACCTGGAGGTGATGGGAGCAAATGCCAACCAAATCTCAGGTAAATTAAATAATTATCATAGTAATGAACCTTGGTTTTTTACTTTTGTGTATGGGGAACCCAATGCAAGTCTGAGACACCAATTCTGGACAGAATTAAGGGAAGTGGCTCCCTACATTCCTGGTTCATGGCTGGTGTTTGGAGATTTCAATTCGATTTTATCTATTGATGAAAAGGTAGGAGGTAGATCTATTTTCACAAAAAGCATGCAAAAGTTTAATTCTGTTTTGATTGATCTGGGCTTGATGAACTTGGGTTATAGAGGTCCTAAGTTTACTTGGAATAATAATAGAAGGTTTGCTGATAATATTATAGAACGGTTAGATAGAGCTCTTGCTTCTTCTGACTGGCTTGCTAAGTTCCCACATATGCTGGTTACTAATGTGGTTAATGCTACGTCTGACCATCTTTCTCTGAAGATTTGTCTGAAGGCTCAGGAGGAACAAGCTGAGAGACCTTTTAGGTTCTATAATATGTGGCTACAAGATGAGTCTTGTAGACCTACTATAGACAAAGCTTGGAACTCAGTTGTTCATAATCTTCCAGACTGGAATGTTATAAATAAGTTAAAAAGTACTGCTGAGAGTCTTAAAAGCTGGAATAAAAAGGTTTTTGGAAATAATTTTTATAATATAAAAAAGACCTAGAAAAAGAGTTAGATAGAGTGTTACAAAAGGCCTCCTAACCCTTCTAACACGGATAAAGCAAAGGGTTTAAAAAATCTATTGTTTGATTGGTATGAAAAAGAGGAAGAGTTCTAGAAACAAAAGTCTAGTCAACACTGGATTAAAGAGGGAGGAATGAACACTAAGTTTTTTTTTTATTTATATACTATTTATAGGCGTAGGAAAAATAACATAGATAAAGTTAAAGATGATGATGGGGTTTGGAAAGAAGGCAGAAAAGGGGCGGGTAATACCATCAATGAGTATTTTGAGAATGTGTTCGAATCAAGTAATCCTCCGGAGAATGAGGAGAATAGTAATCTTTTTACTCCCTGTATCACTGAAAGGGAAAACCAGATTCTCAGTGCTTGCCCTTCCAGAGATGATATTTGGCATGTGGTTAAGAAGTTGGGGGCACTTAAAGCCCCTGGACCAGATGGGTTTCAAGGTATTTTTTATCAACAATGTCGGGATGTGGTTGGGGATAGTATTATAGCCTGTGTTCAAGATTTTTTTATGCATGGTAAGATGAATGCTAGTTTTAATGAGACTTTTATTGCTTTAATTCCAAAAATCTCTAATCCTGATCATGCTTCTAAGTTTAGACCTATTAGTCTATGCAATTTTTGTTATAAAATCATATCCAAGCTGTTAGCCAACAGATTAAAGGCTCACATAAATAAGATTGTTTCTCCTTTCCAAGGAGCTTTCATAAAAGATAGAAATATAGGTGATAACATAGGTTTATAAGCTAGTGAGATATTTCATAATATGAAACATATGAAAGCAAAAAAAGGGTTTGTTGCTCTAAAAATGGATATGTCTAAAGCTTATGACAGAATAGAGTGGTCCTTTATAGATAAGATTTTCCAAAATTTGGGTTTTAATGAAAAATGGAGACTCCTCATCTCTCAATGTCTTACTACGGTCTCTTTTAAAGTATTGTTGAATGGGGCTCCTCTGGATACTGTTATCCTAGGCAGAGGGCTGAGACAGGAAGATCCTCTCTCCTCTTACTTGTTTATCTTGGTCTCAGAAGCTCTATCTAGGATGATAGCTGCTGCTGAGCACAAAGGGGAGATACATGGGATTAAGATTAAGAAAGGAGCTCCTCTTATCACACATCTGTTGTATGCAGATGATCTTATTTTGTTTACTAAAGCAAATCTTACTGAGAATGGGAATTTGAAAAAAAAAAATTGGAAGATTATTGTGAGGTGTCTGGACAAAAGATTAACTATGAGAAGTCTAGTTTCTATAGTAGTAGGAATGTGAATAATAAATATAAAAAGATTTTGGAAAATGAGGTTTTTTGAAAAAAAAGATAAGTATTTGGGGGTTCCTACAGTCCTTTCAAGAAAGAAGAGAGAGGACTTTGATTACTTGGTTGATAAAGTTCATGGGAAAATCAAGGGATGGATGGCTAAAGTTCTTTCCTTGGCTGGAAGAACTACTCTCATCCAAGCTGTTGTTCAGGCCACTCCTATTTTTGCTATGGCAACCTATCTCCTCCCAGTGTCCACTTGTGATAAGATAGACAAGGCCGGCATGCAGAAATTTTTGGTGGCATGAAATAGAGGAAAGTAAAAGCATCCACACCAAGAAGTGGGATAGCATTTGTAGACCTAAGGTCCAAGGTGGCTTAGGGTTCAGAAAAACCCTAGATATGAATAAAGCTATGCTTGCCAAGTTGGCATAGAAGGCTTTCACAGATAAAACCTCCTTGTGGGCAAAAACTTTTTTAGCTGTCTATGGTAGACATTGGTTTGATGTCAAAGAAAACCCACTCCTTCATGTATCCTGGTTCTGGAAAGAGATATATAGGGTGACAAGAACACTCACTGATGGGTGGGTGTGGAGTATTAGTAAAGGGAATGAGGTTTTCCTGATGAACCAGCCTTGGCTGAGTATTAACAATAAACCTATTAGCATTAATGAGCTAATGCCTATGAGGCAAGAGCTTTTGGCTTTCAAAGTGAAGGATATTATGATGGAAGATGGAAATGGCTGGGATGAAAATAGGATTGAGTACCTATTTTCCCTCAGCTGATACAAATCTCATCAAGCAAGTGATCATTAGACCAAATTATGATGATCAAGATAAGATAAGATGGTTGAGTACTAGAAATGGTACTCTTACTGTTAAATCAACTTATCAAAAGTTGATGGGAAATCAAGAGATAGCACAGTCCTCCTCTTGCAATATGAGGACTGTAAAAGCTATATGGAAAACACCTATCACTGCCAACATTCAGATTTTTCTGTAGAAATTGTATATGGGCAGCCTCCCCACTGGGGATTTGCTCAGCAGAAGAGGTATGAAGGGTGATTTCCTCTGCCCCTTTGTGGGGTGGCCCAAGAAGATCCATAGCATATTTTCTTCCAATGTGAATGGGTTCAATCCATCTGGTTTGGATCTAACATAGGGAGCAGAATGGAAGAAGCAGCAGCAGGAAACACTGTAAAGGAATGGCTGGATATGTCTGTTGAATGGACCAAGGACCATGATGATGGAGTAGCAGAAAAAGGAATTTTAGCTATGGTAATCATGCATGAGCTTTGGGAGGCTAGAAACAAAGTGAAGTTTGAAGGCAGAAGCAAGAACAGAGAGAGTCTAATAAGAAGAACCTTTGCAACATGAACCAGAGTCCTCAGGGCTTTTGATGATAATCAGGGAGTTGGGAATCAACAGTCCCAGAATAGAGTTTCTATAAAGTCTAATAAGTGTCTTAGTGAAAATCTATTTCCTGTAATTGAAATTGACACAGTATTAATAAGATTTGATGCTGCTTTCTTCAGGGAGATTGGAGATGCAACTGCTGGAGCTATGGCATGGGACAATGAAGGGGTCTACTAGAAGCAGCGACAAGGAGGTTTAAAGCAAGGGATGCAGAGAAAGCAGAAATGGTGGCCATAGAGGGTGCAGTAAAGCTGGCTAGGAGCATAGGAGCTAACTCTTTCTTGTTCGAGGGGGATCGCAAGCTAGCTATACAAAATGTTGTAAACTCTGTGGAATCAAATCTGTGTAATTGGAAACTTGTACCTATAAAACTTACGGTAGATGAGATAAGTAGGTATTTTGGGTTCTGTAAGTTCCACTGGATTGGTAGGGAGGTTAATATGGATACCCATGAGTTGGCAAAGTTGGCAATCCAGAGTCAAAATGTACACCTAATGCCAAAACTCTTCTTAGATTGTAGTGTGGCTCTGTTAATGTTTTAATATATGAAATGTTGTTAGCATTAAAAAAAAATAAAAAAATAAATAGATAGGGAATTTAATTTTAAAACTCCACAGTCCACACGCCTTTGTAAGTGGCGGCCACCAAAAAAAAATTTTGCTTTTCATTACCAATGGCGGCTAGGATAGGTGCCAAAAGAATTGGGTCCATAAACACTATCCCGTTACCGGTATACACTATATGGTTTGGTGTTAGGGTGCGCCAAACCATTGTAAGTGGCGGCTTTGGATTCATAGCTGCTCTTAACTGATCTACCACGATGTTCGGAAGAAATAAAATCAATTGACTTAGAAAGTCAAAGTCTTTCATTTCTCCTTCTTATTAGCCTAATCCGGCCTGGCACAAAGACTACTTGAGATTGCATTGGTTATTTGGTCAGCACGCAAGCCTTTAATTGTTACTCATTATTTTGAATTAAAATTGTTGCAAAAAGATGAAAGCAGACATGGGCTGATGGGCATGGAACATGACTGGAAATAGCTGATCAAGTCATTCATTCATTCCAGGTACACTCTTATCCCCTGCAAAAATTAGCCTTTAGTCCTTCCATGAGTCTCACTTTATGTTTTTTTTTTTTTTTTTTTATTCTTTATATTTTTGTAATTAACTCTTTTCACTCAACATCTTGATAGAACTAGTTTACTTGGTGAAGCAAGCACTTAAAATATCCTTTCACTGAAATATATCACTCCAGGATCGGATTCATATGTTGAATCTCAGTTGCAGGCTTTCCTTTCTTGTGTCACAAAGATGTCGGAAAAGCTAAGTAGTTTAAAAGAGCATTGGGAATCAATCAAAGATGTCGGACAACTATTTTCGCAAACGGAGCTTCAGAGCTTTACATCAAACTTCAATGAAAAAGTAGGTTCAGGCGCATTTGGAGACGTCTACAAAGGTCAATTTCCTGGTGGTGGAGCACAAGTTGTTGTTAAGGTACTGAAAAACGACGTAACACAACAACAATTTATGGCCGAAGTGAGCACAATGGGTGTAACCGACCATCAAAACCTAATCAAATTATATGGGTTTTGCTTTGAGGCTGACAAGAAAGCAATTGTCTATGAATTCATGGAGAATGGATCATTAGATAAGGTTTTGTACAATAACCATCTTAATATTGACTGGGGGAAGTTATATGATATTGCAATTGGAATAGCGAAGGGGCTCTCTTACTTGCACGAGAGTTGCAAGCAGAAAATAATTCACCATGACATAAAGGCTGCTAATGTGCTCCTGGATTCAAAATTTTGTCCTAAGATTACAGATTTTGGTTTGGCTAGGAATTTTGATATGGATATAAGTCTAGTCGCACAGAGCAGATTTAGGGGGACCAGAGGTTATGCAGCCCCAGAGGTGTGTCTGGGATCAAAAGCTATAACTTCCAGATGTGATGTTTACAGCTTTGGTATGATGTTGTTTGAAATCTTGAGGAAGAAGAAGAATAGTGAGGGAGACGGCTGGTTTCCAGGAAAAGTTTGGAAATATTTTGAGAACGGTCGACTGGACGAAATTCTTATTGAATGTGGTATTAATGAGAATCATCGAAACAAAGCAAAGAGGCTATCTTTGGTTGCACTATTGTGTGGCCAGCAGGCTAATCCTCAAGACAGACCACCAATGAGCAGTGTGGTGAAGATGCTCGAGGGTGAAATAGAACCTCAGCCTCCAAGCACAAACCCATTTCCGTACTCTGATTCCGGTGAAAGCAGCACAAGTGATGGTTTCGCAGGAATTCTCACTCCCCCAGCCGGCTTTGATAAAAGGTACCATTACTAATTTCTCTTTTGTATATGAAATTAAGATTACATTTTTATATATGAAATTAGCTTTGGATACTCATGTTGCTTACGGCTGCATCGAGCATTTGAGCATGAAAGTTTTTTGGAAAACTGAAGTTCAAACACCATATGATAAAAGGTATGATCACTGGTATTTACAACAATTGTTATATTTTTCAGTGAAAGAGATTTAGCTGAAGAAAATTCAGCTACAATAATTTCCTCCATACAACTATTATAAAATATCTTAGACAAAACGTAAATGATTATCAATAGCTTGTCAAATTAACTATGCTCATAAAGTGCCCAGTAAAAGGCTGGAATGATTTTCTGGAGACCAAATTATTTCAATATTTCAACAATTCCATCAGGAAACATATGATGACTGAGTACGAAGAAAAGTCTAATGTCTTTCACAAACTCATCATAGTTATACAAATTAGCGTTAGGAGTGGAATAGTAGTGCTATGAATACTAACTAGTATATTGCATAGCAGTGGGGGCGTGAGCGGAGAGTTGGAAGGGCGTGGAGAGGGGAGAGGGAGAGGGAGACGAAGAGAAGAGATGAGGACAAACAGAAACCAACCAAATGAAATTTTGGCCACATACCCCCCTCGGCCCAGAACGTTCGCTCCGCTCACTTGATTACGCGAGCATGTTTTTTGACCTGTTAAGTTGGGGATCTTTCAAAACACAAAACATGTCAAATATATTTTATAAAACATGATTTATTTTTTAAAATAAACAATTTTATAATAATATTTAATAGAATGAAATGATTACATATATTTTATAACTCTATTTTTGTGTCTTAAAAGTGTACTTAATTGTGCTAATTATTATAGAGTCAACACCACTTAAAGAGTTTGTGGTTACAATTTTGTGTGCCAATGAGAGTTATGGTTATCTATATCTAATCTATATATGTACAGAGAGAGAGAGAGAAGTATAGTTTTTCTTCAAATTTTGTCTGGAGTACAAACCTAGAGCTCTAAGTTCTCTTTGCAATGTTGGTAGTAGAGAACTAATCGTTGTATCTTGGGAGGTAGTTGCCAAGAGGTTGTCAGCATCATTGCAGCGGCAATAATACCTTAAGGAAAGTGTGCAAAGCACATGTCTCGATCAATCGATAAGTTTTTCGTTTTCTCAATTATATTTATTTATGCTTTGTGTATTTATAAAGTTAGATCTATTTGATTTAGTGTATTATTCCCTACATAACATTTTCTTTGCCAACTGTTAGATCTCACCAAACTAAAAGAGAAAACAAAATAGTGGTTGACAATGTTAATAGCTTAAAAAATACACTAGGTGCGAGCTTTAATATTAAGACTTGTTAGATCTTTGATGTTAGAGAGCCACGTGGTGGCATGGAAGACCTAAACTCTTTGATATTGGACAGGCATGTAGGAGAGATAATATCCTGTCTTGGTGCGCTCCAAGGCCTCAACTCTTTGATATTAGAGAGAGGCATGTAGTAGAGAGAAATCCTCGCTTGGTGCACTCTGCTTTAGTATATGGTAATAGATAGATATAGATAACTACATTCACATTGAAGCCACTCACCACCTTGGCACCTCTCTCTAGTTCTTTGTTTCTTGACTTAGTTTCTCCACCATGGCGCAGCCAACCTATGCAACCAGCTAATCCAATCGTTGTTATCGGACCTCAATACTTCAGATACATCACACCTGTTCCTGTAAATTATACCGTCGTCAGAACAGTTCATTATTTCATCTTCAAATATGGTGACCTTGCTGCTGTTGACGTTAAGGGAAATACAATCTTCACAATCAGAGGTATTGTTCGTGTTAAAGCTAATGCTACACATCCAGGCCACAATGTTCTTCTTGATGCTAATGGATCTCCTCTCGTCGGTTTACGAGAAAAGGTTTGGTCCTTAATCACACTTTTAGTTAGTTCTGTTTCTCAATGGTGTCATTTATAGACACTCGGGCTTGTAGCTATTTGCCCACGTATGTGATATTAGTATTCAAAGTACTCTTAAGATACTTTTTGGTTTCTCTTTCAGTTTTTTAGTGCACACAACAGATATAATGCATTGCAGCGGTAATAGTTCTAAAGACAAACACTATCTATTTAGTGTTAAGGCTTCTGCCATGTATGACCGTAGTCATCCACATGAAGTGTTTCTTGCATCAAACACCCAAGAGAAGGTGTGTGATTTCAATATCAGAGGAAGCTGGATGACGAATTGTTGTTCTGTCTATCTCGGAGACTCTTCAAATGTGATTGCTCGAGTAAGATTTATAGACCATCTAACAGTATTTGTTTTTGTCCTTGGTAAAAGCATTGTGTACTTGGTTTCTATAGCCTTAAACTGATCTCGCAAGCACTTAACTTATTTTGTTGATGCAGATGCAGAAGAATCATAGTGCTGATGGCGAAGTGCCAGGGAAGGGCACATACACTGTCACTGTGTACCCATACGTTGACCATGCTTTCATTTTTGCTGTGCTTGCGTATCTCCATGAGACTAATCTTAGAAGAGGATACTAGAAGAAGTTTGTTGTGTCTGTTATTGTATATTACTCCTCATGGTTTGTTGCGTATCTCCAAGGTTTTAATAATTCATTTGCAAAATAATGAGAATCATTCTTCAATCATTGCTTCAGAGCATAGAACATCAAACGGTGAAGATCCAATTCAATAAATGTCTTCATCCTCAAAAGTTAATTTCAATCTACAATCATCAAATCTCATCGTCAAAATTCATCAATTTATTTAAAAAACACAAGAAATCAAGATTAATCTTCAATAGATATAATCAATTGAAATTCTAATTTTCGGATCTGTACTCAACTGAAATCAAGCTTTTGATTTTCAATCAATAATCATTCAATTTTTCAGTTTCTCTTGGATAAATGTTCACAAACAACTATTCATCATTAGTAATCAATCAATTACAAAGATTGCAAATTTTGTACCAATAAAGATAACGAAGGATAATTATCTTCTTTGGAATTTGGAAAGCGTTGTTTTCGTCAATTCTAATAAGTAATGATTGTGTATGGTCATCCTGTTTCGAACCCTAGAATAAAAATTTGAAATGAGATTAGGGACCTGGCCCCTTTTATTAGTGACCCTTGGCTGTTGCTTGGAGATTTCAATGCTATATCCAATTTTACAGAAAAAACAGGAAGAAAGGCCATCTTTAATAAATGTATGAGGGATTTTAATAATTTCATCTCTGATCTGAGAGTCTGTTTGATCTTGGTTGTTCTGGCCCTAAGTTTACTTGGCCAACAACAGAGCTTTCAATAATCATATTTTGAAAAGACTTGATAGAGCTTTGGGCTCTACTGAGTGGATTGAGATGTTCCATCAGGCTAAAGTTAAGAATGTGGTTGTTGGCACCTCTGACCACCTAGCTCTAGTTGTTAATTTGTATATTAGTTATAATAATTTGGTTAAACATTTTAGATTTTATGATGTGGCTAAATAATAATACCTGTATTCCTACTATCCAACATGTTTGGAATATTCTTGAGAGTAGCTGCCGATGTTACTACTATCTCTAAACTCATGAATACTAAGCTTGAGCTTAAAATATGAAATAAGGAAGTTTTTGGAAATGTGTTCCAAAATATCAAAAGGTTGAAACAATCCCTTACGTACTGAGCTTCTGGAAAAGGAGCACACTGAAGAGAACTATAATCACTACACCATAACAGCATTTTTGTGACACTGGGTTTTTTTCAATAGTGACGTCAAATTGGCGTCAGGAATTTTGTGACACCATTTAGGCGTCACTAAAGTACAAAAACCGTCACCAATAATTTGATAATTATTTCATTTAAATTTTGAGGAGTTTCGAAAAATATAGTGACGGCAAGCAAGCGTGAAGGTCTAAGAATACAGGAAATTACAACCCGAGGGACCGTGTTTTCTCTCGAATAAATTACAACTCAAAAATCTATTCCCATCTCTCCCAACTACCTCGTCTCTTCTTTATCGCGCCCGGCACTCCTCTCCGGTTCGATGAGTAAACCATGCTCGCCGATTAAAGTGGCACTCCTACTAAAAATTTCAAACCTTCAACCACCGCTCAATGAATCTAAACACTCCTCACATCCATCGACATGTAGTTTAAAGATCTCTCTCTAATGATAACCCATTTCAATTTTGGGTTTCAGGGGAAGTCAGTTTTTATTTTACTTACTCCTCCACATCCGAAAAAGCTTTGATTTTCCTTAAATCCCTAAATCTCTCATCTATTCTCTCGAGCGGTGGAGGTAACAGATCGACCTAGTGAATTGAGGGTTAGTTCTTTCTCCCCTTTTTCGTTCGATCAATTTTAAATTTTGCATAATATTTTGCATTTTTTTTTCATACTTCTTTTCTCCCCCTTTTTCTCAAAGTTCAATATTGCAGGTTTAGGTTGATTGTATTGTTTAATTAGACTGAGTTCTAATTGAATTGATGTTGCAAAAAAAGAGGGCTCAAGTAGAAATGGAGAAGCAGGAGACAAAGCTACCTCGATGTACTGATAAGTTGCTTTAGGTAAAAATATTGCTTACTCGATCCATGTATATGTTTTTAACTTTGTTAATTCAACCTGGTTAACCTGTTTGAGATGTGTTCTTGAATATTTCAACAATGTTCGGATATTTTTCTATTGGTAGTTTGGCGCACAAGTAAGGTAAAGTGTTTGGATAGTGAAGTGTTAACTTTGGTTGGATATCTTATGCAGTACTTTTCAATCTTTGATCAATTCCGAGTAAGTTATTTTCTTCCATTTATTTCTTGACATTAACAAGCCATCTCGATTCTTTTCGTGCCTAACACCACCACGATCGTCTGAGGAGTCGGTGTGAAGTATATTTCACACCATAGTCATTTATAGGAAAATGAGACAATAATAATTATGAGCCTGCCCATTTCAATCCACAACTAGTATCTATCTATTTATGTACTGTGCTCTTTTAAGGTGGATTAACATGTGGTGGAACATAAGTTATGGAATAAATGGGGTGTTGGTATTATTCGTGAATTTTGGTTGTCTCGAATTTACTAGTATTTCACTGTAATTGCAAGTGATGCAATGAGTATTTGCTTGACATATTTCATATCTTAATTGCGATTTTCTTTTGTTTCTTTTGGTTGTTGTTGTTGTCATTGTGTTGTTGGTCATTGGCATGAAAAGAAGAAACTAACCATGAGTAATGACAGACGACTATCCTACGTAGTAAAAGATTTTGCTAGTGACTTCCTTTCATCTTTTCCTTATTTTTTCGCCTCACAAGGAGCTGTCATGTCCATTTTGATGCACTCAATTCATTTGGTAATACAGTTGTGCTTAGACTTATGTAACTCTGGATGCATAAACTCATAATTTTTAATTAGGTTTATAAATTTTCTATTCAGGAAGAAAAGATATCTCTTGCTATGTTGGTTGATATAAATCTTGGGGATTGGTTTGGAGGCTCCTTCTATCCATTAAGGCAACATGCCAATTTAATGAAGTGGTTCAAGAGTAGTTGTTTACAGTGGTAAGTTATTTTTTGAATCTTTGTGCTGCAGTTTGTTTGTACTATCAATTTGCATAATTTTTATGTTAGCTTGTTTGTCAAAAAATATGCATAGCTTGTTATTGGTATTGGTGAAACATTATATTATTCCTAGGCATAGCTACCTCTTTTGCTAGATAGGCATTATGGATGAAGAGGGTAGGGACTACATATTGTTGCTTCTGACTTAATTGGATGTATTTATAAGCAAATAATTGAACATACCCATGATGTAAGTGATGGGTGGTTCTAACATTAAGCTTTGCACAAGTAGCATCTTGATGTTGAGTCTTGCCCCTTATGTTGTTTATAGTGGCCTAACTCATCTTTCTGTGAGGTAATCTTGTTGTTTTAAGTGGCCCTTTGGCCATGTTTTGTTATTCATTTACTATTTCCCTTGGCGGGATGTCTAAGTTTGTTAGAACACCCATGCTTACTTGGCAGATGGATTCCTTTGTAACTGTTTGTATTTTAATCGAGATATTCATTTGTACTTTAAGCCTCATACCATATTCAATTGTTACGTGTTTGACTCGGCTCTAATATCTCGTTAGCGTATAACACAATCTGGGATATAGAATGTTATTTCCAATGTAGACTTGAACTCATCTTGATTGGTTCTTCTACCATATAATCTATTCTTTCTTGTTACAAAAGGATATACTCTGAAATTCTGCTATGTGATTGAGTACCTTCATTATATTTTCCGGTTGGTGTCGAGAAAGCTCGAGAACTTCTTTGGGAGCTTTGATCAGATCTACCTATTGTAGGAATTCAACACATGGAAGCTCATGCTCTTGTTGCCCTGGTAGGCTGGTATTTAATTTTGATCTCCACGCTAAAGATCATCTACTCTTTTACATTAATTTAACATGGAAAAGGCGTTTAACTATATTGGACTATAACATAGATCACATGAAAGGTCTTGCTTATAGTTGAGTTACACTTTTCACCCTCCACTTATTTCACCTTTAAAGTTTAAACAAATATTTGAGCTAAGTTACACTAAAGAGTGTACTTAAACCAATTGACTGGCATTCAAAACAGGGCTGAAATTGTCGTGTTCTCCAAACTAACCATCTAAGTTACTACCAAGAAAAAAAGATGATTGAAATACTATCTTACAGAGTGAGTGGAGGTCCTGAACTATTGATGGACTAGTGTTTCTTTAATTGAAATGATTACGGATATTACTTGCACAATTACACTTCAACAAGTAAAAGATTGTATAAGGAAAACCTTGTGGCTTGTAGCAAAGTTACCCCTTTTTTTAGGCTAGCCAATAATGCACTACATATACTGACTCTAGCTTCTTTTTTGACTCACATCTTTAGAATTAATGTTATCTTCTTTTTTTTGCGGCTGTTGGGTATACTATACACCTTATTATCAATATGTATTGTAAATATACTTGGTTAGCCTCATACTGTGTACTACATCGATGGGCTTTTAACCTTACTAGATTACTGCTATGCAGTGGGGGTGTGAGCAGAGGGTGGAGAAGATAGAATTGAGAGATGGAGAAAGAGAGGAAGAGCAAGGAGAGAGAGAGGGAGAAAAGCGGGGAGGACAGACTCATTTTTGAAGTGGGGTTGCTAAATGTTGCTGAAATGAGTTGTTTATCAAGACTCATTATCCGTTGTTAATTTTTTTCTTAAAAGAGATGTATTTCCGACTCATTAGTCATGGGAAACTTATTTTACTTCTTTCTTTCTTTTTTTTTCTATTTGAGACACATTGTCCGCTACTGGAAAAATTCCTCATTAAGTGGGTTTTGCCAAAACCCAACCTCTATGCAGTTAAAAACTTGCACATGTTCATCATCTTGGCTGTGTATGGTCCTCGCATTTAAGGCATCCTTAGGCTCACATCTAGAAGTGGCTAGTGTCGCCTGGCCCCTTTAACCCCCACCTGTGCCTTTAACTCCGGGCTTCCTTACCCATAAAAAGACATTGCTATATATACGATCAGTTGGAATAGGCGCTATATATAACACAATACAAGTTTATGTTTTCTAATCTTATTCTGCTAATTTTGTGTTTCCTCTTTGTACTGATAGGTTACCTTAAAACAGTTTTTGTGTCTATTCACATTAACTCCTTTAACTAAACCAGGGGAAAATGTCATGTGTCGAGGGAGCAGGGGTTTGAAGTTGCTGCTAGACATCATCTACTTGTTGGCACTTAGCATGCCCAAAAGGTATAATCCAACTCTCCACCATTCACTCATGGCAACTAGTTGCACTCGAATGCTAGCCTCAATAATACCTAGATGTTTACTTCAATATGTTTTACTTCTGTGCAGGTTACACTACACCATAACAGCATTTTTGTGACAGAGGCTTTTTTGGTTTTGTGACGCCAAAGTGGCGTCAGAAAAGATGTGACGGCATGTAGGCGTCAGTTTGTGGTTTTAGCGTCACTATAATTCAAAAACGTATTTTAGTTTATTTAAAAAATGCATGGAAAAATAGTGACAACAAATAGGGTCAGAATTATTTTTATAAACCGTCACAACTAAAACACGTGTTAGGTATGTGACATGAGATGAAGGCGTCAAGTTTCACTTCTCAACAGTTTCATCTTTCTTCTCGACCTCATCTCTCTTTCTTCTCAATCTCAAAACCCTAACGCAGAATCAATCTCTTTCTTCTCGACTTCACTCGCTAGCCATTTGTTTGAGGTAAGGTCTGGAACAATCTCTTACCAAAAAACTATAAATAAATAAAATAAAATAAAATAAAACCCTACAATTTCTCCTCACCGCCAACACCCACCACTCCACGTCTCTCCGGTAAAGTCAATTGCTCTCTCTTTTTCTATTACCGTTACTCTCAACAATTCGGTTCGCCCTAAATTTACTTGATAAAATCAACGCTTTTTCCTGTCCTAATTTTGTCAGATGTGTTGATTATTGATATTTTATTTCGGTTTGATTGTTTGTTGGCTTTTTATAATTTTTGGGATTTTTGCTTTTAATGGTTTGAGTTATTTGTAATATAGTTGGGTCCTCTCTTTCTCAGGTATGCCGTAAACCATGTATCAATTCTAAGCTTTTCTATTGTGTGCATTTTGAAAGACGATAGCATTGTAAGCTTCAAGGACTGTTACCACCTGTGTGGGAAGTTAGTGAAGGTTGAAGAGAATGGGTACCAAAGCAATAGTCCATGAAGTGAAGTAGCTCGATATCATATAAGGTCAGTTTAAGTCGTTATTGGTGCTGGTTTGTTTCTTCCCTGATGTATATGTGGTCTCTTTAGCAAAAAGAAATTGGTTGACAACTTTGACACTTTCTACTTAACAGTTCAAATAGTGTTGGTTGACTTAACTTCGACACTTTCTACTTAACAGTTCAAATAATGTATGGAGATGGACCAACATAAGAAAGCAAGGGAGCATTTGCAATTTTTGATTATCTTCTAAGTGTTGGATTTTTTTGTTCCCAATCAACCGTTCCATTCTGGTGTGCTTATTGTGATGTAATTGTTTTGTATGAGAAAAATATTTGCAATTACTCGTCTTTTCTTTTTGTTTGCTATTGGGTTCTGATTGCAAGTTATACTAACTGTTTAGATCGAGTACCATGAAAATCTAGGTCTACTTCTTAGTTTTGTATGGAATTTGATATTGCAATTATTGGTTAATGAAATTAAATGAACAAGAAAAACAATTAAAAAATGAAAAAAAAAATGACGTTGTCTTTAGTTTCTTTATTTGCATAAGGTAGTATGGTGTATCAAAGAGAAACTTCACATAGGATTCATTGCTCATATGATGTATTAAGTTTGATTTGGAGTTATACTAAGTAAAGTGTACAATATTCCAACTGTAATTAGCTATCTAAGTTGTCAATCGACAAGCCAAAGGTTAGATTTACTTGCTCTTATTAGATTGGTGTGAAATGTGGATCAGGACCACCATAGATGATAAAGGTAGCTTCTTGACGATTTCGTCTTTTACTGTCATATATTTTACTTTATCATGTATGTTGGTTCCCTTCATCACCTCTCATATATTTTACTTGATCATATATCATCTCACCTCTCTCTATAGCCCATGGAAATAAATACCAAAAAACACCACGTTCCCTTCCCTTAATCACCTCCCTCACACGGTCACACCCCCTTCATTAGAGCTTTAATTTGTTCCTAGCCTTTCAACTTATTCTAATCCTTTTATTGATGAACCAAATAGCAAATTTGTATTTTCATGAAACCAGATTTAGAGCCATTGGTTCCTACGTACCTTTCGACATTCCGTTTCTAATAAGTTTGGTGACCCTGAACAAGGACTTTAATGGAGACTTATGTGAGTGTTGTCTTTGATTAGTATGAGGTCGGGAATGATCCATATGTGGATCGGTGTGAGTGGGATGCGGGTATCCTTTCAATGAACACGTTCTTTCTTTCAATGAACAAGTTCTTTTTGCTTCATAGTTTCAGTAAGATAGGTGTTAAAGCTTAAAATTTTAAATGGTATAGGAAATAATTTTGTACTACTACATGTTCAATTTTTCCATTTTCATTATTGTATGACAGGTAAAGATTAATTTTGATCCAATTTGATTTTCACCGGTGCAATTTGGTCTGATTGCTTTTTCAAAAAATCAACATTTGTTGACGATTGTAATGAATTCCATATGAGGGTTGGTGTTGGGTTGATGTTTTGAAATAGAGAAATTGGTGATGCCCCAATAACTGAATATGTTGCTGTTGGAGTGTGTTTAGTTTAACTTTTCTATGTGGGTATATGATTTCTCTGAATATGATTTATAGAAGGAAAATATTGAGGGATTTTAAAGTGGCCCACCCCCTTCGTTAAACAATCGGCATTCAAACAAGCACAACCTTCAAATACGGATTGTTTTTATTATTAGATTTCAGTATAGATTTTTACTGCCTTAAAGTGAACTCTTATGCACATTATTATGTGAAATATGCTTACGCTGCAAATGATTGCACTATAAGAATGCAAGTTTTGAGGCTCTCATAAGTTCCTTAAGTGCTAGTAGTAGGTTGTGAGGGATTCCTCTCAATGGTATTACTGAATAGTTATTAGGTCGTCTCTCAATCAATTACTAGATCTCCTAAAAGTACTTTCTTTCCTTAATATTAATTGAAATTGGTTTGAAGTTTTTTATTTTGTATTTGCATTTTAGTGTTATCACTGTCTCTGATGGCTGCATTTGATACTGATTAATTTCCTTTCTCAGCATCTGTATTGATAAATTGGAATAAATCAGCTAGGGCTACTGATGGAGTTAGGCGTTGGTGTTTTCTGGACTTACAAGTTACAAAATGCAACTCCTGTTAGCTACACAGAAGTGCGTGAAAAGAGAACCAATAAGGAGGATGATTTATTAGGACCTTTAGTTGGAGAAGGTTTGCGGCCTGAGATTTATACTGAAGAACATGAGAAGCTACTTGGTACTTGTGGGTCGACTTGGGATCTGTTTGTTGATGGTTATACAAAGGATGGAGTACGCATTTATGATCCGATAAATGGAAAGACATGTCACCAATGCAGGTTTGAGTTCTGTGGCCTCGTTCTTGTGTGTTAATGCTTCTTACTGTTTTCATTGCTAGTTTTCTTTGCTTTCTAAAATTTGATTAATACTTTGGCTAGGAATATTCTCTTAGGTGATGGGAATAATTTTTTAGAATGGTATTACTCTTCTAGTCTATAGGGTGTTATAAAGTGAACGCTGAAGCGTGCTTGAAGTAAAAAAGATATCACGCTACAATATCTGCAACTTTTTCAATAATCAAGCAAGCACATGCACTTGGCTGCTTTCCTAGAGTCAAGGTTGTTCATACATCTACAAAGTTCCTTGGGCAAATATACATACTTGAAATAAATTGGATCCTTATGCTTCTCTGCATCGCTGTCACTGCTGGATTCAGAAATTTTTGGAGTCTGTTAGTGGGACAATGGATGCTCATCTTCGATACTTCAAACAGGTAGGTGATTTAGTGCTTTGTTGCATTCTACTTGTAAAGCAAGCTTTACACGTTTAGGCTATTGAACCTTCGACTTTGGTTGTGTACTCAGGGTTACGAGTTATTACATCAAATGGAGCCATATATTAACCAGGTTTGTTATGCTTCCTTACTAGCTACTTGGTTCAGTTTGGTTGCAATTATAAATTGGATTCACACCATGATCACTTTTGTTCATTGTTGTTATCATCGCCATCATTGTTATTTGGTTCTATGGGGTCAGCCCGGTTTCTCAAGAGTCACTTCTGTTCTGCTATGGTCAGTTACCCTGCGGGGTTGGTGATGTTAGTCCTCCAGCCAGGTTGACTATGATGTGGATGCTTATGTGGTTATGTGGAACAAAGTTTATCTTTATAGAGGTGGTAGCTCGTGTGATGTGACGGGACAACACACATGGTAATGGCATGTCATGTTTCTTGTTTAATACCTGTTCCTTGGGTTGTAACTTGTAAGCAACAATGTCTACTGTTTTTTCTTTTTATTTTATTTTATTTTTTGATAAGAATTGGTTGCAAATATTGTACTTCCATTTCTCATATCTGCCTAAGAAGTTTTTGGATACACTTTTGTATGGTTCAAAGATACACCTTTATATATATGATAACTGCGGAGAAGAATAATATGGTGGCTTCTACCTCGCAGGAAGTTGTTGATGCGAAGTCGGGGACATCTTCTAAAACTGGGTTGATCAGCTTCCCAAAGAATTGAATGAGATGAGAATTAAAGATGACAGCCATGATGATAATAAGGTTTGGATTTTTATTATTATTATTTGTTGGTGTTATATATTCAGGCTCTAGAAATTGTTTTTAATACTTGCACTGGACAATGTAGGATTTGGAAACCACTTTTGTGAATGGTAATGGAACAGAGACTGTCGAGATAATTGCAACCACAATGGGTGGTCGAAATGGGCAACCAAAACAGTATTCTGTTATTTTCCGAGTAAAAAAAGTTTAACAGATAGTTTTATAAACATTACGATTTATTTGGAGACACGAGACATCCATTTGTGTCTTTTAACAATTTGACTTTTAATTTTGTAACGGACTATCTCGTACATGGCGAGCGTGTTGTCGGTAACGGGTTCATTTGGTGTTGTATTTTGGTAGATTGAACTTAGTTTTATGCGACTTAGTGTTAAGAGTGCAATTAGAGCCTTTGTTTGGTTGTATCTGCATATATCTTTCCACTGCGTTTAACAATCTTCCATGTTATTTGATGCAGGCCAAGTGTTTGAAACCGGTGAAGCGGTTGCTATAAAGAAGGTTCTACAAGACAAGAGATACAAAACAGAGAACTCCAAATTATCGTTTACTTGAGCATCCTAATATTGTTCAACTAAAGCATTTTTTCTTTTCAACTACCGACAAGGATGAGGTGTACTTGAACCTTGTATTAGAATATGTCTCGAGGATTTGCTTTTTGGGAATTAGAAGCATTATAGCAGGATGAGTCAATATATGTCAAGTCTTAATTATATTATGTGTTTGGGGTATATGTGGTTGTATTTATGCAGGTGATTTCAGGGGAAAAAAAATATAAATATTATGATGGAAACCAAAAACAAATATTATTTTTTTTAAATAAATATTATTTTGTGACGCTTGACAGGCGTCATTAAACATTTCTTAAAAAAAGACAAATTTATAATTACTGACGGTATATAGGCGTCAGTAAATATATCTAAAAACAAGACAAATTTATAATTACTGACGGTATAGAGGCGTTAGTTTGTTTTGGCGCCAAGTTATAGCGTCAGTTTTTGGGGGGATTTGGAAGTTCAATAGTGACGACAATACACCAATTTAGTGACGGCGTGAAGGCGTCAGTAATACAATTTTAGTGATGGCGTAGAGGCGTTAGTAATGCACATTTAGTGACGGGAGAGTCGATAAATATTTCAATTGTGACGGCATATTGGCGTCACAAATATTTCTGACACCCATACAGACGCCTAAATTCCAACGCCTCCTAGGCATCACAAAAAATAATTCTGACGCCTCCTAGCCGTCACAAAAGTGCTGTTCTGGTGTAGTGAATAAGGCACAACAAGTTAAAAATGAGTTGCAAGAATGGCTAGAAAGGGAGGAGTCCGTCTGGAGCCAAAGGGCCGGGAACATTGGGATTAAATATGGGGGGGGGGAAATACTAAGTATTTTCACCTGTCCACCATCTATAGAAAAAGAAAAAATTTGGTGGAGAAAATAAAGGATGACTTGGGGAATTAGAAGAACACTAAGAAGGAGATTGGAGATACAGTTAATGAGTATTTCACTAATCTCTTTACTTTCGATCAACCAAAACACTCACAAGAGATATCGATCTTTTTCCACCTTGTGATCACTGGCGGGGAAAACCAAATTCTTCTTGAGGTTCCTTCCAGATTGTGAGGTGTGGAATGTTGTTAAGAAGATGGGCAAACTTAAAGCCACAGGACCAGATGGATTCCAAGGCATTTTTTTCCAACAATGCTGGGAGTTCATTGGTCCTGATATCATAAAGATGGTCAAGTATTTTTTCACTCATGGGAATCTCCACCCCAAGATCAATGAAACTTTCATCACCCTGATCCCAAAAATTACCAACCCTGATCACATTTCAAAATTCAGACCAATAAGCTTATGCAACTTTACATACAAGATCATATCAAAGATCCTTGCTAATAGACTAAAAGCCCACCTTCACAAGTTCATCTCACCTTTTCAAGGTGCTTTTATGAAGGGCAGAAACATTGGTGATAATATAGGGCTAGCAAGTCAAGTGTTCCACCAAATGAAACTCATGAAAAAAAAAAAAAAAGAAACATGGCTGGTGTGCCCTCAAACTTGACATAGCAAAAGCCTATGATAGAGTTGAATGGGGTCTTTTGGATGATATCATGAATAAACTGGGTTTCTCACCCAGGTGGAGGAATCTTATATCCAATTGCTTGGGTATTGTTTCCTTCAGAGTTCTTCTTAACGGATCCCCCTTACCCCATATCTTTCTTCAATGAGGATTGAGACAGGGGGATCCATTGTCCCCTTATCTGTTCATTATGCTATCTGATGCCCTTTCCAAGCTATTATTAAGGAAGAGGAGAATGGGAACCTCCATGGCATAAAGGTTAGAAGGAATTCTCCTCTTTGTCACATCTCATGTATGCAGATGACCTTATTTTATTCTGCAAAGCTGATATGAAGGAAAATGAGAACTTGAAAAGGATTTTGGATGTCTATTGTGAGGCATCAGGGCAAAAAATAAATTTTGACAAAACTAGTATTTTATGTAGTAAAATTGTACATACTAACCAACAAATAGCTTTAAAGGATTTTTAGGGGGTTAATTTTCTTAAGAAAACTGAAAAGTATTTGGGGGCTCCTATAAAGGTTTCCAAGAATAAGTCTGAAGATTTTGGATATCTTCTTGACAAAGTGTATTCTAAAATTAGAGGGTGGAGGGCAAAGGTCCTCTCACAAGCTGGTAGAACTATCTTAGTCAAGGCAGTGGCTCAGGCTATGCCTATTTATGCTATGTCTTCTTATTCCCTTCCTTACAAATGTGTAAAAGGATAGACAAAGCATGTAAAGATTTTTGGTGGAATGGTACGGAAGAAGGTCATACCATTCACACCATGGCTAGGAAAGGTTATGTAGACCTAAGTCTCATGGAGGTTTAGGGTTCAGAGACTCTAAGGCTATGAATAATGCTCTGTTGGGCAAGCAATGCTTCAGGTTGTTGAGGGTGGAGGGCAAAGGTCCTCTCTTTGGTCCACTACTTTCAGATCCATCTATAAGAAGTGGTGGACAGGGGGGGGGGGGGAGTACAAAGACTTGTATCCCACAACATGCATCTTACTTATGGAGAGGAGTGGCTAGGTGCTATGATCTCATTAAGCCTGGGCTGCTATGGGCTATCAATAATGGTGAACACACTTCTGTGTGTAATGATCCTTGGATTTGTCTTAATGACAAGCCAATTCTGTTGAAAGATCACATATGGAACCCACACTTTGATAGAAACACACCAGTCAAAGGGATTCTGAACCACAATAAGGATGGGTGGAACAAGTATTTCCTGGAATTCTTATTTCCAAAACCCATTGTGGATATTATTGGAAATATCATTGTAACGCCCGTATTTAAAATACGTATTTATTTATTTATTTAAAATTCGCTGGATTGGATTTGGGATATGTGGGCCTGATTTCTGGGCCCGAGTCTGTGTTGGGCTTAGGTTTCAAACCCAAGTATACATTCATATTTTTCTAGAGAATAGGGTTTGGAGATAAAAATAAAATAAAAAAATGGAGGCGGAGATAAAAGCTCTTTGGCTCAAGCGTTGGAGTATGACGATTAGGACTAGGGAGGGATTAGGCCGAAATTTTGTTAATTAAAGTGAGTAGTTATTTTTGCTATTTCATTGAACCTATAGTTGTTTTACGTATATGTATACGGAGATATTTATGTCTGTCCAAGGTTCCGTTTTATTTCTGCTTATTCTCCTGTTTTATTCGGCGTCCTGTCTGTCATGTTGTTAAAACTTTGTTGAAATCTGTCGTGTTGTTAAAACTTGAAACTCGGAAATCGACGTTGAACTGTCGAACCTTGTTTGGGCCCGTTAATGGCTAAAGCCCCACATACATTATGGATTGAACTTGTATATAGTTGTGTTTATAGTTTTGAGGTTTGGTTGTTGAGGTTTGTTGGGGCTGTCGAGATTGAAATGGGTGGTTGAACTGTCGGGGGTATGGGGAAGTGGTGTTGTTGTTGACTTGGGTTTAGGGAATGAAAATTTGGATTGTGTAGTGGAATAGGTGCTGGCGAAGCTCTGAAGGGGCACTAATGGCGTCGCTCAGCCAAAGGAACAAAATCCTATTGATTTGTTTGAACTCTTTTAGTTGGGATGTTGGTTATTGTTTGGTTATTGGTTGTGGAAGGTTGATTGGGGGCTGGATAGTAGGGCGGATTGAAGCTTTGAGTCTGGCGTTAATGGCGGCGCGAAAACCAGATCTAGAATTGATGAAGGGGGATCGAGGTAATGAATCGAGTTTTTGTGTGTATTAATGTTGTTTGGTTTTTGATGAGGAGTCCAACTGCTTGGTTGAAATGGGTGGACGAGTGGAGGTTGACGGTGGTCGATCCAGTGGTGGAGGATGCTGGAGGGAGAAGATGACATTGTTGCTGTGTTTGGGCTTGGGGCTTGGGCCTAAACATTTGTTTGGTTGGGCCTTAGCTTGTTTAGTTGTTGGGCAGAGTTCTATTTTGTTTCTTTGGGCCCGATTCTATTTGGGTTGGTTGGGCCAGTTCTATTTTGTTTCTTTGGGCCCTATTCTATTTGGGTTGGTTGGGCCAGTTCTATTTTGTTTCTTTGGGCCCGGTTTTAGTTGTTTGGTTGGGCCAGTTCTATTTTTGTTCTTGGGTCATACCACTTTAGTTTTCTTTGGGCCAAACCAATTAAAGTTTTGGGCCAGTTTCAAGTTTGTTTTGGGGGCCGGTCCATATAACTTAAAATAGATCTAATTGGGTCTTTAAATGTTTAGACTTTTGGGGTCGGGTTCTAAAGTTTGGGTTTGGGCTTGGCTAGTTGGGTCCGAACCATTTCCTTAGTCATGAGCCTATGAGCTCTGCACCTTTGACCTTAGCCATGAACCATGGCTATGACCCTGAACCTGTTGAACATGGAAATGACGTGTTGACTTTGACTTTGACCATTGCCTATTGGCTGTTGACCATTGACTGTGGAATGTTGGTTTTTTTTCCAGATTTTTACATATTTAAGAATATGGACAAATGTAGTAATAAAATATTGTCGAAAATTGTATAATTTTGGTTGTCATTATCTAATTGAGATTTGACGTGAGTAGTGTGTAAAGCATATAAATATTGGCATGTAACAAGAGGAGAATTCTTATAAGACTTAGATATATACGTTTTTATGAGAATTAAATTATATACGGACTTAGATTCATGGACTTTAGTATTGGGCTTTAATGGTGTATTGAGTTCACATAAATATATGGAACGAATACATTACATGATTGATTATTATTATGAGTTGCTACTTAAATGAATTGTAGTATTTATGAAAGCTTGAGATATTTCATATGGTGTAGTGTAATATATGATTGGCACGTGAAATAATAAATTTTGAGATTTGATATAGAGATACTTGGATATCGTGCAATGAATAGTATTGGCACGTGATAATGTGGATTGTATTATAACGAGAAATGTTGAGCTTTAGTACAATTAAGAATACTGGCATGAGATAGAACAAGAATTATTATTGAGATATTTCCAAATATGGTGGCTTAGTGCAATAATTTATTTGGCACGTGATAGAGTGAAATGGTTATGAGATACTAATGTATGACACTTGAATAAATTACGTAACGAAAATCCTAGAACTTAGCTACCACAACTCATGTGATTTGGCCCTTGTGATGGGCATATGCGATATGATTGGCCCTTCGGGCGTTTCAGTGAATCTGAATGGCCCTTCTAGCGTAAGTAATGTGATTGGCCCTTCTGGCGTTTCAGTGAAGCTGAATGGCCCTTCTGGCATAGCCGAATAGTGGCTTGATTATTCCGCTTGCAAAATTAGAACGAGACGCGCAATATTTTATGCCGAATAGTGGCAGTACTTACATAATGGCTTTCGTGTGAGGGTTACCTGGTGTGCGGCATCCCACTCAGGGTAGTTACGCACGGAGTGGTTCATTATGTGAGGGGAGGCATGTGGATGTACATGTTCGGCGTTGGAAAGCGATTGTGGTAGCCAGGGAAACTAGGTAAGACATAGATACGACATGATTTTAGGGACACACAAAGAAAGTCTTAATTAATATAATTATGGTAATATGTTGGTTAATGATATATCTTTAGATAGATGATTGTATATGGTTTTGCAGAAGGGTGGGTCAAACTAATTACTTGATGCGGTAAGTATAAAATATGTTTGGCTGGTTATTAGTTTAGTTAGAACCTAAGGCGCCTCGGTGGAGGAACTAAATGCTTTTGTATTATTGTTGGGAAGCTAAGGCGCCTCAGTGGAGGAACTAACTGCCTTATAGATTGTGTATATATATGTATAAGTATATGTTGTATTTTAGAGCTTCTCACACCAGCATTTTTATAATGCTGACCCGATTTGCATGTTTGCTTATCGAGTGTGTTCATTAAATAAACATAGTTAATAAGTCTTGACAGGTTTAGTGTTGAAGAAGGTTGGTTCTTTGCTTGTGGTTTTGCGTTAAGCGTCGATTTCAAGATAGGTTTTGTTTTCCCTTGAGGTGATATAGATTTTTGGTTGAGACAATGTTATTTGTATTTTCATTTGTAATTTTAAATAAAGAGTTATTAAAAAGAGATTTGTAACCTAATCTTATTTGTGAATTTTTGTAATGAAGAGGACTTTTGTTTAATTGAAAATTTTTATTGGTTTTTAATTATCCGCATATTTAAACTGTTTATGGGTTTTTGGAAGTTGAGAGTACATCACACCTCGAAAATCGAAGAGTCTGAAACAAATATTGTTTTTCTGAATTCTGTCGAATTTGGGGTGTGACAATCATGGTGAGACCTTCCAATGAAGAGGATTGCCTAATATGGAGATGTCACCCAAAAGGTAAGTACACAGTCAAGTCGGCATACAAGATGCTCACTCAAGACAAATGGGAAAGAGAGAGATTATCTTTCCAATCAAAAACTATCCAAAGGATTTGGAAGGCCAAGATGGCAGTGAGAGCACATCATTTCATTTGGAAAGTCTATATGGGGGTCTTCCTGTGGAGGGAATGTCCCGAGTAAATGGTCGGAAGGAGATTTCCTGTGTCCTTTCTGCCAAACTGGGGTGGAATCAACTGAGCATATATTCTTCCAATGCCAGTAGATCAGAGGGGTGTGGTTTACTGCTCTCACAAGCATAAGAGTGGATGGATATCCGTATAGAAGTACAAGGGATTGGTTAGATGAGTTCTTGGGCTAGACTGAAAACACAGAGGAATACATAAGGAGCTTGGGGATCCATGCACTGTTGCTGATTTTAAATATCTAGGAACACAGATACAGTATCCTTTTTGAGGCAGGGCAAAAGAATAGGAGCGCCATCATTAGGAAGACAGCAGCTTTATGGACCAGAACTATGAAGGTTTTTGAAGACTCAGCTAGTCAAGCACCTTATAACTTTGACTTAAATAACTTTTTTGTAGATTATAATGAGTCTAGTAGTAGCAATAATGAGATAGCTCACATCAGTACTAATATCTCTTTTGATGCTTCCTTTGATAGAGCTAGTGGCAGAGCAGCAGCTGGAGCAATAGCTAAGTTGGAGAGAGGTGGAATTCTGAAGGCAGCATTCAGGAATTTCAGTGCAACTACCTCTAAGGAAGCGGAACTAGTAGCTACAGAAGTGGTTGTCTTACTAGCTAAGGATTTGGGATGCGAGAAGGTGACCTTTTTCGGGGACAATCAAAGTGTGATAAAGACTTTGAAGAACCCTCTTGAGGAGTGCTGTTGGAAATATAGAAGTGTTGTGAACCATATTAAAAGTATTTTTATTTGTCTGTAGGAACTGTTAAGTTCTGTTGGCTCGATAGGAATTTTTATAGGGGAGGCTCACGATCTAGCAACTTGGGCTTCTAAGGCTGTAGATCATATCACTCTTCCACCTTGTAATGCTTTTAGACAATGTCCAGACTATTTAAGCTATAATATATATATATATAAACCATTATCGAAAAAAAAAAAAAAAAAAAAAAAAAAAAAATCATTGATGGAACTGGAGTTTGTCCAAGAGAAATTTTCTTGTTACTGGAACTGGTGAATTAAGAGTTGATATTATGAATCCAGAATTTGTCGAATGGAACAAGAAAGATCAAAATCTTCTCATAACGCAACAATATCAGAATCACTACTTCCCTATGTAGTTGGTGCACCAACAGCAAGAGTTCTATGGAGTCAATTTCTCGTTCTCACAAACTTCTAACTCAAAGCAAAACTTTAAATTTTGAAAAAAATGTAACTCAACTATCTCTGAGTTTTTCCATAAAATTAAAGAAATTTCTGATAATCTTGCTGCTGTTGAAAGTCTAATAGAAGAAGATCTACTGATGCATGTTTTAAATGGATTACCTTCTGATTATGATTCCTTTGCGACATCAATAAGATTTAGAAGTGAACAAGTGAGTCTAGATGAACTACATAGAAAATAACACTATCAGGATCACAAAATGCCAACCACACAGGCGAGCTTCACTGCTAAACCATATTTTTTGTATAAGCTAGTACATTAATTGATACAACATGAACACTAAAGTACTAAATATTAGCGTATGAAAGTTTTACACAGCAACACACTTGAGCCAAACAACGAAGAAACACTAATTACACTGATAACAAACAGTTCCGTCCCAGATCAATCCTCGCCTTTCCTGTCCGCGTTAATTTCATTGAGAACCACTACCAAAGAAACAATGAAAGCATAGTCGACATGTGGGTACACAGTCACCATGAATGTATCCTTTCCAAGCACTATGCTCTGAACACTATGTTTCTTGTGCATCTGCAATGCCCCAATTAGACACACCATTAGAGAGATTACTCTATGAACATCCCTATAAGTTCATATAAACGAAGTGCACAAATAACATATGAGGAGGTGGTATATATCTTACTTGAGCCACGATGTTTGAAGAGTTGCCAAGATAGACTACACAAGATCTCTCCAACCAGCTTCCTTTGATTTTGAAATCACAGACATCCTCCTTGGTGTTTGGTGCAAGGAACACATCTAATTCTGTCTTAAACTGAAGCATGGAGGACTTCTTAACACTAAATAGGAGATCTTTGTCAGCTGAGCTATCTCCCCTGTATACTTGCCATCTTCTATGTGCAGAAATCATCTGAAAGAAAGAAAGAAAAAAAACAAAGCAAAATTAGAATTGAAATAGAGGGCAGATAAAGAATAGTACAACCATGAACCAATTGATAACTTGTATTCAGAAAAATGTTCATGCAATATTCTCATCAAGATGGTTCCGGCCAATGGAAAAGATCACGAGAATGAAAATGTTCTTTCTACGAATCAGTATGAATAGGAGTGATAGATTCACATAAAGCATGCATATTGTTTACTGAGTTTACAAGATGCATCAGTACAATTATATCTTGTTAAACTTTCTCAAAGCATTTACCAACCAAGTTGATCGAGCAATTCAATTACAAATTTTCCGATGGAAAAAGGAAAAAGGTTGGGACCAAGGAGTGTACCTTTTGGCGCAAAGTGAGGAGAGGATTGCCAGTAGCATCAAGAAGAACACGATTATCATGAAGAGAAAACATAGAACCTTTGACTTTAAAAATAACATTACCATTAACATCAGAAACAGCAAAGTTTCCTTCAGTAATGCTAATAACTTTCCTCATGATGGTAAGATCAACAGGATATGGTGCACAAAACTGTTGTCCAACAATACTAATTGGATTTGTTATTGGTGCATAACTTGGTTGAGCCATGGCGAAAAAGTAAACTAAGAGAATTAAAGGTGATAGATTGATGATCAAATAATGGAGTTTATGTGCACGTAAGGCATATATTTATAGATCACTGAGTTTATCTGTTTGACCATTAAACGCGCCTTGTCATGATGTCGGTGACCGATATAAAAAGTACCTTTTTTGCCTTGGTCCTTTGGTGTTGCTATAGTGCGTTATATCAATTCAACGCGGTTTTCAGAGCACCGAACCTTCTCGTGTCTGATTTGATTCCATGTGGAACAAAAGGCCAAAAAACCCAAGGCACAGACTAAGTACTTTTTTATTTTATTCACATTCTTTTTGTATAATCTACTGATACACGTGATACACACACTCTGAAATTTTATTTATTTTATGCACTTTCCATCTAGTTGTTTTGCATATTTTTTCAAGATTCCAATATAATTGATGTTAGAAAGTGGCTTTTATACTAGACTAAACCTATTTATTTATTTTTTTGGTAAAGTGGGTAACTTTGGTGAAAAAGGTACCCACAATAAAGGGTATGCTATACATGCGGTTTCCAAACAATATACTACAATTTTCGTTCCTCCCATGCAACTTTTTCTTTTCAGTTTTAAGGAGAAAAACAAATGCAAGTCATTAACATGTGGTTGCTACAATGTAAAAAACACTGAGGTAAAAAGGATATGGCAATGCACATTTTAGTTATAAAGATGATATTGTGAATAGTATAATGCGAAAACAACGTTACTCACAATAAATAGATTAATCCTACACAAAGATCGATCATTCTCACTAAAACTTCAACACCCTCCAAGTAATATCTTAACACTTCTCAATATCAAATAACAAACATATAAAGTAAAACAATTAATGTAAATGAGAACAAATCACAAGACAATGATATATCGTGGTTCGGCAATTTGCTTACGTCCACACTGCGAGTTCCTGTGAGTATAATGAGCAATGGAAGCATGGTCGGTGGAACTTGACTTCCATGATTTCAAAATATAGACTCTCTTAAAAATTCTTGAATGGCATATAACATTATTCTGGCCTAAAAGATCAAACAGCCTAGCACTAGGATGCACCTTTATAACGCAGGTATGAAAGAGCTCCCAAATCTTGCTCTGCAATCTAGACACTTCATAGTAAGCATTGCCCATGCTACATCCATCTCATCTCTTTTATCATCCCTTCACTTGCATCATTGACCATGGAAAGAGAAAGGCGCATAATTGATTGCCGAAGGGTTCCCAAACAACATGTCAAAAACCATTTCAGCAAGCTAGAGTTAGTCTTGCTCCTTCATAGTCCAACTGCAACCAATACCTTGCGAACACAAGGAACAGGAGAGATGATTGGTTTTCCGTCAGGCATATAAGGACACGGTCCTACTCTCACTTTCCGACTCTTGGAAAGCTCTTCGATCAAGACCTACATCTCTTAAGCTCGGTATGAACTCCCCAGCTCGTTTCCAAATTCGATCAACTATAGATTCATCTATGTCTGTATTGAATCCAACAAACTAACGACTACTCCCTAGTCCCTAGAACAAGGTTGCCCGCTTCATCCAATGTAGTTGTCATTGATATGGACATGGTATGTGAATAATCAACAACTTCATAATCTGAAGGAGCCGCAACATGATGATCCATATACCCTACTTCCATCAATCCATGGTTTAGCCTAATCGAGTTAGAATTCTCAATCACAAGCAAATGACCATTTCATGGCCAACGGCTTTACAGGAACATCCAAAACAATGTTAGGCTTCTCAATAACATTTTTCATCAAAGATCCACTCCAAGAACCAGATGCGGGACAACAGCCTTCTTACAATACAAACTATTCTTCTCAGTCCTAAGTTCTAACACCTTCAACTTCTCCACTTCCACTTGATCTCAAAACATCAATAACAGGATATCACTAAAAAACACTACATGCTAAGAGCCCAAGATCCATAACTCCTATTTTCCTTCTGAATAAACTCAACGCGTCCAACTGACAATCATCATGTAAAAATGCAGCACCCCCTTCATTCCCAACATCAACTATAGGCTCTTTCCTAACCAACTCACTTCCTTACAAAAACTCAGCTCTTAACCCAGCTTCAGAAAGAAGCTCAACTCTCATCTTTCAACATACTTAACTCTTCTTAACTCCTACCAATCATTAAACTCCCAGTTTTCTTCCACCCCAATTCTTGTAATGGACTAAAACCTTGTTCCTCAATACCCTCTGCTAAAGTGTCCCACAACTGTTTACTTCTCATACCAAGTTCCCACATACCAGTTCTAGTGTTTTACCTGCCATCCATACTTTGACCTGCCCTGTAGCCCCTGATACACATGGTACACTAGCATCAATTATAGCAACTGATATTTTTTATTTTTTTAAAAACTGTCTTGCTATTGTTAATCCTATTATTCCAGCTCTGACAACCACTACATCAAACTCCAACAACAACGATGAAGTTGAAACTAAAACAATTGGGCTTAAAGTATAGTTGTTTTTTGTTTTATGGTACATGTGTTTTTTGTTTTTGGTTTTATACTAAAACTGAAGCTAAAATATCATTTGTTTTATGATAGATTTTGGTATGTTTAGCATGATGAATACTTAATTGGGTACAACAAAAAGGTTTACTTAGACGATGTTTAGCTAGTCATACCCAACACATTCAATGAGATATTAACCGCTAGTGTTTGCCAGAAGCTAGCTCACTAAGATATGGGAATGAGATTACGATACAAACACTAATTGATGGACCAAAACTCTGTTTGTATATTCTTACTTCCTGTTATATCACTAAAGACATACACTACAAAGGCCATCCGCAAAAAGTTCGTATCAAGTGGTACTTAAGGAAGCAGCAGTGAAACGGTTTGTCACTCTTAATATATTTGTTATAGAACTTGTTTACGAAGCTTTCTAATGTGTTTGTTTTTAATTACTGGTAGTGGGATCCCCAGTTTGACTGGGAAACAGAGAACACTGGAGATGCACTAGAGTACTAGGTTTCATACTGAGACAACACCCAGCAAAGACAATTACTGCAATTACAAGGCAAATGAATAAATGGGGAATGTATTATCTTTATTCAATGAAGGAAAAAAATGAATTTCTGGGCATGGAACATTCGAACTATAGGCAAATTCACATCATGGGCAACAAACTGTTTTTTTTTTTTTTTTTTTTTAACACTTTGGGCATCATGGCTTCCAATTTTAACAATGTGGGATTCCGTCCTTTTGCCATCCAAATCAGATAACATAATGATTTTTTTACTATTTTATTAAATAAATATATTATTACACTTTATTTCCAAAATGTATTTTATGTTGTGGTCTATTACATTTTACTAGATATGAAAATATCACATGTGTAATTGTAGTTAAATGTAATTTTTCGTTTTATTTTTTATTTTATTTTTTGCAATTAACTTTTTTTATAGTGGTCAATGTGTGTAATTGAGTGTCCACATAAGCTTTTGTTAACTATTTGAGACGGAACTTAGAATGAATCCCCACATTGTTAAAATAGAAAACCACGGTGTCCAGAGTGTTAAAAAAAATATGTTGCCCACTATGTGAAATTGGGCATAGTTGGATGCCTATAAATTCTTTTTTTTATCCCTTCAATTAATTCCCAAATGAACAAGGTAGTTGCTTTGGAAATTGAGCTTGTAGAAGATGTATAGACAAGTAGCCAATCTCTTCACTATGTCATCTATGATTTGATCTAAGAGTGTTTTACCTCCTCAACGACAGATACCTCACTTTTGTAGTATTCGTTTGCTAAATACTTCATGAAATGATAATATATCAAAGTTCAAACTACTCAAGCAAGGGTGGGGCATTGTCTTCATCTAACAATAAGATATTGAATTACAAATATCAAAATAACAAAACAAATACAAACTAAGCTTTTTTGCCTTGATAATCAACACATTATTAGTTTTGGATTTCATTTTGTTTATTGTTTATGGGCGGGTCTTTCTCCATTTGCAAATAACTTTTAGTTTGAATAGTTATCAATGACAAACTAATATGCAATATCGACTTGTTCCATTAAAGAAAAATATATATGATAATGAGACTCCAAATCCCTCCTATTCCATTCCCTCATTCTTCGGCTTTTGCGGGGGAAATTATATAATAAAATGAAAACTTCAAATACATTCATAACAAAAAAAAAAACAAATTATGGTTTTATTGGCTATTATTATGATTAGTATTTTGGTTTGTAATAAAGTTGTAATTTTTAATAAACTCTTTAAGATTTTTTTTTTTCATATTGAGAGATATTAATAATGTTGGCAAATTTGAAAGAAGAGGAAAGGGATGAAGTGAATCTAGATGAGGGCAAGTACTGAACTTTTTTGTGATTCTTCATTTTGTTGAAAGAAATAAAAAGTAAAGATTTGGAAAAAATAAATGTGAAGTAAAAAATTGAATGATTTGGAAAGAGAATGAGATAAATCTTTGGTTAGATTTTTTATTAACTAGAGTTGGTCAATAGTTAAAAAGATGGTGGATATGTGCTCTGGAGACTTCTTGCTCCTGAAATACTTTACAACTTTTTTTTCCGACAATGTTAAAAAAAAAATACTCACTACAACAAAAAAGCCTTTATGTCACTGTTAAAAACAGTGATAAAAAGTCTTTCATAATTACCTATATTACAATTTACAACTCATATCATTTTCTTTTATATTTAATCTTTTATAAAAAAAACAAAATCCAACAAATTATGCAAAAGAAGAATATCTCAATATTGAAAGAATTTACCAAAAAGAAAATCTATAAGAAGATTAAGAGGTAAGATCATAAGTAGAAATGATCGAGAGTTTGTGCTAGCTAGGTGGATGTGTTGGGTAGTTGGGTTTCAAACTTTTAACTATGAAGAAATAAGTGAAGATTGATGGATTTAGTACTCATCCAAGATTTTCCAAATCTGATAATAGTAATAAGTGCATAAATTTGGTAACTAACAAGATTGTCCCAATTTAGACACGTAGTCATCAAATGACCATCTTGTAAGGCCAATTTGTTTATTTCTGTTGGTCCTACATGACATCATTTTAAAAGAGTAAATAAACGTGGTAGGCAACTTTAATTAGATCCGTTAGATTCAGAAGATCTAGTGGCTAGCAAATTGAGTCAAAATTGAGTTAAAAATTTCTGAGTCCCTAGAACCGAACCCTTGATGGGTTAAAATGAAAGAATGTGTTACATGAAGAAGGATTTGCAATGCATATGACTCAACCGAATCTACAATAGACTCAACAGAATCTAAAGTAGGTTCTCAAAGGACACTCAAGCCTAGAAACAAATGGTGGTCTATTGTCACTCCATATAGTCTGTCCACCTGCTATTGTGGAAGCCTTCCTTGCAACGGCATCAGCTCCAAAATTGGCTTCACGATAGGTGTGTGTCAATCTCCAGCTTGTAAGCAAGAAAGTTGCTCGTGTCCATCATGCTCTTATCATCCATGGAATATTCACTCCATTTAGACATTGCACCACTGCAATCGAATCACTTTCGATCCAAATCTTTCTCCAATTTTTCTGCGCTACAAGCAAAATTGCCCAGTACTCTGCTTCATAGTTTGTTACCACTCCTAGCCCTTGTGCAAGAATGCCAAGAACTTTGTTTTGAGTGTCTCGAAACACTACCCGGCTCCACCGCAACCCGGATTGCCTATGGAAGAACCATCAGTGTTGCCTTTAATTTCATTATCCTGTGGAAGTACCCACTTGACTTCTTTGATTACAAGAGAAGTTCTAGGTCGGCTAGTGACCCTTAACCAATGAAGAATGACCAGCTCCTAACTTGTGTTGAACATGGTGGCTTTACTAAGCCAAGAGGCTACAGTAATGCCATGTAATACTTCTTTTCTTAGTTGTAGCTTCTAGTAAACCTTGTCTTCAAAGAAAATCTTATTTCGATCTTGTTTTCCAAACCTGCACCATTATGTGGACAACTCCAGCATTCCACAGTGACTTAATAATTGGGCTTCTATTCTTGACAACACCCATTAGTCCTCGTAGGACGGTCAATGATAAAAGGTCTTTCCCAATTTTTGCCAAGTTTCCCTGCATCAATGATCTTTGATTGTCTACACAAGACCCAGTCGCCCGAATAAAAAACTTAGCTTTTAAGCAAAGCTTCTTGTCATATTGCACCTTCATCGCGGCTTGGTAATGGAGGAGACGCTCAATACTTTCTTCGTGCACTTAATCTAGATTAGCCTTTGAATGAGCTGGCAATTCATCATTATGACCATTGTTTAAGGAGGCAGTGTGAGTTGTCCCTAAAAAAACTTCAGTAGGTAACACCGCTTCTGCTATATAAGCTAGATTAAATGGCAATATTCTTGTTGAACGCTTTGGGGTTGTTATATATGCCCATAGAACGGCTGGT
Source organism: Coptis chinensis (assembly GCF_015680905.1). NCBI lineage: Eukaryota > Viridiplantae > Streptophyta > Magnoliopsida > Ranunculales > Ranunculaceae > Coptis > Coptis chinensis. Next base: position 93,279,312 of record NC_141462.1, read on the forward strand.
AACTCTGTTGTCCACTTGCCTTTAGCTTACTCGAGACGACGTTTGAGGATTGCTAAAATGAATTTATTTGTCGCTTCAGCTTGCCCATTCGCTTGAGGGTGATAGGGTGCGGAAAAATTATGTTAAATATGAAGACTAGCACATAGCCTGTGTACTTCTTCTGCATCAAATTGCTTTCTGTTGTCTAATATTAACTCGGCGGGGATACCAAATCGGCATACTATATCCTTCCATATGAAGTGTTTGACGTCCGAAGCTTGTATGTGCACCAAGGGTTGTACTTCTACCCATTTGGTAAAGTAATCTATAGTGACGAGCAAGAAATGAACATTCCCCCGAGCTCTAGGTAGGAGCCCAATGATGTCTAAACCCCATTTTGCAAATGACCAAGGTGAGAAAATTGGGTGCAGCGCAGTTGCTAGAAGAGTACCCATATGGTAATGTTTCTGACAAGGGATGCAGGTCTGGGAAATGTGTTTCGCATCTAATTGCAGTTGAGGCCATCAATATCCCTGTGTCATTGCCTTATGAGCCAAACTTCGACCTCCCGAGTGATTGCCACACAACCTTGCATGGATTTCTTGTAGCACGGCTAACCCTTCCTGTGTTGTGAGACACCTCAGCATAGGAGATAACGAATTACCTTTCATGTACAATTGTAGAGTTCCTGGTGATGAAGATACGAGTATGAATTTCCATGCGTCTCGTTTGATGCTATTTGCGATGTTAGGCTCTGGTGGGACTATGCCATTGTGTAGAAATGCTATAAACGGTTTTCATCATAGCAGATTGAGACACATTGCTTGTTGTTTTTTATACGGTTATGCGACGTGCCGAGTGCCTATCTTTTTACCCTTTTTTCTTTAAAGGTTTGAATTACGACCTATGAAGAAAAAAAGGGGGCATCTGTGTGTACATAATTTGGCAAATCAATATGTGACACGTGGCAACATCTTCTTATATATTGTTCAGATATGGTTTTAAGTGTGGGTACAAAATACCAGAACATGCTTTAAGTTAAAGTCTTGACTAGCTCACTTCCTAGGTTCGGAAGCGAAATAAGAATAGGAGGTTCGGAACTAGTTAAAGTAGCAAGTTCGGAGAACTAACTCCTGACTAGGAACTCCAAATCCGGAACTACTAAGTTCAGAACTCCAACTCCCAATCCGAACCTGAATATGCTTTCTTGTTGTTCAAGTCAATTAAAAAGACTTATTGACTTAGAAAATATGAACTTTTAGAAGAGTCTGGATAAGACTTAACAACAAATTGCTTCCTAGTTAAACACTAATTACTTAGCCTCACAAAGTATAATTATGGGAAACCTAATCTATTCTTATAAATAGAATAGTTGAACTACGTTTTGAGTTTGATTCCTCTTTACATAATACGTAGGCAGCCATTAAAGAACATAGTTCAACTCATCATCTTCTAGATCTCTTCTTCTTCTTGATTCAATACTTCTAAATGTTCTTTGATCATCAACAAAATACTTGTGTTTCTAGATTATGAAAAATCATCACACAGTTTCCTTTAATATACTTTGTTTCTGCCAGAATTTTAAATTCTATGTTATAAATTCAATGTTTAGTGTTATAAAATTCTTAATGCATTGATCACTTTCTACGGAGGATTGTCCTGAGTTTAAAATGCTTTCATCACTTGTGTCTTGATTAACACATTCCTTCCAATTCTATGCTCACCAGTCATGTTAGTATTTCTCAATTTAAAAACAAAATGCAAAACCTTGACCAATGACCACATTGAATAATATGTTTTTGTTATAAAGGCATGGGGGGCCTTATGTGGATGCCCACCTTGATAAACTCATTAGGGTTTCAGGAGGTTACTTATCTTGGAAGTAACTCGTCTATATAAAGGATTGTAATCTCCCATATTCTACACACCGATAAGAATTACTTCATCTCCTATAACTTTCTTGTTCACTTACTCTATATCTTTAGACTAAAAGTATATATTTTTTTATTACATTGTGAAGATCGATACTGGTATGATTGTTTTGATTGGCATATTTATATTACTACTTTATAAATGGTGTGGCCAAGCTAGCCAAATGTGTCGTGTATCAATCACTCTTTGAGACTATTGATGCTAGTCTTATACTCTTATGACCACAATGATGTCGCTACGTAGCTGAACCAAAGAGAAATAGCGTTTTCATGGAAAAGTAGCTAGCTTCTGTGTAGACTGTAATGGAGACAAGTTAGGTGCAACGACATGTGCGCTATGGTAGCTCTGTTGATGCATCACTACTAGAGCTGTTTATGTTCACGCACCATGAAAAATTAATTCAATTTTTAAAATATAAAGAGTCGTGATGAGGAGAGATTGATCTCTTCGTGCCAAGGAGAGATCTAGTCTAATAGCCATTAGATAGGAAAATGTCATATCTCTAAAAGAGCTTCACTAGAAGTTAAAATTGTTTCGTGGAGCCACAACTGACAATATCATAACAAATTAAATAAAAAAACCAAAATGACTTAGAATGCCTACATGACTACATCTCTTCCAGAACGCCCATGGAAAGCTTCCTCTTTCTTTCTTTCTTTCTTTCTTTCTTTTAACTTTTTATTTGGTAAAAATCCAATATTGAAATAGTTCTAATAATGAAATACTACTTATTAATCTAGCAAACCAAAACCCAATTTAATAAAGGGGAGTTTGCAAAACAACACTCGAATTTAAAAGCTTATATATATTGTGAGAATTGCAATTTTCTCGGATTGTTGATTTGTTACTACTTACTACAAGATTAATTTCTTGCACTTCTTAACGATAGTTGAAGCACTTTTTGATGGTATATGTAATAACAATAAACATGGAGGGAACTGGTTGTGGTATTGATAGTTGATATGTGTTTTGTTTAAATGGAGAAAAATACATTGAGGGAAAAGTAAGAGCAAGAGACAGTAAAGAGAAGATGATGACCGGATCTTTTTTTTTTTTCTATTTTTGTTAAGTGTTTTGTTTTCATGGCCTTTGCTGACTCATTGTCCTCGAGATGTGTGTCTATCTTATGGCCCCTGTTAAAGTGCGTTCCATTTGGAGGAGAGATTGATCTCTCCTTATGACTGGCCAAATATAAATATAGAAATCGAGTGTGGTAATTAATTAATTTTTTTCTTCAAAATTCAATCAATTTTTAAATGGGTATCATCAAAAAACGCTTCTGGTGACACACCAATCATTGTCTATTGTGTTTCGACTTACAGTATACCGGAATAAAATAAGAGTGTCGGACAATGTGACCAAACACTTCTTCCAATTCATCTTCAATGCCAATAGCAATATGATAGATAGATGGTGCCATCAACTATATGATTGGAAAACAAAATTCGTATAACTCTTGAAAATGTACGAAAGTATTTCAGACTTAAATAAACATATCAATTAAAGAACGAAAAATAACATTATCGTAAAATAGGACAAAGCATTCTAAACGTCCACGATCTAGTTTCCTCTTTATTCATGTAGCCTTTCAATTCCTTCATGATCGATGATGAGTACTATTCATTCTGATTTGAGTGACATGAGGTTCCCAACGAACAAAAAGAGAGAAAACTTGTGAGAGCAATCTTTGTGAGTGATTGAGAGTTGATTGTTTTGTACAATCAAAGGAACTCCTCTTGTAACTTTTTTCTTCAACTAGTGGAACCATCGATCTCGCCGTGTGGACGTAGGCATCTCGCTGAACCACCTTAAATCCTTGTGTTGTGGTGTGTGTTCTTTACTTGTTTATGTTTTGCTAGTTGATATTGTTATTTGGGTTGTGTTTGGGTTATTGTTGGAACATATATCTTGGTACAAATATTACATCTTTGTAGTTGATCGTGTTGTTTCGGTCGTACACTCATATATATATATATATATATGAGTGTACACTAATAGGTTCCTATTATTAGTGTTTTTATTTGTTATGCTTAGATTGTGAATTTCATATATTTCTCAGTACTTACAATTCCTAATTCAATCGTCTCATTTTCAAAGTCTATTTGTTTTTTGAAAAAATAATATATTTTATTAAATTTTTGAAATAAATCATACAAAGGATTTGGGCGTCAAGCACGTAACATTTTTTTTTAGCATTTTTCCTACTACTTTCTCTTTATCATTGTTTTCTTCGTTTGTTTTTTTTTCAATCGTAGTGTTAGATATTCTAGAACACAAACAAATCCCTAGATAGATATTAGTCGAAAAGTGATATAACTGAATCATGAATTGTACACTGGTGGGAATTACAAAAAAAATCTGCTTTTGAGCACACTATTTTCAACTGATTCTCACCGTTCAATTTGTCTTCGAATGATTGATGATATTCACCTTTTGCGTATCTAAGAGATTTGTATCTCTTCCTTGGCCAAAGTGCGAAAACAAAGTATTTCCTTACTCACGATCTTTGTGTTCATATAGTTTAGAATAGGGATTCGAACCAACCTAAATTCTAGGACTACTTACAACTTGGTTTTGCTTTTTGGAAACTAGTGAGTAAATTTAGCTAAGAGATTTCATTAATACTAACTACATACTTGGTTTCTTTTAATGAAAAAAAATAAAAAACTTAAGTTACGTAATATGCAACTAAAACAAGAATAAAACTTGACTAAGACAAAAGTGGAGAGTTTATTTTCCTCATGTGAAGATAACCTCTATTATTTGATTTTTAGTAAGTGCATCTTAATCTTCCTAGAACGCTTAGACAAGTCCTAACAAAAATTAACTTGATCTCTAACACTATGACTCATCTCTAACATCATACATGCTAGCATGTAGAACCAAAGCAATGATTTATCTCTAAGCTCATCACTTTGATTCCTAACTAGACTCTACACCAACTACCATTTTGGGATATGATGTAGGTCTAGTTGTTCTTCCTAAACAACTTACTAAATCAAATAACAAAGATTATCCTTTACATGAGTATCATTAACTCCCCACAAAGGGAAGGTTTAGCTCATGATCCTTGGGATAAAGGATGACAAGTGTAGTATATATCAATGTAAATGAGAAAAAAAAAAAAACTATATATATTAACTCACTTGCATGAAGAAGTGAGATTTATTTTCAAGAGGAACACAAAGTTTCCTCCATTAAAACTATTAAAGCTATTTTTTTCCAAAACTAAAAACTACATACTTACTAAGACTAAGGAACTAAAATAATGCATGGTAAAGGAAAAGAAGTCAAGGGAGTAAATGGAGTATCCCCCCCCCCCCCCTTTGTTTTGTTTTCTTCTCCATTTGAGAAAAATCTCCTTTCCTCCCACGTGAAACACCAAACCATATTTACTTCCTTCTTAACCACACAATCCACAACAAAGTGACACTTATCTTTTTTCACTATTAACACCTAATCTCATCTAACTTTATTAACTACATGCAAGGTGTCACTTTTGCACCAATTATTTGCACCTTTGTTTTGACTTGTATGATGACTCATCAAATCTTGTGGACCCGCATAGTGGGTCCATGTGCAGTCCAATGGCAGTCCGATCTTTTGGCAATTTTACAACTTCCCGCCTATACGTAGAGTTCATCGCCCTGATTGTTTGAGTAGCTCACTTGTCGCATTCGGAGTCCTGGTTCAAGAGGTAGGAGCTTCGGAAGTTTGATGCTTTTGTGCGAATTTGTTGGGCTTCACATGGCTGATTTGGAAGAATTCATATATACATCGTTCCCCGTGTTTTAACGCAGGTTTAACCAATATTTTCATGTTTACTGCGAATACCTGCAAAAGTACAAAAATATACTCATTTCATGATTATTAAACACATAATTAACCAAATTTATATGTCTCAATGGGGTTTCATATTACATTTTTGGGTGCTTATCACACTACCCCAAACAAAGACTTTGCTTGTCTCAAGCAAAGAAGAGACATTAAAACAGATAAGTGGCCAAAAATGTGTAGTCCTAACTAATTCTCGTTTCGCAGAGTGCGGTTGCATTGACCATATGCAACAAGGCCTTAAACCACTAAGAATTCCCTAGTGGACGAGTTATAGCCTTGTGAGAGTTTTCCAGAGAAGATACTCACAAACTTCATTTATACTACAACGACTCAGTGACAAAAACTCGTTTTCTAAATTAATCTCAGATATCCATACATCTCCTTAGCAGGGAACGAGGATTGATTTCTTTGAATCTCAAGTTAATATGCATTCAATAATTAAAACATCTACATATGATCATGCATGCAGTGAACTTTTCATTGAAATGTACTAGTGGTCGTTTTCGGATCCTTTGGAGAGCGCACCTAAATGAGAGTTCTCGGGTATGTGTCGAAACACAAATTCACTCATAATTTTTCCACTTAGGTTTTGCTAACTCCAGTGTGCAGTGGGCACACATTTCCTCACATACTCAATGACAATCAGAGGAGCCGAAGTTGATCAATCACATCTACTACTTATTATCACATCATCCTACTCCTAATTGAGCTAGAGGTCTTTATTAGGTATTATGGGGCTTAGGTGGTAGTGTAGAAGAAAATGGAAATGGATAATCAAAAATGATAAGTATGAGAGAATAGGATCTTCAAGATATTTACACTCGAGAAATCCTTGTTTTTTTTTCCTGCTTCTACCCGAGTATTCCTACTTTGCTCTTAAGCCTTGTACTTATTTCACACTCTATTTTTTTTTTATTTATTTATTTTTTGAAACAAGAAGCTTAAGCAACATAATTATATTTTCCTTGGCTGAAGCAAGTAACTAACTTTTATTTAGGTCAAGTCTTTCTCTTTACCTTTCCACATTTCATCCTATTTCTCATACTCATCGCTTAGATAGGTTCTTCTATTTAGGGTTAATAGATGGGTAAGGAATTTTTGGTGAAAGTGAAAGGTTTAATGAAAGGTTCAGTGGAGTGACTAGAGGTAAAATTTGTAACAGGTAAGAATTTTTAGCTATGTCAATCCAAAGAAGGCCTAAATTCTCGCCTAGGATTCGGGTGGTGATCAAGTAAGTAGACGCGTGATTTTCTCTATTCGGAAAAACTACTCCTCTATTTCATTACTCATATATCACACATATCGAGGCTTTTTGGTTAGATTCTCACAGGATTGATCGTTTAAGTAACTAACCGTTGGTTCCAGAAACTTACTGCTACGTACAATCGATGATACTCAATGCATGAATGTTCATGAAAAGATGTATAAACTATTGCATATGTATTATCTTAAATTTCTTAAAAACAAATCCTAATTCGGATACTAATGTGAGATTTCTAGACAATTTTCATCATTGACAAAGAAACAAGACTTTGTCACTAAGTACGATTATTAATAAAAACTATATACATGCTACAATTTGCCTAATTTTTGCTAGAGGTTTAAAGCACCCCCAAACAGAATGATGCTTAGTCCTCGAAGTATCAATAGATAAAAAAAGAAATTACCTGAGAACCGTGAGCAAAATTAGGGATAGATTGCTGGAACAGAAAGGTTGGAGAACATAATATATTATACAGAAAGAAACAATGAAAAACAATAGCACACGAAACATAACTATTTAGCTAGATATATGTAAAATTGCATGCTCAAATTTACCATCCAGCAAGATGTGTTGGTCTGGCGTCCTCAAGAATGAAATGCATTTCCTTAGCATCACGCCAAAAGATAATAGTCTGCCAAATTTCTGCCCATTCTTTGTCTCCGGATTTGTTCAAATGTGTCCTCATTTTCCATCCTTCGGGTAACAACGAACATGCCTCAGGTATCGAGCGGGACGTTTCCATTGCCTAAACCTTAATGAACGAATGATTTTGTTTGCTGGGCATATAGAATCTACCTTGACCTAGTCATGAAAAGTAGCTGAAAACTGTGGGAAATGTGTCTTCATGATTCGGCAAGCAGTTACAGATAAAAGTATATACTGATCCTGAAAAGTGCGAGCTCATTTCAGATTGGAGATAACACAACCTAAGATATTAAATTAATGTATGACCTTGAGCCAGTGCATTGAATATTACGCAGGCAGCCTCATTGGCAGTGGAAAAGTGCCAATCTCCCATGATGTTCAGGAGTATAAACAACATTGCAGTCCCCATATTCATGGTCATGGTTGCTAAGGGAATGGTGATGTCCCTCCATGGCACATGTCCATCTCCTTCTCGTGTAATCCCATTGTCATCACCGTAAGTTTCGCGAAAAATAGGCCACTGAAAGGAACGGTAAGAATTGTGATAGATGTAATGTCATGATGCGGCAGGCTTGTGATATGGAAGATCCAAAGTTAGGGCAAGCTGTTGTTCAGAAAAAAAATATGATGTTTGTCACCAACTAGGATTGTGAAACCATCTAAGTAGAAGCCATACGCATGGTTGAATGTTGGTGTGTCCTCCATATTAGCATAAAAGTATGCAGCCAAACTCGGAGCATAAGTTTGGTCAGGTTGAAGAACTAGGGAAGACCACCCAATGTTAGTGATGTAGTCACGGAAGTAATGGCCATAAGTATTGGAATCCATCATAGACTAAAAGGATTGCTCAGGAATGAGTTTTGGAGGTGTCATGTTTGATGAAGAGGCCATGGTGGATGAAGTAAAGAAAAGGGTAAGGATAAAGGCAAACTGGATGGATAAATGAGTATGGAAGAAAATAGACCCTCCTGTAATGACATTGAAAATCACAGGTTAAAATTATTTTAGTCACAACGTAAATGATGACAATTCTAGTAAGCATTTCTTACAAAAGAAAATACAAAGATAATAACAAAATGCAATGATATATTTGATTATTAATTTATTGACTTAGGATTATTATTTTATTTTTATTTAATCATAAAATCATGGATTATTATGTTGATTTTGGAGACGCATATCGTGCACCAGACTGTTTAGTTCTTCAATTTGTTGGGTGAATCAAGATCCGAATGTCCCCTTGGCCGGAGAGAGTGTAGTTTGATTCGCCATTAGAGAGCGTGATTTTGCAAGGACGAGAATGATTTTCCAAGATTTCCTCTCGCTCAACATCATGCATTGCTTGACGTTCTTGGAAATCCTTAAGAGTTGTAATGATGATATTCTGACGAGCGTGTAGTTCTCGCATGCCTTGATGAAGAAATTGAATGCCTTCCATGGGATTAAAAATGTTTAGCATGGCATTTTCATCAAAGAAATGTTTAGAGTTTGAGCTTGGGTCGTTCTGTTCATCTGTCAGAATATCAGGAGTCCAAAAACCAATGGAGTACTTTGTGTGGAGTACACTAATATTTACTCTTTGAAGGGGTGTCTCTGGAGAAATTACTGGATAACCCCAACGCATCATAATTTGTGTGACTAAAGTAGGTAGAGGTGCTGACCTTCTTGTTTTCCTGGTGATCGCGTTCCAGAGGTGTTGGATTAGACAAAAATCATCCCTTTGAGTCTGCAAAATCCAGAGTAGGTGAAGTTGTGGCTTTGTGACTTCTGATTGTTGTGATGTACCTACAACATTGTGTCCCAACCAGTGGAGCACAACTCATTGATTCTATTTCAAAGAGCGTTGAAGAACAACGTGATGTCTATTTCCGATTTCGCCATGAGATATGATAGCTCGTAGTAAAGTTTTGACGGAATCAAATGATGACTCTGGAAAAAGAAACTCCTGGGTATTCATTGGGATTTGAAGTATGTTGGAAATAATTTCCCTAGTCAATTCAAATCGTCGTCCATAGGCATTGAAGTAGAATTTTCCATTTTCAGGTCCGCTAAATTGGTAGAACATCAAAACCAATTCTCGGGAATAACCAGCAGCTGAATGATATAGAAGAGGCATCCATCCTCGACGTACAATTTCGGTGTCAAAATAAGGAGAAAATCGGCCATCTTCAAAAAAATTCAGGTAGTTGATATTTACCTTTTTCTATGTTAGAGAATTGCTTCTCTTCTTTGGCGAAAGTGCGAATTCAAAGTTTTTCCCTACTCACGATCTTCGTGTTCATAAAGTTGGAGTAAGGATTCGAACCAACCTAAAGCTTAGGACAAACTACAACTTGGTTGTTTTACTCTTTAGGAAACTAGTGAGTAAGTTTAAATATGATTATATTAATACTAAATACTTGGTTTCTTTACTACACAAAAATTAAAAACATTAAGTTACAAAAATCATGCAACTAAGACACAATAAAATTTTACTAAAAACAAAGGTGGAGAGTTAATCCTCCTCATGTGAAGATAACCTTTGTTATTTGATTTTAATAAGTTCATTATTATCTTCCTAGAACTCATAGACAAGTCCTAATAAAAAAAAACTTGATCCCTAACATATATGACTCATCTCTAAGCTCATACATGCTAGCATGTGGAACCAAAGCAATGATTTATCTCTAAGCTCATCACTTTGATCCCTAACTAGACACTACACCAACTATCATTTTGGGATAGGATGTAGGTCTAGTTGTTGTTTCTAAACAACTTACTAAACCAAACAACAAAGATTTTCCCTCACATGAGTTTTATTAACTCCCCAAAAAGGGAAAGTTAGCTCATGATCCTTGGGAGAACACTAAAACAAGTGTGGAATGTAAAAAGAGAGAGAGAGAGAGAGAGAGAGAAAGAGAGAGAGAGAGAAGAAAAAGAAGAAAACTATTTATTTATATACTTACTTAAATGAAGAAGTGAGAATTTTTCAAGAGGAACACAAGGTTTCCTCCATTAAAACTATTACAAGCTATTTCTTACCAAAATAAAAACTAAATAAAAATCTAAGACTAAGGAACTAAAATAATACAAGGTAAAGAAAAGAAGTCAAGGGAGTAAATGGAGTGTCCCCCCCTTGTTTTGTTTTCTTCTCCATTTGAGAGAAATCTCAATTACCTTCCACGTGAAACATCAAACCACATTTACTTCATTTTTATCCACCACATTAAAACAAAGTGACACCTTGCCTTTTTTTTCACTATTAACACCTAATCTAATTAATTACATGCAAGGTGTCAACTTTGCACCAATAATTTGTCATTTTTGTCTTGACATGCTCCATGATTGATGACTCATCCAATCTTGCAGGCCCACATAGTGGGTTCATGTGCAGTCCAGTGGTGGTCCGGTCTTTGGGCAATTTTATAACTTCCGCCTATCGTAGAGTTCATCGCCATACGATTGTCCGAAAGCACCTCACTTATCGCATTCGAGTCCCGGGTTCAAAAGGTAGGAGCTTGGGAAGTTTGATGCTTCGTATGGATTTAGAATAATTCATATATACGTCGTTCCCCGTGCTTTATCACAGGTTTAACCAATATTTCTATGTTTACTGCGAATACCTGCAAAAGTATGAAAACATATTTATTTCATGATTATTAAACACATAATTAACCAAATTTATATGTCTCAATGGGGTTTCATAATACACTTTTGGGTGCTTATCAGTAGTCTTTCTCAGGCATTATTTTTCTTGGTTGATCCATTTGGAAGTATTACGGAGGGAAGGATAGTGAAGAATGCTTGAAATGAGAATGGCTGAAAAGAAGAGATTTATAGCCAATCCATGAGTGTAACGCCCGTATTTTAAATACGTATTTTTATATTTATTAATTAATTAAATTATTTATTTTCAAAATTCGTCGGATTGGACTCGGGATACGTGGGCCTGGTTTTGGGCCCGAGTCGGTGTTGGGCTTGGGTTTCGGACCCAAGTATATAAACACTTTTTCTAGAAAATAGGGTTCAGAGAATAATTAAATATTAAAAATGGAGGCAGAGATGAAAGCTGGATTTCTGGAGGGTGGAGCGCGACGGTTCGGACTACGGAGGATTCGTCGGGTTTTAATTCAGGTGAGTAGCTATTTTTGCTAGTTCACCGAGGTTATAGTTTTCCTATATCGGTATATAGAGTTCCGTTTTTTTTCATTTGCTCATTCTTTGGTTTTATTCTACGTCAGATTTGTCGCGGTTAGTTAAAAACTTAAAACTCTAAAATTTGTTTTAAACCGTGAATCTCTCGTTGATTTGGGTAAATCCGTCGAAGCCCATTGAGCATCAATGGCGCCCCGTCTATGGCTGTTTTGAACTCGTTTTATGTTGTTGTGGGTTTGTATGGTTGGAGGTTAGTGGGGGATGGAATATCGTGGTCGAGATGGAGATTTGAGGTCTTGCCTAAGCTTGGTTGGAGGCGCTTAATGGCCGGGCGGTTGGGCTGTTCTTGGGGTTGGGTTTTGTTTGGATTTTTTCGTTGTTGTGAACTGATTTGTTTTGTGTTATGGGTTGGTGGTTGTAGGATTGAGTAGTGCCGCGATGGTGGGCTGTCGAGTGAAGGTTGGGAAGCCGTTAATGGCGTTCTATGTATTCTTGGAAGATGCGATTTTGCATCTATTTTTCATTATTTTGAACTATTTTTGGTTAGTGTTGTTTGGGGTTTGATGTATGGGTGTGAGGGCTGTTGAGTGAGGCGATGGGGAGCTTGAACCAAGCTTTAATGGAGATCGAAAATCTTAGATCTAGGTTGAGAAGAGTTTGGATTTACTAACATTGGGGTTTTCGTTTTCATTAAAGAGGTGGGGTTTTTAAATTGAGTAAAACCGATTGGTTGAAATGGGGGTTGTGTGGAGGTTTGTGGTGGCGGGTTTTGGTGGTGGTGGAGGAGAAGTGAGGAAGAAGAAGTTAATTGGCTTGGGCTTGGGCACGGGTGGGTTTCGGTGTGTTGGGCGGTCTAATTTCTCTTGAGGGCTGGGCCTTGGGCCTTAGCAAGGTTAAGTTGGTTTGGGCCAAATTCTATTAGTGGCTTGGCGAAATTTCGATGGAGGAACTCGAAATTTCAGTTTTAATTTTGTGGGCGAAATCTAATTTAAATGGTTGGGCCTTTTCTTTTTGTTTTGAAATTTTTGGACCGAACCACTTAAGCGTTTTTGGGCCCGTTTCTAATTTTGCATGGACAAATCCATTGGACTTAAACTAGATCTACATGGGCCTTTCAATCGCTTTTAGACTTAGGGTAATAAGGTTTGGGCTTGGCGGTTGGTCCGAATCATGACCTTAGCCATGAGCCCATGAGCCATGCACCTTTTGCCTTAGCCATGACCCGTGGCTATGACCATGAATTTGTCGAACATTTAAAAAGCGGTTTGAGTTTGACTTTGACTTGGGACGGTTTGACTTTTGACTAGGGCGGTTTGACTTTGACCATCGACCGTTGACTTTGTGGTTGACTTTGACCTTTGACCATGGACGGTTGACTTTCACCTTTGACTTTGACGGATGACGGTTTGACTTTGACCATGACATGTTGAGTTTGACCTTGACCATGAGCGAGGTGTTGACTTTGATCATTGACCGTTGACTTTGACCGTTATTTGTGAATGTTGACTTTTCCAGTTTTTCATATGTTTGTTTATATGGATATATATAGTAATAAAAATCTTGTCGGATATTGTATAACTTGGTTGGTAAATTATCTAATTTAGATTTGACGTAAAGTAGTGTGTAAAAGCATATTGGGCTTTGATTGTGGACTGTGGACTGTTTAATTGTACTACGTTTTATGTGTATATTATATGGACACATATAGTAATAAAATGCTGTGGAAGCTAGTATATATTTGGTGGGCATTATCTAAGAAAGATTTGACCTTGACGTTGTGTATTTTTGACACGTGATGATATTGAGATGTTAGGAGACATTATATTCCTAATACGTTATAATAAAAATGTATGTGATACGTTGAAGCATTATGACATGATATCATATGTTGGGATATTTATATTAATGCAATATCTTGGAGAAATGTATATACACTCCATTATTTTATATGTGAGATGCTAATATAGCATTGGTGAATATTTGCCGGGGTGGTGTGGTGTAGTGCAATAAGATATTGCACGTGAAAGTATGAAATATGGTTATGAGATATATTGAGATATTTCTAGAGATTGTGGCTTAGTGCAATAAGGTAATTGACCGCACGCGTGATATAGTAGAAATGTTTATGAGTCATAGATGTATGACATCTGAATAAATTACGTAACGAAAATCCTAGAACCCGACTACCACAACTCATGTGATTGGCCCTTCCCGGCGCTTTGAGTTAATCTGAATGGCCTTGGCTGCCCGCTTCCGGCGTTTCAGTTGTTTGAATGGCCTTTGGGCCCTCCCCGGCGAAGCGAATAGTGGTTTGATTATTCCGTTCGCAAAATAGAACGATGACGCGCATAATATTTTATGCCGAATAGTGGCGGTGCTTACATAGATTTGGCTTCCGCGTGAGGATTTACGGTGTCGCGGCATCCCGGCTCGGGGTGGTTACGCACGGAGTGGCTCATTATGTAAGGGAGGCATGTGGATGTACATGTTCGGGTTCGCGATTGTGGTAGCCGAGGGAAACTAGGTAAGACATAGATCTGACGTGATTTTAGGGACACGCGAAAAGAAAGCCCGAAATAATCTAATTATGGTAATATGTTTGGTTGGTTATTTGTTTAGTTAGAACCTAAAGGCCTCGATGGAGGAACTACATGCCTTATTTATGATCCATTATAGTTTGTTGTATGGTTAGTGGGAAGTTAAAAAGCCTCGGTGGAGGAACTACCGCCTAGATTATTGTACTTAAGGATGTTGTATTAGTCGTTGAAAGTTAAGGCGCCTCGATGGAGGAACTAACTGCCGTATGGTTTGTGTATATATTGGTATAAATATATGTTGTATTTTAGAGCTACTCACACCAGCATTTTTATAATGCTGACCCGATTTGCATGTTTGCTTATCGGGTGTGTTCATTCAATGAACATAGTTGATAAGTTTTGACAGGTTTAGTGTTGAAGAAGATCGGTTGCTGCTTGTGGTTTGCGTTAGCGTTGCATCTCAGGATAAATTTTGTTTTCCCTTGAGGTGATATAGATTTTCAGTTGAGATAAGGTTATTTGCATTTTCATTTGTAAATTGTTTTGGTAATGAAGATGATTTGTTGTTTTAAGTTAAAATTTTTATTGGTTTTATTATCCGCATATTTTAAAACCTGTTTATGGGTTTTGGGAGTAGAGAGTCGTCACACCTCGGAGATCGAAGAGTCGGGGACAAATAATGTTTTTCAATTTCGCCGAAATTAGGTGTGTGACAATCCCGTACCAATCGTGGGATTCCAAGTGTAGTTAAATCCGAATGAATATATGAAAACACTGAAGTGACTCATGCATTGTTGTGACACCTACCTTTAGGAACATCAACAATAGGTATCCATAGTAAGTCTTTTCATATCAGAATCCCAAAAACAATTAATGAGATGTTTCAATGTTAGAAAATACGGAGGAAAGTTTCACAGGGCAGTTAGACCTACACGTAATTTCAGAATTGATAATCATATCTCAATAATACCACATTAAAACAAAGTGACACCTTGCCTTTTTTTCACTATTAACACCTAATCTAATTAATTACATGCAAGGTGTCAACTTTGCACCAATAATTTGTCATTTTTGTCTTGACATGCTCCATGATTGATGACTCATCCAATCTTGCGCCCACATAGTGGGTTCATAATGCCGATCGATGGTGGTCCGGTCTTTGGGCAATTTTATAACTTCCCGTCTATGCGTAGAGTTCATCGCCCTGATTGTCTGAGCACCTCACTTATCGCATTCGGAGTCCTGGTTCAAAAGGTAGGAGCTTCGGAAGTTTGATGCTTCTGTGCGGATTTAGAATAATTCATATATACGTCGTTCCCCGTGCTTTATCACAGGTTTAACCAATATTTCCATGTTTACTGCGAATACCTGCAAAAGTATGAAAACATATTTATTTCATGATTATTAAACACATAATTAACCAAATTTATATGTCTCAATGGGGTTTCATAATACACTTTTGGGTGCTTATCAATTAGTCTTTCTCGGGCATTATTTTTCTTGGTTGATCCATTTGGAAGTATTACGGAGGGAAGGATAGTGAAGAATGCTTGAAATGAGAATGGCTGAAAAGAAGAGATTTATAGCCAATCCATGAGTCTGTACCAATCAGGATTCCAAGTGTAGTTAAATCCAGAATGAATATATGAAAACACAAGTGACTCATGCATTGTTGTGACACCTACCTTTAGGAACATCAACAATAGGTATCCATAGTAAGTCTTTTCATATCAGAATCCCAAAAACAATTAATGAGATGTTTCAATGTTAGAAAATACGGAGGAAAGTTTCACAGGGCAGTTAGACCTACACGTAATTTCAGAATTGATAATCATATCTCAATAATACCACATTAAAACAAAGTGACACCTTGCCTTTTTTTTCACTATTAACACCTAATCTAATTAATTACATGCAAGGTGTCAACTTTGCACCAATAATTTGTCATTTTTGTCTTGACATGCTCCATGATTGATGACTCATCCAATCTTACGGGCCCGCATAGTGGGTCTATGTGCAACGATCTTCGAATGCTAACATAGCAAAAGGCAAATATCAAAATGGCACCGCTGCCATTCTAAAGGCATAGGACTTGTGCTACAGATTGGAATTTGCTCCAAGGGGAAGCCCCCCCTCTCATCCTCCCTTATTTTTTTGCTGTTTTTCCGTTTTTTTTATTTCTTCGTCGTCGCCAAACAAACGACCTGACCTCTATCGAATTTTTTGCTGTACATCCAGGTACAAAAAGTTAGGACTGGCAAAGTAACCTACACAAGATCCTAAGGTTTCTGTGAAAAGTTGAACTCATTGTGGCATAATGCTAGCATGTATGAGCTTAGAGATGAGTCATATATTTTAGGAATCAAATTTTCTTTTACTAAGACTTGTCTATGAGTTCTAGGAAGATAATAATGAACTTATTAAAATCAAATAACAAAGGTTATCTTCACATGAGGAGGATTAACTCTCCACCTTTGTTTTTAGTAAAATTTTATTGTGTCCTAGTTGCATGATTTTTGTAACTTAATGTTTTTAATTTTTGTGTAGTAAAGAAACCAAGTATTTAGTATTAATATAATCATATTTAAACTTACTCACTAGTTCCCTAAAAAGTAAAACAACCAAGTTGTAGTTTGTCCTAAGCTTTAGGTTGGTTCGAATCCTTACTCCAACTATATGAACACGAAAATCGTGAGTAAGGAAAAACTTTGAATTCGCACTTTTGCCAAAGAAGAGAAGCGATTCTCTAACATAGCAAAAGGCAAATATCAAAATATTCCTTAAAACTATTATATGCTTCTCTGAACCTTTTTTTTTTAAGGAAGTTTATTTATTTACAAATTTTATATACAAATGTACAAGGGGAGATGAACGTGTTAACAACACCTGATTTCAAGAAGAAAATCATTACTGTAAAATCAGGCAACTGTCATGTCGACTCTGGGATGAACCCAATCCCGCCAGACTGTGGCTTAACCTTTATGTTTTGAGGGCCTAAGGTTCAGGACGGTACCATCCCTGACCAATGTACAATGGTCTAATAATGATATTACCCTTAGTACATATGGTATAGCCTCAAACCGCCCCGAACTGTCATCAAATAGAAAACTATTCGGGGTTGGCCTGGTGAAATCCATTGCCCGTGCGAATGGAGGACCATCCGATGTTGCCTATCACGTCTCTCTTTGTGCACAACACTTAGTGCAAAGGTGAAAATAAAAGACACGAGTATAAACAAGTTGAGTCTTTTAACGTCAGATCCTCAAGACGAATGTGAGTCTTTTAACGTCAGATCCTCAAGACGAATGTGAGTCTTTTAACATTATATCCTCAAGATGAATCCCAACATGTGGGAGCAACGGGACGACGATGAAGTTTATCCTGCTAAGCTGGTGTCAGACAATAATATACCTTATATCGGCTCATATCGGATAGTAGATCAAGACCAGGACAGAAAGGTGTTTGACAATTCATACACCACCCCATCATTTTCGCCCGTCGCTTTCGAGCAAAAGTACTACGACCATTATCTATTCGAGATGGGTGAGATTTACATCAAATGATGAGCTGAAGTTCACGAGGAATAGAAAAAGGAAGAGAAGGAAGGAGTTGAAATTTTTGGTACCCATTGTTTACCAGAAGGCACGTTTACTCGATTAACAGAAGACATTTATACTCAGTTCTGAAGTAGAGTTTTTTTTTTGTGGACTAAGGTTCCAACGCATGCAACCACACACTCTAGGGATTTTTAGAAAAGAAATAGAAGAGGGCCCGGCTACCCTAATGGCATACTTTCCCTGTTTATATCACATGGAAAGAAGTACACCAGTGAATTTATTAGTCTGTGTAAACTAGATCTTTGAGAAGAGTCTCTTCGACATCTGGAGAGCGCAACTCATGATAATGTTTTACGCGTTGGCCATTTACTTGAAATTTGCTTTCATCATTTTCGTTTTTCAAAGATATAGCCCCATAAGGGGTGACAGCAGAGACAATGAAAGGACCAGACCATCAAGTTTTTAATTTTCCTGGAAAAATGTGTAATCTTGAGTTGTACAATAAAACTTTTTGACCAACTTTGAAATCTTTTCTCAATATGTGCTTGTCATGCACTCTTTTCATGTTGGCTTTATAAGATTTCGAGAGATCATAGGCATCACTCCGAATTTCCTCGAGCTCATTTAACTACAATTTTCTCTTTGCGCCTACCGCATTAGTATTATAATTGAGGCTTTTGATGGCCCATAGAGCACGATGCTCAAGTTCAACCAGCAGGTGACAAGGTTTTCCAAAAACGAGGCGATAAGGAGACATCCCTATAGGTGTCTTAAAAGTCGCTCAGATGCCCACAAGGCATCGATAATCGTAGAGACCGATCTTTTTCTAGATGGATTAATAGTTTTTTCCAAAATGGATTTGATCTCTCTATTAGAGACTTCTACTTGGCCACTGGTTTGAGGATGATACGGAGTTGCCACTTTGTGCGTGACTCTATATTTCTTTACTAGTGATTCAAAAAATTTATTACAGAAATGTTTTCCCCCATCACTAATAATAGCTTTTGGAACGCCAAATCGAGAAAAAATAATTTCTTTTACGAAAAAAATGACAGTTTTATGATCATTAGCACGACATGCTAATGCCTCAATTCATTTTGACACGTAGTCGACTACTACCAGTATGTGAAGGAAACCATGAGAATTTGGAAAGGGACCCATGAAGTCGATGCCCCATACATCAAAGATTTCCACAATTAAAATGAGATTTAAGGGCATCATATTACGTTGAGTAATTCGTCCTAGCTGCTGGCAGCGGTTGCATGCTTTGCAATGCTCATGTGCATCTCTAAACAGTGTTGGCCAATAAAATCCACATTGTAGAACCTTGGCCGCTGTTTTCTTACTACTAAAATGACCACTACAAGATTGTTCATGGCAGAAGGATAACACGTCATTGTGTTCCCAGTCGGGAATGCAACGATGGATTAATTGGTCGGAACAATACTTGAAGAGGTAGGGATCATCCCAGAAATAAAATTTCACAGTGGACAAGAACTTTTTTCGGTCATTACGAGACCAAGATGAAGGGACTTCCTCGGTAAGTAAGTAATTTACTATGTCAGCGTACCAGGGGGACGAAAAAATGGAATATAAGTGTTCATCCGGAAAGGAATCACAGATAGATTCGGTATCAGTATCAATATCACTGACAAGTCTTGATAAATGGTCTGCAACCACATTTTTGCAACCTTTTTTATCTCTAATTTCTAGAGTAAATTCTTGCAAGAGGAGAATCCAACGGATCAACCTCTGTTTTGCATCTTTTTTCGCTAATAAGTAACGAAACGCCGCATGGTCAGTGTAGACAATTGTGGAAGAACCCACTAGGTAAGGACGAAACTTATCCAAGGCATATACAACGGCGAGAAACTCTTTCTCAGTGGTGGTATAGTTATGTTGAGCTTCATTAAGGGTTTTACTCGCGTAGTAAATGACAATTGGCTTATCTTCTAGGCGTTGCCCTAGTACAACTCCAATAGCATAGTCACTCGCGTCAAACATTAATTCAAAAGGTTTAGACCAATCAGGTGGTTGAATTATGGGAGCGGTAGTTAAGGCGGATTTTAAAGTCTCAAAAGCTTGTTTGCAATTGAAACTGAAGTCAAAAACGGCATCTTTAAGCAAGAGATTGGTTAAAGGTCGATGAGCAACCTTTGAGAAATCTTGAATAAATCTCCTATAGAAACCTCGTGATGTCCTAAAATGCGCTTGAATGTCACTTAACTATTTTTTGGTATAGAAAGTGAAGCAATTTTTCTATCTTAGCTTTGTGGACTTCGATTCCGTCTTTTGAAACGATATGTCCTAAAACTATTCCTTTTTTAACCATGAAATTGCATTTTTCCCAATTAAGAACAAGGTTTTTCTCTTCACAACGTGTAAAGACCTTTTCAAGATTTGATAGACAGCTATCGAAAGAGTCTCCATATATTGAGAAGTCATCCATGAATTCTTCCATAAAACGTTCAACCATATCGCTGAAAATGTGAAGCATGCAGCGTTGGAAAGTACCAGGTGCATTGCAAAGGCTGAAAGGCATTCGTTTATATGCAAATGTACCAAAAGGATAGGTGAACGTAGTCTTTTCTTGATCAGCAGGATCTATGACTATCTGAAAATATCCTGAATAACCATAAAAAAAACAGTAATACGCATGACCGGCTAACCGTTCAAGCATCTGATCGATGAAGGGCAGGGAAAAGTGATCCTTATGAGTTACTGCATTAAGTTTGTGATAGTCAATGCATATTCGCCATTTCATTGGAATACGAGCAGAGATGCATTCATCTTTACCATTGCGCATTGTAATGCCGGATTTCTTTGGAACAACATGTAATTGGACTCACCCAAATACTATCGGATATAGGGTAAATAATACCGCGATCGAAAGTAATCTTAAAACTTCCTCCCGCCCACATCTTTCATGGTTGGGTTTAGGCGATCTTTGCGGTTCGCGGACGCCTTAGCATTTTCTTGAAGATGTATGACGATGGGTGCATACATTAGGGTCAATGCCCTTAATGTCATCGAGGGACCATCCAATAGCTTAAGCGGTGTTGTTGAATGACATCTATTAAACGGGACTCTTGTTCATCACCAATCGAGATGATATAATAATTGGATGACTACCATCCGGATCAAGATGCACGATTTTAATTCGAAAGGAAGAGGTTTTAAGTCGTGGGGTGGAGTGGGTATTAAAGATTCTTGAGGAAAGTCATCGTCCATAGAGTAAAACAGATTGATGTTCTTCCATTTCTTTGGACATCGCGATTCGTAGGGTCAAATAATGGTATTGACTCTAATAATTCGTTTTACTTCTTGTGTATAATCATCGTCCTCAAATTCAGAATCGCTAAAGGAAAGAAATTGGTATACTTCATCTTCAGGAAAAGTGTTTGTTAAATACTCTTGCACAATGCTATTAACCCTGTTCACCTCACCATTAATGTCAAGCTCTGGAATTTGTTTCATCATCTTGAACACATTTACCTCGATCGAAAGATTTCCGAAGGACATGGTCATAGAACCATCCCTACAGTTAATAAGAGCATTAGCAGTTGCTAGGAACGGACGTCCTAAGATGATAGGAATGGAATCACATGCAACTTCAGTATCCAAAATAACAAAGTCGACGGGATAGAAAAAGTCTTGAACTTTTACAAGGGGCGTTTTCCACAATTCCTTTTGGATACTTAATGGAACGATCGGGCTAACCGGTAGAGTCATGGTGGTGGGTTTCAGCTCATGAAGACCTAGTTGCTTAAATAAGTAATATGGAAGTAAGTTCACACTAGCTCCTAGGTCTAGTAATGCAGTAGCCGTATATTTGTCACCTAAGGTGCATGGAACTGTTGGTCTACCAGGGTCCTTGTATTTGATTATACCATTGTGTTCGGTGATGGATGGAAACTGTTCGGTGAGGAACGCTTGTTGAGGAACATTAGTTCTCCTTTTTGTGGTGCACATATCTTTCAGAAATTTTGCATGTTTTGGCAATAGCTTTAAGGCGTCGAGAAAAGGTAAGTTGATTGCCAAATTTTGAAAAGTCTCTCGAATTTCAACAAAATTCTCATCAGGTTTATTCTTTGCCAAGCGTGCATGAAACGGTGCCTTAAGGCGAAATTTGACAAAGGGGTCCACTTGCTTGTTTCCTAAATTTTGAGATGTTAACTTTGTTGTATTTGGTGAATCCTCCGTAGGTTCATTATTGGAAATAGATTCATGTGAACCATCGAATTCCTTTTGTTGATCATCTGGTATACGTATTTGATTGTCTACAGTTTTTCCAGATCGAAGAGTAGTGATTGCATGCATCTCACCTTGGTTAGGAGTACTTGTACCCGTTACATTGGTGAGTTCAAAGCGCGTGTGTCGGCTTAGGGTTTGAAAGCTGGCTGGTCCAGAAACACGCCTTTTCGACTCTTTTCTTGCCAATTGTTGAAGTGATTGTTGGATAGACGCAAAATTTGAGATTGTTGGTTCATGTAAGCTAAGAAAGTCTCACTTGTCCTATCCGTAACGAGTGGTGCAGGTTGTGCAACAGGTACTAGATCACGATTATTCTTTGAGAAGTTGTTGATTATAGTTGGGATTTGGATTCATCGGAACAAGACTACGGTTGGTTTGATAGTTAGCATTCGAAGTATTTTGAAATTGATTCTGACTTTGTTGGTATTGTTGATTATTGCCTTGGCGGTATGAAATAAAGTTGTTGGTTGGTCGAACATAGGGGTGACTTCGGATCGGATCGGATCGGATTAACCTCCTTCTGAATTTTTCCAAATTTTTTTCGGAACCTAATATGCTAGCCAAATCCGATCCAATTTTTTTTGGATTCAAAATATATTTCCAATTTGAACTTTTCGGAAATTTCGAATAACTCGAAATTTCGAATACTTGGTAAATTTTCAAATATCTTTTTACTTTCAATTATTTTGAATATCATACTCAATGTTCATTGTAGGGAGAGAAAATCATGTCCACAACACCAATGTACCAACAACAATACGCGACTTGTTTCATCGAGAAAACCCATTTTCATTCAAACAAGTGATCCAAGAAAAACAAGAAAAGAACTGCGACCACCAATAGCAAGCATTGCATTACGGTTGAGGTCGGGCATTTGTAATGTTTCAATCTTTTTCGTGGTGTGGAAATTGAAGCGTGAAGTGTCTGATAAATAATGGATTATGGTCTTGGACTATAAGTAGCTTTATATAATATTCTATCTATTGGAATTTGGCTTTTGGATTGGTCCGAAGTCATTGTATGACTCAATGACATTTTTTTCATATCATTGTTATTATGGCGGACGGTGTAATGAGTAAGAGTGGTCCAATTCAAGTGGGGAAGTAGCGGTTAGGTTATGTTTTTGTTTTGTTTTTGGAAGTAAAAAACTAGAAAATGAATGAACGGTCGAGATCTAATCAACTGGATAGTGAGAGAAGTATATATTTTCGGAATAAATTGGCAATAATATCGAAAATTTCGGAATTTTCGGATCGGATCGGATTTTAGAATTATATCCAAATCCGATCCAATTTTTTTTGGAATTTTCGGAAAATCGGCCCATGAAAACTACACCCAGAGCCAGACCAATTTCGGGTCGGATTTCGAAAAAATCGGAAATTCGGCAAAAAGAGACACCCCTAGTTGAACAGGTGGATTAGCAAAACGTGGAGGAGCCCCCAGCTGTTGGTTATTCTGGCACCAAGCGAAATTCGGATGCTATCGCCAAGGTGCATTAGGAATGTTAAATGCACATGCCTCTTCTGATGGTTGAGAAGGGGAGGCAAGGGACAATAAGCATCAGGATGGTCAGGACTGAGACAAAGAACACATGGGGATGTGTCAACGTTCATGACCTGTTTTGGGAGTTGATCGTTTACTTGAACTGCAAGGGCATCTACTTTTTTAGTTAGGGATTCTATCAAATTTTTTAATTCGGGATCGGGTTTTACCTCAAAAATAGATGTAGCCTTTGTTACCGTATCCTTTGATGATCTAGATGGCTCAGTGTTACCCCAGTGTGTACCTTTTTTCGCTTGTTTTTCAAGAAAAGTATATATCTTGATAGCTCCTTTGTCCATGAAGCAACCGGCCGTTCATTATATCAAGAGTTTCTTTTTGATGATCGAAAGTCCATTAAAGAAAGAACGCATACAAGGGCGACTTTGTCTAGTTGGTGATAAGGACATTCTAAAAGAAGATCGATAAAAGCGACTCCATGCTTCCGTAAACGATTCATGAGGATTTTGACGAAAGAATTGAATTTTCTGAAACATTTCAGTAGTTTTCTTTTGAGTGTAAAATTGAAGCATGAAAGCTTGAACAAGTTTATTCCATGTGTTTATGGATTGTTGTTGTTGTCCTACAAGCCAAATTGACACTTTTTCTGCTAAGGTGAATGGAAATAGCCGAAGCAAGAGTTGTTCCTTAGAGACAGCTGGATGGTGAAATGTTGTGGCCACTTGTTGACATGGACCAAAATATCGCCGATATATCGTCGATATATATCGGTATTTTGGTACACCGACATCGATATTTCCGACATATATCCACCGAATATAGAACTCTTTTTTTTCCGATATATATCGGAATTTCCGATATGAAACTTTATATCGCCGATATAATCGATATTTCCGATATAATTGATATATATCGGTTGACTTTTTGACCATTTTAAAATATAAATCCGATATTTTCAATATATATCCGATATTTCCGATATTATATTTCCGATATGTCCGATATTTCTGATATTTTAAATAGTTTGGACTGGTTATCAAAAAAATGGATATATCCGAAATATCCGATATATCCGATATATATCGGTTTTTGGTACACCGATATATTCATCGATATCGATATTTTGGGCCTTGCTTGTTGAAGCTTACAAAGATGATTGTACAGTTTTTCGTGATCCAAACCATGATACATAGGTAACAAACTAAAAACGTTTGGTGGGATACGAAAATCACCGACTATGTCTTTAAGTTTGATGCAGGAAGAAGGTCCTTCCTATAATGCAGTATATAAGTCCGACAGGGGCTTCTCAACTGGTGGAGGATCGTCAGCCATAACTGCAGAAGTTAATGGCGACGA
The DNA here is from genome assembly GCF_015680905.1 of Coptis chinensis. Taxonomy (NCBI): domain Eukaryota; kingdom Viridiplantae; phylum Streptophyta; class Magnoliopsida; order Ranunculales; family Ranunculaceae; genus Coptis; species Coptis chinensis. The sequence goes on from NC_141462.1 coordinate 93,304,307, forward strand.
AGGAACTTGATTAAGGTAATTAACAGAAAGAGAACAATTTTTAGGTGAGAACTTACGCAGTTGCTTATCGTATTTTTTTCGACGATAGGTATGTTCAAATTCTTTAGTGGAACCAGACCTTAATCTCATGCAAGCATAAAATTAGATCTAATTTACAGAAGGAACTTCTTATTACTTGAATTGTATTATTATCTTAAAGCATTAGAGTTTAACAACGTAGGCCTAAGCTACTGCTAACGTAGCAGTGAAGCTAGGAATACGTATGCATAAACCAACAGCCAGGTCACAAGAGAGATATGAGGGAGACTTTCCGTGCAAGCACTGTTCTAATTAAGTAATCTCAATCTTTCAAGTTTCCTAGACACCGTTGGAATATGATTATGATTAAGATTTATGGAATTAAAATTTATGCAAGGTCATTCTTAATTATTATTATTTTTATTTTATTTTTTTATTTTTTTATTTTTAAGATTTATGCAAGGATGAAAATACAAGCATGCAAATACGATCTACTCATACAATACTAGATGCAGTAGCATGTGAAGATACTCTACTCATACGTATAGCTATACGAATAGGCAAGGTTGTATCATCGATAAATACTTCCATAATGCTGGGGCAAATATACATCATTAATACATATATGTGCGCTAATTTGTAGATAGATATTACGTGAGGACGATATATCAAAGCGATATGAGCAAATTTGAATCACTCACATATATCTAAATCTGATTATCATGCTAATATAGTATAATGCGACGCATATAAATAAGACAATGCTAAAACTAAACATGCAACATATTATACATAGACTAAAAATCGACTCTTGTATTGCATAATAAAAACGATTTGGCAATATCTTGATTGAAATTCATGAGTGTCATATAGAGAATAGCTTCACCCCGTAGGGTTTAGAAACAACTTACCCAACTCATATTTTAACCCTCATTGGAATGTTCTCCTCTTTCTTGACAAAATCAAAGTATTATACAAGACATGTACTTATCTTATCGAGAGAAATACTAAACATGCAACAATAGACACTTATCATTAGAAAGGCGGATAACCATGCAAAAGCATTACCATTTATATGTATATATACATTAAGATACAATTCATGCCAGGTTAATCGTGATATAAATATTTCTGTGTATATGAACATGATTCATGCATATTTCTAGGCTAACACGTAAATAATAATCCATAAATTAGCACATAATAACTACGTACATGACATTCATGCAAAAACAATAAAAACTTGGAACCTGTTGCTTCCCGCAAGTCCGCCAAAGATATGAAACAGACGTTTCAATCCGTCAATGTAATTAATCCCAGAAGATATTCGAATTTTATGTCACAATTCCAGAGAGTTAGGCCTAGATATGGATCAGGATTTTATCGGTAGATCTTTGGAGGTAGAACAGAACGACAAAAGAGAAATACACCCAAGCGGGGCCGGGTTACACTACGCGGACGCTGAAGTTCGATTACATCGCCGCAGCGTGTTGATTATGCCACAATGAGTTCAACTTTTCACAGAAACCTTAGGATCTTGTGTAGGTTACTTTATCAGTCCTAACTTTTTGTACCTGGAAGTACAGCAAAAAATTCGATAGAGGTCAGGTCGTTTGTTTGGCGACGACAAAGAAATAAAAAAAAACGGAAAAACAGCAAAAAATAAGGGAGGATGAGAGGGGGGTTTCCCCTTGGAGCAAATTCCAATCTGTAGCACAAGTCCTATGCCTTTAGAACGGCAGCAGCGCCATTTTGATATTTGTCTTTTGCTATGTTAGAGAATTCCTTCTCTTCTTTGGCGAAAGTGCAAATTCAAAGTTTTTCCTTACTCACGATCTTCGTGTTCATATAGTTGGAGTAAGGATTCGAACCAACCTAAAGCTTAGGACAAACTACAACTTGGTTGTTTTACTCTTTAGGGAACTAGTGAGTAAGTTTAAATATGATTATATTAATACTAAATACTTGGTTTCTTTACTACACAAAAATTAAAAACATTAAGTTACAAAAATCATGCAACTAAGACACAATAAAATTTTACTAAAAACAAAGGTGGAGAGTTAATCCTCCTCATGTGAAGATAACCTTTGTTATTTGATTTTAATAAGTTCATTATTATCTTCCTAGAACTCATAGACAAGTCCTAATAAAAGAAAACTTGATCCCTAACATATATGACTCATCTCTAAGCTCATACATGCTAGCATGTGGAACCAAAGCAATAACTTATCTCTAAGCTCATCACTTTGATCCCTAACTAGACACTACACCAACTATCATTTTGGGATAGGATGTAGGTCTAGTTGTTGTTCCTAAACAACTTACTAAACCAAACAACAAAGATTTTCCCTCACATGAGTTTTATTAACTCCCCAAAAAAGGAAAGTTAGCTCATGATCCTTGGGAGAACACTAAAACAAGTGTGGAATGTAAAGAGAGAGAGAGAGAGAGAGAGAGAGAGAGAGAGAGAGAGAGAGAGAGAGAGAGAGAGAGAGAGAGAGAGAAGAAAAAGAAGAAAACTATTTATTTATATACTCACTTACATGAAGAAGTGAGAATTTTTCAAGAGGAACACAAGGTTTCCTCCATTAAAACTATCCATTAAAACTATTACAAGCTATTTCTTACCAAAATAAAAATTAAATAAAAATCTAAGACTAAGGAACTAAAATAATACAAGGTAAGGAAAAGAAGTCAAGGGAGTAAATGGAGTGTCCTCCACTCTTCATGATCCTTGGGAGAACACTAAAACAAGTATGGAATGTAAAAAGAGAGAGAGAGAGAGAGAGAGAGAGAGAGAGAGAGAGAGAGAGAGAGAGAGAGAGAGAGAGAGAGAGAGAGAGAGAGAGAGAGAGAACTATTTATTTATATACTCACTTACATGAAGAAGTGAGAATTTTTCAAGAGGAACACAAGGTTTCCTCCATTAAAACTATTACAAGCTATTTCTTACCAAAATAAAAATCTAAGACTAAGGAACTAAAATAATACAAGGTAAGGAAAAGAAGTCAAGGGAGTAAATGGAGTGTCCTCCCCACTTGTTTTGTTTTCTTCTCCATTTGAGAGAAATCTCATTTTCTCCCACGTGAAACATCAAACCACATTTACTTCATTTTTATCCACCACATTAAAACAAAGTGACACCTTACCCTTTTTTCACTATTAACACCTAATCTAATTAATTACATGCAAGGTGTCAACTTTGCACCAATAATTTGTCATTTTTGTCTTGACATGCTCCATAATTGATTACTCATCCAATCTTGTAGGCCCACATAGTGGGTCCATAATGCTGATCGATGGTGATCCGATCTTTGGGCAATTTTACAATTTCCCCTATCACGAAGAGTTCATCGCCCGATTATGAAAGCGACTCACTTGTTGCATTCGAGTCTGGTTCAAGAGGTAGGAGCTTAGGAAGTTTGATGCTTCGTCGCGGATTTGGAAGAATTCATATATACGTCGTTCCCCGTGCTTTATCGCAGGTTTAACCAATATTTCCATGTTTACTGCGAATACCTGCAAAAGTATGAAAACATATTTATTTCATGATTATTAAACACATAATTAACCAAATTTATATGTCTCAATGGGGTTTCATAATACATTTTTGGGTGCTTATCAAAGTGCATTTTGCAAGAAGAGGAGAAACTCTAACAGAGGAGAGGAGCTTTTTTAGGAGCCTTTTCATTTATTTTGTAGGTTTCGAAACTGTGTATGTCGTATTGTATCAAATGGTTAATTATATTTGTGAATTTGTACTTGTGGACAAGTCATTTTAATGTTGAAAACTAGTAGAGTTGGCTCTCGATATGTCACAATTTCAAGCAAAATTTTGAAGTTATATATGTTCTTTGGTCATTTGTTCCAGTTTTCTATGAAGCTCATTATTAGGTGTCTTCCTGTGGATACTCCTCCTTAAGGTAATGAGTTCATCCTATAAAGATTGTTGAAGTCGTTCCAGTTCAATAACATTTTTCTTTGTTGCGTCATCAACAACCTGGCATTACCAATACAAATTTTTTCCACAACGTACAGATAACTAGACGTAAGTATGTAGGATAAATTTCGAGCTAAATTTAGTGAGAGTTAAATTGTGGAGCAACATCTAACAACAAGACTAACCAAAAATAGTACCAACAATCCAGCTTATGAAACATTACCTGTGTTGCTCTGGCTCTCTTTGTTGGTGCTTCTTGTGTAAATAGTCGTTAACTTTTTTTTTTTTGTCTTAGAAGCCATTGAGACAGAAGAGAAATTATGAAAACTCTAAAGGCCAACTCCAAAATAAAAAACAACGTAACTCTTTCGTTTAAATTTTTAAGTAGCATTCTATATATTAGTCAAACGAAAAATGTTCTTGGGATAAAACAGTTTCGTCCTCGGCATTTCGATCCATAAATGGGGTACCGTTTAGGAGGTCATACATGCCACCAAATTTCTACTCGTCTTATGGATATGGGTGAGTACCTTGTTGTTACTCATTTCAAGAAGTTCTTCTATTGAGCATCTAGTTTATGTGAGGTGAAGTGTTAATTTTCAACAGCATAATTTTGACTATGTCATGATTTCCAGTAGCATAATTTAATTTTTCCTCATTTTTACTACCATTTCTATCACTACTACAGAAAATGTCATATACCACTGTTTTTAAGAGTTGTAAAAAGGCTTTTACCACTGTTTCTAAACCGTGGTATCAGCTGGGGTAGTAAATACTTTTATCAGAACCGTGGTATAAATTTGTACCTATTAACTACGGTTTCGTATAACACCGTGGTAATAAGTTTTTAAAAACCGTGGTATATGACTATTACAAAGTACTGATATTTGAGAAACCGTGGCATAAAGTCACCATGTTCGCCACAGTTATTCCAAAACCGTGGTATATAATATTTTTTATTTAAAAAAAATTCCTGATTATTTAAATATTCCAAATCACCTAATAACTTCACAAAATTATTCACATCACATTCCACTTCATCACATATTCAAAACACCATGGTCTGCCATATGACTAATTCTAAACAAGATCCGAAAACACAATCCATTCCCAATCCAAAATCCAAAATCTAATCAACACGCAAAATATATAATATACAGAAACCTCCAAACCAACTTATTCCATCTTGTTCTGTATTCCAAATTCGATCTATTGCAATGAAAGAAAGAACTACAAAAGAAAAAAAAATGTAAATCTCTATAACTTCACCAAGAACATTCTCCTTTGTGTTGGCCTTCTCGTCCCAAGAACATTAGAATAAGCAAAGTTTGATCACCCTATAAAAAAAATAGTTGTGATTAAAAAATAAAGAAAATTATCAAAGATCAAGACAATTAAGAATGAGTGGCATATATTCATTCAAGGAATTTAGCCCTATGGACTCTTTAACAAGCAAGCTTACAAAGAAAAAGAAAATGCAACATTTGGCAACCTTCTAAAGGATAAAGTCGGTGAAGGCATGATATGAATAAATATGATTTAAGTATATAGAACCCGGATAATATAAGCACAAAGAAGCGTAACCGGATAATACCTTAACAAATAGCAATTGATAATCATCAGATTGGAGAGCATAAAGTTCTTTTGTTTTTTTGGTCTTCTTGAATTAATACCCTACACAACACACCCAACGGTAACAAAATGATCTATTGAGCTAGGAAAGAACTTGCATGTGAAAAGATTAATTTACCGAAGCTATTCTAGAAGGTTTTAAAATGCTTTAGAAACAAAAGCACCACTTCAACAAACTTAGGACATGCGCAAAAAATTTCTCTTGCATTTAAGTGTATTAGCAAGACATGGACCCAACACAACCCTAAAAAGCAGGGGAACATAAAAAGTATGAAGTAGTCGATGACCTACTTGTACCAAGTGAAATAAGTATGAATGAAGCATGACTTATGTGCATGTGCCTGAGCTTGCTTAGGATTTGCTTACAAAGCTTTAGCTTTTGTACTCTTACTACATTTGACGTCAATAACGACTTGTCATAAAATTATAAGGTCGAATTTTAAAGATGCATAGATACATCAGAGTTATACCACAAAAAAGACAAAGGATTCTTTAACTAGTAAACTATATTACCTTGAAGTCTCCCCTTTGAAACCAATCACAATAAGCATCCCTTATCTCCTGCTCCAAGCCACTGTAATGGCATCATTGTGCCACTCCATTTTTGGAACTCTTATGGTCTAACTTAAGAAGACACCTGGAACTCATATAAATGCCATATTTAAGTCTTGTATAAACCAAATGAGGTGAGCGACAAAAACAAGCTCACCTCCAGTGATCAACGCTTGTTTTACGCAACCAAATTGAAATTATATTATTAAAACCCTCATACAGTCCTGTACCATTTCAAACATTAATTACAAGTTGTGATTATCAGACTAAGGCTTTATGGGTAAGTCATAGCGTGGCCAAAAAAAATTGGATCTAAGGCGATCAAAAGGCAAAACAAAGGATTATGCGATAGCAAAAATTGAAGCTAACCATCTAAACTGCCGAGCAAAAGAGTAGAAACAATGGACCTTACGGAGCCCCGCATCAAAGCAACGCTTAGCGTATGTGCACACAAAAGATAATAACTGAAGACACACATACACTTACATAGAAGCATTATGTCAATCGGGAATATTAGTAATGCATGCCGGTATACCGGTGGCCAACATGGCAAGACAAATTACAAAAGCGATTAGCGGTCAAATAAACATAAGCAATGTTAAAAGTCGGACCCGGATGCCTCTTTTTGTCATTTAGTTATGAGCTTGAAATGCTTGTGCGGCAGCCAGCGCAGCGATAGTAGCACGTGCCATCTGAACGACTTAAAGTCCTCATCCTTAACAAGTTCCAAACCTTGGCATAGAAGACCAAAAGTGATATGTCTCATAGTTAATAGAAAAATAATTTCAGACTAACCATTTATCTACGGACAAACGGCCTTAATTAGCAAAACAACAATGCATGAATACAACTAATAACCAATTTTACCTCATACATGCATTGCAAATCACTTCCTGCAAGAACACTGGAAGGATATGATTATTCCCAAAAAAATAGTTAAACAAAATTGAATTGTGGAAATAGAAGAAACCCAATTTCTATCGTCAACCAAAGTTATAACCATTGAGAGTTCAGCAAAACAGAGATATCCTAGTTTGCATAAGCAAATTAATTACAACACATCTTTCTACAGTTAAAACCCAATTTAACCAAGAAAAAAATAAACAAATAACAACCAAATTCTGTTTTCCTAGAATTACCATTGTAACAACCTGATTAAAGATACAACACATAGTTAAAACGGTAAGCAACAGTATTACAAATGAAAAGAAAAATGGCGAACAAATGAAAACGCTAAGGAATCACAAACCCACCCAAAGCCAGAAACTAATAAAACTAACACAAAGTACATACACAAGAAAAATACTATCCCAGCCCTATACCTTACTATCACAATGAGACATAGAAACCAAAAGAATGATGGCCAATCCTATAACTGCCCAAACAAAACCTAGAATGCAATGAAACTGGATTGGGGAAGAAAATGTTTTATCCTCCTGAACTTGTTAATTTTAACAGTTAAATATGATATATGCAACCTTTAAACTTTGGTTAATTTGCTAGAATACCTCCTGTAGGCTAGACTTACAAGTATGCCAACCTCCAATCTCACAATTGACATACTTAGCATAAACCACCAACTTCCTACCGTCTCTAAGCCAACCTCCGTCACATTCTTAGTTTTGCTATATGCATCAAGCGGAGATCTCTATTGTTGAACGTAGTACAAGACAAACTGTAACTCTCTTCTCTCCTGCATTAGATAGTTATAGCTACAGTAATAAGAAATGTGAGACGTTTAATAGACTATGATACTCGAAATGCCACTCTCGATCAATTTTAACTTTCTACCTTTGTATGAGGGTTTAGTTTTTTAAACAAAAATGAGACCCTGAGATGTATATTGCTGGATAACTAAAAAGGATCTTCTTAATTAATGTCAATCAACCTTCCAAATTTGGATGAGAGTTAGTAATTGCGGCATAAGGCTTTGGCTAGGCATCCACATACACAATCTATAAATTCCACAGTCCGAGCTTTCAAACTACCATAAATCACCGACCATGCTTCCAATTTGAACAAGATAAAGATAAGAATAACTGACCTAGTTCAATTGGCGAAGCAAAAGCTAATCGACTAGATAGTTCTTACCCTTTTCTCATCCTCGGACTTTCTCTTTGAAACCGAGATTGGAACACCGTTTGCAATCCTCTTTCTTCTTCCTCGTAGCAATTGAATTTTTTGTTTTGGGTTTTGATAAGATGGGTGGAAGTTGATACCGTCTTGGTGTAGAGATGGGGAGTTAGTCGTGGCATGTTTACAAATTTTTCGAAGTCATGGGCACTTGTTTTTAATTTTTTTGGTGTTGATTTCATCAACTCGCTTGAACCCTAGTAGCGAGAAATTGGGGGAGAGAGAAGTGGGAGATGGAGAAGAAGCGTTTTGCTATAGAATAACGAGTTTTTCCCTTTTTTATTTTCTTGTTTTTCTGACTTTGTTTCCAATCATATTTTGGAGAACTGCTTTGGTCACGGTAGGTGTAATTTTTCCCAAAATATAAACCACTGTTTTCAATTAAACGGTGGGGTATAGGTATACCAAAAAATAAATTAGGCTATATTTGATAGTATCGTGGTATATGTCGTATTATGTACCATTGTTTTACAAAATGAGTGGTATTTGCTTGTTCCAAAACTATAAAAGTGTTTTGTATCGTGGTAAATGACTATAAGCCACTGTTATTAGGAAAACAGTGGTATATACCAATTGACCAACTGTGGTTAATGTGTTTTTCTGTAGTAGTGCATCAATAGCACCTCCAAAGCAGTGCCCATTTTCCAACTAGATTGAGCTATAATATTGTTTCCGCCAAAAATAACAAGTATTAATTTGCTGCTTCATATATTAAAGCCTTCCACAGTAGCTATGTACGTACATACAAGAATTCCTTGAACAAATTAAAGATCCCAAAAGTTATATATTATAGGAGGATTTTTGCATACGCCATTTTCACTTAACATTCAAAACTTCATTCTCTAGCATTCAGCTATACTAATATTTGTTGTTGGAAACCTGACAGAATCCTTAGTGTTAACTTTGATTTCGACTTTAACAAGCTAAAAATGTGACCTACTGACCTCATTCAACTATCCAAACGATTAAGTACTCAAATCATGTGCTACTATGTCTTTCCACCAAAACTATGCCTTTCGTGGAGCTTCAAATTCCACTCCTCCAAAACAAACCTACATGATAGCATTGAAATTCCATAAAGATACTTCAATATTTCCGCAAAAAATAAAGTCTTAATTTGATGGTGTCTGCAAATAATAACAATAAATAAAATATGGAGATTGGGGTAATGGAGAAGATAGAAAAAGAATGATTTATGCGATGGAGAAGAGATCATTTTAAAAAGTAAAAACGTGGTAGACAACTTTAAAAAAAACACGTAAGTTTATTTTTGTTAGTCCTACATGACATCATTTTAAAAGGGTAAATAAATGTGGTAGACAATTTTAATTAGATCAGTTAGATTCATAAGATCTAGTGGCTAGCAAATTGGTGTTTCAAAAACATACGAAGCCGTTCAACAAGTATAAACAAAATCCAGGTATCACCATTGAATTGAAGACGCTCTAAAAATTGTACATGATAAACAAAAATCGTTATCAAGAAATTAGGGATTGTAATTGCTATGTTGATTGAACATTAGTGCATCGGATTAAAGCGACGTGGATATAGTGGGTCCAAATCCAACTATAGGAAACACAAGTACACCAGTACCACACAATAATAATTCACATAAGTGCAACTCCACATAAGACCAAATAATTTTCTTCTTATACAACAGCTTCCACACATATTAACATGCATCCGCTTTTCCCACCGTCGAAATACATCGCCGAAACCAATCACTTGTCTCGTAAATGCATTTCGAGTGCATACGCAAATGTTTAACTCTACAACCGGTTCCACCACAACACATTTAACAAGAAACCAAAGAAGCCAAACGAGGAAATAGAAAAAATTCTTCATCATCGTTTTGTAAGAAAGAAGAGAAACTTGAATTACTTTTTTTCTTCTTCTGCAAAATTTTATTGAAAACAAAGAGAGAGAGAGAGAAAGAGTTTGGGAAAGATGATGTCACCATCATTATCATTATCTTCATCATCATCATCAAGTTCAGCAACAGTACATGTAGACAAAGCAACAAGTGATTTATTGATTGGTCCTGATTGGACTATGAATATTGATATCTGTGATTCTATCAATACCCATCACTGGTAATAATAATAATCAATATCTTATATTTCCAATACAACATGTAGAAGAAAAGTCAAAGTCTTTATGCTTTTTCTTGTTGATTTTAGCTTGTTTTAATACTTGGGCATCTTTTATTTTCAGTATTCAGCTCAAAGTTTTGTTCTTTATTAGAATTTATTGTTGTTAATGCATAGGGGAAAAACATTTATGCTTAATTTTGTGTGTAGAATAGTGAAAAAATGATGCATGCGGTTATTTGAGACAAGAGAATTTTATGTATATATATTGGACTATGATGAGATGATAGTTGAATTGTTGGTTGAATTTTGATTAGGCAAGCGAAGGATGTTGTGAAAGCAGTGAAGAAACGCGTACAGCATAAGAACCCGAAAGTTCAACTTCTTGCGTTAACGGTAATTACCAGTATATATGAAATAGTGGGGGTTGTATTGTTTAGTTAGTTGTTGAGATAGAGTAGTTAGAGTAAATGGATTTCTATTTTTGTTTTGCAGCTGTTGGAAACAATGATAAAGAATTGTGGGGATTATGTGCACTTCCAGATTGCGGATAGGAATATTCTACAGGAGATGATCAAAATTGTGAGAAAGAAGGTAAGTCTTGGAAAAGAGTTCTAACAACTTGTTAGTTGATTGAATATATCTGTGCCCTTATATATGACACAATGAATGGTAGTTTTTTAGTTTTTTGTTGTGAGGGTCATAAGCACGTAAAATTGATTTTAGGTGACGTGTTTTGTTAAAGTATCTTATTTCAGCTATTGCATATTATAACCTCTCTTTTATAAATACGCTTATAAACTTTTGTGTTGCAGACAGATATGCAAGTGAGGGATAAAATATTAGCACTGCTAGACTCTTGGCAAGAAGCATTTGGTGGGACTGGAGGAAAATATCCTCAATACTATTGGGCATATGAAGAATTAAGGGTGAGCATATGATGTTACAGTTCAGTATTGTTTTCATTGTTCTATTTGTCCTTTGTGTAAGTTTGATATGTTCCACATGTACTTTATTTGATCTATGGATTGGTTGAACTCCTTTGTTAAGAGCCGCAATGTGGTCTGCCCTAAATTACTTCCCTAGTGTTTGCAAAGTGAACAAAGTAGTAAAGATTTGGGATTATTTCTCCCCTCATCGTCGCACTCATACTAATTTTTTAATAGTTTGGTGGGTATATGTGCTTCAAATTTATATGGAGGGTTGGTGAAGGTTTGACATGAAGATGCACTCCTCCCTAGCACAGTCTGTGTGATCCTATTCTACATGCATGTAACATGAACCAAAATCATAGAAGTCCTTTTACACGTGCATATATTAAGATAATTAGTTGAAAACATTCTTATGGTAAAGAACCTTTTGATTCATAAGATTCTTAATGACGCCAGCGGTCTGGAGTGGAATTCCCCCAGCGTTCACGAGATGCTGCTCCAATATTTACACCACCTGTTACAAATCCGTTGATGAGACACTCTCAGGCAGGCTATGGAATGCCTAATAACACTTCAATAAGGCTTGATGAAGCAATGGCATCTGAAATGGAAAATTTAAGGTGAGCCTTTAAAATTTGATTCGAGATTTCATTTTCTATATCGGTTTGTTTCTTGACCCTTCAAACTTGTTTTGGATCTAGTATTTCTGGAAGTTTTGTAATTTTTCTCACTGGATTGCCAGTCTGTCTAAACTTCTGGTCAATTGTCCCTTCAGTATATCTAGCTTGGATTCTATGCGGAGTGTAATGGATCTCCTTGGTGACATGCTGCAGGCTGTGAATACTAATGATCGTGAGGTATCTGCAGTTACAGTTTTTATTGTTGCCAAGTTTTTCTTATGTTTATTATATACTTAAGTTTTATAAGTGGTATCTTCTGTCTGGTAGCTACCAACTATGAATTGAATAATGCAAACATGCCCTTTTAGGATTCACTATCCAAAATAAACAAGCCGTGTATGTATTTACGAATATAATAATATAATATAAAACCCAGGTGGTTTTAGGTGAGCTCAGACGATATAATAGCTGAGCACATGAGCTTTCTACTCATGACCCAATCCAACCAAAGCTCAACCCTATCTAAACCCATTGGAGCGTAGGTCAATCCAATTTGAGTCAAGTTATTAGACTGCTATATTCTTGTTAAGTGTCATTGTCAAGGCTGTATTGCACAATGCCTCCAAATCCCTGACTTTGACCCGACTTGAGTTGTGTTATAAGTCACCACCAATGCTCAATCTAGATGACCAAACTTTATCATGGATTATTTAGGTTCATCAATCCCGGTGATTGTAATGGAAATTGCATCCATTGTCAGGAAATGGCTCAGCTGAGCTATGAAGCACATACACTGACTCCCGACACAGACATTCGGATACTCCGATAGGGCATTTTTCGAAAAAATAGGATACAGATACGGGAAAGACACATTCCAAAAATTATGAATATGGTTTTACAATTAAAAATTAACATTCTCCACCAAATTCAGTTGACTCATCTAATTTAACAGCTCAAGCAATAAGCAGCATAGAACCCTTATATGGGTCCCGTCTGCCTACTGTTTTGTTTTAAACAAGTGAATAAAACGCATTGTTTATGGGTTTTTTTTAATCACTGAAAAGAAAAGGTAAGCTCCCTTGCATGTCCCCAGTGTTCCCAAGCGTGTCCAAAATTGTAAAACATATATCTAATAAGTTGGATACTCCAGATGGAGTATCTGACACGTGTTGGAGGCTATTGGGAAGTATCGGTATCCAATACGTGTCAGACACAGATACTTCGCCTATGGAGAAGTAGCCTGGAGCAGAGTGACCCTGACTATTTCACTGTAATGGCTGATCAGTGGTAATTCATTTTTTCAACTTTCAGATATATTACAAAGGTCAAGTGGTTATAGTCACCTATTTAGTCAAGCTGGGTCACTGGGACCGATGGATCAGTAAACATGCATATCAAATTGAATAACCAACCCAAATTAGGTTTATAATGGTTTTTTTTATCATCTTTTGTCAAATCAATGGTCAGGTTGGTCTAATACCCCAGTAAGAATCATTCGTTTATTTGATATTTGATCAATAGTATGGAGACCCATTTTGATTAAACCCTATCAGACCCAATGAAATGCAGTATCAAGGTGCCAAACATGACCATCTCTTCGCTAGTAGCAGATCCCAAATTTCCACTCAATTTTAACTGGAAACCGATTTCACTTTAACATTTCTTTCTTTAAAGACTAAATTTTGTATTTTGAAGAGATGAGGTCTCCTTATTACTGCTTTTGGTACTTGTTTTGTACAATATATCTTTTTTTAAGACTTCAGAGGATTATAAGCTAATCCTGCATATTGGACTTCTATGTGTAGGCAGTTAAAGATGAAGTCATTGTTGATCTTGTCAGTCAATGTCGCTCCAACCAGAAGAAACTTATGCAGATGCTAACCACAACTGGGTAAGCCTTCTTGGATTCTTTACAGTCTCGTCCACCTTGATACTGCTGCAGTACATAGCAGTTGTATGTATTGATTTAGTTGGATAGTTAGTGAGGACTTCTTTCTCGAATGGCCTAGTCATGGTGTGAAGTATCTGTAAACCGACCGAAGCAGAGCTGAGAAGTAAGAAGTGAATGAGTAGGAATACTGAAGGCTAATGAGGCTCTTGGGAATTTTGGGTAGCCAGTATAGGAGTGGGGATAGATGACATTTGATTGCAAATTGTTTGATCTGTTGCAAGTTTGTTAAGTATTTGAAGAATTCTTGAATTGCTAAACTGAATGCTTTGGTTTGTGTTAGATGCTTGTTATAGTCCCACATGGGATGTGTGAAGCCGTGCAGTATAGTATAAGTGTTATTGGCCCTTTCCACTTATTACAAATTGGTATTAAGTTTGACGCTTATAATGTTTGGGAGTTCGCTTACGTCCAAAAAGGAACAGTAACAAAATTAACAGCGCGAGTACTTCATTGGTGGGAAAACGATATGGATATAGACAAGTATATTTCAAGATAGTTATCTCAATTCTCAACCAAAGCTGTAAACAAAAGATAAAGTTCGTTTATGGTATAGTAAAATTTATATTCTTGAACCCCATTTTGGGGTTTTAGGATAGTAAATATCTTATATTTTAAAACTCTTCTTTGGTTCATATATATAAAATATCCTCCTTTTCTGATTTTGATAGAGATGAAGAACTCCTTGGCCAAGGTCTTATATTGAATGATGGCCTTCAGAGTTTGCTTGTGAAGCATGATGCTATAGCATCTGGTTCACCCCTTCCAAATGAACTGAGAGAGCCTAGCCCCAGATCAAATGAGGTGATATACTCCAACCCCAGGTCAACTGAGCAACCCAGATCAAATGCTACCCCTACATCACCAATAGCTGTTACGACGAGTAACCAACTTGAAGAGGAGGAAGAAGAGAATGATGACTTTGCACAGCTAGCTCGCAGGTATGCTGACAACTGCCACCTATTTTTAGTTGTTAATTCTTTCTCCCTTTTTTTTCTCTCTTCTTTTATCTGGAAAGCATCTGGCAGTCTATGGTGGTGCAGGGCTACAAGTTTCAGAATTTGCTGAAATTTGACAATAATGACATCCCTGATAATTTGACTCATAAGTTCCCATGGGTTAAACATAATGATGAGCAATTTTAATGGATTCATACATTCTAGGATGCTATCCACTATCTCTCGCCCTAAACAATTTGGATAGTTATTTAATGATCCTTGGAACTCCATATTTGATGTGCTCTGTCTCGTCTATATATTGTTAGCTTTATTGTTTTTTCCCTGGTCACTGATGGTGTCCATGTTGAGGAGATCGACTTCAAAAGTTTTCCTTTTTGTATGTGTCCCCATGCTAATGAGTATGATATCATCCATAAAATTACGTGCTAAATAGCAAAAAATTCTTAAGTTTCTAAGTGAATCAAGTCATCATGATTCCAAGCCCTTTCTGTTTTTATCCATTTTCCGATTTCTGATTATTTCTATTGGAGGGAGATACAGGCCATCGTCATAAAGTTAGCTCAGTCCAACATTTTTACCCTTCTGAAAAGAGCATTTCCCCAATTTGAAGAGTGAAGACCATATGGACACTCCATGGGTCCTCCATGAAGTCCTATTAATTGTTAGTCCTAAAATGCATATTCTCAATTCTGGTCTGACATTTCATTAGTTACTTCTCATTATTTTCATTTATCATAAATGCAGGCGAACAAAAGACAGAGTTGTGCCATCTGAAAGTACGCCTAGTGGAATTGAAGGTGTGGCCTCATCAAGTGTAAGCAATATTGAAAGCCAAACAACAGGGGCAGCAACCTCAACCCCCATCCCAAGCAATGCACTGGCTCTGCCTGACCCACCTAATCCTGTTAGGACTACCACCAAAGAACAGGACATGATTGATCTTTTGAGCATCACCTTGTCAACAGGATCAGCCTCACCCAATACCCCTCTTACTCCTCCATCAACCTCTAACCAAACCATGCATCAAGTGCCTGTTTCCCCTATCACACAAGGGTATCCTTACGGAGCACAGCCATTCCCTGGATACCAAGGGCAAGCTCCATTTAACAATTATGTTGTTCCCTGGGCCCAGCCTCAATCTAATTCCATATCCAACCCTCAATTGCAACCCCAATTACAAGCGCCAACACATCCACAACCGCAAGCACAATCACAACCACAACCACAACCACAACAACCTCAATATCCCCAGTACTCGGTCAATTATCCTCCACCACCATGGGCAACAAGCTCCACCAATTCAAACCTGATTCAGTCATCTGCATCTACCCCTTATCCATTCCTGACTCCTCGTGCCAATGCTCCTGCTTCTTATAGTCCCCCAAACGGGGCAAGACCGTTGCAAAACTATAATTCGTTCCCTGTGTATGGGGAAACACAGATGAACTCTACCCAGCACCATGCGAGTTCTGCAACTGGCACCAAGCCATTTGTTCCCTCGTACAGATTATTTGAAGATTTAAATGTGCTTGGGAAATCAGATGGTGGGCCCAAAACAACGACAAGCACCTCTACATTGTCAGGAATGTCAGGGCAAAGTATGGTGAGCAGGAAGTGAAATTAATCAATGTATAATATTCTGGTACTGCTGCTTCTCTTGAGACTCGATTTTATTTGTGAATCATGTATATTTTCCTTCGTGTCATTGTTGTCATAGATTTTTTAGGATGCAACACATTCAGCTTCGACAATTGTCAGTCAGGACTGAAGTGCCCCTACGAGTCTGATCATTCTTCCTATGTTTTATTTTCTCCTCTTTTGTGACTGAATTATCTCCCTTGCCACATGCTGTATAAATATATATACTGTCTGAGAATTGAAGTCTTATAGTTCCTGTCTATTTTCGCCACATCATGAGTAGGTTCTGTTGCGTTCATACGTTCTTCTAGTTATGACAGCGTCTTATGGAAGGTGCACTGTGCTACGCCCTGTGTTTCTTGAAAAGTTAAAAATTGAACTAGTCAATTATTTTGGTGTTTGTTACTGCCTGACCCATATTGTGTTGGGCAGACCCTAAAAACTAAAACACTTATTACAAATATGTCATTGGTTCCCAAAATTTATTTTGTGTTGGTGACCTCCCAAACCAAAGTGAATTTGACTTGTTGCAACCTTTTCAGCCTTTATCTTCTTCTTCTCTTCCACTATCAAAACCATAAACTCTTAAAAATAATAGCACTAACACTAAACACTAATGGAAGAGCCAAACTCCATTTTAGAACATGAAGATGACGAAGAAAATGTAATGCTTCATGACCCCATTCAAGAAAAAAATGTATAACAAGTTCTAAATGACCCCATTCAAAAAGAAAATGTATAACAAGTTCAAAGTGAAGAAAATAGAGGAATGAATCATGATGCATTTAATAAGAATAAGGTAAATCTAAATTAAACGTAATTATGCATGTAGTAATTATTGAGGTGTACAGTGATGTGGCTGAAAGAGAAAATTTGAGGCTTAAATGACCCGGCTAGGTCGTTTGTATTTACACACCAAATGGTGCGGTCACACCATGCGGGTGAGTCCAACGATGATGTGGCCATAATCGTTTGACATATGGACTAAAAAAACTTGCCGGTGTGGCCACACCGTTTGAATAGTCCCCAAACGGTGTGGCGTTGGATTTGAGCTTGGAAAAAATAACTTATCTTTTTTGCCTTTTTGAGCGGTTGGCTGCTTAGGTCCAAAGCGGTGTGACAAGTATGGTTTGGGATTTGAACTTGGAAAAAATGACTTTTCTGTTTTTTTGCCTCTTGAACGGTGTGGCCATGTCGTTCATCCTCACAACTCAATCAAACAAGGTACCATTAACATGCTTAATTTTATAGTGTTTTCTTATTCTTTCGTTTGTTTATTTTCTTTCTCTCTCTCTGAAATCTAATTATTTGCAATATGTATCTATATTATCCATTAACAATTTAATTTTGAAAACCTAAAACGTTTCAGTGTATATACTTTTGAGTTTTTGCTCAATGTGAATATTCTCCTTCTCCCGACATTTACTATTTTACAGATATTATGAAGGGATCTTCATCCCTACCAAGTGTTCAATTTCTCTTGCGTAAGATATATAAACTATTTTCAAGGAGTACAAGAGTTCAAGGACCTGATCTACCTAAAGAGATAATCTACAACATTTTGAGTAGACTTCCTGCTGAGTGCTTAGTCCGTTGTGCACGTGATACGCAACTTCGCGGCATTACAACAAGTCCATCTTTTGTTGAAATGCACCTTCGTCGAGCTACTCCAATCATTGCTTTCAACCATGACCATTCTGTTTGCGAGCTACATGTTAAATTCATTGATAAAACGGCTAAGAAGATCACCAAACGCAACTATTGTTTGGATGGCTTTTACGGTTCCTACAATGGGTTCCTTCTGTTCAGATCACCCAAAGTGTTATATATGTGCAATCCCATCACATAACAAAATATAGAGATTCCTTATGCTCACATTTGTGGGCTTTTCTTCCACCCAGCCTACATGGATTACACAGTTTTATCTGTATGTCCCCTGACAGATGGAAACTTCCAGGTTTCTTTACATGGTTTGATGTCCGGTAGATAGAGAGCAGTTAGCACCTTTACTTATCCTCCATCTAATGAAAAAACCCCTATAAATCTATAATCTTAAATGGGAATTTACATTGGATGGTCTGCGACAAAGCTTACAAGGAGGCAAATGGTGTAAGGCAGATTGTTCAAACTCCATTGTGCTATGTAATATGAAATCGAGAGTTTGATGGAGAGTTATCAAATTGAGAGTTTGATGGAGAGTTTCAAAATCGAGGGTTTGTGAATTTGACGAAGGGTGGTATTGGCTATTGCCGGTTTCTCAGTTTGTTGAGTGTTTTGGTTGGGGGTGTATGGTTTAGAAGTTGCACCCAACACAATGGGCAGACCCCGGCCCAACTCGGGATTCTGTTAACCCATTATTCAAATATGCCATTGGTAAAAAATCTGGCAGTAACAGGACTCATTATTTTTTTGTCTTGGGAATCAGTTTAAATTTTGTTAGCCGGTGAAGAGAGGAAGTGCACATTGTGAGACAATCTATTTGCTTAAATATGATCTGTTTGGCATAAATAATGTATTCATGCTTCTAGGCTTTTACTTTGAAAATCTACAGCCAATTCGCAAATTTGACAAAAACCAATCAAGTCTAATTGCCCTTATCAAGAAACATAACGTGTAATTGAGATTTAACCTCACGTAACGCGAGTCGGAGAGGAAGAGTAAGCAATTGCCCTTGAACTCCACCATTTGGGTCAAGCAACAAAGTAAAATGAATTTGAAAATGTAGCCCTCTATATGAAAATAGTTTATTCTCCAACGTCTGCCGAGTATGCAACACAGCGCTCTCCAGATCGCTCATGAAAGAAAGACCAGAAATTTTATCTGAGCTGTACGCTCGAGTAGACAAGTACATTAAGTTACAAAAAAGCCTGAAACGTCACGGCCTAGCAGAAGAACAAGAAGTAGCAGCAATCTCTGATGACCCCCCAGCTTCAAAAAAGTTGCCCAGACAGCAAGGACAGAAGATTGGGAATAGGTCAAGCAACAACCGCGAGTTCACTGTACTCACCCGATCTCCCAGTTACATACTGGACAAGATCAAGCGAGCTATATATTACCGACCTGATATACGACAACCAGAAAATCACCCTGGCAAGCCTTACTGTGCCTTCCACCGAGCAAAATGTCATGAGACCGATGAGTGCTGGGGGTTCAAGCATTACCTCCAAGACCTCATCGAATCATGACATATCAAGTATTATACCAATATAGTTGATGGTGACCTGCGCCATAAGCTCATGGCTCGCAGAGAGCGCAGTAGATCTCCAGCTCGCCATAAACGCCAGAGTGTCCAAGCTCGCTCTCGTAGTAGAGGACATCCCAGCGACCATTCCCACCATGAGCGCTGTTAACATTCGTCAGACAGAGATAATGACAGAACGATATACATGATAACATTCCAGGACGATTTTGTTGTATCCTCTAGAGAAAAAAAAGGAGGCGCGTAGGTGCTCTCCAAGAAGTTTACCAGTTCTCTTCACAGGCCACACCTGCCCCATGCAGTTCAGGTTGCAACTCAGGTGATATAACATTCACAGAGGCCGATCTCAAAAGGTTTGCCTCCCTCATAATGATGCCTTAGTGATCCATATCAAAATCAGCGACTAGACAGTCAAACATGTCCTGATAGATCCCGGTAGTTTGTGCGACATCTTGTTCTACCATACCATCCAAGAGATGAATCTAATCGGTCTTCATAGACCCTATAGCTCCTCTCTATGGGTTCAATGGCTCCAGAGCCGACCCAATTGGTGACATCATACTCCCAGTCTTTGTTGGATCCAGGGAAGACAAAGTCAGCTTCAACATGTGTTTCAGCATTCTAGACATCCAATCGTCCTATAATGCCATCCTAGGACGGCGTTGGATCCACCAAACACAAGTTATACCATCAACACTATATCAGGTACTCTGCTTTCCTAGCCCTAGGGGTATGATGGAGTTTCGCGTAGCAATCAAGCTCGAGACTTATCACTGTAATCAGATCCTCTCAGCGAACAAGTCCGTTGACCCATCTATCAGCACAAGAAGCGAGCCCACCAGCTACACGATGGCCAAAGATTTAATCGCTGAGGTCAAATCCAATGCACCAAAGCAAAATGCTGGGGGCTTTATCAAAAAAGTATATTCGTCCGTCAGGACCCCAGAGGTCGCCCCAGCACTTGTTACTCCACCAGTCAGGACCCCAGAGGTCGCCCCAGCATTTGTTAGTCCACCAGTATAGATTCCAGATATCACACCAGCCCCTGTTGTCATGACCACAGAGGTCGCATCAGCCCCTGTTGTCGTAATCACAGAGGTTGCTCCAACTCCTGTAGCCAAGACCTCAATTCCTCATATCAACAAAGCACCACCAGAGACCAGTTCCCCAGAGGTCGCCTCATTTTCAAAAGCCGCAGTTCAAACTGAAGAAAAGGAGCGAGTGAACTTAGGAACAGAAGACGATCCCAAGTTCGTCTATGTGGGGGCTAACCTTGACCTTACATGCAAGGCCCATCTTGTAAACTTTTTATCAATGAATAAAAATGTTTTCGTTTGGTCGTATATCGATGCTCCTAGTATCGACCCTAGTGTTGCATGTCATAGATTAAACGCCAACCTTAATGCTAGACTAATTCGACAGCGACCTAGGAGGCTATCCCTGAGATTTCAAAAAGCAATCAATGATGAGGTCGACAAACTCAAACAAGTCGGCTTCATCGGGAAGGTCGATTACCCAGACTGGATCACTAACATAGTAGCAGTCCCAAAAAAGAACGACACAGTTCGCCTCTGCGTCGACATCACTAATGTCAACCAGGAAACACCTAAAGATAGCTTCCCTTTACCTAGAATTGACTGACTTGTAGACCAGACTTGCGGCCATGAACTCTTGTCATTTATGGATGCTTACAATGGATACAATCAAATTCCACTCGCTCACTGAAGAGGATAGGAGAAAACTTGATTCATCACCGAACAGGGAATCTACTACTACAACTGGCGTCCTCCTGTTCGGCCTCAAGAACGTAGGCGTGACCTATCAATGGCTCGTCACTAATATGTTTCAGGACATGTTGGGCGACACCATGGAAGTCTATATCGATGACATGGTGGTCAAAAGCAAGAAAGCGGTTGACCACCTCACTCACCTTGAGCAGGCGTTCTCCAGATTACGCCGAACTCAGATGAAGCTAAATCCCGAGAAATGCCTTTTTGGAGTATCCTCTAGAAAGTTTCTTGGGTATAGGTATCACAGCGAGGGATCGAAGCCAATTCATACCAAATTCGAGCGTTCTTGGAAATGCCCGATCCAAAGACAAAGAAGCAAATACATAAGCTATCAGGAATGGTTACAACACTCAACCGATTCATATCAAGGGTGTCAAACAAATGCTGACCTTTCCTGCAACTTCTTAAAAAAGACAAATAGTTCTCATGGAACAACCAGTGCCACCAAGCGTTCTCTACTCTCAAAGAGTACCTGACAACACCACCCGTCCTAGCAAAACCAACAGATGGGGAGACGCTAAGGCTCTACCATGTAGTGTCAGACTTTGCTATCAGTTCGGTTATCTTCAAGGAGGACAACAACTCAGAGAAACCAATCTACTTCACAAGTAAGACATTAACTCCAGCTGAAAAGAACTACTCTTACATTGAAAGAGTAGTACTCGTATTACTGTACTCAGTAAGGAAGTTCAGGCCGTATTTTCAAGCACACCCAATAAAGGTACTCACCAACCTCCCACTGAAGAAAATCCTTCTCAAAAAAAAATAAGACAACTCGCATGGCAGTATGGGCAGAAGAACTTGGGAAACATCACATCGAGTTCATCCTGCGCACTTCTCAAAAAGGGCAGGTCGTTGCAGACTTTCTAGTAGATTTTCCTGTCGACGACCTGAATTGGGAACCAGAAACAAACATCCCATCCACTAAAAAGCAGGACAAGTTCATCTGGTCACTCTTTGTAGATGGTTCTAATAACCTCGGAGGGAGTGGAATCAGAGTCATCTTAGTATCCCCAGATGGAACTATGGTGGAGAAATCAGTTCGCATTTATTTCGCGACCTCTAACAACAAGGCGGAGTACGAGGCACTAATTATAGGGTCCAGAATGGCGCTACAGCTCGGTGTACAGGAACTTCAAATCTTTAGTGACTCGCAACTGATTGTTCGATAGATTGCTAAAGAGTACACTACCCATGAAAGGTAACTTTTTAAATACCTTCAAGTTATTTATCAGTTACTTCATTCTTTTAAGAAAGCCACCATACATCACTTCTTGTATTACGAGACCCGACACACGGACATTTTAGCTTATCTGGCTACCCAGACACCGAACTGCGCCCTTAGACAGTTACTCATTGAAGTAATTGACCGACCTGCTTACCAAATCGAACATATACTCGAGATTAGCGACCTGTGCTCACTCTTTGCCAGTCAGATGAGTCAAACATGGATGCAACCCATCATGGAGTACATCCAACATGGTACAATCCCAGAAGAGCATACCAAAGCTAAACAAGTTCAATATCAGGCGCGTCGCTTGTTGGGGCAAAAAGTTAACCGACATTCCCGATGTAATGGTGCTTCCGAAAGCTTGAAAGAGATAGGATTAGGTATTTTGGAAGAAGAGAGATTGCACCAACATTCTGGTTGCCTACGCACCCAGTAAGGAATCCGGGATCAAGTCTCTTAAAAACGTAGTTCTGGAGGTTGCAAAAGCCTCCATATATATAGCAATCTCCTACCTTGGCGGCCAAGAAAGTGATTCTCGGAGATCGCCTTCCTTGATGAATCATAGTATAATATTATTTAAAATAGGATCATTCCCCAAGATTTCATTCTATCATTATACAAGATCTTATCGGATTGCACTAGGATTCCTCGCCTCCCCGGATCGGGTTACTGGATCAGAATCATTCGGACGGATTGGATCCATGAACTTGGGCCACCCGGATGGGCCCTGGACCTGTTGTGAACTCTGACGGATTAGAGGTCCGAATGATCCAAAAGTATTTATTTGACAGCCGCCCAACTAATCCACCGCTGGTCCCACTCCCGGTCCATGGTCCGAATATGTTATGGACCAAAAATATGATGTAGGGTACACACATCGTTACTACCTAATCAACAACAAACTATTCAGAAAGTCTGGCGGTCGGCTCTCACTTGAGGTGCATAAGCTCACAACAAGGTCAGTTGATTTTTGCAGAAATCCATGAGGGTGAATGCGGGAACCATGCTGGAGGTCGCTCCTTGGTTCACAAAGCGATCTCCTAGGGGTACTTCTGGCCACAAATGCAGATCAATGCCAAAAAGTACGTACTTAAGTGCATCAAATGCCAAACTTTTGACCACAATATCATTCAACCTAGTTCGCGAGTTAATCAACATTGCCAGCCCTTGGCCATTTCACATGTGGGGATTAGACATCATGGGACCATTCATCCCACAAAAAAACACTGGTTTTCGGTTCGTCTTGGCTGCAACTGATTACTTCACTAAGTAGGTCGAAGCAATCCCCTTAGCTCATGTCAAGGAGTCACACGTCAAAAACTTCATCTGGACACACATCATCATAAGATTTGGCTTGCCACACACACTGGTGATGGACAATGGTTCCCAGTTCAAGGGAAAAACAGTCAAGGAGTTTTTGGTTAAGTGGAAGATCGTTCATGCATTTTCCACTCCCCAATACGCCCAAAGCAATGGCCAAGAAGAAGCCAGCAACAAAGTAATCTTGGAAAACTTGAAAAAAAAGATTGAAAAGAACAAGAGCCAATGGCCAAATCAACTAGAGAACAATCTATGGGCTCACCGAACTACAACTCGTTCTAGCACAGGCGAGTCACCATTTTCATTATGTTATGGCACGGAAGCCATTATTCCTATCGAACTGACAGTCACCACGACTCGGTCAGAGCTCGTCGAATCTGGACACAATGACTCCGTCCTAGCTCGAGAGGTCGACTTACTAGAAGAACACCATGACCTAACATCCATTAGAGTGGCATTTTACCATCAAACTCTAAAAGAAGTCCTACAACAAGCGAGTCAATCCTCGATCTTTTCAACCTGGTGACCTTGTTCTGAAAAAGACTCAAGATGACACTAAGCTAGCACCAACATGGGAGGGTCCGTATATAGTAGAGCTGCGTCGTAGGCAATGGAGCATACTGGATCAAGACCCAAGAAAGGAAACCGTTACCACGTCCTTGGAACACTTATTTGTTAAAGAAAATTTATCAATAAAAGTGCAATATTTTGCAATCCATGTTTCTATTTACTACAAAGTTTGGTATAATTTACTTATGAGTGTTATTGCAACCCACTCCGTTCAAGTTCATCATCAGGCATAGACTCGCACTGAAAAAGCCACCAGCATATGCGAACCACAAACACGCTCTTAGCGAGTACTACGTTTTCTTAAGCTAACTCGCTCTCCGCGAGCAACACGCTTTCTTAAGCTAACACGCTCTCAGCGAGCAATACACTTTCTTAAGCTAACACGCTCTTCGCAAGCAACACACTTTCTTAAGCTAACACGCTCTCAGCGAGCACCACGCTTTCTTAAGCTAACACGCTCTCCGCGAGCAACATGCTTTCTTAAGCTACCACACTCTCCGTGAGCAACACACTTTCTTAAGTTAGCATGTTCACTCGAGCTACTAGGTGATGACTTACAAATCTAGGATCAACTAAATGAGAATGCTCTCTACGAGCAAAGCGCTTCCCTAAGCTAATTCTCAGGCTTCTCAGCCACTAAATGCCTTATTTATTGTGAACAAAACAATAGATAAAGGCAATTAAGCATAAGCAAAAGACATGCATTCCATAAACATCCATAGTCTAAATTGCCTAAACAAACTCAGGAAACCAGTTCACAAATCCACCGATCTGTTGGGACTACCCAGAAATCTAGATCGGTCTTCTTACAACTTTTGAAAAAAAAAAAAACGAACTGCCACTTGTGTGGAAACTAGTTCATATTGCAGCAAAAGTAACTGTAAAGCAAGGCAAACTGCCACGCGAAGCCTGAGAAACCAGTTCTATATATAGTTTAACTCTCTCACAAGGAGGAGAACAGACAAAACATTACAAATCTTTTCACAACTTACTTTCAAAAATACAAGTCCAACAATCACAATCAAGAACCTGGAACTATGTGTTTATCATCATCAGGCATGGGGAGAGCAGCACTGGTCGAGGGAGCATTCCTCGCATCTCTAGGTACAACAGACACACATCCCTACGATCACACGCCTCTTTCAGCTGTAAGTACTTCTCTTCCAGCTCAGCATATTCGCCGCATGCCCGGTCGTATGCTCTTGCGCCTTGCATGCAACACCTTGGCAATGCTTATCGTACTCCGTCACACCAACCAGCTTTTCTTACAAGTTCTTCATTGAACTAACCAACACCGACCTCTCATCAACGGCATCCCGGTACTTTTTCATCATCGCTTGCAATTTCTTTTTGTCAGCCCCCCCACGCAACTCGCATGCAGCATCCCAGCTCGACTTTAGCACTGTCACCATTGTTAGCGCGTTGAACAGTACTTTTCAGCTTATCATATCCAGCAAGGAACTACAAATAAAATACCAAGGTTAGAGTCGCCCATCAAACAACAGGAAACCATATCAAATGAAGAGCTTACCAAACAACAAGTCATATCCGTGGTCCCTTACAACGTCCCCTAAGTTTTCATCTTCAACTTCTGCGTTTTATCACCGTCCAATACTATCCCTTCCAAAGGGCGGTTGCTATGGGTGCCAAGTGGAAGCTACAGTCAGAATGTTTGACCACATGCTTCTTCCTCGTCTTCCCCACGTAGAAGAACTCGCTCCCCATGTCACCAGCACGCTGTGCAAAATTGTCACCAACATCATTTTGGCCTTGACCCAGGTCGCCACGTTTCTCAGCAGTCAGGTCGGCCCCATCCCTCATCTTGGGGACCTAAACACAATGCCTCCAGTAGAGCGACCTGCCTCTTTGCATCAGGAGCAACCACCTTCCTTTTCCGCGATCACAATGACAACGGGGTTCAAACTTTATCTCCTCCATTATGGGGGATGCTTTCCTTGTCTCTCTATCATCAGGCATACTTCCATGTCGCCTGGCCATAGTATATTCTACAAACAACCCAACGTTTAGCAAACGATCATAGAAACAAAGCTTTCTCATTCAAAACATAAGGAAAACAATGAAAGGCACTTACCTGCAACAAACAAAGAAACTGGCACAAGAACTTTGGAGTAGAACAACTTGAAGAAGAAGGAGAGCAAATACCCTTGAACTTTTGGTAACAGTTCTACTTATGGTCAAGTAACGTACCTTCCTAAAGCACATAATAATTACATCGAGACGCCAAACGTCAAGCCACCTAGCAACCATCATTTGGTATCTCCAACTATTCATATTCCTACACGTGTTACACACTAACTATGGTCTCCTCTCACCAGAGCGATCTATAAGGGAGAACGTTTCACAAGAGCAAGACGTTCACCCGTCCTTTCACAATTCGAGCCCTACAAAGCTAGAATTAAGCAACATAACGCTCAATAAGGCTCACACATTACGAAGCCTCACCCATTTCTACTAAGGGTCGCATACACAACAGACAATTACAACAATATCAAGAATCGCACATTCAAACCATCAAAGAGCTTATAACAAAATGAAAGAAGCAAAAACAGACATTTCATAAAGGCAAAAGGACGAACTGCTCGACCAACCTTAGGTCCAAGTTCGTCTACTAACCAAGCTGCTGAGTTTACTCAGGAAATCCAACTCGGTCACTCGTTATTCATCACCCCACGAGCCTCCCAGAACAGTCGGGAAGCCAGTTAGTTCAGTATTTTTACAACCCAAAAGAAAGACGAACTGCCCAGGGGAAACCAACTCTAATGTATCACAACATATACCATCAGAACAAGCAGAAATCACTCACAACTCACAAATTCAAAGAAGAACAGACAAATTTTCAGTCGACAGAGGATCCAGTGCAACCTCTACAGCGTTCCCATCACCCACAGCAATAGAGAGACCAACAGCTTCCACATCCATAAGCACGTTAGCAGTGATTTCTTCAGTTTGGGACTTAGCGACCTCCAGACCTGGTGCAGAAAAGATAGGACCATCACATGCATCTCCCAGTACGGGTACCATTGATATACTGGGAGCCCCGCGTTCATGCCCCTCTTTAAAAGTTTTATACTCTGCCTCTAGCTCGAGGAAATCCACATCTAGGGTTTCATATGCTTCAGTAGCCTGCCGAGCGACGTCCTTACAGTGATGCGCATAGCCAGTCACTCTGGCAATCTCTGCCTTTGCAACACCAAGTTCTTCACTCGCGGCATGAAGCTTCAGCTTTGTCTCCTCCAGCTCGGTGGTTATCAGGATCTTGGCCAAACAAACGTCCTGATGTTCTTTCTTCAGTGCCTCCAACTCCTCACGATCAACGGCATATGCGTCCTGGACATTTCTCAACTCTTCTTTCAGCTTGGTGATGGACTCCTTCTCGACTCGGTGATCATCCGAGAAAAATCTCCTTCAACCGATATCCATTTCATAAGCTATACGAGCACACATACAACAACAATCAATCTCTAACGTTCCAATAAAGAATTAGAAAGTAAGATCTGGAGAACGTCACTTACCAGGCAGTGAGCCAGATCCATTCGCCTCAGATTATCAGCAAGGCCCTTGGAGTCCAATTCCTTACGGCTACCATCTAGAGACACATAATCAATCAGGCAAGACGCAATCTTACTCGACTTGAAGCCGACATCAGTTCGCTTCATAGTTCCCTGCACCCCTTGGTCGTCCACGTACACCACTTGGCGCTCCCAATCATCATCAACCATAATAAACTTCCCACTCACCTTACTAAAGGCCTTCAGCTTTTCCGCCGAGCTAGGCTCTCGGGGGCACTGGTGGTAGACTCTGAACGACCCCAAAGGTCTCCAGATCCAAGAGACTTCGGTCGGTGCAAGCCTCGACTGGTGCTATCTTCAGAAACAAGATGGTCTTACCACCAACTTCGGTCACCACCGGATCGCCACCAAAGATACGGAGCCATCCCCAAGCTCATGCCTGAACTATGCGGACACGGCCTTGACAACCTTAGCGGCTTCCTACTCGGTGCGTTAAAAGACCTTCCTCTCGAAAATTAACCCTTTTACCTTCATTTTTCGCGAGGCACTAACCTAGGGGCAACCCACTAGAAGACGACCCCTCATCACGACCTGAAGTACTAGTTATAGCAGCAACAAATTCAGATCGTACTTCCTCCTCCACATCCACATCCTCACCCTCAAACTCTACTGATTCCTCCCTCTCCTCCTCCATTTCCCCACAGCTCAATGATACTTCTCGAATCTCTTCAGATTGAGTATCGTTCGAATCAGACATTTCTCTTTTTTCTTAGTGATTACAGATTCTAAACAAGACAAGCTAAAGACGACCTAACAACTGAACGAAACAAACAAGAACACAAGAAAAATTAGCAGCAACAATGGCGGAAGCACTAACATGAAGAGTTCTAGTCTGCGGTTAATTTTTCTCTGTTTTTTTTTTCATGTTTGGTAAAAGCGAAACAAAAATGACTTTTCATAGAATCTCCAAAAGTTGTTTTTATACAACCGCATTTTCATGGTTCCCAATGCATCATGATTACAACCTAAGCCCTAGAACCCTACAATTTCAAGCCTCGCGTCCAAAGACCTATCTTTTCAAAACTATGGAAAAAGCTTGGAATGAAATACGACACGTTTCCTCCAACACCACCATAAACCTGCCTAGATTCTCTCTCATTTGCCAACTATCACTCTCACCACATCAAATCTTTTGAAATTCAATTTCATACAATACGAACTAACTTCCATAGCACCTCCCCAAGGAAGTGGTGGGTATGTTTCCTTTCACGCATCTTCCCGAATGGGTTCAGCATCTTCACTCATGCTCAACATGTAGTAGTTTGCCCTTTGTTTTCTCGGCCGGTTGTTGCTTCAATGAACAACGTAGCCGCTCGCGAGAGGGGGCTATGTGAGGAGTGATATCCTCATTCAGAATATCAAGCACGTGTCCGGCATAGTGAAAAATACCAATCCGACCTCGACCTAGTTTCTTATCTCTTATTTGAAACTTCTTTTTGGCATTTTCAGAGCGACCTACATCATCAACTCACACCCATATAACGGTAGAAGTGAATGAGACAATTGAAGTTGACGACATATGAGAGATCAAGCCAACAAGAAAAAATGGGATTCAAGACATCTTCACACATAGGCGTTCTATCTCATGAGTGTTCGGATTACCTATCTTCTAGAAACAATAATTGTCAAAGCTATATACTTGCAAACATTCCATTACCGCAAGTTATGAACCACTGTAACCACTTCCTATCATTATAGAATTCCTACCACCACTATTTCAAACACTCCTTCTCAATCTAATCTCCAACTATACATTTGTATTTGTAGCAAAGTACTTAAACATCTACGTGTTGGATAGAGATCCACATTCATTTACATAGTTTATAAATCGAGAAAGTTAAAAAAAAATTCATATGAACTCGCCCGGATAGATTTTTCTTCTCTCCAAAATTGAGAGATAAATACTATGTAAATTTAAGTTTTAAGCTTTTGACAACAACAAACTCCTATTTCCAAACCCATTCTCCTCTTACTACACATTTGTAAGGGATAACTAAAACGCACTTTCACACATATTATAGCCATTAAAAGACCACTAGGCAAGGAAATATTAACCCTTTACAATAGATCATTCAACATTCTCCAAGTCTATGCTCGTACCAGATATCCTGACTGTTGCTGCCAGTCTACAACAGCATTCAAGCTACGTACACCAGGCCGATGACCTTGGATAGGAGAAAATGATGTTACAAGCTTCTGTTTACCCTTCAAAGTGTAGTCTTTCCATATACGGATATTTCCATCACCTACGTTAAAAAGCTCAACGGGAGTTACTTTATGTATACTAACACAGCAGAAACAGGGCCCCTAGAAAGAAGTCGCTAATTTGGATTCTAAAAATGGATCTTACTTGATGCAACAAGAAGCAAGCTATCATCTAGCTCATTTAACAGGAAAAGCTTAGAAACACCCTTGTCAGGAAAAATTGTGCTTATCAAATTTGTTGAGAAGAGTAGCTTCCTCATAGTTCCATATCCTGATAGACAATGCCGAATTCGATCGATAGAAAATAGAAGGCCCATATATGACATGAAATACATCATTCAGTGAACTCATGCATGTGTTTTCAACCATTACAAAATTAGAGAAACTTCATCCATTAGCCAAACGCCACTTCCAAGCAATTGGGATGAAGTAATGAGCAACTAAAGCTTGAAGATCATTAACTGAAGGACAGTCACCTTAACTAAAAGAATGAAAATTTAAACCAAAATAAGGAAAACGAAAAAATAAAGAAACTTAAAAAATGGGGCTTCAGGCCTGGCCTGGCCCATTGACAGCCCTACTAAACAACTCTTTGTTTAAGTAAAATTCTATGTACTGAAACCTCTCTCCCTCTCCACGGCAGCCGTTACAGGAACTTCTTCAGTCATGTTTCTTTGATCTTCCTCTCAGCAAATCAAGGTGATGAGAAGCTCTTGCAATAAATTATTATTTAGTCTTCATCTGTTATAATTACATCTCTTTTAGTTTATATTATATTGGTACTGATCTTTTTTTTTATATTATGTTTTGAGTACTAAGCAAATTGTGATCTAAAACAAGATGAAAATTAATCTCAGGTGATAGTAGTTTACCTGCACTCACAAAATAGTGATGATCATAGATTCATAGCCTTGCTTGATAGCTGAAACTTACTTTTATTTTGTATACTTAAAAGCAAAGGTATGACATGCATGATGAAGCATAGAGACATTTCATTGTGCTAAAATTTGTTTAGACATGTTTAAATTAATGAAGTTCTATCACATAGGATGGAAGAAGAATCACTTTTTATTTATTACTTGTCTATTATTAAGTTCTAAAATACACAAGACATCATGATGAATCTTAAATTAGCATGGGTCAGCACAAATACACTCCTCATACTGAGCACAACGTTACAATCAAGACAAACTCTCTTTTAGAAGTTCCAAATGTTCAATCTGGAATTCTAAAAGGTATAGAAAATAAATATAGCCACGCAACTCATGTATTAAGAAGTTTTGGTAAGTATCTACACATAGATACATACCTTTCTTTTGTTTTTACCAATCATTCAGTGTGTTGTTTCATTCTTAAGCAATAACAATAATAATAATGGAATACACAAATGAATTTGAAGAAAAAGAAAAATAAAAACCAAAAAATAAAATAGATGAGTGACAAGGATATATCCAGGTTTAGTACCACTCATCCACATCGTATAGAAGTAAAACAAGTATCTTTAAAGCAAGAGAAAATAAAAGGTATAATTTATCTTATTTCGTCAAAAAGAAATAATTATTCATAGAGTCAATAAAGTAATTCCTTAGGTAGTTTAAAAATTCATAAACTTCGGTCATCTTAAAGAAGAATTTTGCACAATCATATAATGTTTACGGTCAATTTTGGTATAAGCTCACATTTGTCGAACTATAAGGTTATACCAAAACCAAGAAAAGCGAAAGATGCAACAAGAGGATGCTGAGTAAAACATTCAAGAGTGTTCATGGTACCGTATCAAGAGAATCAGCTCCAAGTGCAGAAAATTTTGAATCACCAGAGAGTGTGGATTCAGCTGGAAATGCCAACTGCTTCCTTACTATCTCACAAACCTTTTCAACTGTCTCTGGTTTGGCCTGCCGAGACATTCAACCTCAATATCATTGTTACATCATTAGTAAATACAGATATTTCACATATAGTTAATATGTGCAACGACAAAGGAGAAAAAGGAATAATAGAAAATGCAAAAACAGACTCATAGTTTCAGAAACTTACTGCACAAGAAACCTGAAATCGTGGCACTGATCGCATCCTAAGTGAAGGAAACTTTGCCCTTTGAGTGGAAAGAGAAACCGCTTTTAGACTAGAAATCCTTATTGGTGCCTGCTTGACATGTTCAAACACAAGAATGTATCATTGCTTGATACTGATGAAAGATAGCAAACCAAAACATAATACTAAGAGAAGGAGCACAAGATGTTGCACCATGTAATACTTCAAATCACTAACTAAAACAAATACAAACAATTGACTTTTAGTGAATAGAGTGGGAGAGATAAAAGGCGTGTCAGACTGATGAAGGAGTAGTTCACTGTCTGAAACACGTACAAAGAAGTATGCAAAGCTGTTATGTACAGCTGATAAAACAAAATAGTATGTATGCAAAATTGTAAAGCTATCTATTACAATGTCATCCCACAAAGCTGAAAAGAAATTCAAAGCGAAATGGCGGTAACAAACTTTAGGATATGATCAATAGTTTCCATGATTTACCCAAGTGCATGGTCTGAATCCAAGTCTCAGTCCAAGCACTATCAGCCCAATTAGATATATACTATGTTACATGGACATGTCATATTTTAAAAATAATCCGTGTCAGATATATATACACGTGTCTGTGTTGCGACATGGACACATCTTGTATGTGATATACCTCAGTTTTTTATATTTCGTTGTGTCAGACACATCGTGTCCATGTCGGATACGGACATACATACGTGTCCGTGTCAATGTAACTTAGGATACATACAACTCAGATGATTAATGAGGTTCAGCTTAAAAAGAAAACTATGTAACTCGCTTTCTCTAATTGAAATATAAATTTCAAGCTATCAATTCACATCCTAAAATAGATAAAATCTTATAATTTTATTACCCTTGCCAAAATTAATCATCATAATATTATCAAAATCTTTAAATTAATTAAATTTTATCTTAAATTCAAAACCAATCTTAGTAAAAGTGTAAAACCACCTTGAGGTCTATTAATGTCATAAATCTATTTTTGGTCACCATCATCTATAAATACCTCCGTCCATTGGCAATATGGACAAACACACATCAGTAAGCACTCTAAGTTGTCCCAAGGGAAATACAAATAGTGGAGCAGTGAATATTGCATTGAATCAACACGGAGCATTGCCAACCCCACAAAGATCATGAACCACACACACACACAAAGCATGAGCAGATTGGAGACTATAAATCATGGATTAGCTCTATGCCAAAGCTAACTAAGGACATTCTTATTAGCAATAACTGTAGTTTTTCAGGTCATGTTGTGATTATCTATTTCAAATATACGACCAATCATTAACAAAGAGAAGAAAGAAGAAAAGTATACGAGTGATACAATATTGTCTCTTTTCTACCAAACTCTGTATGCATTATACCGCGAGCGTGAACGTATTCACACTTTCAAGAAGAGAAGTATATAGTGAATGTGATGCCGGGACTTTAGTGGAATAGATATGATATGAATATGTGCAAGTATCAAGCACACACGTAAGTCCAACAATGGCTAAGCTTGATTTAGGTAAAATTTGTAAAATATGAGGTTGGTTTTCCTGAGAACATGCAATATTGGCCCCGTTGGAAAACTTAATAGAATGAATAGATTTGAATTGGCTATGAAGGCATTTCCTCACTAAATAGAATGAATGCAGCAGACATACGATGACAAGATTTAATTACATCAAAGGGATTTTAATTTTTTTTTTTTTTTTACTAGGAATATGTCACAACACCGATATATATTCATCAAATTATCCTCTAAAGAGTGAATCAGATAATAATATAAGTGAGAATAATAACAAAGGAAAATCAATTCAGAAAACTGAAAAACCTTTTGTAGTAGTCCTGCTTCAAACCAACTCCAACCATTAATAGACCGTAGCATCCTAGCGACATGATCAAATAGATTGGTAGCAGCAAGACGCATACAATAAACAAAGTATGTAAACATAACAAATAAATCAAGTAACTAAGCAAAAAAATAATCCCATCCATAAAGGTAAACTCACCGTCCATGTGTAGCTGCGTGGAACTACCGATGTTTCCAACAAACCAATCCAAAAAGCTGCGATAGCGATGAGTATGGATAGAATTTTTATGATTTGCTTCATGTATTCCTTTCTATAAAACAGAATCTATCATAACTT
The DNA here is from genome assembly GCF_015680905.1 of Coptis chinensis. NCBI lineage: Eukaryota > Viridiplantae > Streptophyta > Magnoliopsida > Ranunculales > Ranunculaceae > Coptis > Coptis chinensis. The sequence goes on from NC_141462.1 coordinate 93,338,876, forward strand.
GAAGTTAGTCTCATATTCTAAAGCCGGTGCCCATCCAAACAATAGATTATATATTACACATCCCTAAACTAAACAATAGATTATATATTACACATCCCTAAACTAAACAATAGATTATATATTACACATCCCTAAACTGCATATCATATGATAAGTGCAATTGCTTTCAGAAGAGATAAAAACATATAATTATCTCATTGCAGCACAATTGTGCTTGTACTCAAAATCTAACTATGTTTTTTTTTAGGTCTAACCAAATCTAACTATGCTCAACATGAAATTTTATGCAACGTCAATTCTATATAAAATTAAAATTACCTCTCTCTTGATTTTACGGAGATGGAGAAGATGAATTAACAGGAAACGAAATGTTGACAATTTTTTTGGAAATTAATCTTTCAAAATTAACTGGTATTTGAAATGTTCACGATATTTCTGCCGCTCTTTGACGCAACTTTTGACCTTTTGTTTCGAGTTTCGACCTCGTACAACATATATATATATACATTTTAAAGCATCAGCTAACTTATTAGATTCCCAATACACATGTCTAAGACTAAAGTCTTCAAACTGGCTTTAGATGCAATTCTTATATTGGATTTGGAAGGAGGGCAACTCAAGAATATTTGATAGGAAAGTCTTGTACTGCTTTGCAAGTGGCTGACTTGGTATTTAATGATGCAAAGACTAAGTTGCATTCTACTAAGTACAAGATGGAACCAAGACCCGAGAGAGATGAAATTATACAGGCCTTCTCTTAAATGGATTATCCGTTAATGGACATGGTGTCTTGGACAACTTATTTAGTGTCTTGAACAGCTTATATAGTGTCTTAAACAATTTTTTCATTTACGCTTATTACATGATATATGCAAGTGTGGAACAACGACGTTGAAGCCACAAGGCAGAACACTATTATATGTGTTTGGGAGGGGGCACAAGGAGGAGTACGTCTTTAATCTGAATACAGATTGGTACAGTTGAAGGCATGTTGGGTGGATTGACAGCTGCAATTCGAGATGACAGAGGATAAGTTACTGTGGCAGGCCGTGGCAGATCAGATTACATTTATATTGATCTAATAATAGAGTTACAATGGCTACAATGTGGACTCAGAAAATGTCATTACTTAATGAAGAATCAAGGACACAGACCACATGCTGGACAAGATGAAGCATTTGGTGAACCAGTTTGAAGACTTTAGTCTTAGACATGTGTATTGGGAATCTAATAAGTTAGCTGATGCTCTTAATGTGAGTGAGGCTAGTAGAAAAGTTGTTGATCCATACATATATATGTTGTACGAGGTCGAAACTCGAAACAAAAGGTCAAAAGTTTTGTCAAAGAGCGGCAGAAATATTGTGAACATTTCAAATACCAGTTAATTTTGAAAGATTAACTTCCAAAAAAATTGTCAACATTTCGTTCCTGTTAATTCATCTTCTCCATCTCTGTAAAATCAAAAGAGGTAATTTTAATTTTATATAGAATTGACATTGCATAAAATTACATGTTGAGCATAGTTAGATTTGGTTAGACCAAAAAAAAAACATAGTTAGATTTTGAGTACAAACACAATTGTGTTGCAATGAGATAATTATATGCTTTTATCGCTTCTGATGGCAATGACACTTATCAGATGAGATGCAGTTTAGGGATATGTAATATATAATCTATTGTTTGGATGGGCACCGACTTTAGAATATGAGACTAACTTAAGTTATGATAGATTCTGTTTTATAGAAAGGAATACATGAAGCAAATCATAAAAATTCTATCCATACTCATCGCTATCGCAGCTTTTTGGATTGGTTTGTTGGAAACATCGGTAGTTCCACGCAGCTATACATGGATGGTGAGTTTACCTTTATGGATGGGATTATTTTTTTGCTTAGTTACTTGATTTATTTATTATGTTTACTTTGTTTATTGTAGCGCCTTGCAGTTACCAATCTACTTGATTGTGTCGCTAGGATGCAATGGTTGGTTTGATGAGATTTCCAATATGTACTATTGCAGCAGGACTACTACAAAAGGTTTTTTAGTTTTCTGAATTGATTTTCCTTTGTTATTATTCTCTAATTCACTCTCTGGAGGATAATTTGATGAATATATATCGGTGTTGTGACATATTTTTAGTAAAAAAAAAAAAAAAAAATCCCTTTGATGCAATTAAATCTTGTCATCGTATGTCTGCTGCATTCATTCTATTTTGTGAGGAATGCCTTCATAGCCAATTCAAATCTATTCATTCTATTAAGTTTTCCAACGGGGCCAATATTGCATGTTCTCGGGAAAACCAACCTCATATTTTACAAATTCTTACCTAAATCAAGCTTAGCCATTGTTGGACTTACGTGTGTGCTTGATACTTGCACATATTCATATCCTATCTATTCTACTAAAGTCCCGGCAGCACATTCACTCTATACTCTCTTACTGAGTGTGAATATCGTTATGCTAGTAGAAAAGTTGTTGATCTATATGTTGTACGAGGTCAAAACTCGAAACAAAAGGTCAAAAGTTTTGTCAAAAAGCGGCAGAAATATTGTGAACATTTCAAATACCAGTTAATTTTGAAAGATTCCAAAAAAATTGTCAACATTTCGTTCTTGTTAATAATTCATCTTCTCCTTCTCCGTAAAATCAAAAGAGGTAATTTTAAAATCAAGAGAGATGTAATTTTAATTTTATATAGAATTGACGTTGAATAAAATTTCATGTTGAACATAGTTAGATTTGGTTAGACTTAAAAAAAAAAATAGTTAGATTTTAAGTAGAAGCACAATTGTGCTGCAATGAGATAATTATATGTTTTTATCTCTTTTGAAAGCAATTGCACTTATCATATGATATGCAGTTTAGGGATGTGTAATATATAATCTATTGTTTGGATGGGCACCGGCTTTAGAATATGAGACTAACTTCAAGTTATGATAGATTCTGTTTTATAGAAAGGAATACATGAAGCAAATCATAAAAATTCTATCCATATTCATCGCTATCGCAGCTTTTTGGATTAGTTTATTGGAAACATCGGTAGTTCCACGCAGCTATACATGGATGGTGAGTTTACCTTTATGAATGGGATTATTTTTTTGCTTACTTACTTGATTTATTTGTTATGTTTACTTTGTTTATTGTATGCGCCTTGCAGCTACCAATCTACTTGATCATGTCGCTAGGATGCTATGGTCTATTAATGGTTGGAGTTGGTTTGATGAGATTTCCAACATGTCCTATTGAAGCAGGACTACTACAAAAGGTTTTTCAGTTTTCTGAATTGATTTTCCTTTGTTATTATTCTCACTTATATTATTATCTGATTCACTCTCTAGAGGATAATTTGATGAATATATATCGGTGTTGTGACATATTCCTAGTAAAAAAAAAAAAAAAAAAATCCCTTTGATGCAATTAAATCTTGTCATCGTATGTCTGTTGCATTCATTCTATTTAGTGAGGAATGCCTTCATAGCCAATTCAAATCTATTCATTCTTTTAAGTTTTCCAACGGGGCCAATATTGCATGTTCTCAAGAAAACCAACCTCATATTTTACAAATTCTCCTAAATCAAGCTTATTAGCCATTGTTGGACTTACGTGTGTGCTTGATACTTGCACATATTCATATCCAATCTATTCCACTAAAGTTCCGGCAGCACATTCATTCTATACTTCTCTTATTGAGTGTGAATACCGTTATGTTCTGTGTATAATGCATACAGAGTTTGGTAGAAAAGAGACAATATTGTATCACTCGTATACTTTTCTTCTTTCTTCTCTTTGTTAATGGTTGGTCGTATATTTGAAATAGATAATCACAGCATGACCTGAAAAACTACAGTTATTGCTAATAAGAATGTCCTTAGTTAGCTTTGGCATAGAGCTAATCCATGATTTATAGTCTCCAATCTGCTCATGCTTTGTGTGTGTGTGGTTCATGTTTTTTGTGGGGTCGGCAATGCTCCGTGTTGATTCAACGCAATATTCACTGCTCCACTATTTGGTTTACATATCCCTCAAGGAAACTTTATTGTGCAGGATGTTGCAGAAGCTAGGGATTTCTTGAAGCAAAGAGGAGTTGATGTTGGCAGTGATTAAATTTTTTTCATGTGTATTTTTAGAGTAAAATGCGATTTATTCTTATAGAGGAGTTGATCTTTGCTGTGATAATTCTCATTGTATTTAATAGAAAAAGCACAGCTACTTCCTAGCAGAAGAGAAATCCATTTGAAAGTGAATTCTTAGAAAATGAACTGTTTGTGAGTTTCTTGTAAACTGATTACCCCTAGCTGTGTTTTTTCATTAGATCTTCCAAATATTTTCTTTCTTGAAAAGAGTTTTGCTTTCCAGTAAACCAGAGCTTCTTGATTTGTATGTTTTTAGAACTGATGCAAATGATAAATTTATGTAGATGTGGATGAGTTGGGGACCTGATTTGTGATGAATGTATTCATGGTCACATACTCGCATACAATAAAGTGTGGAATGTTGATTTGTTTAAAACGAAAATAAAATACAATCCAATGAAAAAATGTCCGATAGATCATGAATTTCTGATAATGATGTGGTCTTGCACTCTTACCATCCCTGGCTTTCTGTCTCAAAGACCATGATTCCCACTGAAAGCCCTATTAACCGAGTAGAATCTAACAAAACTGAATTACCAATTTGCATTATGCAACTCACAAAGCATATGCGTCTCAGACCAATTACAAGAGGGAATTTTCTCTGATATAGCCTTACTGTTCTGTTTTCGTTTTCAAGTGATGAACTATCACTTCACCAAAAAAAGTGATGAACTAATCCACCAGATTAGTTACCATAAATGTAGCTTCATCTACACTCTTTGCTATGAATCGTCTGAACTAAGCTCCCACAACAAACCCATATTTATTCCGTCTGCCACAGCAGCACCACCCTTTCCTTCAATCCTATCAAAAGTAGCAAGGTATTTGATGAGTACTATCAGGTAATAGTATATGACTGACTACATCTGTACGTTGTTAAGATGACAGAAACTGAAACATCCCACCATGAGTATTAGACATTGAAACCAACATCAAGCGAACACGAACCAAAACCTACAAGTTTTTCCCTAACGTTGAAGAGTATCCAAGCTGAGCTTCTGCCGGCAAAGTATTTACATTGAACCTCCTTAATTCCTAAACAGCTTTATATTGTCGTCTTTGTTGGAAATTCAGCATGGAGAAATTTAAGTTTTTCTACCATCATTTCCCTCTCAAATAATGATTTTAGGCACAAATAGAATTGATTCTGGTGAAGAATCCAGGCAATGGGATGGAAGGAGGAAAGGAAGGAAGAGCATAACTAATTGATTTGGTTGGAGATATTCTGTCAGCTTAAATGCTACGGGAGTGGAACTTTCTGCATCATCCTTTTACAAAATATTTGCTGTATATGCAAATAGTATTCTAATTTCAAATACAGTGCACTTCGTTTCCTTCAAATAGATGATTCTCGAGGGAACAACCTTAACAAAATGGAAGTACACTAATTAATATATATATGACATAAAAGGATTCGGAAGAATTGTAACGATTATACAAACTGGGGAGATCTGAGTTTGGCCTATCAGTCATATCTAGAACAAAAGACTTGCATCAGTCTGGCAAAGCCATAATTTTTTCTTTGACCCGGCATATTCAATAAAATTTTGAGCAGGGTCAGATACAAAGTCAAACCTTGCACCGTAATCACTGGACAACTGATCTTCAGATGCAGCAAGGTAGCCGCTGCAACTCAAGAACAACAATTGAAGCAGCACTGGCGACTCCAGGTATGCTAGAGTTTTTGAGATCAGAAACAACAGCTTCTATTCTAGTAATATCAGGTATTGAAATGGACAATATCATTGCCTTAGACAGATACTGCCAACAAGCATAACCAAGAGCGTGCAGCATGCATTGCAACAGCAAGCCAGAGAGAACTTGGCAAGATAATTCAAGAACTCCACTAACCTTGGGAAGGTTTGTTAACAGTCCAGTAGTGGCTTCCCTCGGGGCCACCTCAAGCAATAGAATTACACACTCCGAGGCTAAATCAGCAGTTTGTACTTCGTGGGAGCCACTCAACTCCAGAAAGACACCAATATTACTACCAAAGTCGGATATATCTTTTATGCATTGCTGTGGATCAACTGCAACATTCATAGAGGGATTGTCAGATAAGAGAGCCGGTTCTTTTGAATTGACAAACCCTTTTCTGGCCATTCCCCGTACAAGAAAAGCCTTGCAGAGATCAAGAGTTGGCTCAAGAAAATCTTCCATATCCTTTGCCTTCACAAATTCCAATAGGTTACCAATTTTTCGAACTACTCTTAATTGAGATAGTATTTTGGTCTCCATCTCGGGAGCAGATGCCAGAGCCAGGCAGAGCTTAACATTAGCACTGGAGAGATCGCCAAGCAAAAACTCAAAGCATTGTGATACAGTTTTAGAATCCAGAATGTCCAAAATTCTGATGTAATTGAACTCGATGAGCATCACTAGGAGCTTCTGTGCATACATGGGAATCAGATCTTCGTCTTCGATAAAAATAGGATAGAGGGGGAGAAAATGAGTATTAGACACTGATTTTAAATCCTTCAACCATTGCTCCACTGATGTTTCATTCAAGAAGATAACCATTACATCGAATAATATTTTCAGGCACAAGAATCTTACATCTCCATCTTTGTTGCCCTTGTACAGCACAAACAAACTAGGGAGAACCTGACCGATGAAACTTGAAAGTACTAGGACCTTCCAGAATGACAGATGGCTCCTCCGTAATGGACTCAAGAATCCTCAGAAGAGTGATTTGGAAGTCATCCCTACCCTGCAATTTAACAAGTTGAAATATGTATAGTTAACTGTGTTAAGATCTAAACAAGCTTATAAGAACCTTGCAAGAGTTAAGAACAGAGACTAAGTTTACAAAACTTGATGATTAAAATGTTTTTCGAAAGACCTACTTAGTACCAACCTACTTAGAACATTGGAAGGTTCAAAACAACACCACGATCCAAGAACGACACTATGATGTGCATCATCATTCTCAATCCTCTCCTCTGTATTACATACAAAAGAAATCATTAAGTTTCTAGAAAATCTAATGCAACCATTAGCTAAAATGAATTTAAAATAAACCACAATGGTATAGCGCTTCATGTATTGAGAAAAAGCATAACAAACCAAACTACTACTTTTAGGCATAATGTAAACAAACTAACGCTGCATTTCAACTTCCAGAACTTGGAGTCCCACTTAATTCTGTTGAAACTTATTAGGTTTACAATGATAAGTTCCAACTCTAGAAAAGTAGAAAAATATCAAACAATTGTTGAAACTTGTCTGATACAACTCCTAGCTTGTTCTTCAGATTTTAGGCAGAAAATTAAAGACAACTACCAAAAGTTGCAAACTTCAAATTCCAGTACACTCTAAATTGAATAAACAACCGAACAACAAAAATAGACCAAAGTACCAAAACTATAGGCAGCAACTTGTAACAAACAAAAAGTATCCAACAAATAGATCACCAAAGTACATAATTTGTTACCATCCTTGCATCGCATTGAAAGAAGAACATGTCCATTACATACCCTAGCACAGGTCCCTAGTGGCTTACCAAAAGCAACTCTCATCGAAGTATGTTCTTGAAGTATGGGAAATATATAAAAATGCAGCAAAGAATGTTCAACTAAAGGTTAAACTAACTTAAATGAGTAAAATGACATACGAATGTATTTCTATTTAGCTAGACAACATTCTTCAATAAGATGCCCAAGAACTTGAGTTGAGACCCACTATCTCACCATACTCTCTTATGCGATTTGATATTAGCATACATATTTGAAGAAAACCCCCCTTCTAAGAACTTGATAGAACCCTTAAATGCGGATCTCTTGCCCCTTTGCCCCTCCCCTCCCCCCCCCCCCCTGCGTATCTTGAAGTGTGTGGCATGTACGCCAAAGCAGCATGAATATGTGGATGAAGAGTTCCATCAAATTACTGCCCTAATCTAAGTACATGTACCTCAAGGGGAAAGCAACTCAATACTCAAGGTGGAGATGGTAGCTATTCATAGCGGGCTGGAAATATGTTTAAAGGTGGGATATCCAAGGGTTTAGGCAGTGTTAGATTCACTTAGGGCAGTCCATATCATCGTGAGAAAGGTTATACCATGGCTGTGTTGGAACATTGTCTATCCTAGTAAAAGAGCCAACTGGAAAGAGTTACTTATACCATGTCTATCGGGAGTACAATAAGGCCATTTGACTATTTTCCATGTCAAAAGGATCATCGGGTATACACATCATATAATATATTGTGGGAGATAGTCGTTCACAGTTTTGTCTTGTTTTGTATATACTTTCTTGTATATATTCTTGACCTATCAAACTTTGATTATATCTATGAGGTTTGAAGTAGGATTTCAAATCAATAAATATAAAGAAAAGATACAGAAGACCTAAAATTAGCAGGCCACAGATCACTGATGTTAATGGGTACACAGACTTGAAAATTAAAAGTGCTTACTAAAATAAAATCAGGTAGAGTGACTTGTACTTACCTAGACTTCCTTCCACAAATCATCCTTTTTAAATTAATTCTGGAACACCTGCCCAGTCCTTGTACAAATAGGTGGGCAGTGTATCCTAGCCACCTTCCCGACTATTAAATACTTGCTGGATACTGTCTAGTAGCTTGTCCATCATCAGTGAACTCCACTTGGAATCTTGGACCTTCTATCATCACTTAATAACACAAAGGAGCTGAGCAACAACCTTTACCAAATCATCATCTAGTTCTAAAGTTAAAAAACATCATAACTATACATCGTAGGCCTATTTATTTATTTTTCATTAAAAAAAAATCATTTCTTTACATATAAAGTCATCTTAGTAATGCTGCTGCTGGAACACATTGCAGCAGAAAAGACACTTCTACATCTCATCTATATAAAAATGTAAATGCCAATTTATTTCAATAGCCTTACGAAATGCCAATAACTGCATTGTCTTCATTCTGATCTTCCACGTCTGACCTTGCCCAAGCGCTTTCAACAATGGTTAGAAAGCAAAATTTTGACCCGACCACACACCACTAGCGGTCTAGGACGTCCTCAATGAGCCACTAGCATATACATCTAACAGATTTTTTAATCATTTGCGAATCCTAAAAACCTGTTTATGAGCTTTGCAACTGGCTTGGCATCTGCAGGAGGGTAAGGGAGGAGGTCCTCCAAATTCCTGCTGGCAATGATATTGTAGAGCATTTGAGGACGAGCACAGAATAGATGCTTCCTCGCTGCTAGTTCTTCAGCTAACTCACTTTGGTGGTTATCCATAAGATCCTCATTCACCACCACTATCAGAGGTTTTCTCAACCGCAATGTCTCGAATATGCTTCCCGAACCTAGACCACAGTTATGAGACAAACATACGTAAATTTTCATATATTGAGATGCCTAACGTATTCATGTAATCAAACAGCTTTAAAAACTTCATAAACTTCCGAAACCTTCCCCTTGAGAAAATTTCAATCACGAAAGTCTAGAGCTGATCTCCACTTTTCATATTTCACAGTTTCTGTAGATGGAACTACCATTGGAATTCAACTTGATTCTTGATGAAGTTAACCGAGCAGAATACTAGTTACTTTAGACTTCAATTGGACAGTTCTTGAGTGGCTGAAAAGGACCGGCATACCCTTTAATATTTTAAACTCGAACACAATAGTGTCAAAACTTGCATATCCTTCGATCCTCTCTTTAAGCCCAAAAAATCAACAGCTCAACAGTTTAGGTCAGATAATTATAATCCGTTCTTCTCACCAACTAACGTGCATCTTTATCTTATGCATATCTTCCACTACAAATATTTCATTAAATAACTGAAACCAACAAAATTGACTTAAAAGTTTTTGTAAATTTGAAGATTGTGTAGAAACTAAGTGCTATTAAGAAACACAAAGCTATATAAAATTCCTATACGAACCCATCAATTTGCACTCTTATAAGAGATTGATTATTAAAACAAGTCCATTATACAGGAGTACCATGAAACCAAGTCCTAATAGAAGATATAATAGTAAGTAGTATAAAAACAAAACAAAAAAAAAAAAAAGGCACTCTACCATGCCCACAATAGCAAATACTACAGAAGCAAAAAGGCAAGTTTACTTAATTGAATGCAATAAAAACAAAAATGATAAAAAGAATTTACCTGCATGACTAATTACAAGAGATGCTGATTTCAAATTGTCAGCAATACTTGATGAAAAGGTAAAATAATCCACAGCAAGACATCCATCTTCTCCTGCGGACTGGATGAGAAGGAAACGTTAAATTAAGTTTTGAGACAGGTAAGCCAAAACAGAGGAGGCAGAATTGTTCTTGTCAGCATGTTACAGAAGCGAGAAAGTTTAAAAATAGTTTTATTCAATCTTTAGTTGTTCACAAACACCATGCTATATGCAACAATTTTGATGATAAAGACTTATGCTCTAAAGAGTGCAAAACAAAATGAGACCATATTGCCCAGTAGGCACGACAGAGCAAAGCCCACAGGAAATACTAACTCTTCAACCACATTTTTGTCAGGTAGAATATGGAGTAACTAACCCATCCAAATTTAATGTGGGAAGCAATAATCTTTTGATATTGAACACTCTGAGAAAAACACAAGATTGAACCAGGCCTCAAGAGCAACTGTGTCCGAAGACATTACAGGGCAAATTGCTATCATTGTAATTGACAGCCAAAATGTATCTTGTCATTCTATTTCTTCCACAATTTGACTCAAACTACTAGGTTAATTCATGTTATTTGCTTCTCTCCCATGAAATAATGATTACCAGTTCATGGCTTGGAAACCAATTCCATCCCTGGGTTATCCAAGTTACAACGATACATTGACAATAGAAACTAGTTTAGCCAACATATCTCGGGTAATGCTTGCTTGATTCAGAACTTCCAATGGAGGCATTTATTTGCAAGGGGAGGGGGGGGTGGCTGACCTTTAATCATGAAGGTTCTGCTATTCGAAAGAGTAAAAAAGCAAGTTGACTGATAAAGTAAAACACAAAGAAGCGAGACACAAATAAGCTAATCCTCTGAAATTCCCTTTAGTCATTCAAAGATTACATTCCTATATATAATCTGTTTCTCTTGAACTCATGGTTGGGTGTACTGAAGGCACCAGGACCTTCAGTAGTCCTTCTTTGGGACTGCACTACAAAGTGTCTTCTTTCGGGTAAAACCTCGAAAATATAGATCAAGTTGCCTACCCCAAGTTAACATAAACGTCAAACTAGTATTGAGGCTAGTACACTAATAACTTTTACATGATTAGCATGTCACTATTACAGATATTATGAAAGTTCAACCGTTCTCATTCTGTATGTTAATTGAAAAGGAAAATCTACCAAGTCTTATATCCTATATAATAATTATTTACCGGCTAATTAACTACACATTGGAAGAAGAATATATACCTTCGTGGGGATAAAGGATCCACGACCCATTTGAATGAGAAGATGAGTATACCCTTTGTTGAATAACTCCTCTTTAACTTGTTTAGTGTCAACAACTTTAACAAGTGCATCAAATGAAGTGGTTCCAACAGTCACAAATACAATTTTCATTGCTCTGAAATTTCAAGCACACTGCCCATAAATGATGCACATAGTATCAAAAACTTATTTAGTAACTAGCATATATTCTTCTACAAGTTTTCCTTGAGTAAGAACCAATTCAAGAAAAAAGAATAATAAAATTATAATACAAATAATGGAGAGATCGAGAATCTTACCCAGAGAGTTGGGCTGGATTTAGCAGTTTTTAAGTGTAACAACTAAAACGCAAAGTTTATGTGTTTTGAAATATCGGAATGGAAAATATATAACATTTTGTGTTTTTGCCTGAATCTGCAAAAAAGCCCCGATAATCACAGTTCCAGTTTCGAGTTTTCCTGTGATGGGCTTTCCACAAAAGGAGCAACTCACGTTTTTCGGGATATATTGCTATAGTTTTTCGTGTTAGATATCATAGAATTATCGTGATTACTAGTACTTGTAAACTTCATCACCTTCCTCACACGGTCATACTAAAATGTCACCTGGCTAATGTACCTCGAGGCTGAACAAATGAGGGATAAGTTTGTTTGGTCATACTAAAACTTGTATTCAGGGCGTGCTTTTATCAATACAAAATCATTAAGCAACTAGACATGAAATTCAGGCTACTGTTTTTGTATTGTGTGTGCAGAGCCTAAAAGTATCATGTATGGTTTCTTACACACGGAAATATACTAAAATATATGTTTGTGCAGGTTTAATCTATGACACTCATTGTCGGATGTAATGTAATAGGTTACTTTAAAAGCTAGTCAGATTCTGTCTTTTCATTAATAGACTATAATCATCCTCAAGGATATTTGGTAACTATCAATTAACTTGATATGATTCACAAAACCATTTCTGAACTTTTGATCAATTGAAGAACATTAATAATGTAAATATCAATCAAAGAAGTCACTAATTTCTACAGTTTCAGTTTTACAAGATTTTATCACAAACAAACACATCAATTGAAAAGATGCAATTAATCATACAGATTTGAGTACATGTAATTGGATGATTGAGCTAGAGGGAGAGACATGAACAAACATTTCAATTAAAATCCACTAGAATTGAAGAAATCCAAGTGAAAGCTGAGAGAGAAATAGTGCCTGATCGAAAAACAAGTAGAGATTTAATTTGAGTCGTGTTATTGACGGACTCATTTTGTGGTCTGTAATTATGAGTGTTGGGAAAGATGATGTCACCATCATTATCATTATCGTCATCATCAGCAACAGTACATGTAGACATTTATTGATTGGTCTTGATTGGACTATGAACATCGATATCTGTGATTCTATCAATACCCATCACTGGTAATAATAATAATAATCAATATCTTATATTTCCAATACAACATGTAGAAGAACTTGTTTTAATATCTTATATTTCCAATGCTCCTGCTTCTTATAGTCCCCCAAATTCGTTCCTACATTTGTTCCCTCATACAGATTATTTGAAGATTTAAAACAACGACAGGCACCTCTACATTGTCAGGAATGTCAGGGCAGAGTATGGTGAGCAGGAAGTGAAATTAATCAATGTACTGCTGACTCGATTTTATTTGTGAATCATGTATATTTTCCTTCGTCTCATTGTTGTCATAGTTTTTTTTGGATGCAACACATTCAAGTGCCCCTACAAGTCTGATCATTCTTCCTATGTTTTATTTTCTCCTCTTTTGTGACTGAATTATCTCCTAGAAATTGGGCTCTAGACACTTTTTTAGTGTCTTTTTTGTCTAGAGAAAGACCAATGTTATCTTTTGATTCTACTCCAATTTTAACAACATGTCACTTTTGGGTGTATTAACTGTGAAGTGGTTTTAAAACTTTATTTTTCCTTTTTATTCTTTCATTTCAGAATCGCCAATTTCTTCCACAAATAAATAATAATTTAAAATCTAATGTTGTGAGATGTGTAGATGCGCTTTGATATGTTCAATCGAGGCCACTCATCGGGCAAAGGTCTTTCCATGTATTGCTCCAAGAGTTCTTGATAAGAATCAAATAATACAATTGTCTTATAAAAACCCATTTGTCCTTTCACAATTTCACAATTTGAATTAAGATCAAACAAAGTTTTAAACATGGATATTCAAAATTATCGAGACGATGCATTTTAAATTGTTAAAATTTTCAGATTGAAATTAGTTCAGAATCAACATACATTTTTCCATTTTGAAGTTGATGTTTTCCACATTGTTTTGGATTCTCTGTAAATTCATCTCACTTTTAATTGGAAATTTGTAGATTTTGGATGAATTTTAGTTATTTTGATTAACCCACTACTTTTGGTAGCGATTTGGTTTTAGTAGTTTTTTGTTGGTAGTTGGCTTTTTTGGTTGGGATTAATAAAAAGAGGTCAAAATTGTAAAGTCCCAAATTTCAAATTTGAGACAGATGTCAAATTCGGGGTTTTAAAAACAAAAAAAAAGTTTGTTATTTCCTCTTAACATAAGAAATTTGAGTCTGTGTACCTATACCCAATTTTCTGGAATTATCTCCCTTGCCTAAATATATATATACTTTGCACTAGGGCAGGGACCGGGCTATATCAATAGTTTCATAATATCCGAACTCAATTATATTCAAAATTTAATATCCGAACCCGACTTCAATCCGACTAACCCGATCCGCTAACACTAAAAATTCAAAAAAAAAACTTAAAAAATATATCCGAATCCAAATTCTCGACAAATCCGAATCAATAAACAAATATAAAAATCAATCCGAACCCCCGAACTATTTAGGTAGGTCGGATTCGGGTCAAACCTGACCCAATTCTCTGCCCTACTTTGGACAAACTGTGAGAATTGAAGTCTTATAGTTCCTGTCTTTATTCCACGTCATGAGTAGGTTCTGTTGCGTTCATACGTTCTTCTAGTTATGACAGCGACTTACGCTAACGGGAACTGTACCATTTCATTTGAAGTTTTTTTCTATGAGGTCCTATGGCAACTACCATTTACAAGTGTTATTGCTCTGATCGACCAGTGGGGAGTGAACACCAAACTCCAACAAATCAGCAAGGTTTATCTTACCAGAAATGGAACATTTATCGTTCCAGATTCAAATTATTCAAACATCACAAGCATGACCATCCACTGCAGTGGACTTCAAACACCAATGTGACGTTCAATACTTGGAACAAAACTTGGTTAACTAGGCAATAACGAACTCATACGCATCCAAATTAGTTATAAAGTAAAAGACAGCTTCCTTGTGTTGTCGTTTGGGACTATTGGATGCCCAGTTCAAATCACTCTCAACTCTAATATGTCAACAAACAGAAATAGGAATTTACAATTACAGTAACAACCTGATTATAGGGTAGTAGGGTACCCTTGATTATATAGAAAAACAAATATCAGGAACCATTGCTAAAATGATAACCTTTCGATTACACAAACTAATAGTATATTACAGTAACTAGTTGAATGAATTAAACAATCAATTCTCCGCACCCACAGCTACCTGTGCCCACCAAAAAAAAAAAAAAAAAAAGGGTTATTTAGGTTTTGGTCCTCCTAAATAATAGGTATTTGGGGTTTGGTCCGCACTAATCGGTTTATTAGCTTTTGGTCCTCCTAAATCCTCTTGACCGGTGAGTCAACCAAAGTCCACCAAGTTGACCGTCTGTATTTTCATAATACCCATCACACCCTTGGGTGTGCGAGGCACGTGGGTCAAGAGTCAAATGTTGGTCAAGTTGATCTTATTCCGGACTCAACTTCACCACAATCTGATGGCAACTGATGAGACACGTGTATCATCAGAATCTCGAAGATATGTTAAGAAGAAAAGCGGGAAACTAACTAAAATCTCTCTCTCTCTCTTCTCTCTCTCTCTCTCTCATAGTCACTCTCAAATGTAAAGGAGCTTGATTGGCTTGCTTGGTTAGGTATGATACCTTTAATCAGTGAATGCATGCTTTTATGAACTTTTTTGAACGTTATTTTGCATGCTTGCATATTTTGATTCTTTATTAATATTAGAAGGTTTTAAACTAAACAGTAAAAAATTAGGTATGTTTGATTGTTTATTGGTATTGCATGTTATTGAATAAAAAATAGGGTTTTTGGATGTTGACCATGTACTTAGATAATCTACATAGTAATTGTTTATTTTAAATTAGGGATTTTGTGTTTGACATTTCGATTTCATAATTGTTTATACGATTTGGTACATTATTTGATGGTAATGTTTACATGATTTATTGTGTTTGACATTTCGATTTGATTTCATGTTATTTTATGAATTGATGTGGTTTGGCAAAAGGAAGTTTGTTGTTCATTTGGGTGGTTTATGGAAGGATGTTACACCTGGTTTGATATGTTTGGTGACTTACTCATGTTTGGATTGAGGAGAATATTAACTCTAGAAGGTGATGAGTTGAATTGGATAGATTTTATCAAGGAAGTTCAAATGTTTGTGCCTAGGAAGAAGGTGTCATCCGGTCTAGTGTATCTTAAAGGGGCATTTGTGTGTACTTTGGGATGACCAACAACTTATGTTGATGTGGGAGAACATTATGGTAAAAAGTGATTATAGATTCCATTTGTTTGTTTCTTATGACCACCAGATAGTGCAGGGGACCACTGATAATTGGGAGAAAGACTCTAGGATCATGGGTATAGTGCTCACACATGACTCCAATCCAATGCCCACTCCTCAGTCCAATCCAATGCCCACACCACAGTCCAATCCAATACCCACACCTCAGTTTAATCCAATGCACTCATCTCAGTCCAATCCAATGCTCACACCACAGTCCAATCCAATGCACACATTTCAGTTCAATCCAATGCCCTCACCTGACTCCAATCTAATGCACTCACCTGACTCAAGTCCAGTTAACATTTTTGACTTGACTAAGCCAATTAATGAGTCAACTCTAGATGATTATGTAGACTTAACCAAAGAGATTCCTAAAAAGCCAAAGAGAAAGAGAAAGCCTTATAAGAAGAAACGGTGTAATGTGAAAGACTTTGAAAGTCAAAGTGAAGATGAATATATTGTGGAGCCAACCATGGATCCACATTTGGAATCAACTGGTGAAGCATATGTTATTGATATTGATGATGAAACAATTCATGTTGAAGAAGAGATTGAGTTTCAAAGTCAAAGTGAAGATACACATGATATAGGAGCAAATGATGTTGATGTTGATAAAGTAATTGATGTTTATAGAGAAATAACATTTGAACATGATATAGTGGATAATGACTAATTGCAATATATTTCATAATGATGTCATGGATGATGCCATCGATGAAAGCGGGATAGATGTTTTGATATGAGTAATGGTGTTGGGCATGAATATGACTCAAGGGAAACATGTTATGTGAGTGAGAAAGAATCGATGAAGAAGATGAAAGGACTGGGATTATGATGAGGAAGAAGCTAGTGATCAGGGAAAAGGATATAAAGGTTATTGACAGGGACTACCCCCAAACTTCTCAAAAAAAAAAAAAAAAAATAGTAGTAGGAATACTAGCCGTCTAGCCCATAGGCCCATCAAGTGACAAACACACACAATTCCAGTTTGACCGTCCTGTTTGTTTTGCTGTTCCCACTTCCCAACTTCCTATTAGCGAAAAACAATAAAAAAAGAAATCACAACTCATAATAGAGGCCAACATGTAGAACAAGTTTCACTATCTGTCTATTCCAGTTTCTCACAATTTACAATTAGAGATTCTCCAAAAGTAAATTTGAACAAAAAAACGAAGGTCAACCTAAAAAAAACTGAAAGTTGGTTACTTTGTGTCGCAGACTCAATGTACAGACGGTTTTATTTGTGAAAAGAAAAATTTTGTTCTATATTATTATCTTCTTTCCAGTTCAATTCCAATTCAGTCTAATCTATTTATCATTTTATTTCATATTCGCTATTCATTAGCTAAGGACTAAGGTAAATTGTTTTTGTATTATGCCTATATTTTTTATTTCGTTATTGTTTTTCAATTTTCAAATACTAATGTGTTCTCTATTTGACTTATTGCCTTGTTAACTTATAGTTTATATTGGAGTATTAGATTGTCATTTAATTTTTTATCTTATTTAATTAGTTGAATATTATTGTAGTTATTATTGTGATATTTTTTTTGTTTTTAGTATAGAGCAAACTATTGATTATGAAATTATTATGATTTATCTTAGGTAAGAATGTCTGAACATCAAGCTCGTAAGAAAATGAAAACCATGTTTTTCTTTTCTTTAAACCCAAAGATGTCACCCGGAAAAATGATGTAACTTCTACATCATCTAGCATTTTGATATTTCAAGACTTGATAGAGATGGCCAACCTCCTTCACAAGTTCAAGTTGTTGAAATTGAGCAAGTTGAACCTTCTCCTCAAGCCCAAAGAGTTAGTGTTGAAGAAGTTGACTCCACATCTTTATTTGAACGTGATCCGGGTAAACGTACTCCAATATATAATTACCCGGTTAATCAACAAGATGATGTTCGACGAGCTTTTCTTGGAAAGGGGCGTTGGTTACTTGAACTCAGTGAGAAAGAGTATCCATCCACCATATTCGGAAAGCAAACTCGCCGGTTCAACTCCTCTTGGTTCACACTATTTCCTTGGCTAGAGTACTCACTCCATAATGGATAGAGCTTATTGTTTTCCATGTTTTATATTTGAAACAAAATCCCCCGAAGCGATTCATTGTTGAAGGTTTTAAATGTTGGAAGAAGATTAATAATGGAAAGAAGTGTTCCTTTTGCAACATGAAGGAGGTCCATCAATCCGAACCTCATGGATTTAGGTAGGATGATAGCTTGTGAAAATTTCATGAATCCTTTCTCGACATATAGATAATATGTTAAATACATTATCTAAAGAAGAGGTTGTTAAGAACCGTTTTGCTAGTCAAAGCTATTCTTACGCTGTATTCAATTTTTCTTGCACTACATGAGGATTTCATTTTTAGAGGCCATGATCGACCAGTCCAAAAAGTCAAAAAATGGTGGAAATTTCAAGGGAGTGTTGGGATTTTTATCGATGTTGAATGACAAGGTTGCAGAATTATTAAAAGATGCAGTGAAATGCCACATATACCTCACATTCAATTCAAAAGACACTTTTGCATATCTATGCCGATAAAGTGAGAGAGAATTTGTGAGGAAATTGGTGATGCCCAAAATTTTGTGTCCTTGTTGATGAAGCACAAGATAATTCAAACAAGGAACAAATGATTATTGTCCTAAGATTTGTTGATAGAGGTGGTTTTGTTAGAGACCATTTTCTTGGTATTGTTAGTGTTAAAGACAGTTGTGCTTTAACTTTGAAAGAAGTTATATGCAATATCCCTTGCTCAGCCATAATTTGCATATTATAAATATGAGAGGTCAAGGTTATGATGGTGCTAAGCAATATATTTGGTCAATGGAATGGATTAATGGGCATTGTTTTCAAGGAGTGTCCATATGCATATTATGTGCATTGCTTTTGCACATCGCATAATACCCATCATACAACTTGCTCTAGTTGTGGGCTTCTAAAGATGTTTCGATGTTTGGTTATCTTTTTTTTCCAAGTTGGCTTCTATTGTTAATCTTCATGATGAAGACAAGCATAAACAGGAGTTGGAAGATATGTTAAGAAGGAAAAATGAAATTGATATCTTTGGTAGCTAGTGGTGAACTTATTCTTGGAAAAGGAGTTAATCAAGTTTCTACTTTGCAACGAAAGAATGAGATACTAGATGGAGTTCTCATTTTGCTTGGTTTGTAGTCCGAAAGAGATGTTTGATTCAATTTGTATAGTTCTTGAAAGCGTCATGAAGAACGAGGTCAAGCAACTTTATCGTGGAGAAGCTAAAGGTGCTATTGTTTGCAATGAAAAGTTTTGAGTTTGTTTTAAATTTTTCATTTATTGCATAAGACTATGGGAATTACTAATGTCTTGTATAAAGTTTGCAAGAAAAAGTCCCAAGACATTTTAAATGCTATCGACTTAGTCTCGAGTTGAAAGCACTTCTTCAAGAATTAAGAGGATCTTCTTGGGACGCTTTCCTTAGTGATGTGATTTTGTTTTGCAAAAACATGACATTGATATGCCTGATATGGGTGCTTTCGACACATGGATTTTATCAAAGGAAGTTCAAATTTTGTGCCTAGGAAGAAAGATTACATTACAGTGTTGAGCACCACTACATTCGAAGTTATTTAAATTTGTAATAGATTACGGTTGGTGGAATTAAATAAAAGTGATTTCGAGAAGAAACAATAGAGTTTGTTTTATCTTAGTTCCGCTTTGGATCCGAAAGATGCTTTTAAGTCCTTCAAAGATCATTGATGACATTTGCAAACTCAATCCAAAAAGTTTTATTGTGGAGATGCCCACGAAACAAGAGATACATCTTTTGAGAACTCATCTCGCAACATTACAAACTTGATGTGCTCAAGCATCCTCTTTTTCGAAGTTGTCTACCATCTCCGAATTATGTCAAAGACTAGTTGAAACAAGAAAGATCAATATCTATTATTTGATTGATAGATTGATTCGCCTTGTCTTGACACTTCCCTGTTTCCACGGCAACTAAAAGAGCGAAAGCATTCTCAGCCTATGAAATTGCTCAAAACACGACTTTGAAACAAGATGGGGATGAATTTCTTGCAGCCAATTGCATGACTATTTACATTGAACGGGGAATTTGCTAAAGAAATTGATTTGGATGTAATAATAGATGTATTTGATAAGAATCCAAAGTCAAAACTTCATATAGTGTGATGCTAATGTGCTATGTTATTCTTGCACATTTCTTTGTTATATTTGTCTAGGTCTATGGTGAAAACACTATTTTGTCCATTTTGGATGAAGGTAATAAAAGCGGGATAATTCTTTTGTTTATCAATGCTAGTTTATTGGTATTGGTTCCTAAAAAAATCTTTAAAGGTTAACTCCATGGCAGATCTAAAATCCTAGATCCGCCCCGCTAGTGATGATGATATTTCAAAACTTGAACTGGTGTCGGAGGGTGAGATGGATGTAGATATTGAGATAGATGAGTTTGTGAAATCTACTAGAAACTTGTATGAAGCTGAAGATAATGAGAGGATTGAAGATCCAGCATTAGGTACAACAAACTTCAGCCTTACAAAAGGTATGACCTGGAGAACTATTTTGGAGTGTAGGAAGTTTATGAAAGACATGACAATTGCTCAGAAGTTTAGTTTCAAACAGAAGAAGAATGATAAGACAAGATATAAGTTGGTTTGTAAGGACCCGAATGCAAGTGGTTTGTGAACTTGCAAAGAGAAAAGTTGATGGGCATACATTGAAGCTAAGGTTATTTAATCCCACTCATACCTGTGAAGGTGATAAGAATAACAAGAATGTGCAAGCCAAAGCTCTTTGGGTTGCAAATGAACTAGAAGACTTTGCTAGGCCTCATCCAACTTTTGCACCAGTAGACTTGCATAATAAGATCTATAATGAGTATGGTGTACTTATATCTTACTGGACTGCTTGGAGAACTAGAGTTTTGTTGCTAGAGAGAATCAATGGTAATTATGAAGAGAGCTACATGGTGGTGTCAGAATTGAAGAATCAAATTTTGAAAAGGAATCCAGGAAGCATTGTCAAATGGTATAAGGATTCAGTAGATGAGTTTGTGGGTTTCTTTGTTGCATTCAAGCAATCATTGGATGGGTTTGTGAATGGGTGCAGGCCAATCATTGGACTTGATGGTTGTTTCCTTAAAGGAAAGTATGGAGGATGTTGTCTTAGTGCTATTGGACTTGATGCTATGAATGGTATTTTCCCTCTTGCTATCTTCATTTGTAGGGGTGAGGATAAATACACTTGGCATAAGATGTTGGAGTTGTTGAAGCCTCACTTGAACAAGCAGCTGACATTCATATCTGACAGGCAGAAGGGTCTCATTGAGGCAGTAAGCAATAACTTCCCATATGCTCACCACAGGTAAAATTAACTCGTTTATTTTGAATTACATTTGTAAATTATACTTATTATTTTTTAACATGTCATACCCTATTTTTTTTACAGGTTTTGCTTTAAACATATGTACAAGAACTTTAAAAGTGTTTTTAAGGGAGATTACTTGGAGAGTCTATGTTGGGGGCAGACTAAAGCTTACAGGATAAGTACACATGAAATATGTATGGAAACACTAGAGCATGATGAGAAGAATGGCAAAATATGGTTAGAGAAGCAACCTAAGAGGACATGGGCTAGGGCATACTTTGATCTAACATCAAAGTGTGATGTTGTCACTAGTAATTTTAGTGAGTCCTTCAATGCTTGGATCCTAAAAATAAGAGACAAGCCTCTATTTCAGTTTGTGGATAAGTACACTCTCACTGTTGTGGCACTTATGCATGATAGAAGAGAACTAGGTTTGGAACTAACTGATGGTAATTTGGTACCAGCTGTAACAGATGTAATTAAAAGGTTGGAAAAGAAGTACCATAAGTATAAGGTTTCAGGGGTTGGACCAAATCAATTCTTGTCAACCAATACCAAAAATGGTAAAAGGTTTATTGTGGACTTAAATCTTTTAACTTGTGAATGCATTGTGTGGCGGATGATGAGGGGATACCTTATGTCCATGCTATATCTGTCATAAGGCCAAGAAGGCCTAATAGGGAGAGTTAGGCCAAGTGAGTTGTTACTTTGGCACTTAATTTATTGTGACTTATAAATTTTACTTTCCTGTCACTTATTGATTTTTTTTTTTTTTTTTCACTTAATTTGTAGATATTGCAGTCACTACTATACTGTGGAGTCATTTAGAGCAACCTACGCAGGTTATATCTATCCAGTAGCCAACCAAGATGATTGGGACAAGGTCAATTCCTTTTACCCCTATATATATATATATATATATATATATATATATATATATATATATATATATATATATATATATATATATATATATATATATATATATATATATTAATTTGATTCCAATTTCTTTCTCATTTAATTTGATTCCAATGTCTTCTTTGTGATCAGATTAAACCTACAAATGTTGTATTACCTCCTCCCAATAACAGAAATCCTGGAAGACCAAGGAAACAAAGAATAAGAGGAAGAGATGAAGAAAAATCAAGTGGCAAAAGGAAGTGCAGGAGATGTGGTCAGGTAGGACATAACACAAGGACTTGTAAGCAAGAAGGAGGGGAAACAAGCTCAGCACCACCAAATAACATAGGTAACCATTTTGTTTGTATTCAATAATGCTGTGTTTTGACTAGCTAGAGCACATTGACTGACTGAAGCACATACATTGGCTGTTGTTTGCATTCAATAATGCTGCACTTTCCAAGTACAATTTTGTTTGTATTGTAAATGTGTTTTCAACTCAATTATTAAATATTTTGACTGTGATTCAGTCATGCTTTAAATGGTACAACACCCCTATTAATTTCTTATCTGCATGTTTTTGCTATAAAAGCAACATGTACATCTCTGCACTCATCTCCCACACAACAAACGTATCTCTGCACTCATCTCTTTTTTACACTTATTTCTTCAGTCAAATTAAATGGGGAGGGGTATTAGATATCCTAGACATATCTGGAGTTTAGTGCGAAAGGGATATAATAATTTTTCTAAAAAAGAAAGGGAGGTTGTCATGGCCTATTTTGATCAACATAGTAATGCAAGTTATGCTGAATGTATAGAATATTTGTAAGAATGGAGGTATCTTATAGGAAGGGGTGTTGGAGGTTCTTCAACTCATGCTGGGAAGGAAAGTGATGATTCCATTGTGGACTTAACTGGGGAGGTTTCTGACAATTCAACTGAAGCACAAACTGGGGAGGGAAGTAACAGTTTAACTCAAGCACAAACTAGAGAGATAGTGCAAGCACTAATGTGTGCTGAGAGCTTTAAGGCTTTGCAGATTTCTCTGAAGAATAAGAGAAAGGATAACAAAAAGAAAAATAAGAATATATAAACAAACTTTTGTGTTTGTTGTTGTCTTTATGTTTATGTGTTTGTCTTTTGTCTTTGTTTAGGGTCTATGCTTATGTCTTTGTCTTTGTTTAGGGTCCATGCTTCTGTCTTTGTCTTTGTTTAGGGTATTTGTCTATTAATAAAAATGTCGGCTTTATTATGTTTCAACTGATTTGTTTATAAATTTTTATATTTGTTTTGCTTTGCTTTGTCTTCCCTACTATTATATATATTGGGTGGCTCTGCCAAAGAAATGGAGCAAGAGAGCCATGGTCAACAGCAAGGGCATCAACCTCAGCAGCAAGGGCATCAACCTCAGCAGCAAGGGCATCAGCATCAACCTGGGCATCAACCTCAGCAGCAAGGGCATCAACCTCAACAGCAAGGGCATCAACCTCAGCAGTAGCAACAAGGGCATCAACCTCAGCAGCAGCAAAACCATGTGAATGATGCAGATCAACACCAAGTGCCACAAGCTAGAAGAGGAGGAAGAGCAACAAGGGGAGCAATAGGAGGACGCACACCAAGGGGAGAAAGGAACAACAGTGGGTTTCAATATTGGATTGGATTTGGTGCTAATGATGGTGTTGATACACCAAGTACCCCAACAATTTCAGCAGTTGCACCTTGCTTAAGTCAGTCTTTAACTTAGACCCAGTGAATGCATTGGTGCTATGGTTTTTTTTGTTATTTTGTGGATAGTCATGTTTTTTGGGGAGCCATTTTGGATGACAGTGCTATGGTTTAGGAGTGCTAGTTTGTAATGACATTATGTAATAACAGTGCTAATATAGTTGTTATGACAAGTGCTATGTAATGCAGTTCTACTTACCAAATTATTATTTCTTCGTACAATACTTGATAAACATAGCACTAATCAGGCACATCTCGCACAACTGTCACATACAGAACAACAATTTCTCTCATCTCACACTATTCTCACCACTCTTTTCACTCTTCTCACAAATAGTTGAAAGATGGCAGCCCTTGCATAAGCCACAACGTTCATAGACTGGGAATTCTTCCTTGCATAGATTACATACTTGGTTGTCTACTTTTTTGTCAAAGTATAACCAAGTCACAGCACTACAACCTTCTCTAGAACACTCAAGGTACTTGGATTGTAAAGTACCTTCTTCCATATGACCTAGAACGACTCTCATAAATCCACAACACCAAGCATGAGGGCAGTGAATACCAAGATATTGACATCCTGAAGCATAGTGACCCTCTTCATAGCATAATTGGCAAACCTGCAATAGAATATACAAACACTACATAATTTAAATTAAGGGTTTAGTCCCACTATAATTACTTTCGTTTCAAACTTGGTCCTTCTAAATAATGTTTAATTAGGTTTTGGCCCTTCCGCAATTACAGACAAAATTAAACTTAAACCAGTTACCTTTGGCGCAGCAACAACTACAAGATGACAACTTCCACCCATTATACTCTTCTCTTTCTTTATCTTCTTTCTTTCAAATTTTGATTTTGTATAGCCAGCTAGCAACAACACCAATATTTATAGGGTATGTACCAATAGTTTTGACCGTTAGGGTTTTGAACTACCAACGGATATATCACACTAGATTTGAAGTGTGGAGATCTTGACACGTGTCCTGAATAAGATCAACTTGACCAACATTTGACTCTTGACCCACGTGCCTCGCACACCCAAGGGTATGATGGGTATTATGAAAATACAGACGGTCAACTTGGTGGACTTTGGTTGACTCACCGGTCAAGAGGATTTAGGAGGACCAAAAGCTAATAAACCGATTAGTGCAGACCAAACCCCAAATACCTATTATTTAGGAGGACCAAAACCTAAATAACCCAAAAAAAAAAAAACTAGTCAACTGCTATTCACGACAGTGATTCATGAACCTGAGAAAAAGCAATTTCTAAAAATTAAATATTACTACTACGCTTCCAATCAACTTGGGATAATTTATGAGTGAAATCAAAATGGTGACTCAAGTTGAATTCTTAAAACGTAAAGAATAGAATGAACACATTCGTGGATCATACCTCTGGACTGTTAATCGTCTTACAAAAAGTAAAATATCAAAACTCATAAACTTCCAAATAACCGGAAGGAAAGGTAAACTTTTACTTCAAAATATTTTTCATGCTAATTTGTACAATTCACACATACAGTTGATTGGGCAAGCTCTTCCAGCACCAATCTGATACCAATGAATATGAACTTCATTCAGTGCTAAGAACCAGCCATCATTGCCTTACTCAAGTTTCAACATGGAAAACAACCCAGAAGCAAGAGGGGCTTGTGAATTTGCTGAAGTTAACAACCCTTCCCTGTCTGCATTTATATAAACAAATGATGCAAGTTTGGAGCACAGGTTTGCAGGTCCAAACCTCCATTCTTTTCTTCCGAGGTCTGCAACACTATCTATAACTGATAACATGTGTATGCTACTTTCACTTACAATTTCACAATGGCATAGAAGATAACTGAAAAAATGAAAATCTGTAGCATTGATTTTTTTTTTTTTTTTTTTTAAAGATTTTTTAAAGATATTTAAAGAAAAAAATATGTATAGAGAGAGAAAAACGAACAAGAACTATTTACAGCCTTTACCTATATGTCATATTATTTGCAAAAGCCGCCCAAGGGACCACATAACTCCAACCCAACATGTGCGAGCCTGTGAGCCCTCTTCTGTGGAGGCTAATAAATACAACATACATTTCTCACAAGCGACCTGGCCCCAATCCCAGATACCCTTCTGAGAGGTAGAAGAATGGTGACGGGCCCAGTGCTTTCGTAAGCTACATCCGGCCCGACTGATGTACCCAAGGACCATGTGCAGTTCATCCAATGAAAAAGTACTTGGGTACAGTCATCTTGCTTGGGAGCTATCATCAGCATAGATAGAGACACAGGCATCAGCTGCTCCAGCAGCAAGCAGGAAACGGTATGGATGGAAGGTGAGACAGCTCACAGACCCAATCTTCTGGGCCATGAAAGTGGGATAGTACCGAATAGTGCCAAGTTGATCACCATTCATACTAAATACTTTTATAAGCTGTTTCGCAGAGCCACTGGCAATAATAGGAGCATGGCGATGAACAGCCAATGCAGTGAGTGAGCCTCTATGGGCATCAATAGTGAGGTAGGCATCAGTTTCATTTCTGATATCAAGAAATTGAATGTCACCTGCCTGAGATGCACTAACAATCTACATATAAAAATAAATAAATTATTAGAAACATTTACATTTCCAAATTCGAATAAATTACATCTTACAAAAAAAAAGGATAAATTATATTTAAAAAAAAAAGGAATAAAAAGTGATGCAAGGGCGATAAATTGGACAGATTCAAGTAATATTAGAGCTTATTCAATAGCCATACTCTTGTACATTTGGAATTAATATCAGTGTCAACTCAATTTATAAAAGCTTATCCAACTCGAGTTAATTAGTTCAGAAACTTCAGATTAAACATCACAGTGGTTAGCATCATTCTATGTCATTATACTTGTCTTACTAACAGAGTAGAAGTGGCAAATCCCATGTGGCATAGCATGGTACTTTCCCAGTTAGAAGGATCTATCTACATCAGAAATGGAACATATCTCATAAACACATATAGGTCATTTTAAAGAAGGCCGGTATCGATATGTCTCGAGATAGGGGCCTGAGTTATCCACTTTTCACCATATGTCATGCCTATGAGATGTTTGATGAAACTGACAATGTACATTGCAAATTCTCAAAACAACTGTGGTAAGAAAAAGGATTATCTAACGCTCCTATGGATCTGGGCCAAGGTCAATCTACATTTATGATCCAACACAGCTGAATAAGAAGTTGGTACGATCAGCTCTTGGATCTTGAGCAAGACACTTCAAGTCCGAGTGAACAAAAGTAAACTAAAGTAATAATACATTAGCAGAATATCAGGTAACTATCCAAATAGATTTAAAACACTCGGAACTGAAATACAAATAATTTATAAGATCTATCGACTGAAGTACCTTTCCAGGATCTAATCCAGGCTGAAAATCAACGCCCACGACTCTTTCCACTCTTTGCTTGTGTGGACGTGTTGTACAAACTAGCCTATAAATCATTAAAAAAAAAATCCTGGTTACAGACAAGCTCTGAATAAAAGAGATTATAAGAAATTGAGTAAAAAGAGACGGTATAAGGTATAGTAAACTGAAGCTTCGTAGACTACACAACGGTCCGGAGCAAAGATGGAGATAGACCGAACAAAGCAGATATAGTATTATTAAACAGAGAGTACACATCCTTCCAATGCTAGCAGAATTAATTATAAAATGAAGAGCTTACATCTCAGGCGTGCGAATGTCAAATAATCTGACAGATCCATCCACATAACCAGCAACAAACTGACCACCATGAACTTGAGAAGCCGACTACAGATTAAACAACATCGTTAGACAAGCAAAGGCATTGTACTTTTTATAGTTTTGCAGTACTCTTAAAATTAAGAAAGTTATGTTCTCCTAAACCAGTATACAATTGGAAGTAGTCAAACAAAGCAAACATCGCATTCAACACTGCCGTCAATGAAACCAGTGCAGCTTATTTTGGCCCACATTCTTCCAAAGGCACTTAAACAAAATACCTTCATCACACCTACTTTGATATATCACCTGAGAGCTCATCCGTACATTTGTGCTAGAGTTTAATGTACATAGGTTTTAGAGTTATTCTTTATTATTAAAATCCATATAAGTGCATTCTTCAATTTTGTTGATAATTACGAGATTAACTATTCATAGAGTTCATACACATGTACATATGAAAATAACAAACATTATTGGTCCTATCTCAAGGTTGTGTTATCCTGTCAGTATCCACTGTTGGAGAATCTAGCTCACAACCAATTGGCAACGAGTGGAGCCACCCTAGGATCTTATATATTAATTAGCTAGATTTTTTAAACTCCCAATAAGTTACATGTGATAATTCATATCGACGGCATAGATAATTATTCTTTACAAAATAATACATGACTGGTTGCTTCTAATACCTTGTAACATGATAAAATATACTGATCAGTACGATAAAGTAAATACGACATTTGAAGCGGACAACTACTATCAAATTAAAACCATTAGGTCCAAGAATCATTGTCACATTGTCAACCAATAAAAAACATATAAACTCACCAGTGCTGAAATGCTAGTGTCTGATGATGAGGGAATAGAATTGACAAGTTGCTCTTTATCCAGATCCCAAAGCACGATAGAGGATATCTCTCCAGATGCATACTGGTAACAAGAAAGCACAAGAAAGCGCACATGCATATTATAGCCAGTAAAAGACCACTAGGCAAGGAAATATTAACCCTTTACAATAGATCATTCAACATTCTCCAAATCCATGCTCGTACCAGATATCCTGACTGTTGCTGCCAGTCTACAACAGCATTCAAGCTACGTACACCAGGCCGATGACCTTGGATAGAAGAAAATGATGTTACAAGCTTCTGTTTACCCCTCAAAGTGTAGTCTTTCCATATACGGATATTTCCATCACCTACGTTAAAAAGCTCAACGGGAGTTACTTTATGTATACTAACACAGCAGAAACAGGGCCCCTAGAAAGAAGTCACTAATTTGGATTCGAGAAATGGATCTTACTTGAAGCAACAAGAAGCAAGCTATCATCTAGCTCATTTAACAGGCAAAGCTTAGAAACACCCTTGTCAGGAAAATTGTGGTTATCAAATGTGTTGAGAAGAGTAGCTTCCTCATAGTTCCATATCCTGATAGACAATGCCAAATTCGATCAATAGAAAATAGAAGACCCATATATGACATGAAATACATCATTCAGTGAACTCATATATCTCATGCATGTAATCTACCAATATGATAATTTGTACAGCAATATTATCTTAACTTATACGGATGGGAGCTTTTCACTATTGTAAATGTCAGGTTCCTCGGCCTTCTTTGATTTTTAACCAAAATTCCTATCCACCGAGCCACGAAAAAAAAAATGTATCTCCAACCAGTTAAGGAGGTTTGTTGCACTGACCCCAAATCAAATTTTGAACTGTCTTGTTACTGCTCTGAAAGCCATTTTCAAATTAGAAAGGTATACTTACAGTACTGATGGTTCCAAATCAATAAGGATATGTGTTGACACATCCCAAAGTCCAAAGATATTAAGAGGCTTTAAGAGTTTAAATAGCCATGGCTACGACACATTTGGCATTTTGGAAACATAGGGGTAAACTTTCATCGTCTTTCCAGTAGAAGAATTTCTAAACATTGTGGCTAACAGACAAACCTGGTAGTAATAAACCATGCAATTTTAAAAGACAGCATTCCCTCTTTTATCTGTGTATCATTATTAGTCTATAACATATTTATTATTCTTCTCTATGCCTAGGGAAAAAGAACATTTTCAGTCTTTAATCTTTGGCACTAACAAACATATCCGCAACAACAAAACATAAGTTCAAATCAATTTATTTTAGTTTAATTTTATTTTTTAATATTCTATAGTTTTGTTCTTTAGTGGCAACCGCAACAGAATATTTTTCCACTGATGATAAATGGAGTAGTATATATGGGATAAGGCAAAGATGAAAATGATGATGAATGGAATAGCATTCCTCTGCACTAAACCTACCACCACTGTAAATAATTATGTTAGAACGAAGGGAAAGGTAATTGGAATATGAGATCACATTGTCAAATAAAACACAAAGATCAAGTTACTTAAAAAGAAAAACACCTCCATACATGTTGTCACCAGAACAATTCCTTTTGCCTATAATTTCAACTTTGTATCAATCCTTCCAAAGACTGCTCTGCCTATGGACCTACTCATAATGATTGCATATACCCTTTACCGGTTTCTGTGTGTGCATGGGGATTAAAAACATTGGTTCAACCTCCACCTATGAACTCTACTATATACTCTCTGTGTACATTCAAAATAAAGCAAACAAGACTTGCATCTTCCTTGCTTTCCCTTTTTACTGTGATAGTGAAGGGTATGAATCGTTCTTGGATTATACAGTTATATATGAACAAAACAAAAAATCCTTCTCAAGAGAGAACACATTATAAATACCTGATACGCTCATTCTCATCAGCAGCAATTACAACAGGAGAGAAAGGTTGCAACAATGCTGCTTTCGTACCAGTGTCAAATTTGGTATCCCAACTAGCAATTTGATTGTTAAGTTTGCTTACAGCTGCAACACAGTAAATTAACCAAGCTCACCACACACAGTCAGCAGAAAACAATCAACAGAACGAAATAAAACATTTGTTTTCAACTAGTAAGAATAAATTTCATTTAGTTATAAAATGTGACAAAGTTACATTATAGACCTCCACATAGTATGGCACTAAGTTACGAGACTCTAATATCTGATCTACAGGGACTACAACACCAATACATTACATAACAATGAAATTCTACTTAAAACAAAGTCTTGGAACCTCAACTCTTTCAAAGTTGCCGCACCCCTTGAGATAGAAGCCACAACGAAATAAAACTAGAACTCTATCCAATCAAAATAACCAAAAAAGTTTACTCACAAGAGCGTTGGCATTTAGCTATGCGATCAAGTGCAAGCTTTTCCTTTTGTTCTCTTTTTGATAATATTTCTTCATTATCATCTGCTGCAGTTAGAAGCGGCCTCGAAAAATGACCACAGCTCCAATTGTATATTGTTGATTGTGGAAGCAAACTACGTTCCGAAACACCAGAACTAGCAGCACCTAAAAGTGGATCAGCCAATCCTGAGTCTGGAGAGTTTAGCAAATGCGGTCTGAACTCTAAAGAACAAACTCTACGCATTCCCGTAAGGAAATTCTGTCGAGGGGGACTAACAGGTGGGGTTCTAAATGTCAGAGGTAAATGACCTGCCAGGAAGAAGGCAGTGACAAATTTTAATGATCAATAATAGATCAGAACACTGGGATCAAAAAGATGCAGAAAATCATGTAGTTGATGATGATGAATCTGAGAACCAAGATCACATCAGAAACCTTTGGTATAATCCAGTTCAATGCAACCAAAATTAATTACCTGCATTCATGTCAAACCAAGAAGATGATCGTGCTAGTCCAGCAAGATTAGGGGAAGGAGATGAAATGGTGGGATCGCCCTGGCGAACACTGCTACCGCCAAATCGAAGTGTCCTCGCAATCACTTGTTCAATACCGATCATTGAGAGTATGCGCCGGCCAAGACCAGCTATGCGAGGTGATGGGTCCTTTGCTAGAGTACACATGGCCAAGACACATTGAGAATACATCCCATTGTCAAGAGGTCTCTGTCTCGAATAGCTAATGACCCCATTACTAGCACTGTCATTTATCATAATGCCAGAATCAGAATGCTGAGACGAATCATCTGATAACGGAGACCCATGCATTATACCAGGAGTACAAAGAGGGCTGCTTGTGGCCACCCTTCCATCACGACCCACAGATGTACTATCACTACCAACCCTCAATACAGGACCAATTTGGGATGGAACTGAACTTCCACCCTGCATGTACTGGCCCGTGCCATTATACCCACCTGGGCCATTAATATTAGCCAAAGAAGGTAAGGAACTCAGTAGAGAGTTTGACTGTGGCTTCCAATAGGCAGCAGCAATGGACTTCAGGTGCTTATTGTGACCAAAAGCAAAGCGTGCAAAAGCTGTCAAAAGAATGCACTTGAGCAATTAACAATTTATAATTTATAGGTAAAAGTGTATACAACACTGACAATTTTTCCTCGTCCACCAGATCCAAACAGGTGTGAAAAATGTTATAATGGTACTTTACGTGCATGAAGAATTAATTTCAAGCCAAAATTACCCACATCCCCTTAAAAACTAAAAAGCAATGGCTCCTTCATCCCTCTTATGAATTATTCATGCTTTTTCATGTAATAACATTACACTCATGAAAAGTGGCGCTCAAATTCACTTACCAACAGCAAGCTCTGCCCTAACCAATGGGCTTCCATCTGAAACGAAAGTCAGCAGACTTTTGACAATATTTAGCTCGGCCCTAACCTTTTCATCGTCATCCGAGTCTTCGTCCCCTCCAACATCTCTGAAGGAATCAGATCCAATGTCAAGAAGGGTGCCCATCGCAAAAACTGCAGAAGCCCTGACCTGAAACAAAATATAATTGTATTTACATGAAGATGTCATACTTTATCAAACTACTAAAGAACAAAGTGTAAAATTGTAAAACCTCTGGCTGGGGCTCCGACAGCAGAGGTGCAAAAACAGCGGGTGCATCCGCTCGCAAACCTATCATCTGCGCTTCAGGAAAATCCTCCCAAAGCTTCCCTAGACATAGACAAAGCCATTGAAGAAGTAATGGTTCAGGCTGAACATCGTGCGGGTGCGGGTTTGCAAGTTGAAGATGCTTTAAGCAAACATGTATCAGATCCGCACTAATACACGCATCCTGTCCTCGTCTATTCCCATCCACAATAACAGCCAAAACAAAAGCAGCCATTGCACGCTGTTCTGGATATGCATCCATGCTATCAAGAAACCTAATGAAGTATATATGCCCCCCATCCTTCACCAGATCGACCTGACATGACTGATGACATGAAAAAGTCTTAACGTTGATAAGAATACATGCAAGGAATTCAGAAGATACAGAAAAAAAAATAAAAATAATAAATAATAATAAATAAAAGAAAATAAAGAGTTTCCAATGCCAACATTGTATGAACTATGATGCACACGATTAGCACACGTTGTGTGCCCACAGTCACAGATGTTATGCTTAATGAGTTCTATATAATGGTAGTTAGTATACATTTATATCCGCTCTTAATATTCATAAATTAAGCTCTACCAAACAGCTCAAGCTTTTGGAGATGGGGAATGACATGATAACAAAGCTTGTGTTTTATTGCTCAAGTCCAGGGCATTCCGCAGACTGGAAGTATTTAGAATTATTACGCATGCACCTAGGATGGTGTTGATCTTTTCATAAACTAGAGCTCACTTTTTTTATAGGTACCTAACTAGTCGAGGCTTCATTTCATAGAGGCTAATGAACTACCATGATAAATGTCCATACACTGTTGATAAAGAAAGATCTTTGTGCAAAGATCATTTACATATTTAACAAGAATACCTTAAGTAAAAATGAAAATCATTCCCAAAGTTGACCGGACTAGAAGCAAAACATTACCATAGAGACAAAAAAAAAAGGCTTATTTAGTAATACCTTATCTAGAGCAAGGATCTTTGTCCATATGAAAACAAGAATTTGCCTCAATTCCATTGCTGATGTTTGTAGCAATTTTAGAACATATGGAAAGATTCCAACAGATAAAGCCTACAAGAACAGTGAAAATTCCATAAGAAAACCTTAGGCCTACTATGTACTTTGGTACCATATTCGCCAGGAGTCCAGGACTGTCCATTACACATGTAATATTCATAAATTACATTAGATGCATAATCCATTCTCACAGAACATTCGCGAAAACCATGAGTACAAATTTGTAACCAAATAATAAAAAGAACAACAGAGCAAATTACCAGATCAACAGCCCAAGGTCCCATGTCAAGAAATCTACCAAGAAGTACCAGTGCTCTAAATCGATGGCATTGGCTAAGTAAAACCTGCAATAAATAATGCTAAAGTCTTAAAATGAAAGTACAGGAAGATGAGGGACAAGAAATACAGATTTACAAGGAGCATCATGAAGTGAGCATGAGAATCCAACATCAAATCACTGACTCAAGACAGAAAAGCCGACTTTTTGTTTATCAGTGAAAGTAAACATCTACCATATTATCAAATCAAGAAAGAGCAAAACAAGCCAACTAGTATTCTGCCTCCAGTAATAAAGTAATATAGTTATTAACAGCCTGGTGAAATAAATGCATGGGAGGCAGAGAATTTAATTTATGCATCTTACAATTGATAAGTTGAACAGGGCATCAGCTCAACCATATAGGCATTCAATTAGTACGACAAATTAGGGTTA
The DNA here is from genome assembly GCF_015680905.1 of Coptis chinensis. Taxonomy (NCBI): domain Eukaryota; kingdom Viridiplantae; phylum Streptophyta; class Magnoliopsida; order Ranunculales; family Ranunculaceae; genus Coptis; species Coptis chinensis. Next base: position 93,373,431 of record NC_141462.1, read on the forward strand.
ACTAAGTTTGAGAAAAATGAACCTAGTAAAACTCGAGGCTTGAAGCAACACAATATAGCCTCAAGTGAGCCCCTTCAAACTTAATGCAGCATGTATACTACATTTCCAAACAGTGCATCAATAAGAGCCTACCACTTCGAAAAGAAGAATGGCCCTGCCCCTCCAATAGACATGGTTTTTTGGCCTCCAAAGACATAAATAACTTGAATGTTTTTTTTTTTTTTTTTTTTATCGGTAAAGTATAACTTTATTAATATAATTAAAGATAGATACATAAGGATGAGATATCCTCCATTACATGCATATAGAAAAATAAAAGAAAAACCATAAGGTGACAAGTCTCTTAGCCCGATCATCTCATTATGGACTCCCATCAAAACACAAAAACTTGAATGTTTTACATAAATAACTTGAATGTTTTACATTTTACTTTCCCAAGACAAAGTACATTGTCATTAAGTAGGGTAGGTGATGTAGACATAGAGTTCAAGTCAAGCCCATGGGTTGCATTAGGCGGGTCATTTTTAGTTGGTTTAATTTATTTAGTTAATTGCAATGTGACATATTTTCATTGGTTTACTATTTTCAGGTTTAGTATAAATAAAGACTTATGGTTAGGGTTTGAGGGAGTGGTGTTTTGAGTTGTTTAGTTGTGTTTGTGTTTAAGAATTATTGAGTGAGATTCAATAAAAAGTGAGACTTTTAGGGTTTTACAAAGTGTAGATTTGATTAAGTGTTGTTTCCTCCACTTCAATCTACATTATTTGGTATCAAAACAAGTTGATTTTTGGGAGATTTGTGCAGAAACACTGTTCACAAAACACTGTTCACAAAACTGTTCACCAAACATTGTTTGCCTGGTTACTATTCACTAATTTTTATTGTTATTATAGTGAATCACAAAGTAACTCGAGGTTGTCCTCCCTTTATGGATACTCGCATGTCTTGTTTAGAAGAAAACATGAAAAACATGACACAGATGTTCCAGAACCTGATGGAAGCAAGATTTCCAGTGCAAAGAGAGGTGCAACAACCACCTCCACCACCACGGAATAAGGGTTCAGTGGCTAATACTGATGATGCATCTCAGGTTGATGGTTCAATTCCTCTTCTGAACCCTTTTGCGCATATATATCCAGAAAAACAACGAAAAGAACAGAGTTGGTAGAAAAAATAACACCAACAAGGATCCTCCTCTCAATGAGGAACGCGAGGGTGTACCCCTCAATAATGGCGCTGCTCGGTTGCTGACAGGTGTTGAAGCCCCCCTATTGGGTGCTCCACCAATCTTTGATAAGTACAAAGATGAGTCTCGTTTTGATAAGTACGAAGATCCGATTTGGGCAAATTTTGTGAATCACTTTGACAAACGAAGTGATTTGTTTTGATAAGTCACACATGTTGGTGAAGTTACAAGCTTTCAAGACGAGCTTTTGGTACTGAAAATTTTTGGTGCATCTTCTAGTTATTGTTTTCATAATCTGTGTGCAAGAGCATATTGTGTGTTACTGATTTTTAGCCAGGGAAACTCCTACAAAGGAAAAATTCATAGTTGGATTCCTTTCAAGCGGTGTGTTGGCCGATTTCCTCAAGATTGTAGATGTGGTTCTCTTTACCTGAAGTTTTTGTTGATCAGAAATTCGAGGATGAATTTTTTTCAGTTGGGGAGAATGATGTAGACATCGAGTTCAAGTCCAAGCCCATGGGTTGCATTAGGTGGGCCCTTTTTAGTTGGTTTATTTTATTTAGTTATTTGTCATGTGGCATATTTTCATTGGTTTACTGTTTTTTAGGTATAGCATAAATAAAGGTTTGAGGGAGAGGTGTTTTGAGTTGTTTAGTTGTGTTCGTGTTTAAGAATTATTGAGTGAGATTCAATATAAGGTGAGACTTTTATGGTTTTACGAAGTGTAGATTTTGATTAAGTATTGCTTCCGCCACTTCAATCTACATTAGTAGGACTATCATTGAAACATTCAAAGAGCTTATGTTTTGTGGAGATGATCTTAATGATGAGGAGATCTTATCCCGGAACAATCAGCCATTACTTCCTTGTAGGATACGGATGTCAAATTAAAGTTCATGGGATTCTCAATGCTCTGTTTCTATTATTCTAGGCCCTTCATTTTGTTGTTTGGCTTGAATTAGAACTTATATATCGTTTGGAAAGAAAAAGAATGTCAACTTGAGGTGTCAATACAAAATGTCAACCTAGCCACCATATACATAATTACATAATAAATATATAAAGCCTCTCACCTGAAGAACAATAGGCAACTGCTCCGGTGGTTTTTTGTGTTCAGATCCATGGTCCAGCCACACCTCAAAAGCTGTCAGCTGTTCGGTGAAGAAAGGGCTGGGCTGAAATGCAAACAGAATCTCATTTACGTATTCACTATAATTAACAAGCAAGACTGCATTTTATTAGTTTTTTTTTTTTTTTTGCAAGAGTCGAATCACATAATATATATATAAATAAAGGAAATATAATAGAACCTGGAATTCTGCATTCGGCTCATCAAGCAATGAGGGTAGCTGAGAAAGGCATATCTCAGCAGCCATGTCCCATGCATCCCTAGAATATATATGGATTCAATTCAGTAAAGCAATATATATACTTGATTATAACAATTAGAATTGACTAATTTCATTGTTAAATAGCTTAAATATCCACCACATATGATGCTGATGCGTTGAAGGTAACATAGGATAGGAAATTGGAGAGCAATTTGCAGATCGCATGATTCGCTCGGCAAGCAAAAAGTTACGGAACAGACTAGCCACTAGTAGGTCTTGCCTGAACAGCCTCTGAAATAAATCTGCAAGATTCGCAGAATAAAATTAAAAGAAGAAGAATGTATTGACGTAGAAACGTTCGTAAGGACAAATAAATTACCATGTGGGAGGACATTCCAGGCAATTGTGTCAGTTACTGCAGTGAAAATCCAATTCAGCTCACCGAGAAGTGTTTTACGGTCATTTTGGCGCCCAGGGATTTTATCTATAAGAGAATGGTCGATGGTATCACGTAGTAAAGAACGTGCACAAAACCTGGCAAATAAAAAGGTAGAGAACTCAGGCTAATAGCAAGCACAATCAGAGTGCAATATAATAAGTATGAACCACACACACACACACAAAGAGATAGAAGTTTTTTTTTCTATTGAGTAAGTTATGGGGTTAAGGAAGACTACCATTTACAATCAAAGCATAAAAGCTTAGAATTCTGTGTAAGAGAATGATCATTCGAGGGAGGTATAAATTTATAGCAAGCATATATTTTCCTAAAGATACAAATATCAAAGTATAAAATTAACAGAGAGAGAAGTAAACATAAAGATGCACAAGTATCAATTTCTAAAAACCAGGAAAAACACAAATGGTTCATAAAATATTCCAGCACCTATTACAAAGTTACATAGCATTTGTCAATTATACTTATTTTATACCTTTAATTAAAAAAATTCATAACTTGTACCACCACATCCAATTTATAACCCCATTAATGGATGGACTGTCTAAATCACCCCAGACAAAAAGAAAAAAGGAGAAAAAAACTAAGTCCGTGGATTATGAAAAGTATATTTGAATCTGTTGGGGTAAACTTCAGAGCAAGAAATGAGCAGTTCTGGTTGTGTTGTACTTGAGATATAGACATATGGTACAAAATAATATGCAATATCACATAATCATTTATACAGGACAACCCGGTTATTGCATTCGTAAAACTTTAACAAACGATAGTACATAAGAATTTATAGAGGACAACGAAGTTACTCCATTTATAAAATATGCCTGGTTGAAATGATAAATTCACCATGAACTTAGAAGTTTTGGTGCATTGTGAACAAAAAGGGGAAGGAATTCATGTAAATGTGTTTTCTGATATTGCAAATACAGTACATTAGCACTAACCAATTAAAGCCTTACATGACATTTATGAATATAGATAAACAAAAAAAGGGAACTAAAAGATAATAACATGAAGCTATGTGTTATTGTAAAAAGCACAAGACCTGTCTAAGCAATGTCAAAATGAATATGAGGGCAGAGGCAAGAGACAAGGAAATAAAAATTACCATCTCAATGCCATCTTGATTGGTGTTGTGAGGCAGGATGTGAATACGTCAGCAGGAAACTCAGCACTCTGAGGAAGGGTCTCATGTGCTTCACAGGCCGCAAGTAAAATACAGTCTTTGATGGAAGATCCAGATGAACCAGGAGAGCTCCAATCTTGGCGCTGATTAAAAAATGAGAATTATATTAAAAGAGAGACCAATACTCTAAATAATCTAGCATACGCCTTCATGCCGATGAAGTAGGAAAAAAAAACTAGGCCTAGGAAGATAATAGTAACCTCTATAAAAGCATTTACTATCATCCCTGCAGCAGAGCAATCGAACACATAGATTGAAGGTGTCTTCAGCCAGGAGTCCAGGTCAGTGATTGGCAGCGGAATGTACTGTGTGTAGCTCTGAACTCAATGCATGATGAGTAGATTCATGAGTAACAAAAATTTGCACCTTCAACTGTACGGAAAAATTTCGAAAGACCTCAAGCCAATTGCAAACCTTATTAAAGAGCCAAATTTCACCATTAGCAGTTGGTTTTGGTACTCCATGGCCATTATAATGGAACAGGACCCTCTCAGCCTTAGCATGTTTGCGACAAGCAAGACAAAGTTTCTTAACTTCATCCACAGTCGGGTCAAGTTGAAGCTTATATTTTGCCTGCAGAACACCCCCAATTGACTTAAAGATACAAATATCAACAAATGAAGTAAAACAACAAACAGGGAAGAAAGCCTCTTAGTCTTACCCTCGGTTGCCATCTTTCATATTGGAGTGACAAGGCTGCCCCAATTTGCTCAAGAGCTTTTGGAGGTGCCATGGAAAACGGATCTGCACAGATGGGAAAATTTTGTATGAAGCACGCATATGTATTTGCTCCACTAAGCCAAAGTATTCAAATGCCAAAGATATATGAAAAAGCAAGATATCAGCAGAACAAGCCGCAATGTGAAAAAGGTGATAAAGGACACAAGCAAACATAAATGGGTGATTTATAACAGAATATATGTTCATCCATAAAGAAAGTAAAGTTTCCAAAAACTTTCAGCAAAGGTACATTACCCAAGTAGCAAATAGCTATAGTTTCTTGCTTACAGAATCAAATAAGGAAATTTCACTTTAATCTCATGAAGAAGTCCATTTTTCTTTGTGTTGTTCTAAGGAGCTCTATCTTAATTCTTACTACAGAGGATTGAGTTGAAACAGTTTATGAATTTTGTATATTTAAGCCTCAAGTAGGTTTTTGCGATATTGTTCTGACAAGTCACAACAAACTAATTAATGAATGATTCGTATTGGAGTCTAATACACGAGTTTAGATACTTGTTAGTTAGCTATGATGTAACTACATACTTAGAAGAGGAATAGTGGCTGGAACAGACTTCTCTTTGGAATTTGGGCTTTGAACATTACAATACATAGGCAGGCATCACGAACATATAGCATTTCAAGTCAAATTCACGTAAATGGTCGAGTCATACACATGCAAACGATTAGCTAATCAGATATACACTCTATTTTTTATTTGGACATGAATGTTAGCTTGGATGTGGGAGTGCATGTGTGCTTAATATAGTTGAAGAATCACATGAATCTTACATTTCAGAACTCGATATAAATTTCGATTTGATTCAGCTCCCCACCAATTTTATAGTTAGATATAGATTCAACTACACTGTCTCCGACAAGGAAAACACATCAAAGTTCTTTTCGAAATGATAGAAAATAATGCGGACATGGGCAAGGAAGAAGTTATTCTGATCGCTTCAAGTAGATCAGGCAACCAAACACTGCTTACATAGCTAAGGTTTAATGGGTAAATGGGAGGAAAAATAATTTTAATGAGATGACAACTAGAGAGTAGAACATACCTCCATACCAGGACACAAAATTGAAGCAAATTAAAAGTAGTGGTATTGCACCTTGACATTATATATAAAAGAGTCATTTATAAAAGGCCTTGATAAAATTGTTGAGCACAAACATATGAAATTTGCAATTATCATTATCAACATTAGCTGATCACTTGCTCAGTCTTTTTAGAAATTAAGTGGTAAGGTTTATACTGCATTAATAACTGTGCACAACAACTTGAACATGCGGAGAGGAATCTAAACAATTGAAAAGAGGAAACAATGCACAACTATTCACAAAAAGGGAGAAACAGGAGACAGATAAATGAACAGCACAGTATAATCAGATTACCTATCCAGCATTCCATCCTGGCACAAGGGGATATTTTAATTACATCAGGTGGATCAACACTAATGTTTAAACATAAAACCAGTGCTACACATCCAGTCTTCATCTGCACTAAGATTCAGTGTCAAAGATAAAGATACACAAAAAAACCGCCTTCAGAAATTAACATAAGGTGCCAATGTTACATTCCACTCAGTGTTATTCCAAAACAATGAATAATCATGATAAAACAGGGGGCAATGTGTGAATAAATAGCCAACATCTCGACAAAAAAAAAAGGTAATAAATAATTCATATGAACCCTTGCTGGGAGTCTTAAAGAAAATAAAAGTTAATCGCAAAATTAATTCATACCCAAAGAGAAAGCAATATTCAATTATGCGGTCATTGGATGCTAGCCTAAAAGGCTGAAACCTTCAACTAACCTATCCTGGTGAACAAGTATACCACAGAATCCAGAAGAAACCCTCACGCGGATGGGAAGTGGATTCTATGCCTAGTCCAGTTATATACCTCTAATATATATATTCATGATTTCGTGCCATACAGTCCGTAATCCACAGTCCAAACACACCTAAAGAAGAAACGTTTAGGTGTTCAACTGGCTAGATTCCTCATAATAAACACTTGTATCTGATGCTTCGTAAATCTTTAACCATATAATTTTCTATTGCTTTCATACGAATTATAATAAAAATTGAGCTTCAGGAAATTCAGATTTTTCTCCCATATGGTCACGACACTGACGATCCACATCGGCATGTGTCACAATAAGGTTAGTGATTGTGTTTAGTGCAAGCATTTCTGTCAACCAAACGGAGCTTCCTCTACAGCTATCATGATTAGTCTCCTTGGCTGACTATTTGATGTACGCAACAAGGATAGGCCTCTTTAATGCCATCCCATCCCTGCCCCCATAAAGACGTGAAAGACAGACTCAGTAGAGGAATCCGATTGCACAAGTTCGGAACTATTAATACCCTACATGTCAAATTTGCTAATGCCTTGAGGTAGTAGTGCTATTTATTCCGTAGCAGAGTCCCCATGATACTTTACAAGTCTCGAAATGAGCAATAAACTGCTGGGCACTAATCTACAATTATTTCATGAACTAGCCTCAGTATTATTATTAAACCAAAACTTTGCATTCTAGTTGGAAACTAATGTAATAGTTTCAAGAGAACCCGCACATTTAGTTGCATATTACATTTTACAAATACCTTCAAATTTCCCTTGTCTCTATATATGTCTATGCAAGTATGATTCAAACCTAAACTCATGCATTTCTTTTACAACTACTGACATTTCTATATTCAAATTTTCTATACACAATAAATCACATATATATATAAAAAAAACAAAAAAAAAACACAAAGGAAGAAGATTTTACCCGATCCTTAGGCCTCCATTTAGAGACCAAGCCACTATCGGACGGGCCAGTAGGAATAGAAGCTTCAAAAGAATCATGTCTAAGTTCACTCAACACAATAGTCTGTGGCAAATAAGCCATACTAGTAGTAGTATTATTCGTCGTCATCGCCATCGTTTGAACTACCCCATTAATATTATTAATATTATTATTATTATTATTATGAACATTATTATGAACAAGACTAGTACTACTAGTACTCCCACTCTCTAAAGAATAATCTCTCCTTGCCACCTGTCCAATCACATAATCATCTCTATCAACCCTATTCAAATAATCATCTAAATGATTATTATTATTATTATTATTATTATTTGTTACAATAACTGAAGAACCAGATTGTGATAATCTTGAAGCCATTAGATCTCCCAATGCCATCCAAATATTAAAAAAAAACTTATCTTTTCTCTAAATTAAACAAAAAAAAATCTATCTATCTAATCGACAAAGCCGCTAAACCAGCGGCGCATAGAGATTCTACGGAGATGAAATGATATGGAATCCAGCTCAGCCTATTTTGATATTTACAGACACTACCTTTTTGACAAACAAACCCTAGTAATATTTTATTGGGAGGGGGGGTGAAGAAATGACTAGTGCTGGCGGCAGTGCCATCAAATAAAATAAAAAGGGACAGGATTTTGGGGCAAGGAAGAAAGAAACACAAACAGAACAAAACAACGTGTGTGTGTGTGTGTGTGAGTGTGTGTCTCAAAGACTCTTTTTTTCTTTTTTTTCTTTTTTAATGTGAATATTTTTTTTATTTTGTTACCAAAAATATTAGGTTTGACCAAAAGTCATTTGACCAATTGATGTCGTTTTGGTAGTGTGCGTGCTACCCAGCTCAGCTGTTTTACACATCAGTGACACTTGACTCAACGTAGAAGGAATGATGCAGGCCAGTGTGTCACACCCACTCTAGCTTTTTTAACGTTATTAAGAGCATTTGTAATGCAAGCAGCTTTCAGGAAAATAGCAATTTGTTATTTTTGTGAGCCAAAAACAATGGCTCAATCCAAAAGTGATAATGAGAATAGTTTTTCACTAAGTTACAATTAGTGTACCACTTACTACTAAGATAGTTGCTGATTTGTGATATTCGAACGGAATTTTTTATTCCATCTTGCGTTTTTTGTTTTTTTTTTTTTTTTTTTTTTCGAACGGGATGTTTTGTTCTGTCCTACGATTTTTTTCGATTTTTTTTTCTTCGGATAGAGGCATTTTTTTTCGATATTCTTTCATTTTTTACATTCAGGCGAAATAAAAATTTCCGTCCGAATTTTAAAGTCATATTTGCATTGGGCAATCCCTAATAACTTGTCATAAAAAAAAAACTATAAGGGTAAATAGTCCTATGTGGAGATAACAAATTGTTGTTTGCATTAGAAATGCTCTCAGATTTGCATTATTGGTGATAATGTTTTAAAGTGTAATTCGAGTATCAATTTCAAAATTGTGGAAAGTACAATGAATTGAGGGTTGATGCAATCAGGAGAATAAATATGACTTGATATAATATAGACAGTTTTAATTTTCACTCATTGGGACATCGATGGTACTTAAGTGGCCATATAGGAGAATATAATTCAGAATATTCCACCTAAGTAAATATGATTAGGAAGATGTACCTGTTGCAGATCGCTTCATTGAGCACAGTCGATGGAGAAGCAACCACATTGACATTACTCTTACATAGTTTAATTTGGGTCAGGTGAGAAATGTGCGTGCGGTTGCCGTACAATAAAGTTCCGACTGTCAATAAATTGTCCTATTAAGATTTTTTAGCTTCGAACTTTGGCACACTTGCACAGCATTATGAAATTTATAATTTTGCAATGCACCATATTTTTCATGTCATCCATTATGCCTACTTGTTAAACTTTTTGTCTAACATTTTCTTGATGAAGATAGTACGAATAAATATCTCCTACCATTTTACAACTTTATATATGGACTACTTGACTGCATAGGTTGAGTACTCTAAAACGTAAAATCTTTATTACATGCTTGAATGAATTTACACTGGTTGAGTACTCAGTAATTTATTTATCGCAAATCAATCAGTTTTGATATGTAAAGTGAAATAGGCATCGAAAAAAAAAAAAAAAAAAAAAAAAAAACGTGTTTTCTAGCCATTTGGATATGACCGTTACACATCAACTTAACCAGGTCAGACAAGGTTGAATCCTCATGATTAGCAGTAGCACTATATAATTCAACTAATTGAAATCCTTCTCATACAAAGCATGCTTTATGCGCACTGTCTACGTTGTTGCCATTGTCTAGTGCATAATAGTCTACTCAGTTGTTGCCTATTTTCGAAAAAGTCCATTTCCAACACCTCATTTCTAAGTAACCAAACTTAATTAAACAACAAAACATTCAGTAGTTACACCCATAGCATATTAGCATCACAAAGTAAAATTGTTTATTGAAAAAAAACATCACAAAGTAAACATTAATTTACATATATAAAAAAAATCTAAGTGACCAAACCACCCTTACGGATTTTTGAATTAAAAAAAAAAAAACACTCTTAGAACTGTAATTTTAATTAGGGTAGTTTGTATCGATAATATTTTACTTTTGCGAATTCGTTGGAATCATACTTTTGCAAATTTGCTATTTGAATTGCTACACAGTTAGCGATGATCATAACATATATCGATATTTTGAGAGTCAACTATTTCAACAATGTCGACAATTTTGAGCCTTGTGTTTTTTCCCCCATAACCAAGCATTGTTTTTGTGAGCAAATGATATCTATTTAATTTACTTTCAATAAATGGACATAAAGTGGCAGACTGGCAGTTAACAAAAAGAAACACGGTGTGGGAAATAATTTTGCTTACATTCCAAGTAGTAAGTAGTACTTTTTTGGACAACTAATTTTGCTTGGAGTGGGTGGGAAAGTTTAATCTTACTTTTGGAGTTTTGGCGGTATGATATCAAGATTTGTTTGTTTCATGAAAATCCATTGAAAACATACATTGGGTCCCCTTAGCTCATGATGTCTATTCTCTACTATTCTCTACTGCATTCCTTCACTTTTAATTGCAACCATGTTAATGTGCACATTAATAAAAACTCAAAATATGGCCACATCAACATAATGTGAAGTCAAGACTCGTCCTTTCAACAGTATATTGCCATCTTTCCACAGATTCTTCTTTTTCACTGTCTCTATCTTCCTCTCTCATGGAGAAGATGACTAGGATGTATCATATTATTCATATATGGATCCGTGCACAATATGAAATATCAGCTAAATTTTTAACTTGAAATACAATCAACCTACAAGTCATAGAAGTAGGGGTGTTCTTTGGTTTCTTCTCTCTTGTTTTTTTTTTTTTTTTGCTAACTAGTTGTCTGATTAGAATAATTAAGGGGAGGTGGTTCTAAAATCAAGCTTACGTTAGGTTGAAAAAATTTCCTCCTAAACATCGATCATATAGTGTAGAGATAATCCGGGGCCCTTGAAATACAATCAACCTACAAGTTGGTTTCTTCTCTATTCTTTTAACAAAGTTGAGGTTTTTTCCATTGTTTAGCTATCCTCGTTAAGTAAGGCATGGGATCACCATACGTGTGGTGTGTTTCTCTGTCTTTCATGTTTCTATTTATTGTGGCTTCGATGGCATTGGTAGGGGCTGGTGAGATCAAGCTCTCTCCTAGAGCTCTTTGTTTGCAAATGCTACCACAAACTTCTCTAGTGGTCAGTTGGACTGGATTGATGTTCCTGAGGATATTGTATATATTAGAAGGTATTGAAAGATAGAGTAACCATTTACTGAGTTTCTTTGTCGACAAAAGGCTTCTGTTTCCAGTGGTTAAGCTATTTTGGAACGAACTTGGAAAACTAAGGCAGACTATGAAATTGCTACTGATAAAGAGCTCTTCTACTTTAAATTTAGGGAGGACGAGGATAAACAAATGGTACTTGAAAAAGGTCCATTATTTATTCCAGGAATAGTGTTTATGGTGGTGCGTCCATAAATTGTGGAGCTGGAGGAGCAAAAGAAGAATATGCCAACATTACCAATTTGGGTTAAACTATGGGGAGTTCCAAAACAGTTGTGGACAAAGGTATGCATGAGTTTTGTAGCCAGCATAATAGGAAAACCTCATTGTTGGGATGATGCAAGAGAATTTACAAAAGAGTGCTCCTGCGAAAACTAAAACTAGAGCTCAAAGGATAAATTATGAAGAAATCAACTCCCCTAACAATGGTAAAAAGGTTAGAAATAAAAGCAAAGGATATGGTGGGAAGAAAAACTCTCAACGAAAATGAACTGTAATGATGGAACGTAAGGGGCTTGAATCATGTAAATAAGACAAAATAAATTAAATAGGCCATTTTAGAGCAAAGAATGGTGTATGTCTAATGGGGTTATTAGAAACTAAAGTTAGAGAAACTAATAGTGAGTTCATTCGAAGGATATGTTGTCCATATTGGGAGTTTGTACATAACTATGCCAGTGATGCATAGGGTAGAATATGGTTGGCATGGGATGTCAATAAATAAAGTCGTTGTTCTAAAGCTTAAGGAGACTGGCTAGTTTATTCATTGCAAGGTATCCTTCTTACATGATGGTTCTAGTTTTTTGTTGACAATAGTTTATGCCTCTAATAGTTGGAGAGAAAGATTATTGCTATGACAAGATATAAGGAATTTATACACTACCATTCAAGAAGCATGGGTGGTAGTAGAGATTTCCATAATGTTTTATACTCCCATGAGAGGATAGAAGGTGAGACTCTTACACCCAGGGAAACCATCTATTTTGCTAATTTAGTATCGCACACTGGATTGGCAGACCTCAAATCTTATGGTAACTTTTTTACATGGACAAATTGTGGTGAAGTTGTAAGGAAATGGTTTAAGATTGATAGTGTTGGTTAAATCAATTCAGCAATTCTATTGTAAAGTTCCACACTCCGTGTGTTTTTACCACTCTACAATGGTCATCAGTATATTCAATAAGGAAAAGAGGAAGCTTCCTTTCAAATTTTGCAACTTTTGGGCAATGCACTCTGATTTTCTACCAATTATTCAAGCATACTGGGAGACAGAGGTGTATGGTGGTTGGTTGTATACTTTTACGCAAAAGTTGAAGCTTGTGATGGCTAGACTTAAAGGTTGGGCTCGCATGCATCTATCTGACTTACATAAGATAGTGGAAGCAACTAGGGAGGAGTTAAAGCAGATACAGAGATGTCAGCAAGTTCGACCTTTAGATATTTTTCTAAATAATGAGGAAAAAGAAAGCAATAGAAAATTTGTCAAGCTTGTTGAGATGGAACAAGTAGATTTATGTCAGAGAGCATAATGTGATTGGATGAGTTATGGTGACAAATGTAATAATTTCTTTTTTGCTGCAATAAAAGAGAAAAAGACTATAAATCTTATATGGTATGTGGAGGAGCTTAATCAGACCTTAATGCTTCAAATATGTTCTTCTTATGCTTAATAAACAGACAACTCATAGCTTAATTTTGTACCATTTGCAGGTTACATGCTTTTTTAGACTATTTATTGTAAAAGATGTAATTTAGCGCTAAAAGAAACTTTATTAACGTTGTTTAGGAAGACTCAAGCTTATATAAGAAAGTACGGAAAAGTCAATATCCTTGAGAGGCTGGACAAAGCCTTGGTTAATCTGCTGGTCCCAAGCTTTTCCTGAAGCTTAAGTTAAAAATGTTCCTAATGTGTCCTCTGATCACCTTGCCATCCTTATAAAATTGTCCTCTCAAGAGACACCTGTTGCTAAACCTTTTAGATTCTGTGAGATGTGGCTGAGGGACAGCATATGCAAGGATACCATTAAGGAGGCCTGACACTCTGAACAAGCTACATGGGGAAGCAATGTACAAAGAAGATTGGAAGTTACAAAGGAGAGTCTGAAAACTTTGAACAAATAAAAGTTTGGAAATGTATATGTGGATATTAAGAGGATAAAGAAGCAGTTGGAGAGGATCCTAAGTGGGCTTGTTACATAATCAAAGTATAATAAAGGGCTAGAGTTGAGAGAGAAACTTAAAGAGATGATGGAAAGGGAGGCCAGTTTATGGAGACATAAATCAAGGCAACTATGGGTAAAGGATTATGCCATAAACACAAAATATTTCCATCTATCCACCCTCTACAAAAGAAGGAAAAATAATATCACAAAGTTAAAAGATGAAAATGGATAATGGAAGCAAGGAAGGAAAGAAGTGGGAGAGGTGATAAATGAGTTTTTTGGAGAGTTTTTTAGTACCCAGGAACCCCAACTTGATCTTAATATCCTCAATCTTTTTAACACAGTCATCTCTGATAGAGAAAACAACATCCTAACTGAGGTTCTTTCGGATTATGAGATTTGGAATGTAGTGAAAAAGATGGAAGCTCTAAAGGCACCTAGGTCGGATGGTTTCAAAAGCATCTTTTACCAGCAATGTTGGGATATAACGGGAGACACAATCACTGCCATTATTGTCAAAGAGTTCTTCACCTTTGGGCAACTCAACCCATCCCTAAATGACACTTTCATAGCCTTTAATCCAAAAATTCCCAACCCAGACAATATAGCTAAATTCAGACCTATTAGCTTGTGTAACTTTACTTATAAAATCATATCCAAGCTGCTAGCAAATAGACTCAAGACTTATCTTCATAAATTTATTTCTCTTTTCCAAAGAGCTTTTGTGAAAGGAAAGTTTATTGGAGATAACATAGGTCTAAATAGTGAGATATTTCACAATTTTAATCAGATGAAAAATAGGTGGATGGCAGTCACAATGGACGATTGGATGTGATGAAAGCTTATGATAGAGTGGAGCGGGAGTTCGTTTATTAGATTATGGAAAAGCTTGGGTTCTATAGAAAATGGATTTACTTAATCAAAAAGTGTTTGGAACCAGTTTCTTTCAGAGCGCTTCTAAATGGGTCTCCTCTTAACATTATCATTCCTAGGAGAGGACTGAGATAAGGAGACCCTTTATCGCCATATTTGTCCATACTAGCTAGTGTCTGAAGCTCTCTCTAGGATGATTCTGGAAGCATAATGCAAGGGGGATCTCTCTGGCTTTAAGGCTAATCAAACATCGATCTCCTCCTATTTCCCATCTTCTCTATGCGGATGATCTCATTATGTATAATAAAGCTACGTTAGGGGATGTTGCTTGTTTAAAGACTATTTTGGAAAAATACTGTGCTGTCTCTGGGCAAAAAGTCAGTCTAGAAAAGTCTAGTGTTTTTTTCAGCAAGATTGTTCATGCTAGACACCAACATATACTGATGAGATTTTGGAAAGTTAAAAGTTTAAATGTAAATGATAAATATCTGGGGGTACCTATGATTATAGGGAGGAAGAAGACTAAGAATTTCTCCTACTTGATGGACTCACTACAAATAAAAGTTTAAGGATGGAAAGCAAATGTATTGTCTTAAGCAGCAAGGACTACCTTTATAAAGAGTGTATGACAAGTAGTGCCCATATATGCCATAGGTGCTTTTAAGTTACCAGTGAATATTACTGATAGTCTAGATAAGATCAATAGGGATTTTTGGTAGAATGGGTCAAAGGAATCAAATGTGTTTGCACACACTGAGCTGGGATAAGTTGTGTAGATCCAAGTGCCAAGGAGGTTTGGGGTTCAAGAAGGCCAAGGAGATGAATACAACCATGCTAGGGAAGCATTGCTGGAGATTGCTGACAAATGCTGAGTTTCTATGGGCTAGGTATTTCAATAACAAATATACTTGGCATTGGGGAAGATAAGAAACAGATACTACAAAGGGTAAGCAATCTTATTTTTGGAGGGGAGTTAGCAAGGCTATGCACGAAATAAAGGAGGGTTTGGTTTGAAAGGTAGGGGATGGAGCTGCAATATCTATCCTCTATGAGCCTTGGATTTTACTCAATAATTCACCTATATACTTGGGAGATCAGGTGTTCTCATGTTACAACACTGACTTTTTGAGGGTGGATGCAAGTCATTGACACCTACCACTCATAATGGAATTATGACAGGCTGGGAGAATTGTTTCCTGAGTCTACTTGTCAGAGAATTACTTCATAAAAGTTCAATCTGGAGACTAAGGATAAAGTCATCTAGTTTGGGGATCCTAAAGGTAGATACTCTGTCAAATCAGCTTATAAACTAACATTTGACTAAATAGTATGAGCTGGGAGAATGCTCTAATACTGACGTCAAGATTCTCAGGAAAATATGGAAGCTTGGTTTATAGGAACCCAACAATTTCTTTGGAAAGCCTATGTGGGAGGACTACCCACTGGAGAAATAACTTGAAAACACAAGTTTAAGGGGGGTCACTCTTATAAGATGTGCTGGAAGGCTATAGAAATAGATGATCATCTGCTGATCCAGTGTGAATGGGCTAGACAGCTATGGTTTGGCTCCCTGATAAGACTGAGAATGGATGTGCAGCAGGATAGGACTCTGAAATCATGGATTGAACAATTTGTAATGTGGAGTACAGAGAAAAAGGATCAGGATCTCAAGTTTACAGGGATCTACAGTATTATGATGCTGAGGGAGATATGAGAGGTAGAAATGACCTCTTTTTTGAAAAGGTGGCTCCTCAGAATCTTTTGATTTATGAGAAAGTGGGAAGGATGACTGCAGAGGTCCTCAAAGTAGTGTCTTAAGAAACAAGTCCTTCTGCAAGCAACCCTGACAGTGGCCTATTTTTTAACTCTTCTGACAATAGCATAGGGGATGTTTCTTATCATGATTGGCATAAGACTTTTTTTTATGGTACTTATGAGGGATTTTGGAAGGGGAGTTGCTGCAGCTGTGTGTCAGGACAGAGAAGGGAACTTGATGGGGGTTGTATATAGAAGATTCAAGGCAGCAAATCCTTTGGAGTCAAAATGTGTTGGAGCTGAGATAGCAGCTGATCGAAATGATGAAAGGTATGCAGATAGATCGAGTGGTTATTTTGGGAGACAACAAATACTTGATGCAGATGCTTAGAAGGAAAGGAGTGGGAGCAGGATGGCAGTGCAAGGACTCTATCAGTAGAAGTGTTATTTTGTTTTTAAATTATGTTTTTTTGGATACTAATGTACAATTTTGCTGGATTAAGAGAATGGACAATGCAAGGGCCCATGAGCTATGTAAATGGGCTCAGAAATATGCAGGCATTGGGGCAACTCCTGTATGGGTCTATGACTCAGTTAAACCTTTAGCAAACATCTAATATAAGCATGGTTATTATCGGAAAAAAAAAGGAAAAGTCAAAGTCAGCAGTCAATGGTCAAGGACCCAAGCTCAAAAGACTGAAGATTATGACATTGTCTCAAAAGTAGCCTTGCTTAACCAAAGCTTGCTCAAGAAGAAAACCAAAAACAAAAAACATAAAAGAAAAAAGTAAACTCATGAGGTGTCTTGCATCTAGGAAAAAATATAAAGCAAACTCATGAGGTGACTTGAATCCAAGGGAGGAGGGCAAATCTGTAACTTGTAAAAGGTGGAGTATATAATCCAAAAAGTGAGAAGAGAGAGAGGCACCTACAGCTAGTCTAGTGTCAATAGGAGTAGTATAGAATTTTAATTCAAGTCATTTATTTGCTTTAATTTATTTGCTTTGTTGTTTATCAATGTTCTTAAATCTAAAGTTGTTTATCAAGTTCTTCAGTCCAAGTTTTAATATCAAGTCTTTATGTTTGTTTCCATTTCAAGTTTTCTCTCAACATTTCATTTCATTGTTGTCATTCAAGTCTTCATTTAAAGTTAAGTCATCTTCTTCTTGCAAAACCAAACCAAAGTAGGAACTTAGCTAGAAATATCAAAACTTAATTAAGAAACTACTTTTTCTCCTTCTCAAAACTATCCATTCATTCTCCTTAAACATTCCATGGTGAACCTCAAATACACCACAATCTCAAATCTTCAAATGGTGTCGTGGTCATAGATTGAAAAAGATTGGATTAATGGTAGAGCTCTAAGGAGGGAAGCATCTTTCTCCCACCTTCATTTTTTTTTTCATCATTTTAATTAAGTATTATTCCCTACTGATGAACTGTATTGCAAATCAAGGGACATAGTTGAGGAGCTGGAGCTGTCGACGAAAGCTGGAGTTTTTTCACCGAAACGATACTCGTGACCACGCCTCACCTAAGTCACTCCCGCCCCTGCCACGTCAGCAACATCACTAAGGTTTTCAGTCGGTCAGGTTGACTCCAATTGGTGAATCCAACTAAAGACTCATATTTTGTAATAGAGTAGTATAAATCAATAGTGTAGTTTTGATAAAAAAATAAAAATAAAATAAAAAAAAATAAGTATATTTATATATGAGGATAGGAAATCACTTGGTTGAAGTTGAGCAACTTACCAAGAATTAGAGTTTTAATTACCTTGGGCCGTTTTAGTGCGGAAGGCGAGTCGTGAGTCATACGCTCGTGTACTACGAATCAACTTAGTAATCAACACTCTAATTACGATTTTAATTTCCTTAGTTATTCTAATTATATTAGTAGTATATTTACATTTATGTACGTATAGTAGGCCCTTGAATGAAGGCAAACTTGTATAATTATTTAGGCCCGATCTGTTGGTTTTTAAGTGAGCTTTTGTAACCGAAAATGGAAATGCTCGAACGGTTGGGCCTGATTCTCATATCATGCGCCAACCAACGTCGACTCCACCTCAAGCAGTGTGTAAGCACAACTTAAGAGGTAATCTTTTAACCTCCTCGAAGCCCCTGTAAGAAGATACATTAAGTGTTACAAAGCATGCTTACCTGATTGTTTGAGTTAAATTTCGCATCGTCTTTTAAATTTCACGCATAAGGCTAAACCCAAGCCAAATAACAACCATTGGGGGTCATGACCCAATGTAGTAACCGGACGTTCGTTGCTTGTTACTTGAGGCCTACGCAAACAAAAATTAAAATCAATCAACTAAAGCCTAAAGTAGTCACGCTCCTCCAGAAAAAGGACAAAAATATAGCCTCGATGATTTAGAGTAGATAATTACCATATTCCAGTGGACCAACTACCTTCCTCACTCTCCTCCCCTAGATTCATCATGAGTGAGTTTCTTGGTACACAGTTACACACCACTTGGTGAAGTGATTATCTTACTTTTCCGAGCCGTGTAGTAGATCCTGTAATAAGAAAGGAAGTAAAACTTTCTTGAGGATTGTGCTCGCGGCACAATTTCCTTAAGACTAAAACACGGTATGGTAGCTTGGTGAAGTGGATGATTATCTTGCGGGAACTTTTCGGACCAGTTTTTAATCGGAGGAAAATAATGTTGTGTTTTCATTATTTTCTAAAACAGGAGAGACCTTAGTTTTATAGTAGAAAAAGATCCCTTTATTGTTTGACTTCGAATCAAGGAAAGACTGCATTCTACGGTTTCAGTTTTGGAAAGAAGACCTAGAAGCCCAATTGGGTGGATTTTTTGGGCACACGCCAAGACTAAGGTTTTTTCTGGAGCTCCCACCTCCCGAGAGCCCCCAAACCAAGGAGGCCTTTGTGTGTGTGAGCACCTCCTTATATCTCTACACTATCCCTCCATAAGGACACAACCAATATAAACTTAAGAGTCTTGTTTAAAAATGGGACTAAAGCCCCCACATTAGAGTGTAGTAGATACAAAAGGTCATGGGTTCAAACCCATGAGGACACAAATTCATTCACATTTCCAACAGATCCCACCTACAATTTGAGCGGGGCATAGTTACATTAATCGTTATTTGTGTTACATTTCGTTTACAAATGTTACTTAACCTATTAAATATTGATTAGTATAGTGGCTAGCAATGTATCAATCCTACTCTAAATAATTAGTTGATGATAATAAAATATCCTAATCTAAACTATTCTAATAGATGTAAGTAAAAGATATGGCTAAGTAATAATGAATATATATATATATATGGTTGATTTGATTTGAGATTTAAACTATGCATAAACTAAACTAAATTAAATATATAAATATGAATCAAGATAGAGAGAGTATCTTGGGAGAGATGAATTCACCAAAATCATAGAATTAGTCTAATAGATCTACCTATCATGCTTAGTAAAATCACCAATATAAACTCACCATATCTACATACAAACCTTATGCTTATAATCATGATATTAGTATTTGGATTTCAACGTGCTTTCTACCATACCATAAAGTATTTCTTCAATCTCCAATGATATCTTCTATCTAACCAAATTATGTTTTAAGTGACATTCAATATACAACTCTAGGTGTCATGGAAAATCCACATGTGGCATTAACCATACAACTAATTGAGGTGCCATAAAAAATACAATCATCACACTATAACACTAAAAACTAGAAGAAAAGAATCTAGGATTTGTAGTATTTGGCTTTACACAATCATAAATTACCCTATAGACCTCCTAACCTCCACAAGAAGCGTTAGATCAATGTACGAATAAGAATAAATTCAGTGGGGGATTTATACTAGAACATGATAGAAGAAAAACTAAACTAAAACATAAGAAAAAGTCTTCATCTCCCGGCCCCTCCTAAGAGAAGGGAGATTAGCTCCTCATACTATGCTATGAACACAATATAAAAATGAATCATCTTTATTGATGTAATGGTGAAAAAAGTTTAAACAACCTAACCCAATACATCTAAGGCTAATGGTATTTTTGAGGTGAAATCCAATCCGGAAATCAAAACATTAATTAAATCCCTCACAAGAAAGATAGATGCCCTCACAACCAAACAAAGTGACCAAACTCTTCATCCTGTCATTAACATAAATACATCACCTTGCAATTTTTGTCTCAGCTTAAATCACATAGATACCAATTGTCAATTGCTCAATAATATATCATCTCTTCAACCAGAAAAAGTGTGTGCTTTTAATGTAACAAATGCACTATGGAGACAACACCCAAATTACACATGAAGTACTAATCCACAAACCCAACTACCTCCAAGGTTCACCAATCATATTAAACCACCAAATACATTCAGACAAAGATAATGTACCTATAATAATCAGAACATAGCATTAGTTCCATCACATTTTAATCAGAACTACCAAAATCCACCAATCAACAACCAAAGCGACTGAGTTCTAGTTATACCACTCATTAGTGTCCAATCAGATAAAACATCCAAGATAATGCTAACTGTGATGCAACAACAAACTCAAATCCTAACATCCATGCAACAATCTCTAACCTATTAGCTCAAGACAAAACCCATAAAGGTGTGTCCCCAAGCCAAGCAATTCCAAATCCTAAACAAGCAAACACAGCCTATGAAGCAACAAGTGATGAAGCTAGAATGCCTAAAATACTTTCATGAGTTACGGTCCACGGATGTAGAAGAAACCCTTCTCTAAGATCCTATTTACGATAATTAAATCTTATTTTCCATGATGTATTCCTTTCCCTTCCTTCCCTTCCATATTTTTAAAAAAAAGGAATACATCATTAAGGTAACCAGACCCTCTAATTAGAGTGTGGTTGTAAGTGCCGGAGCCTTAGTCCACTTATACCTTGCATATTCTTTGTAAAACACTTTTTACTCGTCGTTTGAGTAAGTGCGATCCTATGGAGTGAGTATACAATTTTATTTTCTTTATTTTACATTTTTTTAAATAGTTTTTTCTCCGTTATTTTAATGCAAGATTCTCGATACATCAATAGT
The DNA here is from genome assembly GCF_015680905.1 of Coptis chinensis. Taxonomy (NCBI): domain Eukaryota; kingdom Viridiplantae; phylum Streptophyta; class Magnoliopsida; order Ranunculales; family Ranunculaceae; genus Coptis; species Coptis chinensis. Next base: position 93,394,779 of record NC_141462.1, read on the forward strand.
TATGTGATTTTTCCAAAAACACGGGCAATGGATTCTACATAGATCAACCCCCAAAAAAACACAATCTAAAGGGCGGTTTTAGATCAGTTTTGTTTAGTACGGGTCACCTATATCATTGCGTTATTCCCACGAGTCGGGACATTTTATGTCTTGCGAAGCAAATCCCCGAAATCACGTGACTGAAGTTCCGTCTGTTTGGATTGGGTTCGCCTCAGAGCCGACACAAAAGTTGCCTACGATCACCTGTTATGGTTTGTTTTCAAACTTTAGAGTTAAGAATCATTGCTTTTGGGTACGAGTATCTTATAACATCTCTACATAGTTTTCAAAACTTGAGGATATAAAAATGAAAATTATATGCTCCGGAGTAACCAAAATGATACCGGATCAATGTATAATTTTATCTTCTTGTCAAAACCTCTATATGGTTAGAGATATCTTTTGCTTGGGGGACCAAAAAAAAAAAACATGCACGAGGTGTTCTTAAACGCGAATTAAACAAATAGTGTAACCCAAAGTGATATTATTCTCTGTTTAATTTTACCTTTTGTCTCCACCTATCTATATTTGTCTCGAGAATCTGACGTTAAAAGACTCAAAATTGTACAAATTTTCAAAAATTTCCCCATTCTTTTTAAATCTTTTAAACTTTCTATTTCTCAAACTCTTTTAAAAATTATTTCAATTTCCTAAAAAATGTCTTTTGTTCATAACAAAACCCCTCCACCTAACAAGACTAGGTGGATCAGTTTCAATGATCGTGTACAAATGCTTCTTATAGAGCTGCAAGTGAATATATGAACCCATATACCAAAAATCATTCCTAGTTTGGGTAAGAGTTCATATGCATGTAAGAGACACGCTATAAGAGAATGTTGGTGCTTATCATATATATACATGTATACACGTGTAATATATATATCAAACACGTGCACTTATAAATATTATCATGTATACGTTTATTAGTTAATATATACTATGAATTATTAATTAATTCATAGTATACGTGTGTGTAGTAGTTGACATTATTATTAATATTTATAATACACGTGTTCAATGTAATGTACGTTACAAAACATGCATTTAAAAACATACATTCACTATTATGCTACCCCTACATATTTAGTAGACTTTTACACCTAAAAAAAAACCATATATTATAATGTTTGGGTTTGTATATATTTATTTAGTGTAATATAATACTAAATTTTATATATCAAAATCATAATAATCATCTTCTGGTACCCATCAGTTTTTTACTTTTCGGTTTTAATAGTTTCAGTTCTTTATCGGTTCGGTTCTTGAAGACCCATTTTTAATGAATCTAACATTTTAAGATCCAGAGTTCTTATAAACGGTTCTGATTCTGGTTCGGTTTTTAAGTAATCAGATACCCATCCAGACCCAACATAGAACTAACAAAATCAATAGTGTAATATAGAAACAGATAGAAATTAAAAAAAAAAAAATCATCCATATCATTCACATATTCAATATATTCTGTACAATCATCCTTGTAATTCCAACTTAGGAGGAGTGAGGCATCTTAGTTATACATGTTAATGTTAAGGTTTAATTAGCATCTTTGCTTTGCAAGTGGCCCGGCTTTGAAAAGCTATGACAATCAAGAAAAAGCTATTTGATACATTTGCTGATACATTTATTTGCTTCTTTTAAGATCGAGCATCAGAATAATATAATACTTTTAGCTTCATTATCGTTTGAAAGTGATTAATTGAATACATGAAGCAGAAATACTCTAGGACCTAGGTTGCTTTTTACGTCTTGGCCGGCTGCAAAAGTTCCATATATTATTACTGGCCCATAGGCCATTATTTGGTGAACATCTTTTCTATATCGGGGTATCATCAGCATGTGAGGTTCTGTGCAGTGAATCAGTGATACATACGTCCCCATTCAATGACCCAACATAAGGTGTAAAATGTGAAGCTAGCTCATATTCCCTTTGGACCTAAAAGTGCAAATATGAAGTATATCGATCAGAGTATAAGACACGTACCACTCATCACAAGCGCAACCTTGAGGCTTATTATAAGTGTGACAACATCCTGGGTCAGTTCATTGAAGGTTCTCACTGTCTTAGGAGTCTAGTTAAGTATTGATCAAATAGTCAGAAGCTGTTCAAACTGTCGATGCGAGCAAATTTTGTAATAGCAAAAATTAAACAATTCAAGGGGTTTCCATGGTTTTGTTGGCTAGGCAGGTGAGTCGTTCCAACATAAAAAAATCCCACTGAGATGAAAATTCAATTAGTTCAAATGCAAATGTCATGTCTTAACACTAGAAAAAAAATTCCGTTCAAAATTCAGTCATCTGTATCATATTGATTTTTAGTACTACACTGTTCATTTGACCCTTAAGAAAGATAGCTGTGGTATATAAGAGGATTAAGAGGAGCATGCATGTAGTACTCTTTTGTTGGTGTCATACTATCAAATATTCATATTACTAGATCAACTAAATTCACCACACTTGCCGTCATTGTGTTCATGGTGTGTTCAAAGTGTGTGTTGCTGTAGAAGCACTCGTCAAATATTCATATTACTAGATCAACTCTTACGAAAAACATAACACACAAAAAATTTAAAATAGACATATTATAATTAGATCAAGTTTTCCAAGAACATAAGGAAGTAATTTATTGGTCGAGGCATGCATTCAGAATAGTGTATGTGCGTGGGACTTGAAGAATCAATATATTCAAATGTGAAGCAGACAAACACATCCGAGGGAATCAAGTTAGTGGCCGAATTGGAGTCACTCTCAAGTCTCATCCCCAAAGCTCTAGCATGAATGGGAGAAGTTTCTCTTACTCTATCCAATACTTTAAAAGAAAAATGAAAAGGTTGACCTAGAAATTTCACAAACTTTTGAAAATAAATATAGTTCTTAATTTCATCACTTCTTTTCCATATCAGCTTTTCTCCATTGCTTTCTGTGCATTAAAGTGATTAAACAAAAGGCATAAAAGGTGTGGAGAACAGGATAACAAATCAAATCAACTTAATTTGGAAGTCACGTGTTTTAGGCCCTCTGAATAGATGCTTAAACCATGCACCACACATGTTGCATTTTTTTAACATTTCTATTTTTGGAACTTTGTAAGCATGCAATATCATGTTACACATATTTTATGCCAAATTGCCAATTCAATGGATCTAGGGAAATTGTTCAAACTAAGGCTGAGTCCAATGGCTTCCTATTCCCATAAAAATGGAGTCAGTGGCTTCCTATTCCCATAAGAATTGAGTCAAAGTGAGTCCAATAATTTTCTATGCCGACGGTTTCTATTCTCTATCAGTAATTTAATCTCTATATATATGAAGTATTATTGAGAAATACAAAATACATTGTCCCGCTAGTTGATTTGGCTCAATTTGTAAAAAACCAAATAATTACACCTATTTAAGTGGCGTTGAAAAAAAAATGGTTATTCATTTGGCGCTGGTTGAAGTGGCTCATAATGGTATGTACCAGATGTGGCGTAGGATGTTTGTGGATTTCGTATTGCGCCAAATGAAGTGGCGTAGCATGTGTGCAACCATTGGACGTAGAGAGTGGAAAACCATTGGACTCACCCAGGGCCAGCTCTAAACTTTAGGGAGCTCTAAGCCATCTTCCTTAAAGGGGTCTATATTATTATGAAAAATAGGTTTTTTACACAAGTGGTCGAGTGTCCACTATTTAGGTGGTCTACTGTAATTACCATACTGGACTGGACCTTAGTCACACAAACCATGTGAAGTGCCTATCGCTCCCGCTCTAAAATCTCGCTCTCGCGGTTTAAGTGCCAATCCTCCGCTTTGAGATTTTTAAAACCGCACTCTCAATTTTTGCAACCGCGTTCTCCGAAATCTCAACGAAAATCGTCTCTTTCCTTCAACAAAAAAGATTGAGAACTACTTTAAAACTTATTTTAGGTTTATCTACAAGAAGTTTCAGTTGAAATGAGTAGTATTTGGGTCGATATGATAAAAAAATCAAGCTTGACGTGTGTGTGTTCACTGGTTTACATGACTTTTGGCATTGTGTTCTTGGCAAACAAAGAGAGAAAGGAGAGAAGAGAGTGGAGTTGGATATTTTATATTAAAAAAAGATGATAAAAAACTAAGGATAATGAGTTGGTAGTAATCTGGACTAAGAAATTTCATATGTTTATTTTTTTTTTCTTTTTTTGTAACTATATTTTATATTTCATTTTGAATATCTAAGCTTTACTTTGTTTGAATAATTTTTTTTTACTACTTTGTTTTACAAATATGTGTATTATTTATATGTTATATACGCCGCTCTGAAACACAGAGCTTTTCAAGTTAGGCGCTCTTACGCTCTCGCTCGCTCCTGCTCAGCGTTTTGGTGACTATGGACTGGACCAGACTACTTTTGGTTTGGTTGTAGCCCAATGGTTATTAGCCTATTAAGTTCTAGTCGGGGCCTAAATTTTGACCAAAACATTGGGGGGCTCTAGGCGGCTGCCTTGTTGGCCCCGAGAGCCGGCCCTAGACTCACCAAAAGTCTTCCTTGATTGCTGCTCTATGTGCTTGTTTTCATCACGTTCAAGTAACTGTCATATACAGGTAACAATCTCCACTTCCCATTTGTAGAATGAAGACCATGCAAGGCATTGCAAGCCAACACAACTGCACCAAAGTGAAATATGGAGATTCAAAGGGGTGGGTTTTTATTTTTATTTTTATTATTATTTTTTTTACAAAACTCCTGTGTCGAGATCACATTATGCTATCAAGTTTTAAAAACCGCCATTTAAAAATCATGGATCAATGTCACGTACTCACATTCAAAGGCAAAATTATTCTTTTTGTAAACATTGCAATCACTGACACATACAAGATTCTAAATATCGATGGTATCTTTCAACTGTATCTCTCTTTTGAAAAAAAATCCACGTTAAGCATGTTTGGAGGAAGTTGAGGATCTCCACGATTCCAAAATATTCTGTCAACCCACTAAAGAATCGATGCTGTACTGTATGTACAAACCAATAATGAAGTTGACCTTGGCTGCTTAAATCCTCACTGATTATTTCCTGTGGATCGGAGAACCGTGAATCTCTAATAAGTAATAACTTAGCTATGTTGAAACACTAGTGTCACATTTTCAACTTAGCTATGTTGAAACACTACACAGTACACACTAGTGACACATTTTCAAACTCATATGTTGTATACTGATTTATTAGGTTCCAGATTTCAGGGATGCTAATCAATCGTAGTCAGGAAGATCACCATATCCAGAAAAGGTGGAATAAAATGCAAACGTAGACAGTCAAAAGCCACCAAACTTTGTCACGTAGTTTTGACCATGTTAGGAATTTTGAGATGACCTGAAGAAATATTTGGTATGAAAACTTCCAATAATGTCAATATCATGCCTCCGAAAATCACAACTTGAATCAGTATACTCCTATACAGTGAACGTTCGAGACAATTGTCTAAAACTGAATAGTCGAGCCAGGCTTCAAGCTTCTGAATAGTTTCGATTTTGGAATACCATGGGGTAGTAAGTAAATCTTCTTGAATTACCAACAGAGTATTCTTCAAATTATTTTTGTTTTTCTTTATTCTATATATTTTTGTTATTTAGTGGTAATCCCAACAGAGTATTCTTCCACTGATGATGAACGTAGTAGTATGTATGGGACAAGGCAAAGATGAAAATGATGATAAATGGAATAGCATTCCTTTGCACTAAACCTACCACCACTGTTAATAATCATATTAAAACGAAGGGAAAGGTAATTGGAATATGAGATCACATTGTCAAATAAAACGCAACTCAAAGATCAAGATCATGTTGTCAGTTTGTCACCTGAACATTCCTTTTGCCTATAATTTCAACTTTGTATCGAGCCTTCAATATACTGCTCTGGTATACTCTCTCTTTCTCTCTTTCATTAACACTTCATTCTGCATGTGCATACGGATTAAAAACATCGGTTCAATCTCCACCTATGAACTCCACAGAAAGATGCAGAACCTATCAAGGGCTTAAGTGGACTATGGAAGTACATCCGAGAAAAAAGAAGAAAATTAATAATGTATGTACAATCAAAAGTTTTATTTCATTTATTTACAAAATGTGACGAAGTTACATTATAGAACTCCACAAGAGCGTTGGCATTTAGCTATGCGATCAAGTGCAAGCTTTTCCTTCTGTTCTCGTTTTGATAATATTTCTTCATTATCATCTGCTGCAGTTAGAAGCGGCCTCGAAAAATGACCACAGCTCCAATTGTATATTGTTGATTGTGGAAGCAAACTACGTTCCGAAACACCAGAACTAGTAGCATCTAAAAGTGGATCAGCCAATCCTGAGTCTGGACGGTCTGAACTCTAAAGAACAAACTCTACACATTCCCGTAAGAAAATTCTGTCGAGGGGGACTACCAGGCGGGGTTCTAAATGTCAGGGGTAAATGACCTGCCAGGAAGAAGGCAGTGACAAATTTTAATGATCAATAATAGATCAGAACACTGGGATAAAAAAGATGCAGAAAATCATGTAGTTGATGACGATGAATCTGAGAACCAAGATCACATCAGAAACCTTTGTAATAATCCAGTTCAATGCAACCAAAATTAATTACCTGCGTTCATGTCAAACCAAGAAGATGATTGTGCTAGTCCAGCAAGATTAGGGGAAGGAGATGAAATGGTGGGATCGCCCTGGCGAACACTGCTACCGCCAAATAGAAGTGTCTTCGCAATCACTTGCTCAATACAGATCATTGAGAGTATGCGCCGGCCAAGACCAGCTATGCGAGGTGACGGGTCCTTTGCTAGAGTACACATGGCCAAGACACATTGAGAATACATCCCATTGTCAAGAGGTCTCTGTCATTTATCATAATGCCAGAATCAGAATGCTGAGACGAGTCATCTGATAACGGAGACCCATGCATTATACCAGGAGTAGCAAGAGGCCTGCTTGTGGCCATCCTTCCATCACGACCCACAGATGTAATATCGCTACCAACCCTCAATACAGGACCAATTTGGGATGGAACTGAATTTCCACCCTGCATGTATTGGCCCGTGGCATTATACCCACCTGGGCCATTAATATTAGCCAAAGAAGGTAACGAACTCAGTACAGAGTTTGAATGTGGCTTCCAATAGGCAGCAGCAATGAACTTCAGGTGCTTATTGTGACCAAAAGCAAAGCGTGCAAAAGCTGTCAAAAGAATGTACTTAAGCAATTAATTACTTGTAGTCAAAAGTGTATACAACATTGACAATTTTTCCTCATCTACCAGATCCAAACACGTGTGAAAAATGTTATAAGGTTAATCCAGTCTTACTTGTGTTCCAACTTTACTTATGTGAATGAAGAATTAATTTCAAACCAAAATTACCCACATCCCGTTAAAAACTAAAGAGCAATGGCTCCTTCATCCCTCTTATGAATTATCATGCGTTTTCATGTAATAACATTACACTCATGAAAAGTGGTGCTCAAATTCCCTTACCAACAGCAAGCTCTGCCCTAACCAGCGGGCTTCCATCTGAAACGAAAGTCAGCAGACTTTTGACAATATTTAGATCAGCCCTAACCTTTTCATCGTCATCCGAGTCTTCGTCCCCTTCAACATCTTTGAAGGAATCAGATCCAATGTCAAGAAGGGTGCCCATGGCAAAAACTATAGAAGCCCTGACCTGAACCAAAATATAATTGTATTTATCTGAAGATCCCATGCTTTATCAAACTACTAAAGAACAAACTTGCAATGACAGAAAAAATAGATAATAAATAATAAATAAATAAAAATAAAGAGTTTCCAATGCCAACATTGTATGAACTATGATGTACAACTAGGGTCCTAGATGTTATACTTAATGAGTTATATAACGGTAGTTATTAAGTTATTATACATCTATACCTCCTGTTAATATTCATAAATTAAGCTCTACCAAACCGCTCAAGTTTTTGGAGATGGGGAATGACATGGTATCAAAGCTTTTGTTTTATTGCGGCTCAAGTCCTTCAGGGCATTCCGCTGACTGGGAGTATTAAGAATTATTAAGCATGCGCCTAGGATGGTGTTGATCTTTTCATAAACTAGAGCTCACTTTTTTTTATAGGTACCTAACTAGTCGAGACTTCATTTCATAGAGCCTAATGAGCTACCATGATAAATGTCCATACACTGTTGATAAAGAAAGATCTTTATGCAAAGTTCATTTACATATTTAACAAGAATACCTTAATTAAAAATGAAAATCATTCCCAAAGTTGAGCGGACTAGAAGTAAAACATTACCATAGAGACAAAAAAAACAAGGCTTATCAAGAGCAAGGATCTTCGTCCATATGAAAACAAGAATTTGCCTCAATTCCATTGCTGACGTTTGCAGTAATTTTAGAACATATGGAAAGATTCCAACAGATAAAGCCTACAAGAACAGCAAAAACTCCATAAGAAAACATTAGGCCTACCAAGTACTTTGATACCATATTCCCAAGGACTGCCCATTACACACGTAATATTCATAAATACCATTAGATGCATAATCCATTCTCACAGAACATTCACGAAAACCATGAGTACAAAATTATAACCAAATAATAAAAAGAACGATAGAGCAAATTACCAGATCAACAGCCCAAGGTCCCATGTCAAGAAATCTACCAAGAAGCACCAGTCCTCTAAATCGATGGCATTGGCTATATAAAACCTGCAATAAACAATGCTAAAGTCTTAAGATGAAAGTATTGGAAGATGAGGGACAAGAATTACAGATTTACAAGGAGCATCATGAAGTAAGAGCCTACCACTTCAAAAATTGAGGCATGAAGCGGCACGATATAGCCTCAAGTGATAAGCTCAGCAGAACAACCCCTTCAAACTCAATGCAACACGTGGACTACATATCCAAACAATGCATCAATAAGAGCCTACCACTTCAAAAAGAAGAATAACCGTGCCCCTCCAATAGACATTGTTTTTGTCGCTTCCAAATACATAAATAACATGAATGTTTTACGTTTTACTTTCCCAAGACAAAGTACATTGTCTTTAAGTAGCAGGGCAGGACCATCATTGACACATTCAATGAGCTGATGTTTTGTGTAGATGATCTTGATGGTGGGGAGATCTTATCCTCGAACAATCAGCCCTTAGTTCCTTGTAGGCTACGGATGTGAAGTTAAGGTTCATGGGCTTCTCACTGCTTTTTTGCTTCTTTTATTCTATGGCTTCCATTTTGTCGTTTAGCTTGAATTTTGAACTTATATAATCTATGGGTGTAAGCGTTTAGGGTTATGTGGTTCTGGGAACTAACACAAGTTAGTTTTTGGGTGTTGATGTAATTTTATGGATTATGTCAATAGAAGATCTTTTGTTTGGAAAGAAAAAGGATGTCAACTTGAGATGTCAATACCTATGAAGCACGGACACGCGACACGGAAACGACACGACATGGACACGGCATCATTCAAAAAAATAGGACATGGATACGTTATGGACACATTAAAGAAAAATTATATATATATAATTGAAATTTAACATTCTCCACCAAATTTAAATCAAAATATAAATATGAACACTGGTTTTGAAAAATGATTAAAAAGCAACATATATGTCCAAAAATGCAAGCTAATGCTAATGAAAGAAATAACAATTATAGAAAATTCAAAACAAATATATATAAAAAGGACTTGGCAATCATCAAGTGCAGTCGTGCAGTGTGCCTCCTTTTTCTTATTTCAAAAGTGAAATAAAACCCCTACCAAGTCATGTCTTTTTTAAAGTATTTTAATCACTTTTTAAAAAATAAGAATAAAATGTAGAAGTGTCCCGTGTGTCCCCAGCATGTCCACGGAGTGTCGGAAATTCTAAAAATTAATTATTAAATCCGACACTCCAAATCGAGTATCGAACACGTGTCGGAGGCGTGTCAGGGAATGTTGGTGTTGGATACCTGTCCGACACGGATACGTTGTCCCTATAGGAGTGTCGGTGCTTCATAGATTAATACAAGATGTCAACCTAGCCTCCACCTACATCTAATATATATAGTCACTTACCTGAAGAACGAATAGGCAACTGCTCTGGTGGTTTTTTGTTTTCATATCTATGGTCCAGCCACTCCTCAAAAGCTGTCAGCTGTTCGGTGAAGAAAGGGCTGAGCTGAAATGCAAACAGAATCCCGTTTACTTCTTATTCACGATAATTAACGAACAAGGCTGCATTTTTTTTTTGCAAAAGTCAAATCACATGATATATATAAATAAAGAAAATATAATAGAACCTGGAATTCTGCATTAGGCTCGTCAAGTAATGAGGGTAGCTGAGAACCATGCATCCCTAGAACACATATGGATTCAATTCAGTAAAGAAATAGATATACTTGATTATAACAATTAGAATTTTCATTTTTGAATTAAATATCCACCACATATGATGCTGATGCGTTGAAGGAAACATAGGATACGAAACTGGAGAGCAATTTGCAGATCACATGATTCGCTCGGCGAGTAAAAAGTTACGGAACAGACTAGTCACTAGTAGGTCTTGCCTGAACAGCCTCTGAAATAAATCTGCAAGGACTCAAGTAAAACATTCGCAGAATAAAATTAAAAGAAGAAGAATGTAATGACATAGAAACTTTCGTAAGGACAAATAAATTACCATGTGGGAGGACATTCCAGGCAATTATGTCAGTTACTGCAGTGAAAATCCAATTCAGCTCACCGAGAAGTGTTTTACGGTCATTTTGGAGCCCAGGGATTTTATCTATAAGAGAATGGTCGAGGGTATCACGTAGTAGTAAGGAACGTGCACAAAACCTGGCAAATAAAAAGGTAGAGAACTCAGACTAATAGCAAGCACAATCAGAGTGCAATATAATAAGTATGAATCACACTCACAAAAAAAGAGACATAAGTTTTCTTTTCTTTTCTTTTGAGGAAGACTACCATTTACAATCAAAGCAAAAGGCTTAGAATCCTCTGTAAGAGAATGATCATTAGAGGGAGGTACAAATTTATAGCAAACATATACTTTCCTAAAGATACAAATATCAAAGTACAAAATTAAAGAGAGAGAGAAGTTGACATAAAGATGCACAAGTATCAATTTCTCAAAACCAGGAAAAAAGCAAATGGTTCAGACAATATTCCAGCACGCCATTACAAAGTTACACAGTATTTGTTGATTATACACATTTTATACCTTTAATTTAAAATAATAATAATAATCATAACTTGTATCACCACATCCAATATATAGCTCCATTATCAAAAATAAAAAAACTAAGTCTTTGGATTACGAAAAGAATATTTGAATCTGTTGGGGAAAACTTCAGAGCAAGAAATGAGCAGCTCTGGTTGTGTTGTACTTGAGATATGGTACAAAATAATATGAAATATCACATGATCGTTTGTACAGGACAACCCGGATATTGCATTAGTAAAACTTTAACAAGCAAAATAGTACATAACAATTTATAGAGGACAACGAAGTTACTCCATTCATAAAATATGCTTGGTTGAATCAATAAATGCATCATGAACTTAGAAGTTTTGGTTCATTGTGAACAAAAAGGGGAAGGAATTCATGCAAGTGTGTTTTCTGATATTGCAAAAGCAGTATTATGGGAACTAAAAGATAAAAATATGAAGCTATGTATTATGGCAAAAACATGAGGGCTGAGGCAAGAGACAAGGATATAAAAATTACCATCTCAATGGCATCTTGATTGGTGTTGTGAGGCAGGATGTGAATACATCTGCAGGAAACTCGGCACTCTGAGGAAGAGTCTCGTGTGCTTCACAGGCCGCAAGTAAAATACTGTCTTTGATGGAAGATCCAGACGAACCAGGAGAGCTCGAATCTTGGCACTAATAAAAAATGAGAATTATATTACAAGAGAGACCAATACTCCAAATAATCTAGCATACATTTTCAATTCGATGAAGTATAAGGAAAAACTAGGCCTAGGAAGATAATAGTAACCTCTATAAAAGCATTTATTATCATCCCTGCAGCAGAGCAGTCAAACACATATATTGAAGGTGTCTTCAGTCAGGAGTCCAGGTCAGTGATTGGCAGCGGGATGTACTGTGTGTAGCTCTGAACTCAATACATTACGAGTAGATTCATGAGTAACAAAAACTAGCACCTTCAACTCAAACGAAAATTTGCAAAAGACCTCAAGCCAATTACAAACCTTATTAAAGAGCCAAATTTCACCATTAGCAGTTGGTTTTGGCACTCCATGGCCATTATAATGGAACAGGACCCTCTCAGCCTTAGCATGTTTGCGACAAGCAAGACAAAGTTTCTTAACTTCATCCACAGTAGGGTCAAGTTGAAGCTTATATTTTGCCTGCAGAACACCCCCAATTGACTTAAAGATACAAATATCGACAAATGAAGTAAAACAACAAACAGGGCAGAAAGCCTCTTAGTCTTACCCTCGGTTGCCATCTTTCGTATTGGAGTGACAAGGCTGCCCCAATTTGCTCAAGTGCATTTGGAGGTGCCATGGAAAACAGATCTGCACAGATGGGATTTTTTTTTTATGGAGCACACATATGTATTTGCTCCATTAAGCCAAAGTATTCAAATGCCAAATATATAAGAAAAAAGCAAAATATCAGCAATGTGAAAAAACAGGGATAAAGGACACAAGGAAATATATGTTCATCCCTAAAGAGTAGCACAGATTACCTATCCAGCACTCCATCCTGGCACAAGGGGATATTTTAATTACATCAGGTGGATCAACACTAATGTTTAAACATAAAACCAATGCTACACATCCATTCTTTATCTGCACTAAGATTCAGTGTCAAAGATAAAAGATACATGAAAAACATAAGGTGCCTAATGTTACATTCCACAAAAACGCAAGATTTTACCCGATCCTTAGGCCTCCATTTAGAGACCAAGCCAGTAGAATCATGTCGAAGTTCACTCAACACAATAGTCTGTGCCAAATACGCCATACTACTAGTCACTAGTCACCCCCGTATTAGTAGTAGTAATAACTTCCAAATTTCCCCCAAATAACTTCAGAATTCTACTGATGAGACTATTAACACCACTCCACACTTTGAAACCAAAATGAGAGCAACAAGCAAGCTACAAATGTGAAGAAACCTAACTGAAAAGAAGATGATGCGAATTTGGGATTAAAATCTTAAGGCCAATGAGAAAAAGAGTTATAACAGTAGGAGAACTCAAAGTCCCCTTCAATCACTTTCTTTTGATAGATAAGACATGCTTACTGATATAGCCAAGGTTAAAAAAAATTGCATTGATCCCCTTCAATCACATTTATTTTGAGCCCTCATAACTTCTTTAAAGATTACAAAACTCCCTATTAGGTTATGTTTTGAGCATTAAAACACCTCATTCTATTAGGAATTACAAACTTTCATCATCAAATCAAATCCCATTTTTCCACATTCTCACTTCTTTTATTTTATTTTTGTTTTATTTTGTTTTTCTAATATTATTGTGGCTTAAGCCTAAAGCCGCATAGAGGCAGAGAGCCATGAGGCTTTGATGCGTTTTTTTAAACCCTAAATATAACAAAAAGGATTACATCAACTTTAACACATTAGCGAGAGACAAAACTCTTAAACCACGTATGCACCCCAAAATACCCACCTAAACTAGATTACAAATATAAGACCACCACTGACCCCCACTCTGCTGCAAGTACAGCTAGATGAAGGAACCTCAACAGTAGCTTCCTTCCGCCTGCACTCCATCCCCATCCTCATAAATACTCATAATCAGGTTGTTGTCTTGTTCCCCAGCAGACCAGTATCTCCCTGAATGCTCTCTTATCCACACCCCTCTGCACCTTCTCCTACATTGGTTCAGCCACAGTCACGGATAGAGATGACAAAATAAAAGTTACTGACCCCCCCTACCTGCAAATTGCCTCATTTAATTGTATGGGCCAAGCCCATCAACATATCCTCTACTTCTTAAATTTGACGTCCAACCAACATAGCATAGCATAGAATCCCCTTCAGTCATCGATATCCGTCTCCTTTGTTTTCCTTAAGTGAGTCCCCACCAATGATTTTTGCTTCAAATTGGATATCTACAAATCCATGTACAAACCAAAATTTTCACAAACATGTATAATGGGCAGTAGGAGCTCCAAACAACAAAAAATTTACCCAAATCTCAAATCAGAAAGGTAGACTCAAAATCCTCAACTAAGGGTCTAAGGTGCAATGAAGATATGGCCTCACTTTTCAGTTCTCACTTATACATAGAGATAGGGAAACTGTAAGTGTCAAGTCTAGTACTGTGGTAAGGGTGACTGTAAATGTTGTATGCGTAACATATTTCCACCCTTTGGTCACTACTCTTTAACTTTCAACTTAATTGTCTTAGCATAAGACTTCCAATCAGACTTGTCTTAGTCTTTCTTCCTTCAGTTGATCAGTTCTCTTTCATGCTTGACGGTTGTTGCTTTACTAAGGCTTTGTCTAGAGTTTATTGATACACATACTCGCTACTATAATCTATTTCTAGCAAGTATTTTGCTTCAGAGTGAATTTCTGTCACCAACGTCATCATCTCACTTCATTCCATCTTAATATCTACTCTTCTGTCAGCAACTCTAAACCACATTTTTACCATCAATCAACAAACTTAATGTTGAATGTGTGTTTTGCTAAATATCCATATTCCAATATCATTTAAAACTAATTATATAAATCAAACTCAACATAGAATGATGTTTTCCTAATATGATATTGCATTGAGAAATCTAGAGCACAATAGCACATTAAAAAATAAAATAAAAGTCAGAATGTACCTTTAGCTCCTTTCAAGATTTAACAGGAGTTTCTACAGACACTATTTCAACCATCCTTTTATCATTGCCGGCTCGGGATAGTCCAGAAATTAAATACTTGCATGTCATGCCATTTGGAACAAAGCCAAGTTTTAGCATTTTATCTTGCAGCTCTAGGGATTTCAACACATTACCTTCCTCACTCCATACTTTTATTAGTGTATTATAACTTCCGATGTCATAAATTTGAAACTCCAGGGAAAAGTAGATCAATATTGACTCTGCATTGTGAAAACTCCTTTCTTTACAATATCCATTTACCAATGCCTTGCAGATATCATAATCTGGAACCAGATTTGCTCCAACCAACTCTTTTCATCATACACTCTCCCTCAACACTTCTATGTAGCTTACATAAAGAATTTATCAGAACTTTGTAAAGGTCTAAGGTGCATAAAGATACGGCCACACTTTTCACTTATACATAGAGATAGGGAAAGTGAAAGTGTCAAGTCTAAGACTGTGGTAAGGGTGACTGTAAATGTTGTATGAGTAACGGATTTTCAACCTTTGGTCACTACTCTTTAACTTTCAACTTAATTGTCTTAGCATAAGAGTTCCAATCAGACTTGTCTTAGTCTTTCTTCCTTCAATTCTCTTTCATGCTTAACGGTTGTTGCTTTACTAGGGCCTTGTCTAGAGTTCATTGATAATCATACTCACTACTATAAACTATTTCTAACAAGTATTTTGCTTTAGAGTGAATTTCTGTCACCAACGCCATCATCTAACTTCATTCCATCTCAATATCTAGTCTTCTGTCATCAACTCTAAACCATATTTTTACCGTCAATCAACAAACTTAGAGGGTGTTTGTTTTTCCTACTTATAAGTAGGTCCTAAAACATGTTTGTTTTTTACTACTTATAAGTACTTATAAGTGGTAGGAATGTTTGTTTTTTCAAGCACTTATAAGTGGCGACATTACAATTTTACCCATATTTTAATAACACATGTACTCTCTTGTCGAAGTTAATGACGATCATATAAGAAATCAATTTAATGGAAGTAGAAATAAATTCATATAGACCATGTATTAAACAATCCACAATAGACATACTGTTTATTATGATAATCATGAAGTGCTATTGGAAAGACATTAACTTCTTTTCATTTGCATCAACTCATTTGTTATTTGGTTAGTTATGTAATTTTATATGTGTCTATGGGTAGTTATGTAATTTTATGTCTAATCCCAACTTATAAGTTGGCGTAAGTTAGGGCTGTTCACTAAAACCGGAAAACCGAAAAACCGAACCGAACCGCTCCGAACCGACCGGTTTTAATGGTTTATTCACAATTCGGTTCGGTTAACGGTTCTTATTTTATAAACCGAATTATTTTGGTCCGGTCTTCGATTTATGCTCTCGGTCAACCGTTTAAACCGAACCGAACCGGCTATATACACCCCAAGAGTTAGTATTGAAGTTTGACCGCATTTCTGGAAAGTCCAGCCTAACAGCTCATAAAATGTGGCAGAAGGATAACTCTATTTATTAAGAGTTTTGTCTATATATGGTGTTCTCTTGCCCATGTGGGACTAAATTTATCTCAGCAAGTACTCCTCTACCTGGTCCACCGTAATTTCATTTTCTTTTAGTCCCACATCACCTAAATTTACAAGAAAACTGTTGGGAGAAGTCTTTAAAGAGGTTGGACTTAACTAAAAAATATTGGACCATATACTTGGGCTTTTCAATTTGTACGAAGGCTTTCAGTGCATAGGCTTGGTGCAAATCAGGCTTAAATAAGAATTTTTGGAAAAGGGGATTAAGCACCGGTTTTAAACCGAACCGAACCGAATTTACGGTTCGGTCTATATCCGGTTTTTGTGATCCATCGGTTTGCTACCGGTTCTATTTTTTAGGAACCGAGTACTACCGGTTCGGCTTAAGATTTCACCTAAAACCGGACCGAACCGAACCGTGGACACCCCTAGCGTAAGTAGGATTTTATCGCTTACAACTTTCGGCCCTACTTATAAGTTTTTTTGACCGTTGGCTACTTATAAGTGGGAAAAAACAAATAGGTAAAAACAAGTGGTCCACTACTTACAAGTGCTTTGCTACATATCCATACTACAATGTTATTTCAAACCAATTATATAAATCAAACTCAATATACAATGATGTTTTCCTAATATAATATTGCATTGAGAAATCTAGAGCACATCAGCACATTAAAAAAATAAAAATCAGAATGTACCTTTAGCTCCTTTCAAGATTTAATAGCAGTTTCTACAAACACTACTTCAACCGTCCTTTATCATTGCCGGCTCGAGATAGCCCATAAATTAAAGACTTGCATGTCATACCATTTGGAACAAAGCCAAGTTTCAGCATTTTATCCTGCAGCTCTAGGGATTTCAGCACATTACCTTCCTCACTCCATACTTTCATTAGTACATTGTAACTTCCGATATCATAAATTTGAAACTCCAGGACAAAGTAGATCAATATTGACTCTGCATTGTGAAAACTCCTTTCTTTACAATATCCATTTACCAATGCCTTGCAGATATCAGAATCGGGAACCAGATCCGTTCCAACCAGCTCTTTCATCATTAACTCTCCCTCAGCAGATCTATATAGCTTACATAAAGAACTTATCAGAATTCTGTAAGAGAACAAATCAGGTTTCAAACCATTTTCGATCATCTCATCCTTTAACGAGAGTGCCTCAGTCAAACCATCAGACTTGCAGAAACATTGTATCAACTCATTATACATTTCTAAAGAAGGCTCACACCCATCTATGACCATTCTTCTCAAAAGGCTCTTTCCTACATGCGGCCTGTTTTCTTGAGACAAAGCCACTCCAAGATAATTGTATACCTCTAGAGGTATTAGAACTCCTAATCTTTGAAATTCCACAACCAAATTCAAAGAAGAAAGCAACTTACCCACTTTACCATATCCTTTGACAAGCAAATGACAAGTGGTACTGTCCAGTGACAACCCTCGCTGAATCATTTCACGATACAACGACTTGGCTTCTTGCATTTTCCCTTCCTTGCCATATCCACAAATAAGAGAGTTATATGCCAAGTATCGGGACTGAATCCTCTATCAATCATCCTATGGAATAGCTGATGAGCCTCTTTCACCTTCCCTTGATTGCAAAGACCTTTCATTAAAACAGTATAAGTAACCAAATCTGGTGGCACAAACCTCCTATACATAATCTTATACAAATAAAATGCGTCGTCCAACCTCCCCTTCCTACAATAACTTTTAATAAGCGTATTATACGTCACGACATCCGGCTCAAATCCTTCTTCCTCCATCATTTCCAAAAACTCATTTACCTTCCCAACATCCCCATCTTTACACAACACGTGAGTCAATATATTAAACGCATACGAATTAGGTGTAATCTCCACTCTCCCCATCTCATTATAAACTTCCAAACACAAATCTACACGATCCGACTTCAACAACCCGTTTAAAAGACATTTACAAGCACTAACATCAAGAACTAATCCCATCCCAATCATTTTCTTATAAACTTTCAAACCGTCTTTCACATTACTCGTTTTAACATACGCTTTTATAAGCATGTCGAAAACTACCGCACTCCAATTACATACTTGAGAACACAATACCAACTTGTCGAAAACATCATCATCATTACATTCTATCTCAATCACTTGACATAATAACTTCATTGCCAAATGGAAGTTTCTAGACCAAGTTAAAATATGTAGAATGACACAGTAGTTAGTAACAGTAAGTCTAATACTTAAAAAATTTCTTACCCAAGTGAAAAAACGAAAAGAAGTTACAGGGTCAGATTGACATCTTAGCAAAACCCGAGTCCCAAGTGAGGAACAACCTGTTTTTTAAAGTCAAGGGAAGTGAGTTGACTGTTGTTGTTGTTGTGTTTGAGGTGTGAGCATATAAGGTTGACTATTTTGTTTGGGTTTTGAGTTTGAGGGAGGAGATTGTAAAGTGGGTTTGTAATGAGCAGTGGTTTTGGGGTCGGGTTTGATAGTGAAGAAGTGGAAAATTCAATAATAATTTGAGGGAAAAAGGGAAATGGTTTTTTCCTTTTAATCATTGAAGGTTTATACATAAGCGAAGTGTTTTTGTGAGCAAATGATATCTTTTCAAAAAGAAACACGTTGTGGCTCCAAGTAGTCCTTTTGCACAGCTAATTTTGCTTGGAGTGGTGGGAAAGTTTATCTTCGGTGGTATGATATTAAGGTTCGTTTGATACATGGTTGGAAAACACTGGGTCCCCTTAGCTCATGATGTCTATTCTCCACTTCGTTCCTTCACATTTTTTTTCTTCTTCAATCATATAGAAAGTTTAGAAATAGATGGAAAGAAAAAAAAAATCAAATATTCTGTGCAATCATCCTTGTAATTCCAACTTAGGAGGAGTGAGGCATCTTATATATACATGTTAAGGTTTAGCATCTTTGCTTTGCAAGTGGCTTTGAAAAGCTATGACAAGAAAAAGCTATTTAGCTTCATTATCATTTGAACAAAGTGACGTGAAGCAGAAGTGCAATAGCAGAAACAATCTATACAGTGAAAGTTCGAGACAATTGTCTCAAACTAAATAGTTGAGCCAGGCTTTAAGTTTCTGATTAGTTCGGAATAATATGGAGTAGTATCTATACATTGCTGCTGGAACACATTGCACGAGAAAAACATGACACTCCTACATCTCATCTATATAAAAACGTAAATGGGTAATTCATTTCAATAGCCTTACGAAATGCCAATATCTGCATTGTCTTATTCTGATCTTCCACCTCTGACCTTATAAGTGCCTACGCACACCTTCATTAATGGTTAGGAAGCAAAATTTTGACCTTGGCCACACGCCACTAGCGGTCTAGCACATCCTCAACGAGCCACTAACACATACATCTTACTGATTTCTTAATCATCCGGGAATCCTAAGAACCTGTTTATGAGCTTTGCAACTGGCTTGGCATCTGCAGGAGGGTAAGGGAGGAGGTCCTCCAAATCCATGTTGGCAATGGTATTGTAGAGCGTTTGAGGATGAGCACAGAATAGATGCTTCCTTGCTGCTAGTTCTTCGGCTAGCTCACTTTGATGGTTATCCATCAGATCCTCATTCACCACCACTATCAGAGGTTTTCTCAACCGCAATGTCTCAAATATGCTTCCAGAACCTAGACCACAGTTATGAGCCATACAACCATAAATTTTAATATATTGAGATCCCTAACATGTAATCAAACAGCTTTATAAACTTCCAAAACTTCTGAAACCTTCCACCTTAAGAACATTTCAACTGCTAAAGTCTAAAGCTGATCTCCACTATTCATATTTCACAGTTTCTGTAGATGAAAATATCATTGGAATTCAACTTGATTCTTGATGAAGTTAACTGAGCAGAATACTAGTGACTTTAGACTTCAAATGGACAGTTCTTGAGTGGCTGAAAAGGACCGGCATACCCTAATGTTTTAAACTCAAACATATTGGTGTCGAAATTTGCATATCCTCTGGTCTCTCTTTAAGCCCAAAAAAGCAAAGCTAAAGAGTTTAGGTTATTTCTTTCATCTCACTACCTAACATGCATCTTTATCTTATGTGTAGCTTCAACTACAAATGTTTTATTAAATAACTGAAACCAACAAAATTGATTTAAAAGTTTTTTCAATTTGAAGATTGTGAAGAAACTAATTATTATCAAAATTCCTATACGGACCCTTTAATTTGCGTTTATATAAGAGATTGATTGTTGAAACAAGTCCATCATAAAGGACTACAGGAGTACCCTGAAACCTAACAGAAGACAATAGTAAGTAGTATAACTCGCAAACAAGGAAAACAAACAATAAAGAAGCAAAAAAGCGAGTTTACTTGATTGAAAGAAGACTCATTGAATGAAAGAAAAACAAGAAGGAAAAAAACAGGAACTTACCTGCATGACTAATTACAAGAGATGCTGATTTCAAGTTGTCAGCAATACTTGACGAAAAAGTAAAATAGTCCACAGCAAGACATCCATCTTCTCCTGAAGACTGAATTGGAAGGAAACTTTATATAAAGCTTTGAGACAGGCAAGCCAAGAAAAAAAATATATATACCTTAGTGGGGATAAAGGATCCGCGACCCATTTGAATGAGAAGATGGGTATACCCTTTTCTAAATAACTCCTCTTTAACTTGTTTAGTGTCTACAACTTTAACAAGTGTATCAAATGATGTGGTTCCAACCGTCACAAATACCGTTTTCATTGCCTCTCAAATTTTCAAGCCACACTAATGCACATAAAAACTAATATCAAACCAATTCAAGGAAAATAAAATTAACAATTATAATACAATAAAATACAATGGTGACATCAAAATTCTTACCCGAAAGTTCTTTCGATCTGGAAAGAGAGAGAGGAAAATATCGTTTCAGAGAGTTGGGCTGGCTTTAACGGTTAACTGTAAACGACTAAAACGCGAGTCAAGTTTTGATTTTCCGATATTTCAACGAGATTATGTTTTTCGAAAAGTTTGTGAGTTTTGGACACGTCACGATTTTACTAGTATACGGGCGTGAGCCTAGTCTATTATTTATTTGCTTGAAAGGATTGCTGATTGCCATTCAAATAACTGAAGACTGAACCACAACAAGTTCAAATAAGACCCAACATTAAGAATTTAAGATCAGATACATTTTCTCGGCCCTTAGCAACATAAAGACAAGGATGCTACAAAAACACAGATAAATAAGCAAATAAATCACCTCACTAGCTCAATCCTATATTCTATTGAGCAGATTTGACTTGCTCATTAACAAGTTCATTGCAGACATTAACATAAGTAGGTTCACACTAAAAACATCGCAGACCTCAATACTATATCCTAGTACAGTATTAGGCCAGGCTTCAACATGGGGGTCTACTTGTCCAACAATACTTCAAGCAAAAATCGACACACAACAGAAAAACATTCTTGATCAATACTTGTTTAACCAATATGTTCTATATAAATATAACATCCCTTAATCTTACTAATTCAAACAACAGCTCAACTTAAGCAATTATATGAGTGTGCATGCAACAAAAAAGAGTATGTACCTTCTTATGCAGTCTTCGGTTTCTAACTTTCGCGCTTTCTTTTCGAGTATTTGATCTAGCTTGTACCACTACCAGAGGCCTATATAAGACAAACCTACAAAAGTAAAAAGAAAGAAGCCCAACATTCATTAGCTTCAAATAGATGTATGAAGTAACAAGAGTAACATTTCAAAAAATCCAAGCTTACTTGCTTGTGTAGCTCAGTGGAAGGGAAATGAATGGATTGGAATGGGATTGGAAAAGAGTTGAGGTTTTCAAGTGCAGTAGTGAAAGGGAAGTAGTAAGAGCGATACACTACTGGATATTTAGACAAGATGATTGAAATTGAATATATAAAGTTGTTGGTAATTTTCTCCGAGGCAATTTCTCAAACAAATATGTATTAAGACGAAAAAAGGCATGGACCGCCGAGTAGAATGGTATTGAAAGCAGGTTCTGCAGCGAGCTCAATTGCGATGGCGGAACCAATTCAAAACTTCTCTCATGATTTAAGTTTTCTTTAATGGAGTGCAAGAAAGAAATTTGCTTTCAAGAAGTTCTTAAAGTACCTGACTGAAAACGCTCAATCTCTATTCGTCGATCGATTTTATCTTCTCCGTTAGCGGTAAAGTTTTGTGAAGAGTTAGGTGTGAGAAGAGTAGAAGAGGAGAAGCTTGATGAAGTGGAATCTGCCGATGAGAAGGGGGGTGGGAGGTGGGCATGGGTGAAGAGAGAAGGAGAGAAATTGTGTGAGAAAGTGTTTTTGAAGTGGTCATCCAAAATGTGACCTCAATTCAATATTCACGGCAAGAGTTGATATGCTGTTTTTGGACATATTGGCAGCAAACCTTTCCATCTGATGAAGTGGTGCGTTATTAAAGCATCCGACTTACTAATTCAAGGATACTCACCTCATTGGATCACCGCTTCATAAACTCAAGTGGATGAGTTGATAACAAGGCCAAATCAACTTGAACTAGCCTCAGCAAACTCATGCCACTCTCCATGTCTTCTATACAAAAAAAAAACCTTATTGAAACCTTTTAAAATACGAAAGAGAGTTGTGTATGAGCTGGATCTGTCAGGGAAGATCGATAGAGTCGCATGATACAAAATAACAGTAACAGCAGACATATACAAGGTAATTTACTCCAACCTTAATTATGCACTACAGTTCTGGATTGTGAAGGTTGTGCTTGCAGGAAAAATGACACCCTAAGCGACAATGACACAGCTACAAGGGTGCCTGTGTCAATGTCTAGCACCGCATCTTGCAACCACTTGGATAGGTGACGGGACTGTGTTGATACTCAATCTTTGGATATTTGCAGTTCCTATTAATATCCATTTCTCAACATGTTCTCATAGCAGTCTAAATTTGAAATCCAAACATTACTCTACTCCCTTTCTAATCCATGGTTTAGACTGAAAAAACAATACTTCTTTCCTTACCATTCTTCTTTCTCTCTTTTCCCAACTGTAACGAGACAGAGGAATAAGTTTTTCATCCTCTCTATCCTTGTTTCTCACTTAGTTTTCCTCGTCAGGTTAAAAGTCTCTAGCCTGAAATTGTTTGCCTAAGCGTATTAAAAAATTCCATGGCCTTGTTAGATAGGTCAAGCTATGTCCTAATGATGAAGTTATTCAGCAGCTATAAGAGCATGTGCAAATTCATATGAACACCAGAGTCTGACCTGAATGCGAAAGGGCAATAGGGCATAAAGAGCCTTTAGAGCTTCTTTATGTGTCTGGTGGTCTTTGGCAACCCCCAACATATTTATAAGCCCCACCCAGCTCTATTATTTCTGCCCTCCTTTCATCTAGTAATCCAAAGAGAAAAAGTGAAATTTGCGAACCATATTTTCATTTTTAGTTATTCTGACCAAACATTATTTGTTTAAACTGAATGTCAATTTTCTATCAGAACCACAGGGCAAAGTATTCTTTTCTTTTCATGAAAATTATGCTTTTGCGGAGATGCATTCTTTTCTTGCTTAAAACACATATGTGACTGAAAGGAAATCAGAACAATATGATAAACATAAAGATTACCAATGAAAACGAGTTACTGACTTACAACAAGAAGAATACAAAGACAAATTGGACAGTATGACAGGACATGCCTTACAGGAAGAAAGTGTTGGCTCCTTGTGATAAAACACTTGAATTTTATGACCGAACATGACTTCAGAGAACTAAAACGTTGGATCCTAAAAGCAGGAATTTCAGGATATGAAACAGGAAAATATGATCACTAGATATTGATAAAACAGCTGACCATAACAAGAGTGCAGGTACTTCCAAACTGTTCTATCATAAACAGATGACTAGCTTGCTGGATTATGCTTTCCGAAGACCGAAAATATCTTCTATTTCCCTATCAATAACTTCGCTTCTCAACAAAACATTTTCAAACGAGTTACACCAGAGCTATGTGAAATGCATTATGCATGTGGGCAGTGGGAACCAACTAGTAGAGGCACCCTTGATGCCCTTTTCATATTCTAGAACGTAAATAGGCATCACAGTAACAAAGTACTAAACAGATTATTGAAATAGAAGTGAACTTAGAAGTCACCATATGACCATGAAACTACCTTAAGATGTTTAGGCTTACGCCTTTCAAACCTAACCAAGATGCCACACCCAGGCGCCTAGAGTCTTCTCAACATCTAGGTAACCTTGTCAAGAATTATTCAAGATAAACATCATCTAACGTGCAGAGCAGTGCTAAAAAGATCGTAGGGAGAAAAGAGATGCAACTAGACGATCATGTAATTTAATAAGTAATTTAAGAGTAACTGATACTACCATCAGTAACAATCCGGGATAATCTAGGTGCTCCTAAGTCTATTGACCCTTGAATTTCAAGAGTAGCAGAGATTGTTGTCACATTCTCATCAACAAAACTACTTATAATGGAATATTTATGTTTAAAAATAAAAGGAATCATATATCAATTACCCATAAAAAAAAAAAAAAGGGTAAGCAACAGCCGATACAGTCCCAGAAAAAAAAAACAATTAATTTGAAGAATTCATTAATTTGGATTCCAGAAAAAAAAAAGGGAAAACAAGTAGATAGAAAGTACTAAAAATAAATAAAATTTAGGAGTCTGTATGTATCAGTCGATTATACAAAAAGAATGTGGATCAAATAAAAAAGTACCAAGTCTGTGCCTTTGGTTTTGGGCTTGTCAGTTTCTTGGACAATCTCCAAATCTTCAATGTTCGATCCTCCAGCTATGATCAGGGCCAGCTCTGAGTTTTGGGTGGCCCTAGGCGAGCTCCAAAAATGGGCCCTTGTCTCCCCAAAATAGTGTCGGTTTTGTTTTTTTTTTTGAGAAACACCGAAAATACTCGGAAAAAAAATTGAGGACGAGTGGTTTTTGTTTCTGTTTCGGGCTTTGTTGGTTGGGCTTTACTGACTGGGCCGAATATTTAATGTTTTAAGCAAAAAAAACACAAAAACGTGGGCTAGTGGGGCGAACTTTTAGTGTTTTAATTTTTAAGCCGAAAATAAAAATAAAAACTTGGGCTGAGCGCATGGTCCAGTTCGGGGCTCTTATTTTTTGGCAACAAATGGGGCCCTTACCCACCGCCTATGTTGACTATGATCAATGACATCTTCGAGGGATTTTTCTGATCGTTTGCTATTGGCCAATTGTATTCCCCGATTGCCGTCAATGGCAATACTATATTTGAGCGGTCGTCTTCTGCACCAGTTTCCCTTAGCTTTGGATGGAAGACAACTGAGTAAACTATCAAAATGAAACTGAAATGGTCTACATAGGGAAGCGTCTAGCTTATTTTTGCAACTTGCCTCAGCTCCTCACTCTTCAAGTCAGAACACTATTAGTGAAGAATCACTAAAGGCTCCAATTCTATCTACTATCTATATACTAAATCAAAGACTTCTCATAGAGGATTTTCTCTCTCCTATGTGGCACTCTAATATGAGAGTTAGTTTTTTTACCTCACCTATGCCAAGACTATAATATGAAAGATAGTATTTTCTAATAGCCTACAATCCCACGTACATGAAATCTCTTTGGAGAGAGTTTGAGTGTATTTCTAATTCTTATATTTGAAGAGTTTGAGTGTATTTCCAATTCTTATATATTTGATCAAATAAAAAAAATTGCTAAAAAATAGGTGATTTGTAAAAAAGTAATTTTCTATTACGAATCAAACACTTTTAGGGTTCTAATTATTATATATTTGATCAAAAAAAAAATTGCTAAAAAATAGGTGATTTGTAGAAACTAATTCCCTATTACAAATTATATATAATTTTAGTATATATGATAAAGCACCGACTTATTTCGAATATATCATTAACACGGCCTCAAAACATAGTTAAAAATAATTATAATATATAATAACATTACAAAATATATAATAGAAAATGAAAAAAAATAACAGCAAAACAATAATGACAAATATTTTAAAAAATATATAATACTGAATGAAACTAACATCAAAAAACAATTAATGGGGAATTGAAAATTGGATACAAATCCATCGAACTAACCTTAAATAATATTTAACCGAAAATCGGAAACTAGATGCAAATGCAAATATTAAACTAATCTTAAAAAGTAATTAATAGAAAATTGGAATATGGATACAACAGCATTAAACTAACCTTAAATAATAATTAACGGAAAATCAAAACTTGAATGCAAATACATCAAACTAACATAAAAAAAATAATTGTCGGAAAATCGAAAACTGGATGCAAATGCATTGAGCTAACCCTCAAATATTAAATTAACGGAAAATCAAAAACTGGATGCAACTGCATTGAACTAACCTAAAAGAAAATTAATTATAAATTGGAAATATGATGCAAATATGTGAAACCAATCTTAAAAAATAATTAATGGGAAATCGGAAACCGGATGCAACTGCATGGAACTATTCTCAAAAAATAAACTGGATGCAAATGCATTGGACTAACCACAAGAAATAATTAACGGAAAATCGGAAACTGGATGCAAATTCACTGAACTAACCTCAAACAATAATTAATGGGAAATCGGAAACTAGATGCAAATGCAACTTTATCAAATAATAAACGAGAAATCGAAAATTTGATGCAAATGCATTAAACTAATCTTACAGAATAATTAACGGAAAATCAGAAACTGAATGCAAATGCATTGAACTGACCTCAAAGAACAATTAACATAAAATTGGGAATTGGATGCAAATGTATTGAACTAACCGAAAAGAATTATTAACGAGAAATTAGAAACTAGATGCAACTGC
This sequence comes from Coptis chinensis, assembly GCF_015680905.1. Classification (NCBI taxonomy): domain Eukaryota; kingdom Viridiplantae; phylum Streptophyta; class Magnoliopsida; order Ranunculales; family Ranunculaceae; genus Coptis; species Coptis chinensis. The sequence goes on from NC_141462.1 coordinate 93,421,955, forward strand.
ATTGAACTGATCTCAAAAAATAAATAACGGGAATTAGAAATCTGATGCAATTGCATTGAACTAACCTCAAAATATAAATAACGGAAAATCATAAACTGGATGTAAATGCATTGAACTAATCTCAAAATATAGTTGGGTTATATGTTGTGGGAATATCTCGATAAGTATAGTTTTGCATTTAAAATGGTGTTTATCTTATCTCTTTCCATATGATTGAGAACTCCTTACTATTCAAATAGCTTCAATATATATGAACTTCACCTTATTAGGCAATCTCACAAAACTTCAATCAAACTTATTTTATTAAACAACAAAATGAAGTTGAAGGGTTTTATCAAAGGTGAGTTCTTTTTTTTTAATGGAAAGTGAGGTTTTCACGTTATAGGAAATTTGGTTGAGTGATCAATATAATATTAATATATAATAGTTATGCATATTTGCAAATATTTTTTAGAATAATTAATATAACAACACCCGTTCGTAGATAATCTTTGAAGATTCCACATAGTGAGTCATGTATAATTTAAAAAATAATTAATAGAAAATCGGGAAATTGATAATCTTCGATGATCCCACATAGTAAATCAAACATAATTTATTTTTTTATGTCATATTTGCAAGGGCATTACAGATGGATCAGTAGAAGTTGGTATTACACACCACATTGGATAATTAAAAGAAAATCGGAAACTGGATTCAAATATATAACTGAGCTCAAAGAGTAATTAACAGGAAATCGAAACTTTATGCAAATGCAATAAACTAAACTCAAAAAGTAATTAACTAGAAATTGGATGCGATTGCATTAAACTAACGCCAGATAATAACTAACGGGAAATTAGAAATTGGATGCAAATCCTTGAAAAATATCTAACGGGAAATCGAAAACAGTATGCAAATACATCAAACAAACCTCAGATAATAATTAATGGGAAACCGGAAACTGGATGCAAATGCATTGAACTAAACTAAAAAAATAATTAACAGAAAATCAAAAACCGAATACAACTGCATTAAACTAACCTCATAGAATAATTGGTGGGAAATCGGAAACTAAATGCAAATGCATTGAAATAATCTAAAAGAATAATTAACAGGAAATCAGAAACTTGATATAATTGTATTGAACTTACCTCAAAGTATAAATAATCATAAAATAGATGCATATGTATTGAACTAACTTTGAAGAGTTATTCACGAGAAATCGGAAACTGGATCCAAATGCAATGAACTAATCTCAAAGACTAATTAACGAAACATTGAAAAATGGATGAAACTACACTGAACTAAACTAAATGAATAATTAACAGGAATTATAAATTTGATGTAACTGTATTGAACTATCCTCAAAAAATAATTAAATGAAAATCGAAAATTTGATGCAAATGCATTGAACTAACATCAAAGAACAATTAACATAAAATCAGAAATTAGATGCAACTGCATTGAACTAACTTCAAAGAATAATTAACGGAAAACCAAAAATTGGATACAACTGCATTAAACTAAAATCAGAGATTAACTAACGGAAAATCAGAAATTGGATGCAAATGCATTGAAATAATCTCAAAAAATAGTTAACTGGAAATTGGAAGTCGGATGTAACTGCATCGCACTGACCTCAAAAGTATAAATATCCATTTTTTTAGCATTCTCACATGAGTAATTATGAGTAATTAGGAACCCAAAACGAAAGTGAGTTTATAAAAACAGACTCTTACATGTATGCAAATTGTATATAAATTGTAAACTATCGAACTAACCTAGAAAAACAATTAACGAAAAATCAGAAACTGGATGCAGATGTATTGAACTAACCTCAAAGAGTAATTAACGGGAGATTGGAACATGGATGCAAATGCAATGAACTAATCTCAAATACTAATTAATGAAACATCGAAAACTGGTCGGATACAACTGTACTGAATTAACCTTAATGAATAACTAACGGGAAATCATAAAGTGAATGCAATTGCACTGAACTAATCTCAAATAATAATTAACGGAAAATTAAAAACTTTATGCAACTGCATTGAACTAACCTCAAAGAATAATTAATGAGAAATTGGAAACTGGATGCAATGTATTACATTAAACTAACCTTAAAAAATAATTAATAAAAAATTAGAAACTTGATGTAAATGCATTGAACTAATAATCCTAAAACATATTTGTGTATTATATGTAGAGAGAATAAATGTCTCGACAAATATAGTTTTGCATTTTAAGTAGGGTTAGTCATAATTCATTTATTGTGATTGAGAATGTCTTGCTATTCAAGTAGCTTCAATATTATCTTCGCCACATTGGGCATTCTCACAAAACTTTAATCAAACTTCTATTGTTAAACCTAACAATAAAAAAAAGTCGATGAGTTTTATCAAGGTTTGATGCTTCCTTTTTATAGAGAGTGGTGCAAGAAATTTAAATGGGTAATTAATATAATTTTCATATCTCATAGCTATGCATAGTTGCTAATATTTTTTAGAATAATTTAATATAACAGCACCCGTTCGTAAGACACGTTCATGTGACAAATCTTTTCAAGTGAGAGTACTGTATTCTTTGAGGATATGGAAACAATTAATCGGTTTTAGTGATTTGTACAAATTAGCACATAAGCCGAACGGTGGTGATTTACCGCTAAATCACCATAAATCTAATAAAACTATTATACAAACTAGATCGAGTTTAAGATAATTCCATTTGAAAATTACGGATTAATATCCTAAACCACAAAGTGAAGAGGCTATCTCAATTTGATCCCTTAGTTTCCAAGTACTTATGCATCATAATCGATGCTCATTAACGTATTTCAATTTATTTTCAATAAAAATATATTCCGATTCGAAAATTTGACGCTAAATCACCATAAATCTAATAAAACTATTATACAAGCTAGATAGAGTTTAAGATAATTCTATTTAAAAATTACGGATTAATATCCTAAACCACAAAGTGAAGAGGTTATCTCAATTTGATCTCTTAGTTTTCAAGTACTTATGCACCATAATCGCTACTCATTAACGTATTTCGGTTTATTTTCAATAAAAATATATTCTGATTCGAAAATTTGCCGCTAAATCACCATAAATCTAAGAAAACTATAATACAAGTTAGATCGAGTTTAAGATAATTCTATTTGAAAATTATGAATTAATATCCTAAACCACAAAGTGAAGAGGCTATATCAATTTGATCTCTTAGTTCCCAAGTACTTATGCACCATAATTGTTGCTCATTAACATATTTCGGTTTATTTTCAATAAAAATATATATTGATTCGAAAATTTGTATGAGACATTTTGTAAAGCCTTTTCAGCACACAAAATATTTAATAGATCCCGGGCATATGCCCGGGTCCAAAATCTAGTAAGTACTAAAATTGGATCTACTTCAATTCTATAAGTCTTATAACTTGAAAAATTACTCAAACACCCCCCTTAGCCTCATTTCTCTTTTCTTCATTTTTCATTATTTTATTTTCCAAATAACTCTATTACTCTATCCACCACCAGTTACTACCACCACCACTATCATTATCTCTACCACCACTACCACCGTACTATTAAGACTATCACTATCACCACCATCACCACCGCTGTGCTATTAAAACCACCGCTACCACCACCACCATCACTACTACCGTACTATTAAAACAAATATCATCACCTCCACTACCACTACTACCGTACTATTAAGAATATCACCACCACCACTACCGTGCTATTAAGACATCCACCACTTCTACTACCACTACCATCACCGTGCTATTAAGACATCCACCACTTCTACTACCACTACCATCACCGTGCTATTAAAACCAATATCATCACCTCCACTACCACTACCACCGTGCTATTAAGACCACTACCACCACCACCGCCAATTAAAATAGTTTCTTAAAATCGATATTCTAATTATCAAAATTGATTTGAAACCGAAAATCAAACTATACATTTGTTTCAAATTAATATATTCAAGTTAAATGTGATGTAAAGTAGGGTTATATTTGTCAAATAACCATCTATAAGATGTCATGTATTTGTTTTTTCTATTTTTACAAGTGCTTATAAGATGAACTTAAAATAAAAAACAAACCACTTTATAAGACCATCTTATAAAACCCTCTTATAACACATGGTCTTATAAAACCTTCTTATAACTTAACCCAAAAAAACAAATAGCCCCTGATTGTTTGTGCAAACCTCAACCGAATGGGGAGGATGATGGGATTATAAGGTACCATCTGTCACAATATTCAGAAACTAAATGCTACACTTTCCTAACTCAGTACTATATCTGATTTTTTGTTATCACCTTGAGTTGCAAAGAGCTGCTTTTAGATTTTTTTCGAGTCAAGTGGAGGACGCAAGCCAGAGCAGATCATAATTTTTAGGTAGAATTGTATTTTCTCTTTTGATTTCTCACATATTAAATATGTCTGTTTTTATATCTCCGATAACAGTCTTCCTTATAGTTGCATGTTTTTTATTTGTTTGTTTGATTATAATGGTTTGCATGGGTTTGATAATAATCATGATCTCCAAAAAAAAAATTGGAATATTATGGGAGCATGTGGGTCTAAATCAAAACAATTAGTAGTTTAAAATATTGGTTTGCATAGGTTTGATTTTATTAGTCAGAATCTCCATACTCTTCGAAAATCCTATGGTAAAATGTGGGTCTAAATTGAAACCATTGGTGTAATTTTAATGCACATGGCTCTGAGTTGTGTTAGTGTTTTGTGTCTCATGTACATGTAATCATTGTAAATGTATTAATTAGTATGGGTTTTATAAATGAGATTAAGGTGGAGGAGAAGGGGTTAGTAGATTGGAAAGACCAAGTTCGTTTTGAGCGAACTGTCTATGTATCAAGCTCTCACTTTTGGAGGGAGAGTTGAATTAGGTCTGACATAGTTCATACAGGAGGTATTTATAGTTGTTGAACATGAGGATCCACACAATACGTGTACTGACAAGCATAGGTATGTGGTTGAGATTGAGAAAAAGTGTAGGAATAGTGTTGGTAGGAATATCGTAATGATAGGGGGTGGTTCCAGTGGTTCGTATTTTGCGGTAATGGATTTTGTAAGTATGGTTTTGGTAATGATTGCATTTAGATGATGGATGACGTCATTAGATGGAGCGTTCTGTATGAGATCGTTTGTTCGACCTGCGTCACCTTGGAGCGAGCTAGTAGGACGAACATCTTAGATCGGGTGATGATGTTGTTGCTTGTAGTATGAGCTGAAGTAGACCATCTACATGAAGAGAGTTGCATATGAAGCGAGCTCGGAGGACGAAGACATGGGGTTGGTAGGATATTTCTGCTTATGCTATACGCGTGCCTGATATTCATTAGATGTGAATATTACTCCCTCACAATTATTATTCTATTTTTCTTGTTTTTTGAGGTATACTTGTTTTCGGTTTCACAATCAGTTCTTGGTTGAAATCAAAAGATTATAATTTTTCTAGGCTTTTGTTACACTTATGAACCATTTAATGCAACCTCTGTTATGTTTTGTAGGCTTTCTATACAGTGTAGGACATGCTGTTTCTTTTGTGAATGATAAACACGCCTCACTTAGATTGCCATGTTTGATTTGCAGATGAGGTAGCTTTGGCTCTCTAATCCAGTTATTAGATCTATTATATAAACATTTTTAGTAGAATGCCTCTTATAAGAGGCAAAAAACAAACTAAAAAAATATCCAAAATCACTTGCCCACATCTTATAATAGGTTATAACACCTCAAGTTCTCTTATAAGAGGCAAAAACAAATGGCCCCTCAATCATCTCCACCTTTGGAGATTGTGTCCTTACAGATGCCCTGTATCTTGATATCAGTGGCCAAGATCTCGAACCAACAACCTAGAACAATGATGGAACGTCAATCAAAACTCCTAAGATGATCTACTTTATCGAATCAAGGTTAAATTCACTGGCAAGAGTATATGCATATTTACATCTGCAATGGATGGGATGTCTGATTGACCGGGCGAACCATGGGATACATCCATTCCCAATATCAGGGTAGGACTTGACTTCAGAAGTGGAAGAGTTGGGATATGCTCAACATCTAACAAAGAATTCACACCTCCAAGCTGCAACAGATGAGAAACACTATAAGATGGAAAAATATTTGACTAAACGAGGGTTATGATTATCAGCAAAAAAGCCAAAAAATAGGGGATCTTCAAATACAAGATTATTGACTCCTACTCACCTTTGAATTGATTTTCAAGAGCACATTCGTAAGGTACTGATCGTTAATCTTCATCGGAGAGATGCACCCTGTAAAGATTCCCATTTCACTAAGATTTTTCTTCTTCCATGGACCTAGATAGTGGGAAGTACAGAACAAATTAGACATACCCAAGAATAAAGGATAAGTCTCTGAAAGCACTTACCCAAGAACAAATTGAGGCATACCCAAGAACAAATTAGACATACCATATACGTCACAGTTTTTTCGCTCAGGCAAAACACATAGAAGGAACTGCGGAAGGCCAGGGAGCTTCTCTTTTATCAGTTGAAACACTTTTTCAACCCTTACAACAGGTCCAGATCTCCTCCAGCGAGGATCTTCCTCAATTAGACTGTGTGGACGTTCAATTTTCTGCAAATAAAGAAAGTGGATACTACATAAGAAAGAAGTAAAAGAAACAAAATTACAAGGGCATTGGCTACTAAAACCTACAATTCCTTTGCTTCTTCCACAGTTAATAAGATCCCGAGAAAGATGGCTTGTATCACAACGTACAGAGAAGTTCACCACTGCCCAGCGTTTAATTTCAATAGGAGAAAACAGCCTCTGCAAGAAAACAAAAAGTAGAATTAGACTACTTTCCCAAGTTGTATAATAAAACAAGATTATTAAACATCAAGGAGTTACCTTCTGATTAAAGTTCCATCTCCCATTGCGAGGAATGCAGTCTTCACTGTTGCTGACCTTCAAGTCTTCAACTGTGAACAACTGAACACAAGAAAATTAAGAGATTAAGGATCAAGAATTCCACACTGCCACTCCAAACCGAAACGTTAAACAAACGAAGCCACAACAATATGGAATAGGAAAAGAAGTTCACCTTTGGTGCATTCAGAACTCGTCCCTCTACTGCAGTTAACTGCTTTTCAACTGAGATGCCACAAGCTTTAACCATTGCATCGTCATCATAGCGGTAGTTCTTAATAGCCTGCAAAGGACACCAGTTATCAACAATATTTTAATTAGTGAATGGGATAAGAACATAAACAAGACTGCATTTGTCAGTAGTCACAATCACATTTTACCCAAACAAACAATACAATCTAGAACATTAGAGGCTTAAAACAAAATCCAGGACACACAAAAGACCTACATCAGTCACAGTTCAAATACGCTCCTGTGGTTTCTGCCTTGACTTTTCAACCAAGGATGCTCTCTGCATACTGGACAAAGACTTTGTGTATCACTGCAATGAAACTAGTGAACAGAGCTGTATAACCAGGAAGAGAGTCAATATAGAGTTATTGGAAACATTTTTAGTACCACATAGCACAGGTATCCTACTAACCTCCAGTGGAAGATAATTTGGGCGCTTTGGTTTGCCAACATCAAAGCAAAGCATGTATGCAGAATGAGACAGTTCAATTTTGCGCTGAAGGACAAAATAATCATATACACGGGTCTCAAGAGTTTCCTCTGAACCATCTGCACTCTTAACTTTCAAGGGGAAGTTGTTACATAATACAAAGAAAAACACAAGACTTGGGGGTATTAGCCGAAAGCTAAAGTAAAAAAATAAATAAATAAAAACAAGAATGAAGGCTGAGAGAGCGTGGTCATACTATTGCTGATTGCAAGGTTTCTCACTACTGATGCCTATGATCTTGAATTCCATATTGTTGTGTCTTGTCTTGACTCTCAAATTCTTCAGCATTTTCTTAGCCTGCACAGCTCAAAGTAAAAAAGGATCATAGCATAATACGTAATTAGTTAAACGTACATTAAGAAGACAAAATCAATATCACTTACCCTTCCCCAGTCAATCTGCCTAGGATCCCTCAAGTTCTGGTTCGTGAGTAGAAAATCCAACACAGGACCAGGAGTCAAGATCATAGTGGACGAGACATCTGTGAAAGTGATGATTCTGAGCTCAGAAATGTTACAGAAAGAAAGAACAGTTGAATGAAAGGTAAAAACCATACAAATTTAAAGCTCATACCCATATTCAGCAACAAACCACCCTGGGTAGTCCTAAAACTCGAGTGGAAACCACGACATGCAGTAACACCTCCACCAACATCAACAAAGTTCCTGACATCATCATGAAAAAAAGACAGGCGAACAAGCAAGCATCCCCTGCATCAAACAATGGTTCAATTGCGTACAAGTCTGATTACTTACAATAGTAACAACAATATGATATCAATACGCATACCTTTTTGATATCTGGTACTCTCAGTGCATCCCCAGTGTTCTATGTTTCAATTCCCTTGAGAGCAAGAGCAATAGGTTTCATTGGAATTTTGGCAGCAAAAGTGATCTCAACATTAAAAATCTTTTCCTGGAAAGAGCGTTTCGTTCTCTTACGATCAGTTTCACTAGGGCTTCCAGTCATACCAGGGCTCCGACTATCAGTAATCAAACACAAACATATTAAACAAGTTATATAACAAAGAAAATATTAAACAAGAGAAAAATGGTATGGAGAGACAAACCGTTTCACAGCTGCTTCCTCAAGTACCACTTGGAACTTAAACTTATTTTGAGTACAACGCCTTCTCACCATCATATGCGAATTGCTTTCCATCCAACTCAGAGTAGTATGTTTGATACAGCTTATCCATAACTTTTCTACCAATACCTTTCCCCTCTACAACCCGTTGATCTCCACCCTGGATTGCCACCTGCAAAGTAAGCAAACAAAATTTAATGCTTTATTTCAGCACACCAAGGATAAATGTCAAAGCAAGAATTGAGTGTAGACATACACTGTACTGATAGAAAACTGCATCGGGCACTGTGACTCCCACTCTAAAGTGGTTAGTAAGAAGATTAACACGACGACCAGTCTTTCCAGTACCAGTCCTACTGATAGGTACATGCTTAGGATGATCGACGAAACGATCTGGCTTAAGTTCTGTTGGGAGCAATGGGGGTGGAGGTAAAGTATCTTCAGTTGTCTCAGCCATCACTTATATCAGATTTCCTATACATATTAAACACAAGGAACAATGACCAGTTTAAGCCTTGATCCTTCAGATTCAATCAAACAGACAATGCTAAACAAAAATGAAGATAGAAACGTACATTCAAAAGCGAAAGAAATATTAATAAAGGAATGCAACCCATAGAAGATATATTACTAACTACACACATACACACAAAATCATAGGTTCAACTTATAGCCCACATAAAAGATCCTCAAAATGATTTACAGCACCAGACACACAATAAAAGCCTGAACACCAGATTTTCAAGAGATTTTCCATCTGAAAACCAACACACAAACAATAGAAACCCTTTAAGTACTAAACCACACACATCAAAGGAAAATTCATACAAAATGACTACCAACACAAAAACATGCAACATGAGCAGTCTGGCATAGTGACATCCAAAGAAAATAATCATACTCAAATGATATCTAAAATACAGCTCAAATAACCAACAAAATAGTATTCCATCACATATTCATGAATTAAATTGCCAAAACACAAGCAGAAAACCTAGTCTACAGATGAGAACAACATTTTCCTTAAACACAAGCATAACTAAAAACAGCCTAAACAGATTTTATCAACTACAAAACTTTCAAAAACGAAAAGGCCTACAAAAACATAAACATAAACCAAAAGTACGTCAACCAGATTTCCAACAAAAACAGACTTCATAAACAAAAAACAGCCCCAATCTGAGACGATTTAAAACAGATTTCAAACAAGAAAACAAAAATAAACACATCAGAAGAGAAAAAACAACAACCACTTTTCACATTTCTCAATAAACTTCAAACAAAACCAACAGATGGAAACAACGAGGTGAAAAACAGCTTTACAAACTAATTTCAAGTGTTCAAATACATCCAACATTAAAAAAAAAAAGGTCCTAATCTCAGTAGATATCAAACAACCAAAACAAAAAAAACAAACAAATAAGATGAGAAACGCAACATTATAACCTCACAACCTAGAAAAACACAAAAGCTCTACCGATTTCGAACATAACAAGTCATAAAACACCTTCTATATCTTCAAACATCATCACTTCTACTTCAAACACATTTAAAACCGAATAAAACATCGTAAACCATATTTTTAAACAAATATAACTTAAACTAACAGATCAGAACCACAAAACACACAACAACACAACATTTCAATAAAACATAACACCTTAAACAACATTTCAAACTATTTCAAAACATTTAACAAAATAGCTTATAGCTAAATACTTACAGTGTTGTTTCAACGGTTGAGATTCTACCGGGTTTGTTTTGTTTTTGTTTTCTCACTTTCTCTCTCTCTTCTCTGCAATTTGTTTTCTGAGAGAAAAAAAGTGAAGCGGGAAGGAGGGAAAATGAGCTGAGTGTCTGTTTATGAGCAGAGAGAAATTATCTAGTACTCAATGGGTTTACGTTTTATAAAGTGGAGAATAGAGTTTTGTCCCTTGATTTAAGTAGAGAGTGAGGCGGTTAGGGAATGGAGGGCTGAGATTTTAAGATAATGATGTGGCGGATTTCAAATGTGGAATTCAATTTGTTTTTTTTTTTTTTTTATTCTGTTGTAGGAAAAAGTTTTTTTTTCTAGTTTGGGGAATGGTCATCTTTAATTTGTACGGGTGAAATCTGGGCCGTTTGTGTTTTGTGATGGAAGCATGTTTTGATTTAGAATATGCCACAGGTGCACTGCAGAAGATTAAGGTGATGGTAATCATGGTATTGATGATGTGTTATTATCGTTTCATACTCTCATACTGTGGCTCAAAATTTTATTCCAAAACTTCTTTGTACTATTTACAATTTTACATGACGACATTCTGACTACCATGCATTCAACGGGGATCAACGCCAATTTGGCTTCACCCATTAGAACATTGGGTTGCAAGTCTTGTATCTGGCTCTCGCCAACCAAGCACATCTGCACACTGCACCATTTTGTTGGTGACATTTTATGGAGTTTAGCACTTTAGCACCATTTAAGGATTAAAATGAAACCAAAATTTAGGATTCTAGTTTCAATTGTATATGGAAAATTAATCCTAAAAAAATAACATGGGTTATCAGACAAAGATGAAGATGTAAGGGTTGATTTATATGAGGAAACCCACTTTTTTATTTTTTATTTTATATGCCTATATGAGCATGTTTCTTGATCCAAAAAAATAAAATTAGAAGATGCTTAGGAAAAAATAAATAATTAAGTTGACAATGGGAAACTTTTATAGTACAGTTCTACTGAAATTCCCTTCACGTCGGGAAAATATTGCTATATGCCCATATCATACATACAATTTAATTCTCATATAATTATATTTTTCACTAGCTAGAATTCCATTTCTCGTTTCCAAATGCACCATAATGTTTCTAGTTTGGAACACGGACGTACGCTAACAGCTGATGCACTCATTCATAGAGGAACCATGGTATCTCCTACATGTTCGATGTGTGACTTACTTGATGAAAGCATATTGCGTACACCTGTTTCTCCATTGTTCTTTCACACTAGAGTTTTGGGAAAAACTAATGGAACCAGTGTCAAGGGCGTTCCCCTTATTGGCACAAGTTGATTCCATACAAGAGCTCTTGCAACGATGGAGAAGAAGAAGTGGGAATAACTTTGGGAACAAGGTATGACACTTGCTCCCTTATGATGTGATCTAGGTCATATGAAAAACAAGGAACAACCATGTCTTCAAGAACAAAGAAAGGTCAATGTAGAGACTATTTTAGAAGTTAAAGGAACACTGTGGTATTGGTTGTCTGCCTCTGAGCTCAAAAGGAATTATGCCTTCAAGGATATGGTTTTGGGGTGGTCTACTGTAGTTTTGGGGACTTAACTCTATTAAAGTCTCAGTGTGTGGGAGTTTAAATGCTACTTTCACCTTCCTGTAGCTTAGTGTGAGGAACTCACTCACATTCTATACCATTTTCTTTTTCACTATAATCAATAAATTTTAACTTATCCAAAAAAAACAAAGGGGTTCCCCCCCCCCCCCCAACACACAGCACATCCAAATCAACTTTGGTTGACCGTTATCCTTCAAGTCAAGCTAAGTAAAATGACACCACTACCCTCACAACCCCTGACTTTTTTGCAAAGTTCATTTTAAAAGTGGTGAGGGTAGTGGTGTCATTTTGCTTAGCTTGACTTGAAGGATAACAGTCAACCAAAGTTGACTTGGATATGCTGTGTTTGGGGGGGGGGGGGGGGGAGACCCTAATTTCCCATCTAGTAGGGGGGAAATCCTAATTGACTCGTCTAGTGGGAGTAATACTAGTAAACCCAAAAAAATAATATTTTTAGTTTGGGCAATTATCATTTTTATTGTGTACGCCCAGGCGGCCCAGCCATTGGTTTTGTGATGGAGGTCACGGAGCATGTTTCGATTCTAGAATATATGCTGCATGTGCACATCAGTGATGAAGGTTAATAGATTATGGTATTGAATATTGATTATGCGTGATTTTGGTTCATACATGCCAATTTCACTCCAAAACTTCGTTGTACTATTTACTGATCCTCCTACACAATTTGGCTACCATGCATTCAACGCCAATTTGGCTTCACCAATTCGACTCAACCTTCACTACACCAGAAAAAGCATTTACTAACGGTAATATCCGTTACTTATATTTTTACTAACGGTTATATCCATTAGCTCTGGGGCGTCACTCTCACTTAGGCCAAATTTAATAACGGATATAACCGTTACTGATAATAATTTTAGTAACAGTTATATCCGTTACTAACATTATTTGTAACAGATATCCAACAACGCATGACCCGATTAAATTTGTCATTTGTAACGGATATATCCATTAGTAATGGATGTAGTCACTTGTTTACTAACTATTGTTTGTAACGGAAATATCCGTTAGTAAACTGTACCCATCGGAAAAAAAAAAAAAAAAAATCCTGGGTCAAATAATGTCCAATACAACTCTTTCTATCTTCTTATCTTTTTGATTCAACACTTTCTGATGGTCTCTTCAAGTTGAAACTAGTCATTTCCCTTGTAATATTTTTAAGTGACAACTTCATATCCAGATATCATAAAATGAAGATTTGAAGTAAAAACAGCACACACCAACATTTGTATATATATCAAAATAGAAAATTTATAGTATTATTAAAATTAACGAGTACTTGCACAATTACATTATATCAACCAAGCATCGAACTTCAAAATGTCACCCCGCCAACATCGTGAATGACTGAATGCCACCCCTTATTGCTATCGCTTGCAAGATTGTTGCCACTACCGCCCTCCACCACCACCACTCTTTACCATATTTCCATAGCCGCCGCCACTACCGCCCTCCACCACCAGTTACCAAGGAAATTGAATTTAAAAAAAATAAAAAATTAACATAATTAAAAAGCATAGAAAAGGAAAAATAATCCTTACCAAAAAAGTGGAAAAAAATGAAGCAATCATATAAGATTGTGCTAGTTAAACGCTTACCATGTGGTTACCTCTGAGCTCGAAGAAATGGCAATCATCTCTCGATTTCTTCTGAAGCTGAGAGGACCAATTAAAATCCGTCAGACACCACCCTCTTTCGGAAAATTCTCCACCTGCCAAAAAAGCCAGAGTACATGATTACTAAAATGTATCTGAACAAAACACTCAAAGGAAATAATAAAATGACAAAGCAATAGTATTGCTTGGTTCTTCTCAAAATACTGAGGTTAAGTTCCTACGACAGTTCAAATCTACCATGATAGGAGCAGAGTTCTACCTCAAAGTAAAATGTTGGTCTCATTCAGGATTGAGTGGGTTCGAATCTAATATTCATTTGTTCACCAGTGTACATGAATTTTAACATGTTTACAATAATTATGGCCTCTTTTACAAAAGGGGAGGGGGAAATTTGATCTTAAATATAAAAGCGATTATGATTGGGTGTCCTTGAAGCACCTTCAATAAGCTAGGTATCCTTTCCGAAACTTTAATTATCGAGGAATTATGAGTCTATGGTAGATGAGATCAAGACATGGAAGTACGTACCCAGTACCCTGACCACTGCCATTATTAGCAAATGGGTCAAAATTTTTGACTGTATCCTGTAGAAAAAGGTGTTGCATAGTGTCATAGTCAAAGAGCCTTACAAGTAGATGACCTAATCTATTTAAGGTCCAAATATTGTGGTAAGAAGTTAACTCACTCCGAGTCCTCCAGTGCAATGAACTACAGGAACAGTTCCATATTTCATTGCATACAACTGGTTTAGGCCACAAGGTTCAAATCTTGAAGGCATCAACAGTATGTCACAACTGTACATTTTCCAACAAAATCTTAAGTGTACTGTTAAATATTCTTGTAAGTTTGCGACCTATGAAAAGAGTAACATACCCAGCATTTATCTTATGAGAAATAGGAACATTAAATCTAACCCAACCACGAAACTTCTCTTTATAAGCACACTCGGTTGCTTGCATCCAGTTTTCAGTTTGTGTCTCCTGACCCGAGCATAACCTAAGATGATAAAATAGTTCAAAGAAATATTGAAAGACGCAGTAGAAACTTTGTACAATTGAACAAGAGATGCTAGCTTGATCTACGACAGATGTCCAACTCTTACCATGAACTGGAAAGAAGCAGGAACAACTTAAAAACGGGTGGGATCGGACCATGTGAAGCTTGTGGGGAGCTGGTGCTGGAGGAGTGACAAAGACAGCAATTCGCAAGCAGATGGGCATCGACTCCAGGGTCCCAGAACAGAAAACCAACTCAAACCAGCTCTCAACTGAAACTTGGATACAGGATCTAGCATCTGGGAAAGATTGGCAAGTAATATATATCACCTTTACTTATCAGAATTTAAGAAACAAAAGAACAACCATGAACAAGTGAATATGCAGTTTACTAACATGTGGTATCCGCAGTTGGTACCCATGTTGATGCCACTGAGTACCTGCAAGCATACAAAGAACATCCTAATGTGTTTGATGGAAATATAACAAGAAAAGCTCATTACAGCTCGTCTGCAGAAAACAAAATGCTAATAGCATGTATCGCAAATGGAAGGATGGGAAATTAAAATGAACACAACAAACCAGAAACTGTGAAAGCTGTTGTTCCTTCAATTTTAACTCAATTGGCAGAAATGGTATTTTGCCATGTATTGTTATGACTAACAACATATTTTTCCCTGGTGAAAACAGATGGTAACATGAGAATAACCATAACAATGATAACAACTCAAGATAATACAACAATTATACATGACATATGGTCTATAGTCTACTAAAACAAAATTTTCGACAATGAGCTTTACGACGTTATTACCACCCACATTATTCTGTTTTTAATATTACTCAATTTCATTGTGCTAGCATTCACGTGAATTTAAACATTAAACCTTCGAAACAGAATTCTAATTAAGATGTATCCTGTTATAAAAGTGCAAAAACAAGCACACAATACAAAAAAAGTAACCGTGACTTAAATGGCACTCAAATTTTTCTAGAGGAGGGATATGAACTTAAATAAAAAACCAACATATAACAATTTCAAATACACTGATTCAATAGCCTTCAACATGCTAAATTAAATCTTCCAGCGTAATTCTAAACTAACCATACAGCTTCAGTATACCTTAATGAACTCCTGATCAAACACAGCTTCAGCTTCGAAGTCAGGTGCCTTATTTCCTACCAGAGGAGGAAGCTCAAAGACTCGCAACATATTAAAACATGCAAACTATTAAGTTTAACACTTATTTTACAATCCAAACAATAACAAATCAAATATTCTAATAACTATATATCCAAATCCTATTTGTTAACTCAACACACATTTCCACAAAAAAAAAAAAGAAAAAAAAAATCACACGACATTACAATTCTATACTAAATTTGAACTTGCACCAATAGAAAGTTACTTACAGCGTGAACAACAAAGGTTTTACGGGAACTTGCACCAATATAAACAATTTTAGCTGCAGATAATTGTTGATATTTAACAAGGATCTCTATTAGAAAAAGAAAAACAGGGATTTCATTATACCAAAGTGAACCTCCAAGTTTAAGCCGTCCACAATAAACCAACCTTCAATGGAAATCTACAAAAACATGTTTACAAACAACCAAGAGGAATGTGAGACAGAGAGAAAGAGAGAGAGAAGAATCGGCAAAAAAGCAACCTTTTTTAATCGAGAATCTAGTGAAGAGATTGACCTAGTTCGTCGAGAATCTAGTGAAGAGAAATTGGAGAAGATGCGAAGAGAGGCTAGGGTTCTTTAGAGATTGGGTTTATTTTTGGTTTCCTGTCGTACGAAAAAAAGGCAAGATTAGAATTACTTTTCTAAATGTTAGCCAAAAAAAATAAGAAAAAATAACGTTGGATATTTCTTTATTTTTCAATTTATTATGCATAATTGTATTCCTTTTCTAACGGATATAAATGTTAGCATATCCCAACTTAACCGTAAAAACATTATTAAATATTAATTCAAGATTTTAAGTAACGCTTGTTGTAGTCACTAACGGATATAATTGTTACTGCATCAGTAACAGTTATATCCGTTACTTATTAAAATTTTGCACTGTTACAAAATAGCTATTATGGTATAGTGGTTGGACCATTCTTAACTGACAAGGTGACTTTTAAGTAGTTGGAAAAAACAAAAAAAAATTGTTCACTTATAGTTCCTGCCTTGGCTACCAAGCAATCAACACTAGTGTTTGGAAACTCGTCGAGTTGACTCGAAACTCACTGGGTCAACTCGACTCAATTGGATTTCTCGTTTTACATTACTCGCTGAGTTGTCAAGAAAACCGGCCGAGTCACTTACTGAGTTTGACGAGTCCACACACAATATTGTAATTTTTTTTAACAAAATGTGCATGCATGTAGAAATTTGAACACAAGACTTTATAAACTAACTATTAGTGTAGCTCTAACCACCTGGACAACATTTTGTTGGTGATATTTGTTGAGATCGTATTTACAAGTTCACTGCTATAATTTCAAATGAAAAAAATAACATAGATATACACATATGTGGACAACTCAACTCACTGAGTTTACTCTCGAATTTTCGATCCAACTCAACTCGACTAAATTTCGAGCTTAACCGAGTTTTGAGTTTTTGAACAATGATCAACACCAATTTGGCTTTGGGCTCCATCCATATCTAGCCCATTTACAAGTCTTGGTGGCGTTTCTAAGTTTAGCACCAAGGACATGGAGAAAAAATTCTCTCCTATGCACTTCGGAGCGAAAAGCCTCCTAAGCACCCATCCACTTCTTTTTAAACCAACCAAATATTTATTTTATTCTCTCCAAATCATTCCATTTTTTCTCCACAAAATTTTTTTTCTTTAATTTGTATTTCCATAAAATAAAATAAATTATTAAACAAAATTTTAATTGTGTTGCAAATTTTTCAAGGGGTCCTCCTTCATTTAATTATAGCGCAAATTTCTCAATTTTGCGCTATTATCATCAGTATTTTGGGTTTATACTACAATTGCAATTTGTAATTGCATTTACGTTTCTTTCAAAATTGTGATTAAATTTAAGAGTTTTTTTTTTTCATAAGTGTTTGCGTAGTTTTCAATTTATTAGATAAGGTTTTTATTTTAGTTATTTTATTCTTTTTTGTTTTTACCACCAAAGTTGAAAGAGGAGGGAAAGAAATGTGAGAGAAAGAATAATATATTTGGAGTCTTATGAATTTTTCATTATACTATATATATACTAGAAAGTAGACCCATGCATACGCACCGACTATTTTAAAAACTTGCTCAACAATCATAAACTATATATATATTAACAAATTGTGATTTATGTTTTCGTCGCTAACTCGTTTTAATTTCATAACAAATTGTTTTAATCAAGTTTTAAAAAGCCGTTTTAATTTCTCAACGAATTGTTTTCATTAAGTTTTAAAAACTCGTTTTTTAATTGAGGGAGGGATCCCGTTTTAATTTAAAAGTGTGATTTCCATTTTAATTAGAAGGGCTAGAATTTATCTTTTCAATAAGGAGAGGAATTCCTGTTTTAATAAGAGTTGATGACGCGGAATTTTCAGAGTGCTAGAAAAATACCCCTTGTGGGAGTTTTATATATACTAGCACTAATGCACGTGTCCTACACGTGGAAGACAAAATAAAACTTATTGAAGAGTATCTTCACACAATTTCGGTTTCTAAAATTCTTTTATGAAATTTTGTAAAGTGTTAGGACACAATGATAACAAAAAATAGATTGCATTTACAAAAAATTTAAGATGTAATGTCTCTAAAATTTCTTCAATTATATTGATGTTTGATTGAAGGAAAAAAAAAGGGAAAAAAGAGAGTGACCTTATATTGTTCCAATACATTTTTATGCATTTGAAATAAAAGTGCAATTCTGGCCTCCTTCAAAGTTGGAGAACTCTGGGTGAACTTGCAATAGATGTGTGTACACTTTCCAAAACCCCAACCTAAGAAATTAAATGACATTGAGACCGTATGTACACACAAATTTGGATACATAGCAAGAATACCTTATTCATGAACACGGGTTTTAATTTACATGTGTACAATAGAGCATACATGAACCAAAACACTATGATCCCAAATAGACATCTACCGTTTGCAGCTAAATAAGGTTCATGTCTGCAAATCTACAGCCCACATGATGGCTGCCATGTGAATGAAGTGCCAATCGCCAACAACAAAGTACTAAATAATATCAACTCCTAAAGTAACAAAAAACAATTTAATTTCCTTAATTCATGATAACATCAGCAGAAGAAAGTAGATAAATGAAGTTGATTAATCATGTCCATTACACTTGTACTACAAAAATGTATAAGCGATCATCTATAAGATGCACAATAGACTGCCATTACGAACAAAGATATAAGCCCATCGATACTATTAGAAATAGCCCTGCTACTCAAATGAGCTTCCAAACTTTTGCCCTTGTTGTCCCAAATGACAACTTTGCAATCTACTAACAAAACAAATTTATTTGATTTATGTAACACCACCTCAACTGTCATTTTTTTTACATCTTCAGTGGAAAGGGTATGGAATCAAGTAGTCGCCACTTGACAATTACGAAAATAAATAAATATCTCGTAGTTCCGGCTACCCATTACTAAATAAGAGTCACCAATATGAAACTCAAAAAGTTGTATTGTAAACAATATTAATCCAAAAGTAGTTTTACTGACTATGAAACTTCGAAGCCACATTTGACATTTATATGATGACAAAATGACTCATTTCTGAATATAAAAGACCATAAAACTCAACTCAAGCTACCAAAAGATATACTTACTTGATCAAAGTCAGCAACAATATAAGATCAGGCGTCGTAGTTATATCTGGAATCTAGCGAGCGTTTGCCTAAACAGCAACAACAATATATATATCTTTAACAGTTACCTATTGCCTTTTCTACGTATGTCTTGGCTGTTTGCGAAATTCGACATCTAATGCCTTCAATTTTAACTTTTCCAAGTACTACGAAGCATGGAGCTTAATGGTACTCTAAACTATCAACCTGCCTAAACTCAAAAAAAGGAAATTTAAATAAGATTTATTTTTTTGCTAAAAAGAGTACTTGTATTAATAGCAAAATTTAGTTAAATTGTGTGACATATATAGTAAGCTCCAAAGAGGGAGCTTTGTTAAACTTCACTATTCTATATTAGATCAGAAATCTATAATAAGTGAGACCATCTAGGTCTAGCTTGTGTAGGAAGTGAGACTTACCTTCTCACCATTGTGCAATTGAGCAGTTCCTTTGGCAAGGGATATTCATTCCTAGTATAGCACATAAATTAATTAGCTCCATAGTGAACGTCCGTCAAAGTTCTTTGTTAAGTTGATCCAAGTTGCTCTCGCTTTGCATACATTACATTCGATCGATTTGTAGGTTGACTTACACATGCATTACATATCATAGTGAACATTTAGGGCGCTATTTGAAGGAAATCAAAAGCAAAAGAACATACAATCTCATATATTTCTGCTTGAACCTCACTTTGATGGCTATCGAAACCAAATTAGCCTAACTTACAGAAACAAACTAATCAATATTAAATCTGCTTCTACAACAACAAATCAAATCAAATCAAATAAAAGATCGATCACAACAGATAAAAGGAAATTTATAGCCAATTGTATAAGAAATCACCTTGGCTTGAAGGGTAAATTTTCATCAATGAATGTTAGTCACATGCTTCAATAAGTCTTTAATAAATCTGTAAGGATAGTAAATGCTCGGTTGAAACAAATTGAATGAGGCTATCGACACCAAGCAGCAAAGTGTTTAGAAAGAATTGGCTATGATGATTGTTTAATAGGTGATAACATTGTACGTGACAGATATATATAAATAAACAAAAGATAAAAAAGGCTAGCTAGGCAGAAAAGCAAATTAAGACCCCCATGAAAGTTAGTTATTTTAGATTAAAACTAAAAAAGATATGTTCTTTAGCTCATCTCATCCTATCTAATTTGAAGGTAGGAACAAAAATTTCATCTACAAATCTCACCATGACGAAGAAGATCATGATTAGACTATTAGCGCGAAGGAGGTCCTAAACAAATTAAGACGAATAAATTTCAATAGTAGGGACAACATAATTGAAAGTTAACCCCTAGAGTGTATTAGCATTTGTTAGCTAAAGGCCATGTCTTACTTGCATTACTTACTTGTAAGAGATGAACTTTCACATATAATTTTTCCAAGGGGTCATAAGAGAAGAAATCTACGGAATAACTTAGAAAAATATGAGACTGAAGTATATGAGTTATAAACAAATACCAAGACACCTAGAGCAGGAGTAGTAAGCGACACAAATAAATGAGACTGAAATCTAAAGAAATACAAACAAATACCTAGACACTTAGTGCATGAGTTGTAAGAAATTTTAAGCTTCTAGTATCTTCAGTTGTCTTACTCCATGCATGGAAACCTTATTCTATCTTAAAGCAGTCCTTTAGGGGAAAAAAGAGAAAATAAAAGCCCAGATAACACACACTTGCATTTCGAATAAATAGCAGCACCTAAATTGTAATAAAATATTTTGCTTTTAATAGATGTTATAACTTACAGTAGTACCCAAGCTTATATGCTATTGATTCACTAACAACAATAGTCTAAGAGAAGAAACTACATTCTAAAGCTATAGAACATACTGGAAGACTAATAGAGTGTCGGCCTTAGAAAGATACAATGTGAAGAATTCAAATCAAATAACAGGGTTCAAAAGTGAGAATAAATAGCAACAATAATTTAGAAATTCAAGAAAGACCTTGTGATTTCAAAGACTTAATGAACCAAAAAAACATGAATGACGGAAAAATAAAATAAAAGACCAACAGTTGAAGTTGTTTACCTTTCATCTCATAAAATTTTAGATATACACTTAGAAGAGATCGTGCAATTGAAGCATGAAATTGTTTGGAGCAAGAAATGGTTGAGTATCAAAGTATATAACTATATTTTCATATATAAAAGT
Organism: Coptis chinensis; assembly: GCF_015680905.1. Taxonomy (NCBI): domain Eukaryota; kingdom Viridiplantae; phylum Streptophyta; class Magnoliopsida; order Ranunculales; family Ranunculaceae; genus Coptis; species Coptis chinensis. Next base: position 93,443,644 of record NC_141462.1, read on the forward strand.
CAAGCCTACCATAATTAGCCAACGTAGGGACAATATTATAGAGAACACAAACTATAATAATTATTTGTGAGAATTTCATCAACCATATGTTCATGTATCTGATGAACATAGAAATAAAGGACCCTTAAACAACCTCCATTCTTAAATTTTTATAAATTGCTGACTCTAACTTATTACCTAGTAGACATTGACATGTACGTCCCTTGTCTAAGTGAACAGAGAAAGAGATTTCAATATGATGCTTGAATATAACTAACATTCTCAACTGCTCAATGTGAGCTAAACAACACCATCTCCAGCTAAGAAACACCTAGATAAATCAGCATTTTCCAAAAAACCTTCAAATTTTTAGCATGGTTAAAGTCGTTTAAATTTTTTATGGTGGCTTATGTTTCGTAAATCATCAAGTCTTGAACATGAAAAATATATAATTTCACACCTCAGTGTGTGTACTTTCCCAAAAGAGAGTTGCACAAAAAGTTTGGAGAACCCAATTAAAATCAAGTTGAGCGACCAATTTTTTTTTGAAAATGTGCTTGGTGAAATTTGGTAGTACCTATTTTCCATCAATACTATGATTGAAAAGGATTAATGGATCCTGCATATTCATCTAATCAACCATATTATGAAATTGTAAGAGTGCTTAGTTCTTGCTATCTCTTAATTAGTACACCCTCCAAGCAACCAAGAATTATATTTAGAATCAGGCTCAATTATTACCTTTGAGCTTACAATATATGTTTCGTTGTAGCCATATTTCAAAAGGGATGAATAAGTTACTCCTTGTCAAGATAGTCTAATTGTACTGTGATGGTAACAAACTATCAATCATATTCTACTTACATTACAAACTTTTCTCACCGTGCGTAAAATTCTAAGCAATCTACGTAAAGTAAAGTTAGTTACACTATGAACTCCTCTCACCTGGTTAAAATAATGAGCAGCCCTCGTAAAGGGCGATCTAATCACTTAGGGGTTAAGAACTTACACTCCAGACCCAACCTGAGAATGGTGTGACCTAACAAAGGTTGCAGTAGCCACAACAACAATCTCAACACTGAATTATATATGCCATATCCAATCCTATCAGGCAGTATAAATGTTTATCTATGCAACACATCTACCAAGCTACTTTTGAGAAAAATGGCTTATCTTCTACTTTCTAGAGGAACAAAACACGTAAAGCTCCCAAAAAAATCATTTAACAACACTAACTTGTTAGTCCAAAGTACATGAGTTAAACAAATGCCTATAAAAGAAAAGTACATAAGTTAACAAATGCCTAGAAAAGAAAAGAACCACACCTATGAGGCTTGGTAACAGCCTTGGCTATCAATGATCAAGTTGGATATTAGGGGCAATTACTTTTCTCTTTGGGTATCAATGAGTTTGAGTTTGGGTAGTCCAACATATCTACTAACATCAAAGAAACAAACTCATCACCTCAATACCTATAACAATATAATGCACAACCTCCAGTGGACCAGGTTGTACAGGTGCACTCAAACACAATAAACAATGTAGCAGTCTACCTACGTTCTTCAAATTAAAGTTATTAAGTTAGACAATGACATACCTGGTAAAACTTTGCTGATTCTTCCTTTTGGTTAGAAGCAATTCAAACGCTAACTTCTGCACCTTATACTTCACCATATCCAACACTTTCGATGAGCACAAATCTCCATCAGGCAAACTAATATGACTTCCAATAACGTCACCGTCCACACATCCTTGAAAAAAAAGAGTAAAGATATAAAGAGATTCACATTAGATTACCTTGGTAACTAAAAGATATGGGAATGAAATACCAACAATAAATCCAAAGACAACTCCAATATTAGTTGTGATTGTGAGTCTAGTACCATCATTTGATTTCTTACTTACTCCAAAGTTAATGAGAAAAATAGCCTTTAATGGATACAAACCTGTAGTCAAATTGTAATGAAAGCTAAGAGCAAGATAGGTGCTAGCAAACTAAAACCACATCAATACATATCACTATCACTAAATGTATTTGACAGCAACTTGATTCAAGAGGTCATTGATATGCACCCAAAACTGTAATATTAAACCCCAAGAGACATAGCATTTTGGTCGATTATGTGTTTAATAATCATGTAATAATTATATTTTCGTACTTTTGCAGGATTCCGCAATTAAAATAAATATAGTGATAAAACATGCATCGAAGTACAAGAATACGAGAATATTTGGAGTTTCCCACTCAATCCCCGTGAAGCCCAACAAAGCCTGACTAGAGCCGAAGTTTCCAAAAGAACAAAACTAGTACAGAGTGGGTCCACATATGAAGAAGCAGCAAACTTCCGAAGCTCAAATCGAATAAATCTAGATGCCGACGTTGGCTAGTGAAGCTGCCAAGTACAGGAATACGGGAATATTTGGAGTTTCCCACTCAACCCCCGTGAAGCCCAACAAAGCCTGACTAGAGCCGAAGTTTCCAAAAGAACAAAACCAGTGCAGAGCGGGTCCACATATAAAGAAGCAGCAAACTTCCGAAGCTCAAATCGGATAAATCTAGATGCCGACGTTGGCTAGTGAAGCTGCCATAGCGACCAGCGCGATTTAACTCAACAAGAAGGACAAAAAGTCGTAAAACGCCAAAAATCACAAGCGACCCATGGACACACTAGGTGGACCTACTCTGCAGGCCCAGAAGGCATGATGAGTCAGCATAGGCAGGTGGCAAAGAATGGTTTCAAATTGGTACCACCTGGCAAGAGAGAAGACACGTACCAATTCAAACCAGGTGGTTTGAATTGAAATGAGCTAAAAACAAAACCTTAAATCAGCAAAAAGACAAAAATTAAAACAGTTAAAACAAAATTTTGTTTCGAACCATTCAATTAGCATAAAGCCAAAATCTAAAACATTCACGGATAGCATTCCTGTATCAGCCTATATATATGAGGGGGTCGCCTTCATTATTACCCCTTCAGCATATTAATGTTTTAGCTTCCGCCTAGTTAGATTTTCTTCTTCAGTACTTACATTCTGCCATTTCCATTCCAGCAGCTTAAATACTGTGAGTTATTTTACCCTTAATAACATCATTTCTTTTCTAGTTTATTTTCGTCCCGCATTTATTTACTTAATGTATACTTTGCAAGTTTTATTATTCCTTCTATGACCATGAGCTAATCCCCCCCCTCGTGGGGAGGGTTATCTTCGCTCTTTGTGAAAATCCGAATTGACTCGTTAATATTCTAAAATCACTACTTAGGAATTAGGCATAGAATTGACATCCGGTCCCAAAATGATCGAGGATCACCACAGTTGAATTGGCGATGCTCCAGATCTTCGTAGCCTCCAAAATATCTTGTGCTTTCGACTCTGCGGTGTCGCATGACTCTCTCCAATTCGTCCAGCTGATGTGAAATCGAGCCAGGAGCTGAAATAATATACCAGAGATGAGGTATTATTGAAACTCCTTATGCTAGTGAAATGCGACCTAGAGATGTGGGCATGCGCTAGGGATCAATACTTGACGTCGTCTCCGAAAACGAGACGAAGTAGAGATGTAGTGATTTGGTAATATAAACTGTTAAAAAATGATTCTTGCATGAGCATGATTAACTCTCTCCCTGTTTCTCTATTTTTGTTTACCTACATATAATCGCCGTAGTAATTTACATTATTTGCATTACCGTTAATTTAATTAAAACCAACTAAAAAGAAACCTAAAAATCCTACTCACTAAAAGTTGTAATTCCAGTTGTGAACCTATCCGAGCCCTAAGGTTTGGACGATCCCTTACTCGACCTATCCTACCAAACCCACGGAGTAAGGTAACTTGACTAAAACGTACGACTATACGGATGTTGGAATTTGGACTTTGGACTTGGGTCTTTGGACTTCGGACTTTGGACTGTGGACCTTGGACTTAAGAAAATAAGTAACTGAAAACCAATAAACGTTCGAAAAACAGCGTTTATCAAATGGCGCCGCTGCATGCCGAAGGACTTTGGACTTAACGTAATAACTGGAATACATCCATAAAAACCCCCTCCCCTACCTCCTCATCTTTTTAATTTTCATTTCTGTTACAATACTAACGAGTTATGGAACAGTTTACCTTAACTTTTTCTACTAACAAATATCTGTGAACCAAGTTTGTTTATTTTCATTAGCATCCTAAGTACTCGTAGAAATTTGAAGTAATCTTGAGCAGGACAAAAGAGTCTCGGACAAGACTGAATTAGTAGCACACGAGACTAACCTGGAGTATCAACACTCCGGTTTTCAGGTACATGCCACTTTCCTTTTCAGTACTCTTTTGGGCTCTTTGGTCCTGTTTTTCTAGTAAGCATAAGCTCGGGAGTAGTCGATCGCTATACGAGGAATCGCGGGGCCTTGTGTTTCAAACTCTTAAACTCCTCAAACTTTGTCGAGGATATTATTTGCTATAACCTGTTTTACCTCGTATATTTGTATGTTGGCATGAGGACTCTATGCATGTAAAGGTGGTTCGTCATTACATATTCACATAACACAATTAATATGATTCGAATATATTTTGATATATGCGCGAAGCGTCAAACCACCGCTTAGAATATTTTTGTATGTGTATGTTACATCAATTCACGCACCGCGATATTCAATTGCATGAGTTCGTTTCTCGACATTCCCCTAGCTCATTGATAACTTACATATAGTTGCATTATAGGTAATATAGATTTGCATGGGTAGACTTTCTGCGTAAACTAGTATATGTTAGTTAGTTTCTATTTTGGCATCTATCGTTTTAATTGCATATTTCGTAATCACGTCTCCATAATACATTAATTACGTAAACAAAAAAAAAAAAAAAAAAAATAATAATAAAAAAAAAAAAAAAAAAAAAAAAAAAAAAAAAAAAAAAAAAATCATAGTAATTAAAAATTTCATCTAAATCATCTTAATAACACCCCGCATAATACACTATCATAAATCATCATCCTATTCCATCAGTGCCTAGGAAACTTGAAAAAAAAATTGAGGTTGCCTAATTAAGGAACGTGTTAGCACTTAACAACCTCCCTCAATTCTCTAGGTGACTGGCTCTTTGGAATATTCCGCGTTATCGCTATCCTAGCTTCCCCGCCGAAAGTTAGCAAAGAATTTCCGGAAGACGTGTTTCAACTCCCTCCTTCCTAAATTCTAAAACCTCCGGTCACCATTGTTCGCTCCTTTATGAGCCTTAAATTAAAATCTATATTTGTATGAGACTACGGTCCGTAAACATAAGGAATTAGAACTTACATATCATCGTCGAAAATACAAGAAACCACTGTTTATGTTATCTCCTAGACATAGTCCCTCCTCCGTAGAATCAACCTCGTCAAACATCTCCGTTGCCATTATCTCCTTTAATTATGGTCGAGGAAAATCTCACAACCGAGAAACCTCTTTCGATTTCTATATCGCCTTACAGGGAAGGACTCGCTCCCTCGTGATTAAACTCGACGCGATTGTAGGTGATTTTCAGATTCCGCCAAACATTTTCGGTTTGTTACCTGTTTACCATGGGTTAGACCATGAAAACCGTGACAATCATCTTCGTCGGATGCAACAAGTAGTCACCACTTTCCGCCATCCGACCGTTACCAACGAACAAGTCTTGCTTAGGTTGTTTCCCTTCACCTTAGCTGATAAAGCTTCAGTTTGGCTCGCCGGACAAGCGCCGCAATCCATTGACACATGGGCCAAACTTGTTCAAGCATTCATGATAAAGTTTTATACTCAGAAGAAAACTATAGAAATGCTTCAAAAGATTCAATTCTTTCGCCAGCACCCCCAGGAATCCTTTTCAAAAGCGTGGAGCAGATTTACTGATCTACTTCTCGAATGTCCCCATCATCAACTCTCGACATCTTGTATTAGTCCGTTCATTCTTTAATGGTCTCTCTGACCATCAAAAGGAAACATTAGATATCATGAACGGCGGTTGTTTCATGGACAAGGGCGCTACTGAAGCATACACTTTTCTTGAGAAACAGGCCTCACGAAGCACCCATTGGGGAAACACTGATTCTTCTAGATCTTCTAAAGACACTCCTACCAAAGTTACGTCTATGTTTGAGGTCAAACCCGATCCGGAATTAAAAACTCTAATCGAGTCCCTAAACAAAAAGGTCGATGCTCTTTCGGTACAAGTAAATGAACAAAAACCCAAACAGGTCATGGCTGCCAACGCTTCCCCATGCCCTCTTTGTTTAAGTCCTGAGCACGCCGATTCTTATTGTCCTTTAGTATACGAGTGTCCTCCCCAACCTTCTGAAGAGGCTTATGCTTTCAACATCCCTAATGCACCTTGGCGACAACATCCGAATTTAGCTTGGGCACCCCCTGTCCAACAACAAGCTCCTTCAGGTGGCAACAACGTTCCTGTATGACCACCCAAGAACTACAATTCCTATCGTCAAGGAAATCCTCCACAATTCTAGCAAGGGCAAAGTAATTTTCCCAACAACGCAAATATAGGGTACCAAAACAACCGCAACCTTGTTCCCGCTAATCAAGGACATGACTACCAAAATCAACCCGTGAATAATAACCATGAACTAGTTCCTGCTACTCCTTTGGTACAATCCACAGCCGATAAAACGGCTGAAACTTTTCTGACATACATGAATCAACAGAATCAAATCCTAGCTTCTATCCAACAGCCTCTTGTTGTTAGCTCGGGATAAAAGTCAAAAGGCGTGTTCCCCGCCAAGCGGTTCCAAACCCTAAGCCTACAAACACTGCCTTCGAACTCAACAATGCACCAGGACCTAGTAATCCAAGCCAGGGTGAGGTAAATGCCATTACCACTCTTCGTTCTGGCCGAACCATTGACAATAATATATGTATGCCAGACGAGGAATCGACGGAAGTCACGACTGACGTCCTTCCAACTCCTACCTCGCAACCTATAATGGACGAAGTTGTACCTTCAAAATCTACACCTACGTCCCTAGGGAAAGACGCCACTGATCCTTATACGCGATTCCGTCCAAAAGCTCCGTTCCCTGCCCGTTTGGTAAAGAACAAACATGATGAACATTTTGATGAGATCCGTGAAACCTTCAAAAATTTGACCATAAACTTACCTTTCCTAGATGCGCTAAAGCATTTGCCCAAGCATGCCAAGTTTTTGAAGGACATGTGCACCACCAAACGACGTACAAATGTACCTCAACAAGCGTTCCTCACTGAGCAGTTTCCCTCGATTACCACTACCAATGGTGTGGTAAAGTATAAGGACCTAGGTCGACCAACTGTACCATGCACGTTGGGCGACAAGTATACCGCTACTGCACTTTTAGACCTAGGTGCCAGTGTTAACCTACTTCCCTACTACTTATTTAAGCAGTTAGGTCTTCATGAATTAAAACCTACCAATATGACTCGCGAACTCATGGATCGCTCCATCAAGTACCCAAAAGGCATAGTAGAGAACGTTATAGTAAAGGTCCAAGATTTTTACTACCCAGTGGATTTTGTCATTCTAGATACTGAAGTAGCCTGTGACTCCATCCCTATCATCTTGGGACGTCCTTTTCTTGCAACTGCTAACGCTCTCATAAATTGTCGGGACGGTTCAATGACATTGTCTTTCGGGAACCTTTCTGTCGAACTCAACGTGTTCAAATTAATGAAACAGTTTCCCGATCCTATAATGGAGGGCGAGATTAGCTTGGTTGATAGTCTGGAACATGATTATTTCACAAACTCTTTTCCCCCAGACGAGATACACCAATTTCTTTCTTTTGATAATCCGGAGTTTGACGATGACTCGTACATAAGGGATGTCCATGCATTATTAGAGTCAGTACCACTATTTGACCCTAATGCTTCGGCAAAAACCGATTCGTAAGAACCGGATTCGCTTCTTTTCCATTGAAGAGATGATCCCTCACTTAATCCTTGATCCCCAATCCTCCAACTCCGGATTTAAAACCTCTACCCCTCGATTTGAAGACGCGGCATCTCGATCTCGATGGTAGTCACCCTATAATAATTTCGCTCACTTGACTACTGACGGCGAAGAGGCATGTTTGATTCATGTCATTCGTGAACACCGCCCGCTTATCGGATGGTCCTTAGATGATATCAAGGGGATAGACCCTAGCATATGCATGCATCGTGATATACATCTTGATGACGGCACAAAGACATCGGAGAACCACAAACGCCTTTAATCCCCGCCATGAAGGAAGTAGTGAGAGAGGAAGTTTTACGTTTACTTGATGCGGGTATCATATACCCTATCTCAGATAGTGACTGGGTTAGTCCTGTCCACGTTGTTCCCAAAAAGTCCAGCATTCAAGTTGTACAAAATGAAAATGGTGAGTGCATCTCCACTCGCATTCCTTTGAAATGGAGAATTTGCATTGACTATCGCAAACTTAATGCCATAACCCGTAAAGATCACTTCCCTCTCCCATTCATTGACCAGATGCTAGAACGCGTTTAGCCGATCATGCTTTTACTATTGTTTTCTTGATGGCTATTCCGATACTTCCAAATTGTCATCGATCCCACCATCAAGAAAAAGACAACTTTCACGGTCCCTTTGGAACCTTTGCATACGCATCTAATGCCTTTTGGTCTTTGTAATGCCCCGTGCACTTTCCAACGCCGTAGATGCTTCACATTTTTAGTGATATGGTGGAACGTTATATGGAAGTCTTCATGGACGACTTTTCCATTTACGGAAATTCCTTTAACGATCGTTTATCCAACCTTTTAAAGTATTAACACGCCATAAGAGAAAAATCTGGTACTCAATTGGGAGAAGTGTCATTTCATGGTTACCAAAGGACTTGTTCTAGGTCATATTGTTTCAAAAGACGGGATAGAGGTTGATAAAGCTAAAATTGTTAAAATTTCTTCGCTACCTTTCCCACGTACAGTTCGTGATATCCGTGCCTTTTAGGCCCACTGGGTTTTACAGAGATTCATTCAGATTTTTCTAAAGTTGCTCGACCTTTAACCAATCTCCCCGCTTAAGGATGCAGTATTCGACTTCAATTTCAATTGCAAACAAGCTTTTGATACTCTAAAAACCGCTCTGACTACCGCTCCTATCATTCAACCCCCTGATTGGTCTCAACCATTCGAACTGATGTGTGACGCTAGCGACTTTGCTATTGGTGCCGTGTTAGGCCAACGACGTGACGACAAACCCATTGTCATTTACTACGCTAGTAAAACTCTTAACGACGCTCAACGTAATTATACCACAACTGAGAAAGAGTTCCTAGCTGTTGTCTATGCTTTGGATAAGTTTCGCCCCTACCTAGTTGGAACATCGACCATCGATATATACTGACCATGCAGCAATTCGGTACTTACCCCGAAAAAAGGGACGAAAACAATGATTGTTCCGCTGGATCCTTCTCTTACAAGAATTCACCCCGAAATCAAAGACAAGAAAGGAACCGAAAATGTCGAGTAGCCGACCATTTATCAAGGCTGGTTGGTGACATCGATAGTGATTCGAAGCCATCGGTGATTCCTTCCCGCATCTAATACTTGTACTTTATTTTCTCATCTCCATGGTACGCGGATATCGTTAACTACCTAGTTATCGAGGAAGGAAGTCCCTCCTTTTGGTCACGCCCCGATCATAAAAGTTCTTATCCACGTAAAATATTATTTCTGGGATGAACCCTACCTCTTTAAGTATTGTTCTGACCAACTCATTCGTCGCTGCATTCCCGACTGGGAACACACCGACGTATTATCCTTTTGCCATGAACAATCTTACGGAGGTCATTTCAGTGGAAAGAAAACTGCGGCTAAGGTGTTACAATGTGGTTTTTACTGGCCTACCCTTTTTCGCGATGCACACGAACATTGCATAGCTTGCATTCGTTGTCAGCACCTAGGTCGAATTACCAAACGAAATATGATGCCCCTAAATCCTATCTTGATTGTGGAAATTTTTGATGTTTGGGGCATTGATTTTATGGGACCCTTCCCTATTTCTCAAGGTTTTCTATACATTTTAGTCGCTGTAGACTATGTGTCCAAATGGATTGAGGCACTCGCATGTCGCTCAAATGACCATAAGACTGTCGTGAGATTTGTAAAAAAAAACATTTTCTCGCTTTTTTGGTGTTCCCAAAGCTATCATCGATGATGGGGTACACATTTTGTAACAAATTTTTGGGTTTTAATGAAGAAATATGGAGTTACTCACAAGGTTGCTACTCCATACCACCCACAAACGAAGTGGCCAAAGTGGAAGTCTCCAAAGAGAGATAAAGTCTATTCGAGAAAATCGCCAACCCTCAAGGAAAGATCGGTATCTCCGCTTTATCGGATGCCTTGTGGGCATACCGAACAACATTTAAGACACCTATATGGATGTCTCCTTACCGCATTGTTTTGGAAAACCTTGTCATCTGCCAATTGAACTTGAGCATCGTGCCTTTTGGGCCATCAAAAGCCTCAATTACAATATCATCGAGGCAAAGCAGAAGTTTAAAACCGCAATTAAATGAGCTGGAGGAGATTCGAGTGATGCTTATGATCTCTCAAATCCTACAAAGCTAATATGAAAAGAGTGCACGACAAGCACATTTTATGTAAGGATTTCAAAATTGTCCAAAAGTTTTATCAGATAACTCCAGATTACACATCTTTCCCCGGTAAATTGAAAACACGATGGTCCGGTCCTTTCATTGGTCACCTGTGAAACATTATGGGGCAATCTCTTTGCTTAATCCAAAAGATAACAGTTGAATTTCCAAGTCAATGGACAACGCCTAAAACATTACCACAATAATTACGCCACCGATGTTGAACGGACTCTTCTTCGTAATCCAAGATATACACCGACTAGATGTTTCGTTTGGCACTTTCAATCTTATTTCTATAGAGGGTACGCCATTTTGGTAGCCGGGCCATCTTCTATCTTATGATCTCCAAAGTTCTTTGAAGTGTGTGGTTGCAAGCGCTGAAACCTTAGTCCACGAAAACTCTTTTTCAGAACCGAGTATAAATGTCTTCGCGAACACGAAAGCAAACGCGTTTTTCGTAAACGATGGGTACCTAAAATTTCACCTCCTTCCTTCTCTTCCTTTTCTACTCTCTACCCGTGAACTTCAGCTAATCATTTGGTGTAAGTCTCACTCATCACTTAATAGGGAATGGTCATAGTTCTTTTGCTCGTAAACGACGCGCTGAAGGATGGGGCTGGTGTATGCATTGCCAAACACCCTTCCTCGTCTCAGCCCCGACTTCCTATCCGATACTAGCCAGGTTTAAGGTATACTTTTGTCTAACACCACCCTGCGGGATAATCTTCGCTTCCGCTACCGTTTCCCATTGTGTGGGATTCGCCCACGGGTTGGGATTCGCTCTTGTTAAAGGATCCGCCTTGGAGGATGTTAAAAGACTCACCTTGTAAATATGTTTATATTGTTGCCTTTTTCCTTTGCATTAAGTTTTGCACATGTGATTCGTGTCAAACCTCGATGTTGCATACTTGAAAACACAAACGGCAATGGATTCCACCGCACCAACCCTAGAATTGGTTACTTTGAGTCCCTTGGGGCGGTTTGAGGATAGCCGTGATGTAATAAGGACAATTTTATTAGATCAGAAGGCAAGACGGTCCAGGATGGTACCATCCTGCCCCTAACCCCATAATACATAGAGGTGAAGCCACAGTCTGGCTGGTTTGGGTTCGCTCCAGAGCCGACATGATAGTTGTCTATGATTATAGATAGTGACTCCCCTGGACATCCAGTGTTTTTCACGTATATCTCCCTTGTATGTAAATAAAACCTTTGTTTATAAATAAAACACTCTCTTTTTTTAAAAAAAAAAAAAAAAAAAAATTGTGACTTTCAAGAATGACTCATACAATTGGATAGCATTTTTTGTGCCGATCGTTTCGGTATCTCATTCGTCCAATTCGGAGTCCAAACGAGTCGTGGGTAAACATTTAGATTTTTTAGGTTTAAATCGGGCTTTAGGCTTGATTTGGGCTTCGAGAAATTTTTTGGCCCAACCAAAATATCAATTTCTCGGTCCATTTAAACCCAAAAAAAACCGATAACACGCGTCACATTTACATCACTCTTCTTCCTCAAAAACCGGATCTTGCCCCCTCGCGATTAAGTCTCGCGACGAGACAGCCCACACTAAAACCGGTCTCGCTGCGAGACCCTCACATCTCTCCACCAAGTTTTCCTTCCGTCGAACATCCCATTTCTTCCCTCATCAAGAATCAATAGCCATCCTCGCTCTAAGACCAAGAATGGCCGGAAACAGACGGATTTGTGTGGAAAGAAATTTTGGAAATTTGTTTGAAAACGGATGTTTGCTCCATTCTTTGATCACTTAAATTCACTCTAGAGGATGGGAGAGTTTGTTATATGCCAATGGAGGGCTTTATTCCAAGGATTTGGTGATGAAATTCTACGACAATGGGAGCTTTAATGGCTTACCATTTTTGGGTCACCGTCGAGGGTGCGCGCCACTTAAGTCACACCTGTGTTGCTCTCGGGATCACGGGCATTCCTCGGTCGAATTAACGCATCGATTTCAAAGCAGTCCATGTACCCACGGACTTACGACCTAATGCTCGAACACGCTTAATCGAGGGAGAGTACAACATCGACGGAAATGCGCCAGATCGGCTTCGGTGCGACGACGGAACCAGCTAGCAAAGTGACTCAATGGGTCGGGACTGAACGTCATTGGCACCTCGAAGCCTTCGGACATCAACAAGACCTTCCTCCACCTTCTTTGGATCCTCCAGAGCGAAAGGGTAACTTCTCGTGATTGTTACCTTTCTTTTTGATATTATCACACATGCCACTCTTAGGTCAGCCCCTCTTGCCGCTCTAGTAACGCAAGTTATGATTAACTGGGTTTTCTGTCCGCCACCCCACTACTCCCTATACCACAATATGAGAATATGCTTGTCTTCAAGAAATGCATACAGGACCTTTGGGAACCCACAACACCTAGGGCTGCCGAAAGCACGCTTAGCGTAGGATCCTCTCACCCACCCTACTTTGATGAGATCGCCATGAGTAAGATCACCCAACCCATGAGGGCCTTTACGCCGTGTGAACAAGTGGTCCGAGAGACATGTACACTCGCCAGGTATCGATGAGACGCACTTTGGGCGAAGTTAAGGATGATATGACCACTCGCCACGAAGTCGATGATGCATAAAGATGGGCTTAATTCCAGCAGGAAATGAGAGCTTCCATGACTGCATTTCAGACAATATGCTTACTTCGCCGTAACCAGCCCAAATGAATGTTCATGGTGAGCCAAACATCGATTCCAGTGCTCGGTGATGGATACTCTTGGTGATATCCAGGAGCAGTTGGCCTCCACGGGAGCTCGTACTGCACGACGTCGCATGACTCCTGGTTCTTCTTCTGCAGCCCCCGAGGATTCTGCTACAGCACCTGAGGATCATCAGTAGCTAGATTTATTTTTTCCGGTCTTGTATAATATTTATATCAGATATTTTATTTACGTGTTTGCATTTTCCGATTTAATAGTAGATGGTTCCTAAATATTTCTATCTTGATATATTAGCTATATCTAATATTATAGTATATAGGTAGGAACATATATTGGTAATAATAAATTATATACATATATAAATATATATTTTACATGTCATACTTAAACAACAAATTTTAACGTAACTAACGTTTTATAAAACGTTCAGAAACCGATAATGAAAACGCATAAAAAAACGGTCAGAAAACGGTCATGAACCACATCTAAAAAACGGTCAGAAAACCGAAATTTTCTCTCTATAAATAAGTTCAACTCTTCTTCCATATTCACTCATTTCATATTCTTCCCTCTACACTTCTTATTCTAAAAACCGTTTTTGGATCACTCCAAGCTCAAGATTCATGGATGCACTAGAAAAGTTTGAGCAGCAGCAGATTGAATATGCTACTCAAGTCTTCATGCTCGGTTGTTTTATTATAGTCATGTTGTTCATGTGGCATATAGTTCTATCTAACATTTAGGTTTGTATTTAAGTCATCGTATCATTATGTTGTGTTTCCATACGTTTATGTAACGCTCTTACATCTTATTGTAATCGTGATATCTACATTTTCATTGTCCTTCTACTTACGCTTTTCTAAAAAAAAAAAAAAAAAAAAAAAAAAAAGGGCACCTTGTCACATGCCCCATTCTTCTCATCCACACTACCCCCTTTTTTTGCGCATATCTTAGAAGATACACGTGGTCTAACTACCCTGTGACACCTCGAAACGTATCTTTTACATTTTCGGATGGGTGCCTATTTATAACAAGGATAGACACCTCAAAAATTTAACTTCCCTTTTTCCAAAATAATTTTTTTTCACCACTCCATCTTTAATGGCCCTCACTCGAAGTTTCGTGCCCGAGCAAAATTTTATGGAAAATTTCCAAAATGGTCTTTTTCATCCCTTTTTTGACACTGAAATATTACGTCGAGGATGGTACCCTCTTTTACACCATAAGCAAGCATTTTATTCCAGAGAATTGGTCTTGTTATTTTATAAAAGCGGTTATTTCCAAAACGGACAATTCTTTGTCCGTGCTAACGGATGTGAACATGAATTGACTATGGAAATCATCTCTGAGGTACTTCAAATTCCTATTACAAACCAAGGAGTATACCTTCAGGATTCACCTTTCGATAATATCCGGCATCTGATGTTTGCAACTATCCTTCACGGCGAATACAACCGAAAACCGTATTGTTTATCAGCGATCTTTACAAAAGAACCAATTATCTGTGATCCAATGGGTAGCTCATAATGTCCTAGGCACGTCTAAGACTTCCGAAATAACCAAACCCCTCCTCCATTTACTTTGGGTTTTGCAGAGTAACTGCAATGATTTTTGCATTATTAAATTTCTCTGGAATTCGATCGCACGTGCCAGGAAAAAAGCAGTTCCTTTACCAACCATTGTGACACTTATCATGATACATTGGGGTTTTTCTAGTACTTCTCCTCATACACCTCTTCGAACAGCTAACATTCTTACCATTCACTCAGTATGTAGGAACGGATTCGGAACCCCCGACGTTAAAGAACCATGTCGGTACAGGACCAAACGAAGATTGTTCCACCGACAACATCTTTACTGAAAATGCATTATGCAACGTATTTAATCCCATGGAAGGGCTTCGCTTAATTCAACAAGGACTGATGACATTATTCAAACGTCAGAACATTATTATAACCAACCTTCTTAAATTTCGGGACTCGAGGACAATAAACTAAGAGGAACAAGCACAATTCTTGCACGTACCACAACCAATTCTTGGCAAATCACACTCTCATAATGGAGAACCACGCCGAGATTTACCAGACAGAAAACAAAATGTTGCAACAGGTTGTTGCACGGATTGACGGCATAGAAAATCTTATAAATGGATCCCTCCCACAAAAGGATCCTCGCCGTTACTTGGGCCAATGAAACCATTTAAATTTTGCAATTTTATATTATCTATCATTTTCTTTTTAGTTTTTAATTTTCATATGGTAATTTGTTTTTACTTAATTATTCTCATCATACTCTAATATTTGTTTATCCTTGTCTAAACAAGTCACATTTTTTTCATACAATGGAAGCTCCAAAGATGATTCCAGAACAATCTTTCCATTCATTGCTGAATTCTCCGGCATATGGACATCTTTTCAGAGACTACATAACTCAAGTTGGTTGGAATTCTCTCATTTTACACCCGGAGCAGA
Source organism: Coptis chinensis (assembly GCF_015680905.1). Taxonomy (NCBI): domain Eukaryota; kingdom Viridiplantae; phylum Streptophyta; class Magnoliopsida; order Ranunculales; family Ranunculaceae; genus Coptis; species Coptis chinensis. Next base: position 93,459,378 of record NC_141462.1, read on the forward strand.
CATACTCTCCAGGTTTGGCAACTTATTTTTATGATAACATGGAAGATCTACCAGCTGTCCAGGGTTTCCCTTTGAATGGTTTTACACTACGTATTGGTAACACCCGACACGCTTTTTATGAGCCAACAGTGGCTATGGCTCTAGACCTTCCTCCTCTTCAGCCAGATCTCCCCATTCAATACATGATAGAGAATGACCTTAATGACTATTCTAGGGAAGATTTTGCTGCCCAGTATGGCGATGGCCTTGCCCACGTCAAAGAACGTCTTGCCGGCCGGGCCGATGGCCGAATTCACTATTCCACTAGCCAAGATGACCATGAATGTTGGAACCGCCATGCTATTTATTCTTTCTCAACATCATGGGGATTGGCATTTTTCCACCGTGATCAAAATCAGCATGTAAGACATTCCATGCATTGGCACAAAGAACATACCACCTTCGACATTCGTAACTAGTAATTGAGAATCTTAAGAAGGCTCGGTCTTTTTTCGGCAACACTATATCACCCCCGCCCGGTTATAGCATGCGGGATAGTGAGAACGCATTTCCACGAGTTTGCAGCCACCTTCAGACTGGGTAAAGGTCGAATTTATGTGTCCAACAAACAAGATAATTCGTTCTTTTGCGATTTCGACATGGACACGCCCTGCAAGGTATCTTAAGAAAGTTCGTTCTTTCCCTAACGATGATAAAATGATAGCTCATCTAGACAATGCAAAGAAGAGGAAGTGGAGTGAAGTTTGGAAAGCTATGATAGATTGGCGGGATGCAAAGGAATGGCATTTCTACATGGACGAGGCAAGGAGGGACCATCCCCCAGTTCAAGGATGGGGCAATGTGAGTTGATGCATGTACATATTTGTTTTACGTTTTGATGTGAAATAAATAAATAACCCTAAATTGTGCTACTCTAACAAATAAGTGCTTCTACTTTTATGATGTATAATATATAGTGTGTTACAATAAATTTCTGTGGAAGATGTCAGCTTTATTTTTGCTCAAAGCCTCTCAGGTATACTCTTTCTTCCTCTTAACACTTTGAGGACACAATTGTCCGACTGTTTGGGGTGGTGAGAACCTTTTGCAAAAATTAGGCATGCATAGTTGTATATAGTTACTTAATGTCTAAATAAACGTATTTAGTGACAAATTCTCGTTTCTCTTTCTATGATGAAAAATATTTAGAAATCTCACCCTAGCATCAAAATTAGGACTTGTTCTTAGAAACTTAATTTAATATGTATGCAATAGTTTTTACATCTTTTCATGAGCATTCATGCACTGACTATCATTAAATGTACACAGCAGTAAGTTTCTGGGACCCACGGTTAGACAACTTAATTTTCATATCCTATAAGAATCTAACCAAAAGCCTCAAAATGTATGATATATGAGTAATGACACAGAGGAGTAGTTCTTCCGAATAGAGAAGTTCACACGTCTACTTACTTGATCACTACCCAAATCCTAGGCGAGAATTTAGGCCTTCTTTGGATCGATATAGCCAAAAATTCGCACCTGTAAAAAAAATTTACCACTAGTCGCCTTAATCGAACCTTTCATTAATCTTTCTTTCTACTTCAAAAAAATCATTACCCATCTAGTAACCACAAATAAATAAGCCTACCTAGATGATGAGTATGAGAAATAGGATGAAGTGCGAAGAAAAATGAAGAGAAAACCTTGTCACAAATCAAAATCGGTTACTGTTTTTAAGAAAAGAAAAGAAAAAGAACAAAATAGAAATATGTTACACCAAAATCAAAAGAAATGTCAAGGTTAGAATTCCAAAAAAAAAAAATCAAATCAAAAGGGAATACAAAAGCTTGAAAAATCCAAGTATGGAAACCCATGTTAGAAGTAGGAAAGAAAAATAAGGATTCTCTAGTATAAATATCTCAAGACCTTATTCTCTCATACTTATCATTTTTGAACTTTCCATTCCATTTTCTTCTACACTACCACCTAAGCCCCATAACACCTAATAAAGACCTCTAGCTCAATTAGGAATAGGATAGTGTGATAATAAGTAGTAGTTGTGACTTCTCGACCTCGGCCCTCTAACCGTCATTGAGTATGTGAGGAAACGTGTGCCCACTTGCGACACCGGAGATAGCAAAGCTTGAGTGGAAAAATAAGAGAGAAATTGTGTTCCAACACATACCCGCGGAGAACCTAATTAAGGACGCTTATCCAAAGGATCCGAAAACGGCCCCTTTCGTACATTTCATGATTAGATTATCGCATACATACTCATATGTAGATGTTTCAATTATTGTATGTATATTAACTTGAATTTCGAAAGACAAATCCTTGTTTCCCTTGCTAGTGAGATGTCTAGATACCTGAGATTAATTAAGGAAACAAGCCTTTGTTACTGAGTCGTTGTAGTATAAATGAAGTTTGTGAGTATCTTCTCTGGAAAACTCTCACGAGGCTATAACTCGTCCACTAGGGAATTCCTAGTGGTTCAAGGCCTTGTTGCATACGGTCAATGCAACCGCACTCTGCGAAATGAGATTTAGCTTAGGACAACACATTTTTTGACCACTTATCGTTTTAATGTCTCTTCTTTGCTTGAGGACAAGCAAAGTGCTGTTTGGGGGTGGTGTGATAAGCACCCAAAACTGTAATATTAAACCCCGAGAGACATAGCATTTTGGTCGATTATGTGTTTAATAATCATGTAATAATTATATTTTTGTACTTTTGCAAGGATTCCACAATTAAAATAAATATAGTGATAAAACATGCATCAAGTACAAGAATACGGGAATATTTGGAGTTTCCCACTCAACCCCTGTGAAGCCCAACAAAGCCTGACTAGAGCCGAAGTTTCCAAAAGAACAAAACCAGTGGAGAGCGGGTCCACATATGAAGAAGCAGCAAACTTTCGAAGCTCAAATCGAATAAATCTAGATGCCGATGTTGGCTAGTGAAGCTGCCAAGTACAGGAATACGGGAATATTTGGAGTTTCCCACTCAACCCCGTGAAACCCAACAAAGCCCCGACTAGAGCGAAGTTTCCAAAAGAACAAAACCAAAGGCAGAAGCGGGTCCACATATAAAAAGAAGCAAAGAAACTTCCAAAGCTCAAATCGGATAAATCTAGATGCCGACGCGTTGGCTAGTGAAGAAGCTCGCCATAGTGACCGGCTAATTTAACTCGGTATAAGGACAAAAAGTCGTAAAAACGCCAAATCGGGCGCGCGACCATCGGACACGACTACTAGGTGGACCTACTCTGGAGCCCGTAAGGCATGACGAAGTCAAGATAGGCAGTGGCAAAGAATGGTTTCAAATTGGTACCACGGCAAGAGAGAAGATATCGCCAATTCAAAACCGGGTGGTTTGAATTGAAATGAGCTAAAACAAAACCTTAAATCAGCAAAAAGACAAAAATTAAAACAGTTAAAACAAAATTTTGTTTCGAACCATTCAATTAGCATAAAGCCAAAATCTAAAACATTCACGGATAGCATTCCTGTATCAGCCTATATATATGAGGGGGTCGCCTTCATTATTACCCCTTCAGCATATTAATGCTTTAGCTTCCGCCTAGTTAGATTTTTTTTCTTCAAGATTTTACATTCTCGCCATTTCCATTCCAAAGAAATTTTAAAATCGTGAGTTATTTTACCCTTAATAACAGTCATTTCTTTTCTAGTTTAATTTTTGTCCTGCATTTATTTACTTAATGTATACTGCAAGTTTTATTATTCCTTCTATGACCATGAGCATTTATTTACTTATGCTGCTCGTGTAAAAATCCGGATTGACTCGTTAATATTCTAGAATCACTACTTAGGAATTAGGCATAGAATTGACATCCGGTCCCAAAATGACTGAGACTGTACAAAGTTGGACTGTTGATGCTCCAGACGGTCCTCGCACACGACCTAAAATGTCTCGCGACTTCTCTCTAGTGTCGCATGACTCCCCAATTCGTCCAGCTGATGTGAAATCGAGCCAGGAGCTGAAATAATATACCAGAGATGAGGTATTATTGAAACTCCTTATGCTAGTGAAATGCGACCTAGAGATGTGGGCATGCGCTAGGGATCAATACTTGACGTCGTCTCCGAAAACAAGACGAAGTAGAGATGTAGTGATTTGGTAATATAAACTGTTAAAAAATGATTCTTGCATGAGCATGATTAACTCTCTCCCTGTTTCTCTATTTTTGTTTACCTACATATAATCGCCGTAGTAATTTACATTATTTGCATTATCGTTAATTTAATTAAAACCAACTAAAAAGAAACCTAAAAATCCTACTCACTAAAAGTTGTAATTCCAGTTGTGAACCTATCCGAGCCCTAAGGTTTGGACGATCCCTTACTCGACCTATCCTACCAAACCCACGTGAGTAAGGTAACTTGACTAAAACGTACGACTATACGGACGTTGGAATTTGGACTTTGGACTTGGGTCTTTGGACTTCGGACTTTGGACTCTGGACCTCGGACTTAAGAAAATAAGTAACTGGAAACCAATAAACGTTCGAAAAACAGCGTTTATCAGTCATACCACTACCAAGGAACAAACACTGAGATCAAAACAATGCAATCGAGAACAACTTAATAGTAGTTCAGCAATAGAGAATAGAATTTATAGAAGATGAATTGTATACATACTAATTATGGTCACTTGGTGAACCACCTCTTCAATCACTGAAACAACTTCTTCAACTGGTTCAATAACCTCCGCAGTATCGACATCAATAACTGGCACTTCCACCCCTTCCTTCGACTCGCTCAATTCCTCCATCTTTGGCCCTTCAAATTCCACTTTCTTCTCAACATCTACATTAGAAGTATTTTGAAATGATAGTAATAGATTGTGAAGTTTATATCTAAAGCCTTACATACGTGAAACACTTGCACTGTTGCAAACAAAAGGTTTTACAATAAAAGAAATATTCCAAATTAATAATAAGTCATGGTTCAACGCTGCACCTTGATGGGACCTTTAGAAAAGCTAGTAAACCCGCAAGGTTGTTTGAGTCCCTTCATAGCTTGATCTTGATTCTTCCACATACCCTATGCTACAGGATAGCAGACCTAATTACCTAAAGTAGATTTGTCTTATGCTTGACAACTTGAATTTCTTTATTTAGTCTCGCACTACATCCATTGTTTTGTATCCCATCTTTATACCTTGCTATAATCCATGGAAATTATTCTCCTATTGAACAACTGATAAGTTCAGTTGCATATAGGGAAGCTTTAACAGCTTCCTAACGAAGAATCCTGATGATGATATTACTGGAAACTTCACAACAATGCAGTAAAACTGTAACCAACAGAAACGATGTCAGAAATTCTTATGTGGTGTATTTGTGTGTGTGTCGGAGGATATATGGAACAAATGTTTGGTGTATTTGTGATGTACTGTGGCTTTTTAACAAACAAATGATAAAGTTATTAAACATGCAACTGAAACGAATATTGTATGAATCAACTTCTAAAAATCAGACGCCACAATCACAGTGAATCCAACCCCAACCAACTCCCATATTGTACAAATAATTTCATTTATCAGCGACAAAGAAATGAAAATGTAAAGAAAGTGTGCCAATAAAGCCATGAACATTATCTGGTCCATGTAATGTGCTGAGACGATCTATTGTAAAGCAATAGCAATATAGCATAGTGATAAGAGCCCAAAACTGTAGTTTTAACCCCTTAACAATCGTACTTGTAGACCAATTATGTGAATAATAAGTAAGAGTTAATACTGATTACGTGTTTTTATGCATTTCAGGCTTCAAAGTCCATTATGTGCAGAAATGTGCCACTTTAGCGAGATAAAGGAGCAAAGGTCGGTTGCTAAGGAGTTCTGTGATTAAAGGCCAATTTTCAAGAAGAAAAAGCCTCTCAGTAAAGCCCCGGTCAAAAGATGAAAAGTCAAAGTCCACGCGGCGTAAACATTGCACAAAGTCAACAGAACTTCCAAGACCATATCTTTGGACTCAAACCTCGAATTGGGCCTACCTTATGTCAAAACGACCGCTCGGAAAGAGCTTTCCAATGGTCTAAGCCTTGATCCAATCAGAGGAGTAAAAGTGGACGAAAAGTTTGTCAAAGCCAACTCCGGTTGAAGAGGCCTTTTGGATTTGAAAAGAATTGGGTTTGGGCCCGATTCTCGGCCCAAAACATGGCTCCAAGCCCATGCACGATTTTGGATCTGAAACATATAAAACAAAGAAAAGCTTAGTTCTTAAGTAATCTAGTTTTATTTAGAAAACTAGTTCCTTGTATCTAGGAGCTTAGGATAGAAAGTAGCTAATTAGACCTAAACTATAGATAATTCTAGATCTAGTTTTAATGGTTTTAATTAAGTTTAGTTTCAATTCAATTCTTGTTTTAAATTAAACTCTTAAATCATTGTTATTCATCGATTAGATTAATAAAATAGTTTATTATTATTAAATTCGTTTTCTGTCATTACATTTATAGATCTAGTTTAAATTCTCATTGATATCATTATTTAATTATTAATTAGATTTCAATTATTGTTTGTTAAATTAGTAAAGTTGGAATCTTGATATTATGTTTAGTTTAGATTCATATGGAAATGATTGCGGAATGATTCTCGGCTAAACCTCCATTAGAAGGGGGTTGAGAAGCCTTGATGAAAGCTTGATTCGGTTATCGTAGAGTCGTCGTAATTTCTATTCTACTCTAGAAACGATTAATTCACCATGATAATGGGTTTAATCGTTCACATACTAGTTATGAATTGGTAGAAGTGCCATGTGTAATTAGGGATTAGGAAGAACCATTTGTTACGTAGCGAGTTCAATTCGGATTACGATGATGAGCGTCGTTAGTAAGTTAAGTTGAATTAAGGTAGAATCAATCCCCCTAATTCCTTATCATAGAATCAACGCAAACATTCCGTAGTTAATTAGTCGTTATCTTGTGGGTAGTTGCATCGTAGTTTATAATTAAGTAAAATCTCTCATTTAGACTTTAGTTAAGATTATTTATACTTAGAGAACATTACTATGTGAAAGAACTAGGAGTGGAACGAATCATCTACTTCACTATATCTCAATAAGATTGAGAGTAGAAATCTTTGATAATTTAGGCACGAAAAAAAGTTCTAGTTTTACTAGCGTTTAGAGTTCTCGCGAGCTTTAGTCATTGGTAAAATTATTCTTTTTACGTTTATCAAATGGCGCCGCTGCCATCTTAGTTTCACTTTCGCATTGTTTTCGTAGTATAAGTACTCTTCTTAAAGTCCCATTTCACCCACCCACCCTTGTTTGATTCTAACTGTGGTCATCCGTTTCAGCAATTGAAAGTTCCTCGGAAAAAATACACGGAGCGCACCTGCGCCCCAAAGGAGCGCGACCCGCGCCCACACGCCTGGAGCCCTGAGCGCGACCCGCGCCCAAACCGAGCGCGACCGTGCTCAAAATACTGTAACTCGAAGTTTACACTGAGCGCACCTGCGCCCAAAGTGAGCGCACTCGCCTTAGCTGATTTTTGCCGGAATTCCACAGGTTTGTTTCGAACTTCGATTTTTCAAGTTTTTCAGTGTTCTAACTTGTTATATATACTGAACACGCGTAAACAAGACGCTATTCATAAGCGAAGCAAGGATGCAATCAGGTATTCCTTTCTTCCACACCTCACATCTTCTGTTAGAGGTTTATACTAGAATATCAGGATTGTTTGGAGGTTGTCGTGTTTAGTTAAGTTTGGTCTTAACCTTGTAGGAGATTAAGATCTGGTCGAACAAAAACACCTAACGTAATTACACGGCAACGTCAACAAGTACGCCTATCTAGTATACCACTCATTGCACCTCTAGCTACTATTCCACATACTCTACGACCGACACAATGCCCGACGGCGAGAGACTCCTCTCTCGGACTTTTATAAAGCCTTGAGCGATAGCCCCAAATCTTGCATCGTTCTTGCAGACCCAGTGGGGGATTTCCAAATCCCCCCAAATATTTTTAATTTGTTACCCGTTTTCCATGGTTTAGACCATGAAAAACCTTATATCGATTACATCGTAGGATTGAACAAGTTCTTACAACATTCCACCATCCTACGGTGAGTGTTGAACAAATTAAACTCAGGGTATTTCCCTTCACTTTAGCCGATAAGGCGGCGTCTTGGTTAACTGCCCAAGCGCCTAATTCTGTGGACTCGTGGGCTAAACTTGTTCAAATTTGTTTATGGAACATTTTACCCACCCCTAAAGACGGATGAGATGCTTTCCAAGATTTATTTCTTTCGACAAAATCCTCATGAATCATTTTTAGAGGCTTGAATCGGTTTCACCGATCTCCTTATAGAGTGTCCACATCATAACCTAGCGAAAGACACGTTAGTTCGTGCCTTTTTCAAAGGACTTCTACACCATCATAAAGAAGTCCTTGACATAATGAATGGGGGTAGTTTTCTAAGTAAAGGAGCCTCGGAGGCTTATAAATTTTTAGAGGATCAAACTAAGCGAAATAACAACTGGGGGGTAATGACGATATCCACCGCTCCGCTAGTTCTTCTAATTCAGTTAAGGCCGCCGGTATGTTTGAGATGAAACACGATCCCAAGCTTAAAACTCTAATCGAATCACCCACTAAAAAGGTAGAGGCCATTTCTGTACAACAAAAGTCTATCCCCGTCATGAATGTAAATTCCAATCCATGTAGTTTCTGTTGGAGTCCTGAGCATCCCGACTCTCACTGTCCTATAGCCTATGAACATGCTTGTTCCATTAATAGTGAACCTAATGCCCCTTGGAGACAAAATCCCAACTTCGGTTGGAGAAATAACCAACAAGTCACACCTCCAGGGTACAATAATCAATATGTTAGGCCAACGCACAGTTATAACCAAGCTCCACCACGACAAGGACGACTGGGTCAGGGTAATTATAATAATTATAACAACCAAGCGCAACCTCGACAAAGTCAAGCACAAGGTCAAGGTAGTTATAATAATTATAATGCTAATAGAGGTATCGTTCCGGTAAATAATAACTATCACAATCCGCCCATAAATAATCAACGCGAGATAGTTCCAGTCACACCACCCGTGACCACTACACCCACCCAACCGGATCGTCTTGACACCTTCATACAGGTGAGCCAACAACTCTTCCAAACCATGGCTCAATCTAACCAACAGCTTCTACAATCCGTTAATAATTTAAGCCAACAGTTGGCCCAAGATAAAGCCCAACCCAAAGGTTTGTTTCCAGGTTACGCGATACCTAATCCTAAAACAACAAACGCAGCCTTTAAGGTAACCGGTAATACTAGTAATGAAAATGAAAATGTAGGTGAGCTAAATGCCATCACCACTCTCTCGTGGCAGAGTGGTTGATACCAAAGTAACTATGCCTATAGTTACCCCATCAGTAGCCCCTACACATGCTACTTGACTAGATACCGAAATAGAAACTGAAGAGCCTACCACTGTAGAGGTACCAGTTACTACACAACCTAAGAAACAGAAAGCCAAGGTTAAACATCTAGGTGATACATATGCTAAATATAGAGAGAAACCACCGTTTCCACAAAAATTAGTCATGTTAACTAGGGATACAAATTATGAGGAGATTATGGACGTTTTCAAGAATCTAACTATAAACCTTCCCTTCCTCGAAGCTATTAAAAAGCTATCACACCATGCTAAGTTTCTTAAGGAGTTGTGTACTACTAGGCGTAAGACCAATATACCAAAAGACGCCTTTTTAACAGAACAATTCCCAACTCTATCTGAACATAACATAATTGTTAAGTACAAGGACCCTGGTCGTCCTACTGTACAATGCATCTTAGGAGATTCCTATACGACAACCGCGTTATTAGACCTGGGGGCTAGTGTTAACTTACTCCCGTTTTATTTGTATAGACAAATAGGTCTAGAGGAGATGCAACCCACTAAAATGACGTTGCAATTAGTTGATCGGTCTATTAAGTATCCTAAGGGGGTGGTTGAAAATGTGCTGGTAAAGGTTCAGGATTTCTACTATCCGGCTGATTTCGTCATCCTCGATACAAAAGTCCCTAACGACTCTGTCCCGATCATCTTAGGGCGTCCTTTCCTGGCAACTGCCAATGCGCTCATAAATTGCCGCGATGGTTCGATGTCCATGTCTTTTGGCTATCTTTCTGTTGAAGTAAATGTTTTTAAAACAAAGACACAGTTACCCGATTCGTCTATGGATGGAGAGGTTAGCATGATCGAGAGCTTCGCTCGAGATTATTTCAACAACACGTTCCTTGATAATCAGATGCCCAAATTTCTTTCCTTTGAAAGTTCAGATTCTAACATTTTCATCCCTACACTAGTCGATACACATATTATGGATGAGGACGAGATAGATGACTTTCTCAAAGATATAGAGGAATACCATAGTAATGTGGATATGACCAAGCTAGATGACGAATTCGATGAGTTTCTTAGAGCGGTGATGAGTCACCCTATCAAGAACTACTTTGCACAACATCGCCTCGACTCCCCTCCTTCCACCCTTTCAAAGGAATCTCGAGTTTGCACTCGATCCTTTTGTTTCTCCTGTGTTTCATAATTTTTTAAATCCTCCTAGAAAACAAATACTTCAGAAGGACAAACCATTTGACACCTTCATTTTCAGAATTGAGACAGTCCCTACCTACACCATGAATGAGTTTTGTGCTAAACCCACATCCTCATTTTTTCCATGCTTTCCTTCTACAACTTATCCATATCCACCATATTCTCCACAACCATTCACTTTTCCACACTTATTCACTAGGACACCCTCTCATTCAAAGATGAAAAAGAAGGTGCATGCTAGGTTACGTTATAGGTTTATCCGACTTCACTTTCATTTCACTAGGTTGCGTCATAGGAAATCTTGGTGCTTGATTGTGTTTGGGTATGTTTTTTGTGATATTTATTTATGGAATGATCTACAACTATTTTGGTTGTTGATATATGATAAACTGCATGTTCATACATATGTTTAGATAAAGTCTCGAGTATTTGACTATAAACGACTCAATTTTTGTGTTTGGTGCATTTCCTTTCATTTCCAGATATTGGTGAGTGCACCATTAAGGTAACCGGGCCCTCCTTATGGAGTGTGTGGCTGTAAGTACCGGATCCTAAGTCCACGGTTAACATAATTCACGTTTTCCACTCTTGCATGTTTTCTCGGATTTTTTGAGTCATGTTTCTCTATGGGGTGCATTATGTCCTTATTGCTTATTGTTTTTCCTTATAAAAGTAAAAAAATATTAAATAATAAACATAATAATCTAGGAAGTCTCGGGAATCTGACTTTAAAAGACCCACTTTAAAAAAAAAAAAAAAAAAAAAAAAAAACAAATTTTCTAAACTCTGTTATAAAAATTTGTTTGGGGGTGGGGTGTTCGTGTTTCCGTCCTAGAATATTTTATGTCCCATTAGAGTTGTTTAGGCCATTTAATTGTATTCCGATTCGGGTTGACATAATCTATGAATTTAGAGTTCATTCATTCGCATAACTTACGTCATGCACGCACTTCGAGGCATTTTCCACTATCTTATATGTCATCCACGGTTGGAATAGAGTGTTTTATGGATCATTGGATTAGAAATTCTCTCCTGATCATTTCCATATCTCATTCGCAAAAATCGGACCGGTAACGAAGCGGCAATATTAGTTTGAAGTCGCACTAAAAATCGACAAAAATTCGAAAAATTCGAATTGGGCTTGGGCCCAACTCGCGCACACCGGCAGCGCACCTGCGCCCCTTTGTTTCCACCAACAGTCGTGAGTTTCATCTTCCAAACCTCCATTGACAAACATCCAAGCTTCAAACCCTAAGAAAAAAAAAATTTAAAAAGAAACCAAACTGCACCACACCAAACATCCAAATCAATTTCAAATCTTCTCAAAAACCTTTCCACCACCACCTCCATCATTTTGCAAAACCAAAAAACCACCGAAAAATCCAAAGATTGGAGCTGCCGATCCACCACTGCCCCACCACCGCACCACCACCATTGTTGTTCCAGTGAGGTTGTTCCTCATTGCTTCCTACACCTTCTACAAACCCCAAATCAGTTCAAACCTCCAATGGCTCAAAGACGTCGGATTTTGCCAGAGCAAACATTTACTGGCGACCACTTCGCACCGTTTTACGGTGACGAAATGGTTAGTAGAGATTGGAATAGCTTGTGGTACTCGACCAACGACTTTTACCACGAAGAGTTAGCCCGACGGTTTTACAACACGAGGGAGTTGGAGGGGAATAAAATTTTTGTTACGGTGGCAAAGAGGAGAAAAGAAGTAACTGCTGGGTTGTTGGCTGAGATTCTAGGCATTCCGCCTAGAATCCATCTTGATGCCACGTTACAGGAGTCCCAATATACTGGGGTAGAGCCTTTGATGCACGCGACTGTTACCGAAGGGAACTACAATGGGAGCTCGCATTGTGTTCGCCAGGCATCCCTCAGAACCAACCAGCTGGCTGCAGCTCAGTGGATTGGTAGGAATGTCATAGGGAAGGAGAAGGTCAGCGACATCGGTCTGAACTGCCTTCACATTCTATGGATACTCCAGGAGCAGAAGTATGAGTTCTGTATCTTGGAGTTTTTGCTTAATATGATTAGGGGAGTGGGGAAGTCTATTGCACCTCTCCCTGTTTTGATAACCAAGATCATGCTGAAGTTGAGAGCGACTCCGACATTTGATAGGATTTGCCTCACCCTACACTGAAATCCTCGGATTTATAAGGAGTGTATCCAACAAGTTTGGAGGTTGCCTGAGGATAGGGTAGTCGACGAGGAGGACGTCGGAAATGAGAATGACTCGGAGGATGAGGAGGACTTGACATGTTTTGATGCTGATGCCTTGGAGAGGTGTTGGTCAGATGCAGAACGCATGGCTGTGATTCATCGTGGCATGCGTTCACTCAATACTATCTACGAAGACCTCTGTTTCGGCAGTAACATGCTTCAACACAACGGGAGCAATGGTGACGAACGCACTAAGAAACAGAGGATTTTGATGTTGGGGGAGATGAAACTGAACCAAATAATGGCTGCCTATGTACCCAAGATCTATTCTCTATGGATCAAGTTTCCACGTAGTTCCTTATGAAAAATAATGTGGTATTTATATAGGTAGAGTAGAGAGTCCTTATAGCTCAAGTAATCTTGTTGCTTGAGTAATTGTGATAGAATATAACTCTCAACTGATAATTATCTCTTTGATAAGAAATGAATCTGGACATAAATCAATGTACATTAGTGGCAAGCCATGCGGCTAAGGTTCAGTATTAGACACATGAGTTAATGGGCTGTACATTGATCCATGATATTGCGAATTGGGCTTTAGCCCCGTTGATTAAATGAATAACATAGAGACCCCTACTAATGAACGTTTGCCACGTAGGTGGGGGTCGAAACAACCTCCGGACTCGACAGGCTACTATGCACCATAACTTCGAGATTCGGTACCCAGCGAGAGGATGAGCGGTGGTGGGAACGGATCGATTTGAGCTGGAATCTCAAAGCCCAAAGTTTCGAGCCGATATGCTTGCACGCTTTCCACCTCACGGGGATTCTCCTTCTGATGATACATCATCGAGGCACGAGCGTCGTTGCCAAAAGACGAATGGTGCTGGCCCATCGGGAGCTCAGGAGCCATCTCCGGCGTGTGCCCTCCGCTACCGAAGACCGGCGTGTTTAGGGATAGTATAGCTTGATGATTTTTATTTGTAGTTTTATTATTGTTAGTTATTTTAATGTAAGTTTTAATTCGGTAATTTGAATTTTCTAGTGAAATGTACTTTGAATGAAAAATTTAATATAATGCGTGGTTGTTTAATATTGATCCCACCTTCCCAAATTGTTTGGGGGTGGTATTATCTATTCCAGCATGATTTTTATATGACCCTTTTTTTTTAGAAGTTATTTCGGAGTTAGGGTGAGAATATTGCCGATCTGGACATATCTATGAATAAATATTGGTTAGGATGAAATCTCGAAAAGTTAGGTAGTTTTATCCTAAATTCAACCTAAAAGATACTAGGGTTGTTTTAGAATCAAGAATATGAGTTGTTTTCGTTTCGGGTTTGAAAATTTTAGTATTTCCGGAAATTACCGTAAAAGCTTTTTGGCAACTTCCCGATTCGTTTTAGCAACTTAAAACTTATAAAAACTTCATTCATTCTACACTCACAACCCACACTACACCTAACTTCCATCTCTCACCTTTCACTCCTACGTTTCCTGTTGTTCTTCACCATTTTTCACAAATCAGCAAATCTAAGCCATTGTCAAAATTTTACACCGAGCACTCACTGCGCCCAAATCAAATCATAAATCCAAAAGCACCCGAAGCGCACTGCGCCCGACCTCCTTAGACCATAAATTTCCAATTTTCATGGGTTGTTCTGGATCAGTTCGTATTTGTTCCAGAGGGTCGTTTTGAGATGACATATCCTACAATAATATCGAACGATCTTTTCGAAGATTTGTTCCAAAGCACTACTTATGGTGCTTGGTTTTGTGAGGTGATCACATCGTAGGGCCGGAACCGCTTTTATGGTAAGAGACGATGAACTTTATTCTCCAGCACTTGCATCTTATTTTTATGATAATTATATTTTCTTTAAGAGACCGGATGGAGAACAAGTGTTCTCCATCAACATTAATGATGAACCAATGGAAATTACCAGGTTCTTGCTAGCATTTGTTCTTGGACTTGCTATGCCCGCTGAAATACAAGACCCATAGTGCTATTGGGTAGATAATATGCATGTCTACACTTATGAGTTTTTGCATGAGTCGTATGGGGCAGGCATTTTCCGTATCGAGGACCAAGGGGAATATATCGTCGCCTTTGGTAGCCTGTCCATGAACATAGGAACTGTTATGTTTTGGATCATGCTAAACATTTTAGAGGAATGACGTTTTTCTTCTGTGAATGATGCCACTTGCAGCATTTTTCTTGCTTTAGCCACGGGGGACGTATGTGCCATGACCTTCCCTTAACCTTGATGTCTAGTTTAGCACGAGCCCATAGCATGAGGCATAAGTATCTTCTTATGCCCGTTCTAATTTCCGTATTATGCTATGTTTCTTCCCATTTTTTACACGTTTCACGGATTGGATTACGATCGATTAATCGTGCGACCCACCAATAGTATTATTAGATCTTTCCGTGCGGTAATGACTTAGCAAAGGTGGAGGATACAACCTCATCGTTGCACCCTACACCCGTCCGACTCAAGTGGCTTTAATAGGTTAGCAATAATAGATGATAAATGGCGGGAAGCCTGGCAAATTATCATGGCATGGCAGGACGCGAAGGAACCTCACTTCTTTATAGAAGAAGAGGATGAGGAGGATGAAGAATAAAAGCGGAGATAAGGTAAGTTTTTAATTCCAGTTAGTGTCTGCTTATGTCCCAAGCAATTTAATTCTATTAACCCCATAATGGGTGGAACTCTTATGGAGTTGCGTTTTTAGTTTTTTTTTTTCCTATATTAGTATGTTCTAACCTTGTTTTGCAGATGTTCCAAAATTTCACGCGTTTCCATGGTATTTTTCTACCCTCTTTATTTAAATATTTTGAGGACAAAACATGCTTCTTGTTTGGGGGTGGGCATAGAAACACGTGTAATTAAGGCATCTGTTAAGATATAGATATGTATAATATGCATTTGTTTTCTAGTTAAAATTTCAAAAATTCAAAAATATACAAAAAATGTTTATGCTATACACTTAGGAATATCGGTATTGTTCTTTCTCTATGCTCTTAATAATCTAGAAGTCTCATGTAGTGTTGCATTAGAATAGTCTTTAGAAACTTAGGTTAATATGTAGGTAATAATTCTTGCATCTATCTATAAATATATTACATGAGTATCTATGATTGTTAACAGTAAGTTCTGAACTCTAGGCTAGAGTACTTATTCTACAAATCCTGTGAGAATATAGCCTAAAAGCCTTATACGAAGTGAAACATTTGAGAAATGACACAAGGGAGAAGTAAAATCCGGATAGAGAAATCACACGTCCACTTGCTTGATCACTATACCATATCCTAAGCGAGAATTTAGGCCCTCTTTGGATCGATATAGCCAGAAATTCAACCATTATGAAATTATTTTCCGCTAGTTAAGCCCTTTGAGCCTTTCCTTAACCTTCAATAAACCGCAAATCCTTTACCCCATTTACAAAAACAAAACAAAATAAAAATTCAACTTACCCAATCTAGAATAAGTCCGAGAATAGAATGAGTGAAGAAAGAAGAAGAAGAGAAAACCCGTGTAAACAAAAATTAGTTAGTTGCTTGAGGAAAAGAAAAGAAGTTTCCATCTAAGGAAAAGAAAAAGAAAAATAGAAATAAATAAAAACTCCAAAAAAATAGAATAAAAAGGAATCAAAAAAAAAAAGAAAAAAAAAAAAAAAATATATGGCTAAGGATGGAAACAAAGTGTAGAAGCAAAAGTAAATAACAAGGGTTTCTCTAGTTACATAATATGAAGACTCTATTATCTCAGACTTGTCCTTTTTGAATATCCATTTCCTTCCTTCTCAAACCATCTCCTAATCCCCGCAACACCTAATAAGACCTCTAGCTCAATTGGGAATAGGTTAGTGTGATAGTAAGTGGCAGATGTGTTGATCGACTCGGCTTCCTTGTGTGTCATTGAGATTGTAAGGTAAAGTGTGCCCACTGCGCACTGGAGTAGCGAAACTTGAGTGGAAAAATCAGAGTGTTGTATCTTGACTATTATTGTGAGAGCCTACTTAAAGACGCTATTCCGAGTTTTAGAAACGGACCTGTTAATGCATTTCATAGTATTACTCATTGTATATATGTTTATTCATAGATGATCGATTATTATGCATATATTAACTTAGGTTTCGACTTGATATTTCTGTATGCGTTACTAGTGAGATGTATAGATAATTGGGAGCATGAATAAGGAAACAATAGTTTGATTTCTTAGTCGTTGTAGTATAAATGAAGTTTGTGAGTACCTTCATTGGAAAACTCTCACGAGGCTAGAACTCGTCCACTAGGGAATTCCTAGTGGTTTAAGGCCTTGTTGCATATGGTCAAGGCAATCACATTCAGCGAAACGAGAGTAGTTAGAACTCCATTTTTGGTCACTTATTCTAATTTCTCATATTTGCTTGAGGACAAGCAAAATGCTGTTTGGAGGTGGTTTGATAAGAGCCCAAAACTGTAGTTTTAACCCCTTAACAATCGTACTTTTAGACCAATTATGTGAATAATAAGTAAGAGTTAATACCGACACGTGTTTTATGCATTTCGGGCTTCAAAGTCCATTATGTGCAGAAATGTGCCACTTTATAGAGATAAAGGAGCAAAGGTCGGTTGCTAAGGAGTTCTGTGATTAAAGGCCAATTTTCAAGAAGAAAAAGCCTCTGTAAAGCCCGGTCAAAAGATGAAAAGTCAAAGTCCACGAGGGCAGAAACAGTGCACAAAGTCAGCAAAACTTCCAAAGACCATATCTTTGGACTCAAACCTCGGAATTGGGCCTACCTTATGTCAAAACGACCGGCTCGGAAAGAGCTTTCCAATGGTCTAAGCCTTGACCCAATCAGAGGAGTAAAAGTGGACGAAAAGTTTGTCAAAGCCAACTCTAGCTGAAGAGGCCTTTTTGGACTGAAAGAATTGGCTCCAAGCCCATGCACGATTTTGGATCTGAAACATATAAAAACAAAGAAAAGCTTAGTTCTTAAGTAATCTAGTTTTATTTAGAAAACTAGTTCCTTGTATCTAGGAGCTTAGGATAGAAAGTAGCTAATTAGACCTAAACTATAGATAATTCTAGATCTAGTTTTAATGGTTTTTAATTAAGTTTAGTTTCAATTCAATTCTTGTTTTAGATTAAACTCTTAAATCATTGTTCTTCATCGATTAGATTAATAAAATAGTTTATTATTATTAAATTTGTTTTCTGTCATTACATTTATAGATCTAGTTTAAATTCTCGTTGATATCATTTCTTAATTATTAATTAGATTTCAATTATTGTTTGTTAAATTAGTAAAGTTGGAATCTTGATATTATGTTTAGTTTAGATTCATATGGAAATGATTGTGGAATGATTCTCGGCTAAACCTCCATTAGAGGGGGTTGAGAAGCCTTGATGAAAGCTTGATTCCGATTATCGTAGAGTCGTCGTAATTTCTATTCCACTCTAGAAACGATTAATTCACCATGAGAATGGGTTTAATCGTTCACATGCTAGTTATGAATTGGTAGAAGTGCCATGTGTAATTAGGGATTAGGAAGAACCAATTGTTCTGTGTAGCAGTTCAATTCGGATTACGATGATTCGTCGTTAGTAAGTTAAGTTGAATTAAGGTGGAATCAATCCCTCCTAATTCTTTATCATAGAATCAACGCAGCATTCCGTAGTTAATTAGTCGTATCTTGTGGGTAGTTGCATCGTAGTTTATAATTCATAAATCTCTCATTAGACTTTAGTTAAGATTATTTATACTTAGAGAACATTACTATGTGAAAGAACTAGGAGTGGAACGAATCATCTACTCCACTATATCTCAATAGGATTGAGAGTAGAAATCTTTGATAATTTCGGCACGAAAAAAAGTTCTAGTTTTACTAGCGTTTAGAGTTCTCGCGAGCTTTAGTCATTGGTAAAACTATTCTTTTTACGTTTATCACATAGCTTCCATTTTCGGTCTAATATAAAAGCAACTAAGTTGTCTAATATATCGGCCCATAGATTTTTAGGTTGTGCAATTCATGTTAAAAGAAAATGACAGGCCTATATTTTAAACTTGAATCCCAAAAGCAGCCTAAAATCACTTTATTTTTACAAACTTGTTCAAGTACATACTACAAAATCCAATACAGGAATCAAGCTAGCCAACATGAACAGAAAAAACTCGTGTACAAACCTCGACGCCCCCATCAAGTCTCATATGAAGTCGTTGTCCGACAAATGCTTGCCTGTAATCATCCAAATTTGTTGCTTCCACCATATTAGTTGACCCATCGAACCCCTTAAGAAATAATATAAATAATTAAACAACCAAATGTAAATGAAGTGAATGAACTGGTAGAGGAAACTAAGTAGTATACTTTTCCTTCAAAGTCTCAAACTCAACCCTCAAATTCAACATATATTGGGTTCTTTCACACTCTCAAGTGCTCTTCTTGGCTTAGGCTTCTCCAATCCCAATTTCGAACACCGCACAGTTCACTTTAATTCAGGCCAAGGACCAGATACACAACCTTTTAAATCAAACGTGATAATTAAAGGAATCTTTACATTCTTTTTGTTTTACTTGTTTGCATGAATTTAACTTTTTATTGATCAGGGACCATATACAGAAGCTTTTATATCAAAAGAAATGTGATAAACAAAATCTTGCATTCTCTATGTTTTGTATATTTGATTGATGGTACTTTCAATCTTTGAAAGGTGACTTGATTTTGGTCCTTTAATGATTTTGATTATGACATGAAGTTACAGCTAGAAATTTTGACACGTTCACATAGTTTGCCATGATTAGTTCTATGAAGATGAGATCATCTTCAGATGCTAGACATTCAACAGGATGTGGTTTGATACACACTTAGCGCAAACCTTAGTGGAGAATTTAGATGTCTAAAATCCGAGCCTTTGAGGCATTTATAATGTTTTTGTTATATTCTAATGACCACCACCCAGCCTAGGGTGCGAGATTTTTATTAACAAATCAATAAACTTTGTGGTTATAGATAAGTAGATAACATGATTAACATCATAATCAACTTACTTCATCATGAAATCAAGCCATTTCTTCCGAAGAGCATT
Source organism: Coptis chinensis (assembly GCF_015680905.1). Taxonomy (NCBI): domain Eukaryota; kingdom Viridiplantae; phylum Streptophyta; class Magnoliopsida; order Ranunculales; family Ranunculaceae; genus Coptis; species Coptis chinensis. Next base: position 93,479,197 of record NC_141462.1, read on the forward strand.
CACGACTGGTGCATACTCGTGGGGCTCAAGTCCATACTCTGACAGTATCTCTCCAACCTCAAGACCTCAAGTAGTTTACCGTGAAAGAATTTTACATGCTTGAATAAATTGAAAGAGGATGTATATTTTTCCTGCCAAACTATGCGATTATAAGCCAAACTCGTTGCAATAAAAATAATGAATGTATTAAAAAAAATAGAAAGGAGAAGAAAGAAAAAAGACCTGTATTAGGGACACTGATAACTCTTTCCCGTCTCTATTCAAATCCCCAACACCCTCAAAACCCTTCCCTTCATCTTCTACATCATCTTTTTAGCAGTGAATTAATCCAAATAGAAATCTCAAAAAAATCAAAATCTGATGAATAAAAGGAAATTCTCATGATTTAGAGAATTGAAAGTAACAATGATACCTAATTAAGATAAGTAGACAGATGGTTTTCTTGTCCATGGCCTTTTAATTTTTCAATAATGAGAGGAGATTGGAGAGAAAAAGAGAAGCCAGAACGATGTAACTGGTTTTCTAGTAATGAAGTCGGTATAAATGCTAATAAAAGTGGTATTAACGGTAAGCATACCTCACAGACAATTGAAATGGTGCGTGCATTTTATTTCCGACTTGAATTTACACAAAAATCCTTAAAGATATTATGTAAACTTAAGGGTATAAACGGAAGCAAAAACTGAAATGACGAAATAGTCCATTTTAAGGCATTGAATAATTTGTTTTAATATTTGATCAAGGGTATTTAGTGGTAGAAAAAAGACTGGTCCAATTTAAATGTCCATGTTAATTATGGTGTACTCTACTAATTGAGATATATATATAGTCTTTCTCTTAAAAGTAGCTACTTAAGTTAACTTTAAAATAAGTACGTAAGTAAAACTTCACCTACAAAATGAATTTAAATCTATTTTTTTGTAGATATGATATACTCAATATTAAGATCATCTCTACAAATTTTCAGCTCATTTGGAAACATCTAACATTGGCAAAAAACAATTACAAAAATTCAACATTTATGGACCGTTAGATTTCTTTTTAAAGATGACAACAATTTTTACCTATATTTGAGGTTTCCAAATGAGTTGAAATTTTGGGAATATAATGATTATGGTGAGTGCTTCATAACCACAAAAAATTAGGTTTGAATTCATTTTGTAGGTGAAGTTTTACGTTCGTACTTATTTTAAGTTAACTTAAGTAACTACTTTTTAGAGAAATACTGTATATATATATACAGAAATGCTCTAGTCAGGAGCAATCCACACAAAATAAAGTCAGGACCTAAAAACAACACGTGACTTCCCCTATTCTCTCTCTCCACTAAAAAATAGCCGAACTCCCACTTTCTCTCTCTCTCTTCCTCCACCAAAATTTATATCATAAACAAATAACCACTCCCACTTCTTTGTCTTACATTCATCTCTGTACATTCAGTATGCACAGTAAAGCTAGTGCGCCTGTAAAAGACATTTAACTCATCTCGCCCCTTGTGCTAGTGAAGCATCTGTGACATTGATAACGTACTTCGAGAGTCATACGAGCTTTTGGAGCACACTTTTTCTTCTCTTTTCCTTTAATGTTGTAGAGGTGTTTCATCTTTATTTAAAGAATTCCTTGTGAAGAGTTTAGAGAGGTAGGTTTGATAACAAGTTTCTGTTGTACCATCTAGTTCCGTAATCCAACTTGTCTCTCACGCTGTAGTTCGTGAAATTCACTGGTGGAGTTAGTAGTTTTTTTTCTTCGGTAAATTAAATGGGGCGTAGCTAGAATTAGCATTGTTCTTTAGTATGTGGATTAGCGGAAAAAAAACTGTTCTTTAGTATTTGAATTGAGGTGTTTCTATTTTAATTTTTTAAGCTAATGAATTCTTAAACTTCTAAGTTTTAATGACCTTCAGCTAGTACTCGGTACAAGTTTGCTAAAGACCACTGTTTCTGACATAAATTTGTAGTACGTGATGGGACCGTAATTCTATTGTTCTTGTAAAGAGAACTTAATTAGTCAAGGTAATATACACTACACCAGAATGGCCATTTTGTAACAGAGCAAATATTTCATTTGTAACGCTTATATTTGTTACTACTTGTCTAACGGACATAACTGTTATGTTCTCTTGTATCCGTTAGTATATTTCAATTTATTTTTCTAATTACTTTTAAAACATCACTTTATTGTTTGGTAACAATTGTTTCTGTTAGAAACGAATAGAAAACAACTAACATAAAGAGCAAAAGGGTATATACTGAACTAATGGAAAATAGACTACAACTAAAGAAAATAGGTTCTCCCCATTGATCCTCCATGCTAGTCTCTATCTCTCTTCTCCCCCAAGTCGCCTCCATCAAACCTAGGTTTAATAAAGGTGAGGGGGAATTTTTTCATTCATGGGTTTGTTCAATCAAACAATATCCCCTGTCTCCTCTGTCAAACCTTCGCTGACGAAGAAGGAAAATAACCTGGTATATACATTGAGACACACCCAACACTTAGTCCAGGTAATTTTTTCTCTCTCTTTATTGTTGATTGTTTGTTGTTTTGATTTAATTTGGTGTATTTTGATGTAAAAATATAATCTTTGTTTCAAATTTACATACAGACGGACTCTCTGCCTTTGTTGGAATTTATGGGGAATATTAAAGATGAGGTGACAAAAATTTTGGTTTGTTTTTGGTGAATCTATTCGTTGTTATTCATTGATCGATTGAGTTTTTTTAATTCAGTTTTGTGGAATTGGTTGTTGATAGAAAATTACAGAAATTGGAACTTTTGAATGATCAGATTATTGTGGTTGGGATTGATCCTCATCGTCCCCTTTCTGAATTCTGGATAGTGTCTCTATTTAGCTGAATTTTCTAGTGCATTATAATGGGGAGATTAGAAGGTGAAGGGTAAAATTTTGGGTTTGCGTGGATTGTTGTTGCTTTGTTGCATTTATCATCATCTAGGATTGTTGAAATGTTTTATCAATATAATGATCCAATTCTAGTCCTATTTGGCATTATAGGCATCAATATTGATAGGATTTTATTGATGTTAGAGCTCATGAGGAATTAACATTGGATATTTGCTTGGTGTCTGCTGATTTGAAACTTGTTTTTATCAGCTACAATGAAAGCTATTAAAATGTTGGCGTCGTTTTGGGTTATTGTCATAAATTGGATTCTTTGAGATTTGGAATGTTGTATCTCTTTGTTAACATTATTTTAGCTCATGTACTTCTAGGGGTAATGTTGTGACACCATGAAAGAAATGCTTGAATTTTAGATGCCACCCTCATTATACTTTGAAAAAAGAGAGGAAAAAGTATTGCATGGCTACCTAATAACTAGTTTACTGGTTAAGTTTAACTGGAGCAGGGTGTTCATTTTGAGTCCCTTGACCAAAGTAGATGGCTGTCAAATCCGTCAATACGTGTTGACAGGTCAATTCTGTTTTATTGTGTAAGAAAACCCTTACATCACTCAACGTCCTCTTTGAGTTTCAGGTTTCATAAAATTTTAATTAACATACTTTGGTCGGTCCAATTGCTAAGTAAATCAATTTTAAACTAAACAGATATGGAAGATCTATTGAAAGTGGAGCTGCTATCCCATAGCCCTTGTGCCTTGTCATGGGCCTCCAAACCACACTAACGCCAGTATAGCACTCGGGAAGCTTCTCATTTACTGTTCAGGTTGCACCAAGGGTGGCCTATTTGGTAGCATTAATCAAATTCCTGCCACTTTGTTTATATAACACGTTTTTCTAAGACATCTGGGAAAATCTTTCTTTTACCCCCAGTGCAGAACAGATGTGTTGTATATAAGTTTTAGATCCTTGTGAGCATCTTGACCAAGGGGTGGAAGGTGATGTTGGATTTTTTCGGGGAGTTTTCAAGTCGTTTCCACTTTCTAAAGTTTGAAGTGCAGGCTGCAGGTTGGGTTCTTATGATGATTGTATTGAGTATTATGTGTGTCTCAATGGGCATATGCTTGGGGTCTACGTGCTCTTACCCCTATTTGATTCAGATTAGGTATTTGAGGTGGAGTGATTTTTAGAGCTAGACAAAGGTACACTCACTAGGCAACAATTTTTTTTTTGAAATGTTCTATCAATAATCGTCTGACTCTAGGCCTGTACGTCTAGTATTATAGGCATCAATATTGATAGGGGTTTACTGATGTTAGAACTTATGAGGAATTAAAATTGGATATTTGCTTGGTGTCTACTGATTTGAATCTTTTTTTTTATCACTCACAATGAAATAAAAATTTTAAAATGTTGACGTCATTTTGGGTTATTGTCATAATTCGGATTCTTTGAGATTTGGATTATTGTATCTCTTTGTTAACTTTATTTTAGCTTATATACTTCCAAGGGTAATGTCCGACATCATGAAAGAAATGCTTGAATTCTTTGAGATTTGGATTATTGTATCTCTTTTGAATAGTTTTTCTCTCCTTCTACCCAAACCATAGCTAGCTTAATTTATTAGTTTTTTTTTTTTTTTATAGAAAGGCCATAGAGACCATGCTGCAGACTAGTGCTTCTTGCACCCTCATTCTATTAAGTTTTGTTTAGTATGCAATTTCCACCTAAAAATTTGTATGCACTGAAGTATTGAACACGAACCATGTTAAAGAACTAGATGGTAGATGGTAGCGCATGCATGCTTGAGGGAGGAAAACTTTACTGATTAAAGTAGGAAGTTATATTGTTCTGTATAAGTATTCACAAAGTGAACTATCGTCCTGGTTTTGTAGGAATCATGTTAACCCACAGATACATAGCATATGGAACTATTTCTGAAAGATGGATACAAGAATGGAAACTTGAAGTACTAAGATATACTGGGAGTACTAAGAGATAGGATCTCACGAAATCAATAAGCATCTTGATGGAGCTCTTGGCATTTTTTTCGACATTAAGCATCTCAAAAGACCGGCCCACTCGCTGGTAAGCAAACTAAAACTACACCCTCAACAAACTCAATGCAATTATTCGATGCATGTCTATGCACCATAATTAAAGATGAGGCTGAATTTTCTATTGGGATTGAGAGCTGATGAAGGATCTGGCAAACATTAGAAAGGTTTTAGGTGTTTGCTGAGAAATGGATTATTCAAGTGGTCCTTAGATAACATTAATTAATATCCCATCTATTGTGAAATGCTTTACAACTTTCTGAGTTAGCAATGATTTCTAGTGATCGATTATGTGATATATATTATTTTCTCTGGATGACACTTTTATCCATGTCAACATGCATTTCGGAAATATCATCCATGTTCGAGTAGCTCAGGAAAAGCCTCGTGCTGTTTTATTGATGTAGGCATGAAAGCTGAGATTTCAAGTAGCGTTGAATGTAGTTTACTAGAGTTCTTCAAGCCTTCTGCTGTGAGAGAAGGTCGTACTACTGCAGAGTGCATTCTAAGATTGCCAAAACAGAAGTATCCAAATCTTAATGCCTTCATTGAGGTAACATGCATGCTCGTCACATGATTTTGCAGTATAAACTACAATTTAGGGTTCTTCAACTTCTTATGGTCTCCTTTTTTATGTGGGATGTAGGAGACTAAGGTGACCTTTTTTGTTGAAAAAAATAGGTATGTATACGCACCCAGGAATGTAAGGGGCATTTGGTGTTGCTACTTCCGACTGCATGGTACTTGACCTTTTTCTTATTTGTCGCGTTGGTATCCATGTCCTCACTCCATGGTTGGAGGAAGCTCCTCAGTGGATTTGCTGCCACCATTTTCTCCGTTTATGTATGATGTACCTCTTACATGTTCGATTTGTAAATTAGTAATTATATTGGTAGGTTATTTCTATAACGTTTAATTAGTTGGAAAGTGGTTGGTGTCTCTTGATATTCACATTATGATTGAGTTGTTGTGGAATGTGATATCTATGAAAGATATATGGAATAATAAGATGTGCTAGATTAAAATATAATTGCAGGTATGTGGCCCCGATTAAAATTTTTTTTTCCACTTTACTTTAATTTAGTAATGGATATATCTGTTACACATTTGTTACTTAAAATGTTATTGTGAGAAGCGCGCCAAGCATTAGTAACACTTATGTCCGTTATAAATGAACAATTTCAGTAAACAATCAACAATTATCTATCCGTTAGAGAATATATTCTAACAGATATATCCGTTACTAACAGTGTTCTTAGTAACAGATATATCTGTTACTAACAGCACTATTAGTAACGGATATATCTGTTACTAAATTTTGCCTAAGTGACTGTAACACCCCAGCAGTAACGGATATAAGTATTAGTAAAAATATAAGTAACGGATATAAATGTTGGTAACTGTCTTTTTTGGTGTAGTGATAAAACTCTACCAAACCTCAGACACACGGGTTCTTCTGCCACCCTCAATGTTATTATATATCATCTTTGGTTACTTTCTTAAGCTGAGTGTTCGTGGTGTTCTTCGCTTTTAAGTATTTTTAATAATGTTTGAGCCATTAACTGCATGCCCAGATTTGCTAGTACCTGACAACGATGAAATGACTTTTGCTTGTATCCCTCGGATTGTGATGTTCAAATAGAAAAAGGATACTAATGATCTTTTTGATGATATATCATTTGTGTCGCCAGCTTGTTTGACAATGGTTGCATTGCGAGAAAGACCCATGCAGGTGGCTTATATCAACATTTGATGGTCCTATGCATGAAATCTCTGGATAGGGGAAATTGACTTGGCATGATTGTTTCTGCTTGAGATCCATGACATTAATCTATATTATGATGTTAAAACTTGAAAGTCATTGATGACTAGTAAATTCTGGTAGGCTTAGGAAGCTAATGTATCGATGTCATTTGCATACTTATGCCATAGATGTGTTGTATGTGAACTGTTTTTGATGTCTTACAATATATTTATTGAATTACACAAGGTATAGTACAAGTGTACTTACATCCATAGAAGAAGAAAGGAGTTGTGCCTTCTTTTGTAGTTACTGACTAGTGACAAGCAAAGTGTGTAGAGGCTGGGTAAAGGGAGAGTTAAATAGAGTCAAAAAAGAAGAATGGGGAAAACAACTTTTGTCAACTTCTATGCACTTCACTAATTCCTCCTTCTCTAGCTTCTAATAAAACAAGACTAAAAAGCATTGAAACAAATTACTGATAAACATTATCGGGGGCTATTGGAGAAACAACTTCGATCAACTATTTTTTTAGCTATTTTTTTTTTTTGTTTGTTTGAACAGGAAATGAAGTAACCGGGAGAATCAGAGAGCAGACTCCAACTTCTTCATGAAGTAAGTGGCTCATTCCGTCCAGGTGTTTTGACGTGTCTCATGGGTGTCGAGTGGTCTTTGGGAAAGACCACCCCGATGGATGGATGTACTAGCTGGAAGAAAACCGGAGGATATATATTGAGGGTCAATCACTATTTTTGGATATCCTCTCAACTAGTTCGTTTCTTCTTACACTTTTGAGGGAGCAGTAAAGAAATAATCAATCAATCAGAAAAATGTGGAAAAGGTGTCAACTAAGCTTAGAAACCTACCCGCATCATCATCATTACTAAAACCCAATAATAATTCCATCAAAATCAACAATTTCCAAACCTCTTCCTCTTCTACCCTTCCTCCTCCTTCCTCCGCACCTCTCTTCTCAGTTGGGAAGAAGATGGTTGAAGATTTCATGCCAATTGCAACTGGTCATGAAAAGGAGGAACTTGAGGCTCAAATTATGGGAAGGGTATCTTTTAGAAATCAATCACCCCGTTGGTCCTTTCGACACCAAGGAAGCGCCAGCTATTGTGAAATCTTGTTATGACAAAAGAATAGTTAGATGACAACATAATTTAATTCAACTGAATTTCTTTTTCTATTGTTCTTGTTATGAATATCCTTATTACTAGTCACACTTCCGTTTGTTTGTTTTCCATGTCACAAAGTATAGATCCAAATGTGTAGCTTAAAACCACCTGACCAAAGTTATCAAACAAGAAGTCGAAACCCACTTTATACTATGAACTTAAACCTGGTGTCCTCTTTCTTATGGATGTTTACTACTAAATTCTACTGCTGCCGAATGTCAAAAAATTGAAAATGTAGGAATACACCTTTAGGTTCATTGTTTTAGCAGCTTAGCTACATCCGGATCGAACTTCTTCCGTTTGCCTCAAACTCAACACTTGCAATGAACAAAGCACGACTCTGCTTAGAGAATGGCTACGGATCAAAGCCCAGTGACTCAAAAAAGATCTCATCGACAACTGTAGACATATCCGAAAGTTCTACTAGAGCATACTCTCAGAGGCTAGAGGAGGCTGCTAGTCAAAAAATTACCCATCTTATTCAAAAATCTCTAAAGATTGGAGCCAAGCATCTAACCTAGCAATAGATTTGCTAGCCAAACTATTTCCTGAATAAAGTGGGAGAGTGTGTGTGTGTGGGGTGGGGAGAGAGAGAGGAGAGAGAGTATGTATTTGTGGAAAGAGGAGAGAGAAAAGGTGGGGTTGGATAAAAAATAGAGAAAAGATAGAGAAAAAAAAAGTCAATGTGAATTTGTATGGTCCAAAAGTTTTTTATCGGGGAAGTCCCTGACTAGAGCAAAATTGTATATATATAAACACAAAGAAATAAATGAAATATTCGTGGAGAAAAAAAATGAAAGGATTTGGAGAGAGAATAAAATAAATATTTAGTTAGATTTTAAACAACTAGAGTTAATCATTAGTTAAAAAGATGGTGGATGTTTGGTGGATAGGTGCTTAGGAGATTTTTCGCTCCTTAGCGCCTCGGAGTGAATTTTTTTCTCTAGGACATGGAGCCAGTGTGGATAACATAAGTCTTTCGGGTGTGTGCTCAACCATAGACTATAGTTAAGTGACTTAGAGCGAAAAATTCAGAATTATGTCAAAATATTCCTGTCTTTAAAAAATCGGAAATAACAATATAGGAACAGGATCCAAAAATTGTAAATTTCAATATTTAATTGCGGTTTGGAACTATCGAAATTCCATAATTTCTGAAATCCTAAACTTATCCCCACACACACACACACCAAAAAATAAAAATAAAAAAAGTAATATCATTTGAATATCCTTATTACTAGTCACACTTCCGTTTGTTTGTTTTCCATGTCACAAAGTATAGATCCAAATGTGTAGCGCAAACCAGCCTGACCAAAGTTATCAAACAAGAAGTCGAAACCCACTTTATACTATGAACTTAAACCTGGTGTCCTCTTTCTTATGGATGTTTACTACTAAATTCTACTCTGCCGAATGTCAAAAATTGAAAATGTAGGAATACACCTTTAGGTTCATTGTTTTAGCAGCTTAGCTACATCGGATCGAACTTCTTCCGTTTGCCTCAAACTCAACACTTGCAATGAACAAAGCACGACTCTGCTTAGAGAATGGCTACGGATCAAAGCCCAGTGACTCAAAAAAGATCTCATCGACAACTGTAGACATATCCGAAAGTTCTACTAGAGCATACTCTCGGAGGCTGCTAATCAAAAAATTACCCATCTTATTCAAAAATCTCTAAAGATTGGAGCCAAGCATCTAACCTAGCAATAGATTTGCTAGCCAAACTATTTCCTGAATAAAGTGGAGAGAGTGTGTGTGTGTGTGTGTGGGGGGGGGAGAGAGAGAGGAGAGAGAGTATGTATTTGTGGAAAGAGGAGAGAGAAAAGGTGGGGTTGGATAAAAAAATAGAGAGAAAAGATAGAGAGAAAAAAAGTCACGTGAATTTGTATGGTCCAAAAGTTTTTTTATCCGGGAAGTCCTGACTAGAGCAAAATTGTATATATATAAACACAAAGAAATAAATGAAATATTCGTGGAGAAAAAAAATGAAAGGATTTGGAGAGAGAATAAAATAAATATTTAGTTAGATTTTAAACAACTAGAGTTAATCATTAGTTAAAAAGATGGTGGATGTTTGGTGGATAGGTGCTTAGGAGATTTTTCGCTCCTTAGCGCCTCGGAGTGAATTTTTTTCTCTAGGACATGGAGCCAGTGTGGATAACATAAGTCTTTCTGGTGTGTGCTCAACCATAGACTATAGTTAAGTGACTTAGAATGAAAAAATTCAGAATTATGTCAAAATATTCTGTCTTTAAAAATCGGAAATAACAATATAGGAACAGGATCCAAAAATTGTAAATTTCAATATTTAATTGCGGTTTGGAACTATCGAAATTCCATAATTTCTGAAATCCTAAACTTATCCCCACACACACACACACCAAAAATAAAAATAAAAAAAAGTAATATCATTTGAATATCCTTATTACTAGTCACACTTCCGTTTTTGTTTGTTTTCCATGTCACAAAGTATAGATCCAAATGTGTAGCAAAACCCGGCTGACCAAAGTTATCAAACAAGAAGTGAAACCCACTTTATACTATGAACTTAAACCTGGTGTCCTCTTTCTTATGGATGTTTACTACTAAATTCTACTGCTGCCGAATGTCAAAAAATTGAAAATGTAGGAATACACCTTTAGGTTCATTGTTTTAGCAGCTTAGCTACATCCGGATCGAACTTCTTCCGTTTGCCTCAAACTCAACACTTGCAATGAACAAAGCACGACTCTGCTTAGAGAATGGCTACGGATCAAAGCCCAGTGACTCAAAAAAGATCTCATCGACAACTGTAGACATATCCGAAAGTTCTACTAGAGCATACTCTCGGAGGCTGCTAATCAAAAAATTACCCATCTTATTCAAAAATCTCTAAAGATTGGAGCCAAGCATCTAACCTAGCAATAGATTTGCTAGCCAAACTATTTCCTGAATAAAGTGGAGAGAGTGTGTGTGTGTGTGTGGGGTGGGGGTGAGAGAGAGAGGAGAGAGAGTATGTATTTGTGGAAAGAGGAGAGAGAAAAGGTGGGGTTGGATAAAAAAAAATAGAGAGAAAAGATAGAGAGAAAAAAAAAGTCAACTTGAATTTGTATGGTCCAAGTTTTTTTTTTATCGGGAAGTCCCGACTAGAGCAAAATTGTATATATATAAACACAAAGAAATAAATGAAATATTCGTGGAGAAAAAAAAAAAATGAAAGGATTTGGAGAGAGAATAAAATAAATATTTAGTTAGATTTTAAACAACTAGAGTTAATCATTAGTTAAAAAGATGGTGGATGTTTGGTGGATAGGTGCTTAGGAGATTTTTCGCTCCTTAGCGCCTCGGAGTGAATTTTTTTCTCTAGGACATGGAGCCAGTGTGGATAACATAAGTCTTTCGGGTGTGTGCTCAACCATAGACTATAGTTAAGTGACTTAGAGCGAAAAATTCAGAATTATGTCAAAATATTCCTGTCTTTAAAAAATCGGAAATAACAATATAGGAACAGGATCCAAAAATTGTAAATTTCAATATTTAATTGCGGTTTGGAACTATCGAAATTCCATAATTTCTGAAATCCTAAACTTATCCCCACACACACACAAAAAAAATAAAAAATAAAAAAAAGTAATATCATTTGAAGAAGGAGCTTGGAACTCAAAAATACTTCTTTCATTAAGATCTATGGAAACTAGCTTTTAAGCCCGCCCTTTGTCTGGGTTGCTAGTTTGCTACATTGATAGTTAATAATCAATTTTATTTTTTTTTTTCAACATAGATACAAACCTTTATAAAAAAAAAAAAAACATAGATACAAACTATATCAATATAGAAAGCCAACAGGCTTGGCCCCATCCTTGTGAGTATCGCTGCCACTTTCACAATTTCACTAGATGTTTTTCATGATGATTTTTATAAGATTCATAGACCTAAGCTGGCCAAGCTTCTCAATAAAATTAGTAGTTGAGATTTTTTTCTTTTCAAATAAATATTGTGAATAGTTTGACAGCTTCTATTTGAGTTTTTTTTTCCCCTTTTGTTCAATGACAACACAATCATGTGCATCCAACATACACTTCTTATCCTTCTCAATGACATCACGATATCATTTTCCTTGAAAATTAGTAAAATTTTAGATCAACTTTCTAAAAAATTGCAAGATAAGCAGCATCTTTCACACAATTATGAGCAATCTTTCACACATTAGAAACAAGTGTTGGATGCAAGAATTTATTCCACACCAAGGGATGCCAAGCAAGGATCCACGTTTCTTCTATGGGACTTCTTCTATATCAAACTGAATTGAGTGTTGAAGTATCTTTTGCCAAGGAACTATGTTCTATCTCTAACTGAATTGAGTGTTGAAGTATGCCACCTCAAGCCTAAAAGCCATATCATACAATCCTCTATTATTCCACTTTGCTATAGTATATATTTCAAGTATAGCCCAATTGCAATCTGTAGTTCAATCAGTACATTGTTTGAATTCGACATACATACAAATTGATTCACTTGTGTACACTTTTGATACTTCACTCAATTCTAAACTCATTACAAATTCAGCCTTTTTAGAAATCTCCAGCTATTCTATTGTGAGCCTTAATCCGTTTGCAGTAGAGAGTTAGATGCCCACAACAAATTGGAGCAAATAGCTATACATAAAATGAAGAATTATTCAATGAGATTAAAATTACAATCTATAAATTATAATACATAAGTATACCGAAAGCAAATATGAGGAATTAGAACTGACATAAATTTGGCTAATCATACATACGGACTTCGAACATGGTTAGCATCTGAAATGAAATTTTATATTTGGATTATCATATCAATATTTTGTAAACATCAAGCAAAACAAACAAGTGCGCACAAAAACTACATCATACCGCTCCTAATGTTTGTCATTATTAGTTTGAGTGCTCTAATAATGCCATACCCGAAAAACTAAATAAGAGCATTAGAAAGGGCATGAACTTGAATAGAATCCCCTATACATGCCGACAAAATTGAAGAACTAAAAGAGTGTCAAAACTTAATTACACGAGTGTAATTACGAAATAAACTGTATATAAATAGAGGTATATAGGCTTTGAATTATATTCTCACCATTTGGGATGAATGGCTTAGAAGTTTTTGAAGAATAGCTTGAATCGACATCAAATTTGATGGAAGTTGCAATCTAAGTGCAACAACAACTTCAGGTAGTGATTCAGTGCTTGAGAGTTTGAGGTGTGCCATTGTATTCACGTCACACTTAACACACCACTAACACAAAATTTCTTTCAATTTAAAGAGGCGACATAGTTAGTTAAGAGTTTTAAGAAATTAGGGAACTTTCTTTTTACCAGTAAAAGTATTCAACAATAATAGTTCTAGGCATCCACTTGGCACATAAAGGAATACCTTCAAACACTTGCAGAACTGTTGATATGGGCCATAATCACCACCAATACCATGACCTATACAGCCAGTGTGAATTTGATCATCTGCCACACTTAACAATAAATTAAACAAAAAGCTCCCATTTGTTCTTATTATAATAATATGTAGTAGATTAGAAAAACAGTCAATGTGGAAAAGTAGACCTTCATCCTAATCAATTCCAAGGCCAAGCTAAGAAAGATCTTGTAGCACTGCATTATCAGATCCGATAGTAGATAAATGACTCCCTGCATATATTTATCATGATCCATCAATAGGCTATTATGACAGATTACATGCATTTTTAAACTTTGTTATAGTTTAGCAATTTCAGCCCATTTATGGTTTTTGGAGGTGGATTTCATAATCTTTATGATTGGTATGTCCTAAAACAGACATATTGAAGAGCATCTACACATATTACAATCATTGCTTACACTGGGGAGCAGAAGTAGTGCTCCCCTAACACGTTAGTACTAACTTTAACCTTGCAATTGGCCTTCAAATTAAGACACCGTACGTGTTGACATCTTTAATGATTATCTATTAGATATGTCGTTTGAGCTCGTTTGATTTAGAATTGCCAATGTCAAAATCCTGCTTTCTTATAATTCTTCGGTTGTCTTTTCTTTTTAATAATATATAATTGAAGCAAATTGTTTCTATTAATACAAATGAAGTTTCGATGCTTTCGATCAATATCCAATTATTGAGAAATCTCACTTCTTGAAGCCTTGGAGATGATAGAAGAGGATGTGAAGTATAAAGGACCAAAACCATTATCACAATTCGTATATTAGTAGGTAATGTTTTTCACTAATGAAAAAGACTTTAACATTTGTACCAACTAATATTTTTCAAAGCAAAATAGTAAATGCCGTTAACCACTTTATTTTCGATCATTTTTCAATGTATCTATAAACTATTTCACTTTAATACCAACCCAGTAACATATTTCACAATGGTTTAACCATTTCTTAAATTGACAACCTAACTTCCTTAGAGCATATACAACAGTGATCACAAACAAATATTCGATAATATACGACCAAACATTATATGTATCTACTATTTACAGATCATATAGTGAGGATATACAATGGTAGAAAGCCTAACAATATAATTACCTTGAGGGCAAAATGCGGGGTAGTTCATAAACATGAAGTCTTGTACAAACAATCGACATTAAAATGCCACCTGAAATACAACTCCTACTACAAAAAAAAAAAATGCAAAGACCAAAAAAAAAATCGGATCAATCAGACAAAAAAAAGACAAATATTTCCAGTCAAATATGTAAATAGAAAGTAAAATGCTAATACAAAATATTCCAAAAGCAATCATCATATGCAGGTTACATTCTACATACAGGAACAAAATTATCGATTGACCTTAGAATTAGTGAGTAGCCATGGTGCATAGACAATAAGCTCGAGAGCATGGGTTTCCTTTAAGCCCTTTTATGCCATACTTCTTAGACGAAAAGCCGTTACATTTGCACTAATTATACAACAATAAAACACATTGTAAATCGAGTTTTCAAACGAAAGTACAATGCATATGTATACCTTACCAGTAGTTAAAGGGAGCTCTAGTGGAGACTTGAGCTTTCTTTATGATGGCTTGATATGCGCTCTTTGCCCCATTTCAACCTTGTCGACCATGATCTAGTCTTTATACTTTTTAGCAGTGACTTTGAGTGATCATGGTATCTTATTTACATCTCAAAATGTTTTATTTTATAAGCTAAGGTATGTATTCAAGTGTAAATACCATTTTCGTTTTATAGGTTACTCCTTGTCAAGTTGGCTATTGTATTATGATGGTAGCAAACTATCAAACATATTATGGTAGCATTACAAACACTTCTTACCAACTGTAAAATTCTAAGCAATCTGCGTAAAGTTAGTTACCTTATGAACTTTTCTCAACTGGTTAAAATAATGAGCGATCTAATCACTTAGCGGTTGAGAACTTACACTCCAAACACAACCTGTGGAATGCACAAAGTGCATATCCCAACCACTTGAGAATGGCGTGACCCAACAAAGATTGCAGTAGTCACAACAACAATTTCAATACTGAAGTATATATGCCATCTCCAATCCTATGAGACAGTATATATGTCGGTTTATCTATGCATTACGTCAACCAAGATTCATGTCGGGTTAGCAGGTCGGGTATAAAACGCCACCGAAGCCTGGGAGCATTTTCCACTACTCAATATTAATGGTCTTTGATGGCAGAGTAGGCAGTTTATATAATGTCTTCAACGACTTTTTAATTTACACTTATTAACTTGTTTTAACGGACTACGATATATAAACCGTGGAAAGACACTATATAAGCTTTTCAAGACACTATATAACATGTCCATTAAAAAAGAAAGCCCGATGGAAATGATAGCACGAGCTAATGTATCATTCAAATTTGGAAGGATCAAACATATGTATGGTTCCTTGCTATCTGCCTCATACCTATTGGCTATAGCCCTTTACTCCAATGCATGATCAAATTCCACAAAGCTTTGAAGCTCCATGTTGTTCCTTTCACATTGTTACTTCCTCATTCTCCCAAATACTAAAATTTCTCGAAAATGCATTTACAAAACTCCAATCTCTCTACCAAGAAAATGAAGTTTAAAAATAATATTTTATTTATTTTTTTTTTTGAAAAAAAAAGCTTTGACTTAAACATTTTTTTTCAAGTAGAAATTTTATTGATAATGATCAACACGAAGTTTTACAAATGATTAAGACAGTGCAACAAGCTGCGTTGCAAGTCTTTTCTGAAATTTTTTTTTTTATTTTTATTAAATGAATAGAAGTTTGAAATTTATGTCACTAAAAAAGCAATGATATATCGGTAAACGCATCAAACTCAAAACCTAATTATATGGATTTCGTGGCACACTTCGACACTCTTGCACCGGGATATGCACTTTAATGATTTCTAAAGATGGTAAGAAGTGGATAGATAAAATTTAATCTATAAATGGATAATATGTGGCGTAGTTGGATAGATAAAATCGAGTGATTTTTTGCTCCCAGCGTTGGTTCCTCCAAGCGCTCCAAGGGATTTATCAGCCATACACGTTTCATTTTTTCCATCCAGAAAAAGATGTTACAGCTGTATAAAATCTTCAAAATTTTGGATTTTACTTGTTTGTCCCTCATAATTAGAAAGGAAATAAAAAGAAAAAGTATAAAGAAAAAAGGAAAGTGGAATAAACCAACGTGTGTTCCTTCTTATACGGCAGTATCTTCAACCTCATGGTACCACAGTTACAACTATTTCTCCTGGACTTCAGTCTCCATGTAACCAACTTCCTTGGCTAAATTAAATATGAATATGCAAAATCATGCTAAATGAGAATTCGTCTAATCCAAGAAGCTGCACCTTTTTATGAGCAGAAGTGTCATTGTGATGTTATCCAATTTCCATAACTGTTGGGTGTTTAATTGATTTCATACTCAATCAGTCCCAAAATCAAAGATCTGTAAGCCTCTCCATTTTTGTCCTCACATTGTTAATGTAGTAGGTCCCCAATTTAATCGAACAATGTAAGAAGATGGTTAGAAGAAGAATTGAAAAGAGTAACCGGTTTTTCTTTGTAAGAAGTTGAAGATCTTTGCCCGTATAAGAAGGAACACACGTTGGTTTATTCCACTTTCCTTTTTTTCTTTATATTTTTCCTTTTTATTTCCTTTCTAATTATGAGGGACAAATAAGTAAAATCCAAAATTTTGAAGATTTTATACAGCTGTAACATCCTTTTTGGATGGAAAAATGAAACGTGTATGGTCGATAAATCCCTTTGGAGCTTTGGAGGAACCAACAACGGGAGCAAAAATCAAATTCAAAATAACAAAACAATTAAGTTTTAAAACTCCGGGAAGAGCTTTCAGAATATCTATCGTTTCTATAAACTTAATTCTTCCGGCTTTGTGTTAATATATTTATTCTATTCCCATTTGTGTATACTTAGCTTTCATGGCCATCTTCAATATCCTTTCGAGTAAAGAGAGAGAATATCACCACCTAACGTGAAGCTGTGGAGGCAATAGCGACCCGACGCAGTGCGCCGAACGACACCATCTCTCATGATAAAGCAAAGCCATTTAAGAGGAATGGATCTTCATTGGCATGACCATTTTCCCTTGACCACTTACCGCAAAAGTTCGGCTTCCATTGCTTGGACTTTCTTTTGTTGCAAAGGCTAATCGCACCCTTGCCTCCATAAACAGGATGCTCAAGCCTCAAGTATGCTTCATAAACAAGACTATTTGCCGTGATCCGCTCTTTGCCTCTCGGGGCTTCCGAATATCGTGATTCGACACCTACGTAAAGAAAAACATATATATCAAACCATTGATGAATGGATCTTGGTTAAACGAGAACATTACAAAGAAAGTTAAGACTGAATTACCATTAGAATTTTTGGGACATGGCCCGCATTACAAAAGACTTTTTCTGAACAGCAAAACCTTTGAGGCTCATAAGGAGAGAAATATGGGTAAATGCATTCTCATAACCTTACATGCAGCACAAAAGTCCGTTGGTGTTCGAGGTATCCGGAGGGCCTAAGCTAATAAGTGTCTGTCCCATTATATCAAAAAGCATCGGCTTCTCTCTTGAGCTCCTTGCCATCTCATTAATCTACCAGTATTTCAACCACACACGTAAACTTGCAAAACAAATGTCAAATAAGAGTGAACTTATAGGGCATTTAGGTCTCCTTACAAAGAATAGCCACGTTTTTTTTATTTTCAAAAGAATTTTCTTGATCTTCCTATTACTTATATTAGTAACTTTCTCTACACATTCAACCCCACACATGGTAAGATAGATTGAGCCAACTGCCAACTTACTCAGACTAGTTACATGCAGTTGGTGACATTTTAAAAAATAACCTTCTCAATTGGGTGCCATTAGCGAGTTGGGCATGTTAGCTAGGTTGTAGTTGATATTGAGATTGTCGTCTGGAATTGAATTGAGTTCAAATACAAGTTATCATCTGTGTAGTAGGATTGTTATCTGGAATTGAATTGAGTTCAAATACAAGTTATCATCTGTGTAGTAGGAAATCGATTGGTATTGGTAATAACCCTAAAACAGATAGTTGAAACTTGAAATTATGGCATTGCTTATGATCAGTACAATGAAAGATAATTTGCAATGCAAGTTTAGCATAAAAAATGCGGTCATTTGATCTCTTGTGTTAGTATTTGACCCAAGTTCAACCTGTTTTTTCTTAAGAAGTACGAAATTCTGTTCAGGCTTTGCTAATATTACGACACGGACAAGCTCAACCAAGTCAAAAAGGGATAAAGTTCCGCGGAAAACCCTCTAGCTCTAATACTGTATGCACTCGGGAAGGAATTCGATCTTAGTATTTGTTTACAAGATCACTAATCAATTCAGGCTCACCTGATATTGCGTAACATGCATCACTTTCTCTACACATTCAACCCCACACATGGTAAGATAGATTGAGCCAACTGCCAACTTACTCAGACTACTTACATGCAGTTGGTGACATTTTCAAAAATAACCTTCTCAATTGGGTGCCATTAACACAATACCTTGTATACGTAAAAAACATTTCTAATGAAGTTATTTTGTACAGTTTACATTTGAAGTTCTTTTGTACAGTTTATTTTTGATACTCACCCAAATAAGAATATTTGGTTCTAGCGCACGGAAACAAAATGGTATATAGTTTTACAAACCATATGTAAATATAAGTCATATGGAGATAAATAAAGTTTTAGTATATTATCATTAAGCCAAACATAGCCTTCAATGAGAGGCTTTGGAGGTGGGTGATGGTTTCTCTGAGGCTTAGAAAGGAATGGTGCATCAGTTGATTGAGTGGCAGGAAGTGAATCAATATTGGAAGAAACGGGTTCAACAACATGAGTGTCGGGTCTAACCTGTAGAGGATGGGTGGAATGAGATATGGAACCTAGAGTAGTCGGAGAAACAATTGGGTTAGAGTTTGCACATGGGCTGTGAATGTGATCAACCTGAGAAGATGGATGACTGGAAGGTAAGATGCTATGTTCATTCATAATGGATTCACTAGTATCGAAATCAGTTAAAAATGGTGTAACATAAGAAGAAGTAGAATGGAGTTTAGACAAATCTTTAAAAGGAAAAATGCCTTCATAAAAAATAACATCACGAGAAGTGTATATAGTTTGAGTTGCAAGATCATAAACTTGGTACCCTTTTTGTGCATAAAGATAACCAGCAAAAATACCAGGTTTAGCACGTTGATCAAATTTGTGCTTAATATTAGCATTATGGGCATTACATAAGTTGCCAAAAACACAAAAATTACTATAAATCGGTGGTGATGTAAGTAAGATTTCATATGGGGATTTACCCGATAGAAGAGGGGTAGGCATTTTATTTATAAGGTAAACTGGCTTTGTGAAAGCCTGATCACCCCAAAAAGTTAAAGGTAAGTGAGCTGCTTGAAAGCGTAATGCCCGAGCTGCTTCTAAAATATGACGGTGTTTTCGCTCTACAACACTATTTTGTTGGGGAGTCCCAACATAACTTCTTTGATGAATAATGTCATTTAAAGAAAAGAAAGATTGTATATCCTTAGACAAAAACTCTAAACCATTATCTCATTGAACTTTTTGAATTGCTTTAAAAAAATGTGTGCCATGGCTATGAAGAAGAGAATGAACTTTGGATGAAAATTGTGTTTTGACCATGGCAAAAAAAAATTCAACAAGCTTTGAGTTTGAGACTTAACATGCATAAGATAAATCCAAGTGCATCTAGTATAATCATCCACATTAGTTAAAAAATAACGAGAACTATTTAAAGAAGGTTGTGAAAAAGGATCCCAAATATCGCAATGTATTAACTCAAAAGCATGCAATGTAGTAATGGAACTAGAAGGAAACGATAAACGTCTTTGTTTCGCTTGAGGACAAACATCACAAACATGAACCCAAATATCGTTCGCGGTATTGGCATACAAGATGCTACCATGAATTTCAGTGGAAACAGAGTTAAGGATCCACGAGCTAATAAGATTGTTGCAGCGTTCCCATTGATATGCAGGTCCTTTGGAGATGTTGGAAGAGGTTGTTTGATGGTATCATCAACAAACCCTAATTTGTTTTTGGCGCGAAGGGCCATAGTGATAGCTCGCAGCCATGAAGAATAGTTATCACCAGTTGAAGGCGGTGAAACAAGAATAGCAGTTGGGTTATCAGAATTATGTATAAAAAAAGGATCATCAGAGTGAGTCTCGGAGATAATAGTTGAGAGAGTATCTGTTGGTGTTGGTGAAGTCATTATTGTTGGAAAAAATAATTAGGATGTTTTAGGGTCTTGATACCATGTAAATAATAAGAAGGCTAGGAGACTGAGTTTTGACTCTCACGAATTGTTGAGAGTGTTCACATTTCATATATAAGCAAAGTTGTTACAGATTTACAAGTATATCTCTTAGAATATGAGAGGAGATCAATACAACTAGCTAGCAAACTAAGAGTTCTGAATAATAGTAATCTATCACGTTATTACTTACTGTGATTATTGGTTGTCTCCTAAACTTTTCAAGAGATGGAAAATTCAGAGAGCATTGAAGCTATAACTAATATGCATAATGTGAGATCGATCAGTAAAGAGAGTGTGCTGAGGAAGTATCGAATTCTCGAAGGGAAGGACTAGGGGTATGACTACCATCTATGGTCTTTCCGAAATTTAGAGGTGTGGTATGTACACAACCAATAGTGAAAATTTTGACTACAAAAACTAAGAGACTCTGTGATTTGTCCAGACTCACTGCCCCTCTTTTTGAGACTAGACTATTGCAACTACATGCCCATACATATATCCTCCAGAGTCCAGACAAATGTTATATGAAGAGATAACATTTTTAGTCCCACATCCTTCATTGGAAAAAGAATATGGGATCGTAGGCTATATAATGAGAGTCGAAAGCGGCATTACAAATCATACCTTTTCGGCCTTTTGGCTAAGATCAAGTGTAGTATCTGTTCTTATCAGTTTAATATCTGATATGTGAGGCAATGCCTCACACGATATTAAATTAATTTTTGATTGGGGGAGGTTTCACCACAATAGCTTGCTATTGGGATCTCGTGTGTCGCCCATGCGTTGCAGTACTGCTTGGGCTTGGCGCACCCCTACCAAATCAAGTTTAAACATTTACGTCCCTTCCCCCATTAACAATAGACCTTAACTTTAATTCCATGGAATCTAACCTTTTTGCGGGGAAGTAAGCCAACATTATCATAGCTTAAGCCGGTCTTGAAGGAGGTTTGGAAATAGACTGTGTACAACGTCCCCTTTGGTTGTGAGGTGAGTTAGAGGTGAGTCGGTGAGACAGGTACAAGTTAGTCAACGAGGTTGGCACATTGCTAGAAACCAAAACTATGGTCGAATTTGGATTAAAATAACCAAAGTCAGTCAACAAGGTTGGCACATTACGTGTGGTGCAAAACCATTGCTCATAAGATTTAGATCAGTATGGAGTCGGCTCTCAAAGAAAATGACATATCCGCTTGAACTATATGTTGCTAACTAGTCCATATTGAACTTGACCACCACTGATGACCAGAACAATGGTAGTGCACACCATAGTACAAAATATCACGATATATTGTGATATTTGTTGATATCTATTGAAATTTCAGAAAAATATATATAAATACCACGATATGTTTAGAGATATATATAACTGCAAATATCGGTGATATTTCGATGATATTTGTGATATTTGGCGATATTTTGGGATATTTTGTGATATTTTGTGTATGTAACAATTTTATTTAATATTTACCATTATATTTTAAATAAATATAAATAATATATCATGATATATCAAGAAATATCCACAATATCTATGATATTTGTCGATATTTTGAATATATCTACGATATTTGCATGTGAAACAATATCAAATATCCCCAAAGAGGGAGATATATCCACGATACATATCGAGAAATTGACTATCGATAAATACCTATATCCTGATATTTTGTACTATGGTGCACACCATACCTGCTGCTCAACCATCTAATTTTTAGACCATGACATATTGTCATCATAATCATTTTAACAATGTTGCCTTTGGTTCCTTATATAAAGGCCATTCATGCATAGCCTCTAGGGGTGTCTCTTTTTGCCGAATTTCCGATTTTTTCGAAATCCGACCCGAAATTGGTCTGGCTCTTGGTGTAGTTTACATGGGCCGATTTTCCGATTTCGAAAATTCTGAAAAAAAATTGGATCGGATTTGGATATAATTCTAAAATCCGATCCGATCCGAAAATTCCGAAATTTCCGATATTATTGCCAATTTATTCCGAAAATATATACTTCTCTCACTATCCACTTGATTAGATCTCGACCGTTCATTCATTTTCTAGTTTTTTACTTCCAAAAACAAAACAAAAACATAACCTAGCCGCTACTTCCCCACTTGAATTGGACCACTCTACTGTCATTACACCGTCTGCCATAACAACAGTGATATGAAAAAAATGTCAGTGAGTCATACAATGACTTCCAGACCAATCCAAAAGCCAAATTCCAATAGATAGAATATTATGTAAAGCTACTTAGAGTCCAAGACCATAATCCATTATTTATGCAGACACTTCACGCTTCAATTTCCACACACGAAAAAAGATTGAAACATTACAAATACCCAGACCTCAACAGAATGCAATGCTTGCTATTGGTGGCTGCAGGTTCTTTTTCTCGTTTTTTCTTGGATCACTTGTTTGAATGAAAATGGGTTTTCTCAGTAAACAAGTGTGTATTGTTGTTGGTACATTGGTGTTGTGGACATGGTTTTCTCTCCCTACAATGAACATTGGCGTATGATATTCCAAAAATAATTGAAAGTAAAGAGATCTTTGAAAATTTACCAAGTATTCCGAAATTTCCGAGTTATTCGAAATTTCGAAAGTTCCGAAATTGGAAATATATTTTGAATCCGAAAAAAAATTGGATCGGATTTGGCTAGCATATTAGGTTCCGAAAAAAATTTGGAAAAATTCCGAAGGAGGTTAATCCGATCCGATCCGAAGTCACCCCTAATAGCCTCAGTCAAGTACTCAACTCTTACAAAGACTTTGAGAGTAGATACCATTAATTAATTGATTCCTCCATGGGGAGGGAGGTAATGGAATGTACAAAGATTCAAGCGGAAATAACACTCCGACCATTTGAGCTTTCGGACATTGATGACTTCATGGATTGGGCTAGAAACAATGAGGTCACAAAATATTGTAGATGGAACACTTACACCTCTAAGGAAGAAGCAGTGAACTTCTTGAAGGAGGTCATTAGTTTATACCCTTGGTATAGAGCAATTTGTGTTGATAACCGGTCTATTGGGTCTATCTTCGTCATGCCAGGTATGGATAAAGATCAACGGAGAGGAGAGATTGGTTATGCATTGAGTTCTAAATACTGGGGGTCTAGGCATTGCAACAGGCTACCAAGATGGTTATGTCTTGTGTATTGAAAGACATGCCATATCTGGATAGGATTGAAGGGTTGGTTTTTGCAGAAAATAAGGCATCACAAAGGGTGTTAGAGAAGGCTGGATTCCTTAGGGAAGGGCTATTGAGGAAGTATTTCTTTGTCAAGGGAAAGAGCAGAGATATTGTTGTGTTTAGTATAGTTGTATCTACTTGTCCCATAGAAATGGAGAATTAGTGAATGGATCGGATAAACCTGTAACTCTGTAATAATACTCAGTGTTCTATTGTTAACTTTTTGAACAAAACCTGATTTTTACTTATAACTTGTGAATACTCTTGATTTACAAACAGAAAGATTAAGAGTGCTCTTTGATATTAAGCACTTGTAAGCATCGCTATTCAGTATACTACTACGCTCCACATGGTGATACAAAATTCTGCAATAAATTAAATGATGATGGACCAAGTTCGCCATACCGATATATACTCTGATGCAAATGTGTTGCTATTTTGCTTTTTGAGGAACGACAAAATTTTGATTTACAAACAGAAAGATTAAGAGTGCTCTTTGATATTAAGCACTTGTAAGCATCGATTCAAGATAACTACGCTCCACATGGTGATACAAAATTCTGCAATAAATTAAATGATGATGGACCAAGTTAAGCCATACCCCGATATACTGACGCTGCAGTTGTGTTGCTATTGAGGAGCGACAAAGGCTGGATCACAAAAAGTCCCCACGGGAGATCACAAAATACATCAATTCCAAAGAGAAAAGTGACTAGTAACTACTAGATTGTAAGAATTGCTTCATTTAGTTGAAATAATGGGACATGCTCTTATGGTTTAAAATGTGTAAATTTGGCCAAAAATAAAACATTAACCACAGTATTAGGAAAGAGTACACCATGATTATTGATGTGGGGCCGAATCTACAATGAGTATTAGGAAAGAGTAGACCTTGTTAGTTCAGGTGAAGAAATAAGTCATCCCGGTCATTTGTAGGGTCTCACACGAAAATATATACAGAAGCATGCCTACGGAAATGAATTACTATGTGAGCAAAGATAAATGCTTTGTAAGCATTTTCAGTGAAGATAAAAATAAAGAAATCCATAGGCATTTAGTTTCACCTGCCTTCCTCAAAGAGTTTAAATAGAGCTTTATAGGACCTCCTCTGCAAGAGAAGGACCTCCAAAAATTGGCATATGCTGGTTTGTGCAGCGAACACACGGTATTCTTTAGTAAAAGGCGAAAGAATAGTTCGCTCTGTGTTCACTGCGCAGCTGTGTGATTTTTTACTTCATTTGCTCCCTCTTTTTAACCTACTTTTTTTTCAATATAGACTATGGGCTTTGTCAATATGGGACTAAACGCCGCGTCTGAAACAGTCTCACTGGTTTTCACTCGCACTTGTTCCTATTTTGTACGAAATTAAGATTCAATTGCCAAAAGTATCAATGTATGTACTTGTACACTATTGAAATGCCAGAACTGTTGGGTACAATATTATCAATTAATTTGGACTAAAACTTGTAGTAACCAAATGAACTCAAAACTCTCATTTAACTGAAATGTACCGGACCTTCACTGAATTTTTTTGTTTGGACTTGTGAGTATAAGCAACAGTCTAAAAGACTAAGACAACAAAACTTTGTGTATTCATTATCTCCATGTAGAAATTGCAAGAATGAGTAGTATATCATCTTAAGAGTTGAGAGGTAGTTAAGAAAGGGTATAGTTGCATCTTGTATATATGTACTGTACCTGAAAGTTGAAACTTTCTCGTTACACAACTAGGGCTTGTCATCAAGCCGAGTAGCTCGCAAGCAACTTGTACTCGCCTCAACTCAAACTCGCACGTTTAATAATACGAGTATGCGAACCGTGCTACGCATCGGTGTTTTTTCAAATCTTTAAACCTGTCGCTCTAACATCTCTCTGATAGTATGATTTTTTGAATTCTAGTTATAATCTAAAAAATAATATAAAAACATTAGGAGGGGTTGAATATAATTTGAGTGACGTGAATGAGGTTTTCTAAATTATTTTAAATAATATGAAGCTAATTCTAATTTCAATAAAGTGAGAGAGTTTTTGGTAAATTGTTCAAAAATGAGAGAGCTGATTAGAATAATTAAGGGAGGTGGTTCTAAAATCATAAAATAGAGAGATTACAAATACACAGTTCGGTTGAGAAATTTTCCTCCTAAAAATCCGGCTATCATATAGTGTAGAGATTTAATTAATTATTATTTTTTTTCATTCGCAATAAATAAAATATACCACACAAATACACAATCACCCCTTTTGAAATTTCAGAAATAAAAATTAAAAGCTAGAGTCCTAAGTAACAACTATATTGTGACAAAGATGCTATAGGACAGATAGTTTCCCAATCTGATTCACTGTACAATGAATATGAAATAACATATAGTAAAAACAAGTATATAAATAATTATCAGCATACAAGCTAAGCATGAGAATATACCTTTATCGGACTCTGTTAAAAAGTTACTGAAGTTTCACTATTCACTTGTTCAATAGCCGGCCCATGTAATCACTCTTGCTTTAAAACCATACAGAATAAAAGATGTAAATGCTGGTGTTTAACGAAATTATGTGTTACTAAATTGTACTGGACTAAAGAGAACATAAAATAACCATAGATGACTTAAAGAGAAAAAAAGGATAGAGGAGAAACTAGAACAATAGAAGCCGTAAAATAAATTCCATGGCACATAAAATACATACATCAGTCAAAGTTCGAATAAGCTCTTGTGGTTTCTGCCTTGAAAATTCAACGAAGAACGCTCTCTGCATACTGGACAAAGATTGTAACCAGAAAGAGAGTCAATATAGAGTTAAAGGAAACATTTCTCGTACCACACGGTACAGGAATATTACTAAACTCCAGTGGAAGATAGATAGGTATACGCTTAGGATGCTCAACAAAACGCTCAGCCTTAACTTCTGGTGGTAAAATTTGGGGTGGAGGAGATAAAATATCTTCGGTTGTCTTAGGGTATCACTTATCAGATTTCCTAGACACGATTAACCAAAAAAAAAAAAAAAAAAAAAAAAAAAAAAAAAAAAAAAAAAAAAAAAACAAAAAAAAAAAAAAAAAAAAAATCACCTGCTAATGCCTTGATTTTTGGCTGCCTGTTGTCTCAGCATGATATCTCCTTCCTAGTACTCTCACTCCAGAGTTCTCTGTTTCTATTCCCATGAGAGCATCTGTTCTATGTTTCTATTCCCTAAAGAGCATATAGTCTACTAAAGAATATATAGAATCATAAAATCAACTATAGAAGCAACAATAACTAATATTCTAAAAACAAATTGATCTGAATTAAATCATTTGACTCAGAAATAGGTATTAGAGCTATCAACTAGTAGATAGATCCGAATTCCGCTAATCTTATGTACAAAGGTTGGTATCATTGCAACTTCATTTTTTGTTGAAGTATGTAGAGTCGGTCTCTCATATTCTATAAGTGTGAGACCGTACCTTATTTAAGTAGTTGCTATTTTGGTTAAGTCCATCACCTAGTATAAATATATGAATTGCAGGTTAGAGTAGAATATACTTTAAACCCTATCTTCTTCTTGTGCCTCCATCATTTTTTTTTCACCACTCAATCACTTTAACCTAACCAGCTAACCATTATATGTATCTCCTAGCATAATTTAACATAGTATCAAATTCTAATGACACTTGGGTCCTTACAGATCTTTCTTCTAGGAAGAAAGCGGTTGCTTGTAAGTGAGTTTTCACTATTAAGCATAATCTAGATGGTACTGTTTCTCGTTTAAAGGCTCACCTGGTTACAAAAGGCTTTACCCAAACTTATGGTATTGATTACTCAGAGACGTTTTCTCCGGTTGCAAAGTTAGCCTCTGTGCGTATTGTTATTTCTCTTGCTGTTCATCATCACTGACCTCGATCTATTTCAGTTAGATGTGAAGAATGCTTTTTTACATGGAGATCTCTTGGAGGAAATCTATATGGTACAACCTCCTGGTTTTGTTGCTTAATGGGGAAAGTCTGTCGATTAAATAAGTCTCTTTATGGGCTCAAACAGTCTTCTAGAGCTTGGTTTGCGAAGTTTAGCTAGGTTTTGATGGCTAATGGAATGACTAGGTGTGAATATGATCATTCCGTGTTTTACCGAAAGACCCAACAAGGGATTATTGTACGTCTTAGTTGTGTATGTTGATGATATCATTGTCACAGGGTCTGACAAACAGGGTATTGATCGACTTAAAGTCAATCTCTCAAGACAATTCCAAACCAAAGATCTAGGAGAACTGAAGTATTTCTTAGGCATTGAAGTTACAAGATTTCCTGGTGAAATTCATCTTTCACAGAGAAAGTATGTATTAGACCTGCTCAGTGAGACAGGTGATTTAGGAGCTCGCCCAGTAGAAACTCCTATGGATTCGAACTACAAACTCTAGTAAGATGTTGGAGAGTTGTATGTCGATATTGAGGGATACTGTAGACTGGTGGGAAAGCTGATCTATGCTACTATCACTCGCCCAGATATCTCATTTGCAGTCAGTGTAGTATCTCAGTATATGCATACATTACGGATTCCTCACTACGAGGTATTTATTCGTATTGTGCGGTATTTGAAAGGTTTTCCTGGTCGTGGATTGGTATATCATTCTAATGGAAATTTTAATGTTGTTGGATATTCAGATGCTAATTATGCAGGATCAGTTTCAGATAGAAGATCCATGCCACCACTGGGTATTGTACCTTCCTGTGTGGAAATTTAGTGACATGGAAGAGTAAAAAGCAAACAGTTGTGTCAAAGTCTAGTGCAGAGGCTGAATATAGAGCTATGACTCAAGGGACTGGTGAGTTAATGTGGATTCGTAATCTGCTACATGAGTTAGGTTTCCAGGTACAACTACCGATCCCTCTTCATTGTGATAATCAGGCAGCCATTCAAATTGCTTCTAATCCAGTATTTCATGAGCGAACTAAGCACATAGAGATAGATTGTCATTATGTCAGACATAAGGTTGAAACAAAGGAGATAGTACTCTTTATGTGGCTTCTCGAGATCAGTTAGCTGATATCTTTACCAAACCAGTGATTCGTCCAGTTTTAAATTATTGGTAATAAGCTGGGCATGAGCGATATTTATACTCCAGCTTGAAGGGGAGTATTGAAGTATGTAGAGTCGGTCTCACACATTCTATAAGTGTGAGATCATATCTTATTTAAGTAGTTGCTATTTTAGTTAAACTAGCTTTCGAACCCGTCCTACGAACGGGTGTCGTTATATTAAATTATTCTAAAAAATATTAGCGACTATGCATAGCTATGAGATATGGAAATTATATTAATCACTCATTCAAATTTATATCACCACTCTCTATAAAAAGAAAGCACCAAACCTTGATAAAACCCATCGACATAATTTTGTTGTTAGGTTTAATAATTGAAGTTTAATTGAAGTTTTGTGAGAATGTCCAATGTGGCAAAGATGATATTGAAGCTACTTAAATAGCAAAATATTCCCAATCATAATAAAAGAATTACAATAAATACTACTTAAAATGTAAAACTATACTTTCCGATTTAATGTAAAACTATATTTTGGGGTTAGTTCAATGCATTTACATCAAGTTTCCGATTTTATGTTAATTATTCTTTGAGGCTAGTTCAATGTAGTTGCATCAAGTTTCCAATTTCCCATTAATTATTCTTTGAGGTTAATTCAATGTAGTTGTATCAAGTTTCTGATTTCCCGTTAATTATTTTTTGAGGTTAGTTCAGTGCAGTTGCACCAAGTTTACGATTTCTCGTTAGTTATTCATTAAGGTTAATTCAGTGCAGTTGCATATAGTTTTCAATGTTTCGTTAATTACTCATTGAGATTAGTTCATTGCATTTGCATCCAGGTTTTAATTTCTTGTTAATTACTCTTTGAGGTTAGTTCAATACATCTGCATCCAGTTTCTGATTTCTCGTTAATTATTTTTTGAGGTTAGTTTAATACATTTGCATCTAGTTTCTAATTTTTGGTTATTTATGCTTTGAGGGTAGTTCGATGCAGTTACATCCGGTTTTCGATTTCCAGTTAATTATTTTTTTAGGTTATTTCAATGCATTTGCATCCAGTTTCCGATTTTCCGTTAAATATTCTTCAAGGATATTGCATCCAATTTATGATTTCTTAGCATATTAGTTAATCTATGATTTTAGTTTAATACAATTGCATCCAGTTTACGATTTTCTAGTTAATTATTCTTTGAGGTTAGTTCAATGCAATTGTATCCAATTTTCAATTTCCCATTAATTGTACTTTTAGGTTAGTTCAATGCATTTGCAGCAAGTTTTCAATTTCCCGTTAATTATTCATTGAGGTTAGTTTAGTGCAGTTGCATCCACTCTTCGATATTTTGTTAATTAGTCTTTAAGATTAGTTCATTGCATTTGTATCCAGTTTCCGATTTGTCATTAATAACTCTTTGAAGTTAGTTCAATATATCTGCATCTAGTTTATGATTTCTAATTATTTATGTTTTAAGGTTAGTTCGATGCAATTTCATCCGGTTTCTGATTTTCCGTTAACTATTATTTGAAGTTATTTCAATGCATTTGCATCTAGTTTCTGATTTCCCGCCAATTATTCTATGAGGTTAGTTCAGTGCAGTTGCATTCAGTTTTTGATTTCATGTTAATTATTTTTTGAGGTTAGTTTAATGCATTTGTATCCAGTTTTCGATTCACCGTTAATTATTATTTGAGGTTTGTTTGATGCATTTGTATACCGTTTCCGATTTCCCATTAAATATTTTTCAAGGATTTGCATCCAATTTCTAATTTTCCATTAGTTATTGACGATAGTTTAATGCAATTGCATCTAGTTTCGGATTTCTAGTTAATTATTTTTTTAGTTTAGTTTATTGCATTTGCATAAAATTTTCGATTTCCTGTTAATTACTCTTTGAGCTCAGTTCAATGTATTTGAATCCAGTTTTCGACTTCCTTTTAATTATCCAATGTGATGTGTAATACTAACTTTCTACTAATCCACTTGTAGTGTTCTTGCAAACATGACATAAAAATAAATTATGCTTGATTTACTATATGGGATTATCAAAGATTATCCAGTTCTTGATTTTCCGTTAGTTATTCTTTAAATTATATCTGACTCACTATGTGGGATCTTCAAAGATTATCTACGAACAGGTCCTGTCATATTAATTATTCTGAAAAATATATGCAACTATATATGCAAAACTATTATATACAAATTTTATATTGATCACTCATCCAAATTTCTTATTACATGAAAACCCTACGTACGTACTCTCCACTAAAAAAAAAACTCACTATTGATAAAACCCTTCAACTTCATTTTGTTGTTTAATAATGGAAGTTTGATTGAAGTTTTGTGAGATTATCTAATAAGCTACTTTAAGCTATTTGAATAGCAAGGTGTTCCCAATCATACGAAAAAAGATAAGAAAAATACCGTTTTAAATACAAAACTATATTTATCGAGACATTCTCACAACATATAACACAACTATATTTTGAAATTAGTTCAATGCATTTGCATCCAATTTTTGATTTTATGTTATTTATTTTTTGAGGTTACTTCAATGCAATTGTATCCAGTTTCTGATTTCTTGTTAATTATTTTTTGCAATTAGTTCAATGCATTCCAATTTCCAATTTTATGTTAATTATTCTTTGAGATTAGTTCAATGCATTTGCATCCAACATCTGATTTCCCATTAATTATTCTTTGAGATTAGTTTAATATATTTGCATCCAGTTTATGATTTCTTGTTTATTAGTTGATAAGGTTGCATTTGCATCTAGTTTCTGATTTTCCATTAATTATTGTTTGAGGTTAGTTCAATGAATTTGTATCAAATTTCCGATTTTCCGTTAATTATTTCTTGAGGTTAGTTCAATGCATATGCATCTATTTTTTTTTAGATTAGTTTAGTGTAGTACTGTAGTTGCATATGGTTTCCGATTTCCAGTTAATTATTTTTTAAGATTAGTTCTACGCTTGCATTTGCATCATGTTTCTAATTTATAGTTAATTTTTTTAGGTTAGTTCAATATAGTTGCATCCAGTTTCCGATTTTCCGTTAATTTAATCTCTGAGAGTTAATTCAATGCATTTGCATCAAATTTCCAATTTCACCACAATTATTTTTTGATGTCAGTTCAATATATTTGCATCCAAGTTTTGATTTCACGTTAATTATTATTATTATTTTTTCGATAACCAAACGTTAATTATTCTTTGAGGGTAGTTTAATGCAGTTCTATCCATATTCCGACTGTCCATTAATTACTTTTTAAGATTAGTTTAATGCTTACAAGTGCATCTAATTTCCGATTTCCCGTTAAATATTATTTGAGGTTAGTTCGATGTATTTGCATCTAGTTTTCTGTTTCCAGTTAATTGTTCTTTGACGGTAGTTTCATGTAGTATTATATATATTTTAAAATATTTGTCATTATTGGTTTGCCATTATTTATTTATTTATTTTTATTTTCTATTATATATTTTGTGATGTTATTTTTTGTATAATTTAATTTTCCACATGTATAGTAATTTGTTTTGGTTTGGTATATAATTTATTTAAGCCCAACTTCCATTTTAACTAAATCCATAGTTATATAATTTATTTAAGCCAACATCTACTTTAACTAAATCTCGTTATTCCGTTAAAATTGGAAATTATAAAATTCATAAATTTAACTAGAATATGTTGTAATTATTGTGGCCGGAATTGTGGTTTTTGAAATTCTTAACTATGACTAAATGTCTAAATCCCACATTGGATGACATATTAAATTGATCCAACTTTATTTTTTAGGCCCATATATATATTGTATACAATACAATTTTATTTGTTTTTGGTGTACACTGTTACTTATTTTATGAATCGTTGACTTTTTTCTTTTTTTCCAGTCATATGTGTGGTAAATGTTCAAGCAACTCAATTCATTTTTCCCTTTGTTCTTTCATAGATTCATTGTCATTTTCTATAAAGAAACTTTGTTATGTTAAACTTCATTTGAGATTAATGTGGAAACTATTCTTTGTAGCGTAAGGGTTTTAGAAAAATCGTTTTTTGTTGAAACTACTGTTGTTAGCAATTTAGTTGTCCGTCTCAATTTTTTCTCGTAATTAGCTATATTATTTAGGAAAAGTTGAAGATTGTGAAACTTTAGATGAGATTGTTTCTTTCTTTATATTCTACTTTTTCGTAATTAGTAATAGAGTTTAGAAAAAATTAGAGTCTGGATCTGTGAGTGCTTCAAAAAATAGATTGGTGACGGTATAGCTATAATATATATCTAAGGATTTAGAATTCCTTTTTCTTTAGTAATTAATGTTAGAGTTTACAAAAAATTGGAGACTCTCTGAAGCCTTGAAAAATAGAGCCAGAGGGTATATCTATAATATATATCTAAAGATCTTGTAGGTTAGAGTAGCATATTTTAACAATTTCTGAATGTATTGCTGTCCTAGAAATTGCGGAAAGAGCTACTGAAAAGGGCTGGACACATACCATGTATGTGCCAACAAGATGGGAATCTTTTGTGGAGATCAGAATGCCAACCAGGCACTGAGCTTAACAACCAATACTGAATACTGTAGGGGTAGTGCTTTATCTATAAGTAAATCTATGGCTGTATCCGTAGATGGGAAGAGCAGGTTTACTTGAGAATTGACATTTCATGGGTACGTACGTAGGGAGCTCTTTACATAGAGTTCCATTAACACTTGATTGCTCATTACCACCTTTTCACAACTCTCCATAATACACAATCACCACATTAAAAAAAATAAAATAAAAATTGTGTCATGTTATTTCAATCCATTGTTTACTCCCACTTCCTCCAGCCTAAATAGTCATCACGCTAATAAAAGTAGTATATAACTATGAAACCTCAGTAGTTAGAAAGTAGACCGGTGCATACGCACTGATTCTTTTAAAATTTGCTTAAGAGTCATAACAATTCGTGATTCTTATTTTCGTCGCTAACCTATTTTAATTTCCTAACAAATTATTTTAATCAAGTCTTAAAAATTCATTTTAATTTTTTAATAAATTGTTTTAATTATATTTTAAAACCTCGTGTTTTTTAATTGGGGGAGAGATACTATTTTAATTTGGAAATAAAGAGTTTTTATGTTACTATTCGAGTTTTGATTTTAAAAGGAAAGGAGATTCCCGTTTGAAGTTGGATTTTAAAAAGAAAAGAGTTTCTTGTTTTAAATTAACTAGAGTTTCTTGTTTTAAATTAACTATTAAGTTGATGACGTACAATTTTAATAGAGTTCGAAAAATACTCTTTGTGGAAACTTTAATATTAAAATATAGATTTGTTTTTTCTTGGTAAATTAGCTGAGGCTATAACCCCTGTTAGCCAGGGCGTAGGTCTACCCTGGCGAATATTTATATTTAAAAAAATAAAAGGAATCATATATCAATTACCCATGTGAAAATAAAAAATTGGTTGGCAATAGCCGATAGTCTCAGAACAAAAAATAAATAAAGAACATTAATTTGAAGAATTCATTAATTTAGATTCCAGAAAAAAGGTAAAACAAGTAGATAGAAAGTACAAAAAATAAATATGATTTAGGGGTCTGCATGTATCAGTCGATATACAAAAAGAATGTGGATCAAATAAAAAAGTACCAACTCTGTGCCTTTGGTTTTGGCCTTGTCAGTTTCTTGGACAATCTCCAAATCTTCAATGTTCGATCCTCTAGCTATGATCAATGACATCTCCGAGGGATTTTTCTGTTACGGAGCTCAATATAATCGTTTGCTATTGGCCGATTGTATTCCCCGACTGCCGTCAATGGCAATACTATATTTGAGCGGTCGTCTTCTGCACTAGTTTCTCTTTTACGTTTTCCCTTAGCTTTGGATGGAAGACAACTGAGTAGACTATTAAAATGAAACTGAAATGGTCTACATAGGCGAAGCGTCTTACTTATTTTTGCAACTTGCCTCAACTCCTCACTCTTCAAGTCATAACACGACAACTTCTCTCCTCGATGTATGAATATTTTCAAACCAAAGTCTGAGTTGACATTGTTATCAGATTCTTTCAGGCATACTGTGCACGTGTCGAGCCAGAATTTACGTAAATTTGACAGTGGTTGAAGATCAATGCTAATTCTTCTTGTCCATATATAGTTAATTCTGTCGGTTAAGGCCCATATCTCTAAATTATCTTGAAAAAATGTTGTGAAGCATACAGATCCTTCAATCTCTGATGATAAGAACATGTTGTAGTTTTTGGCACGGATGGTAGGGACCCTACTTGCCCTAAATTCCATGTTTTCCACATTCAACGAGCAACTGTAATTTACTGTCTCATATTGCTCGTCATCACCGTACTCATCCTCTCCACCAGGCACAGAAAGATATGCCAACCAGTGCAATTCCTTTTCGGCAAGTACTGGTGGTGTTAATTGCCTGTATCCATATATATTACCAGGAATAGGAATTGTGGTTTTGATCCACTTTGTATCCCCCAAGATAAGTGTCATCACATATTCATTAAAAATTCCCAACACCTTATACCTTTCAATAGAATCATCGTAGAAGAAAGACCAATGACAATTAAGCGCGAATGTAACTATGCGTTTTATAGGATGAGTAGGAGGGGGAAGAGATGTACACCGCCGTGTGACAAGGTTACATACATACACATGTTGAAAACTGCCAAGGAGGAGCAGTAGACCATTACAACCAGCTAACACTGACACTCCCCTGCCCTCCAGAATAGGAATATCAAGATCAAACTTGTCTATACTCAACAAATTCTTGTCTTGTTTCTTAATGATGACGTACTCATCCAAGCCGTAGCAAATATGTCTGGCTGCTTTTAAGAGAATATCTCCTTGGGAATGAGTACGAGAATGATGGAAGTGGGCATTGACAAAATTGGAGTCAGTTATGATTGAGTACCAAAGCTTGCATACTGTTTTTAATCTCATCAGATCCTTTGCAGGAATTCGCACTAGGATGTCTAAGACTATATCTTGAGAGAAATATAACTCCATTATTATTTGACCCACAACAATGTTAAGAACGTACCTGTGCTTTGTGCAGTAGAATATATATAAAGGAAACTGTTTTAGTAGTTCGTTTCCAAAGTTAATTTGGAAACAATTGAAATTAGAAAGGAGGTGGAGACAGATAGTCTAAGCCAATTGAAAATTAAATTAAATTACTTCGGACAATAAATAATTTGGAAGGCAATTGAAATTAGAAATGGAGAGTGGTTGCGGTCACTGGAGATGCGGGGATACATTGTCGAAGCCGCAAATTTTGGGTAGACTGGGCCTAAGAGTGTCAATTAGGATTTCAAGGACTCGGCCCGAAAACCCGGCCCAGTTGACACCCCTAGGTATGGCTCTTACAAGTTACAACTTCATAAAAAATGAGTTGGGCAGGATACAGGCTTCTTGATTCAATCATCTTTCGAAATAACCAAATGATGATCTTTCAAGTGATCCAATCAATGCATAGTTATATCAAGAACAAACTTTACAAAATCCTCAAGAACGTTCCCTTTGCACATTAAATTCAAGCACAATCTAATGTGTCACTTGATCAAGCATAACATAATAGTCGATTATTCCCTTATAATCAAAGCTAGTTAGCGGGGTTTTTTTCATCGAATGATTACCCTCTAACTGTATCTTTGGGGCATAAAGCAATAAGTATGAAGCTACTCATGAAACTCTATTTGAATCTAGATTAAATTGTTCGAGAAACTCACCTGAGTTCCCTGATTATGATCGGACTGTCTAGAAGTTTAGCACTAGCAGCATCCAGCTCTGTTGGGAATTGTACCCAGTACCCACCTATGTCAACGATAAGACATTCTTTTCAACGGTTGGACCCACCCTTACTAAGATCACGAGAACACACACAAAAACACGCACGCACACGAAACTTTGACAAATATATAAAGAGTTAAAGACACAGAGTGAAAAGACGATATAACTATAACTGATAATCTGGGTGTCATATCCCAAATTTCTAGAAAATATAAAATAAGAAATTATCTAAAATATAGTTTTCTCAATCGTCACCCTATTCAATCATCTGAAAACTCAAAATGAAAAGAAACCCTAATAACATATTAAGTTATAGTCATTTCGCAATCACATAAAAGATCATCAGCATTCACTAATATTATTCACAGTCACACTTCACATCCATAATATCACACAAATTCACATATTTTTAGTTCATTCAATTCCACAATGTATTTGGTTTATTAGTCACTTATTTATTGACCTCACCTTTAGTTCATACTCCACGATTTGCACTTCACACATTTGACAAATCACACATATATACCCGTGTGGCCCTCTCACACCGAATATCACTACAAGACATATGTCCCAAGCGGGAATATCGTCTCCAGGAACATATTTACATTTTGCAAACTCATAATTTGTGAGTCACAACCATCTTTGGGCTTTCCATTCATATAATCACAGTCTCTTATGGGCATTCAATATCTCAGGTCATTTATGGCACATTCAATGAATACCTTGGGTCATTCCCACCACATTCAAGAAATACTCATCATAACACTAATAGGTAATTCATGGCACATTCAATGAATACCTTGGGTTATTCTCGCCACATTCAAGGAATACCCATCATAACACTAATATGTCATTTATGGTACATTCAATGAATACCTTCCTATCACATGACATCTCAAGTCATAATATATCATTACCAAATCTTGAGGCATAGAGAGTTCTAAAGGTGTGATGACTCGTTGAAAATATTATTTTCAGTTCACTTATCATTGCACTAGCATTAATCATGCACAACAATTGATCACACGTGCATAAAGTTATTTTCACGCATCAATACAAATTAATCTCGCATTTAAATATCATTGAACACTACACGAATGGTCATCAATCAAATACAGTTCAAACAGCCACAATCACGTACACAATTAAATACTAACATTATACATATATAATTATCATAAAAACTAATATATATAATATATAATATAGTGGTTGCACCTGTATATAAGGCTGCCTACGTATCCAATTTTTCAAGATTAGAATCAAACCTTACGTAGCTCTTAACCAATAAATATTATTATCCTTGTATGTACCTTTAAGAAAAACAACAATTTATACTATATAGAATCATATACAATAAGTTTCAAATACTCCCACAATCATATATGTAAAGTTTCATACATAGAGATACACTATGAACCTTTAAATACAAAAACTCACAATCATATCTTTCTCTACTTTTGATTCTAAAAAAAACGATCTTATGAACCATGTCGGTTCCAAATAAAACCACAGTCTAAAAGTAGGCTACAAACACTATATAAAACACCCAAGAAGAGTTTAAGAGACTCTTAGTTTATTACTAGTCATATTTCCCAAAATAGGTTCATACACATAAAAGATAACACGGTAGGTTTTCTAGCAAACTTGTCAATGCTATAATTTTTTCTACATTCATCCAAATGACATGTAACTTAATTATTTAGAAATTATGGTATGTAGACATACTTTTTCATGTAGAACTCGAAGTCCCAACCTCAGCCCATCTAGAAGAAAACTTAGGTTGAAGAAGGTAAAAATCCTAATTCCAATAAATTAGATTTCTGATGGACTATCTTCCAAATGGCACAACGCTTTCTACAGTTATCCAAATATATCGAGGCTTTTTGTGTTGAAAAGTTAACACACAGAATTTACTTTTTTATGTTTTACAAAAATACTCAATCCCATTCTAAATGTACGAAAACTAGGCTCGAACACAGTGTGCAAAAACTGATTTCTGACGCATTGTTTTCTGCTAGTCAAACTTCCATACACCATATTTAATTTCACAGGCCTCGGAATGCGATGAGACCAATTGAAATAGAAAGAAGACTTCCATATCTTACTTTTTCATGTTTTCATAAAAATTTAGTTCAAACTCTAACTAAATCAAAATTTAGCTCAAAATCAGACCAGCGCTAAGATATCTAAAGCACGCCAAGTCATTCAAAGACAAACATATCCAAATCTTAACAATGGAACCGACCCACTTTAAAATATTAAGGACCCAGCCCACAAAAAACTTAAAACCGGCCCAAAGAAACAAAAGGCATTGACTTCGGCCCAAGCCCAAAAGTCTAAACAAACTTAAGCCCACAAGTTCTATTTCTTAAAACAACTCAAGCCCACAAGTCTGATTTCGGCCCAAGCCCAACAAAAAAAGAAACATAATCGCCCCACCACTCCTTCTTCTTCCTCAACAGCTTACCACCTCTACCGATCAGCCACCATCAACCACAAACTTTGTCCCCTCTAAACCCATCGGTTTTAACCCTCACCAAAAACCCAATCTGGACCACTCCTTCTTCTTCCTCAACAGCTTACCACCTCTACCGATCAGCCACCATCAACCACAAACTTTGTCCCCTCTAAACCCATCGGTTTTAACCCTCACCAAAAACCCAATCTGGCGGTACAATCAAAACTCGATTTCCCCACTCTTCACAAATTATATTTTGTCGCCATTAAAAACCTTGGGAGCTTCAACAGCACCCATACAACCCACTGAAACAATTGGGTTTTGATCACCAACAAAACCCAACACTATGCTATACTAAAAACTCAATTTCTTCACCTCTACCGAATTCGATCTTGACCCCATTACTGCACTTCAAAGCTTCAATAGTACCCAAACCACAAAACTTCGAAAAACCTAACCAAACGATATAATCCACAACTCATATGATCATTCAAATAATTTAACAATCCAACAAAACCTCTACACTCAATATATCAAACATTAACAATTTAGAACCATTCAAATGAAAAAAAAGCAATAGATAAACCTTACAAATAAAAAAAAATATTCGACAGTATTCACAATAGTATGTATTCCAAATTCGGCCGCATATAGAATGAGTACAGTGTTGGAGTTATCCCTCACATGAGGAGAGGAGAGAAATTAGTTTAGCTTGTGTGGAAAAGCAAGAGCGCGCACCACGCCCTCCACAAGCTATTATGAAGAGTGCCCCGCGCTAAAGTGCTTGGACATCGTCCAAGGCAAGAACGCGCCCTCCACAAGCCAATCTGAAGAGCGCCATACGTTCAAGCGCCTGGACATCGTCCAAGGCAAGAGCTCACCCTGCGCCCGTTTCATCACAAGTCCAAGCGCCCCCCGCGCCCATGCCTATTTTGGCAAGATTCTATTTTTGCATAACCGCGAGTTTGACACTATATGTTTGGGTTTTTGGCAAAACCAAACACACGAGAGACAACACAAAGTCAGAGAAAACCCAATCTTAAAAGCTATCAAGATTGAGAGATAACCTTTACAGAGATACAACCATGTAAAGAGAAAGGAATGATCTAGTAAGGTGAGAGACTGCAAGGAGTGATTGTAATCTTCCTTCCCACTTTATATAAGGACTAGCTCTTGTGGAAGTAGGCACCATTGGCTGAACCACAGTATATCTTTGTGTTGTGGTTTGCTTTTACTGTTTTACATTATTATCTGTTGTTAATAGTTGTTTAGCGAGTTGGGCATGTTAGCTAGGTTGTAGTTGATATTGAGATTGTTGTTTGGAGTTGAATTGAGTTCAAATACGAGTTATCTGTGTAGTGGGGAATCGATTGGTATTGGTATTAACCCAACAAGTGGTATCAGAGCCTTGGTTAGATTAGCCTAGGGTGTTATCCAAATCTTGGTCGGAAGGTGTTTGACAAACTCTTGAGAGAAGATTTGAGTTTAAATAACTTGTAGAGATGGACAATTCCGTGAACACACTCGCATGGCGAGTCTGAATAGAAAGAACTACACCATTTGGAAAACCAAGATGGAAGACTTGCTTTATTGCAGGGACTTGGTACAACCCATTGAGAATGGAGGAGAAAGACCGGAAACGGTTGCTGCGGCTGAGTAAAGCAAGCTTGACAGAAAAGCAATTGGATACATTTGACAGTGGATTGACGACAGTGTCTTTCACCATGTATCCCAAGAGACTACAACTTTTGGCTTGTAGAAGAAACTCCAAGATCTCTATGAGAGAAAGTCAGGCGGAAACAAAGTACTGGTTGTTAAGAAGTTTGCCAACACGAAGTACCAATAATGTTCTTCAATGTCTGAGCATTTTAACGAAGTACAGAATACCATCAATCAGATGCATTTGATGAAGATTAATTTGGGAGACAAAGTTGAGGCTTTGTTTCTTTTAGGTTCTCTACCCGAAAGTTGGGAGACGTTAGCAGTCTCTCTACACGGAGTAGCCAAGGATGGAATCGTTACCATGGAGATGGCTACCGCGTCTTTGTTGAATGAAGAGACTAGAAAGAGTTCAAAAGGCAGCTCCTCTCACTCAGAGATCCTTCCATGTCACAGAAAAATGGGGAAGAGGTAGAAACAAGAAACCATCTCGTTCTAGAGGTGATGACAGAAGTAAATCTAGGGGTGAAGCTAGAACTCCTAAGGCAGAGAGGCAATGTTACTATTATGTCACCAAGGGCCACTTCAGATATGAGTGCAGAACATTGAAGAGGGATGCGAAAAATAACTGTGTACATGAAGACATGGTGCGAGGAGGAACGAAA
This sequence comes from Coptis chinensis, assembly GCF_015680905.1. NCBI lineage: Eukaryota > Viridiplantae > Streptophyta > Magnoliopsida > Ranunculales > Ranunculaceae > Coptis > Coptis chinensis. The sequence continues at coordinate 93,520,582 of NC_141462.1, forward strand.
ACACGCAGAGATACTACCGCACTAGTCGACGACCTAATGGGAATTGTGTCAGATTGTGGTATATACTGTCTTAGTACCTCATGCCAGGATACAGAGTGGGTGATAGATACAGGAGCATCCTATCACGTCACACAGCACATGGAATTCTTCACTACCTACAGTTGTGGTGAATATGGTGAAATGAAGATGGGTAATAGTAGTGTCTCGAAGATTATAGGCATTGGAGATGTGCATATAGAAACCAATGTCGGCTACACCTTGACATTCAAGGATGTAATATATGTCCCTGACATACGACTAAGCCTAATTTTGGTTGGGAAGTTAGATGATGATGACTTTGTAAACTCGTTTGGTAACGGAGTATGGAAACTGAGCAAAGATTCCATTATAGCAGCTAGAGGGAAGAAAACTTGCTCTCTTTACAAAACACAGGTTAGTTTGTGTAAAGCAGAAGTGAATGCGGTAGAAGAAGAAGCTTCCTCCGAACTGTGGCACAAGAGACTGTGTCATATGGGCATAAAAGGGATAAAAGTTCTTGCTAAGTAAAAGGCATTGCCAGACATCAAAGGTACACATTTAAATACATATACTCATTGTTTGGTAGGAAAACAACACAGGGTGTCTTTCCAAAGATTCCCGTCTCACAGAAAGAACAATGTCCTTGAACTAGTGCACACAGACTTATATGGTCTTATAAAAGTGAAGTCCCACGAGGGAGCTTTAAACTTCGTGACCTTCATTGATGATGCATCAAGAAAGGTATGGGCATATAGTCTGAAGACCAAGGATGAAGTACTATACTTGGCTTGTTTGAAAAATTCCACAGCATGGTGGAAAGAGAGACTGGGAAGTTGTTGAAGTGTATTCGCTCAGATAATGGGGGTGAGTATATTGGGCCATTTGAAGAGTATTGCCAGAGTCATGGGATTCGCCATCAGCAGACCGTTCCCAAGACACCGCAACAGAATGGAATAGTGAACCGTACCATTGTAGAGAGGATGAGATGCATGCGGTCTCACTCTAAGCTATCTAGAACCTACTGGGTAGAAATAATGTGTACATCCGTGCATATGATCAATCTATCGCTGTAAAAGCCATTGAATAGTGATTATCTAGAGAGAGTATGGTCAGGCAGAGATGTTGATTATGGATACTTGAGGGTATTTGGGTGCAGGGCATTTGTGCATATTCCGAAGGATGAGAGATCCAAGCTTGATGACAAAGCCAAGCAGTGCATTTTTCTGGGTTATGGAGATGAAAAGTTTGGTTACAAACTCTATGATCCGATTAACAAGAAGGTAATCCGAAGTCAAGATGTTGTGTTCTTGGAAGACCAAACCATATCATACTTTGAGGAGGGTGAGAAGCTATAGGCTTTCACCAATGATCTTGTTGATTAAGAACCATAAGTTCCTACTATAGAATGTGCAAAAGGCATTGAGAATACAGAGAACCATGAGTTTGAAGCTCATGATGTTAATCCTATTGCTCATGATGGGATAGAACCTATTGATATAGAAGATGCAAATGAGATGCATGAACTACCACCAGAGCAAGCAGAAATGCATCCTCCCGAGGCACCAGCAGATGGGGCAAGGAGGTCAAACAGAGAGAGACTAGCTTCAACCAGGTATCCACTACATACGTACGTTCTACTATCGGATGGTGGAGAACCTATGTACTATCAAGAGGCACTTGAAGGTACAGACAAAGAGAAGTGGTTGAAGGCCATGCATGACGAGATGGATTCTTTGCATAAGAATCACACTTATGAGTTAGTTGAGAAATCGCAAGGATGAAAAATTCTCAAGAATAAGTGGATATACAAAGTCAAGCATGAGGAGAACAATCCTCACCCAAGGTACAAAGCTTGCCTTGTTGTGAAGGGATTCAGTCAAAGGAAAGGGATTGACTTTGATGAGATTTTCTCTCCTGTAGTGAAGATGACTTCTATCCGGGTGGTATTGGGTATGACTGAAAGTATGAGCCTAGAGATTAAGCAGCTAGATGTTAAAACATCTTTTCTTCATGGAGACCTTGAAGAAGATGTCTACATGGACCAGCTAGAGGGTTTGAGGTCAAAAGTAAGGAGCACCTAATATGCAAGCTGATAAAGAGCTTGTATGGGTTGAAGTAGGCACCGAGACAGTGGTACATAAAGTTTGATTCTTTTATAGCGAAGCAAGGATACAAGAAGTCTGCTTCCGATTATTGTGTGTTTGTTCAGAGATTTCCAGATGGGGATTTCATAGTGCTCTTGCTGTATGTGGATGATATGTTGATAGTTGGCCCAAACATCAACAAGATATCTAAGCTGAAGAAAGACTTGAGTAAGTCCTTTGAGATGAAGGACTTGGGTCAAGCAAAGTAGATACTTAGGATGCAGATCACTCGTGATAGAAAGAGTGGGAAGTTATGGCTTTCTCAAGAAAACTATATTGAGAAGGTGTTGAAGAGTTTCAACATGGATCAAGCGAAGCCAGTCAGTTGTCCGCTTGGTGGCCAGTTCTACACGACCAAAGAGATGTGTCCAAAGAGTGAGCATGAGCAGAGTCAGATGGAAAAGATTCCTTATGCATCCGCGATGGCTTTGATGTATGTAATGGTGTGTACAAGACCGGATATTGCTTTATTTGGTGGTGTTGTAAGCGTGATTTTGTTAAACCGGAGAAGGAGCATTGGGAAGGTGTTAAGTGGATATTGAGATATCTCAAGGGCACTTCCAAATCTTGTTTGTGCTTTGGTGGAAGTAAGCCCTTACTTGAAGGCTACAATGATGTAGACATGGCAGGTGATGTTGACTCGATGAAGTCCACCTTCGGTTATTTGGTTACTTTTGTAGGGGGAGCAGTTTCTTGGCAATCAAAATTGCAAAAGTGTGTTGTCCTCTCCACTGAGTGTTGCAAAGAGATGCTATGGATGAAGAGGTTCTTCGACGAACTAGGGTTAAAGTGGAAATAGTTTGTAGTTCTATGTGACAGTCAGAGCGCCATCCATTTGAGCAAGAATCCTGGTTTCTATTCTAGATCCAAGTACATACACGTGCGTTACCATTGGATTAGAGAAGTACTCGAAGACAAGCATTTGTATATCGAGAAAATCCATACCGCAAGAATGGGTCGGACATGATGACCAAAGTCTTACCGAAAGGTAAGTTTGATGTTTGTTGTTTGTTGTGCTATCGCTGGAATGGTAGCAGACTCCTCCTGTTGATATGGAAATGGCATGGAGGTATCCCCCCTCACTGTTTGGGAGGGGAAGATTGTTGGAGTTATCCCTCACATGAGGAGAGGAGAGAAATTAGTTAAGCTTGTGTGGAAAAGCAAAGAGCGACCGCATACCTGAGCCATTATGAGCGCCCAGCGCTTAAAGTGCCCGCCATCATCCAAGGCAAGAGCGTGCCGCGCGCCCTCAACAAGCCAATCTGAAGCGCGCCACGCATTCAAGCACCTGGACATCGTCCAAGGCAAGAGCGTGCCCCGCGCCCATGCCTATTTTGGCAGGATTCTATTTTTGCGGAACCGCGAGTTTGGCACTATATGTTTAGGTTTTTGGCAAAACCAAACACATGAGAGATAACACAAAAGTCAGAGAAAACCCAATCTTGAAAGCTATCAAGATTGAGAGATAACCTTTACATAGATACAACCCTATAAAGAGAGAGGAGTGATCTAGTAAGGTGATAGACTGCAAGGAGTGATTATAATCTTCCTTCCCACTTTATATAAGGACTAGCTCTTGATAAAGTAGGCACCATTGGCCGAACCACGGTATATCTTTGTGTTGTGGTTTGCTTTTACTGCTTTATATTATTATCTGTTATTAATAGTTGTTTAGCGAGTTGGGCATGTTAGCTAGGTTGTAGTTGATATTGAGATTGTTGTCTGGAGTTGAATTGAGTTCAAATACGAGTTATCTGTGTAGTGAGATTTACGATACTAATGTCCAAGTCATATAGTTTCCGACTTCCCATTAATTATTCTTTGAGGTTAACTCTCGATACACTTGCATATAGTTTTTGATTTCATGTTATTTATTATTTGAGGTTAGTTCAATGTATTTGCATTCAGTTTTTGATTTCTCGGTAATTATTCTTTGAGGTTAAATCTATGCAGTTGCATCCAATTTTTAATTTCATGTAATTATTCTTTGAGGTTATTTCGATGCATTTGCATCCATTTCCAATTTTCCGTTAATTATTCTTTAATATTAGTTCTATGTAGTTGCATCCAGTTTATGATTTTATGTTAATTATTACTTGGGGTTAGTTCCTTGCAGTTGCATCCAATTTCTGATTTCCTGTTAATAATTCTTTGAGGTTAGTTCAATGTTGTTATATCTAGTTTCCGATTTCTCGTTAATTATATTATGAGGTTAGTTTGATTTGATGCAATTGCATCCAATTATCAATTTCGCGTTAATTATTCTTTGAGGCTAGTTCCATGCATTTGCATGTAGTTTATGATTTCCCGTTATTTATTCTTTGAGGTACGGTTAGTTCAATAGTTTTCGAGTTCTTGTTTATTCTATGAGGTCAGCTCAACACAGTTGCATCCAATTGTTTATTTCTCGTTAAATATTCTGAGGATACTTTCATGCATTTGCATTCTGTTTCTGATTTTCCGTTAATTATTCTTTGAGGTTAGTTCGATCAATGCATTTGCGTCCAATTTATGATTTCACTTTAATTATTCATTGAGGCTGGTTCTATGCATTTTCATCCTGTTTCCGATTTCCCGTCAATTATTCTCTGAGGTTAGTTCAATGCATTTGCATCTAATTTATGATTTCCCGTTAATTATTCTTTGAGGTGCATTTGCATTATGTTTATGATTTTCAGTTAATTATTCTTTGAGGTTAGTTCGATCAATACATTTGCGTCAAGTTTATGATTTCACTTTAATTATTCTTTGAGGCTAGTTCTATGCATTTGGATCTTGTTTCCTATTTCCCGTTAATTATTATTTGAGGTTAGTTATATGTAGTTGCATCCAATTTATGAGTTTTTTTTTTTTTTTTTTTTAGGTTAGTTCAATGCATTTGCATCCCGGTTCCCTAATTTTTCGTTAATTATTTTTTGACTTATGTGATTATGGTCCTTATGTGGCAGTTATAGTCTTCTGTTTTGCATTGGGTGAGTCTTCCCTGTATCTCTATACCATCGCAACTTTGATAGTTCAGGGAGAGTGGGTCTAGGAAAAGAGAAGTCTGGTCAAGCTTCTGGATGCTGGTCTCCAATAATAAGGATTTTCTTGGTCTTCCCCAATGGATTTTGGAAGACAAGAAGGGCGCGTGGGCAGACGAGTTAAACCATGTACTTTGGGATTATCGAACTACACCTCGGACAACCACCAAGGAGACTCCATTTGCCTTAGACTACGATGTCGAGGCCGTGATTTCTTCGGAGATGGTGGCAGCTACTATGCGAACCAAGGCCGTGGAGGAGGGATCGAATTGGCGCATCTTGGCAGGGGATTTGAACTTAGCATAAGAGAAAAGAAACTCAGCTCACATTCAATTTGAAGAGTATCACCGGCGATTACAGAGGCAATACAACAAGCGGGTCAAACCGCGGCAATTCAAGATAGGAGAGTGGGTGCTCCGCCGAGTGACCCCAAGTACAAAGAGGGAAAAAGATGGGAAGTTGGGTCCAAATTAGGAAGGGCCATACATCGTGGTGGAAGTAAGAGGTGCTATTACTTATAAGCTACGAATAATGAAGGGCAAACTGATAGAAAAGCCTTGGAATGTAAGGTTGTTGAAAAAGTTTTACAAGTGAATGTAATGAAGTTACAAAGCAATGTAGTGAAAGTCTAGAAAGGACTCGAGATGTTTGTAAATATATAAAACCACATCACTTTTGTGGAAGGAAATTTGTTTGCTATGTGTGATGTTTAAATAAGAATGCAGATAGAAGATCAGAGATGCGAGAGACACATGGGGCAAGGAGAGTGACCCTTCTTAGGCTTCCACACCCATCAGAGGGAGAGACAGCGGAGGGGATGAGCCTTCGCTGACACCAGAGTTGGAAGGAGATTGGATCAAGATAAGTTGTTCCAGCAGGCTTCATGGTCAAATTGAGCCCGCGGAGTGGGATCAGCCCTTCGCGGATCAGAGATGCGAGAGACATATGGGGCAAGGAGAGTGACCCCTCTCAGGCTTCCACGCCCATCAAAGGGAGAGGCAGCAGAGGGGATGAGCCCTTCGCTGACACCAGAGTTGGAGGGAGCCTGGATCAAGATGAGTTGTTCCAATAGGCGTCATGGCCTGATTGAGCCCGCAGAGTGGGATGAGTCCTTCGCGGATCAGAGATGCCAGAGACACATGGGGCAAGGAGAGTGACCCCCTCAGGCTTCCACGCCCATCAAAGGGAGAAGCATCGGAGGGGATGAGCCCTTTGCTGACACTAGAGCTGGAGGGAGCCTGGAACAAGAGGAGATGTTCCAGTAGGCTTCATGGCCTGTTCGAGCCCGCGGAGTGGGATGAGCCCTCCGCTGATCAGAAATGCGAGAGACACATGGGGCAAGGAGAGTGACACCCCCACCCCCAATAGACTTCCACTCCTATCAGAGGGAGAGGCAGCGGAGGGGATGAGCCTTCGCTGATACTAGTGCTGGATAGAGCCTGGAGCAAGATGAGTTGTTCCAGTTGGCTTCGGGGTCCATGCGAGCCTGCGGAGTGGGGTGAGCCCTCCACGGATGAAGGATGCAAGAGACACATGGGGCAAAGAAATTTGTCTTCACCAGGCTGCACAGCCTCTTAGAGAGAAAAACAACAACATGGATGAACCGTTCATAGGGCGAAGAGGACTGCCCAGGACATAATACACTAATGAGGTGTGACAAGTTCCAAGGGGCAGATATATAAAGTGCACTAATGAAGGGGCAAGAGGCTAATCAGGAACATAACTGAGTGGTACAGTGGATAGGGGCCGTAGAGGAGGGATAGAGTCATGGAAATCTATAAGTGGAGGTACATTGCAATTTAAACAAATAACCAAAATCAATGAGTAAAGAGGCAACAAACACATTGATCAAAATCAAACATCATATTGAAAAACATATCCACAGATCTAGGAGCGAAACAAATAACAGATCATGAGTTTTTAAGAGCATCTTGGTACAAAAAAGAAGAGTGCTAGAACATTTCAGGTGCTGGTCATCGCATTAGTGGCTTCATCAAGTGCCGCAGTGATTTCATCAGCGGCATCATCAGTGGCTTCATTAATGGTCTCATAAGTGGCCGCCACTTGGTTGACGTGTTCCTCTATCACGGGGTGATAAGGAATTACCGCGTTGATCGACATCTCTTCTCTTGCGCCCTCAGGGGCTTCAGTCATTGGAATGGCAGGCCTTTCTGGAAGAAGACGACCTTCTTGAGTGAGGCGCGCATGCTCCTCCTGAATTTTCTTGGCCACCTTCTAGATGCTGGTCTCCAATAATAGGGATTTTCAACCTATAATGCAGATACTACTTAAAATTAACATTAGAAAGCACGACATTTGAAGAACTGTTGAGGGGAAGGATTCAGGATACTCACCCATATCCTGATATTTTGTACTATGTGTGTATGTATGTGTAGTGAGATCCACTTAGGATTCCAAGTCTTATCTCAAAGAGGTCAAGTCTTTGTTATACAAATAATTGTACTTGAATTGATATACTAAAATACTTTTAATATATATCTCTTTAATATGGAAAATGCCCATTAACAAATCCATATTCACAAGCTTCTCTTTAGGTTATATTATGAGGAGAGGGATTTCCAAGTCTAAAGCATACCAATGAAAGCTGCCATAAAGTGGTACCAGTCAATGTCCCATCTTCAGTAAGGGATGTGGTATTAGAGTGATATTCGAGAAGCAAATAGTTGGAGACTGTTTTGCATTTATTTGATAAATCGTAGAGAGAACATTGACTTCTCGTCTTCTCCCCACAGATGGCGCCACTGTCATGACCAAATTTAAACTGGTTCGATACATATTTTGTTGATGAAAATAATCCATTTTTCACACAACACCACAAATAATACGTAAAACAGCAAGAAAGATAAATAGTACAAGACACAAACTTTAATGTGGTTCGGCCAAAAAAGATGCCTATATCCACACTGATCTTCATTAATTGTGTTTGATTTCTAGTTGGTTGCAAGAGTTGAGATCTCCCTTGAGAATGATGGTCATTCTTTGTACAGGATGAGTGTGTGCGAGCTAGGAAACCCTCCTCTTGAGAATGGGGTTCTTATCATTTTGGGAAGAAGAATTCGGTTCCTTATTTTATGGCCAAATCCCTTGATTTATGGTTCCCACACACACGAAGGGTCCACACACGAAGGGTCTTGAAAATATTGAAATAAGAAAAGCTGATGTAAGCTGTAGTCTATTTAAGCACTCTCCCAACATTAACCTGTTTACTGCAGAAGATTTGAGTTGAACACTTGAACCTTGTGTAGTAATACTAGTATGGTTTCATTAAATAGACTTAATTTAAGTTGAAATCCTACTGAGTTCCCACAAGTTTAGTAAGTGCATAGATTTGGTTTACAGAGAGGAAAATAAAAATGACTCACGAGAAATTGGACAACAATGCCGTCTATGGCACAGTTCAATTGCCAGATATCCCTGCTCCTGACAAAGCGAAAACGAAAACGTTCGCCCTTGGTTGCGCCATGTTAGCTTCCATGACTTCAATCTTGCTTGGTTATGGTTAGTTAATATTTTCTCATTGTTTTTAAACATTTTATTATTATTTCTTATCAATGTGATTCGATGAATAAATAACTTTCTTTTAATGTGATGAGCAGATATGGGAGTAATGAGTGGAGCAACGATTTACATACAAAAAGACTTGAAGATAACGGACGTACAAGTAGAAATTCTAGTTGGAATTCTGAACCTGTACTGTTTATTTGGTTCAGCAGCAGCTGGTAGAACATCAGATTTGATTGGGCGTAGATACACAATAGTATTTGCAGCTGCAATTTTCTTTGTTGGTGCTGTAGTTATGGGTACTTCCGTTAATTATGCACATCTCATGGTGGGTAGATTCGTTGCGGGTATCGGTGTTGGTTACGCTATTATGATTGCTCCGGTTTACACCGCAGAAGTTTCACCGGCTTCGTGTCGTGGTTTCTTAACCTCATTCCCTGAAGTTTTCATTAATTTTGGGATTTTACTTGGTTATGTCTCTAACTTTGCTTTCCGTAAGCTGAGTTTAAGACTCGGTTGGCGACTCATGCTTGGAATTGGAGCAGTTCCATCTGTGTTCATGGGTCTTGGTGTACTAGTCATGCCCGAGTCACCTCGTTGGCTTGTGTTACAAGGTCGGCTGGGTGATGCAAGACGGGTGCTGGTTAAAACTTCTGAGTCCAAAGAGGAGGCCCAGCTACGATTGGAGTCGATCCAAGAGGCAGCAGGTATACCGTTGGATTGTACCGATGAAGTAGTTAAGCCACCAAAAATCGAAAAAGGACATGAAGTGTGGAAGGAACTATTTTTACATCCTACACCGACCGTTCGACGTGTTCTAATAGCTGCTGTTGGTATTCATTTTTTCCAACAAGCTTCAGGTATTGATGCTGTGGTACTTTATAGTCCAAGAATTTTCAAGAAAGCAGGAATTGTTACAAATACGGCTCTTTTAGGCGCAACGATGGCGGTCGGGTTTGTGAAAACTATTACCATTCTGATAGCCACATTTCTCCTAGATCGAATTGGCAGAAGACCGTTGCTGTTGAGCAGTGTTGGAGGAATGATTTTGTCACTCATACTACTAGCCTTTGGGTTAACGATGATCGATCATAATCCACATACAAAACTTTCATGGGCCTTAGCTCTTTCTATAGCTATGGTTTTGTTCTCTGTGGCATTTTTCTCAATTGGACTGGGGCCCATTACATGGGTCTATAGTTCTGAAATATTCCCATTGAGATTACGTGCACAAGGTACTAGCGTTGGAGCTGCTGTGAACCGTGTGGTAAGTGGGATTATATCAATGACATTTATATCAATGTCTAAAGCAATTACAATTGGAGGTGGTTTCTTCTTGTTTGCTGGTGTTGCTACAGTTGCTTGGGTCTTTTTTTTCACATTTCTACCAGAAACACAAGGTAGAAATCTTGAGGACATGGATGCTTTGTTTGGTAAGTCAAGAAGGAAGAAAAGCCAGAGTAAAGATGAGACAAGTAATGGTCAGGTTCAGTTAGAGAACACAGGTCCAGTATAGGTTGATAAATAAATTAAAATGTGAGTTATGTGCCAAATGTTTGGGGAGATTAATCTTTGAAAAGTAGGATGGAAGATGATTCCTTGTAGTTGCTTTGGTGCAATTGAAATTATTAGAATATATTAGTATTAGTATATGTCCAATATGGAAAGTCCCATGTTTCTATAAGTATGGACATCCATATCTAGTAGTTGCTATTATCATAGTTTAGGTTAGTATAAGTATGTAACTCTGGGTAGAGAACAAACTCTCTGAGACTCCTAACACTCCAACCCTAATCAATCTCTAGTCTTCTATGTTCTTATTCTTGGTTTCTCTAATATATCTATGTTTCAACTCTCCTAGGATTACTACTAATATAGAATTCAACATGGTATCGGAGCGAGGTTCAGTGGTATGCTAGGAGAAGAATTCTTCACAAACAAAAAAAAAAAAATCAAGTCTTTTTAAGTTTTTCAGTATATTATTCAAGTTAAGTTTCAAGTTTTCTCACAAGAAGAAGGTCATCTCAATCCAAGTTTCAATTTTTTCTCTGGCGGGTTTACTATTCACGGATACTATTCACCGGCAATGTTTACCAACATTATTCATCGACATTGTTCATGGTACTATTCACAGGTACTATTCACTAGCACTGTTCACGGTACTGTTTATCGTCATGTTAAAGTAAGTTTTCAAGATTCCGCTAGTGTTTAAAGTTTGTTTGAAGAATGCTAGGAGAGAGATATGAAGAAATTCAGTATTGGTTTCTTAGTATTGTTTCGTTTCCACAATCTCTCTGTCTTAGTATTGATAAGAGGGGTACAACCTCTTTGTATCTCGGAGTCTTTGAAGTTAGTATTGGACGTGGTGCGCACGCGCTCAGTCCACACGCCAAAAGTTGTTTTCAGTATTGTTCGTTTTGTATTCAAAGAAGAGGGCGTGGGCAGAATTGCCTGAGATGGGCGCGGGGTGCACTCTTGCTTGACTCGACTTCCAGGCGGTGGGCGGGCCCAATCAATATCTTGACGACGGCGCGACACGCTACTCATGCCTCCACACATAAGTTTTGAGATTTTTGAAGTATCAAGGCTTTGGAAGGTAGTTTGCACTCTCATCCAGGATTGGAGGGGTATTATTGTTTGTATGTCGTTATGGATGTTTGGGTTTCTAGCTTCTGTGCAGTTGGTATTCATGCCGTATTCTGTCTCAGTTTTTAGAACATGATCAAGTTGTTTGTTTGAAGTATTATATGGGCACATGACCTCTATCTCACGAGGAATTATTCTTTCCATCTTCTACTGTTCCAGAAGTTCGCAGTCATAAAAAGGCGCGACCCACCCTTCACTTTCTATAGTGAGTATTGTTTGATGCATGTTCTATTAGAATTTTTTTTGTGAATTGGAGTATGAGGTATTGTTTTTTGAAGTGGGCATTGGTTGGTTGTATAAGTTGGTATTTAGTTTTCTTAGTTTCAAGTTCAAGTCGGAATAGACAAGCCTTTGTATGTTTCAACAAACTTGTATATTCCAAATTGAGAGGGGGAATAGGGAGATATGAAGACATTCAATAGTATATGAGGGAAGGAGAATATGGAGATGTATGAGGAAGAGTACTCATGTCTCCATATTCCAGCAAGCCTTGACGAACTCTTCATGACAAGGCATATCCACTATTCAGTCTTCAGTATGGCATATCCACTATTCAATCTTCAGTATGATATCTCCACTATTCAGTCTTCAGTATTTAGGTAGCAGTTAAGCCTCAACTGCACGTATGTTTCAAGTAGCAGTTAGGCCTCAATTGCAAGTATGTTTCATGTAGCAGTTCAAGCCTCAACTGCACGTATGTTTTAGGTAGCAATCAAGCCTCAACTGCAAGTATGTTTCAGGAGTACCCATAATAGTATTTTGTTAACATTAACAGTGATATTGATAGTAGCAGCCAAGAAGTGAACATCAAGTTAGTGTTATTGTTTTCATTTTATATTATGACAGCCATAACAGCGAATGGAGTGAGTAGTATCCAAGCAGCGCACCACTAAACCGGTGTTATGATTTTAGTTTGTGACTGTGGTACACCTTTAGTATTTAGGTTAGGCCATTGCCTACACCGACAGTTTCACCTCTAGAACGTCTCAACAGTTGTTCGAGTTCTTCAACTAAAGACAGTTCTATACGAAAGGAGGAGTAGTATTATTATCTTTTGTTTTTTTGTAATCCAAGTTGTAATTTGCATAGTTTGCGTAATTACAACTTGAGGGGGAGTATTAGAATATGTTAGTATTAGTATATGTCCAATATGAAAAGTCCCATGTTTCTATAAGTGTGGACATCCATATCTAGTAATTTCTATTATCATATTTTAGGTTAGTATAAGTATGTAACTCTGGGTAGAGAATAAACTCTTTGAGACTCCAACACTCCAACCCTAATCAATCTTTAATCTTCTTTGTTCTTATTCTTGGTTTCTCTAATATATCTATGTTTCAACTCTCCTAGCATCACCACTAACATAGAATTCAACATAAATGTTAAGATATGCAAGTGCTTTTTTAGTTTTTAATTTTTTATATATGATAATGATGAAGACAAAGCATAATATCTTTGTTCCTGTATTATAAAGTTGCACAGGCTATCGTGGGCAAATATCATCAGCTGATATTTCAGCCCATATATACTTTTAGATATCAAGATATTGACATAAAGGTTGATATGTTCCTATAAGTTGAATGTTGCAGGTCTGAGCGGGAATAAGGAGATGGAGAAGAAGAAGAATGGACACGTGTCATCATGTGATTGGAGTGAAGCTAGCTTGGAGGACTACATAAAGACTAAAGGAGGAGAGAGAAATCATTATCTTCTCCCCCACACAAAATTGTAAACGAGAGCAAAACAGAGAGATTGTACAGAACATCTTTATCATTCAATAAACATAGTTCAGATCATATCGAATTCCATTTCAATCTTTAGTAGATACTTGTTAAATTACCACTCAATCTTCAAGAACTTGTTAGATCTTCAGCAAAGGCAACTTGATCACCACATTGGTGTCGTCCGTGCATCAAAAGCTTGAGAGATCAATGTTGATCTTTCTCCCTTGTGATGTGCAATTAACTGATCAATTTGGACTGTTTTTTGTTGATGGTTTTGCACAGTTGTTGTGCATTCATCAAGAAAGGATTGTTTGAAGTTTTCTTAGGATTAACGAAGTGTATTGAGGAAGTTTTGATTTGAGAATTGTTCAAAATGCCTCCAAAAAGAAACACAGCTAGTAAGGGAGCAGTGAATGAGGACAACACATCCAAGAATGAGGAAAGGCGAACAAGAAGATCAGTAAGTAGAGTAGTGGATGAATTGGAAGAGATACAAGAAGAAGAAGTTTATTTACATGCTTTATTGAAGAAATTCAATGAATTGGAGAAGCAAAATAAGGCGTTAATGGCAGAATATAAGGCGGTGAGAGAAATGAATGAGAAACTTACACATGAAGAATTCTATGAGAAGGCGGTGGTGGAGTCAACCTCGGTCACCCCAGTGGCTAGAAAGAGCCATCTTAGAGAAGCACAATCTGTGACAAATACAACACAAAAAGTGGTCCATGAAGAGGAGATAAAGCAAACAACACAACCAATCACGAAATAAATGGTTCAAGAGATGATGCAGCGACAATTTGGAAACAAGTTGTTAGAGAAGGTGTCGACATCGATCAAATTGGCCGACGATGTTGGTCGAAACCCTCTCAAGAAGGAACTTGAATTGATGTCGTTACCCTTTAAGTTTAAAAACCTAAAGTACAATCAGTATGATGGGACAATGGACCCTATGGATCATTTGTTCGGTTTCCGACATTAATTTTTGGTATACCAAGGAACAGAGTATTGGGATTCGTTGTTATGTCGGTCATTCTCAGCAAGTCTAAAGGGCAAGGCATTGAAATGGTTTTGTTCATTGCAGGAAGGGTCAATTGACTGTAATCGGGAAATCAAAGAAACATTCTTGACAAATTATGGCCATCAATGAATAAAACCGAAGTAGGTATCAGCTCTATTTCATTTGAAGCAAAGTAAAAAGGAGTCGCTTAAAGACTTTCTGACTAGATTCAAGGCCGAAGCACAGTCTGTTGAAAAGCTAGACAAGGCCGAGATGACGGAAGTCATGGCATTTCAAACCGGTCTGATCCCAGCATCGGATATGCATAAATACTTGTTACGCAATGAGGTTAAAAGTCTACAAGAATTGCATGACAAATCTGAAATGGATATTCAAGTCGAGGAAGGAATCCAAGCAGTTACAGTTCAAATTGTGCTTCAAGTATCGAACTCGGGGAAAATAGAAAAAGATACTCGAGATTGAGGTGAGAGTCGAGAGTATTCAAAGCCAGATAAGAGGAAGTCTCGTGATGATTATGCAAGACCGGAAACTTAACCTCCAGCGAAAAGGAAATATGAGAGGACACTACAAGAGGAATTAGATCCAAAGAACATCGTGGCCATCAATACAACCTCAGAAGATATCTTGAGAAGAGTGGGTAAGGAAGCTTATGTGAGACATCCACAATTCACTCCTAAAGAATTGCCAGAGAAGCCATATTGCCAGTTTCATAAAGTCAAGAATCATGAAACAAACAAGTATTTGCAATTGTTAAAGGAGAATGATAGGCTGATAAAAGATGGAAAGCTTTGAGAATTTAGAGCTGATGCTCGACCAGAGATCATAGCTACAATACATGCATGAGAAACTGTTAGGAGTGATAAACATGATTTATTCGAGATAAAATCAGAAGAATATTATTCAAGATAAAATCAGGAAACTTTCGACATTGAGGGAGGTTCTAGAGGTCAATATTGAGCCGATACGGTAAATCCAAATCTGGTATTGACTAGCATCCTAGAGCAATAATGTTTGTTCCAGAGGATTTATCGAAGGTTATGTTGCTTCATGATAATGCGTTGTTAATTACTTTGCACATTTAAGGATATGATGTACAAAAGATCTTGGTAGATTGTGGAAGTTTGGTGAATATTTTGTTTTGGAAAGCATTCACCGGCATCGGTCTCGATGAGACTCATTTAAAAGCACCATAGTTCAACATATACGGTTTTAATGGAAGCTCCACCAAGCCAGCTGGGGAGATCAAGTTACCAATGCGAGTTGGACCACAAACTGTGATGACAAAAGTCGTTGTTATAACCCATCATTCTGATCACAATGCAATCCTCGATAGAAAATGGATTCATGATATGAGTTCAGTTCCAAGTACTTTCTATCAAGCAATTAGATTTCCCACTGCATATGGTTTGCATGAAATAAGGGGAGATCAGTTAGAATCAGAAAAATGCAATTTTCTCACGGTGAAGGGTATGATGAAAGAAAATAGGCAAGACGATGGGGGCGTCTTGGAAAGCTCAAATTAGCAATTATAGGAGATTTTACTTGCCGATACCGATATGCAGCTGATATTAGCTTTTTCTATGTAGAGATTGAACTCTCTAATTTGGCATAAAAGCAACTCAAAGTTCCTTACTCACGATCTTCGTTTTCGTGAAGTTGGAATAAGGATTCGAACCAACCTAAAGTCTAGGACAACTACAAATTGGTTGTTACAAGTTTTTTAGGAACTAATGAGTAAGGTTATAATATTAATGCTGGGTTTTTCCTACACAAACAAAAAAAAACATTAAGGTTTGAAATCATGCACTTAATACAAAATACAAATTACTAAAGAAAAGGTGGAGAGCTAATCCTCCTCATGTGAAACTAACATTTAGTTGTTGATTTGAAAAAGGTTTATTTGATTCTTCCTAGACTCATAGACAAACCCTAATGGAAGAAAACTTGATCCCTAGCATGTATGGCTCATTAAAGAGTTCATACATGCTTGGAACCAAGCAATGACTTATCTCTAAGCTCATTACTTTGATTCCTAACTAGACACTACACCAACTATCATTTTGGGATAGGATGCAGGTCTAGTTGTTCTTCCTAACAACCTGCCAAGCCAACCACAAATATTCTCCCTCACATGAGATGGATTAACTCCCCAAAAGAGAAGTTAGCTCATGATCCTTGGGATGATGAATTACAAGCTAGAAGAACAAAATAGAGAGAAAGAAAAAGAAGAAAACCCAATTAAACTCACTTGCTTTTCATTTTCTAGAAGAAAACTAAGGTTTCCTCCATTAAAACTATTACAAGCTTTTACAAAAAACAAAAAATTAAAACTAAAAAATAGCTAAGGAACTAAAATAATACAAGGTAAGGA
This sequence comes from Coptis chinensis, assembly GCF_015680905.1. Lineage (NCBI taxonomy): Eukaryota > Viridiplantae > Streptophyta > Magnoliopsida > Ranunculales > Ranunculaceae > Coptis > Coptis chinensis. The sequence goes on from NC_141462.1 coordinate 93,537,048, forward strand.
AAATAAGTCAAGGGAGTAAATAGAGTGTCCCCCCTTTGTTTTGTTTTCTTCTCCATTTGAGAGACATCTCATTTCCTCCCATGTGAAACATCAAACCACATTTACTTCATTTTTATCCACCACATTAAAACAAAGTGACACCTTGCCTTTTTTTCACTATTAACACCTAATCTAATTAATTACATGCAAGGTGTCAACTTTGCACCAATAATTTGTCATTTTTTGTCTTGACATGCTCCATGATTGATGATTCATCCAATCTTGTGGGCCCGCGATAGTGGGTCTTATGTGTAGTCCATGGCGGTCCGGTCTTTGGGCAATTTTACAACTTCCCCCTATCGTAGAGTTCTTTCACCGATTGTCCGGAAAGCAGCTCACTTTGTCGATTCGAGTCCCCGGGTTCAAGAGATAGGAGCTTCGGAAGTTTGATGCTTCGCGGCGGATTTGGAAGAATTCATATATATGTCGTTCCTCGTGCTTTATTGCAGGTTTAAACCATATTTCCATGTTTACTGCGAATATCTGCAAAAGTATAAAAACATATTTATTTCATGATTATTAAACACATAGTTAACCAAATTTATATGTCTCAACGGGGTTTCATAATACACTTTTGGGTGCTTATCAGCAGCGAATACATGAGCAGGTAAAATTTACACAAGAGTTAAAGCATAATGAAGAGATATGGATAAGTAAACCATAGAGGCAGTTGAAAAAGTTAATATATGCACGGAAGAGAATGATTGTCATACATTAATTGGAACAGAGATGCATTTGACCATTAGAGATGAATTGATGAATTGATGGTTTTCTTGAAAGAAAACCAAGATATTTTCGCTTGGTTGATGTAGGATCTCACCGGTATCCATCCCGATATCTGTTCCCACAAGCTAAGCATGGAGGAAAGCGTGACACCCGTGCATCGAAACATCAAAAAGTTAGACCAATGTATGAAGAAGCGGTGCAAGATTAAATCAAGAAGATGCTCAATAATGAGATTATTAAAGAGGTAGACCATTCTGATTGGGTGGCAAATATTGTAGTTGTACCCAAAAAGAATGGTAAAGTTTGAATTAGTGTTGACTTCATGGATGTAAATAAAAAGTGCCCCAAAGATCATTATCCGATGCCAATGATAGATGAGTTGGTCGATCGAACAACAAGTTTCAAATTAATTAGCTTCTGCGATGGGTACTCCAAATATTTTCAGATTCTAATGGCCATCATCGATCAACTCAAAATGGCTTTCGTCGTAGATGGAGGTATATGTTGCTTTATCAGAATGCCTTTTGGTTTAAAAAATGCGGGAGCCATTTATCATAGGTTAGTAGAAAAAGATGTTCAAAAAACTCATAAAGCATATCATATCGTCGAAGTGTATATCGATGACATGGTTATAAAGTCCAAAAAGGTGGTGGACTATGTCAAAGATCTTGATATCGTATTTCGGATATTAAGACAATTTAACATGAAGCTCAACCCTGAAAAATGCACATTTGGCGTGGGTTCAGGAAATTTTTGGGATATATTGTAACCAAGAGGGGTATCAATGCTAATCCAAATCAAATACGAACAATTTAGCAGATGCCCTCACCAAAAATGAGGAAGCAGATCAGAGGCTAACAAGAAGAATAGTTGCACTCAACAAATTCATTTCAGGAACATCAGATCGATGTAAGCCACTTTTCAAGTTGCTTAAGAAAATTACGGAATTCTATTGGAATGAAGAATGTGAAAATACATTTTTTTGAATTAAAGAAGTATCTGTAAGATATGCCAACACTTACAAAACCAGATGAGGGTGAAAACTTACTTCTTTATCTCGCCATATCGGAATTCGCCATATGTTCCATATTGGTGAAAGTAGAAAAGGGTGTTGAAAGGCTCGTATATTTTTAAAGCAAGACAATGCTTGAGGCAGAAACAAGATATTCGATGCTTGAGAAATATGCTCTCACACTGTTGTTCTCTTCTCAGAGGTTAAAACCATATTTTTAGGCACATTTTATGATTGTTATGACAAATTTTCCACTAAAGTAGATTCTTGTGAAGACGGCTAAGTCGGGAAGGATGTTAAAATGGTCAGTATTGATAAATGAATTTGGTGTCGAATACCAAAATAGGCTATCAGAGAAAAGCCAAGTGCTGGCAGATTTCCTTGTAGATTTTCCATGTGAAGATGCTAATTGGGGAATGGAAGAAGAGGAATTTTCGTCGCTACAAGAGCCTGAGGATATTATTGATGAAGATGATCCATGGGCTAGAACAAATGGTTAGAGACTATTTGTTGATGGATCATCAGGGAGTAAGGGATGTGGTATCAGAGTGGTATTAGAGTGGAGACGTCCCAAGTTCATTATTTCAAAATTCCCATGGGTCATGCAATAATAACGTTAATTTTATTTTTAGAATGTCCAAGTCATATAAAGACTATAACTGGTCTCCAATAATAGGGATCAAACTGAATGCAAATGCATTAAACTAACCTCAAATAATAAATAACGGGAAATCAAATACTATATGCTTTACATTATTATATGTTGTTAATAGTTGTTTAGCGAGTTGGGTATGTTAGCTAGGTTGTAGTTGATATTGAGATTGTTGTCTGGAGTTGAATTGAGTTAAAATATGATAGTGGGGAATCGATTGGTATTGGTATTAACCCCAACACACAGAATGAGCAGAAGAATAAATGAGCAGGAAAACTTATACCTTTGTCAGTAAACTTAAAAAGCAGACGTAAGAATGCATGCTCAGTGAAAGCTGTATTATCTACTCACCCGTGATACACTCTTGCTATTAGCTATCTATCAGTTGATTTCTAGCAAGAATCATCCCTTCTCCTTTATGTATAAAACTCTTTTTTTCTTCTATGTGTAAAATTCCCTTTGTGTAAAAAAAACTCTCCATATGAACTCTTCTGTGTGTTCCTTTTTGTTTTAAAACTCCCAAAAAATAGGAATGAAGGTTTATCTCTTTACCTACGGGGTTTCCTATCCTTAACTAATATTTATCCTATTTTTTTTTTATCTATTCTTATTATTTTTTATTATTATTATTATTTATGGTACTAGGAAAATATAAAAATAAAATGGGGTGTTAGACTGGGCAAGAATTTTGAGAGTGTCGAGTGGATGAGTGAGTGAGAGCCGGGCCAACTGCTGCGGAACCTGCAGGAAGCGATGACATGGATTGGTGAACATGTATGTGGTCATTTAACAGGTCATTCATAATGGAGAGAACCTGATATATTCATTAAAAGACAGAAGATACTAAGGGTGTGTTTGTTATGATGGAAACATGAAAATAGTGGTCCACGGTTTTGTGTTTACCCATGGAAAGGAAATGGGCTTTTCATAATGGAAAAAGGTTTTTGTGTCTTTAGCTAACCCCGAAAATTTCATGGAAATGAAAGGAAAGGAAATAGATAAATAGGGACTTACTACTAATACACTCCACTCAACAATACAATTATTCCTTTCCATAGCTTTTGCAAACAAACATGATTATTCCTTTCCCCAGTTTTTACTTTCCTTTCCCCAGTTTACCAAACACATACCATTTAAAATTATTTCCTTTCCATTCCATTCCATAGTGGACCATCCATTTTATTTCCTTTCCTTTCCATGAGTTAAAATTTAACAAACACACCCTAAGTACTAACTAGCCAACCATTTCTTTTCATGCTTCAGAATTGAGTAAACTATAACTTGCAAATACTGATCATGCTTCATTTCTTGTGCACAAGCTGAGTGCATGTTCGACATGTATGAATGAGAGGAAGCTATATATTTGAAATTTGGGGTTTACATTAAAGAATAACAATTCATAGTGTTTATGAGTACACAAGGTAATAATGACTTTTATGAGTACACAAGGTAATAATGACTGGTGAACCAAGACTCTTAGTTTATAGGTATAGGTGGTTCTAGATAATTTCACAGAATGAAAACGAATCTATTATTGATTAAGTTAATGAATTGTTACAATGATGAAATATTTATAGTGTAGCAGTTACAATACACGATCACTGTAACTGATAAACTAAAATTAAAACAGAATAACTATCTAATTATAACTAATCATTGTCTAAAGCTTGACTAGCTTGACTGTTGACTTGACTAGATTTTGTTGGCTCAATTCCCCATTCAAGCTTGAAGGGATTTGAAATAACTGAAAGCTTGCTGAGTAAGAAACTGAATCTTTGTACAGAGAGACCTTTTGTGAAGAGATCAACTATTTCATCTTTAGTGCAGAAATATCTTATTTCAAGAACATTGCTGATAACAAGCTCCCTTATGTAGTGATATTCAATCTCTACATGCTTTGTACAAGCATGAAAGATGGGATTTTTGGCTAAATAAAGATATTGCACTAATGTTGTCACAATGAATAATTGGAGCTTGAGATAGTGAAATATGCATATCTCTGAACAGAATGCACAGCCAATAAATATATTTATGCAGCTATGTGTGCCAATGATCTGTACTCAGCTTTAGTTGAAGAACGAGCTACTGTAAGTTGTTTCTTAGCGGACCAAAATATTAAATTAGATCCTAAGAAAATACAAAAATCTGTTATAGACCTTCTATCCATAGGACATCCTCCCCAATCTGCATTAGTATAGGCTTGAATATTCAGTGATCTTTTCCGAAACCAGACACCATGAGTTATACTGCCCTTTAAATACCTTAAAATCCTCTTAGCTGCTTCCAAATGAGTAGTTCTTGGATTGTGCATAAATTGACAGCAAAAGAGGTGTCGGGTCTTGTCTAGGTTAGATATTGTAGACCTCCAACAATGGACCTGTAAGTAGTAGGATACACTAGTAATTCTCCTGTAGTATTGTCCAATCTACATGTAGTAAAGATAGGTGTTGATACTGGCTTAGAATTGGCCATATTAGCTCTCTGAAGCAAGTCATACACATACTTGGTGTTAGTATCCTCCACTCTCAACCACTAGTGGCAGCCCACGTGTCCAGAGATTCCAACCACGACCTACAAGCACACGACCTGGAAGAAGCAACTACTACACCCTAAGGTTAGGTCGTCCAGACGACCTAGGAAATAAAACCGCTGCGCACTACAAGCTAGTCAACAACAACATTAATGGGAGACTTTACTCGGTAACGATCTCCAGGTCTTTACTTCGTAACAGACGCATCCAGAAAAGGAAGGGACATCTCTACGCCTATAAAAGGGAGGTACGAATTACGTAAGGCTTGATTGGAGTCAGGCTAAACGACTCGATACTTAGGCAACTCTTCTCCAAAAGAAGAGCACAGCCATTTCCAACCAAACTCAATCTCAGTTTGTAGGTATAATTCAATATATAACTCTACATTGGCGCCGTCTGTGGATCGAATTTCTTGGAAATTCAGTCTATTTCAAGAATAATTTTCTACACAAACTTTCATTTCCAAGCCCATGAAGCGTTGGTAAAAAAGTGTTGGATGCTGCTAATGAATATCAAAATTTCAAAGTTAACGACTACGATATGATGTTGCTGATCAATATTAGAATTTTCTATAGCCAGACTCAATCTTCATAAATATGATGATAAGTTTCTCTAACTATGCTTTATTCAAAACTTCACACTTGAATTAAAGGCTAAAACACACATTTCAATTATTGGATTCATGCTATTTGGTATAAGATTATTTTTTAGCATGCAAGCTAGCGTGACTTTTACTGTCATCCAGTTCTGCACAAAAAGATAAGAGGATGAGCAATTTCAACTTAGTATTAGTCAAGATGCATATGTATTGTTTGAAGCAAAAATTTTGTGCTTCTCTTGAGCGACTTCACAGGAGCACGACCTCCTCAAGTCGTTAATATTTGGTCTCCTTTAATTACTTGTGGCTTGTCCAAATCAGGGAGAAATGTCTTTAATTTCAACAGGTCGTATGTTTGTTCTCCATATATAAGAACCTCACCTGGGGCTTCTTAATTTATCAATGCATTTGTCTTCGAAAACCAGTATAATGATTCTTACTAGGTCGGCTTTGGACTTCAGAATGACGACCTAACATCACTACGACTTAATAGTCATCAAATTCATTTTACGTTATATGTTGGCATGTTGCTCATTTTTGCTTACTCAATTGACATTTATTTCCATGCGAAATACTTGGTATCTTGTACATAATGACGTTTACTCAACATACGTTTCTTTTTATGCACTCTTTAATCTATAAGTTCAGTTTCTTTTTTGCAATAAGAACTAATATGGAAGATTATTGAAGAACCGTTGGTCGTCTAGCCACTATTGAATTTGAATTCATTAAATCCACTATACATTATATGTGGGGCTGACTATGACTAACAATTTGTTTACAATGGAGGAATTAGATCAATCCCTTCATCAACAATCTGCTCTTCTATACTATAGGTCGACCATACTACGAACAACAAGTTACAACTATAACATGTTGATTACAACGACTTAAGAATCCAGACCAATGAATCAACAAGCCAAATCTATTAGGTTATCAACTATTCAACCGTTCATTTCAACTAACTTACACCATGCAAAGAACATTTTTTTTCTTCAAGAGAAGCTATGAAGTTGAGGCATTCATTTCAAATTTTAGAACAAAATGCATAGATGGGTAACGAACTATACCCTTAATCAAACATTGGGGTTCAAACTTTATTTTGAGCAAGTTTGGGTATCCATGTCTCTTTCGTTTTCGCCCATTTTTTTTTACATGTGGCATGCTATAATTATTTTATATGTGGCTATGTACAACTTGCCACAATGGTATACAGTTTATAACATGTGGAATCAAAAGTCTCTTAAACCAAACACATCCAAAATCGAAGACCGACTCCCAATCGAGGCGGCAGATTGATGATTCAAGTCCATTTATCGCTTTAACCCATTTTTCAATCTCGTCTTCTAATTTAGACCAACTCATTTTCTGAACTTCTTCAATACTTAATTTTATCAACCCCAACCTTGAGATACTCTCTTCCAAGAACTCTCTTACACAAGAACTATAAACATGTGCACACTCTTTTCCCAAAAGACACCATTCGTGCAACTTTGGAGCGCATCAATTATGATATCATAATCCGTTATCGGATGCGCTTCTGAGGGAATCGGCTCATCTTCATTATCCTCCTCCTCGTCATCGAGCGATAAATTCCGAAGCCTCTCGAGATTAGATCAAGCACTTCTTTCAATTAGATCAAGCGAAACTCTTCTTCTACTTCGGAACATATTGATAAAAGAATAGTCCCAATTAATTCATTTGTGAATCGAGACCGGATAGGTTTGGAGGATTCGATATCTACCAAATAATCGATATATGTATATGTCGATTTTGGAGGATTCTATATGTCAAGATACCACAGGGTAACTTTTACATAGCCACATAGGAAAATAATTTGATTTGAAAAAAAAAGTGTGCCACATGTGAAAAAAAAGGGACCGGAAGTGAAACAGAACCAAACGCGTTACAAAATGTGGTAGACATGGATACCCAAACTTGCTCAAAAAAAGTTTGAACCCCAATGTTTGAGGTTAGATCGTTACCCATCTATGCATTTTTTTCAATTTTAGAACTAGCATTTGTACTGTAGCTCTATATACATAGTATATTGCGAAATGGTATACTATAACAGGTGGAATAACCATCGAAGAGATTGATGATTCAAGTCCCAGGTCGTAACATGCACGAGCTAGTGACTTTGGAGCAAGCTTTCGAACGGCACCACTCAGAGTCACTACCAATTGATAAAAGAACTGGTTTGGAGTTATCCAACGCAACCTCACAATTCTACATAGATCGATATGCTGGAGGTTGTCGTCGGTCACATTATCAACCCATTGCAGGTCGCTTGAACTTTAAATTGGAGGCCAACAAAAACGCTTGGATCGACCTCGCTAGCTCAAAGATGGCGTTGGTCAGAATCTGACAAGGGCTACCACTCATCTGAATTTGAGTCTCTTTTGAGCTTGAAGTTTTCGAATAAGTTTGTGTGCAACACCTTTACCACATGAAGTTTCAATACAACTAATCTATTTTTCAGCTCGCTCCTTGTCAGGTCATCTTACAACACGAACTATGGGCTTGCTACACTCTGAATTGGGGCTCACAATAGCTATATACGCAATTTGATCTAGTGCAGGTCAATCAAGCTCTAATGCAAACTGGGGGCTAGCCACAATCAAGCTCCAAACTGGGGGCTAGCTACAACATCTCTGAACAGGGGCTAACTAAAGCCATCTGACAATGTCCAGTCCAACTCAATACATCATACATCTCCAAAATTATTACAATTGATATTGATGTGTAATAACTAGTTGGTACTAACTCCTTGGTGCTAGCTTATTTTTTACAGGTCACTCCAGCTCCAAAATTGGGGCTACCTACAGCCACTTGTGCACATACAACCTAGCCTTTTTGAGTTCAATGCTCGATTTATTGACGAAATTATCATTTATTTTGTTCTAATTCCTTATTGGTATTAGTTCGATCTAGTGTAGGTCAATCAATCAGCTCCAAACTGGGGGCTTACCACAACCATCTCTGAATTGGGACTAGCTAGCTATTGTCAACCGCACATGCTTAATTAAGTTACAACCATTAGTTTGTACTTGCTTTTGGTGCTAGCGGCTCGCATTTTTTACAGGTTAATCAAGCTCCAAAATTGGGGCTAGCTATAGTTTCGCCAATTTAAGGCTAAGAACTATAATGACGCCCCCAAAAGGCTAGCTATTAATCAATCAGCTTGATGCCCTACTAAGGATAAAGTTTGATCTACGAACTACAATATACGAACTATGCGCACTACAAACTACGATGTCAGATCACCATTAAAGACGCTCAACAGGAATCGACCATAGTGACGCCCCAAAAATACAAATTGACTTAACGTCTATGCAAGGGTTAAGTTCGATTTAATTGTAATTGCCACTCAAAGGCTAATTATAAGTCAAATCCAATAAAAATGCCCCAAAAGAAGTACAAATCGACTTAACACCTATGCAAGAGTTAAGTTTGATTCAACTGTAATTACCACTCAAAGGTTAATTATTAATCAAATTCAATTAAAGGTGCCCCCAAAAGGCCTACAAATCAACTTAGCGCCTACACAAGAGTTAAGTTCGATTCAACTGTAATTACTACTCAAAGGCTAATTATCAATCAAATTCAATCTACGAACTACGATCTACAAGCAAGACCTAGCACATCAACTCACAACAAAGCTCTAACCAACAAACGACATTGATACAATACAGATTATTGTTGAAGAATACCTAGATGAATATGATGGGATCGCCAAAGTATGAGAAGTTGCTTTGATCAGTAAGGGCAGGGGTGCTCAGTTTTGCCTTGATGAGAGTGCAGGTCACGCTCAAGTTACAGTAGAAAGAGGACGACATGGGCGTAGGGTGCACTGAGTTTTGTCTTGATACAAGCGCGGGTCGCACTCTGGGCTTTTATCGTTAGCTTTACATGAATAATCGATTGTTTTGTGTATTTTTGGTAGGATTGGTTCGAGAAAGTCACCGGTTGTTTAGTTTAGGGTTAGGATGCCTATTTAAAGGCTTAGGAGGATTGTAATAAGATTATTCATTGATTTTATAAAGTTATTTCATCGTTTCTTGGTTAAAGAGCGATTTTTTTGATTGTTTGTGAGCTAACGCACTTAGTATTATATTAGTTGGTATCAGATTCAGCTACGATCTAAATATGCCTTGTCAAGCAGCAAGAGGATGTGGTAGACCTCAGAGAGAAGCTTTTCTGGACGATGTGTATGCTCGTGACCGCATGGCCGAACTTTCAAGGCAGGTAGCCACGCTAGGCCCTTGATCGGCAACCCGACCAACCACATGATCGTGAACCACAACACGTGGAGGACGTTTTAGAGGCAGAGGATAATAATCCCTTTGCCGTTTTGGAGGAGGATGATAATTTCCCGCATGTTTCGCAACACAGAGAGAACAGACGCTGGGAATCAAGTTTGAAAATTGATTTGCCTGAGTTTCATGGCAGCTTATAGCCTGACGATCTAATTGATTGGCTTGGGACTGTGGAGGAGGTTATGGAGTTCAAAGAGGTGCCAGACGACAAACAGGTGGTGCTTGTGGCTACTCATTTTCGTGGTCGTGCTATGGCTTGGTGGCAACAGTTGAAAGCGACTCGTCACCGAAGAGGTAAATCTAAAATCGTTGATTGGGGGAAACTAAAAAAATATCTCCGTGCCGATTTTTTACCATTCAATTATACGCGTGAACTATATCAATGCTTTCAGAACTTGCGTCAAGGTGCAAAATCTGTGGATGACTATACCAAAGATTTTTATAAGTTATTGTCTTGTGTAGATTTGACAGAGTCTGATGATCAGTTGGTGGCCCGTTATATTGGGGGTTTCCATTCTAACCTGCAGGATGCCTTGAACTTGTTTGATGTTTTTTCTATCTCTGAGGCTCATCAACGTGCCTTAATTCTGGAAAAACAACAAAACCGCAGGAGTAGTGGTCCTGTTCCCGTACTCCTAATGTTCCTATCACTAGGCCGCAGGGTCCAGAAGCTCTAGGTCGTGGCACTAATGCGGTTAAGTGTTTTCGTTGTGGTGAGATGGGTCACTATGCTAACCGATGTTTCAAACCACCTGCTCCTAGTAAGATTTTGTTTGTCGAGAATGAGGATATTGATGAGGATCCCGTGGGTGGTTTTCTGGGGGCTCCCATTTTTTATGTGGGTTCGAATGACAGTCCGGAAGAACTAGTCACAGGTAACAGGGGTAAACTTCTGGTGGTGCGCCGACTGTGTTTTACTCCTAAGGAGATTGAGGGTGATGGTTGGCTCCGCAACCATATTTTCCAGTCGACTTGTATCATTCTAGGGAAGGTCTGGAAGCTGGTTATTGATTCGGGTAGCTGTGAGAATGTCATCTCTTCTGAAGTTGTTCGTAAGCTTAACTTGGCCACTGAGAAACATCCGGCGCCTTATTCTCTCTCTTGGCTGAAGAAAGGCACAGAGGTAACAGTGAGTATACGTTGTTTGGTTTCTTTTTCTATTGGTTCTAAGTATGTTGATAAGGTATGGTGTGATGTTGTTACTATGGATGCTTGCCATTTGTTATTGGGTCGCCCCTGGCAATTTGATCGACGGGTTGCTCATGATGGTTGGAAGAACACTCATAGTTTTCAGTTTGAGGGTGTTAAAATTGTGTTAGTACTAACTCAGGAGCCTGTGCCCACAGCTTCATCCAAGCCAAAGTCTTCTTGTTTGGCTTTGCGCAGTTTTGAGACCGAAATGATTGGTGCTAGTCACGTGTTTATTTTAATGTGTGAACCTAACATGCCGAAGATTACAGTGCCAGCGTGTGTGTAGGGATTGTTACAGGAGTTCTCGGACATTTTTTTGAATGAGTTACCAGCTGGTTTGCCTCCTATATATGAGGGATATCTAGCACCAAATCAATTTGGTTCCTGGTTCTAAAATCCCAAATCGTCCGCATTATCGGATGAGTCCGAAAGAGCATGCTGAGTTACAACGACAGGTTACCAATTTGCTTGATAAAGGTTTTATTCGGGAAAGTTTAAGCCCATGTGTGGTTCCTGCTTTGTTGGTTCCCAAGAAGGATGGATTTTGGCGTATGTGTGTCGACAGTCGGGCTATTAATAAGATCACTACCAAATACAGATTTTCTATTCCCCGGTTAGATGATCTTCTAGATCAGTTACATGGTGTTGTCGTCTTTACCAAGCTTGACTTAAAATCTTGTTATTATCAGATTCGCATCAGAATTGGTGATGAGCGGAAGACTGCCTTTAAGACACAGGGGGCCTATATGAGTGGTTGGTCATGCCATTCGGCCTCTCTAATGCACCAAGTACTTTCATGCGAGTCATGAACCAGGTGTTGAAGCCATTTATGGGCAAGTGTGTGGTGGTTTACTTCGATGACATCTTAATTTACAGCAAGGATACCGCATCTCATTTCCATGATCTCGGCGGTGCGTGTGCCTTATGCCAAGCTTTATGCTTTGTTGCCAAATGCGTTTTCGGCTATTTGTTTTCGGGCTATTGGCCAAAGCGAAGGTATCTCGTGGATATGTCTAAGGTCGGTTATGTTTCGGGTTATGTGGTTTCTAAGCGGAAGGTATCGAAGCCCGGATATTTCATGGGTTTGCTTCTTTTTATCGCCGTTTTGTTCCTCATTTTAGTACTATCACTGCTCCTATTACTGATTGTTTGCGTGGTAGTAAGTTTCTTTGGTCTTAGGCAGCTAAAGAGAGTTTTCAGTTTCTCAAGACTAAGCTTATTTCGGCACCAATTCTTAAACTGCCGGATTTTTTTTATCTCCCTTTGAAGTGTGTACTGATGCTTCTAAGGTTGTTCTTAGTCAGCATACTCACCCTGTCACTTATTTCAGTGAGAAACTCTCAGGTGCAAAATAGAATTACAGTGCTTATGAGTTAGAATTTTATGCCGTTGTTTAGACCCTTAAACATTGGCGTCATTATTTGATTCACTCCGAATTTCTCCTTTATACTGACCATGAAGCACTCAAGCATATTGGTAACCAAGATAACGCGCCAAGCGTGCAACAACTACCGGGTCTAGTTATTTGCAGGATTTTACCATTGTCTTGCACCACAAATCTGGGGTTCAAAATTTTGTGGCGGATGCTCTTAGCAGGTGTTTTTTGTTGTTGGTGTCCTTGCGTACTTCAGTTTTTGGGTTTGACTCTTTTCCTGAGATGTACACTAGTGATCCCTATTTTTCACTCATTCTAACTGCTATACAGGAGGGCCAGTTATCTGAGTTTTCTTTCAGGAGGGGTTTTTGTTTAAGGGTAAGCGTCTCTGTGTTCCTGCCTACAGCCTTCGTCTTCGCCTTATCAATGAATTGCATAATGAGGGCCACTTTGGGCGTGACAAGACACTACGTCTCGTCTCTGAGTCTTATTTTTGGCCAGGTCTTAGCATAGATGTTCACAAATTTGTTGCTCGTTATCATATTTCCCAAGTCTCAAAGGGCCATGCTACTAATGCAGGTTATATATGCCTTTACCTGTTCCAAGTCGTCCATGGTGTGATATCAGTATGGACTTTGTTCTTGGTCTTCCTCGTACTCAACGGGGTCATGACTCGATTTTTGTGGTGGTAGATCGGTTCTCTAAGATGGTGCATTTCATTGCGTGCAAGAAAACTACCAATGTTGTCAGTGTTGCACAGTTGTTCTTTCACGATGTTTACCGGTTACATGGGTTGCCTACCTCTATTGTTTCTAATCGGGATACTCGTTTCCTTAGTCATTTTTAGCGTTGTTTATGGAAGATGATGCACACTAAGTTGAAATTTAGTACGGCCTATCATCCACAGACGGATGGCCAGACTGAGGTTGTTAACTGGTCCTTGGGTAATCTGTTACGTTCTTTGGTGGGTATTAAGATCAAGCAATGGGATTCTCATCTTGCCCAAGCTGAGTTTGCCTTTAACCGTTCGGTTAATCGGAGTTCTGGGTATAGTCCCTTCCAGGTTCTCTATGGGTTTAATCCTCGTGTTGCAGCTGATCTGGCGCATATTCCTGGTTTACAGCCTATTCACTCTACTGCTTCTGAGATTGCTAAGCACCTTTAGGATACTCATGCTACTGTTCGTCATAAGTTATTAGAGTCCAATGCAAAGTACAAGGATATTGTTGATCGCCACCGTCGTGATGTTCAGTTTGAGGTGGGTGATTTTGTCTGGGTTGTCCTTACTAAAGACCATTTTTCCGTTGGTGACTATAATAAGTTGAAACATCGCAAGATTGGTCCTGTTGAGGTGATTGAAAAGATTAACGCGAATGCCTATCACCTTCGTTTGCCTAGTCATATTCGGACTTCGGATGTCTTCAATGTTCGACATCGCATTCCATTCTGTGGTGATTCGTCTGACGATGAGGATGCTTTAAATTCGAAGACGAATTCCTTCCAACCAGGGGGGAATGATGCAATACAGATTATTGCTGAAGAATACCTAGATGAATATGATGGGATCGTCAAAGTATGAGAAGTTGCTTTGATCAATAAGGGTATAGGGGGCTTCGCTTTGTTTGATGAGGCTGGTCGCTCAAGGATTCTGATGGAAAGAGTACGGCATGGCCAGAGTGGTGGATTGAGTTTTGTCTTGATACAAGCTGGTGGTCTCGGGGCTTTTATCGTGGGCTTTACACGAATAATCGATTGTTTTGTGTATTTTTGGTAGGATTGGTTCGGAAAAGTCACCGCTTGTTTAGTTTAGGGTTAGGACGCATATTTAAAGGCTTAGGAGGATTGTAATATGATTATTCATTGATTTTATAAAGTTATTTCATCGTTTCTTGATTAAAGAGGCTTAGGAGGATTGTTTGAGCCCATATAAAGACTTTAACAACTTGCATACATAGGTAGGCTTCTCTGGATCTATAAAACCTTTAGGTTGTGTCATATATACTTCCTCCTTCAAATGACCATGCAAAAAAGCATTAGATACATCTAACTGCTTTATGTCCCAATTGTATTGAACAGCTAGAGAGAATATAAGTCTTATTGTGGTAGGCTTAGTTACGGGGATAAATGTTTCATTATAATCAACTCCACTCTTCTGATGAAACCCTCTTGCAACAAGCCTTGCTTTATGCTTATCAATAGAACCATCAGCCTTTTGTTTTAATCTAAAGACCCACTTGTTATCCACTAGATTATAACGTGGAGATGGTGGATCGAATATCCAAGTACATGTCTTCAGAAGAGCATTGTATTCTGAAACCATAGCATCTCTCCACTTTGAATCTTTCATTACTTGAGTATGACAAGTAGGAGTAGATGGTAACTGAGATAAGGTTGCATGAAGAGCATGAGGTAATGGATGTTTGCTTGTAATAAAAGCTTTGGGCTTGAAAATTCCATATTTAGCTCTGGTTTTCATAGAATGAGAATTTAAGGGGCTGAAGGTAAAGATGGTAGTTCAGAAGATGGTGTAGATTCAAGAAAAGTAGTAACAATTTTGTCTGAGTTTTGAGAGGGAGAAATGAAAGTTGGAGATGACTCAATATTATCAGAAGGAATTTTGTGAAAAGATTTAATTAAATCATCAGAGGAAGTAGAAAAATTAGAGTCAGTATGAGTTTGGAAAGGAAACTCTGCCTCATTAAAAATCACATGCCTTGAAATATATACCCTTCCAGTTGACATATCAAGACATCTGTTTGTGATTAAGAGAGTATCCAATGAAAACACATGACTTAGACCGAAGCTCCAACTTATGTGTTGTATAAGGCCTGAGTCAAGGAAAGCATCTACAACCATAGACCTTAAGCAGAGAATAATCTGGAGTTTGTTTAAACAGTTTTTCCCAAGGAGATATATTATGTAAAGAG
This sequence comes from Coptis chinensis, assembly GCF_015680905.1. NCBI lineage: Eukaryota > Viridiplantae > Streptophyta > Magnoliopsida > Ranunculales > Ranunculaceae > Coptis > Coptis chinensis. The sequence goes on from NC_141462.1 coordinate 93,552,417, forward strand.
ACTGAAGGAAGTCTATTTAACAAATAAATGGAAGTGGAGAAAATTTCTACCCAATATTGTGAAGGTATGTAAGATTGAGCAATGAGAGTTCGTGGCATATCAAGAATGTGTCTGCGTTTGCGTTCCATAACACCATTTTGTTCAGGTGTGTGTGGACATGTGAATTGATGCATAATTCCACAAGAAGAAATAAAAATTTCAAAAACATTACTTGTGAATTCGCCTCCATTGTCAGATCTCACACATTTAATTTTTTAATGAAAGAAAATTTTCAATGATAGACTTGAAAGATTGAAATGTAACAAAAAACTCTGACTTGAATTTCATTGGATAGAACCATGTATATCTTGTAAAGTCATCAACAATTGTAGCAAAAAATCTATAACCTTTACAAGAAGATACAGGAGATGGCCCCCAAAGATCAACATGCAAAAGTTGCAATGGATTTACACTTTTACAAGTAGAAAGAGAGAAATGTAACTTGGTGCTTTTGCCTAAAGCACAAGCATTACAAAAAGACATTTTGCTTAAAGTTTGAACTGGAATGCTCTTTTCATGAATGAGTTTGCTGAGAATGGCAGGAGCTGGATGTCCAAGCCTCATATGCCAAGTTGAAGCAGTGACTTTATTGGAATAAAATGCAACCGAAGACTGACTTGATTGAGAAGTAAAGTGAAGAGGATAAAGACCATTTTCAGTTGGCCCTTAGAAAAGAATCTTCCCCGATACAATGTCCTTGACATAGAAAGCATTAGGAGAGAAGATTAAAACACAATTATTATCACTAACAAACTTATGAACACTTAGTAGATTATGAGTGATTTTAGGAACATGTAAGATATTTTTCAGATGAAAGGAATGATTAGAACTTGAAGTTTGAAAGAATGAAAAACCAGTGTTAAGAATGGTCAAGCCTTGTCCATTGCCGACCATGACTTTATCTGAGCCTTTGTAATCAGTGTGGAGATTAAGATTGGAAAGATCAAGTGTAAGATGTGTTGATGCTCTAGTGTCAGTATACCAATAAGAGTCATGACTGTTCTGTATAGAATGATTTGCATTACTTGAAGAAGCACCTCCATTATCAGAGTTAGAAGTTTCATTAAAGCTGGTAAGCATGGCTAATTTAGCTGGTGGAATTCTCCCCCACATAGTTATGATTCATTCTATTATATATGACAATCAAGAGCCATGTGTCCAAATTTATTTCAGATTTAACATTGCGGCCTTGGATTGTTACTGGAAGTTGAAGTATTGTTATTATACAAATATGAATTTCCACCAGAATCTCTTCCATTTGATCCATTGTATTCTGATAAGAGCCAAAAACTGCAGTTTTAACCCCTTAATAATATTACATTTAGATCAATTATGCTTATAATAAATAAAAGTTAGTACTGTTTATGTACGTTTGTATATTTCATGTATTAAAATTAAATATGTGAAGAAATATGTTACTTTTGCAAGAGAAATGAGCAAATGTTGGTTGTTAAGAAGTTCTATAGTTAAAAGCCAAGTTTCAAGAAGAAAAAAGGCTTTTTAAATCCCAGTCAAAGTTGTAAAGTCAAAGTCAACGCGGGCAGAAATAGAGTAGAAAAGTCAACAGAACTTCTATAAGCCGTATATTTGGACTCAGACTTCAGAATTGGGCTTACTATATGTCAAAACGACCGGCTCAGAAAGTTCTATCTAATGGTTTAGGCCTTGATCCAATCAGAGGAGTAAAAGTGGATAAAAAGGCTATTATAGTAATTTCCAACAGAGAAACCCTTTTTGGCCGGACTTCAGTAATTAGGTTTTGGGTTTAATTTAATGGCCCAAAACATAGCTCCAAGGCCCATACATGAAATTGTAAACCTAGCCCTCTCCTATATAAAGAGGACTAAAGCCCTTAATTAGTTTAATTTTAATTAGCTATCTTTCTTCTCTTAGTCTAAAACCTAATTATCATTGTTTTCTAGCCTAGCCACCATTAATAAAAGCCAAGTTATTGTTATTGTTTCTATGATGTCTTACTCTTATTCTTTTAATTATGATAATCTAATGAATCTTAGTTAAACCTCCATTAGAGGGGTTTGATTAAAGCTTTGAGAAAGACTTGATGTATTAGTATAAAATAGTTGTAATAAAGATATTCTACTATAGAGGGTAGTTAATTCACTATGAGAATGAGTTTCAATTGCCTCACATGCTAATTATTAGTTGGTAGAGATGTCATGAATAATTAGGGATAAAAAGACCTAACCTTTATGTGAAAACATAAAGATAGGATTGCAACAAATCTATACTAGCGTATTAAGGATTAATCAATTCAAGGTGGAATCAAATCCCCCTAATCTCTTCTTCTCATTCACATCTTCTCGTTAAACTGCCATAGTATAATTTATAATATCTTAATTAGTTATTTTCGCCATATTAGTATAATTAAATTATTGCTCTCATTGATATTGTAGAATTGCTTAAGTTAGAGAAATTTACGTCTAAGCAACTAGGAGTGGAACGAATTCTGACTCCAGTTTTATTATAAGATAATCGAGGGTAAAACTTTGATAAATAGAAAATATTCATGTTTTTACTTCTGCCGAGTTTAATTAGTTAAGTAGGAGTAAAAGCGAGTTTTTACAATTATTTTATTCTCCATTATAACTTCTTCCACCATTGTTATATCCTCTGCCATATCCTGAGTTGTTTCCATTATAATTTCCTCTGTTGTAACTTCTACCTCTGTTGTTACCTCGACTATTTCCTCTACCTCTTTGATACTGATTCATAGCAGCAAAAGCTTGATGAATTTGTTCAATATTCATACCATAACCTATGTTACTTGTTTCAAGAGTTAATTCTTCACATAAAAGCAAACCATGTAACTTATCTAACTGAACTAGATTATTTTGAGACCTTGTTTTGATAGATGTGGAAAAGGGTTTATACTCATAAGTTAAACTACTTAAGACATGAAAGATAACATCTTCATTAGGTAAGTGAATCCCAGTAGCAGCAAGACTATCAGTGAGTACTATTTTGATATGTTGAAGACTTGAAGATACTCACTCATTGGTGTTGATCCTTTCTTTATGTTTTGTTTGTTTTAAACTGACTAACATGAGCCCTTGATATAGTAGACAATCTCTTCTCTAAAGTTAACCACAAAGACCTTGAAGTGGATAAACCAACAACATATGGAAGTAAGTCTTCTGACAATGTGGAATTAAGCCAAATTAAGAGCATTAATTTGATCTCTTTTCATCCCAGCAATATAGGCTGGGTTTATAACATTCGTAAAGCTACCATTTCCATTATCACGAGTAAAAAATTTAGAGGGACAAGGATCTGTACCATCAATAAGACCATGCAGATCATATGTATTGAAGATCAGTAAAAAGAGAGACCGCCATTGAAGATAATTTTCCTTCTTAAGCTTGATTGGCACCATATTTGAAATATTCTGAAAAGAGTATGAGGGTGACTATGGTGGTGCAACCATAGGAATATTCATATTCATCATGTTAACAGGACTTGCAGCTTGAAAAGAAGTAGCTTGACCATTTGCTCCAAGAACAGCATTAGAAGTAGAAGCACCATTAGAACCAAGAACACCATGTGAACCAACTCCATGTGAATTAAAGACACCATTAGAGCCAAGAACATGTGAACCAAAAACACCATTAGAACCAAAAACGGCATGTGAACCAAGAACATTAGGATTCTGAGTATTATAACCATAATTCTTATTAAAGAAACCATTCTGAGTGTTGAAGCCACCAAATTCTTGAAATGAAGGTGGGTTTGGATGGTTGAGATCATGAATCTGAGAATTTGAACTTAGATTTGGATTTCAAGCTAAAGCTGAGAATTGAACATCAGCAATTGTGCTTTGATACTGGAATTTGAGCATCAGTAACATCATTGATTGTAGTTCAAATTTTGGAATAGAAGCATCAGCAATTTGATTTGATAGTTTTGTTGATTTCAATCGATCGATTGTGAAGAAGGAACATTTACTTGATTTGTTTGTGCCATTTGAACCCTAGAAATTGTTTTGAATGACTGTTGACTTGATTAGATTTTGTTGGCTCAATTGTTCTCAGTTACACATTCACTTGAACTAATTGTTTTCTCTTTAAAAAAAAACTCCCATGCCCTTCCAAGCAAATTTCTCACTGCAAGTTTTCCAAGGGAGGTGAAATTCTCCCATGGACGGCGCACTCCATAAATGCTTCCTACTATATGTGTGATTCTAGCTATGCCATGTACCACCAATAAATACTTTCAGCAGAGAAAAAACAGAAAAACATGTGCAGACGCACAGACAAGTGCACAACACTAGACATTATCAAAAATTGTTGTCGAATTCCGAAAGTGGGAAATGCAGATACTTACAAATAATTCTAGCATTTTTTAATAGTCTAGCGAAAGTACGATAAAGGTCGATTGCCACATCTATATCAACATTTGGATATCGACTAAGCTCTCACCGCATCGGTGTTATCAATGCTCCTCGCGGTAACTAGATTGTTTTGTACACTCACGAAATATAGGTGTACACCTTTATCGCAACTTCGGGGAAAATTTTAGGACAATGTAACCATGGGTGTACTAGTTGTGCCTCTCTTCGTTCATCCGGGCTTGGAACAAGTTTCCTCCAAATTACGACTCCACGACCCGTCATGCCAGTCGGATGGACATAGAACGATTTACCGTAGTAAATGGTGGATGCAAATACAATACTTCGATTAAACCACGGAGATTCCATTGGGCACTCATCAAATTGGATTGGGCAACCCTCAAAAAAAGAAATTTTACAAATTTGCCATATTACAAGTTTGCCATCAAAGCCCAAGCCCAAAGAACCAATTCAACCCGGTATCGCCAAAACGAACCCTCCGGTCGTTTACGTTTTACACTCAAACTACATGACCATGTCGTGCAGTGTACACTCAAACGACTTGGCCAAAGTCGTTCGTTTACACTCAAACGACATGGTCGTGGTCGTTTGAGTAAAACGTAAAACGATTATGACCATGTCGTTTGAGTGTTAACGTAAAACGACTTGGCCAAGTCGTTTGAGTGTACACTCGGGCGACATGACCATGTCATTTGAGTGTTACTTTGAGTTTGAGTTACACTCAAACTACATGGCCAAGTCGTTTGAGTGTATACTCAAACGATATGGACAAGTCATTTGAGTGTTACTCACACTAACTTTTGAAACTACGTGTCCATGTCGTTTGAGTTTACACTGAAACCACTGCGACCATGTCGTTTGAGTATACACTCAAAACGACTTGGTCATGTAGTTTGAGTGTGCTACATGGCGGCGTAGTTTGAGTGTACACTCAAAGCGACATGGCCATGAACGATATGGTCACAGTAGTTTGTGTGTTAGTGTGAGTAACACTCAAACGACTTGTCCATGTAGTTTTTGAGTATACACTCAAACGACTTGGACATGTAATTTGAGTATACACTCAAGCGACTTGGTCACGTGTTTGAGTGTACACTCAAACGACGTGACACGACTCAAAACGATTTCAATTGAATTAGAAAAATTGAACCGATTTAAAAAATTGGGTTAGAAACAACACAATTACATCAATAAAACTACATGCACTCTACACTCTTTATCTGTTATGACATAGTATCTTTATAACCAAGTTAAAACATGTAATCAAACATGCTATAAAATCTAAAATAATAATTTGTTTTATATCTAAACTTGTTATTATTATTATTTTTTCAATTGTGAATAATAAACTAGTTTGGGGTTTAGAGTTCAGAGTTCAAGGTTTAGAAATTTCGTACCAACATATTTCACTTAATTATTTGAAATAATAATTTGTTTTATATCTAAACTTGTTATTTTTTATTTTATTTTTAAAATTGTGAATCATAAACTAGGTTGAGATTTAGGGTTTAGGGTTTAGAGTTGTTTACAAATTTCGTGCTAACAAATTTTACTTAATTATTCAAAATAATAATTTGTTTTATTTATAAACTTATTATTTTTTATTTTCTTTTTCAAATTTTGAATCATAAACTAGTTTGGGGGTTTAGGGTTTAGGTTTAGGGTTTAGGGTTTACAAATTTCGTACCGACATAAAAAAAAATTTAATTTCAAACATATTTCACTAAATTATCCAAATCTAAAATAATAATTTGTTTTATATCTAAACTTGTTATTTTCCATTTTTTTTTTATTCAATTGTAAATAATAAACTAGTTTGGGGGGTTTACAAATATATTTCACTCAATTATTTGAAATATATCAAAATTTCAAATATATATAGAATACTCATTCACTCAGTTTAGAGTTTAGGGTTTACATAGAATACTCAAGTTTCTCTACATACTCAAGTTTCTCTACACACTCAAGTTTCTCTAAATGGAACATCAAGATGAAGAAGAAGTATTTGAGGTAATGTTTGAGGTACAACAACAAATTAGAGAAGAAGAACAAATTAGAGAAGGAGAAAACAGAAGATATGTTGAAAGTGAAGAAGTGGAACAAAATGTTGAAGGTCAAGGTGAAAATTTTGAAGATGCGACAAGTCGAGCAAATGAAATTCCGAGAAATCGTCGACGACAAAATGCAAACCTAAATAATGAGGTAACACTTGATTAAAATGAATACAAAACACTTGATTGATTGAATGAATGAATGAATGGATGCAAAATGAATGAATGCAAAACCCGAGCCCAAAACGACACATGGTCGGGTTCGTTTGGGAACACTATCAAAGCGACATGGGCCTGTGGTTTGAGAACACTACTGAACGACATGGCGGTGTAGTTTGAGAACACTACTGTAACGACATGGGCTGGGTCGTTTCATTACACACTATAGCACTACATGACCGGTCGTTTCATTACACTATAGAACTACATGGCGGGTCGTTTGGACTCTTGATGAAACTACATGGCTAGGTCGTTTGAAACTAAATGCAAATTGTTTGAGACTCTTGTTTTATTCTTCTATATGTAGAATTCTTTGCCGCTATCCGGGAACCGATCTTCTGCAAACTCGAATGATGTGGATTGTCAACCCGATTTTAAGTGATACAAATGTAAATTTTTACTACGGAAGAGGTATGATTGAGTAGGCATTCATTTCATTTTTTTTTTAAATTTTCTAAATATAATTTTATTAGTGTATTAATAATAGTTGTTGTTTTTTATGTGTTTAGGTCTTTCATACACGTAGCGAGGCAATCGATTGGGCAACCGCTAGAGGAAGACAAGTTAATGTTGTTGTGGTCATTGAAAAGTCAGAGTGTGCCAAAGGAAACCGAGTAGCAAGATTGAATTTGGCTTGCGAGTGCTCGGGTGTGTATCGGTCACACAAGAAGGAAGGCGAAGAGAAGGTCGGGAACCAAGAAATCGGGATGTCCATTTAAGTTAAAAGGTGTTTTCCAATGCGGCACTGTCGATAGTTGGAAAATTGTCATTCTTAATGGTGTTCACAACCATCCATTGGCGAAGACCCTTGAAGGACATGCATTTGCTACTTTCGACTAACCGTTCCAGAAGTTAGTATTTGTCGAGATGAGTAAGTATGGAATAAAACCTAAACAAATATTGGATTCCATCAAGAATAGGTATCATGATAACATCTCTAGTATATCCCAAGTCTACACCGCAAGGCGTAAGGTGAGGAAATTGGATATGAGCGGTCTCACACAATTCTGAGATTGTGTGAGTTGTTAGCAAAAGAACATTATTTTGAGGAGTTGAGACGAGGGATGAGAATACCGAGGAGATAACGGGATTGTTATGGGCCCATCCGTAAGGTGTTAAGTTGGCTCGGACTTTTCCAACATTTTCATGTTAGATGCTACCTACAAAACTAGCAGTATCGGTAGCCTTCGCATGCGAGTTTGTTGGGGTGACTTCAACGTGGAAATCTTTCACCGTGTGTGTCGCTTTGCTTCACTGAAACAACAAATCGACTATGAGTGGGCCCTACATCATTTTAGTGGCTTGCTTGGTGACATAAGCCCATCCGCGGATCGCGGTTCAACAGGGGACTTAGCCCCTCGATGAGTGCCGGCCGACGAGTTTTCCCTAACGCACACAAGCATCTATGTAGATGGCATATCGCCACGCGTCGTCCTTTCAAAATGTTACGATATTTTTCCAACCTGAGAACTTGTAGAAGGCCCGTTCGTGGAACACCGTAGTCAAATCGAAAGAGAGGTTATTTTCAGTAGATGGGATGATTTGGAAAAATATTACGAGGGGTTGAGTACTCCAATTTTGTTTGTTATTTGCGAGGAGACTTGGTTTCCTCCACGGGGATCGATTCAGTATGTTGTTGGACTGACCAACACATTCACTTTGGGAGTACAACGACCAATAGAATTGAAGGGTCTCATGCTCGGTGAAGCGTGTACTAGGAAATGCAAACCGTCATGATTTTTTGAGTATGTTTAGCTTAATCCACCCGATTCTAGAGATCCGGATGTCGAGATTAGAGCTACCTTCGAGAGAAGTATGATTATAACTCAAAGACCACCACGGATTCCTTTGTTTCGTGAACTCGAGAGGCCTTGTCTCATGCAAGTGTTTAGACTTGTTATTTGAAGAAATAGATACCCGTAAAGCGTGTTAAAGATGGAGAGATAAGGTGTTGGTGCTATTTGGCGCGACGAGCCATGGACCGCCATGTGCTCATGAATTAATTGAGTTTGAAGAGCAAGAGCGTCTATCCCTTTGACCGCTATCGACCCCTTTGGAAAACATTGTGCCTTCTCCCAATGTGTCGGTGGGTGTTGGTCCCGATGTTGCACCTTCGATGGACTTGTTCATGAATAGGTTTGCAATGGTTTTGAAGAAGAGCAGGAGGTTATGATTAGAAGCTTATGGAGATTGCCGCACTGAAAAGTACATGGCTAGTACCGCCTTGTGAGGAAGCAAAACCAAAGGTCGGCCGAAAGGTAGCAGCAGCGTATAAAGTTTCAAACTGAGATGATAACTCTTCAAAGCAGATCCATCTCATTTTGAACATTCTCAACGTGACCATGAAGAGTGGGTCTCGTCCACAACCAAACATTACCACCCAAAACACCCACACTACACCAAGAAAGAAGTCTTTCCAAAACTACCAACCCAAAACATCCACACCACACCAACAAATAAGCCTTCTCCAAAAAACACCAAAACAACCACACCAAGAAATAAACCTTCTCCCCAAAACACCAAAAACAACCACACCATTTAAATAAGCCTTCTCCAAAACGGTACACCAACGAAATGTGAGATGGCTTAGACTTTTGGAAAGACGAGGGTCCTAAGGATTACGGGTTGGATATTCTGAAGAAATGCATAAATACATTGTTAGAGTCCATGACCCTCGTTGGCGATGGCAACTGCGGTTATAGAGCTTTTCTGCATTGCATTAGGAAGAAGTCAAGAAGAATGGCCACAGATGAGAAGGAGTTGTAGACGAAGAGCATCGACAACCTCCCCTTTATTGTACTTTGTACAATCAAAGTGAGTTTTTTATTCGATGAAGGAAATCCTACATGAAGAAGGTTACGCACCCTTAAATAAGTGGATGAGCATGCCTTTTCTTTGGATACTTATTTTTTCAAGATTTAATGTTGTCCTTATGCATTTAGGAGCTCGTCGGTGCTTCCTTCTCATGCTGAGACCCAAGCAAATCCGAGAGAGTGACCCAAGTGTTGGGTAGCGCATATATTGGTGGAAATCATTTTGTCAATGTTGAACTTGTTGAAGATTGTCCGGTTCCTCCGATGTCGCGCCAATGGCTTAGAGTTCGATATGATATTGCTGAAAGTTGGAATTTGGCCTTGACAGTAAGGCAATTGCAATTTATGGCATTGAACATTCCCAATTTAATATGGGAAAAGGAGCTCGTTGAAGACCCAACAGTACATGTTATCGACTAAGCTGTTTGTATGTTGTCGATATGATATATTTATGTAATTTGTATTTTGATGTAATTTGAAACAAGTGTAATTTGATTTGATTTTTATGTTATCAATGTTAGGGCTTTTATTTTATTTGATTTGGAAATCGAGTAATCGACTAAGTTGATTCGGACGGCAATCGAGTGATTTTGAAATCGAGCGATCGACTAAGTGATATATTGATGTAATTTGATATTTTGATGTAATTTGGAACAAATGTAATTTTATTTTATTTTTTTGTTATTTGGAAATAATGTTAGGGCTTTTATTTGATTTGATTTGGAAATCGAGTGATCGATTAAGTTGATTCGGACGGCAATCGAGTGATTTGGAAATAGAACGATCGACTAAGTTGATTCGGACGTCAATCGAGTGATTTTGAAATCGAATGATCGACTAAGTTGATTCGGATGGCAATCAGTGATCAACTAGTTGATTTGGACCCAATCGAAAGTGATTTGAAATAATGTTAAGTATGTTGTCAATAATAACCGAAACTACACGGGTGAAGTCGTTTGGCTTTAATACAAAAGCGACCCGGCCGGATCGTTTGGTCTAAAGGCCAAACGATGTGATGTCATGTCGTTTGGCCTTTAGACCAAACGATGTGTCCATGTCGTTTGGCCTTTAGACCAAACGATCCGGCTGGGGATTTGAGATTAAAAGCTTAACGATCTGCCGCGGGTCGTTTGGTATAAAGGAAAAACGATCGCTGCGGGTCGTTTGGCCTTTATGCCAAACGACGCGGTACCGGGTCGTTTGGAAGAAAATTTTTCAAAATTCGTTTTGTTTTACAACACTTTCATATTCATCAAATTCCACTTTTCCATTCAAACACTCTCATTCATCAAATTCTACTTTTCCATTCAAACATCAGATATCAAACACTCTCATTCATCAAATTCATCCATACATAAAATTCCATTCAAACATTAAACCCTAAACTGAAACAAATTACATTCAAACATTAAACCCTAAACCCTAAACATTAAATTCCATTCAAACATTCATGCAAACATCATATCCATCAATTCATTCGAAGTTAACAAAATTACAAACCCTAAACTGAAACAAATCAACTATAACGCCCACCAATGTACTTGCACCTAGTCAAGTTGTATGCCTGTTCGAAGGAGGACCTTGCTTCCTCTGGCATATCATTCCCAGCCAATTGCAGACCTCTCTCTAGCAAACGACTGGTTTCATCGATGACGTCGTTCTGTCGAAAAAAGAAAAATCAAGATAAGTTACCAATCGAATGCAAAAATCACGGTTAGAGAAAACTCAATTAAAAATCACAATACTTACAATCGGTGAACGGTTAGGCGGTGTCTCCAGGGAGAGGGATGAATAGGAAGAAGCTTCGGGGGTTCACCAAAACTACATGAGAATTCCTCGCGATACCAAGTCATGTAGTTTTGATGACACTCCCATGGATAAAGGCGAAATAGGTCCACCGGTTGCAGAGTTGGATCAACGTGATTACGCCCGACTCGATAAAAGTGGCCCAATATTGGTCAGCTCACCTCATACCCCGCCTCCGCCCACAGTTCTTGTTCTCCAATTTGGTATTGGAGGATCTTTAGGTACAAGTTGCACGTGACCTAACCGACGACCACCCTTGCGGCGGCAGTAAAGCTCGACAATGTTGAAAAAACATAGCAATCCCTCAAAAATGCAATGTCCTCGATCGGGTTTGTATCTCGATATTTTTGTAGGGATGCCAAGCAACAACTGAAACAAAATCAAATGTGTCATTAACAACTCTAATGATCAATTACTAAAAATAAATATAAACAAACTTAAATATCAAATTGTCATTGAATTTAATACTTACATTGAACTCATTCAAATCATCAATTATCGCCGATAAAACCGCAATGCATCGTTGTGTCGTAATAGTGTGGAGTTTTGGGATGTGTCTGTGAGCAGCCGGCCGAGGCGACGAGATATAGTTGAAGTTTGGGGACTGTCATGAATACCGGAAAATACTCATAGATCCATGCCTAGATATACACAAATAGTTAACATATTGATAGAAAGTAATAAAATTAACATTAAAAAAAATAAACTCTAAAATACTCAAGTTTTACACAGAGAAGAGTCATATAGCACAGAACCCCTTTCACCTTCAAGACATGTGGCAACCCCGAGAGACCTCTATATAAAACGCCAAAATTGTCTGCACCCCATGCATACTCTTCTATCTCATGAATTTCAACAACGGCCTCCGGATAACATATAGGCACTCCGGTCCCGGACTTGTCGATTAAAAACGGCACATCCAAAGAAAAGCGAATAAAAGCTCTAACAAATCCGTTGAACATCCCGGAAACTCGAGGCCTTCTACCACATTCGCCAGCGTCACATATAGGGCTATCATGAATCTTGTTTCAAAATGCTTCGGATGAATTCTAGCCTTACTTTTGAAGTGAACTTGCTGAAAAGCTTCCATCTCGCCCTAATCAAATCAATAGGGAGCCCCGGACCAAGATGTAAAGAGATTTATCAATTGTTGTAAGTTCAGACTCATCTTTGCACCGCACGCTCTTCCTCTAACTATGACTCCACAGATTTGGACAACATCGTCCAAAGTCGCGATCTCCCCAAGTGGCATATGGAAGGTGTTGGTCTCGGATGCCATCTCTCCACAAACGCAGAGATCAATGGTGGATCCATATGCTTCGTGATAACCTTCCACGAGATCAAACAACCCAGGTCTTCTCAATCGCACGGCAAAATCTGGAGACCTTTCACATTCATTTTGAAATTCCATTGGGATAACTTCGCTAAGTGTGAAACACACTTCAACGCTCCCGCGATCCTCACGAAACAACCGAACGCATTAGATATATATGAACGAAACAAAAGATTTTGTAAAGAAAATCAAAGTACACAAGAAAAACAAAATATTACCCTTCTCTCCCAAACATCATGGCGACATGCACCGCATAGTCATACAACAACTCGACTCATACGGGCCTCCCCATACACACCTCTTTGAAACTCCAAATCATCATTGGATTTTCTTTACGAAATCAATACCGGAGGTGCTTCTTCCACTGGTGGTACGTCTTTCTACCACATATTCTTCAACATCATCATCATGCTCATCCTCCTCCTCCTCTCCTCCTCACTCTCTTCCTCGCTCTCCTCACTCTCCTCTTACTATACTTTTCCCTTTGTCCAAACCTACATCTAAACCTACATCTAAACCTACATTAGTATCACTATCTACACTATCTACACTATCTTCACTAAACGAATCAACCTCGGGAACCTCGGGAACCTCTTTTTCCAAATGGTCCCTCTACGCTGATGCCGTTAAGTGATGCGCCCTATGTCTTTTTCTTCCAACTGCATCACCGCTAGAGGAACCGCCACCAAACAATTTTTAACACCCTTGAATGTAGTTTTGGCTACATTCTTCACATTCTTTGATCGAGGACCCATCGCTACAAAGAAAAATAAAACAAGTATTAGTAAACCATATTTAAATAAACCATATTTAAAGAAACAATGTACAAAGAAAAACACTAGAAAAGGGAGATCATCCCAGTCGTAAAACTAATATACTTATAAGCTTGCTATGATAACTCTAGGTATATATGAAGAAATAGAATGAAGATTCGCTATCCAAATTCTATCGAATTTTTGGTGAGTTTCCTTTGTTTGGTCAACGTTTCGTATACTTAAACATGTCATAACCTGGAAATCAATAATGACATCCTTCCAACAACCATATGTACATATAACCTAACTTTTACACGACAGTGAAAAATGTATATATATACAAGACTGTTTCTGTATGAACTGTCATTTATGTACATCAAGTATTACAACAAAATAACTGGACTCTCTATACAACAAAATGAACTTGACTCTGTCCCTCGTCAAGCATAGGGGAAACCACCTTGATAACATACATTCAGTAAGTTTGATAACCAAAGAAAGAGCTTCTCACCTATAATGCTTTACCGCTTCAGTTTTGTTTCCCTGTATCCAGACCTTAAACAAGTACTCGTAAAAGCTGCATGTGATCAAGGTCATTACTCATTAGTCAAGACTCAAGAACATAAGCAGTATGAAAGGTGAGTAACATAATGTACAGAAACAGAATACTAGAACTTAACAATAAACTTTCAAGAACTTAACAATAAATCAACAAAATATGAGTTGATTTTCAGTCCTCCAAACTTGAAAGAGAGATTTTCTTGATAGCTCGAAACACAAGACTTTTTGTGTCTTCAAGCCATTAACATCTATAGGGTTCACTTTGAGACCAAATTCTTCCTAACTGAATTTCTAATGGAACTTGTGTCAACAAAGAATTTAAGATTTTATTCTAGTTAATAAATTGAAGCCAAGGACTAGGAGATGTGTTTTTTAATCTATGGACTTATTTTGTGTTTAATAATATGAGCTAGGTAAGGAGTTGGACCGTGGGAAAGGGTCGAAGAAACCATTGGCAATGCTAAACTTTCATTTGGTCTTGTTGTTTTTCACGCAGGGGACGGCGGGGAAGGACTAATATTTTAAAATTAAGATGAAAATATAACACTTATTAAGATGAAATCCATTCAGTTGTTATCCCGTTATATCTTGTTTTGCGCTATTAGAAGCATGTTACAATCCTAAGTGTCCCCTTTGAGCTGCTATATACTGACCACAAAGGTCGACGGATACTTAAAAAGCGGTGAGTCATTGTATTTGTGGTTTTGGACTTAATTATGTCCTTGCGAGATCTAGAGAAATCTACCATGAAGACCGTAATTGCATGTTCTATAAGAATCAGCCTCGAGGAATCAATTCTCTTCTCACACATTGACTTATCTAAAACATTTTACTTTGTACTACTCTTCATATGAAAGTTTTAACGAAATATCCGGTGGAAATTTATTACTATGAGGGATCCACGAGAGGAAATGGAAGATTTCTTGTCTTCTTAAAAAGCGGCCGACTAAAGAACTTAAATATGAGAGACAGAATGAACTCAAATGAAAACAAAAAGCAACATTGTTTGTTTTTCAATTTGGGGAGCTATCTAAAAGAGAACTAGGGACAAAAAAAAGGCCTTACCACCAAGAAACGATGCTTTGTCTTGTCAAACCATACAAAGAGAAATAGCCTTTGGGAAGGGAAAATAACTCGAACACGCTATTGCCAAAGTAATATTCCTTCTCACCACAAGGGGAACAAATGCAACAATGAATTTTCCGAAAAGAAATCAGTTTTGAATACTTTCGTTACAAATTACTAATCAGCTCTAGTTATACTATAAGTTTTCATGTCATTAAATTAAATAAATCATTGTTATTCATCGATTAGATTAATAAAATAGTTTATTAATAAATTAATTTCATTTACATTTATAGATCTAGTTTAAATTCTCATGATATCATTATTTAATTATTAATTAGATTTCAATTATTGTTTGTTAAATTAGTAAAGTTGGAATCTTGATATTATGTTTTAGTTTAGATTCATATGGAAATGATTATGAATGATTCGGCTAAACCTCCATTAGAAGCGGGGTTGAAAGCCCTTTGAAAGAAGTTCCCTTTATGGAAGTTAGTAGTCGTCAGAATTTCTACATTATACCTAGAAACGCATTAATTCACCATGATAATGGGTTTAATCGCTCACATACTAGTTATGAATTGGTAGAAGTGCGTGTGTAATTGGGATTAGGAAGAACCAATTGTTGTGATACCACCCCTGATTACGATGGATTCGTAAGTTAGAAAGTTGAATTAAGGTAGAATCAATCCCCTAATTCCTTATCATAGAATCAACGCAGCATTAAAGTAGTTAATTAGTCGTGATATTGTGGGTAGTTGCATCAGAAGGTTTATAATTAGTAAAATCATTAGACTTTTAGTTAAGATTATTTATACTAGAGAACATTCATGTGAAAGAACTAGAGCTGGAACGAATCATCTACTTCACTATATCTCAATAAGATTGAGAGTAGAAATCTTTGATAATTTAGGGCACGTAAAAAAAGTTCTTAGTTTTACTAGGGTCTTAGAGTTCTTGGCGAAGCTTTAGTCATTGGTAAAACTTCTTTTTACGCTTTTATCAAATAAACCGGCCATCTTAGTTTCACTTTTCGCATTGTTTTAGAAGATAAGTACTCTTCTTAAAAGTCCCATTTCACCCACCCACCCCTTGTTTGATTCTAACTGCGGGTCATCCGGCTAATAGAAAGTTCTCGGAAAATACACCTGGAGGGCGCCCCCAAAGGAGCGACCTGCTTCATCGCTGATTCTCGGCCACGAATTCGCCTAAAACCGAAGCGCCGACCGCGGCTCAAAAATACTGTAACTCGAAGTTTATGACCGAAGCATTCGCGCCCAAAGCGAGCACTCACAAATTCGGGATTTTTGCGAATTCCACAGTTTGTTTGTTTTAGAGGCGATTTTTCAAGTTTTTCGGTGTTCTAACTTGTTATATATATTGAACACGCGTAAACAAAGACGCTTTATTCATAAGCCGGCAAGGACGCTAATCGTATTCCTTTCTTCCACACCTCACATCTTTCGGTAGAGGTTTATACTAGAATATCGTGATTGTTTGGAGGTTGTCGTTTAGTTAATTTTGGTCTTAACCTTGTAGGAGATTAAGATCCGGGTCGAACAAAAACACCTAACGTAATTACACGGCAACGCCAACAAGCACTTCTTATCTAGTATACCACTCATTGCACCTCTAGCTACTATTCCACATACTCTACCCGACATAATGCCCGACGGGAGCGGGGTAGACTCCTCTCTCGACTTTTATAAAGCCTTGACGATAGCCCCAAATCTTGCTTCGTTTCAGCAGACCCAGTGGGGATTTTAAATCCCCTAAATATTTTAATTTGTTACCCGCTTTCCATGGTTTAGACCATGAAAAACCTTATCGGCTTACGCGTAGGATTGAACAAGTTCTACAACATTCCACCATCCTACGGTGAGTCTTGAACAAATTAAACTCGGGGTATTTCCCTTCACTTTAGGCCGATAAGGCGGCGCTTCGTTAAGCGCCCAAAGCGCTAATTAGATGCGGACTCGTGGGCTAAACTTGTTCAATTTTGTTTATGGAACATTTTACCCACCCCTAAAGACGGATGAGATGCTTTCCAAGATTTATTTCTTTCGACAAAATCCTCATGAATCATTTTCGAGGCTTGGAATCGTTCACCGATCTCCTTATAAGTGTCCACATCATAACCTTAGCGAAAGACCGTTAGTTAGTGCCTTTTCAAAGGACTTCTACACCATCATAAAGAAGTCCTTGACATAATGAATGGGGGTAGTTTTTTAAGTAAAGGAGCCCCGAGGCTTATAAATTTTAGAGGATCAAACTAAGCGAAATAACAACGGGGGGTAGTGACGATATCCACCGCTCCGCTAGTTCTTCTAATTCAGTTAAGGCGCCCGGTATGTTTGGGATGAAACACGATCCCAAGCTTAAAACTCTAATCGAATCACTCTACTAAAAGGTAGAGGCCATTTTCGTACAACAAAAGTCTATCCCCGAGTCATGAATGTAAATTCAATCCATGTAGTTTTCATTTGGAGTCCGAGCATCCCGACTCTCAACGTCCTATAGTCTATGAACATGCTTGTTCCATTAATAGTGAACCTAATGCCGCGGAGACAAAAATCCCTACTTCGGTTGGAGAAATAACCAACAAGTCACACCTCCAGTGGTCTGATAATCAATATGTTAGGCCAACGCGACGGTTATAACCAAGCTCCACCACGACAAGGGCGGTAGGGGGTAAGTTATAATAATTATAACAACCAAAGCGCAACCTCGACAAAGTCAAGCACAAGGTCAAGGTAGTTATAATAATTATAATGCTAATAAAGGTATCGTTAGGTAAATAATAACTATGCAATCCATAAAAATAACGCGAGATAGTTCTAGTCACACCACCCGTGACCTTTACACCTATCCAACGGATCGTCTTGACACCTTCATACGGGTGGAGCCAACAACTCTTCCAAACCATGGCTCAATCTAACCGGCAACCTTCTACAATCCGTTAATAATTTAAGCCAACAGGTTGGCCCAAGATAAAGCCCAACCCAAAGGTGTGTTTTCAGGTCATGATACCTAATCCTAAAACAACAAACGCAGCCTTTAAGATAACCGGTAATACTAGTAATGAAAATGAAAATGTAGGTGAGCTAAATGCCATCACCACTCTCCGTTCGGGCAGGTGGTTGATAACAAAGTAACTATGCCTATAGTTACCCGTGATAGTCTCCCTACACATACTGCTTTACTAGATACCGAAATAGAAACTGAAGAGCCTACCTTTGTAGAGTAAAGGTACCGGTTACTACACAACCTAAGAACGAGAAAGCCAAGGTTAAACATCTAGGTGGATACATATGCTAAATATAGAGAAACCACCGTTTCCACAAAAATTAGCCATGTTAACTAGGGATACAAATTATGAGGAGATTATGGCGTTTCAAGAATCTAACTATAAACCTTCCCTTCCTCGAAGCTATTAAAAGCTACCACACCATGCTAAGTTTCTTAGGGGTTATTGTACTACTAGGCGTAAGACCAATATACCAAAAAGGCGCCTTTTAACGAACAATTCCTAACTCTATCGAACATAACATAATTGTTAAGTACAAGGACCTCGGTCGTCCTACTATCCTGATGCATCTTAGGAGATTCTATCGACGACCGGCGTTATTAGACACAGGGGCTAGTGTTAACTTACTCCCATTTTATTTGTATAGACAAATGGGTCTAGAGGAGATGCAACCCACTAAAATGGCGTTGAATTAGTTGATCGGTCTATTAAGTATCCTAAGGGGTGGTTGAAAACGCGTGGTAAAGGTTCAGGATTTCTACTATCCGTGATTTAGTCATCCTCGATACAAAAGTCCCTAACGACTCTGTCCCGATCATCTTAGGGCGTCCTTTCACGGCAACTGCCAACGGGCTCATAAATTGCGCGGATGGTTCGATGTCCATGTCTTTTGGCTATCTTTGAAGTTGAAGTAAATGTTTTAAAACAAAGACCACGGTTACCCGATTAGTCTATGGATGGAGAGGTTAGCATGATCGAGAGCTTCTCGCCGAGATTATTTCAACAACACGTTCCCCACGATAATCGGATGCCCAAATTTCTTTCCTTTGAAAGTTCAGATTCTAACATTTTCATCCCTACACAATTCGATACACATATTATGGATGAGGGCCGAGATAGATGACTTTCTCAAAGATATAGAGGAATACCATAGTAATGTGGATATGACCAAGCTAGATGGCGAATTCGATGAGTTTCTTAGAGCAGGTGATGAGTCACCCTATCAAGAACTACTTTGTACAACATCATCGACTCCCTCCTTCCACCCTTTCAAAGGAATCTCGAGTTTGCACTCGATCCTTTTGTTTCTCCCTGGTTTCATAATTTTTAAATCCTCCTAGCAAACAAATACTTGGAAGGACAAACCATTTGACACCTTCATTTTCAGAATTGAGGCAGTCCCTACCTACACCATGAATGAGTTTTGTGCTAAACCCACATCCTCATTTTTTCCATGCTTTCCTTTCTACAACTTATCCATATCCACCATATTCTCCACAACCATTCACTTTTCCACACTTATTCACTAGGACACCCTCTCGTTCAAAGATGAAAAAGAAGGTGCATGCTAGGTTACGTTATAGGTTTATCCGACTTCACTTTCATTTCACTAGGTTGCGTCATAGAAATCTTGGTGCTTGATTATGTTTGGGTATGTTTTTGTGATATTTATTTATGGAATGATCTACAACTATTTCGGTTGTTGATATATGATAAACTGCATGTTCATACATATGTTTAGATAAAGTCTCGAGTATTTGACTATAAACGACTCAATTTTTGTGTTTGGTGCATTTTCTTTCATTTCCAGATATTGGTGAGTGCACCATTAAGGTAACCGGGCCCTCCTTATAGAGTGTGTGGCTGTAAGTACCGGATTCTAAGTCCACGGTTAACATAATTCACGTTTTCCACTCTTGCATGTTTTCTCGGATTTTTGAGTCATGTTTCTCTATGGGGTGCATTATGTCCTTATTGCTTATTGTTTTTCCTTATAAAAGTAAAAAAATATTAAATAATAAACATAATAATCTAGGAAGTCTCGGGAATCTGACTTTAAAAGACCCACTTTTAAAAAAAAAAAGAAATTTTTTTTTTTTTTAAACTCTGTTATAAAAATTTGTTTGGGGGTGGGGTGTTCGTGTTTCCGTCCTAGAATATTTTATGTCCCATTAGAGTTGTTTAGGCCATTTAATTGTATTCGATTCGGGTTGACATAATCTATGAATTTAGAGTTCATTCATTCGCGATAACTTACGTCATGCCGCGACTTCGAGGCATTTTCCACTATCTTATATGTCATCCATGGTTGGAATAGAGTGTTTTATGGATCATTGGATTAGAAATTCTCTCCTGATCATTTCCATATCTCATTCACAAAAAATCGGACCCGTAACGAAAGCGGCAATATTAGTTTGAAGTCGACTAAAAAATAGACAAAATTTCGAATTGGGCTTAGGCCCAACTTCGGCACACACCGGCGGCACTACAAGCCCTTTGTTTCCACCAACAACGTGAGTTTCATCTTCAAACCTCCATTGACAAACATCCAAGCTTCAAACCCTAAGAAAAAAAAAATTTAAAAAGAAACCTAACTACACCACGCCAAACGTCCAAATCAATTTCAAATCTTCTCAAAAACCTTTCCACCACCACCTCCATCATTTTGCAAAACCAAAAAACCACCAAAAAATCCAAAGATTGGAGCTGCCGATCCACCACTGCCCCACCACCGCACCACCACCATTGTTGTTCCAGTGAGGTTGTTCCTCATTGCTTCTTACACCTTCTACAAACCCCAAATCAGTTCAAACCTCCAATGGCTCAAAGACGTCGGATTTTGCCAGAGCAAGCATTTACTGGCGACCACTTCGCACCGTTTTACGGTGATGAAATGGTTAATAGAGATTGGAATAACTTGTGGTACTCGACCAACGACTTTTACCACGAAGAGTTAGTCAGATGGTTTTTACAACACCAGGGTTGGAGGGAATAAAATTTTGTTACGGTGGCAAAAGAGGAGAAAAGAATAATCGGCTTGGGTTGTTGGTCGAGATTCTAGGCATTCCGCCTAGAATCCATCTTGATCCACGATTACGAGAGTCCCAATATCTGGGGGTAGAGCCTTTGATGCACGCGATCGTTACCGAAGGGAACTACAATGGGAGCTCGCATTGTGTTCGCCAGGCATCCTCGAGAATCCAAACCGGTGGTTGCGATTTTCGATGGATTGGTAGGAATGTCATAGGAAGGAGAAGGTCGGCGACATCGGTCCGCCTTCACATTCTATGGATACTCCAGGGCGAAGTATGAGTTCAGATCTTGGAGTTTTGCTTAATATGATTAGGAGTGGGGAATCTCATTGCACCTCTCTCTGTTTTGATAACCAAGATCATCTTTGAAGTTGAGGCGACTCCGACATTTGATAGGATTTGCCTCACCCTACACTTGAAATCCTCGGATTTATAAGGAGTGTATCCAACAAGTTTGGAGGTTGCCCGAGGATAGGGTAGTCGACGAGGAGGGCGTCGGAAATGAGAATGACTTCGGAGGATGAGGAGGACTTGACATGTTTTGATGCCGATGCCTTGGAGAGGTGTTGGTGGATGATCAACGCATGGCTGTGATTCATCGTGGCATGCGTTCACTCAATACTATCTACGAAGACCTCTGTTTCGGCAGTAACATGCTTCAACACAACGGGAGCAATGGTGACGAACGCACAAAGAAACAGAGGATTTTGATGTTGGGGGAGATGAAACTGAACCAAATAATGGCTGCCTATGTACCCAAGATCTATTCTCTATGGATCAAGTTTCCACGTAGTTCCTTATGAAAAATAATGTGGTATTTATATAGGTAGAGTAGAGAGTCCTTGTAGCTCAAGTAATCTTGTTGCTTGAGTAATTGTAATAGAATATAACTTTCAACTGATAATTATCTCTTTGATAAGAAATGAATCTGGACATAAATCAATGTACATTAGTGGCAAGCCATGCGGCTAAGGTTGATCTTAGACACATGAGTTAATGGGCATACGTACATTGATCCATGATAATGAATTGGGCTTTAGCCCCGTTGATTAAATGAATAAAATAGAGACCCCCTACTAATGAAGCGTTTGCCACGTAGGTGGGGGTCGAAACAACCTCCGAACTCGACAGGCTACTATGCACCATAACCGAGATTAGGTACCCGGTGAGAAGATGGCCGGTGGGAATAGATGAGGGCTGAGTGGAATCTCGGTATAAGTTCGAAGCCGATATGCTTTGCACGCTTTCCACCTCCACGGGGATTCTCCTTCCGAGGATACATCATCGAGGCGGCGTCGTTGCCCAAAAGGCGAATAGTCTTTGGCCCATCCGGAGCTCGGGGAGCCATCTCACGGCGTGTGCCCTCCGCTACCGATACCGATGTGTTTAGGGATAGTATAGCTTGATGATTTTTATTTGTAGTTTTATTATTGTTAGTTATTTTAATGTAAGTTTTAATTGGTAATTTGAATTTTCTAGTGAAATGTACTTTGAATGAAAAATTTAATATAATGCGTGGTTGTTTAATATTGATCGCACCTTCCCAAATTGTTTGGCGGTGGTATTATCTATTCCAGCATGATTTTTATATGACCCTTTTTTTTAGAAGTTATTTCGGAGTTAGGGTGAGAATATTGCCGATCTGGACATATCTATAAATAAATATTGGTTAGGATGAAATCTCGAAAAGTTAGGTAGTTTTATCCTAAATTCAACCTAAAAGATACTAGGGTTGTTTTAGAATCAAGAATATGAGTTGTTTTCGTTTCGGGTTTGAAAATTTTAGTATTTCCGGAAATTGCCGTAAAAGCTTTTTGGCAACTTCCCGATTCGTTTTAGCAACTTAAAACTTATAAAAACTTCATTCATTCTACACTCACAACCCACACTACACCTAACTTCCATCTCTCACCTTTCACTCCTACGTTTCCCGTTGTTCTTCACCATTTTCACAAATCAGCACCTCGGAGCGCACCTGCGCCCTAAGCCATTGTCAGAAATTTTACACTGAGCGCACCTGCGCCCAAATCACTGTAAATCCAAAAGCACCCGAGCGCACCTGCGCCCTAACCTCCTTAGACCATAAATTTCCAGTTTTCTGCGGGTTGTTCCTGGATCAGTTGCAGCTGTTCCAGAGGGTCGTTTTGAGATGACATATCCTACAATAATATCGGAACAGTCTTTCGAAGATTTGTTCCAAAGCACTACTTATGGTGCTTGGTTTCTCGAGGTGATCACATACGTAGGCTGGGAACCGCTTATGGTAAGACCTGATGAACTTTATTCTCCAGCACTTGCATCTTATTTTTATGATAATTATATTTTCTTTAAGAGACCGGATGGAGAACAAGTGTTCTCCATCAACATTAATGATGAACCAATGGAAATTACCAGGTTCTTGCTAGCATTTGTTCTTGGACTTGCTATGCCATTTGAAATACAAGACCCATAGTGCTATTGGGTAGATAATATGCATGTCTACACACTTATGAGTTTTTGCATGAGTCGTATGGGGAGGGCATTTTCCATTATCGAGGACCCAAAGGGAATATAACGCGTTGCCTTTGGTAGCCCCGGGTCCATGAACATAGGAGGCTGTTATGTTTTGGATCATGCTAAACATTTTAGGGGAATGACGTTTTTCTTCTGTGAATGATGCCACTTGCAGCATTTTTCTTGCTTTAGCCACGGGACGTATGTGCCATGACCTTCCCAGAACCTTGATGTCTAGTTTAGCACGAGCCCATAGCATGAGGCATAAGTATCTTCTTATGCCTGTTCTAATTTCCCGTATTATGCTATGTTTCTTCCCTAGTTTTTTGTACACGTTTCACGGATTGGATTACGGTCGACACTGTGCGACCCACCAATAGTATTATTCGATCTTTCCGTGCAATGACTTGGCAAAGGTGGAGGATACAACCTCATCAGGTTGCACCCTACACCCCGTCAGACCAAGTGGCGCTTAATAGGTTAGCAATAATAGATGATAAATGGCGGGAAGCCTGGCAAATTATCATGGCATGGCAGGACGCGAAGGAACCTCACTTCTTTATAGAAGAAGAGGATGAGGAGGATGAAGAATAAAAGCGGAGATAAGGTAAGTTTTTAATTCCAGTTAGTGTCTGCTTATGTCCCAAGCAATTTAATTCTGTTAACCCCATAATGGGTGGAACTCTTATGGAGTTGCGTCAGTTTTTTTTTTTTTTTTTTTTTTTTTTTTTTTTTTTTTTTTTTTTTTTTAATTTCCTATATTAGTATGTTCTAACCTTGTTTTGCAGATGTTCCAAAATTTCACGCGTTTCCATGGTATTTTTCTACCCTCTTTATTTAAATGTTTTGAGGACAAAACATGCTTCTTGTTTGGGGGTGGGCATAGAAACACGTGTAATTAAGGCATCTGTTAAGATATAGATATGTATAATATGCATTTGTTTTCTAGTTAAAATTTCAAAAATTCAAAAATATACAAAAAATGTTTATGCTATACACTTAGGAATATCGGTATTGTTTTTTCTCTATGCTCTTAATAATCTAGAAGTCTCATGTAGTGTTGCATTAGAATAGTCTTTAGAAACTTAGGTTAATATGTAGGTAATAATTTTGCATCTATCTATAAATATATTACATGAGTATCTATGATTGTTAATGATAAGTTCAACTCTAGGCTAGAGTACTTATTCTACAAATCTGCGGAGAATATAGCCTAAAGCCTTATATGAGTGAAACATTTGAGAAATGACACAAGGGGAAGTAAAATCCGGATAGAGAAATCACCGTCCACTTGCTTGATCACTATACCATATCTGGCGAGAATTTAGGCCCTCTTTGGATCGATATAGCCAGAAATTCAACCATTATGAAATTATTTTTCGCTAGTTAGCCCCTTTCGAGCCTTTCCTTAACCTTCAATAAACCGCAAATCCTTTACCCTGTTACAAAAACAAAACAAAATAAAAAATTCAACTTACCCAATCTAGAATAAGTCCTAAGAATAGAATGAGTGAAGAAAGAAGAAGAGAAAAAACCTGTGTAAACAAAAATTAGTTAGTTGCTTCAGAAAAAGAAAAGAAGTTTCCATCCAAGGAAAAGAAAAAGAAAAATAGAAATAAATAAAAACTCCAAAAATAGAATAAAAAGGAGTCAAAAGCCAAAGAAAAAAAAAAAAAAAATATGGCTAAGGATGGAAACAAAGTGTAGAAGCAAAAGTAAATAACAAGGGTTTCTCTAGTTACATAATATGAAGACTCTATTATCTCAGACTTGTCCTTTTTGAATATCCATTTCCTTCCTTCTCAAACCATCTCCTAATCCCCGCAACACCTAATAAGACCTCTAGCTCAATTGGGAATAGGTTAGTGTGATAGTAAGTGGCAGATGTGTTGATCGACTCCGGCTTCCTTGTGTGTCATTGAGATTGTAAGGTAAAGTGTGCCCATCAAGCAACCGGAGTAGATTAAACTTGAGTGGAAAAATTAGAGTGTTGTATCTTGACTATTATTGTGAGAACCTACTTAAAGACGCTTATTCGAAGTTTTAGAAACGGGACTGTTAATGCATTTCATAGTATTACTCATTGTATATATGTTTATTCATAGATGATCGATTATTATGCATATATTAACTTAGGTTTCGACTTGATATTTCTGTATGCGTTACTAGTGAGATGTATAGATAATTGGGAGCATGAATAAGGAAACAATAGTTTGATTTCTTAGTCGTTGTAGTATAGATGAAGTTTGTGAGTACCTTCACTGGAAAACTCTCACGACGCTAGAACTCGTCCACTAGGGAATTCCTAGTGGTTTAAGGCCTTGTTGTATATGGTCAATGCAATCACATTCAGCGAAACGAGAGTAGTTAGAACTCCATTTTTGGTCACTTATTCTAATTTCTCATATTTGCTTGAGGACAAGCAAAATGCTGTTTGGGGGTGGTTTGATAAGAGCCCAAAACTGTAGTTTTAACCCCTTAACAATCGTACTTTTAGACCAATTATGTGAATAATAAGTAAGAGTTAATCGCGATTCGTGTTTTATGCATTTCAGGCTTCAAAGTCCATTATGTGCAGAAATGTGCCACTTTAGCGAGATAAAGGAGCAAAGGTCGGTTGCTAAGGAGTTCTGTGATTAAAGGCCAATTTTCAAGAAGAAAAAGCCTCTGTAAAGCCCGGTCAAAAGATGAAAAGTCAAAGTCCACGCGGGTAGAAATAGTGCACAAAGTCAGCAGAACTTCCGAAGACCATATCTTTGGACTCAGACCTCGGAATTGGGCCTACCTTATGTCAAAACGACCGGCTCGGAAAGAGCTTTCAAATGGTCTAAGCCTTAACCCAATAAGAGGAGTAAAAGTGGAAGAAAAGTTTGTCAAAGCCAACTCCAGCTGAAGAGGCCTTTTTGGACTGAAAGAATTGGCTCCAAGCCCATGCACGATTTTGGATCTGAAACATATAAAAACAAAGAAAAGCTTTGTTCTTAAGTAATCTAGTTTTATTTAGAAAACTAGTTCCTTGTATCTAGGAGCTTAGGATAGAAAGTAGCTAATTAGACCTAAACTATAGATAATTCTAGATCTAGTTTTAATGGTTTTTAATTAAGTTTAGTTTCAATTCAATTCTTGTTTTAGATTAAACTTTTAAATCATTGTTCTTCATCGATTAGATTAATAAAATAGTTTATTATTATTAAATTCGTTTTCTGTCATTACATTTATAGATCTAGTTTAAATTCTCGTTGATATCATTTCTTAATTATTAATTAGATTTCAATTATTGTTTGTTAAATTAGTAAAGTTGGAATCTTGATATTATGTTTAGTTTAGATTCATATGGAAATGATTGCGGAATGATTCTCGGCTAAACCTCTATTAGAGGGGGTTGAGAAGCCTTGATGAAAGCTTGATTCCGATTATCGTAGAGTCGTCGTAATTTCTATTCCACTCTAGAAACGATTAATTCACCATGAGAATGGGTTTAATCGTTCACATGCTAGTTATGAATTGGTAGAAGTGCCATGTGTAATTAGGGATTAGGAAGAACCAATTGTTCTGTGTAGCAGTTCAATTCGGATTACGATGATTCGTTGTTAGTAAGTTAAGTTGAATTAAGGTGGAATCAATCCCTCCTAATTCCTTATCATAGAATCAACGCAGCATTCCGTAGTTAATTAGTCGTATCTTGTGGGTAGTTGCATCGTAGTTTATAATTCATAAATCTCTCATTAGACTTTAGTTAAGATTATTTATACTTAGAGAACATTACTATGTGAAAGAACTAGGAGTGGAACGAATCATCTACTCCACTATATCTCAATAGGATTGAGAGTAGAAATCTTTGATAATTTCAGCACGAAAAAAAGTTCTAGTTTTACTAGCGTTTAGAGTTCTCGCGAGCTTTAGTCATTGGTAAAACTATTCTTTTTACGTTTATCACATAGCTTCCATTTCCGGTCTAATATAAAAGCAACTAAGTTGTCTAATATATCGGCCCATAGATTTTTAGGTTGTGCAATGCATGTTAAAAGAAAATGACAGGCATATATTTTAAACTTGAATCCCAAAAGCAGCCTAAAATCACTTGATTTTTACAAGCTTGTTCAAGTACATACTACAAAATCCAATACAGGAATCAAGCTAGCCAACATGAACAGAAAAAACTCGTGTACAAACCTCGACGCCCCCATCAAGTCTCATATGAAGTCGTTGTCCGACAAATGCTTGCCTGTAATCATCCAAATTTGTTGCTTCCACCATATTAGTTGACCCATCGAACCCCTTAAGAAATAATATAAATAATTAAACAACCAAACGTAAATGAAGTGAATGAACTGGTAGAGGAAACTAAGTAGTATACTTTTCCTTCAAAGTCTCAAACTCAACCCTCAAATTCAACATATATTGGGTTCTTTCACACTCTCAAGTGCTCTTCTTGGCTTAGGCTTCTCCAATCCCAGCTCGAACCTGCACCAGTTCACTTTAATTCAGGCCAAGGACCAGATACACAACCTTTTAAATCAAACGTGATAATTAAAGGAATCTTTACATTCTTTTTGTTTTACTTGTTTGCATGAATTTAACTTTTTATTGATCAGGGACCATATACAGAAGCTTTTATATCAAAAGAAATGTGATAAACAAAATCTTGCATTCTCTATGTTTTGTATATTTGATTGATGGTACTTTCAATCTTTGAAAGGTGACTTGATTTTGGTCCTTTAATGATTTTGATTATGACATGAAGTTACAGCTAGAAATTTTGACACGTTCACATAGTTTTCCATGATTAGTTCTATGAAGATGAGATCATCTTCAGATGCTAGACATTCAACAGGCTGTGGTTTGATACACACTTAGCACAAACCTTAGTGGAGAATTTAGATGTCTAAAATCCGAGCCTTTGAGGCACTTATAATGTTTTTGTTATATTCTAATGACCACCACCAGCCTAGGGGTCTGAGATTTTTATTAACAAATCAATAAACTTTGTGGTTATAGATAAGTAGATAACATGATTAACATCATAATCAACTTACTTCATCATGAAATCAAGCCATTTCTTAGAAGAGCATTCACGACCGGGTGCATACTCGTGGGGCTCAAGTCCATACTCGACAAGATCTCTCCAACCTCAAAGACCTCTCGCAGTTTACACGAAAAGAATTTTACATGCTTGAATAAATTGAAAGAGGATGTATATTTTTCTGCCAAACTATGCGATTATAAGCCAAACTCGTTGCAATAAAAATAATGAATGTATTAAAAAAAAATAGAAAGGAGAAGAAAGAAAAAGACTCACGTATTAGGGACAAGCGATAACTCTTTCCGTCTCTATTCAAATCCCCAACACCCTCAAAACCCTTCCCTTCATCTTCTACATCATCTTTTTAGCGATTGAATTAATCCAAATAGAAATCTCAAAAAATCAAAATCTGATGAATAAAAGGAAATTCTCATGATTTAGAGAATTGAAAGTAACAATGATACCTAATTAAGATAATTAGACAGATGGTTTTCTTGTCCATGGCCTTTTAATTTTTCAATAATGAGAGGAGATTGAGAGAAAAGAGAAGCCGTAAACGATGTAACTGGTTTTCTAGTAATGAAGTCGGTATAAATGCTAATAAAAGTGGTATTAACGGTAAGCATACCTCGCGGACAATTGAAATGGTGTGTGCATTTTATTTCCGACTTGAATTTACACAAAAATCCTTAAAGATATTATGTAAACTTAAGGGTATAAACGGAAGCAAAAACTGAAATGACGAAATAGTCCATTTTAAGGCATTGAATAATTTGTTTTAATATTTGATCAAGGGTATTTAGTGGTAGAAAAAAGACTGGTCCAATTTAAATGTCCATGTTAATTATGGTGTACTCTACTAATTGAGATATATATATAGTCTTTCTCTTAAAAGTAGTTACTTAAGTTAACTTTAAAATAAGTACGTAAGTAAAACTTCACCTACAAAATGAATTTAAATCTATTTTTTTTGTAGATATGATATACTCAATATTAAGATCATCTCTACAAATTTTCAGCTCATTTGGAAACATCTAACATTGGCAAAAAACAATTACAAAAATTCAATATTTATGGACCGTTAGATTTCTTTTTAAAGATGACAACAATTTTTACCTATATTTGAGGTTTCCAAATGAGTTGAAATTTTGGGAATATAATGATTGTGGTGAGTGCTTCATAACCACAAAAAATTAGGTTTGAATTCATTTTGTAGGTGAAGTTTTACGTTCGTACTTATTTTAAGTTAACTTAAGTAGCTACTTTTTAGAGAAATACTGTATATATATATATAGAAATGCTCTAGTCAGGAGCAATCCGCACAAAATAAAGTCAGGACCTAAAAACAACACGTGACTTCCCCTATTCTCTCTCTCTTATTTTCTCTCTCATATTCTCTCTCCACTAAAAATAGCCGAACTCTAACTTTCTCTCTCTCTCTTCCTCCACCAAAATTTATATCATAAACAAATAACCCTCCCACTTCTTTGTCTTACATTCATCTGTACATTAGGTATGCACATAAGAAAAAGCTAGTGCTACCTGTAAAAGACATTTGACTCATCTCCCCTTTGTGCTAGTGAAGCATCCGTGACATTGATAACGCATTCCGAGAGTCATAATGAGCTTTTGGAGCACACTTTTTTCTTCTCTTTTCCTTTAATGTTGTAGAGGTGTTTCATCTTTATTTAAAGAATTCCTTGTGAAGAGTTTAGAGAGGTAGGTTTGATAACAAGTTTCTGTTGTACCATCTAGTTCCGTAATCCAATTTGTCTCTCACGCTGTAGTTCGTGAAATTCACTGGTGGAGTTAGTAGTTTTTTTTCTTCGGTAAATTAAATGGGGCGTAGCTAGAATTAGCACTGTTCTTTAGTATGTGGATTAGCTGAAAAAAAACTGTTCTTTAGTATTTGAATTAAGGTGTTTCTATTTTAATTCTTTAAGCTAATGAATTCTTAAACTTATAAGTTTTAATGACCTTCGGCTAGTACTCGGTACAAGTTTGCTAAAGACCACTGTTTCTGACATAAATTTGAAGTACGTGATGGGACCGTAATTCTATTGTTCTTGTAAAGAGAACTTAATTAGTCAAGGTAATATAAAACTCTACCAAACCTCAGACACACGGGTTCTTCTGCCACCCTCAATGTTATTATATATCATCTTTGGTTACTTTCTTAAGCTGAGTGTTCGTGGTGTTCTTCACTTTTAAGTATTTTTAATAATGTTTGAGCCATTAACTGCATGCCCAGATTTGCTAGTACCTGACAACGATGAAATGACTTTTGCTTGTATCCCTCAGATTGTGATGTTCAAATAGAAAAAGGACACTAATGATCTTTTTGATGATATATCATTTGTGTCGCCAACTTGTTTGACAATGGTTGCATTGCGAGAAAGACCCATGCAGGTGGCTTATATCAACATTTGATGGTCCTATGCATGAAATCTCTGGATAGGGGAAATTGACTTGGCATGATTGTTTCTGCTTGAGATCCATGACATTAATCTATATTATGATGTTAAAACTTGAAAGTCATTGATGACTAGTAAATTCTGGTAGGCTTAGGAAGCTAATGTATCGATGTCATTTGCATACTTATGCCATAGATGTGTTGTATGTGAACTGTTTTTGATGTCTTACAATATATTTATTGAATTACACAAGGTATAGTACAAGTGTACTTACATCCATAGAAGAAGAAAGGAGTTGTGCCTTCTTTTGTAGTTACTGACTAGTGACAAGCAAAGTGTGTAGAGGCTGGGTAAAGGGAGAGTTAAATAGAGTCGAAAAAGAAGAATGGGGAAAACAACTTTTGTCAACTTCTATGCACTTCACTAATTCCTCCTTCTCTTCTAATAAAACAAGACTAAAAAGCATTGAAACAAATTACTGATAAACATTATCGAGGGCTATTGGAGAAACAACTTCGATCAACTATTTTTTTAGCTATTTTTTTTTTGTTTGTTTGAACAGGAAATGAAGTAACCGGGAGAATCAGAGAGCAGACTCCAACTTCTTCATGAAGTAAGTGGCTCATTCCGTCCAGGTGTTTTGACGTGTCTCATGGGTGTCAGTGGTGCTGGAAAGACCACCCTGATGGATGTACTAGCTGGAAGAAAAACCGGAGGATATATATTGAGGGGTCAATCACTATTTTTGGATATCCTCTCAACTAGTTCGTTTCTTCTTACACTTTTGAGGAGCAGTAAAGAAATAATCAATCAATCAGGAAAAATGTGGAAAAGGCTGTCAACTAAGCTTAGAAACCTACCTGCATCATCATCATTACTAAAACCCAATAATAACTCCATCAAAATCAACAATTTCCAAACCTCTTCCTCTTCTACCCTTCCTCCTCCTTCCTCCGCACCTCTCTTTTCAGTTGGGAAGAAGATGGTTGAAGATTTCATGCCAATTGCAACTGGTCATGAAAAGGAGGAACTTGAGGCTCAAATTATGGGAAGGGTATCTTTTAGAAATCAATCACCCCGTTGGTCCTTTCGACACCAAGGAAGCGCCAGCTATTGTGAAATCTTATTATGACAAAAGAATAGTTAGATGACAACATAATTTAATTCAACTGAATTTCTTTTTCTATTGTTCTTGTTATGAATATCCTTATTACTAGTCACACTTCCGTTTGTTTGTTTTCCATGTCACAAAGTATAGATCCAAATGTGTAGCGCAAACCAGCCTGACCAAAGTTATCAAACAAGAAGTCGAAACCCACTTTATACTATGAACTTAAACACGGTGTCCTCTTTCTTATGGATGTTTACTACTAAATTCTACTGCTGCGAATGTCAAAAATTGAAAATGTAGGAATACACCTTTAGGTTCATTGTTTTAGCAGCTTAGCTACATCCGGATCGAACTTCTTCCGTTTGCCTCAAACTCAACACTTGCAATGAACAAAGCATGACTCGCTTTTAGAGAATGGCTCTGGATCAAAGCCAGTGACTCAAAAAGATCTCATCGACTACTGTAGACATATCCGAAAGTTCTACTAGAGCATACTCTCGGAGGCTGCTAATCAAAAAATTACCCATCTTATTCAAAAATCTCTAAAGATTGGAGCCAAGCATCTAACCTAGCAATAGATTTGCTAGCCAAACTATTTCCTGAATAAAGTGGAGAGAGTGTGTGTGGGGGTAAGAATGGAGAGAGAGAGGAGAGAGAGTATGTATTTGTGGAAAGAGGAGAGAGAAAAGGTGGGGTTGGAGAAAAAAATAGAGAGAAAAAAGAGAGAGAAAAAAAAAGTCACGTGAATTTGTATGGTCCAAAAGTTTTTTTATCCGGGAAGTCCTGACTAGAGCAAAATTGTATATATATAAACACAAAGAAATAAATGAAATATTCGTGGAGAAAAAAAATGAAAGGATTTGGAGAGAGAATAAAATAAATATTTAGTTAGATTTTAAACAACTAGAGTTAATCATTAGTTAAAAAGATGGTGGATGTTTGGTGGATAGGTGCTTAGGAGATTTTTTAAGCTCCTTAGCCTCGGAGTGAATTTTTTCTCTAGGACATGGAGCCCGTGTGGATAACATAAGTCTTTTCGGGTGTGCTCAACCATAGACTATAGTTAAGTGACTTTAGAACTAAAAAATTCAGAATTATGTCAAAATATTCTGTCTTTAAAAATCGGAAATAACAATATAGGAACAGGATCCAAAAATTGTAAATTTCAATATTTAATTGCGGTTTGGAACTATCGAAATTCCATAATTTCTGAAATCCAAAACTTATTCCCCCCCACCAAAAAATAAAAATAAAAAAGTAATATCATTTGAAGAAGGAGCTTGGAACTCAAAAAAATACTTCTTTCAATTAAGATCTATGGAAACTAGCTTTTAAGCCCGGCCACTGTCGGGCTGCTAGTTTGCTACATTGATAGTTAATAATCAACCGTTATTTTTTTTTTCAACATAGATACAAACCTTTATAAAAAAAAAAAACATAGATACAAACTATATCAATATAGAAAGCCAACAAGGGCTTGGCCCCATGCTTGTGAGTATCATTTGCCACTTTCACAATTTCACTAGATGGTTTTCATGATGATTTTTATAAGATTCATAGACCTAAACTGGCCAAGCTTCTCAATAAAATTAGTAGTTGAGATTTTTTCTTTTCAAATAAATATTGTGAATAGTTTGACAGCTTCTATTTGAGTTTTTTTTTCCCCTTTTGTTCAATGACAACACAATCATGTGCATCCAACATACACTTCTTATCCTTCTCAATGGCATCATGATATCATTTTCCTTGAAAATTAGTAAAATTTTAGATCAACTTTCTAAAAAATTGCAAGATAAGCAGCATCTTTCACACAATTATGAGCAATCTTTCACACATTAGAAACAAGTGTTGGATGCAAGAATTTATTCCACACCAAGGGATGCCAAGCAAGGATCCACGTTTCTTCTATGGGACTTCTTCTATATCAAACTGAATTGAGTGTTGAAGTATGCTGCCAAGGAACTATGTTCTATCTCTAACTGAATTGAGTGTTGAAGTATGCCACCTCAAGCCTAAAAGCCATATCATACAATCCTCTATTATTCCACTTTGCTATAGTATATATTTCAAGTATAGCCCAATTGCAATCTATAGTTCAATCAGTACATTGTTTGAATTCGACATACATACAAATTGATTCACTTGTGTACACTTTTGATACTTCACTCAATTCTAAACTCATTACAAATTCAGCCTTTTTAGAAATCTCCAGCTATTCTATTGTGAGCCTTAATCCGTTTGCATTAGAGAGTTAGATGCCCACAACAAATTGGAGCAAATAGCTATACATAAAATGAAGAATTATTCAATGAGATTAAAATTACAATCTATAAATTATACTACATAAGTATACCGAGCAAATATGAGGAATTAGAACTGACATAAATTTGGCTAATCATACATACGGACTTCCGAACATGGTTAGCATCTGTAATGGAATTTTATATTTGGATTATCATATCAATATTTTGTAAACATCAAGCAAAACAAACAAGTGCGCACAAAAACTACATCATACCGCTCCTAATGTTTGTCATTATTAGTTTGAGTGCTCTAATAATGCCATACCCGAAAAACTAAATAAGAGCATTAGAAAGGGCATGAACTTGAATAGAATCCCCTATACATGCCAACAAAATTGAAGAACTAAAAGAGTGTCAAAACTCAATTACACGAGTGTAATTACGAAATAAACTGTATATAAATAGAGGTATATAGGCTTTGAATTATATTCTCACCATTTGGGATGAATGGCTTAGAAGTTTTTGAAGAATAGCTTGAATCGACATCAAATTTGATGGAAGTTGCAATCTAAGTGCAACAACAACTTCAGGTAGTGATTCAGTGCTTGAGAGTTTGAGGTGTGCCATTGTATTCACGTCACACTTAACACACCACTAACACAAAATTTCTTTCAATTTAAAGAGGCTTACATAGTTAGTTAAGAGTTTTAAGAAATTAGGGAACTTTCTTTTTACCAGTAAAAGTATTCAACAATAATAGTTCTAGGCATCCACTTGGCACATAAAGGAATACCTTCAAACACTTGCAGAACTGTTGATATGGGCCATAATCACCACCAATACCATGACCTATACAGCCAGTGTGAATTTGATCATCTGCCACACTTAACAATAAATGAAACAAAAAGCTCCCATTTGTTCTTATTATAATAATATGTAGTAGATTAGAAAAACAGTTAATGTGGAAAAGTAGACCTTCATCCTAATCAATTCCAAGGCCAAGCTAAGAAAGATCTTGTAGCACTGCATTATCAGATCCGATAGTAGATAAATGACTCCCTGCATATATTTATCATGATCCATCAATAGGCTATTATGACAGATTACATGCATTTTTAAACTTTGTTATAGTTTAGCAATTTCAGCCCATTTATGGTTTTTGGAGGTGGATTTCATAATCTTTATGATTGGTATGTCCTAAAACAGACATATTGAAGAGCATCTACATATATTACAATCATTGCTTACACTGGGGAGCAGAAGTAGCGCTCCCCTAACACGTTAGTACTAACTTTAACCTTGCAATTGGCCTTCAAATTAAGACACCGTACGTGTTGACATCTTTAATGATTATCTATTAGATATGTCGTTTGAGCTCGTTTGATTTAGAATTGCCAATGTCAAAATCTTGCTTTCTTATAATTCTCCGGTTGTCTTTTCTTTTTAATAATATATAATTGAAGCAAATTGTTTCTATTAATACAAATGAAGTTCTGATGCTCGATCAATATCCAATTATTGAGAAATCTCACTTCTTGAAGCCTTGGAGATGATAGAAGAGGATGTGAAGTATAAAGGACCAAAACCATTATCACAATTCTGTATATTAGTAGGTAATGTTTTTTCACTAATGAAAAAGACGCAACATTTGTACCAACTAATATTTTTCAAGCAAAATAGTAAATGCACGTTAACCACTTTATTTTCGATCATTTTTCAATGTATCTATAAACTATTTCACTTTAATACCAACCCAGTAACATATTTCACAATGGTTTAACCATTTCTTAAATTGACAACCTAGCTTCCTTAGAGCATAATAAGCATATACAATAGTGATCACAAACAAATATTCGATAATATACGACCAAACATTATATGTATCTACTATTTACAGATCATATAGTGAGGATATACAATGGTAGAAAGCCTAACAATATAATTACCTTGAGGGCAAAATGCGGGGTAGTTCATAAACATGAAGTCTTGTACAAACAATCGACATTAAAATGCCACCTGAAATACAACTCCTACTACAAAAAAAAAATGCAAAGACCAAAAAAAAAAATCGGATCAATCAGACAAAAAAAAACAAATATTTCCAGTCAAATATGTAAATAGAAAGTAAAATGCTAATACAAAATATTCCAAAAGCAATCATCATATGTAGGTTACATTCTGCATACAGGAACAAAATTATCGATTGACCTTAGAATTAGTGAGTAGCCATGGTGCATAGACAATAAGCTCGAGAGCATGGGTTTCCTTTCGCCCTTTTATGCCATACTTCTTAGACTGAAAGCCGTTACTTGCACTAATTATACAACAATAAAAACACATTGTAAATCAGAGTTTTCAAACGAGTACAATGCATATGTATACCTTACCAGTAGTTAAAGGGGGCTCTAGTGGAGACTTGAGCTTTCTTTATGATGGCTTGATATGCGCTCTTTGCCCCATTTCAACCTTGTCGACCATGATCTAGTCTTTATACTTTTTAGCAGTGACTTTGAGTGATCATGGTATCTTATTTACATCTCAAAATGTTTTATTTTATAAGCTAAGGTATGTATTCAAGTGTAAATACCATTTTCGTTTTATAGGTTACTCCTTGTCAAGTTGGCTATTGTATTATGATGGTAGCAAACTATCAAACATATTATGGTAGCATTACAAACACTTCTTACCAAGTGTAAAATTCTAAGCAATCTGCGTAAAGTTAGTTACCTTATGAACTTTTCTCAACTGGTTAAAATAATGAGCGATCTAATCACTTAGCGGTTGAGAACTTACACTCCAAACACAACCTGTGGAATGCACAAAGTGCATATCCCAACCACTTGAGAATGGCGTGACCCAACAAAGATTGCAGTAGTCACAACAACAATTTCAATACTGAAGTATATATGCCATCTCCAATCCTATGAGACAGTATATATGTCGGTTTATCTATGCATTACGTCAACCAAGATTCATGTCGGGTTAGCAGGTCGGGTATAAAACTGCCACCTGAAGCTGGGAGCATTTTCCACTACTCAATATTAATGGTCTTTGATGGCAGAGTAGGCAGTTTATATAATGTCTTCAACGACTTTTTAATTTACACTTATTAACTTGTTTTAACGGACGACGATATATAAACTGTGAAAGACACTATATAAGCTTTTCAAGACACTATATAACATGTCCATTAAAAAGAAAGCCCGATGGAAATGATAGCACGAGCTAATGTATCATTCAAATTTGGAAGGATCAAACATATGTATGGTTCCTTGCTATCTGCCTCATACCTATTGGCTATAGCCCTTTACTCCAATGCATGATCAAATTCCACAAAGCTTTGAAGCTCCATGTTGTTCCTTTCACATTGTTACTTCCTCATTCTCCCAAATACTAAAATTTCTCGAAAATGCATTTACAAAACTCCAATCTCTCTACCAAGAAAATGAAGTTTAAAAATAATATTTTATTTATTTTTATTTTTTTGATGAAAAAAAAGCGCTTGACTTAAACATTTTTTTTTCAAGTGGAAATTTTATTGATAATGATCAACACGAGTTTTACAAATGATTAAGACAGGCGTGCAACAAGCTGCGTTGCAAGTCTTTTCTGAAATTTTTATTTTGTTTTATTTTTATTAAATGAATAGAAGTTTGAAATTTATGTCACTAAAAAGCAATGATATATCGGTAAACGCATCAAACTCAAAACCTAATTATATGTCGTTCGTGGCACACTTCTGACACTCTTGCACCAGGATATGCACTTTAATGATTTCTAAAGATGGTAAGAAGTGGATAGATAAAATTTAATCTATAAATGGATAATATGTGGCGTAGTTGGATAGATAAAATCAAATT
Organism: Coptis chinensis; assembly: GCF_015680905.1. Classification (NCBI taxonomy): domain Eukaryota; kingdom Viridiplantae; phylum Streptophyta; class Magnoliopsida; order Ranunculales; family Ranunculaceae; genus Coptis; species Coptis chinensis. The sequence continues at coordinate 93,590,629 of NC_141462.1, forward strand.
CAAAATAACAAAACAATTAAGTTTTAAAACTCTAGGAAGAGCTTCCAGAATATCTATACGTTTCTATAAACTTCTTCCAGCTTTGTGTTAATATATTTATTCTATTCCCATTTGTGTATACTTAGCTTTCATGGCCATCTTCAATATCTGCTCAAGTAAAAGAGAGAATATCACCACCTAACGTGAAGCAGTGGAGGCAATAGCAGAACCGACGCAGGTGCAGCGACCGACACCATCTCATGATAAAGCAAAGCCATTTAAGAGGAATGGATACTGTTGGCATGACCATTTTCCCTTGACCACTTACTGCAAAAAGATCGGCTTCCATTGCTTGGACTTTGCTGTTGCAAGGCTAACTGCACCCTTGCCTCCATAAACAGGATGCTCAAGCCTCAAGTATGCTTCATAAACAAGACTATTTGCCGCATCCGCTCTTTTGTTGGGGATTATATCAATACCAATCGATTCCCCCACTACACAGATAACTTGTATTTGAACACAATTCAACTCCGGACAAAATCTAAATATCAACTACAACCTATACTAACATGCCCAACTCGCTAAACGACTATTAACAACAGATAATAATGTAAAGCAGTAAAAGCAAACCACAACACAAAGATTTACCGTGGTTCGGCCAATGATGCCTACTTCCACAAGAGCCAGTTCTTAATAAAGTGGGAAGGAAGATTACAATCTCTTCTTTCAGTCTCTCACCTTACTAGATCACTCTTATCTCTTTACAGGGGTTGTATCTCTCAGAAGGTTCTCTCTTTGTTTTAGTCGGATTCCAATCCTTCTGACTTGTTAGGTTAGGTTTTCCAAAACCTTGATCTTGGTTTTTATCTCCAAAAAACCAAATTCGCGGGTACTGTAGCAAAGGCCCACGAAATTGGACTGAAGCCTTGAAGCCCTCTTTTTTGAGCGGCGCTATCAATGTATCCGAGTTCGAGCGCTGGTCGCCCCACTATGAGCTGGTCGCCTCTATTCTATTTGGAACTCTCTGGCCTTGAAGTCGCTTCATCGAAATCGGTGGGGCGGCCTCGACATTTCCAACGCCGAATTCGCCCGTTTCTCTCCAGCTCTGTTTTCTCTCCTCATGTGAGGGATAACTCCAACAATCTCCCCCTAACAACGGTGAGGGGGATACCTCCATGCAATTGCCAAATCAACAGGAGGAGTGTGCTGCCATTCCGGCAATAGCACAACAAACATCAAACTTACCTTTCGGTAAGACTTTGGTCATCATATCCGACCCGTTCTTGTCGGTATGGATCTTCTCGATACACAAATGCTTGTCTTCGAGTACTTCTCTAATCCAATGGTAACGCACGTGTATGTGCTTGGATCTAGAATGAAAACTCGGGTTCTTGCTCAAGTGGATGGCGCTCTGACTGTCACATAGAACTACAAACTGTTTCTGCTTTAGCCCTAGTTCGTCGAAGAACCTCTTCATCCATAGCAACTCTTTGCAACACTCAGTGGCTGCAATATACTCGGCTTCTGTAGTGGAGAGGGCAACACACTTTTGCAACTTAGATTTCCAAGAAACCGCCCCCCCGCAAAGGTAACCCGGATAACCGGAGGTGGACTTCATCGAGTCAACATCACCGCCATGTTCCGTGATCGGTGTAGCCTTCAAGTAAGGGCTTACTTCCACCAAAGCACAAACATGATTTGGAAGTGCCTTTGAGATATCTCAATATCCACTTAACACCTTCCCAATGTTCTTTACCGGATTTGATGTAAATCGCTTACAACCCCAACGGCGAAAAGCAATATCCGGTCTAGTACACACCATGGCATACATCAAACCGCCCATCGCGGATGCATAAGGAATCTTTTTCCATCGACTCTGCTCATGCTCACCCCTTAGGACACATCTCTTTGGTCATGCGGAACTGGCCACCAAGCGGGACAACCGACCGGCTTCGCTTTTGATCCATGTTGAATCTCTTCAATACCTTCTCAATGTAGCTTTCGAGAAAGCCACAACTTCCCACTCTTTCTCGTCACGAGTGATCCGTGATCCCAAGTATCTGCTTTGCTTGACCCAAATCCTTCATCTCAAAGGACTTACTCAAGTCTTTCTTCAGCTTGGATATCTTGTTGATGTTTGGGCCAACTATCGACATATCATCCACATAGAAGCAATACAAATGAAATCCCTATCCGAAATCTCTCGAACAAACACACAATGATCGGAAGCGGACTTCTTGTATCCTTGCTTCGCCATAAAGGAATCAAACTTTATGTACCACTGTCTCGGTGCTTGCTTCAACCCATACAAGCTCTTTATCAGCTTGCATACTAGGTGCTCCTTGCCTTTGACCTCAAACCCCTCTGGCTGGTCCATGTAGACATTTTCTTCAAGGTCTCCATGAAGAAAAGCTGTCTTAACATCTAGCTGCTTAACCTCTAGGTTCATACTTGCGGTCATACCCAATACCACCCGGATAGAAGTCATCTTCACTATAGGAGAGAAAATCTCATCAAAGTCAATCCCTTTCCTTTGACCGAATCCCTTCACAACAAGGCGAGCTTTGTGCCTTGGGTGAGGATTGTTCTCCTCATGCTTGACTTTGTATATCCACTTATTCTTGAGAACTTTTCTCCCTGTGGGTTTCTCAACTAACTCATAAGTGTGATTCTTATGCAAAGAATCCATCTCGTCATGCATGGCCTTCAACCACTTTTCTTTGTCTGTACCTTCAAGTGCCTCTTGATAGTACATAGGTTCTCCACCATCCGATAGTAGCACGTACGTATGTGGTGGATACCTGGTTGAAGCTAGTCTCCCTCTGTCAGACCTCCTTGCCCCATCTACTGGTGCCTCAGGAGGTTGCACTTCTACTTGCTCTGGTGGTGGTTCATGCATCTCATCTGCATCTTCTATACCAATAGGTTCTATCCCATCATGAGCAATAGGATTCTCATCATGAGCTTCAAACTCATGGTTCTCTGCATTCTCAATGCCTTCTGCACGTTCCACAGTAGGAACTTCTGGTTCTGAATCAACAAGATCATTGGTGAAAGCCTCAACTTCTCACCCTCCTCAAAGTCTGCTATGGTTTGGTCTTCTAAGAACACAACATCTCGACTTCGGATTACCTTCTTGTTAATCGGATCATAGAGTTTGTAACCAAACTTTTCATCTCCATAACCCAGAAAAATGCACTGCTTGGCTTTGTCATCAAGCTTGGATCTCTCATCCTTCGGAATATGCACAAATGCCCTGCACCCAAATACCCTCAAGTATCCATAATCAACATCTTGCCTGACCATACTCTCCGGATAGTCACTATTGAGGAGGGAGGCTTTGACAGGTTGACAGTTGATCACATGGTATGCGACATTGCTTCTACCCAGTAGCTTCTAGGTAGCTTAGAGTGAGATAGCATGCATCTCATCCTCTCTACAATGGTACGGTTCATTCTCTCTGCTATTCCATTCTGTTGCGGTGTCTTGGGAACGGTCTGCTCATGACGAATCCCATGACTCTGGCAATACTCTTCAAATGGCCCAATGTACTCACCCCCATTATCTGAGCGAATACATTTCAACAACTTCCCTCTCTCTTTCCACCATCTTTGTGGAATTTCTCAAACACGCCAAGTACTTCATCCTTGGTCTTCGTGACTATAGGCCCATATCTTTCTTGGACGATCATCAATGAATGTCAAGAAGTCACGAAGCTCCGAGGTGGGACTTCACTCTCATAGGACCACATAAGTGCGTATTGCACTAGCTCAGGGCGGTGTCCTTTCTGTGAGACGGGAATCTTTGGAAAGACACCCTGTGTTGCTTTCCTACCAAACAGTGAGTACATGTATTTAAATGTGTACCTTTAATGTCTGGCATGGCCTTTTGCTTAGCAAGAACTTCCATCCCTTTTATGCCCATGTGACCGCGATCTCTCTTGTGCCGCAGTTGGATGAAGCTTCTTCTTACGCGCAAGATTCGCTTACGCTTTACACAAACTAGCGTGTTTTGTAAAGAGAGCAAGTTTTCTTTCCTCTGGCTGCTACAATGGAATCTCTGCTCAGTTTCCATACCCCGTTACCAAACGAGTTTACAAAGCCATCGTCATCTAATTTCCCAGCCGAAATTAGGCTTAACCGTATGTCAGGGACATGTCTTACATCCTTGAGTGTCAAGGTGTAGCCGTCATTGGTTTCTACATGAACATCTCCAATGCCTATAATCTTCGAGACTCCACTATTACCCATCCTTACTTCACCATATTCACCACAGCTGTAGGTAGTGAAGAATCCCCTGTGCGGTGTGACGTGATAGGATGCTCCTGTATCTATCACCCACTCGTATCCCGACATGAGGTACTAAGGCAAAGACACACCACAATCGACACAATTCCACTAGGTCGCCGACTAGTGCGGTAGTATCTGCCTGTGTTTCCGTTCCTCGCACCATGTCTTCATGTACACGGTTATTCTTCTCATCCCTCTTCGATTAATTACGTGACTCATATCTGAAGTGGCCTTTTTGTGGCACAATAGTAACATTGCCTCTCTGCCTTAGGAGTTCTAGCTTCACCCCTAGATTTGCTTACGTCATCACCTCTAGAGCGAGATGGTTTTCTATTTCGACCTCTCCCCGTTTCTGCGTGAAAGGATCTCGAGTGAGAAGAGCTGCTTCTTGCACTCCTTCTAGTCTCCTCATTCAACAAAGACGTGGTAGCCATCTCCATGGTAACAATTCCATCCTTGGCTGCTCCATGTAGAGAAACTGCTAATGTCTCCCAACTTTTGGGTAGAGAGCCTAATAGAAACAAAGCCTCAACTTCGTCTCCCAAATTGATCTTCATCAAATGCATCTGATTGATGATATTCTGTACTTCATTAAGATGCTCAGACATTGAAGAACCTTCTTGGTACTTCGTGTCTGCAAACTTCTTAACGACTAGCACTTTGTTTCCACCCGACTTCCTCTCATAAAGGTCTTCGAGTTTCTTCCATAGACTGAAGGCTGTAGTCTCTTGGGCCACATGGTGAAAGACACTGTCGTCAATCCTTTGCCGAATGTATCCAATCACTTTTTCACAAGCTTTTTCCACTCACGGCCCTCATCGGCTTTTTTCGGTTTTACTCCCTCATTCTCAATGGGAAGTGCCAAGTCCTTGCAGTATAGCAAGTCTTCCATCTTGGCTTTCCAGATGGTGTAGTTCTTCCTATTCAGACTCATCATACGAGTGTTCACGGAATGGTCCATTTCTACAAGTTATTTAACCTCAAATATTCTCTCAAGAATTTCGTCAAACACCTTCTGACCAAGATTCGGATAACACCCTAGGCTATTCTAACCAAGGCTCTGATACCACTTGTTGGGGATTATATCAATACCAATCGATTCCCCCACTACACAGATAACTTGTATTTGAACACAATTCAACTCCGGACAAAATCTAAATATCAACTACAACCTATACTAACATGCCCAACTCGCTAAACGACTATTAACAATGAGGATAATAATGTAAAGCAAAGAAAAGCAAACCACAACACAAAGATTTACCGTGGTTCGGCCAATGATGCCTACTTCCACAAGAGCCAGTTCTTAATAAAGTGAGAAGGAAGATTACAATCTCTCCTTTCAGTCTCTAACCTTACTAGATCACTCTTATCTCTTTACAGGGTTGTATCTCTGTAAAGGTTCTCTCTCTTTGTTTTAGTCTGGATTCCAATCCTTCTGACTTGTTAGGTTAGGTTTTCCAAAACCTTGATCTTGGTTTTTATCTCCAAAAACCAAATTCACGGGTACTGTAGCAAGGGCCCACGAAATTAGAACTGGCCTTGGCCTCCCTCTTGAGGCTGGCGGCGCTTCAATGTATCTTCGAGTTCGAGCCGGGTCGCCTCTATGGCGCTGGTGTCAGCCCTATTCTATCTTGGAACTCGAGCGAAGTCGCTTCTCATCTCGCTGGCTGGCCTCGACATTTCCAACGCCGAATTAAGCCCGTTTCTCTCCGCTCTCTGTTTTCTCTCCTCATGTGAGGGATAACTCCAACATCTTTGCCTCTCTCGGCGCTTCCGAATATCGCATTCGACACCTACGTAAAGAAAAAACATATATATCAAACCATTGATGAATGGATCTTGGTTAAAATGAACATTACAAAGAAAGTTAAGACTGAATTACCATTAGAATTTTTGGGACATGGCCCGTTAAAAAGACTTTCTTAACAAGCAGCAAACCTTTGAGGCTCATAAGGAGAGAAATATGGACGTAAATGCATTCTCATAACCTTACATGCAAAGACAAAGTCCGTTGGTGTTCGAGGTATCTGGAGGGCCTAAGCTAATAAGTGTCTCTCGTCCCATTATATCAAAAGCATCGCCTTCTCTCCCGAGCTCCTTGCCATCTCATTAATCTACCGTATTTCAACCACACACGTAAACTTGCAAAAACAAATGTCAAATAAGAGTGAACTTATAGGGCATTTAGGTCTCCCTTTACAAAGAATAGCCAATTTTTTTTATTTTCAAAAGAATTTTCTTGATCTTCCTATTACTTATATTAGTAACTTTCTCTACACATTCAACCCCACACATGGTAAGATAGATTGAGCCAACTGCCAACTTACTCGGACTAGTTACATGCGGTTGGTGACATTTTCAAAAAATAACCTTCTCAATTGGGTGCCATTAACACAATACCATGTATACGTAAAAAAACATTTCTAATGAAGTTATTTTGTACAGTTTACATTTGAAGTTCTTTTGTACAGTTTATATATATATATTTTTTTGAAATGAGTTAATAGGGTTTGGCAGACCCTTAACCTGTATTAAGATCTTACATAAATCATTCCCTTTAGATCATTCGAAACTAGTTCAAAGAGTTTACTATCTAAGGGAGGACCATTACAAACATATTTCTCATCAACAGACATAGATAGATTAGCTAGGTAATCCGCACTATTATTAACTTCCCTATAAACATGAGAGAAGATGACATCCCGCATTCTTGAAATTTGATATCCGACGCAAAGAACTAGATTACAACAATACCATGGAGCATCTTCTGAACCTTTGAGTATTTGTATTGCTCTAAGGGAGTCAGAGCAAACTTTGATCTTATGAAAGTCATGTTGTTGGCAGAGGATAAGTCCCACTTCTATAGCCTTAAGCTCTTGGAATATTATTGAGCGTTGGGTACCTCCTCCTGTGTAAGTGAGTAAAACATTCCCATGTTGATCAATGATGATACCACCATATATCCTAACATTTCAACTTCATAGAACCATCGGTATTCAGTTTCATGTAACCTGAAGGAGGAAACTTCCATTTGCAGTAAATTGGTTCTTTAGTTTTGAAAGAAACTTGAATGTCCAGTCTAGTCAGCAGGCATCTGATGGCGACAGTGTCTTGAATAGAGTCGATCCTAATCCCCAAATAGATTTTCATTTCCTTAAGGATAGAATTAGCAACATGCCTCCATGAATTTATACTGTTCCTGAATCTTCTACCATTTCGTTCCTTCCAAAGATGCCCTATAGTGGCACATACATAAACCTTATAAATCTCAGCTTGAGTGTTGTGTTGTCTGCAAAGGTTGATTATATCACACCATTCCGCATTGGAAGTTTTGACAGATCTTCCTAGACCAATAGTATTCTTCAATAGTGACCAAACATTTGTAGAGAATTGACATTCAAAGAAGAGATGCTTCGAGTTCTCCCTAGCTGAATCACAGAAGCAACATGAAGAAGTATTGAGGACCTTTTTATGAATAAGTCTATCTTGAGTCGGTAGACTTCCAGAGAAGAGCTGCCACCCATTGAAAGAGTATTTTGGGTGAACTAACTTTCCCCAAACCATTGTACACCAATTGGGCTTACTCCGTTTTCTTCTTAAATCTTGGTATGCTGCTTTAGAAGAGAATTCCCCAGAAGTTGAGTTCAGCCAGATGACTCTATCTTCAGTTAAGAAGCTATTAATCTCGGTTGCCAAGATAGAGTTCTTAAGGCATGCATCAGACAAGTTGTGAACAAAGTGATTCCACACTCCGTTTGTGATGAGAATACTGACCTTAGCATTAAGAGGAAAATGCCAGTTGGCTTTTGCTGCTGGTATGTTAATTAAAGAGTTCGCCATGCACCATGGGTCGTGCCATAAAAGAGTCTGTTCACCTGTTGTAATGCTGTATCTCAGAAGCTTCATAGCATTTTTTCTGTTGTTAAGTATTGACCTCCAAGTCCAAGAGCAATCTCTAGGCACAAGCATGGTCCAAAAGAAGTTTTCTTTTATATGTTCTGCCCAAGTCCATGTGATCCAAATCCCTGAATCTTTGCATGCAATCTTGTAAATGAGACCACAGTAAGCTGCTCTATTCCAAATGATGGGGTCCTGAATCCCCAAACCTCCCTCCATCTTAGGGTATTGAATATTCTCCCTACTAGATTGATGCATCTTTTTCCCCATTTGGGATCCACTCCATAAAAATTTTGCACAAATCTTTGCAACCTTGACCAAGACACCTTGTGGAAGAATAAAGGTTTTGGCCCAGTAAATGTGGAAAGTAGCTAGGACATAAATGATTAGTTGGAGTCGCCCGGCATGACTTAGAGTTCTGTTCTTCCAATTCTCCACCTTCATAGTTGTTTTCTCAATTAGAGGCAAGCAATCCTTGATGCTAATTCTTGCCGAAACCAGGGGGAGGCCCAAATACTTTACAGGAGGAGAGACAAGCTGCATTCCCAGAATTTGAGCAAGGCGTGTACCATCTTGATGAGAGAGACCACCAGTGAGAATAGTGGACTTATGTATGTTCATATGTAGACCTGTTGCTCTAGTAAAATCTTCAAGAATAAGCTTTAGAGCCCATATAGAATCCTCGTGACCTTTAATGAATATGAGTACACCATCAGCAAAGCAGAGATGAGTGACTTTAGTTCTCTTGCATGATGGATGAGGCTTAAATATCATTCTTTGCAGTCCAGTTTGCAAGAGAGAGTTTAGCGTTTCCATGACCAGCACAAAAAGGTAAGGAGACATAGGATCACCCTGCCTCAACCCTTTCTTTCCTTGGAAGAACCCCAGTGGCTCTCCATTAAAGATAAGAGAATAGAAAGGTGTAGTGTAGCAAACTTTAATCCATGCTATAAGCTTTTCTGGAAAATTCATTTTGTGGAGCATGAATAAGATAGCATCCCAATGGATAGAATCAAAAGCCTTCTGCAGGTCCACCTTAAGAGTGCATCTGGGAGTACCATGTTTCCTTGAATAACTTCTGAGCATCTCATGAGCTAAGAGCAGATTGTCTTGAATGCTCCTACCTGGTATGAAAGCGGATTGACTAGGAGCCACTAAGTCATGTATAACATGCTTAAGTCTGTTAGTGATGACTTTAGTAAAACATTTATAAATGACATTAGTACAAGAAATAGGCCTATAATCCCCTACTTTCGATGGATTTTTTACTTTAGGAATTAAACTGATGAAAGTAGAATTAATGCATTTGGGAATAAACGAATGAGAGAACATGTACTTGATTGCCTTGATGAAGTCTTCTCCCACAAGATTCCAGCATTTTTTGAAAAAGAATGCATTATATCCGTCTGGTCAAAAAAGTGCACTATTATCCTCAATATCAAAAGAGAGCTTCAATGATTTCAAACTTCGAGACCTCTAATACAAGGGCTACATGTTGATGTTGTTGTAGAATGCCATTTACTGCCAAGTCTTGAAAAAAAGAAGCATTTACATCAGAATTATCTTGGTGGCCCAGAAGCTCTGTGTAGAAGTTAAGGAACTCATCTGCAACCTGCTTAGAATCATTGAGTCTAATCCCTTGAGAATTCTCCACAGACTAAATACAGTTTTTGCCCTTCCTTTCTTTTATTGCATTAAAGAAGTAGGCATTACATCGATCTCCAAACACCATCCAATCACAATCAGTTTTTTGTTGCATATCTACCTGCTCCATCTTTGACAATTCAACATAAGCTCCACGAGCCTCTCTCTCTTTCTCGGCAAGAACAGTGTTAGAAGAGTCAAGTTGTAGCTGCTGCTGAAGATCAAACATGTCCTTTCTTGCTTTAGATATTCTTTCATGAAATCTAGAGAACTTGCTTTTAGACCATCTCTTTAAAACTTTCTTCAATTCTGAGAGCTTAGAATAGAGAATGAAAACCGAGTACCATAATATTGTTTCTCCCACACATTTTAAGGACATCCCGAAAAGTTAGTATGCATGAACCATATATTCGAGAATCCGAAAGGAAATGGACCTTCTTAGAATTGTACCATTGTACTAGCATAATAGAGTGATCAGAAATGCCAGGTGGAGCAAAGATAGCTTCAGAATTGAATTTGGAGATCCATGTAGCATTTACTAGCACCCTGTCAATCTTGGACATCTTTCTGTTTAGACCTATAGCATTGTTTGACCAAGTGTAAAAGAACCCAGAGAACTTCATATCAGATAAACCTGTGCTAACTATGCAGTCCATGAAGTCTTCAATCTCATTTGGATGAACGGGTTCACAACCAACTCGTTCATTTGAGTATAGCACATTATTGTAATCGCCCATGAGACACCATGGCAAGGATATAACAAGCTGCATGCTTCTCAAAATGTTCCAAAGAATCTTTCTATGTTGAAGCTCATTACTAGCATAGATAACTGAGAGTTCATACATTGTTAAGGAGGACAATACCTTAACTAAAACATGAATATGTTGTTTACTCTCTGCTATTTTCTGTACCTCGAGGTAACTGGGATCCCAACATATCCACACCCTTCCATGAGGATCACTGTCATAATTATCAAAAGAATACCATCCTGGGCAGCATAAGTTTCTAATGAAATCAAACTGATCCTTTTTTACCTTGGTTTCAATCAATCCAAAAAGACTTAAGTGGTGTTCCAGTCTAATTTTATTAACTTCTTTGGCTTTCTGTAATGAGTTAATCCCTTTAACATTCCACACAGCGATATTATTCATCATTGGGAAAATTATAATGTGGATTTCTTACCTCTCCCCTTGGGCCTTCCTCTAGTATTCTTCTTTTTTCTTGTTTGTCGGTTTTCTGGTGGAGTAGAGGAAACCGGAAGCTCAGACAATTTCTTGGTCTTTACGATTGTCCCAGATTGAGGAGGAGAGTTCAACATTCTAGCAGCAACATGCTCTTCATCAAAAGGATCGTTGTGATCTGAAAAATATTCCCTTTCGATCTCTTCTTCACTTGCCGTATTACTATCTTCATGATATTGGCTCCTTTTCTCTGCATAATGTCTTTTATCCTCCTCACTACCTTCAATAAAGCCTTCATCACCATCTGTAGTATAGGCAACCATTTCATTGTTGTCAAATTCTGTTCTAACTTCTTCAAAAGGTTCTTCTAAAGTTTCAGTTTGGTGATTAGCAGAAAAAGGGACTACAGCCAGATTGTTCAGTTCCACGACATGCTCTGCATCATTCGAATGATCTGCTAAGACACCAAATCGGTTAGCTGCTTGTACTTCTTCATGTATTATAATCTGAGGAAGATCATGTATACAGTTTATATTTGATACTCACCCAAATAAGAATATTTGGTTCTAGCGCACGGAAACAAAATGGTATATAGTTTTACAAACCATATGTAAATATAAGTCATATAGAGATAAATAAAGTTTTAGTATATTATCATTAAAGTTTTTAGTAAATTACAAGGCTGGCAAAGAATGTAAAATAAGAAATCCATTATGTCAAAATTGCATGAATAATGTACACTCACATCCTGAAGGGCATGTGGTGGATCACTCGTAATAAAATACCAATTGTTACGTAAACGAATGCGGAAGCGTAATAATTGGACAAAGAAGATTGAATGTGATGATAGAAATCGACAAAAACAAATCAATTAAAATACTTACCAATGCAAAACGAATAACCAATAGAAGTGGAGACGAGATTTACGTGGTTTGGCGTTAGCCTAATTCACCAAGCAAAAGAGGAGAACTTTACTAATCAAGAGATAAACAAATAGAGTACAATCACTCACAAACGAATTCCAAAGAATTCACAAACTCTCTCTCACAAACTTGAGCATAACAAATCCCACAAACTGGTCTCGTATTTATAGAGGTCGTGGGTATCAAATTAGAATTCTATTTAGAATAGGAAACCAAAACCTTAACTGTGTGGTTTAATTTATCTAAATCTGAGTCGTATACCAACACCAATAATATTCATAGTTGATATCTCATAAGTCATACCAAAAGATAATTCTGGCAAAATAGTCTTGCATCAGTACACTATGTTATCCATCTTGGCAGTGTTGGCGTTATCCCTCACATGAGGAGAAAAGATGTTATGCTTGTGTGCATAAGCTAGAGTGCGACCCGCACTCAGAATAGGTTTGCCCAAGGCGCGACCCGCGCTCATGCCTTGGTCGACCTCCAATACTTTCAGCGTGACCCGCTCGACTTTTGTCTCTTGTTCGCGCCGCATTACGCCTATTTTAGGAGAATTCTATTTTTGTGGACCGCGAGTTTGCAATAAGGGTTGGGGTTTTTTGGCAAAACCTAACACTCAGAAGAGACACGAGAGGCAGCACAAGAGTCAGAGAAAACCCAATCTTGAAAGCTATCAAGATTGAGAGATAATCTTTACAGAGATACAACACTGTAAAGAGATAAGAGTGATCTAGTAAAGTGAAAGACTGAAAGGAGAGATTATAATCTTCCTTCCCACTTTATAAAAGGACTAGCTCTTGTGGAAGTAGGCACCATTGGTCGAACCACGGTATATCTTTGTGTTGTGGTTTGCTTTTACTGTTTTACATTATTATCTGTTGTTAATATTTGTTTAGCGAGTTGGGCATGTTAGCTAGGTTGTAGTTGATATTGAGATTGTCGTCTGGAATTGAATTGAGTTCAAATACAAGTTATCATCTGTGTAGTAGGATTGTTATCTGGAATTGAATTGAGTTCAAATACAAGTTATCATCTGTGTAGTAGGAAATCGATTGGTATTGGTAATAACCCTAACATATAGTTGAAACTTGAAATTATGGCATTGCTTATGATCAGTACAATGAAAGATAATTTGCAATGCAAGTTTAGCATAAAAAACGCGGTCATTTGATCTCTTGTGTTAGTATTTGACCCAAGTTCAACCTGTTTTTTCTTAAGAAGTACGAAATTCTGTTCAGGCTTTGCTAATATTACGACACGGACAAGCTCAACCAAGTTAAAAAGGGATAAAGTTCCGCGGAAAACCCTGTAGCTCTAATACTGTACGCACTCGGGAAGGAATTCGATCTTAGTATTTGTTTACAAGATCACTAATCAATTCAGGCTTACCTGATATTGCGTAACAAACAAGCCCTTTTTTTTTCTTTTATCTTAACTTAACAAGCTTGGCGACCGGAGCAAAAGTGTCATGGTAGTCTAGACCTTCAACTTGGGTAAAACCCTTAGCAACTAAGCGTGCTTTGTAGCGTTCGATAGTGCCATCAGATTTGTACGTGATTGTGAACACCCATTTGCACTTAATAGGTTTCTTGTGAGAAGGAAAAGATACAAGACTCCATGTATGGTTCTGTTCAAGTGCCATAATTTCTTTCTCCATAGTTTCCTGCTAATGGGGCACTTTTACTGCCTCGGAAAATGTCCGAGGCACCTCTATAGAAGTAATGGTAGAAAGAAAACATCTATGTGCTGGAGAGAAATTAGAATATGTAAGATAATGATGGAGAGGGTAGGGTGTACCTGACAACACAGAAGGTGAGGTAGAAGTGGAACATCCATGAGTAATAGTAGAAGCTTTAGGCCAAACATAGCCTTCAATGAGAGGCTTTGGAGGTGGGTGATGGTTTCTCTGAGGCTTAGAAAGGACTGGTGCATCAGTTGATTGAGTGGCAGGAAGTGAATCAATATTGGAAGAAGTTAACGGGTTCAACAACATGAGTGTCGGGTCTAACCTGTAGAGGATGGGTGGAATGAGATATGGAACCTAGAGTAGTCGGAGAAACAATTGGGTTAGAGTTTGCACATGGGCTGTGAATGTGATCAACCTGAGAAGATGGATGACTGGAAGGTAAGATGCTATGTTCATTCATAATGGATTCACTAGTATCGAAATCAGCTAAAAATGGTGTAACATAAGAAGAAGTAGAATGGAGTTTAGACAAATCTTTAAAAGGAAAAATGCCTTCATAAAAAATAACATCACGAGAAGTGTATATAGTTTGAGTTGCAAGATCATAAACTTGGTACCCTTTTTGTGCATAAAGATAACCAGCAAAAATACCAGGTTTAGCACGTTGATCAAATTTGTGCTTAATATTAGCATTATGGGCATTACATAAGTTGCCAAAAACACAAAAATTACTATAAATCGGTGGTGATGTAAGTAAGATTTCATATGGGGATTTACCCGATAGAAGAGGGGTAGGCATTTTATTTATAAGGTAAACTGCTGTGAAAGCACAGTCACCCCAAAAAGTTAAAGGTAAGTGAGCTGCTTGAAAGCGTAATGCCCGAGCTGCTTCTAAAATATGACGGTGTTTTCGCTCTACAACACTATTTTGTTGGGGAGTCCCAACATAACTTCTTTGATGAATAATGTCATTTAAAGAAAAGAAAGATTGTATATCCTTAGACAAAAACTCTAAACCATTATCTCATTGAACTTTTTGAATTGCTTTAAAAAAATATGTGCCATGGCTATGAAGAAGAGAATGAACTTTGGATGAAAATTGTGTTTTGACCATGGCAAAAAAAAAAAATTCAACAAGCTTTGAGTTTGAGACTTAACATGCATAAGATAAATCCAAGTGCATCTAGTATAATCATCCACATTAGTTAAAAAATAACGAGAACTATTTAAAGAAGGTTGTGAAAAAGGATCCCAAATATCGCAATGTATTAACTCAAAAGCATGCAATGTAGTAATGGAACTAGAAGGAAACGATAAACGTCTTTGTTTCGCTTGAGGACAAACATCACAAACATGAACCCAAATATCGTTCGCGGTATTGGCATACAAGATGCTACCATGAATTTCAGTGGAAACAGAGTTAAGGATCCACGAGCTAATAAGATTGTTGCAGCGTTCCCATTGATATGCAGGTCCTTTGGAGATGTTGGAAGAGGTTGTTTGATGGTATCATCAACAAACCCTAATTTGTTTTTGGCACGTAGGGCCATAGTGATAGCTCGCAGCCATGAAGAATAGTTATCACCAGTTGAAGGCGGTGAAACAAGAATAGCAGTTGGGTTATCAGAATTATGTATAAAAAAAGGATCATCAGAGTGAGTCTCGGAGATAACAGTTGAGAGAGTATCTGTTGGTGTTGGTGAAGTCATTATTGTTGGAAAAAATAATTAGGATGTTTTAGGCTCTTGATACCATGTAAATAATAAGAAGGCTAGGAGACTGAGTTTTGACTCTCACGAATTGTTGAGAGTGTTCACATTTCATATATAAGCAAAGTTGTTACAGATTTACAAGTATATCTCCTAGAATATGAGAGGAGATCAATACAACTAGCTAGCAAATTAAGAGTTCTGAATAATAGTAATCTATCACGTTATTACTTACTGTGATTATTGGTTGTCTCCTAAACTTTTCAAGAGATGGAAAATTCAGAGAGCATTGAAGCTATAACTGATATGCATAATGTGAGATCGATCAGTAAAGAGAGTGTGTTGAGGAAGTATCGAATTCTCGAAAGGAAGGACTAGGGGCATGACTACCATCTATGGTCTTTCCGAAATTTAGAGGTGTGGTATGTACACAACCAATAGTGAAAAATTTGACTACAAAAACTAAGAGACTCTTGGATTTGTCCGGACTCATTTGCCCCTCTTTTTTAGACTAGACTATTGCAACTACATGCCCATACATATATCCTCCAGAGTCCAGACAAATGTTATATGAAGAGATAACATTTTTAGTCCCACATCCTTCATTGGAAAAAGAATATGGGATACGTAGGCTATATAATGAGAGTCGAGCAACATTACAAATCATACCTTTCTCGGCCTTTTGGCTAAGATCAAGTGTAGTATCTGTTCTTATCAGTTTAATATCTGATATGTGAGGCAATGCCTCACACGATATTAAATTAATTTTTGATTGGGGGAGGTTTCACCACAATAGCTTGCTATTGGGATCTCGTGTAAGCCCATGCGCGTTAAAGATCTTGACTTGGGCTTGGCGCACCCCTACCAAATCAAGTTTAAACATTTACGTCCCTTCCCCCATTAACAATAGACCTTAACTTTAATTCCATGGAATCTAACCTTTTTGCGGGGAAGTAAGCCAATATTATCATAGCTTAAGCCGGTCTTGAAGGAGGTTTGGAAATAGACTGTACAACGTCCCACTTTGGTTGTGAGGTGAGTTAGAGGTGAGTAGGTGAGACAGGTACAAGTTAGTCAATGAGGTTGGCACATTGCTAGAAACCAAAACTATGGTCGAATTTGGATTAAAATAACCAACGTCAGTCAACAAGGTTGGCACATTGTGTGTGGTGCAAAACCATTGCTCATAAGATTTAGATCAGTATGGAGTCGGCTCTCAAAGAAAATGACATATCCGCTTGAACTATATGTTGCTAACTAGTCCATATTGAACTTGACCACCACTGATGACCAGAACAATGGTAGTGCACACCATAGTACAAAATATCACGATATATTGTGATATTTGTTGATATCTATTGAAATTTCAGAAAAATATATATAAATACCACGATATGTTTAGAGATATATATAACTGCAAATATCGGTGATATTTCGATGATATTTGTGATATTTGGCGATATTTTGGGATATTTTGTGATATTTTGTGTATGTAACAATTTTATTTAATATTTACCATTATATTTTAAATAAAGATAAATAATGTATCATGATATATCAAGAAATATCCACAATATCTATGATATTTGTCGATATTTTGAATATATCTACGATATTTGCATGTGAAACAATATCAAATATCCCCAAAGAGGGAGATATATCCACGATACATATCGAGAAATTGACTATCGATAAATACCTATATCCTGATATTTTGTACTATGGTGCACACCATACGCTGCTCCAACCATCTAATTTTAGACCATAACATATTGTCATCATAATCATTTTAACAATGTTGCCTTTGGTTCCTTATATTAAAGGCCATTCATGCATAGCCTCTAGGGGTGTCTCTTTTTGCCGAATTTCTGATTTTTTCGAAATCCGACCCAAAATTGGTCTGGCTCTTGGTGTAGTTTACATGGGCCGATTTTCCGATTTCCGAAAATTCTGAAAAAAAATTGGATCGGATTTGGATATAATTCTAAAATCTGATCCGATCCGAAATTTCCGATATTATTGCCAATTTATTCCGAAAATATATACTTCTCTCACTATCCACTTGATTAGATCTCGACCGTTCATTCATTTTCTAGTTTTTTACTTCCAAAAACAAAACAAAAACATAACCTAGCCGCTACTTTCCCACTTGATTTGGACCACTCTACTGTCATTACACCATCTGCCATAACAACAGTGATATGAAAAAAATGTCAGTGAGTCATACAATGACTTCCAGACCAATCCAAAAGCCAAATTCCAATAGATAGAATATTATGTAAAGCTACTTAAAGTCCAAAACCATAATCCATTATTTATGCAGACACTTCACGCTTCAATTTCCACACACGAAAAAAGATTGAAACATTACAAATACCCATACCTCAACAGAATGCAATGGTTGCTATTGGTGGTCGCCGGGTTCTTTTTTCGCTTTTTTTCTTGGATCACTTGTTTGAATGAAAATGGGTTTTCTCAGTAAACAAGTGTGTATTGTTGTTGGTACATTGGTATTGTGGACATGGTTTTCTCTCCTTACATTGAACATTGGCGTATGATATTCCAAAAATAATTGAAAGTAAAGAGATCTTTGAAAATTTACCAAGTATTCCGAAATTTCCGAAGTTATTCAAATTTTCGAAAAGTTCAAATTGGAAATATATTTTGAATCCGAAAAAAAATTGGATCGGATTTGGCTAGCATATTAGGTTCCGAAAAAAATTTGGAAAAATTCCGAAGGAGGTTAATCCGATCCGATCCGAAGTCACCCCTAATAGCCTCAGTCAAATACTCAAGTCTTACAAAGACTTTGAGAGTAGATACCATTAATTAATTGATTCCTCCATGGGGAGGGAGGTAATGGAATGTACAAAGATTCAAGCCGAAATAACACTCCGACCATTTGAGCTTTCGGAGGTTGATGACTTCATGGATTGGGCTAGAAACAATGAGGTCACAAAATATTGTAGATGGAACACTTACACCTCTAAGGATGAAGCAGTGAACTTCTTGAAGGAGGTCATTAGTTTATACCCTTGGTATAGAGCAATTTGTGTTGATAACCGGTCTATTGGGTCTATCTTCGTCATGCCAGGTATGGATAAAGATCAACGGAGAGGAGAGATTGGTTATGCATTGAGTTCTAAATACTGGGGGTCTAGGCATTGCAACAGGCTACCAAGATGGTTATGTCTTGTGTATTGAAAGACATGCCATATCTGGATAGGATTGAAGGGTTGGTTTTTGCAGAAAATAAGGCATCACAAAGGGTGTTAGAGAAGGCTGGATTCCTTAGGGAAGGGCTATTGAGGAAGTATTTCTTTGTCAAGGGAAAGAGCAGAGATATTGTTGTGTTTAGTATAGTTGTATCTACTTGTCCCATAGAAATGGAGAATTAGTGAATGGATCGGATAAACCTGTAACTCTGTAATAATACTCACTGTTCTATTGTTAACTTTTTGAACAAAACCTGATTTTTACTTATAACTTGTGAATACTCTTGATTTACAAACAGAAAGATTAAGAGTGCTATTTGATATGAAGCACTTGTAAGCATCGCTATTCAATATACTACTACGCTCCACATGGTGATACAAAATTCTGCAATAAATTAAATGATGATGGACCAAGTTCGCCATACCGATATACAGTACGCAGCTGTGTTGCTATTTTGCTTTCCTGCCTGACGTTGAGGAACGACAAAGGCTGGATCTGAAGAAACAGTGTCCCCCACGGTCTATTACCTGATCACAAAAGTCTGGAGATACATCAATTCCAAAGAGAAAAGTGACTAGTAACTACTAGATTGTAAGAATTGCTTCATTTAGTTGAAATAATGGGACATGCTCTTATGGTTTAAAATGTGTAAATTTGGCCAAAAATAAAACATTAACCACAGTATTAGGAAAGAGTACACCATGATTATTGATGTGGGGCCGAATCTACAATGAGTATTAGGAAAGAGTAGACCTTGTTAGTTCAGGTGAAGAAATAAGTCATCTCGGTCATTTGTAGGGTCTCACACGAAAAAATATATACTGAAGCATGCCTAACGAAATGAATTACTATGTGAGCAAAGATAAATGCTTTGTAAGCATTTTCAAGTGATGATAAAAATAAAGAAATCCATAGGCATTTAGTTTCACTTGCCTTCCTCAAAGAGTTTAAATAGAGCTTTATAGGACCCTCCCTGCAAGAGAAGGACCTCCAAAATTGGCATATCTTTGGTTTGTGCAAATAAACACACGGTATTCTTTAGTAAAAGGCTTAAAGAATAGTTCGCGACTGTGGTTCCTGCTTGGTTTGTGATTTTTTACTTCATTTGCTCCCTCTTTTTAACCTACTTTTTTTTCAATATAGACTATGGGCTTTGTCAATATGGGACTAAACGCCGTCACCAAAAATGATCTCTTGGTTTTCACTCGCGACTTGTTCCTATTTTGTACGAAATTAAGATTCAATTGCCAAAAGTATCAATGTATGTACTTGTACACTATTGAAATGCCAAAACTGTTGGGTACAATATTATCAATTAATTTGGACTAAAACTTGTAGTAACCAAATGAACTCAAAACTCTCATTTAACTGAAATGTACCGGACCTTCACTGAATTTTTTTGTTTGGACTTGTGAGTATAAGCAACAGTCTAAAAGACTAAGACAACAAAACTTTGTGTATTCATTATCTCCATGTAGAAATTGCAAGAATCGTGCCTTCATGAGTAGTATATCATCTTAAGAGTTGAGAGGTAGTTAAGAAAGGGTATAGTTGCATCTTGTATATATGTACTGTACCTGAAAGTTGAAACTTTCTCGTTACACAACTAGGGCTTGCCATCAAGCCGAGTAGCTCGCAAGCAACTTGTACTCGCCTCAACTCAAACTCGCACGTTTAATAATACGAGTATGCGAACCGCTATACGATCGGGGTGTTTTTTCAAATCTTTAAACCCGTCAGCTCTAACATCTCTCGATAGTATGATTTTTTGAATTCTAGTTATAATCTAAAAAATAATATAAAACATTAGGAGGGGTTGAATATAATTTGAGTGACGTGAATGAGGTTTTCTAAATTATTTTAAATAATATGAAGCTAATTCTAATTTCAATAAAGTGAGAGAGTTTTTGGTAAATTGTTTAAAAAGGATAGAGCTGATTAGAATAATTAAGGGAGGTGGTTCTAAAATCATAAAATAGAGAGATTACAAATATACAGTTCGGTTGAGAAATTTTCCTCCTAAAAATCCGGCTATCATATAGTGTAGAGATTTAATTAATTATTATTTTTTTTCATTCGCAATAAATGAAATATACCACACAAATACACAATCACCCCTTTTGAAATTTCAGAAATAAAAATTAAAAGCTAGAGTCCTAAGTAACAACTATATTGTGACAAAGATGCTATAGGACAGATAGTTTCCTAATCTGATTCATTGTACAATGAATATGAAATAACATATAGTAAAAACAAGTATATAAATAATTATCAGCATACAAGCTAAGCATGAGAATATACCTTTATCGGAATCTGTTAAAAAATTACCGAAGTTTCACTATTCACTTGTTCAATAGCCGGCCCATGTAATCACTCTTGCTTTAAAACCATCTGAGAATAAAAGATGTAAATCTTTGGTGTTTAACTAAATTATGTGTTACTAAATTGTACTGGACTAAAGAGAACATAAAATAACCATAGATGACTTAAAAGAGAAAAAAGGATAGAGGAGAAACTAGAACAATAGAAGCCGTAAAATAAATTCCATGGCACATAAAATACATACATCAGTCAAAGTTCGAATAAGCTCTTGTGGTTTCTGCCTTGAAAATTCAACGAAGAACGCTCTCTGCATACTGGACAAAGATTGTAACCAGAAAGAGAGTCAATATAGAGTTAAAGGAAACATTTCTCGTACCACACGGTACAGGAATATTACTAAACTCCAGTGGAAGATAGATAGGTATACGCTTAGGATGCTCAACAAAACGCTCAGCCTTAACTTCTGGTGGTAAAATTTGGGGTGGAGGAGATAAAATATCTTCGGTTGTCTCGGGGTATCACTTATCAGATTTCCTAGACACGATTAACCAAAAAAAAAAAAAAACTCGTTATTATTATGAATAAAATTTAATTTCCACTTCTCTAAAAACAAAAAAAAATCACCTACCAATGCCTTGATTTTTTTGCTACCTGTTGTCTTGTTGTCTCAGCATTATATCTCCTTCCTAGTACTCTCATGGCCTCTCCGGAGTTCTCTGTTTCTATTCCCATGAGAGCATC
The DNA here is from genome assembly GCF_015680905.1 of Coptis chinensis. Lineage (NCBI taxonomy): Eukaryota > Viridiplantae > Streptophyta > Magnoliopsida > Ranunculales > Ranunculaceae > Coptis > Coptis chinensis. Next base: position 93,612,223 of record NC_141462.1, read on the forward strand.
TATTCTATGTTTCTATTCCCTAAAGAGCATATAGTCTATTAAAGAATATATAGAATCATAAAATCAACTATAGAAGCCACAATAACTAATATTCTAAAAACAAATTGATCTGAATTAAATCATTTGACTTAGAAATAGGTATTAGAGCTATCAACTAGTAGTATAGATCCGAATTCCGCTAATCTTATGTACAAAAGTTGGTATCATTGCAACTTCATTTTTGTTGAAGTATGTAGAGTCGGTTGCTGTTTTGGTTAAGTCCATCACCTAGTATAAATATATGAATTGCAGGTTAGAGTAGAATATACTCTAAACCCTACCTTCTTCTTGTGCCTCCATCATTTTTTTTTTCACCACTCAATCACTTTAACCTAACCAACTAACCATTATATGTATCTCCTAGCATAATTTAACATAGTATCAGATTCTAATGACACTTGGGTCCTTACAAATCTTCCTTCTAGGAAGAAAGCGGTTGCTTGTAAGTGGGTTTTCACTATTAAGCATAATCCAGATGGTACTATTTCTTGTTTAAAGGCTCGCCTGGTTGCAAAAGGCTTTACCCAAACTTATGGTATTGATTACTCAGAGACGTTTTCTCCGGTTGCAAAGTTAGCCTCTGTGCGTATTGTTATTTCTCTTGCTGTTCATCATCACTGGCCTCGATCTATTTCAGTTAGATGTGAAGAATGCTTTTTTACATGGAGATCTCTTGGAGGAAATTTATATGGTACAACCTCCTAGTTTTGTTGCTTAAGGGGGGAAAGTCTGTCGATTAAAGAAGTCTCTTTATGGGCTCAAACAGTCTTCTAGAGCTTGGTTTGCAAAGTTTAGCCAGGTTTTGATGGCTAATGGAATGACTAGGTGTGAATATGATAATTCCGTGTTTTACCGAAAGACCCAGCAAGGGATCATTGTACGTCTTAGTTGTGTATGTTGATGATATCATTGTCACAGGGTCTGACAAACAGGGTATTGATCGACTCAAAGTCAATCTCTCAAGACAGTTCCAGACCAAAGATCTAGGAGAACTGAAGTATTTCTTAGGCATTGAAGTTACAAGGTTTCCTGGTGAAATTCATCTTTCACAGAGAAAGTATGTATTAGACCCCTTTCGATTGAGGCAATTGATTTAGAGCTTCGCCAAAGAGAAACTCCTATGGATTCGAACGACAAACTCCAGTAAGATGTTGGAGAGTTGTATGTCGATATTGAGGGATACCGTATACTGGTGGGAAAGCTGATCTATGCTACTATCACTCGCCCAGATATCTCATTTGCAGTCAGTGTAGTATCTCAGTATATGCATGCACCACAGATTCCTCACACTACACCATAACAGGCTATTTGCAACGGCAAAAAAGCGTTGCTAATAATTTTCGCAATGCTTTTTAAGCGTTGCAAATATGGCGTGGGTAAAGTGTTGGAAATTTTTGCAATGGTTAATAAAGCGTTGCAAATATAAATTCCAACGCTTTTAAGCGTTGCAATAATGATTTGCAACACTTTTTATAACTATTTTGTACACAAATTTAAAATATTTGCAACGGTTTTTTTATTTCACAAACGCTTTTTAAGCGTTGGTAATTTGTAACGGTTTTTAACCGTTGCAAAGTTGTTAGTTAATTTTAAAAAAATTAATTTAAAAATCATTTGTAACGGTTATGAACCGTTGCTGATGGGTTGCTAATAAAAAAAAAATTAATTTCTCATATTTTGTAGCGACTAGCTAAACCTACAAAAAGATGCCCCCTCTTGCACCATATACATAAATCATAAATTCTTATTTAAGCTAAATTTATCCTGTACACAATACATTTTCATACTATTTTACAAAGAAACCATAATATATATGGGAAAAAAAACTGATAAAATACAAAACTAATCCAACCATATACATTCACAACTTTGAGTGATTTTCTAAACCTCACAAACTTATTGTTAAACTATCACCATAAAAAAAGTTTTCATACTATATGATCCTAAACAAGAGATAACAACTTGCGTTGTGGAAAACCCTACGCCCATTTACTTCCACAAATGCTCCAAAAGAGATCCTAGCATTAAGATAAAATAGTCGACCAAGAAAAGATCATGAAGCAGACAATAAGGGGATCAAGACCAATTCAAACGCTAAATACTGATAATCTAAGGTATAGTGGATTGAGCTTAACAGTAAAGAAGGACTAGGGATTCTCACCTCTGCATCAAAACCCAAATGGAGATTCATGAAAGATTCACATTATCAAGCACAAACTTATCTCTCAGCAGCAAACAACATTGTTTGCCTGAATGCATGAAAATGCACTTTCACACCCCTACAAACAAACAAGTAAAGTTTTCATCAGCAAAAGCCTAAACACGTATAAGAATAGATGTCAAAAGAGTAGTTAAAGCTTATGGATGACTTCTTTAGACTATTAATATTCTAAACTGCAGTCAGTTTATCTGTTCAAGGTTGTTATTATACCATATGCTAACAAACGGCTCAATTTTACTAAAATAAGGAAGTCCAATTTACCTGAATCAAGTAAGCTTCAATAACGCGTGAAGAAATGAGAGAACGGTTGTATCCCCTTGCATCAATAATTTCCAAATTGTTAATCTTGATGCCTGTTAGAAGATTTGCCAATAAGGAATTGTTAAGCGCCAAAGAAAAGTTCAAAATCAACACAAACAATGGAAAAACCACTGAAACTTAATTTTTATAATCATTACGTACATGTGTTGCAACAAGCACACAACAAGAACACTAACAAAAGGTATATAGTTTTAAGAAAGAAACCTAGAACTACTCCAAGGTTAAAACCTTTGTGGCGATTATAATCCCATGAGCATGAGGGTGATCTTGATCAAGAGGGAGCTGATGCCGAAACGAGGGGCTGCTGAGATTTCTAGTCTTTGCCGAACATGAGAGGGCTCTTTGAAGAACATGAGGGGCTGCTTTCTTGAACATGAGGGGGCTGCTGCGAATTTTAACTTTGTGGTTGAAGATTAGGAGGATCTTGAGCACGAGCATGAGGGCAGTGTTGATCTTTGTCCATGAGGGCTCTGCGGGTACATGAGGGCACCGCTGTCCATGAGGATGCGGAGGAACCCGCAGAGAAAGCTCTCGAGAAGGCAGCGGTGAATTCCATCGCAGAGAAATCTCACCCAAAGTGTCGCGACAACTGCAGCGTCTGGGGGAGTATAACACTGTAGAGAAACACTCTTCAGAGGGAGTCCCACTTTCTCAAGCATGGAGTCAAGAAAATCCTATGATACATGATTATATACTTTCTCATCAAATCAGCGTTGCATACGATACCTGGAATGTTGAATACCTTTTTCTGACGATCATCTTTCCTTAGAACAATGTGAATCTATCTAATTTACCAGTTCAAAGACTAAAGTCAATCTATCCAACTTGGTCCTCGCAATAATACCGCTTAAATGGGTTTCTTTAAGTGAAGAAAGTCACGAATGACCAAAATTTCTAACAAGGAGAACCTGTAAGATGAGGCAACATTGGTGTTGGCTTGGTTAAATAGCGTGTAGTACCCAAGGCATAGGTGGGGCACTTGATCTGTTGCAATAAGTGCCCATGTGCACTTGATCTTGTAGGTTGTTTACACCTTATAATTCTAGAACAAGTCGAATTAGAGTCATCCAACAAATTTGCAGCAATAGAGAGGATTTTAGATAGCCCAAAGGATAGATAGGTACGATAAATGAGTAGGAATAAGTTTATAGGATAGTTGAACTCAATATGTAAAAACGAGAGAATCAACAAAATAGCCTCTATATGCATACTTAGCATTCCAAAAAATAGAAGAAAAAAAACACTTAATACCCTGAATAAATGAATAATAAGTAACTACTAGCTGGTATTTACAAGTATGCATGAATAATGTGTTCAATTAAGTAATTAAGCTTAATGGTTTCTCAACTTGTTTGTGTGAAGGACAGACAGCTCGTATGCACATTTTGGTTATGGCCCCGTTTAGTTGACACCAAGAGTAGAAGAATATATAAGTAGAGCAAGAAAGAAAAAAGAATATACGTAAAGCGAAAAGCGAGAAAAAGAATATACAAGAAAGAAGGAATGTTGTCATCTTTGGGAGTTGTTAGCCTAAGCACTACATTGAGATGGTGAGATGGTCTCACAGGTATGTTAAATACATGTAAATAAAGGTAATTACAGACGATCATATCTGTGGTGTCTTTGCGTGTCATATTCAAGATTTCAAGTACAAAAAGTAATTTTCATTGCACTGCAATTTCGGATGGTGCAATGACAATTGTGGAAAGCACTTATATCTAACAAGTAATAATCAAACAACTCAAAAACAATAACAAACTCACCAAACCAGTCTTTTCATTCAGCAACAGCCCAAGAACTCGAGCCTCACTTCTAGGACCAAGCATCTTTCCTAGTCTCCCCACCACTAAACAAAAGTAAAAGCCTCCTCGTCTTTTCGACGCAATATCAACCCCTTCCTTAATATGCCTAAAAAAATCTACTGATTGTTCTTGTTATAGAGCTGGTAACAATTATATGATATTCAATCCAAAAATCTACTAATGTAAACAATCCCTTGACTACATGAATGAACCCAACATAAGCAGTGGATAATAGGAGAACTCGTCAACTCGATTGAGAAATATCTTACGAGGTATCACTTTCGAGGAGAAGAACCAAAATGTAAGACTATTAAAAATGCATTCACAAAATATAAAGATTTTGGAATTCTAGGCATTAACAATGACTACTAAACTAAAGACTTTGTTTGAGAACATCATTTGTATGAAAAACGGGTGCGACAATAAATACAAACATACAAGGAATAATAATAAAATACCTGGTAACAGGAAATTTTAAGTGTTCTTTCATGAATCCCAATCACAAGACATCTAACAAAGAGTTATCTCAAGAAGTAGCTTAAACTCTCTAGAGAGTTATGCGATCAAAAGCGTGTCTACTCTCTTTGGAGCCATATAGTGCATAGAATGACATTATGCTTGTAAGTATTGCATTCACTTTCTTAATCAAACGATATTATATGGTTTACATTAAAATAAAATTAGCAAAAACTAACCTCTTCCTTTGCCTTTTCTCTAAGTCGTTCAGGATAACCTCAATGCCTTTATCTCTGCATGATTCGCTTCCGCTAATTCTCGATCCTTATCTAAGTTACTTGGCTATTGCTGAATCAAAAGACTGGTTTGGTGAATTTGAAGTAAATAAGAAACATAGAAACTAAGAAAGACCTATACGTGACTCAATAATCGGGTAAGTGTGCCACAATAAGCTCGCGGTATATGTCAATCGGATCATAAGCACCCATTGTTTTTCCTCCCTTACCGGATGTTCAACCTGAAACAAGGAAATAACATACAAATACTCAAAAAGAGAACTATGACTTACTTAAAATCCAAAAATAACGTCATACAACAAAGCTTGCAATAGAATAACTTTTGACTAAAGTGTGTGTGATGATCTCCATAAGAAGTTGAATTGAATTGAATTAGTTGAAAATAAAGTACCGAATCATAGCGGATACAAATCTACTGATTATTCTTGACGTTCTCCTACAACACAGTCCACTTGAAAGAGAAGAAGAAAAATTAGGCAGCCAACAAAAACACCAACCACGGATCGAAGAAGAGGAATTAGATACCAAGACGCCGCAACTTGAGACAAAATATGGGCTGTGGACACTAACTAAAACAACCACTAGCTAAACATCCATTTCTAAGACACTAACTAAACTAACTAAACAACCCATTTCTTGCAAAATATATCGCTAAGAAAGGAATGAAAAAAGGAATTCATCCATTTCTTGCAATGTCAATAATCGGGGACTAATTAATTAAGTTAGTAACTAGAAAGAAAATGAAAGATTATTACCTCAAACCGCAAGAAAAATACATTTGTGTCAAAACGGACTTCCAAACTCCTTGTTTTCTTCTTCTTCTTCTTCTTCTTTCTTTGATTTTGAGGAGTGCGAAAATTAGGGATCTTGAAATAATGCGGCGGTGAGAGAGAGAGAGATGGGAGAAAAAAAAATTATGTTTTATATTTCGATATTTTTGGTTTCCCTCTGTTCGCGAAATTTTTAAGTTTGTAACACTTCTCCAACGCTTTTTAAGCGTTAGCAATTAATTCCGGAAATTCACCCAAATAAAGCAACACTTTACAACATTACCAACGCTTATTTAACATTGGAAACTTACTAACGCTAAATAAGCGTTGCAAATCAAAAAAGGTGCGTGTTGCAAATATCCTATTATGGTGTAGTATCACTAGGAGGTAGTTATTCGTATTGTGCGGTATTTGAAAGGTTTTCCTGGTCGTGGATTGGTATATCATTCTAATGGAAATTTTAATGTTGTTGGATATTCAGATGCTGATTATGCAGGATCAGTTTCAGATAGAAGATTCATGCCACCACTGGGTATTGTACCTTCCTGTGTGGAAATTTAGTGACATGGAAGAGTAAAAAGCAAATAGTTGTGTCAAAGTCTAGTGCAGAGGCTGAGTATAGAGCTATGGCTCAAGGGACTGGTGAGTTAATGTAGATTCATAATCTGCTATATGAGTTAGGTTTCCAGGTACAACTACCGATCCCTCTTCATTGTGATAATCAGGCAGCCATTCATATTGCTTCTAATCCAGTATTTCATGAGTGAACTAAGCACATAGAGGTAGATTGTCATTATGTCAGACATAAGGTTGAAACAAAGGAGATAAGTACTCTTTATGTGGCTTCTCGAGATCAGTTAGTTGATATCTTTACCAAACCAGTGATTCGTCCACTTTTAAATTATTGGTAATAAGTTGGGCATAAACGATATCTATGCTCCAGGTTGAAGGGGGGTGTTGAAGTATGTAGAGTCGGTCTCACACATTCTATAAGTGTGAGACTATATCTTATTTAAGTAGTTGCTATTTTGGTTAAGTCCATCACCTAGTATAAATATATGAATTGTAGGTTAGAGTAGCATAATTTAACAATTTCTGAATGTATTGCTCTACTAGAAATTGCGGAAATAACTACTGAAAAGGGTTGGACACATACCATGTATGTGCCAACAAGATGGGAATCTTTTGTGGAGATCAGAATGCCAACCAGGCACTGAGCTTAACAACCAATACTGAATACTGTAGGGGTAGTGCTTTATATAAGTAAACCTATGGCTGTATCCGTAGATGGGAAGAGCAGGTTTACTTGAAAATCGGCGCAGCCACTGGACACACTAGGTGGACCTACTCTGCAGGCCCATAAGGCATGACGAGTCAGCATAGGCAGGTGGCAAAGAATGGTTTCAAATTGGTACCACCTGGCAAGAGAGAAGACACGTACAAATTCAAACCAGGTGGTTTGAATTGAAATGAGCTAAAAACAAAACCTTAAATCAGCAAAAAGACAAAAATTAAAACAGTTAAAACAAAATTTTGTTTCGAACCATTCAATTAGCATAAAGCCAAAATCTAAAACATTCACGGATAGCATTCAGATCGGCCTATATATATGAGGGGGTCGCCTTCATTATTACCCCTTCAGCATATTAATGCTTTAGCTTCTACCTAGTTAGATTTTCTTCTTTAGTACTTACATTCTGCCATTTCCATTCCAGCAGCTTAAATACTGTGAGTTATTTTACCCTTAATAACAGTCATTTCTTTTCTAGTTTAATTTCTGTCCTGCATTTATTTACTTAATGTATACTGCAAGTTTTATTATTCCTTCTATGACCATGAGCTAATCCCCCCCGGGGAGGGTTATGCTGCTCGTGTGAAAATCCGGATTGACTCGTTAATATTCTAGAATCACTACTTAGGAATTAGGCATAGAATTGACATCCGGTCCCAAAATGATCGAGACTGCATTTGTACAAAGTTGGATTTGTTGATGCTCCAGACAGTCGCTAGCGACAAAATGTCTCGCGCGCGACTCTCTGGTGTCAGACAGCTCTCCAATTCGTCCAGCTGATGTGAAATCGAGCCAGGAGCTGAAATAATATACCAGAGATGAGGTATTATTGAAACTCCTTATGCTAGTGAAATGCGACCTAGAGATGTGGGCATCGCTAGGGATCAATATTTCGGCGTCGTCTCCGAAAAAAGGCGAAGTAGAGATGTAGTGATTTGGTAATATAAACTGTTAAAAATGATTCTTGCATGAGCATGATTAACTCTCTCTCTGTTTCTCTATTTTTGTTTACCTACATATAATCGCCGTAGTAATTTACATTATTTGCATTACCGTTAATTTAATTAAAACCAACTAAAAAGAAACCTAAAAATCCTACTCACTAAAAGTTGTAATTCCAGTTGTGAACCTATCCGAGCCCTAAGGTTTGGACGATCCCTTACTCGACCTATCCTACCAAACCCATGTGAGTAAGGTAACTTAACTAAAACGTACGACTATACGGACGTTGGAATTTGGACTTTGGACTTGGGTCTTTGGACTTCGGACTTTGGACTGTGGACCTCGGACTTAAGAAAATAAGTAACTGAAAACCAATAAATGTTCGAAAAGCAGCGTTTATCAAATGGCGCCGCTGCACGCCGAAGGACTTTGGACTTAACGTAATAACTGGAATACATCCATAAAAACCCCCTCCCCTACCTCCTCATCTTTTTAATTTTCATTTTACATTTACAATACTAACGAAGTTCTTTTAAGCAGTTTACCTTAACTTTTTCTACTAACAAATATCGTGAACCAAATTTGTTTATTTTTTCATTAGCATCCTAAGTACTTTCGTAGGAATTTGAAGTATTGAGCAGACAAAAGAGTCTCGGACGAGATGAATTAGTAGCACGCTTGAGACTAACACGGAGTATCAACACTCGGTTTTCAGTGCATGTGCCACTTTCCTTTTCGATTACTCTTTTGGACTCTTTGGTCTTTTTCTAGTAAGCATAAGCTCGGGGAGTAGTCGATCGCTATATCGAGGAATCGCGGGGCCTTGGGTTTCAAACTCTTAAACTCCTCAAACTTTGTCGAGGATATTATTTGGTATAACCTGTTTTACCTCGTATATTTGTATGTTGGCGGGGAGGACTCGTGCATGTAAAGGTGGTTTGTCATTACATATTCACGTAACACAATTAATATGATTGAATATATTTTGATATATCGTAGTGTCAAAACCACCGCTTAGAATATTTTTGTATGTGTATGTTACATCAATTCACGCATTACGGTATTCAATACATGAGTTCGTTCTCGACATTCCCCTAGCTCATATATAACTTACATAGTTTGCATTATAGGTAATATAGATTTGCATGGGTAGACTTTTCTGCGTAAACTAGTATATGTTAGTTAGTTTGTATTTTGGCATCTATCGTTTTAATTGCATATTTCGTAATCACGTCTCCATAATACATTAATTACGTAAACAAAAACAAAAAAAAAAAATAAAAAAATATAAAAAATATATAAAAAAAATATAAAATATAAAAAAATAAAAAATCATAGTAATTAAAAATTTCATCTAAATCATCTTAATAACACCCCGCATAATATACTATCATAAATCATCATCCTATTCCATCAGTGCCTAGGAAACTTGAAAAAAAAATTGAGGTTGCCTAATTAAGGAGCGTGTTAGCACGAACAACCTCCCTCAATTCTCTCGGGTGACTGGCTCTTTGGAATATTCACACGCGTTATCCTAGCTTCCTGCCTTTCGAAAGTTAGCAATTTCGGAAGGCGTGCTTCAACTCCTCCTTCCTAAATTCTAAAACCTCCGGTCATTGTTCGTTCCTTTATAAGCCTTAAATTAAAATCTATATTTGTATGAGACTACGGTCCGGTAAACATAAGGAATTAGAACTTACATATCATCGTCGAAAATACAAGAAACCCTTTGTTTATGTTATCTCCTAGACATAGTCCCTCCTCCGTAAATCAACCTCGTCAAACATCTCCGTTGCCATTATCTCCTTTAATTATGATCGAGGAAAATCTCACGGTCGAGAAACCCCTTTTCGGTTTCTATCGCCTTACGGGGAAGGACACGCTTCTGCATTAAACTTCGATCGCGATTGTAGGTGATTTTTTCGTATTCCGCCAAACATTTTCGGGTTTGTTACTGTTTACCATGGGTTAGACCATGAAAAACCGTACAATCATCTTCGCCGGATGCAACAAGTAGTCACCACTTTCCACCATCCGACCGTTACTAACGAACAAGTCTTGCTTAGGTTGTTTCCATTCACCTTAGGCGATAAAGCTTCGGTTTGGCTCGCCCGGACAAAGCGCCGCAATCCATTGACACATGGGCCAAACTTGTTCAAGCATTCATGATAAAGTTTTATACTTTCGGAAAACTACAGAAATGCTTCAAAAGATTCAATTCTTTCGCCAAAGACCCCAAAGAATCTTTTTTGAGCGTGGAGCGGATTTCGATCTACTTCTCGAATGTCCCCATCATCAACTTCGACACGCTGTATTAGTCCGTTCATTCTTTAATGGTCTCTCTCGACCATCAAAAGGAAACATTAGATATCATGAGCGGCGGTTGTTTCATGGACAAGTATTCTTGAAGCATACACTTTTCTTGAGAAGCAGGCTTCACGAAGCACCCATTGGGGAAACACGATTCTTTTAGATCTTCTAAAGACACTCCTACCAAAGTTACGTCTATGTTCGAGGTCAAACTTGATCCGAATTAAAAACTCTAATCGAGTCCCTAAACAAAAGGTCGATGCTCTTTTCGGTACAAGTAAATGAACAAAACCCAAACGGGTCATGGCTGCACGCGCTTCCCCATGCCTTCTTTGTTTAAGTCCCGAGCACGCCGATTCTTATTGTCCTTTGGTATCACGAAAGTGTCCTCCCCAACCTACCGAAGAGGCTTGTGCTTTCAACATCCCCCTAATGCACCTTGGCGACAACATCCGAATTTAGCTTGGGCACCCCCGTCCAACAACAAGCTCCTCCTTCGGTGGCAACAACGTTCTTCTTATGCGACCACCCAAGAACTACAATTCCTATCGTCAAGGAAATCCTCCACAATTCTAGCAAGGGCAAAGTAATTTTCCCCAACAACGCCAAATATAGGGTACCAAAACAACCGCAACCTTGTTCCCGCTTAATCAAGGATATGGTTACCAAAATCAACCCGTGAATAATAACCGTGAACTAGTTCCCCGCTACTCCTTTGGTACAATCCACGGCCCGATAAAGCGGTTGAAACTTTCCCGACATACATGAATCAATGAGAATCAAATCCTAGCTTCTATCCAGCGGTCTCTTCGGTTGTTAGCTCGGGATAAAAGTCAAAGGGCATGTTCCCCGGCCAAGCGGTTCAAACCCTAAGCCTACAAACCGCGCCCGAACTCAACAATGCACACGGGGACCTAGTAATCCAAGCGGGGTGAGGTAAATGCCATTACCACTCTTCGTTACGGCGAACCATTGACAATAATATACATTATGCGGACGAGGAATCGACGGAAGTCACGACCGACGCGTCCTTCCAACTCCTACCTTGCAACCTATAGCGGACGAAGTTGTACCTTCAAAATCTACACCCTCGTCCCCTAGGGAAAGACGCCATGCTTGATCCTTATCGCGATTACGTCCAAAAGCTCCGTTCCCGCCCGTTTGGTAAAGAACAAACATGATGAACATTTTGATGAGATCCGTGAAACTTTCAAAATTTGACCATAAACTTACCTTTCCTAGATGCTTAAAAGCATTTGCCCAAGCATGCCAAGTTTTTGAAGGACATGTGCACCACCAAACGGCGATACAAATGTACCTCAACAAAGCGTTCCTCATCGCGGCGGTTTCCCTCGATTACCACTACCAATGGTGTGGTAAAGTACAAGGACCTAGGTCGACCAACCGTACCATGCGTTGGGCGACAAGTATACCTTATTGCACTTTTTAGACCTAGGTGCGGTGTTAACCTACTTCCCTACTACTTATTTAAGCGGTTAGGTCTTCATGAATTAAAACCTACCAATATGACTCTGCAACTTCGCGGATCGGCTCCATCAAGTACCCAAAAGGCATAGTAGAGAGCGTTATAGTAAAGGTCCAAGATTTTTACTACCCGAGTGGATTTTGTCATTCTAGATCTTGAAGTAGCTGTGACTCCATCCCTATCATCTTGGGGCGTTTTTTTTCTTGCAACTGCTAACGCTCTCATAAATTGTCGGGACGGTTAAATGACATTGTCTTTCGGGGAACCTTTCACGCCGAACTCAACGTGTTCAAATTAATGAAGCGGTTTCGATCCTATAATGGAGGGCGAGATTAGCTTGGTTGATAGTCCGGAACATGATTATTTCACAAACTCTTTTCCCCAGGGATGAGATACACCAATTTCTTTATTTTTGATAATCCGGAGTTTGACGATGACTTCATTACATAAGGGATGTCCATGCATTATTAGAGTCGATTACCACTATTGACCCTAATAGCCGGTGCAAACCGATTCGGAAGAACCGGATTCGCTCTTTTCCATTGAAGAGATGATCCCTCACGAATCCTTGATCCCCAATCCTCCAACTCGGTTTAAAACCTCTACCCTCGATTTGAAGTACATGCATCTCGATCTCGATGGCAGTCACCCTATAATAATTTTTGCTCCTTGACTCTGGCGAAGAAGGCGTTTGATTCATGTCATTCGTGAACACCGCTCCGCTATCGGATGGTCCTTAGATGATATCAAGGGGATAGACCCTAGCATATGCGCGCATCGTATACATCTTGATGGCGGCACAAAGACATCGTGAGAACCCAAGCGCGCCTTTAATCCGCCATGAAGGAAGTAGTGAGAGAGGAAGTTTTACGTTTACTTGATCGCGGGTATCATATACCCTATCTCGGATAGTGGTGGGTTAGTCCTGTCCACGTTGTTCCCAAAAGTCCGGCATTCAAGTTGTACAAAATGAAAATGGTGAGTGCATCTCCACTTTCGCATTCCTTTGAAATGGATAATTTGCATTGACTATCGCAAACTTAATGCCGGAACCCGTAAAGATCACTTCCCTCTCCCATTCATTGACCCGGATGCTAGAGCGTTTAGCGATCATGTTTACTATTGTTTTCTTGATGGCTATTCGAATTTACTTCCAAATTGTCATCGATCCGCCCGATCAAGAAAAGACAACTTTCACGTGTCCCTTTGGAACCTTTGCATCTGAGGCGAATGCCTTTTGGTCTTTGTAATGCCCGGGCACTTTCAATGCTACATGCTTCACATTTTAGTGATATGGTGGAGCGTTATATGGAAGTCTTCATGGGCGACTTTTCCATTTACGGAAATTCCTTTAACGATTTGTTTATCTAACCTTTTTAAAAGTATTAAGCGTTCGCGAGAGAAAAATCTGGTACTCAATTGGGAGAAGTGTCATTTCATGGTTACCAAAGGACTTGTTCTAGGTCATATTGTTTCAAAAGGCGGGATAGAGGTTGATAAAGCTAAAATTGTTAAAATTTCTTCGCTACCTTACCCCACGGTTTCGTGATATCCGTGCCTTTTAGGGCCACGCAGGGTTTTGAGGAGATTCATTCAGGATTTTTCTAAAGTTTGCTCGACCCTTAACCAATCTCTCCTGCTTAAGGATGCAGTATTCGACTTCAATTTCAATTGCAAACAAGCTTTTGATACTCTAAAACCGCTCGACTACGCTCCTATCATTCAACCCCCGATTGGTCTCAACCATTCGAATCGATGTGTGGCTAGCGCGACTTTGCTATTGGTGCGTGTTAGGCCAACAGCGGCGTGACGACAAACCCATTGTCATTTACTACGGCTAGTAAAACTCTTAACGGCGGCTCAAGCGTAATTATACCACAACCGAGAAAGAGTTCCTATAGCTGTTGTCTATGCTTTGGATAAGTTTAGCCCTACCTAGTTGGAACATCGACCATCGTATATCCACGACCATGCAGCAATTCGGTACTTACTCGCGAAAAGGACTTAAAACAATGATTGTTTCCATTTGGATCCTTCTCTTACAAGAATTCACCACGGAAATCAAAGACAAGAAAGGAACCGAAAATGTCGTAGTGACCATTTATCAAAGGCTGGTTGGTGACATCGATAGTGATTCTGAAGCCATCGGTGATTCCTTCCCGGGACGAATACTTGTACTCTATTTTCTCATCTCCATGGTATGCGGATATCGTTAACTACCTAGTTCTTGAGGAAGTCCCCTCCTTTTTAGTCACGCCCTGATCATAAAAGTTCTTATCCACTGTAAAATATTATTTCGGGATGAACCTTACGTCTTTAAGTATTGTTCGACCAACTCATTCGTCATTTGCATTCCCGACCGGGAACACACCGACGTATTATCCTTTGCCATGAACAATCTTGCGGAGGTCATTTCGATGGAAAGAAAACTGCGGCTAAGGTATTACAATGTGGTTTTTCTTGGCCTACCCTTTTCGCGATGCACACGAACATTGCATAGCTTGCATTCGTTTGTCGGCACCTAGGGGCCGAATTACCAAAGCGAAATATGATGCCCCTAAATCCTATCTTGATTGTGGAAATTTTTGATGTTTGGGGCATTGATTTTATGGGACCCTTCCCTATTTCTCAAGGTTTTCTATACATTTTCGTCATTTGTAGACTATGTGTCCAAATGGATCGAGGCACTTTCGCATGTAATTTCAAATGACCATAAGGCTGTAGGTGAGATTTGTAAAAGAAAACATTTTCTCTCGTTTTGGTGTTCCCAAAGCTATCATCGATGATGGGGGTACACATTTTGTAACAAAATTTTTTGGGTTTTAATGAAGAAATATGGAGTTATTCACAAGGTTGCTACTCCATACCACCCACAAACGAGTGGCCAAGTGGAAGTCTCCAACAGAGAGATAAAGTCTATTCTGGAGAAAACTGTCAACCCCTCAAGGAAAGATTGGTATCTCGCTTATCGGATGCCTTGTGGGCATACCGAACAGCATTTAAGACACCTATAGGGATGTCTCCTTACCGCATTGTTTTTGGAAAACCTTGTCATCTGCCAGTTGAACTTGAGCATCGTGCCTTTTGGGCCATCAAAAGCCTCAATTACAATATCATCGAGGCAAAGCGAGAAGTTTAAAACTGCAATTAAATGGTGGAGGAGATTGAGTGATGCTTATGATCTCTCGAAATCCTACAAAGCTAATATGAAAAGAGTGCACGACAAGCACATTTTGAGTAAAGGATTTCAAAATTGTCCAAAAGTTTTTCTTGTACAACTCCGGATTACACATCTTTCCCCGGTAAATTGAAAACACGATGGTGCGGTCCTTTCATTGTGTCGGTCACCGTGAAACATTATGGGGCAATCTCTTTGCTTAATCCAAAAGATAACAGTGAATTTCAAGTCAATGGACAACGCCTAAAACATTACCACGAATTACGCTCACCAGATGTTAAACAGACTCTTCTTCAGAATCTAGTATACACTGACTAGATGTTTCGTTTGGCGTACTCGATCTTATTTCTATAGAGGGTACGCCATTTTGGTAGCCAGGCCATCTTCTATCTTATGATCTCCAAAGTTCTTTGAAGTGTGTGGTTGCAAGTTGGAACCTTAGTCCACGAAAACTCTTTTCAGAACCGAGTATAAATGTCTTCGCAACACACGAGCAAAGCGTGCTTTTCGATAAACGATGGGTACCTAAAATTTCACCTCCTTCCTTCTCTTCCCTTTTCTACTCTCTACCTCGTGAACTTCAGCTAATCATTTGGTGTAAGTCTCACTCATCCACCGAATAGGGAATGGTCATAGTTCTTTTGCTTTCGTAAATGACGCGATGCTTGAAGGATGGGATGGTGTATGCATTGCCAAACACCCTTCTGTCTAGGCCCTGACTTCCTATCCGATACTAGCCAGTTTAAGGTATACTTTTGTCTAACACCAGCTGCGCAGGATAATCTTCGTTCCCGCGCCGTTTCTCCCACAGGTTGGGATTCGTCTTGAGGATCTGATGTTAAAAGACTCACCTTGTAAATATGTTTATATTGTTGCCTTTTCCCTTTGCATTAAGTTTTGCACATGTGATTCGTGTCAAACCTCAGATGTTGCATACTTGAAACACAAACGGGCAATGGATTCCACCAGACCAACCCTAGAATTGGTTACTTTGAGTCCCTTGGGGCGGTTTGAGGATAGCCGTATGTAATAAGGACAATTTTATTAGACCGTAGCGCGCACGGTCCAGGATGGTACCATCCTGCCCCTAACCCCATAATACATAGAGGTGAAGCCACAGTCTGGCTGGTTTGGGTTCGCTCCAGAGCCGACATGACAGTTGTCTATGATTATAGATAGTGACTCCCCTGGACATCCAGTGTTTTTCACGTATATCTCCCTTGTATGTAAATAAAACCTTTGTTTATAAATAAAACACTCTTTTTTTTTTAAAAAAAAAAAAAAAAAAAAAATTGTGACTTTCAAGAATGACTCATACAATTGGATAGCATTTTTTGTGCCGATCGTTTGGATTATCTCATTAGATCAATTCGAGTCCAAACGAGTCGTGGGTAAACATTTAGATTTTTTAGGTTTAAATCGGGCTTTAGGCTTGATTTGGGCTTCGAGAAAATTTTTGGCCCAACCAAAATATCAATTTCTCGGTCCATTTAAACCCAAAAAAAACCGATAACACGCGTCACATTTACATCACTCTTCTTCCTCAAAAACCGGATCTTGCCCCCTCGCGATTAAGTCTCGCACGAGACAGGCCCACACTAAAACCAGGTCTCGCGCGAGACCCTCACATCTCCGACCAAGTTTTCCTTCCGTCAGAACATCCCATTTCTTCCCCTCATCAGTAATCAATAGCTATCCTCGCTCTAAGACCAGCAATGGCCGGAAACAGACGGATTTGTGTGGAAAGAAATTTTGGAAATTTGTTTGAAAACGGGATGTTTGCTCCGTTCTTTGATCACAAAATTCACTCTAGAGGATGGGAGAGTTTGTTATATGCCAATGGAGGGCTTTATTCCAAGGATTTGGTGATGAAATTCTACGACAATGGGAGCTTTAATGGCGACCATTTTTGGGTCACCGTCGAGGGTGTGCGCCACGAAGTCACACCTGTGTTGCTCTCCGGGATCACGGGCATTCCTCTGATCGACCACGTACTGACTCAGCAGTAGTCCATGTACCCACGGACTTACGACCTAATGCTCGACACGCTAATCGAGGGAGAGTACAACATCGACGGGAAATGCGCGTATCAGCGCTCGGTGCGACGGAACCAGCTAGCAGTGACTCAATGGCTAGGACTAAACGTCATTGGCACCTCGAAGCCTTCGGACATCAACAAGACCTTCCTCCACCTTCTTTGGATCCTCCAGGAGCGAAAGGGTAACTTCTGCATTGTTACCTTTCTTTTTGATATTATCACACATGCCACTCTTAGGTCAGCCCCTCTTGCCGTTCTAGTAACGCAAGTTATGATTAATCTGGGTTTTCTGTCCGCCACCCCACTACTCCCTATACCACAATATGAGAATATGCTTGTCTTCAAGAAATGCATACAGGACCCTTGGGAACCCACAACACCTAGGGCTGCCGAGCACGCTAGCGTAGGATCCTCTCACCCACCCTACTTTGATGAGATTGCCATGAGTAAGATCACCCAACCCATAGAGGCCTTACGCGTGCTTTGTGAACGATGGTGTCGAGAGACATGTACACTTTCGCCCGGTATCGATGAGGCGTACCTTGGGCGAGTTAAGGACGATATGACCACTCGCCACGAAGTCGATGCCGAAGATGGGCAAATTCCAGCAGGAAATGAGAGCTTCCATGACCGCATTTTCGGGACAATATGCTTACTTTCGCCGGAACCAGGTTCACCGAATGTTCATGGTGAGCCAACATCGATTTCGTGCTTCGGTGATGGATACTCTTGGTGATATCCGGGAGCGATTGGCCTCCACGGAGCTCAGATCTTGCCGCGACGTCGCAAGATGACTCACGGTTCTTCTTCGCGCCCCGAGGATTCGCCGCTACAAAGACACGAGGATCATCGGCTAGATTAGATTTATTTTTCCGGTCTTGTATAATATTTATATCAGATATTTTATTTACGTGTTTGCATTTTCCAGCTTAATAGTAGATGGTTCCTAAATATTTCTATCTTGATATATTAGCTATATCTAATATTATAGTATATAGGTAGGAACATATATTGGTAATAATAAATTATATACATATATAAATATATATTTTACATGTCATACTTAAACAACAAATTTTAACGTAACTAACGTTTTATAAAACGTTCAGAAACCGATAATGAAAACGCATAAAAAAACGGTCAGAAAACGGTCATGAACCACATCTAAAAAACGGTCAGAAAATGGTCAGAAAACCGAAATTTTCTCTCTATAAATAAGTTCAACTCTTCTTCCATATTCACTCATTTCATATTCTTCCCTCTACACTTCTTATTCTAAAAACCGTTTTTGGATCACTCCAAGCTCAAGATTCATGGATGCACTAGAAAAGTTTGAGCAGCAGCAGATTGAATATGCTACTCAAGTCTTCATGCTCGGTTGTTTTATTATAGTCATGTTGTTCATGTGGCATATAGTTCTATCTAACATTTAGGTTTGTATTTAAGTCATCGTATCATTATGTTGTGTTTCCATACCGTTGTACGTTCTTACATCTTATTGTAATCATTATATCTACAGTTTCATTGTCCTTCTACTTCTTTTTTTTCTAAAAAAAAAAAGGCACTCCTTGTCACATGCCCCATTCTTCTCATCCACACTACACCCACTTTTGCGCATATCTTAGAAGATACCGCGTGGTCTAACTACCACTGTGACACCTCGAAGCGTATCTTTTACATTTTTTCGGATGGGTGCCTATTTATAACAAGGATAGACACCTCAAAAATTTAACTTCCCTTTTTCCAAAATAATCTTTTTCACCACTCCATCTTTAATGGCCCTCACTCGAAGTTTTAGATGCCCGAGCAAAATTTTATGGAAAATTTCCAAAATGGTCTTTTCATCCCTTTTTGACACTGAAATATTACGTCGAGGATGGTACCCTCTTTTACACCATAAGCAAGCATTTTATTCCAGAGAATTGGTCTTGTTATTTTATAAAAGCGGTTATTTCCAAAACGGACAATTCTTTGTCCGTGCTAACGGATGTGAACATGAATTGACTATGGAAATCATCTCTGAGGTACTTCAAATTCCTATTACAAACCAAGGAGTATACCCGAGGATTCACCTTTCGATAATATCCGGCATCTGATGTTTGCAACTATCCTTCACGGCGAATACAACCGGAAAAACCGTATTGTTTATCAGCGATCTTTACAAAAGAACCAATTATCTGTGATCCAATGGGTAGCTCATAATGTCCTAGGCACGTCTAAGACTTCCGAAATAACCAAACCCCTCCTCCATTTACTTTGGGTTTTGCAGAGTAACTGTAATGATTTTTGCATTATTAAATTTCTCGGAATTGATCGCACGTGCCAGGAAAAAACAGCTCCTTTACCAACCATTGTGACACTTATCATGATACATTGGGGTTTTTCTAGTACTTCTCCTCATACACCTCTTCAAACAGCTAACATTCTTACCATTCACTCGGTATGTAGGAGCGGATTTCGGAACCCGGCGTTGCAAAGAACCATGTCGGATGCAGGACCAAGCGAAGATTGTTCCACCGACAACATCTTTCTTGAAAATGCATTATGGCGTATTTAATCCCATGGAAGGGCCTTTAATTCAACAAGGACTGATGACATTATTCAAAGCGTCGAACATTATTATAACCAACCTTCTTAAATTTGGGGACACGAGGACAATAAAGCGAAGAGGAACAAGCACAATTCTTGCCAGCCACAACCAATTCTTGGCAAATCACACTCTCATAATGGAGAACCACGCCGAGATTTACGAGACGAAAACAAAATGTTGCAGGTTGTTGCCGCGGATTAATGACATAGAAAATCTTATAAATGGATCCCTCCCACAAAAGGATCCTCGCCGTTACTTGGGGCCAATGAAACCATTTAAATTTTGCAATTTTATATTATCTATCATTTTCTTTTTAGTTTTTAATTTTCATATGGTAATTTGTTTTTACTTAATTATTCTCATCATACTCTAATATTTGTTTATCCTTGTCTAAACAGGTCACATTTTTTCACACAATGGAAGCTCAAAGATGATTCGAACAATCTTTCCATTCATTCTTTGAATTCTCCGGCATATGGACATCTTTTTCGGAGACTACATAACTTCAAGTTGGTTGGAATTCTCTCATTTTACACCGGGACATACATCTCTCGGTTTGGCAACTTATTTTTATGATAACATGGAAGATCTACCCGGTTGTCCGGGGTTTCCCTTTGAATGGTTTTACACTACGTATTGGTAACACCCGACATGCTTTTATGAGCCAACAGGCGGTGGCTATGGCTCTAGACCTTCCTCCTCTTTCACCGGATCTCCCCATTCAATACATGATAGAGAATGACCTTAATGACTATTCTAGGGAAGATTTTGCTGCCGGTATGGCGATGGCCTTGCCCGTCAAAGAAGCGTGCGAAGGCGGCCGATGGCGGAATTCACTATTCCACTAGCCGGTATGACCATGAATGTTGGGCGCCATGCTATTTATTCTTCTCAACATCATGGGGGATTGGCATTTTTCCACTTTGCATCAAAATCAACATGTAAGACATTCCATGCATTGCGCGACAACATACCACCCGACATTCTGAGAACTAGTAATTGAGAATCTTAAGAAGGCTCGGTCTTTTCGGCAACACTATATCACCCTGCCAGTTATAGCATGCAGGATAGTGAGAACGTACTTCCCTGAGTTTGCACCACCTTTCGAAGACTGGGTAAAGGTCGACTCTATGTGTCCAACAAACAAGATAATTCGTTCTTTGCGATTTCAGACATGGACGCATACGCAAGGTATCTTAAGAAAAGTTAGTTCTTTCCCTAACGATGATAAAATGATAGCTCATCTAGACAATGCAAAGAAGAGGAAGTGGAGTGAAGTTTGGAAAGCTATGATAGATTGGCGGGATGCAAAGGAATGGCATTTCTACATGGACGAGGCAAGGAGGGACCATCCCCCAGTTCAAGGATGGGGCAATGTGAGTTGATGCATGTACATATTTGTTTTACGTTTTGATGTGAAATAAATAAATAACCTAACAGTGTGCTACTCTAACAGCGTGCTTCTACTTTTATGATGTATAATATATAGTGTGTTACAATAAATTTACGTGGAAGATGTCGACTTTTTTTTGCTCAAAGCCCTCGGGTATACTTTTTCTTCCTCTTAACACTTTGAGGACCACGGTGTCCCATTTGTTTGGGGGTGGT
This sequence comes from Coptis chinensis, assembly GCF_015680905.1. Classification (NCBI taxonomy): domain Eukaryota; kingdom Viridiplantae; phylum Streptophyta; class Magnoliopsida; order Ranunculales; family Ranunculaceae; genus Coptis; species Coptis chinensis. Next base: position 93,633,571 of record NC_141462.1, read on the forward strand.
GAGAACCTTTTGCAAAAATTAGGCATGCATAGTTGTATATAGTTACTTAATGTCTAAATAAAGCGTATTTAGTGACAAATTCTCGTTTCTCTTTCTATGATGAAAAATATTTAGAAATCTCACCCTAGCATCAAAATTAGGACTTGTTCTTAGAAACTTAATTTAATATGTATGCAATAGTTTTACATCTTTTCATGAGCATTCATGCAGCGACTATCATTAAATGTACCACGTGAATAAGTTTACGGGAAGGACCGGTTAGACAACTTAATTTTCATATCCTATAAGAATCTAACCAAAAGCCTCAAAATGTATGATATATGAGTAATGACACAGAGGAGTAGTTCTTCGAATAGAAGTTCACGCGTCTACTTACTTGATCACTACCCAAATCCTAAAGAAATTTAGGCCTTCTTTGGATCGATATAGCCAAAAAATTCGCACTGTAAAAAAATTTACCACTAATTATTTAATTGAACCTTTCATTAATCCTTTCTACTTCACCAAAAATCATTACCCATCTAGTAACCACAAATAAATAAGCCTACCTAGATGATGAGTATGATGAGAAATAGGATGAAGTCTTGCGGAAAAATGAAGAAAAACCTTGTCACAAATCAAAATCAGTTACCTGCTTCAGAAGAAAAGAAAAAGAACAAAATAGAAATAAGTTACACCAAAATCAAAAGAAATGTCAAGGTTAGAATTCCCCAAAAAAAAATCAAATCAAAAGGGAATACAAAAGCTTGAAAAATCCAAGTATGGAAACCCATGTTAGAAGTAGGAAAGAAAATAAGGATTCTCTAGTATAAATATCTCGAAGACCTTATTCTCTCAAACTTATCATTTTTGAACTTTCCATTCCATTTTCTTCTACACTACCACCTAAGCCCCATAACACCTAATAAAGACCTCTAGCTCAATTAGGAATAGGATAGTGTGATAATAAGTAGTAGTTGTGACTTCTCGACCTCGGCTCCTCTAACTGTCATTGAGTATGTGAGGAAACGTGTGCCCACTGCACACTGGAGATAGCAAAGCTTGAGTGGAAAAATAAAGAGAAATTGTGTTCCACACATACCTGTGAGAACCTAATTAAGGACATTTATCCAAAGGATCGAAACGGCCCCGCTCATTACATTTCATGATTAGATTTCTGCATACATACTCATGCGTAGATGTTTCAATTATTGTATGTATATTAACTTGAATTTGAAAGACAAATCCTTGTTTCCCTTGCTAGTGAGATGTCTAGATACACGAGATTAATTAAGGAAACAAGCCTTTGTTCTTGAGTCGTTGTAGTATAAATGAAGTTTGTGAGTATCTTCTCACGGAAAACTCTCACGAGGCTATAACTTCGTCCACTAGGGAATTCCTAGTGGTTCAAGGCCTTGTTGCATCGGTCAATGCAACCGCTCTCTGCGAAAATGAGATTTAGCTTAGGACAACACATTTTTGACCAGCGATCGTTTTAATGTCTCTTCTTTGCTTGAGGACAAGCAAAGTCTTTGTTTAAGGGGTGGTGTGATAAGCACCCAAAACTGTAATATTAAACCGAGAGACATAGCATTTTGGTCGATTATGTGTTTAATAATCATGTAATAATTATATTTTCGTACTTTTGCGAGGATTCCACAATTAAAATAAATATAGTAATAAAACATGCATGAAGTACAAGAATACGGGAATATTTGGAGTTTCCCACTCAACCCCTCGTGAAGCCCAACAAAGCCCCGACTAGAGCCGAAGTTTCAAAAAGAACAAAACCGGTGGAGCGGGTCCACATATGAAGAAGCGACAAACTTAGAAGCTTAAATCGAATAAATCTAGATGCCGACATTGGCTAGTGTTTGCGCAGTCTGAGGAATCTGGGAATATTTGGAGTTTCCCACTCAACCCCCGTGAAGCCCAACAAAGCGACTAGAGCGAAGTTTCCAAAAAAAAAACCGGTCTGAGGCGGGTCCACATATAAAAAGCGACAAACTTCAAAGCTCAAATCGGATAAATCTAGATGCCGGCGTTGGCTAGTGAAGCTGCCATAGTGACCGAGGCGGCGAACTTCAGTAAAAAGGACAAAAAAGTCGTAAAAGCGCCAAAATCGCTAAGCGACCAGCTGGACACACTAGGTGGACCTACTCTGCGGGCCCGAGGAAGGCATGGCCAAGTCGGCATAGGCATAGGCGGTGGCAAAGAATGGTTTCAAATTGGTACCACGGCAAGAGAGAAGAAGACGCATTGCAATTCAAAACCGGGTGGTTTGAATTGAAATGAAGCTAAAAACAAAACCTTAAATCAGCAAAAAGACAAAATTAAAGCGGTTAAAACAAAATTTTGTTTTGAACCATTCAATTAGCATAAAGCCAAAATCTAAAACATTCACGGATAGCATTCTGTATCAACCCTATATATATATGGGGGTCGCCTTCATTATTACCCCTTCAAAGATATTAATGCTTTAGCTTCCGCCTAGTTATTTTTTCTTCATTACTTACATTACGCCATTTCCATTCCGGTGGCTTAAAATTTGTGAGTTATTTTACCGCTTAATAATGATCATTTCTTTTCTAGTTTAATTTTTGTCATGCATTTATTTACTTAATGTATCTGCAAGTTTTATTATTCCTTCTATGACCATGAGCATTTATTTACTTATCTTTGCTTTCGTGTAAAATCGGATTGACTTCGTTAATATTCTAGAATCACTACTTAGGAATTAGGCATAGAATTGACATCCGGTCCCAAAATGACCGAGATCGTACAAAGTTGGATTAGCGATGCTCGGGGCAGTCTCTAGCCGCGACCTAAAATGTCTGTAGCGACTCTACAGTGTCGGCGACTCTCCCGATCGTCGGTGATGTGAAATCGAGGCGAGCTGAAATAATATACGAGGAGATGAGGTATTATTGAAACTCCTTATGCTAGTGAAATCGACCTAGAGATGTGGGCATCGCTAGGGATCAATACTTTCGGCGTCGTCTCGAAAACAAAGGCGAAGTAGAGATGTAGTGATTTGGTAATATAAACTGTTAAAAATGATTCTTGCATGAGCATGATTAACTCTCTCCTGTTTCTCTATTTTTGTTTACCTACATATAATCGCCCGTAGTAATTTACATTATTTGCATTATCGTTAATTTAATTAAAACCAACTAAAAGAAACCTAAAAATCCTACTCACTAAAAGTTGTAATTCGGTTGTGAACCTATCAGAGGCCCAAAGGTTTGGGCGATCCCTTACTCGACCTATCCTACCAAACCCAGCGTGAGTAAAGGTAACTTGACTAAAGCGTCACGACTATCACGGGACGTTGGAATTTGGACTTTGGACTTGGGTCTTTGGACTTCGGACTTTGGTGGACCTCGGACTTAAGAAAATAAAATGGCGGAAACCAATAAGCGTTGAAAACGGTGTTTATCGGTCATACCACTACCAAGGAACAAACACGAGATCAAAACAATGCAATCGAGAACAACTTAATAGTAGTTCAGTGATAGAGAATAGAATTTATAGAAGATGAATTGTATACATACTAATTATGGTCACTTGGTGAACCACCTCTTCAATCACCGAAACAACTTCTTATTTGGTTCAATAACCTCCATGATGTCGACATCAATAAGCGGCACTTCCACCCCTTCGCCGACTCGCTCAATTCCTCCATCTTTGGCCCTTCAAATTCCACTTTCTTCTCAACATCTACATTAGAAGTATTTTGAAATGATAGTAATAGATTGTGAAGTTTATATCTAAAACCTTACATCACGTGAAACATTTTGCATTTGTTGCAAACAAAAGGTTTTACAATAAAAGAAATATTCAAATTAATAATAAGTCATGGTTCAATTATTTGCACCTTGATGGGACCTTTAGAAAAGCTAGTAAACCATAAGGTTGTTTGAGTCCCTTCATAGCTTGATCTTGATTCTTCCACATACCTATCTTCTGGGATATGGAGACCTAATTACCTAAAAGTAGATTTGTCTTATGCTTGACAACTTGAATTTCTTTATTTAGTCTCGCGACTACATCCATTGTTTTGTATCCCATCTTTATACCTTGCTATAATCCATGGAAATTATTCTCTATTGAACAAGCGATAAGTTGGGTTGCATATAGGGAAGCTTTACTGACTTCCTAACGAAGAATCGATGATGATATTCTTGGAAACTTCACAACAATGCAGTAACACTGTAACCAACAGAAACGATGTCAGAAATTCTTATGTGGTGTATTTGTGTGTGTGTCGGAGGATATATGGAACAAATGTTTGGTGTATTTGTGATGTATTGTGGCTTTTTAACAAACAAATGATAAAGTTATTAAACATGCAACTGAAAGCGAATATTGTATGAATCAACTTCTAAAAATCGGGGCGCATACAATCCGCGTGAATCAACCCTGACCAACTCCCATATTGTACAAATAATTTCATTTATCGTGACAAAAAAATGAAAATGTAAAGAAAGTGTGCCAATAAAGCCATGAACATTATCACGGTCCATGTAATGTCTTTGAGGCGATCTATTGTAAAGCAATAGCAATATAGCATAGTGATAAGAGCCCAAAACTGTAGTTTTAACCCCTTAACAATCGTGCTTGTAGACCAATTATGTGAATAATAAGTAAGAGTTAATCACCGATTCGTGTTTTTATGCATTTAGGGCTTCAAAGTCCATTATGTGCGAGAAATGTGCCACTTTAGCGAGATAAAGGAGCAAAGGTCGGTTGCTAAGGAGTTTGTGATTAAAGGCCAATTTTCAAGAAGAAAAAGCCTCTGTAAAAGCCGGTCAAAAGATGAAAAGTCAAAGTCCACATGGGCGTAAAAGCTTGATTGCACAAAGTCGTGAGAACTTCGAAGACCATATCTTTGGACTCAAACCTCGAATTGGGCCTACCTTATGTCAAAACGACCGCTCGGAAAGAGCTTTCCAATGGTCTAAGCCTTGATCCAATCAGAGGAGTAAAAGTGGACGAAAAGTTTGTCAAAGCCAACTCAGGTTGAAGAGGCCTTTTGAATTTGAAAGAATTGGGTTTTGGGCGATTCTCGCCCAAAACATGGCTCAAGCCCATGCACGATTTTGGATCTGAAACATATAAAAACAAAGAAAATCTTAGTTCTTAAGTAATCTAGTTTTATTTAGAAAACTAGTTCCTTGTATCTAGGAGCTTAGGATAGAAAGTAGCTAATTAGACCTAAACTATAGATAATTCTAGATCTAGTTTTAATGGTCTTTAATTAAGTTTAGTTTCAATTCAATTCTTGTTTTAAATTAAACTCTTAAATCATTGTTCTTCATCGATTAGATTAATAAAATAGTTTATTATTATTAAATTCGTTTTCTGTCATTACATTTATAGATCTAGTTTAAATTCTCATTGATATCATTATTTAATTATTAATTAGATTTCAATTATTGTTTGTTAAATTAGTAAAGTTGGAATCTTGATATTATGTTTAGTTTAGATTCATATGGAAATGATTGGAATGATTCGGCTAAACCTCCATTAGAAGGGGTTGAGAAGCCTTGATGAAAGCTTGATTCGGTTTATCGTAGAAGTAAATCGTAATTTCTATTCTACTCTAGAAAGCGATTAATTCACCATGATAATGGGTTTAATCGTTCACATACTAGTTATGAATTGGTAGAAGTGCCATGTGTAATTAGGGATTAGGAAGAACTATTTGTTCTGTGTAGCAGTTCAATTCGGATTACGATGATTCGTCGTTAGTAAGTTAAGTTGAATTAAGGTAGAATCAATCCCCCCTAATTCCTTATCATAGAATCAATATGACATTCGTAGTTAATTAGTAGATTATCTTGTGGGTAGTTGCATCGTAGTTTATAATTCGTAAATCTCTCATTAGACTTTAGTTAAGATTATTTATACTTAGAGAACATTACTATGTGAAAGAACTAGGAGTGGAACGAATCATCTACTTCACTATATCTCAATAAGATTGAGAGTAGAAATCTTTGATAATTTAGGCACGAAAAAAAGTTCTAGTTTTACTGGCGTTTAGAGTTCTCATGAGCTTTAGTCATTGGTAAAACTATTCTTTTACGTTTATCAAATGGTATTTGCCCATCTTAGTTTCACTTTCGCATTGTTTTCGTAGTATAAGTACTCTTCTTAAAGTCCCATTTCACCCACCCACCCTTGTTTGATTCTAACTGTGGTCATCCGTTTCAGCAATTGAAAGTTCCCGAAAAAAATACGGGCCCTGCGCTAAAAAGCGCGACCTTCGCCACGCGCCTGGAGCGACGAGCGACCAGCCAAAACCGGCGCGACCGTGCTCAAAATACTGTAACTCGAAGTTTACACTGAGCGCACATGTGCCCAAAGTGAGCGCACCTGCGCCCTCAGCTGATTTTTGCCGGAATTCCACAGGTTTGTTTCGAACTTCGATTTTTCAAGTTTTTCAGTGTTCTAACTTGTTATATATACTGAACACGCGTAAACAAGACACTATTCATAAATGAAGCAAGGACGCAATCAGGTATTCCTTTCTTCCACACCTCACATCTTCTGTTAGAGGTTTATACTAGAATATCAAGATTGTTTGGAGGTTGTCGTGTTTAGTTAAGTTTTGTCTTAACCTTGTAGGAGATTAAGATGCGGTGAACAAAACACCTAACGTAATTACACGGCAAGCGTCAACAAATGCGCCTATCTAGTATACCACTCATTGCACCTCTAGCTACTATTCCACATACTCTGCGACCTGATGCCCGCCGAAGCGAGACTCCTCTCGGACTTTTATAAAGCCTTGGCGATAGCCCCAAATCTTGCATCGTTCTTTTGCGCGGACCGATTGGGGATTTCCAAATCCCCAAATATTTTAATTTGTTACCCGTTTTCCATGGTTTAGACCATGAAAAACCTTATCGGCACATCGTAGGATTGAACAAGTTCTTACAACATTCCACCATCCTACGGTGAGTCTTTGAACAAATTAAACTTCGGGGTATTTCCCTTCACTTTAGCCGATAAAGGCGTCTAGTTAAGCGCTTGCAGGGCCTAATTACGTGGACTCGTGGGCTAAACTTGTTAATTTGTTTATGGAACATTTTACCCACCTAAAAGGCGGATGAGATGCTTTCCAAGATTTATTTCTTTTCGACAAAATCCTCATGAATCATTTTCGGAGGCTTGGAATCGTTTCACCGATCTCCTTATAGAGTGTCCACATCATAACCTAGCGAAAGACGCGTTAGTTAGGTGCCTTTTCAAAGGACTTCTACACCATCATAAAGAAGTCCTTGACATAATGAATGGGGGTAGTTTTCTAAGTAAAGGAGCCTCGGAGGCTTATAAATTTTTAGAGGATCAAACTAAAGCGAAATAACAACTGGGGGTAGTGGCGATATCCACGCTCCGCTAGTTCTTCTAATTCAGTTAAGGGCCCGGTATGTTTGAGATGAAACCACGATCCCAAGCTTAAAACTCTAATCGAATCACTCACTAAAAGGTAGAGGCCATTTACGTACAACAAAAGTCTATCCCGTCATGAATGTAAATTCAATCCATGTAGTTTCATTTGGAGTCACGAGCATCCGACTCTCACCGCGTCACATAGCCTATGAACATGCTTGTTCCATTAATAGTGAACCTAATGCCCTTGGAGACAAAATCCCAACCGGTTGGAGAAATAACCAACAAGTCACACCTCCGGGTACAATAATCAATATGTTAGGCCAACGCCGGTTATAACCAAGCTCCACCACGACAAGGACGACTGGGTCAGGGTAATTATAATAATTATAACAACCAAGCGCAACCTCGACAAAGTCAAGCACAAAGGTCAAGGTAGTTATAATAATTATAATGCTAATAAGGTATCGTTAGGTAAATAATAACTATCACAATCAGCCCATAAATAATCAGCGCGAGATAGTTCAGTCCACACCACCGTGACCACTACACCTACCCAACCGGATCGTCTTGACACCTTCATACGGGTGAGCCAACAACTCTTCCAAACCATGGCTCAATCTAACCAGCAACTTCTACAATCCGTTAATAATTTAAGCCAACGGTTGGCCCAAGATAAAGCCCACCCAAAGGTGTGTTTCAGGTCGCGCGATACCTAATCCTAAAACAACAAACGCAGCCTTTAAGGTAACCGGTAATACTAGTAATGAAAATGAAAATGTAGGTGAGCTAAATGCCATCACCACTCTCCGTTCTGGCAGAGTGGTTGATAACAAAGTAACTATGCCTATAGTTATCCCATCGATAACCCTACACATGCTACTTTACTAGATACCGAAATAGGCCCGAAGAGCCTACCAGCGTAGAGGTACCAGTTACTACACAACCTAAGAAACAGAAAGTCAAGGTTAAACATCTAGGTGATACATATGCTAAATATAGAGAGAAACCACCGTTTCCACAAAAATTAGCCATGTTAACTAGGGATACAAATTATGAGGGAGATTAGGGCGTTTTCAAGAATCTAACTATAAACCTTCCCTTCCTCGAAGCTATTAAAAGCTACCACACCATGCTAAGTTTCTTAAGGAGTTGTGTACTACTAGGCGTAAGACCAATATACCAAAAGGCGCTTTTTAGCGGAACAATTCCCAACTCTATCTGAACATAACATAATTGTTAAGTACAAGGACCACAGTAGTCCCTACTCTACAATGCATCTTAGGAGATTCCTATCTGACGACGAGCGTTATTAGACACGGGGGCTAGTGTTAACTTACTCCCATTTTATTTGTATAGACAAATAGGTCTAGAGGAGATGCAACCCACTAAAATGGCGTTGCAATTAGTTGATCGGTCTATTAAGTATCTAAGGGGTGGTTGAAAACGTCTTTGGTAAAGGTTAGGGATTTCTACTATCCGGCTGATTTCGTCATCCTCGATACAAAAGTCCCTAACGACTCGTCCGATCATCTTAGGGCGTCCTTTCGGCTTGGCTGCCAATGCGCTCATAAATTGCCGCGATGGTTCGATGTCCATGTCTTTTGGCTATCTTTACGTTGAAGTAAATGTTTTAAAACAAAGAACCTGTTACCCGATTAGGATCTATGGATGGAGAGGTTAGCATGATCGAGCTTCGCTCGAGATTATTTCAACAACACGTTCCACGATAATCGGATGCCCAAATTTCTTTCCTTTGAAAGTTCAGATTCTAACATTTTCATCCCTACACTAGTCGATACACATATTATGGATGAGGGGCCGAGATAGATGACTTTCTCAAAGATATAGAGGAATACCATAGTAATGTGGATATGACCAAGCTAGATGACGAATTCGATGAGTTTCTTAGAAAGCGGTGATGAGTCACCCTATCAAGAACTACTTTGCACAACATCCCTCGACTCCCCTCCTTCCACCCTTTCAAAGGAATCTCGAGTTTGCACTTTCGATCCTTTTATTTTCTCACAATGTTTCATAATTTTTTAAATCCTCTAGCAAACAAATACTTGAAGGACAAACCATTTGACACCTTCATTTTCAGAATTGAGGCAGTCCCTACCTACACCATGAATGAGTTTTGTGCTAAACCCACATCCTCATTTTTCCATGCTTTCCTTCTACAACTTATCCATATCCACCATATTCTCCACAACCATTCACTTTTCCACACTTATTCACTAGGACACCCCTCGTTCAAAGATGAAAAAAGAAGGTGCATGCTAGGTTACGTTATAGGTTTATCCGACTTCACTTTCATTTCACTAGGGTTTGCGTCATAGGAAATCTTGGTGCTTGATTATGTTTGGGTATGTTTTTGTGATATTTATTTATGGAATGATCTACAACTATTTAGGTTGTTGATATATGATAAAGCGCATGTTCATACATATGTTTAGATAAAGTCTCGAGTATTTGACTATAAGCGACTCAATTTTTGTGTTTGGTGCATTTCCTTTCATTTCCGGATATTGGTGAGTGCACCATTAAGGTAACCGGGCCCTCCTTATGGAGTGTGTGGCTGTAAGTACCGGATCCTAAGTCCACGGTTAACATAATTCCGTTTTCCACTCTTGCATGTTTTCTGTTTTTTTTAGTCATGTTTCTCTATGGGGTGCATTATGTCCTTATTGCTTATTGTTTTTCCTTATAAAAGTAAAAAAAAATATTAAATAATAAACATAATAATCTAGGAAGTCTAGGGAATCGACTTTAAAAGACCCACTTTTAAAAAAAAAAAAAAAAAAAAAATTTTCTAAACTCACGTTATAAAAATTTGTTTGGGGGAATGGGTGTTAGTGTTTCCGTCCTAGAATATTTTATGTCCCATTAGAGTTGTTTAGGCCATTTAATTGTATTCGATTCGGGTTGACATAATCTATGAATTTAGAGTTCATTCATTAGCATAACTTCGTCATGCGCGCTTCGAGGCATTTTCCACTATCTTATATGTCATCCACGGTTGGAATAGAGTGTTTTATGGATCATTGGATTAGAAATTCTCTCTGATCATTTCCATATCTCATTACAAAAAAATCGGACCGGTAGCGAAGCGGCAATATTAGTTTGAAGTCGCGACTAAAAAATCGACAAAAAATTGAAAAATTCGAATTGGGCTTGGGCCCAACTCGCGCACACCGGCAGCGCACCTGCGCCCCTTTGTTTCCACCAACAGTCGTGAGTTTCATCTTCCAAACCTCCATTGACAAACATCCAAGCTTCAAACCCTAAGAAAAAAAAAATTTAAAAAGAAACCAAACTGCACCACACCAAACATCCAAATCAATTTCAAATCTTCTCAAAAACCTTTCCACCACCACCTCCATCATTTTGCAAAACCAAAAAACCACCGAAAAATCCAAAGATTGGAGCTGCCGATCCACCACTGCGCCACCACCGCACCACCACCATTGTTGTTTCAGTGAGGTTGTTCCTCATTGCTTCCTACACCTTCTACAAACCCCAAATCAGTTCAAACCTCCAATGGCTCAAAGACGTCGGATTTTGCCAGAGCAAGCATTTACTGGCGACCACTTCGCACCGTTTTACGGTGACGAAATGGTTAGTAGAGATTGGAATAGCTTGTGGTACTCGACCAACGACTTTTACCACGAAGAGTTAGTCCGATGGTTTTACAAACACGGGGAGTTGGAGGGGAATAAAATTTTGTTACGGTGGCAAAAGAGGAAAAAAATAAGCTCTTTGGGTTGTTGGTCGAGATTCTAGGCATTCCGCCTAGAATCCATCTTGATGCCACGATTTACGGGGAGTCCCAATATCTTGGGGTAGAGCCTTTGATGCACGCGGATTGTTACGGGCGGAACTGATGGGAGCTTCGCATTGTGTTCGCCGGGCATCCTCGAGAACCAACCCCGGTAGGCTGCATTTCGATGGATTGGTAGGAATGTCATAGGGAAGGAGAAGGTCGGCGACATCGGTGCGAAACTGCCTTCACATTCTATGGATACTCGGGGAGCGAAGTATGAGTTCGTATCTTGGAGTTTTTGCTTAATATGATTAGGGGAGTGGGGAAGTCTATTGCACCTCTCCCTGTTTTGATAACCAAGATCATCTTTGAAGTTGAGGCGACTCCGACATTTGATAGGATTTGCCTCTCACCCTACTTGAAATCCTCGGTTTATAAGGAGTGTATCCAACAAGTTTGGAGGTTGCACGAGGATAGGGTAGTCGAGGAGAGGACGTCGGAAATGAGAATGACTTCGAGGAGGATGAGGAGGACTTGACATGTTTTGATGCTGATGCCTTGGAGAGGTGTTGGTCGATGCGTAACCATGGCTGTGATTCATCGTGGCATCGCGTTCACTCAATACTATCTACGAAGACCCTGTTTTGGCGGTAACATGCTTCAACACAACGGGAGCAGCAATGACGAACGCACTAAGAAACGAAGGATTTTGATGTTGGGGAGATGAACCGAACCAAATAATGGCTGCCTATGTACCCAAGATCTATTCTCTATGGATCAAGTTTCCACGTAGTTCCTTATGAAAAATAATGTGGTATTTATATAGGTAGAGTAGAGAGTCCTTATAGCTCAAGTAATCTTGTTGCTTGAGTAATTGTGATAGAATATAACTCTCAACCGATAATTATCTCTTTGATAAGAAATGAATGCGGACATAAATCAATGTACATTAGTGGCAAGCCATCGCGGCTAAGGTTGATCTTAGACAAATGAGTTAATGGGCTGTACATTGATCCATGATATTGTCTGGTGGGCTTTAGCCCTGTTGATTAAATGAATAAAATAGAGACCCTACTAATGAACGTTTGCCACGTAGGTGGGGTCGAAACAACCTCCGGACTCGATAGCTACTATGCACCATAACCCGAGATTCGTACCCGGTGAGAGGATGGCGGTGGTGGAAGATGAGGGATGAGCTGGAATCTCAGCGAGGATTCGAGCGATATGCTTGCACGCTTTCCACCTCGCGGGGGATTCTCCTTCCGAGGATACATCATCGAGGCACGAGCGTCGTTGCCAAAAAGCTAATGGTCTTTGGCCCGCCGGGGAGCTCGGGAGCCATCTTGGCGTGTGTGCCCTCCATTACCAAGATGCAAGCGTGTTTAGGGATAGTATAGCTTGATGATTTTTATTTGTAGTTTTATTATTGTTAGTTATTTTAATGTAAGTTTTAATTCGGTAATTTGAATTTTCTAGTGAAATGTACTTTGAATGAAAAATTTAATATAATGCGTGGTTGTTTAATATTTATCCCACCTTCCCAAATTGTTTGGGGGTGGTATTATCTATTCCAGCATAATTTTTATATGACCTTTTTTTTTAGAAGTTATTTCGGAGTTAGGGTGAGAATATTGCCGATTTGGACATATCTATGAATAAATATTGGTTAGGATGAAATCTCGAAAAGTTAGGTAGTTTTATCCTAAATTCAACCTAAAAGATACTAGGGTTGTTTTAGAATCTAGAATATGAGTTGTTTTCGTTTCGGGTTTGAAAATTTTAGTATTTCGAAATTACCGTAAAAGCTTTTTTTGGCAACTTCGATTCGTTTTAGCAACTTAAAACTTATAAAAACTTCATTCATTCTACACTCACAACCCACACTACACCTAACTTCCATCTCTCACCTTTCACTCCTACGTTTCCGTTGTTCTTCACCATTTTCACAAATCGGCACCTCCCGGGACTGAGCTAAGCCGTGTCAAAATTTTTTTTACACCAGCTGCTTAAATCACTGTAAATCAAAAGAGCGAAAGCGCATAGCTGGCCGACCTCCTTAGACCATAAATTTCCAATTTTTCGGGTTGTTCTGGATCGATTCGGTATTTGTTCCAGGTCGTTTTGAGATGACATATCCTACAATAATATCGAGCAGATCTTTCGAAGATTTGTTCCAAAGCACTACTTATGGTGCTTGGTTTTGAGGTGATCACATAGGCTTGTAGGAACCGCTTATGGTAAGACGATGAACTTTATTCTCTAGCACTTGCATCTTATTTTTTATGATAATTATATTTTCTTTAAGAGGCCGGATGGAGAACAAGTGTTCTCCATCAACATTAATGATGAACAATGGAAATTACGAGGTTCTTGCTAGCATTTGTTCTTGGACTTGCTATGCCATTTGAAATACAAGACCCATAGTGCTATTGGGTAGATAATATGCATGTCTACACTTATGAGTTTTTGCATGAGTCGTATATGGGGCGGGGCATTTTCCGATATCGAGGACCAAGGGGGAATATAACGTGTCGCCTTTGGTACTTTGTCCATGAACATAGGAACTGTTATGTTTTGGATCATGCTAAACATTTTAGAGGAATGGCGTTTTCTTACGTGAATGATGCCACTTGCAGCGTTTTTCTTGCTTTATAGCGGGGGACGTATGTGCCATGACCTTCCCAGAACCTTGATGTCTAGTTTAGCACGAGCCCGTAGCATGAGGCATAAGTATCTTCTTATGCCCGTTCTAATTCCCCGTATTATGCTATGTTTCTTCTCTGTTTTTTGTACACGTTTCACGGATTGGATTACGGATCGACAGCGTGCGACCCACCAATAGTATTATTAGATCTTTCCGTTGCAATGACTTAGCAAAGGTGGAGGATACAACCTCATCAGTTGCACCTACACCCGTCCCGAACCAAGTGGGCTTAATAGGTTAGCAATAATAGATGATAAATGGCGGGGAGCCCGGCAAATTATCATGGCATGGCGGGGCATGAAGGAACCCTTCTTTATAGAAGAAGAGGATGAGGAGGATGAAGAATAAAAGCGGAGATAATAAGGTAAGTTTTAATTCCGGTTAATTATGCGCTTATGTCCCAAGCAATTTAATTCTATTAACCCCATAATGGGTGGAACTCTTATGGAGTTAGCGTCGATTTTTTTTTTTTTTTTTTTTAATTTCCTATATTAGTATGTTCTAACCTTGTTTTGCAGATGTTCCAAAATTTCCGCAGCGTTTCCATGGTATTTTTCTACCCTCTTTATTTAAATATTTTGAGGACAAAACATGCTTCTTGTTTGGGGGTGGGCATAGAAACGTGTAATTAAAGGCATCTGTTAAGATATAGATATGTATAATATGCATTTGTTTTCTAGTTAAAATTTCAAAAATTCAAAATATACAAAAATGTTTATGCTATACACTTAGGAATATCGGTATTGTTCTTTCTCTATGCTCTTAATAATCTAGAAGTCTCATGTAGTGTTGCATTAGAATAGTCTTTAGAAACTTAGGTTAATATGTAGGTAATAATTCTTGCATCTATCTATAAATATATTACATGAGTATCTATGATTGTTAACGATGAAGTTCGAACTCTAGGCTAAAGTACTTATTCTACAAATCTGTGAGAATATAGCCTAAAGCCTTATATGGTGAAACATTTGAGAAATGACACAAGGAGAAGTAAAATCGGATAGAGAAATCACCGCGTCCACTTGCTTGATCACTATACCATATCCTGGCGAGAATTTAGGCCCTCTTTGGATCGATATAGCGAGAAATTCAACCATTATGAAATTATTTTCATTAATTAAGCCCCTTTTCGAGCCTTTCCTTAACCTTCAATAAACCGCAAATCCTTTACACCTGTTACAAAACAAAGCAAAATAAAAATTCAACTTACCCAATCTAGAATAAGTTTGAGAATAGAATGAGTGAAGAAGAAGAAGAAGAAAAAACACTGTGTAAACAAAAATTAGTTAGTTGCTTGAGGAGAAAAGAAAAGAAGTTTCCATCAAGGAAAAGAAAAAAAAAATAAATAAATAAAAACTCCAAAATAAAATAAAAAAAGGATATATATAAAAGCCAAATATAAAAAAATATATATATATATGGCTAAGGATGGAAACAAAGTGTAGAAATGAAAAGTAAATACAAGGGTTTCTCTAGTTACATAATATGAAGACTCTATTATCTCGGACTTGTCCTTTTTGAATATCCATTTTCCTTCTTCTCAAAACCATCTCGAATCCCCGCAACACCTAATAAGACCTCTAGCTCAATTGGGAATAGGTTAGTGTGATGTGAAGTGGCGGATGTGTTGATCGACTCGAACTTTCCTTGTGTGTCATTGAGGATTGTAAGGTAAAGTGTGCTACGCGGCTGGAGTAGCAAAGGCGAGTGGAAAAATCAGTGTTGTATCTTGACTATTATTGTGAGAACCTACTTAAAGGCGCTTATTCGAGTTTTAGAAGCGGACCTGTTAATGCATTTCATAGTATTACTCATTGTATATATGTTTATTCATAGATGATCGATTATTATGCATATATTAACTTAGGTTTCGACTTGATATTTACGTATCGTTACTAGTGAGATGTATAGATAATTGGGAGCATGAATAAGGAAACAATAGTTTGATTTCTTAGTCGATTTGTAGTATAGATGAAGTTTGAGTACCTTCACAGGAAAACTCTCACGAAACTAGAACTCGTCCACTAGGGAATTATAGTGGTTTAAGGCCTTGTTGCATATGGTCAATGCAATCACATTCAAATAAAAGCGAGTAGTTAGAACTCCATTTTTGGTCACTTTATTCTAATTTCTCATATTTGCTTGAGGACAAGCAAAATGCTGTTTGGGGGGGTTTGATAAAAGCCCAAAACTGTAGTTTTAACCCTTAACAATCGTACTTTTAGACCGATTATGTGAATAATAAGTAAGAGTTATCGACATTTGTTTTTATGCGATTTCGTGCTTCAAAGTCCATTATGTCTGATAAATGTGCCACTTTAGAGAGATAAAGGAGCAAAGGTCGGTTGCTTTAAGGAGTTAACGTGATTAAAGGCCAATTTTCAAGAAGAAAAGCCTTTGTAAAGCGGTCAAAAGATGAAAAGTCAAAGTCCGAATGAGGGCAGAACTTGAGTGCACAAAGTCAGCGAAACTTCCAAAGACCGTATCTTTGGACTCAAACCTCGGAATTGGGCCTACCTTATGTCAAAGCGACCGTAGGAAGAGCTTTCCAATGGTCTAAGCGGGGACCCAATCAGAGGAGTAAAAGTGGACGAAAAGTTTGTCAAAGCCAACTCTAGTCAAGAGGCCTTTTGGATTTGAAAGAATTGGCTCAAGCCCATGCACGATTTTGGATCCAAACATATAAAAACAAAGAAAAGCTTAGTTCTTAAGTAATCTAGTTTTATTTAGAAAACTAGTTCCTTGTATCTAGGAGCTTAGGATAGAAAGTAGCTAATTAGACCTAAACTATAGATAATCCTAGATCTAGTTTTAATGGTTTTAAATTAATTATTCAAACAATCACTTTATATTATCCCATAACTTAATCATTCACAGCTGGAAGACAGTAGTTCCCTCATTTTAACCGCATAATTTCTTCCCAAGCAAGACTTCCATTATATTAACTCATTCAAATAACTCGCTTTAATATCTAAATCATTTAATTAAAACTTACCGATATCCATCAAGATATAAAGGGTAGGATCAAGGCGTCCCTGACAAAATGTTATTAAGTCCTACCCTCCCCGCAAAAGAAAGTTAGAACTTGTATATAACCTTTGTAAATATTATATTAGGCATTCAAAAGAAAACCCAAACACTCACATAATCAAATTAATACCACTAACCCAAGGCTTAATACCTTAGTTCCTCTCTAGGGCAAACAAACAACTGGTCATTCATGACACATTCAATGAATACCCGCCGGGTCATTCATGGCACATTCAATGAATACCCCTATATAACGCTTAACGGGCCATTTATGGCACATTCAATAAATGCCCACCTAACATATGACATCAACACTCATAAAACTCGATTCCAAAACTTTAGGCATGGAGAGTTCTAAAAGAGTGCGGTAAATTTATTTACGTATTATTGAACTTTATTTTATATATTATTTCGGAGAACTTAATGAGTATCTTGATTCCCCTCGTATTTTTCGATTTACGCTGTTATTAATTTCGTGGATGTCTTATCATCATACGTTGCATATCATAAAATACCGCAAAATCACATAGTAGTTAATACACATACACATCGTATATATAGAGGTCTTAGCCTAAAGTCAAGTATGCTAATAATACTAGACCTATCTTAATAACCCAAATCATAATCCAAGTTAAAAGGTCAAATTGGGTCAATCGGTCAAAGTCAACCCCGGTCAACAATCAACTCTCGTCAAAGTCAATCCCGATCAAAGTCAAAGTCAACCATCATGGTCGGGTTTCAAACTGTCATTTCCATGTTCAATGTGGTCGGGTCATGCCATGGTTCATGGCTAAGGTCAAAATGCATGGCTCATGGGCTCATGACGAAGGTAATGGTCTTGGACCTAACCGCCAAGCCCAAACCTTAGAACCCGAAGTCTAAAACCAACTTATTTATTCCACCCCACCCAATTGGATCTATATTAAGTCCTATGGACTGGCCCTAAGAAATATTAGAACCGGCCCAAAACACAACCGAAGTTCGCCCGGAAAATTTAACCGAAACCGCCCAACAAAACAATCCAAGTTTTGGCCCAAAGACTTAAAAAGAAAATGGACCAAACCAACTAAACAAGTTAGGCCCCAACCAAAACTAAAACATTTCGCCCAACTAACCAACCCAAAGCCCAACAATCTAAACCGCCCAAGCCCAAACCGACCACGTTCTTCTTCTCCACCACAATTCTTTCCTCCAAACACCCAAAACCCATTCACCACACTCTTCCACACACTCCACCACCCCCTTTTCAAGCCCACGGTTTTGAACCCCTTTACAAACCCATACAACTTTAACAAAACCACAAATTCTAATATCGAGAATCAACCTCTTCCTCAAACTAGATCTACAATTTCGACCGCCATTAATGGCTTTTCCAAGCTCTTACAAATTTCCCCCAAGTCTAACATTTAATCCGACATCACTACCCAACCTCAAACCAACAAAAAATCCAAAACACAACTCACTACTCACTAATGCGTGCTCGCCATTAACGCGCTTCTCAAGCTCCAACAAAGACACCCAAATTTCCATCTCGACGTTCCCAACATCAAACCACAATACAACAGGTTTAACATCAAAAGATAAAACCATAGTTTAAACAAATTAAAAGATTTCGCTCCCTTTTGTTTCTTTCTGCGGCGACGCCATTATTAGCTGCTCAAAGCTTGAACAGAGCTTCGACCAATTCAAAGCCGCCTTGATTCAACAAAAAGAGTATTGACACCAATATCAATGTCGATGATATATAGACACAATTATCCCAGCCGGACCAGTTTAACCAATTTTTAACAAAGTTTAACGGTTCTATATCAAATCCGAAGTTTCACTAGAGTTTTAACAACTCGACAACACGACGTCGAATAAAAACAATTTAATGAACAGTATACAAAACAGAAATATTAGATAGTATACACCGATATATGAAAACTATACATCCAGTGAAATAGCAAAATAGCTACTCACCTTTAGCGCGCTCCGACTATCAACCAGCTACTAGGAAAAACTTCATTTCCTTTCTTCAGTAAAACTCCCATTTTTTTTCTAAAACCCTAGCTGTGTTTTTTTTTTCCCAAAAACTCTACATGAGAAAACTCCCCGAAAAACAAGGACAACCCTTATCTATTAGTTACGAGACTCTTATCCTTAACTGATAGTTATCATATATTATTTTATATATTATTCATTATTATTATGAAAATAAGAGAACTAAAACACGGGGTGTTATAATATACACACCTTAAAAGGATCTCGTCCCGAGATTCAAGGTAGAGTGTAGATTAACCAAACAACAATACGTCAACCAATAAAAATGAGACATACGTGTATACGCAAGTATACACACCTTAAAAGGAATACACATATACAATATCATATAGATAGACATACTAATATGCAAATCACATACTTTGAAAAATGTGTCTATATACGTATTGAACCCAAGAAATATGTGTATACGCTAGCATACACAACTCAAAAGAAATAAACATAATTAGTTTATTCAATTACCAACACTTAATTAAAATCATTCTTTCACGGTTTAGCAAAACCCATATTATTCAAGTTAAATCATACTAAGAAGGCAATGTAGTTCCTCTCACACACCAGTTAGTTCCACTCTTAGTATTTCCTAACTAATCCAAGGCTTAAAAAACATATTATAATTTCCTTTTAACGATCTTCCCTATCAAAACTATTTGTTTAAAAACTCATATGTTTCATCCACCACCTTAGTGTTTACACATATATCAACATTTCTCTCGGTTGTCTCACAAACACCACATGTTCAAAATAAAAATATAAAACGATAGACTGATTCATATTATCAACGGCCTACACTATGTCCACCATCACATAGGATCAAACACCTACAATGTGAGGCATGCATACTGGCTCACACACCAACGATATGCAAGTATACACTGGTTCACACACCAACGATGCATACTAAGAGATGTTATGTATATTGGATCACACACCAACGATATACATAACTTGGACAATATCAAATATTTCAAATCCAACCTTTATCAAAAGGGTTTCTTTATTCCTTGGATAATTCCAATTTACTCAAATATGAAATTTTAAAATAACTATTTCTTCTTTAGTCAATACTTACTTAAAAATAGAAAACTCCGTTAGGAAAACAACACTATAACATGCAAAAAAAAAATCGATTATAAATTTCATAAGAAATTAACCGTTAAAACAAACATTTTATTTTCCTAATCATATCCCAACATTCCACTATAAAAGTACACACAAAACAACAAGCCAAACTAAATACCACAAATAAACACTCCTACTACCCATTCACCACAATCCGAGGATCACCTAGACCTTCGCTGTTATTAGTGCTAGTATTATCGGTTTTAACCCATTCTTTTAAATCAAAAGGGTACCTAAAAGTTTCACCCACCAAATTCTGAAAAGGCTTTAGTAAAAGGGTATGTTAGTCATTGGGCAAAATTATAATTCTTCGAAACAGTTTTTCTTTCCTTCGTCCCATCTCTTCACCCACAAAACAGTTTTCTCATTCAAAACAGTGAGCCCTCTTCCCATCTCCCTATTACTATTCACATTCCCGCTAATACTCCACCAAAATTTTATGGAGATTTTCAATATCTATTTGTGTGTGTGCTCCCAATTTCATTTTTTTTTTTAGGTTTATCAATGAAGAAAAGGAATTGGCTCGAAAAAGAAGAAATTTGTGCATTAATGTTGAAAAATTACCAAGCTTTGGATCTTCTTCAAACTTTGGAGCAGTTTTGCCAAGCGCCGAACTCATCCACTCAAGCATGTTGGTACTTTTCTCAATTTCGCCCTGTTGTAGCATTCACTATTTTCTCTGAAAACAGAGTCTCTCTCTTTCACAAATAATAACCAAACACACCGCTTCAAACGGACAACCGTTGCTTCCCCTTACCATAATTTCTCCATCTCCAAAAGCTTCTAACCCATTCTAAACCACGTACGAACTGTTTTGACACCTTTCCACATTTGACAACACTTCGCAGAGGGAGAGAAATTATGGGAGATTGGTAACCAACGTTTAACACTGTGCAACCGCAATGTAAGAGGTTAGTTTCTTAAGTTTGTTGCCCGTTTAGCACTATTTCAGACGTTCTTTGATTTCTTTGTATTTTTTGTATTTTTATTAAAAAAAATACGAAACAAAATAGCTTTATTTCTGTATGTTTGCTGTGTGAACCAGTTTTTCCTAAGCACCAATAGAGTGGTCTTTTTGTACTCGCTTTTTGTGCGTGCCATAAGCATTTCTTTTTGCATGAGTATTTAAGAAACTCAGTAGTATGCCCAATTAAATATGGAGTTCATATTATTCTACTACGAAGTGCCTCTTTTAGTTGTCGCAACCACTACTACTTTGCCATTGATATGGATTAAAACCACTACTCTAATGGTCTCAAGTGTAGTTTAAATGCTAGATCATACTAATGTTCTTATGATCATGGCTACTACGGAGGATTGTCCTAGGTTTAATGCTTTGACCACTTCTATGCGTCACCAATCATGTTAATATTTCTCAATTTTAAAAAATAATTGTCAAACCTTGAACACATTGAATAGCAGCATTTTTAGTTTTGCTTCTATATTCATTGTCTTAGGTAAACATTTTGAGGATATGGTACTATGAATTTTGTATTATATTATTGACTTTACTATGAAATTTAGATTCATATCTCTTCCGATCTATTTCAATGCACAGTGGAAGGTGTAAATAACATTATCATTCATCTATGTTTCATCATATTTTCTTTGTTATGATGGAAATTGAGTATATGGTAGTATGTTATTAATTGCTAATGAGCTTATTTGTAAATCAACCTTGACTCCTGTTTCCTTTTCAACTTCATTACTTCATTTGCTTTATCTTATGATCAGGGAGGTTTCTTTTAGTCAGTTTGCTGTTGTTGATTCACGCCTTCCCAACAACAAATTTCTCCCCAGTAAGAGTTCTTTCCAATTGTCTATGTATGCAACCTCTTTTACTAATTTAAAAAAATCATTATGGCCATCTATGTTGCCTTCAACATCTTCATTTTGGATTGCCTGCGATCCTATATATTTTGATCTCTGTTGCGTTAAACCATAATTACTATCAATTCTACAATGGTCAATCCGTCCATTTCGACTTTCATGCATAGCATACAGGCAACACCCATCACACACCTAGCCAAGAATTATCATCCGCTAATCAATAATTGTCGATTTCTTTCAGGGTATATTCGTTGACAAATTCAATGGTTTTGAGTGGGCAGTAAATTCGTATGAACTCTCATACATTGCTTCAGGGGTCCTGTTGCTTGCTAAACAGCTTGCCAAGGTAATTTGTATTTAAATAGATCTTCTCAAGATATTTCTTTCGACTTAAAACTATACTTTAGTTTTGGTAGTCATGTTATTATTATGAAAATCTGATTACTTGGTAAGCTATATTCAATATACACAGAATGGTATGGAGGAGAATCCAAGAAACATGCATGGCATGGAGTAGACTATCCTCCAGTTGAGAATTTAAATTCGATTTGCACATGAGCAATGTGGTGTGATGAATAGACCTTAATTCTTTACTGTTCTTTGTGAGAGACTGAAGTCCTTTGTAAATGAACATGAGAAATTGTGCATTGTACTCTCTGAAAGTTGGACCCAACTCAACAGGCCGGACCACAGACTCTCGATCACGGTTTACTTTAATTATATTGTTTGCTCAATCACTTTTTGTACTTTTTGTTGCAGGCGCTAATTGTTTTAGTAAGACATTGTCTTATACATCTTTTTTTTTTTTTTTTTTTTTTTCATTTTTTTTGCTTTAATTGAAAATTTATTGATTTGTTTTGAATTTGGTTGAATGAACGCGTTGCGGGTTTCTGTAGTGGCAAGACCTTTACCATATATATTTCTTTTGAATGGAATTGATTGTATGTGACCTTCACTATATGCCAAAAACTAAACTATGCGAATTTGTTACTCCCTTTATTTTTTATTTTTTTTATAAAATATTTTGATTGCATTTAGTAATATTTGTTTTGGTTTGTCGTGGTTAAATTTTGCAGAATGCAAAAAAACAACACAAGGTTAAAAAACATCCTACACGATGCTTAAACCAATGCTTTGAAAGATGCAAAAGCATAAGTTGACAATGGATGCCTCGTAATGCTTAAGAAAGAGGGATGGAAATTGCTATCAAAAGGGGACTACATCAATTCATTGTCAATGGCCGCCCATATGCTAGAGTTCTCATCTTATTTTAGTGAAGGTATTGATTTATCCTTAATTATCCAGGTTTATATGTC
The DNA here is from genome assembly GCF_015680905.1 of Coptis chinensis. NCBI lineage: Eukaryota > Viridiplantae > Streptophyta > Magnoliopsida > Ranunculales > Ranunculaceae > Coptis > Coptis chinensis. The sequence continues at coordinate 93,656,759 of NC_141462.1, forward strand.
AGCTTTCCTATTTGAGTTCTTCGTTGTTGTCTTCTGTTTAATAAATTAAAAGGTGTACTTAACATTTGCCACAACTAAATTGAAAGATGATAAAGAAAAAACGAATGACTGAGTACTCACTACTTTGATACTTCTATGACTATGACAACTTTGCTTAACAATCAGTGATAGATAGATTGCTTTGTTATCTGCCATTCTCATCTGTAATCTTCATCACGTGTTCAACTTTGGTTTATGTCTAATTTAGAGGGTTCTCAGTTTAGAGAACCTTGCCTTTTGAGGTTTTTCAAAATTAAATTTACACAGTGTTTAAAGTAGACAATGTTTACACTATTGGTACTTCAAATCGGAAGTAGTAAGTTGCTGAAAATATCACAGCCTACTATTAGATAATGTTAAGTTGTCTCCTTTTGCTATATATTTGTGCCTTATGAAATGTCTTGATCAGTACTTTTCAACAGGCCAAGTTCTAATTTTCATCTTAAAAAACATTTTGAGAAATTTAATGAGTATTTTTTTTTCAGAATTTCTGTAGATGCTTATCAAGAATCACCAGTTTTAATCTTATAATTTATATACTCTTAAAAGTGTTGGATGAATATACTTCTTTTGTAAAGTTTGTCTTCTGATTATTGGCCTGTACGCACTTTCTCTAAATATTCTAAGTGTTGGATGAACATCGTTTTATTGTGCTATCATTCAGTGCAAGTACCATGGAAGTCATGGGTTAATAGTCAAGTCCAATTTATCCTGAATTATTTGTGATGTTGTACACCCTCCAGATTGTTACCACATAAATGCTAATGAGCTTATTTCTTGAAGTGGTTTATACTTTCAAAATGCAGGTTCGGAGCGTCAAAAGAAAAAAAGATTCCCAAATGCTACCTCAAATTCACGGCACAGCTGTCTGTTGATCAACTAATTGGATACATCAATTAGTTTTATTTGAGTAAGAACTTCATGCCAGTTTCCAACTGTGCATTTGTATTGAAAACCAGGAGACGATATGCTCTTGGAGAAATTTAGTTATCTTCAACTGATCTTTGACTTTATGTTTGTACCTACATTTTGTTGAAATGTTTGGTATATCACTGGGTTAATATACTTACCCTCACCTAAAATTTTATTCCTTCAAATTATAGTAGTGCATTGTTCATGCAAATCCTTTTTAGAATGTTACATGAATGTTATTGCCATAAATGATTTGTTTTGTAATTCAGGTAATCTGCGATGTGGTTAACAGGTGTTACATTATTTTTAACTTGGCTCTACTCCATCAAGATTGTTTTTTCACTCAATTCAATCCTTCAACTTTCGATATAAATATAAACTTTTGATACCAACTCAACATTTTTTTTTTAATATAGAGCACTGGCGTTTTTGCTAGAATGTTTTCTTTATTGAAGTTTATACTATATTGGAAAATAAAATATTATGTTTTGTAGCCAATGTACTTGCAGGCGCAACGCGCGTGCCCGTTTACTAGTGTAAAATAATGAGAAACAAAAGTCATACATAATAAATAAGTCAACAAAATGTACACGACAGACATGTACTAACCTTTGCCCCAATGCTTTTCAATTTCGACAATTGCACTGTTTCAATTTCGACAATTGCACTGTGAGCAACTCCGTCACCAGAACAAACTCCTCATCAACCTTCGTCCCATTGCACACAACTGACTCAAAGATGGAGATCTATAGAAAATTTAAAGCAAAAGAAAATAATAAATACAGTTGGTTTGTAAGTTTTGACAGCTCCAAATTAAGATTGTGATACAAGGATAATAGGCTCAACCTTCTCAGCAATCTTATTGATTTCCACTCTAATTTTTTTGACAGGGCCAGCTCTCAAATTATGGGGTCCTAGGTAGGGGTGCAAACAGATAGGTTCGGATTCGGATATGATTGTATCCAAATCCGAAAATTTATACCGATATCTGAATCCGAATCCGATAGATATTAAAAACTTTATCCTAATCCGATTTCGGATATCGGATAATATCCGATCCGAAAATTAATATTAATTAAAATTTTATTTTCTTTGAATAATTCATTTTACCACTATAAAAACTATTATAAATATAGATATTTGTCATTTATTATTATTATTTTGTTATTATAGTTTTATATTATTAGTTTATGATTTTGTATAATATTTTATACAATAATGAATAAATTATATATAATAACTATTAATTTTTTAAATCGGATTGGATATTTTCGGATGCGGATATGGTAATATCCGAATCCGTATCGGAAACCAGTTCGGACATAAAAAATTATCCAAATCCGATATCCGAAATTTTCGGATAATATCTGATTTTTCGAATACGAATTTGAATCGGATTCGAATATTTGGATATCCACTTGCACCCTAATCCTAGGCGAGTTTTTAAAATCGGGCTTTGTAAAACCCAAAATATCTATTGAAATTGTGAAAAAGCATATGCATATTGTTTATAAGTAATAACTAATCTAAAGGCTCTCTAAACATCAAAATGTGAGTGATCTACTTGTAATAACCTTACATTTGCTTTACTCCAACCCAAGTTCGACTCTAGGTAGAGGGTCTAGTGTAGTATTTGCCCTTTTAAGCTATGCTATCAATATCGGTTATATCGGCTTATTAATCGTCGATTAATTGCGTATTGCTTGTAACCAGGTTAGTTTTTACCGATTTTAAATTTTTTCTCACTGAATCGATTTAATCACCGAATTGACCGATTAATCGGCCGAGACCACCGATTTCTCACTAAATTGAGAAAAACTTTTATTGAAAATATCGGTTCCCCACCCAAAAAAATACGTAAAATTAACAAATTGGATTTTTAAATGGTATTAATAATAATGAAACCTAATAAACACACAAAGCAAGGAGTTTATTTATTTTCTTCTCTTCACGAATGTTAAATATACAAATTATTGTAATACCTCTCTAATATATATTATCTCTTCTCTCTCTTTATTCTTTTACATATTTAACATAATTGCTGTGTTTGACATCTCTATCGTATTTTAAAACTGAGTTGATTAGATATGATTATGAGAATTTGATATTTTTTGTAACATGTCGGATAACTATTTAGAAATATCTTGTATGATTATGTTATTATATATTTTGAAAGTGTCAAATATATATATTAGATATAACCGATTAAATCGCCGATTAACTGATTAATTGCATATCGCTCCTCGACTGATTAATTTTAAAAACCGGTTTTAACTACTTAGCTTTTTAGTGGACTATTTTCGTGGGGGCCCTGGGTGGCTGCCTATGCTGCCTACCCCTCAGAGCTGGCCCTGTTCCTTGATAGGGTCACATGCTTTTGATATCTTTATTTCTTCAAGTTTCCTCTCCCTGCTTGCAGGATCCTCCAAAACTACCACATTTGACATATCTTTCTCATCCACCATGTGCGAACATTCCTCATCCTCTCTCTCCTTCACTCTAGACAACATTCTTTGCTCCTTTGGCTCCAAATCGGTGTCATGGGGAACAATTCTTTTCAGATCCCCTAGCATTTTAAATAAAGTTTGTATAATACACATAAACAATTTGAAGAATCTTTGATTATGAACTTAACAAGGTTAATAGTGATCAAATAACAAGCCGACCAAATATAGTCCCGATAAATCAAATAGTACCACCCATGAGTTGGGGGAGGGAGAGAGTGAAGTCTAGATAGTAAATGGTTGACCAACATAAAGAGATCTTTTGTGTTTAGTGGGGTGATAAAAAGAATTTGGGTGTCCTTCGCCAATTTTTTCACTGTCACAAAACTCTCTTCCCTAGTCTTCCCCTCTTCGTATCAGATGTAGAGTTCCTCTCTTACACATCACACATAAATCCTATTTCATATAAATTTTATGCTAATATTGTAAAATATATACACACTAAAAAGTTTTACCAAAAGTGGCTTTCCTCAGGCTTTTCCAATAGTTTCCAAGATGTGTGCAAACTGGCAAAAAAAGAAAAAACTTACAAAAAAATATATATTTAAAACTACATGTTGAATGTCGCTATTTGTTGATTCTCCCAAGCTGTCAGATGCTTCACCAAGCTGCTGAACAATCTCTTCGCCTAGTAGAACATTTAAACATAGAGAAACTGCTCTTGCCATTGCACTTGGATTGTACCCTCCTTCCAGAGCAATAACAATTCTTCCATCGAAATATTCTTCACTACATATAAAATTAGCCACATTACACACTTTAACTTTGTCTAGCTATCCACAAAAATATACAATACACATGAATATACTACATAAATCCTAATCTGGTCTAACATCCAAGCAAAGCAATTTGGAGTGACCAAGTATTTTCCCATAGGATCGCCTACAACTGAGAACAAAATAATTAATATTTTATTGAATAAAATAAAACAATTGCCATTTCAATTTTAGTAGGTAACTAGAGTATGTTGGCTACTAATAATTTAATATGGACTAATGAAGTTAACTACTTAAGCACTTAAGCAATTAATTGATACTTTCTATTTTACACTTTTATATCTACATATTTTAGTCCACAAGTCTACAACAATTTAACAAATTGTTAACTTCCTATAATGCTATAAATCTATAACACTACTATCATGTGGAGAAAACTATAAAATATTAATATTGAAAGAAAAAAGTTATTATTATTATTATTTTTAAGTAGAAATTTTATTGATAATGATAATGAGTTTTATAAATAATTAGGACAAACGTGCAACAAGTTGCCTCGCAAGTCCTTTCTGAATTTGTTTTCTTTTGTTTTTTGTTTTTTGTTTTGTTGTTTTTTTGGGTTGAGGTCTGAAGTCTGTTCAAGAATTGAGAGTGAAAGAAAAAAAAAAAGAGCTTACGGGTTTGTTATGGCCTATGGGTGATTAGAATTATACAAACTAATCGGTTGGGCTTTGGGCCTTTGGCTATTTGTTTTAGTCTTATAAACCCATCAAAAATTCAAAAATACATATATTTGTCAATCTTTAATTTTGGACTCAAAATAAATGATAAATGATAATTTTGTAAGGGCAAAAAGAAAAGTAAAAAAAAAACGTTGGCTTAATGAAATGTTTTTTATTAGTTTTTTTTTCATACTATTTTTTTTGTTGATTATAATACTACTATAGCTGTGAAAAATTTAGAGGTGCGGTAGTAGAAGTTAGCAAAAAAAATTGCCCGAAATCCTATAGTTTGAAGATTTTTCTAGGCAATTAGTTATGTAGTAGTAGAGTTTTTTTAATCTCAGGGTATCCATCTATGGTTGCATTGGTGGACTACCAGAAGTATCTTCTTAATATTTGTATACTTGAAAGAACAACAAAGCAAAAGTTAATTTATGAAAAATTTAAACTTCAAGATAAAATAGAATAACAAAGCAAAAGTTCACCATACCTTATCCAGAATATAGTGAGCAGTGATAGCAATGTTGTTAAAAATAAAGAACCCCATTATTGTGTAGGGTTTTGCATGGTGTCCTTGTGGTCTAATGAGAGCCAATGCGGATTGCAGCTCTCTATTAACAACCATATACAGCAGCCTAATCACAAAATTTCTTGTGTAAGAATGTAAAAGAAGGCATATAATTCGGTACTCATTTACTTATATATTTATTCATTGCCTCTAGATACTAAAAGAAACCCATGAATCGGAAACGGTTCATTTCCTTGTCAACCACACTAATGACAAATCCACACATGTTGTTTACACCCCCCCCCCCCCCCTAATTAAGTTTTTCTCTTGTTTTGTCTAATTCCTTGTATTATTCTTTGACATTACCTTACAAAGATGGCAAGTCAAAAATGACTATCAGTTGGTGTTCCTTCTTCTTGATATTCGCTTTAATGGGTCCTTTCAGGGTCAAGGTTACATATCTTTTGCAATGGGGTACACCGACTTTTGACACCGGTCACACTTTTGCTATGATGTCTGCCGTTCTAGTTTTTATAGTTGTAAGTACCCTTCGTTCTCAAACCAATCACTACAGCATACGTGTCCACACACCAGGTCGTATCTTCACAATTCGTATATCCGTAGGTTATACTACGCCACCAGGACGTAACCATGACCCAAACTCAGGTCGTCCCAAATATCAAATACAGCCATACATTGAAACAAATGATCTACCGCGATCCTGAAGCTCAGTCAACGCACCAATGAAGGAGACATTTACTTTGTAACAACAGAAATAATTACGAATCATCAAGAGAGCACAATATATGGATTTACACTTGACAATAGCTTGAAGCAAATAAGAAAAGTCAGTCCAAACATCAATAAGTAGAGAGAGAGATGATCTACGTAAGGCTTGATTCAAATTCACTCAAGAAACTGGATATGTAGGCAACTCTTATCCTAAGCAAGAGTGCAACAATTCCCCCTCAACCTCAATATCAGGTCGTAGGTGGAAACTCACACATCTACATTGGCGCCGTCTGCTAGTTTGTTTCATTGAGAAAAAACATTCATACCATTTTCTCAAGCCCACAAAACTAGGTAAAACCACCATGGAAAGACAGCTCAAAGTTTTAGTAGATCCTAAAAATAACTAATAGCTAACTTTGAACTATAACCATAGTTGCTAAAACTAATACTAATATTAATTAGCAATACCATTACTGTCCTGCATCATTAATGGTAAGACCTCTTGAATACCAAACCAAAAAAACACCAAATCGGTTGGAATTTAGTGTTTGCTTTGGTGCTGAACCAAATGTACGATTTTGCGCAATTTTGCGAAAGCCGTGCGTGGTTTAGTGTCGAATATTTGATGTTTCTTTTGAAGTTGCTTGGCGTTGGTTTGGTTTTGTATTTGGTATGGTTCAAATATTTGGTGTTTTTCTCAAGGCCCAAAATATTAAATTCGGTGAATATTTTGATGTACCCAAAAATCGATATATATCAGATAAATTGGAAATATCAGAGATATCTATTTTTTTGTTGATCAGTCAAAATTTTGTTTTGTATGTCAATATATTGGAAATATCATCGATTATATCGGAAATATTGTCAATATATCAGTAAAAGTCAACAATATTTGGTCAAAGTCAACAATATCGGTCAAAGTCAACAATTTATATCGGATATATCGTATATATCGGTCAATATATATCGTTATATCGGGAAAAAAAAGAATTCAATATTCGGTTGAGATATATCGAATATATCTATATTGGTGTACCAAAAAAACAATATATATCGGCGATATTTTGGGCCTTGGTTTTTTTGGTATCTCCCCTAAAAGGTGTCTTGACTACTTAGTATGGCATTTATTTGGGTTGACATCTTCTAATACATATGGCATTTTACTTTTTGACCAGTACTAAATTTGTTTCATTTCAACTCTTGAGGGCTGTATAGCATAGTACAAAATATCAGGATATAGGTATTTATCGATATTTAATTTCTGGATATGTATCGTGGATATATCCTCTTCTTTGGGGATATTTGATATTGTTTCACATGTAAATATCGTGAATATATATAAAATATCGATAAATATCGTGAATATTGTGGTTATTTCTTGATATATCATGATACATTATTTATATTTATTTGAAATATAATGGTAAATATTAAATAAAATTGTTATATACACAAAATATCGCAAAATATCACAAATATCGTTGAAATATCACCGATATTTGCAGTCGTATATATCTCTAAACATATCGTGATATTTATATATCTTTCTCTGAAATCTAGATAGATATCTCCAAATATCGTGATATATCGAGATATGTTGTGCTATGCTGCATAGTAAACTTCCACTTGATACTTAGAAATAAGTCAAATAACAGATTCAATAATCTGAAGATTCCACCAAGGCTACTTAAAGCCTGGTTGGTTAGCCACAAGAATCAATTTCAGAATTTGTGGTATGAGTCAGTTGCATTATGATATTGGAGGCTCAAAATTTTCTCAGACGTGCTTGAGGTTTGGTCGCTTGGACATGTTTATATATGTGAGTCGATTGGCAACAACAGATTGAGCACTTGATCGAGAGGAGCGTGAAGAGGATGTTCAGACTTCAGAACTCAGAGGCAAAAAGGGGGGGCTGATGAAATGGATGCTAATTCAACGGTTTTGGAATGGTTAAATCTTTTGACAGATTCTGACCCTTGAGCCTGCTCTTAATGACACACTAAATCCAAAAAAACATTATATTATAATCCAAAACAAAACTGGTACAGAATCAAGAGAAGCACTATAGCACTATTACACGATACACACAAAAAGTAGCACACTCACGCAGTTCAAAAACTAAAATTGGGCTGGGCTTTGTTTTATTGTCTCCTTGAAATAACACGATCTTAGTTCACCATTCTACATTTCTTTCGAATCTCTCCCTCTGAACCAGTGAGTGGTTTGTTGTCACCCATCTTGATCATGGCTGCGGCGAAATCTACAAAAAAGGTATCAGGACTGTAGGTGTATTTTTTCACTTGGGCATCAGCTGATCCTCCATTGAATAATACTTGATCTGAGTGAAGAAGACCCTTAAGGTTGATCAGATTCTTGTAGTAGTTGTTATCAAAAGAAGTTGGAGTTTGGACGTCTAATGGTGCCAAGTTGTTGTCTCCCGACCCTGTTTTCTTTGGGCAATTTTCTTGCCTTGTCTTAGCAAAAGACTTGTCTATGTTGGTCTCGTTATAAATTCTAGGCCTGAAGGTAGTACACCTGGCTTTTCCGATTGTATGTGAACCTGTTCCAAAATATTATTAGCACGATTGTTTTAAAAAACACTGTTTTAAATAAGTAGACCAGTAGAATTTTGCAGATTCTCAAATTGGCTTTTCCTTTCTGGTTACAACTATGACCTCATAATTAATGATCAAACGTAGCTGACTTGCTTGAAATGACTGGTTCAACATTATTTCTCAATTATTAAGTTGTTTGAGCATATATGTTGGTGTTATTCTGGTGTTATTCTGGTTTATCCAAAAGTTGTAGTTGAGAAAGTGACGATTTATACCAGATAACGCAACCATGTCTTTAGCAGAGAGACCTTGAGCTCGGAAACTTGAGATGAGATTCGTGAGGTTAGAAGTTGGAGGGGGAATGTTACTATCAGCAGCGCCTTGACTAGCATTTCTAGCATCCCTTCTTCCAAGTTTTACATTCCAGGTAGGACCTTCAAGCTGAATTGCGTATCCCATTAATAACATTTTCAGCTAGGGGTACTTAAATTTATAATTCTGAGTTTGATTAAATGCTAAAAACGAAATGCACTTACAATCGCAACAGAATCTCTAGCTGCAATTGCCAAGATATCAGCACAAGAGACTACCTTTGGACACAGCTTCTCTACTGCAGACTTTATATCATCAACGACATTGAATCCCCTCACCGAATTTCGATTGGGAACTGCATTTTTTTCTCCTGTGAAACTCGAGGTGTCGTCAAGCAGTATTGAACCATCACATCCCTAACAATGCATGAGATAATTCAATATATGAAGGGTAACTGAAAATATTATAGCTATGAGAATTTAAAAACCCACTAAAAAAGGTTTATAAATTAAATTGTCAGTCCATGAGAACGATATATATAATATATCTTACAGCTTAGTTCAATGTGTCATGTGTGGACTATCGCTAGTTAATCAATGCAGTTCTAGCAATAGTGTGTACACTTGCCCTTTATTCAACAGGATAGTATATCTATATATGACTGTAAAATATAATACGTACTATATCAAATATATTTTCGGTTATAGTCCTAAAAAAAAGTTAAAATGAGACCAATAATAAGACTACCTATGCATGCATCGACCATATATTGGCCGGAGAACAATGGCTACTTAGATCATCGGCTAGTAAGAAAGTGACTAGTCAAACTTGAGCTATATATTCTTGGTCTATTATGAAGTTATCAACAAAAAGGATACCAACTAATGATGAGCTATCTAGATCGATTAAGGAGACATTTACATTAACAAAGCAATCGTGAAAGTGCAAACGAAGTAGAGAAGCGCCCATTCGAGGTTCATTGGATATTGCAGATTGCACGACAGATCTTATGGCTTTGAAGACATTGGGACAAGATTTTGAGTAGTAAGTAGTTGAGAGTTGAGCATATGAGCTTCCAAAACATAAGGCTAGAACAGTTATTGTGACAATTGCCATGAAAGTCGTAGAAGAAGCCATTTTGCTTATAGTAGTAGTTGTTATGACTTATGAAAGCTACGAGTGTGGCTATGAGAACAAGCAAGGCACTATATATAGAGCTTCTGAAGATCGATCTGTGGCATTGACGGGTTACCTAATCCTGAAGACCATTGCATGGCTCTTAACTATTTCTGATAATCTATGTTTAAAAGAGCCGGATTTGAGATCACAACATGGACCACCAGCAAAAAAAAAAAAAAAAAATTAAACATGAAATGGTCAGATTCATATAGGAATATTATTTGTTGAACATGTTAATTATTCTAATGTATATACAAAATCAAGATCAATTTCGGAGTTTTCACAAAAAACGATTAATAACCATTTTCAGTATACAATGAAGCTATGAATTGATCGGATGTGAATCCGTCAATCAAAGGCCCAAATAGATGGATTTCAATATGATCATTTAGGAAATTTCAACAGTTGGAACAATATAATTTCTACGATTGGAAAGACTTCATTCAATTCACGAAGAGCATACTAGCCAGATTTGTCAACGTAGAGCCTAAAAACCAACTTTATTCTTAGATTATTACAAAACTGAACGTACGTAGGGATGATAATTAGGGGTTTATAGGACCACCATGATATGCAAGGCTATCCATCAAATAGTAAAGGAAGGTTATTGACCTTTTGAAGTCGTTAGGTTTCACTAACTAAACACATTAAATTAATAGTTGCAGATATAGTTATCAACTTATCATCCAAGAATTAACTGTACATCGATAACCAATAATTAGAAAGTGTGATGGTCAAGACATGATTGATGACATCTATAATATTACTCTGTTTGATGAGAAGAAGTTTATCTAAACTTTCGCACGTCTATCTCAATGCACAATCAACGGTGCCCACTGTGATCTCCTAATTAAAATAAGTGCCATATTTTTGTTTTTGGTTTTTGGCTCGCAATGTTCCTAGGAAATACATTAATACTATGCTCTCGATCATTTAATTTATAATAAACTTTTAAGTTCTAAGTACTTTAGTACTTGTTCAATTTCATGGAGGGATTAATAAATATATACAAATCGGGACGGTTGAAAGGTGATCTGCTCTCTTATTTTGTAAACAAATCCCGCCATGCCTCCATGGTACTGGTAAATGAAAGCAAGGTATCAATTTCCATGAGTTTGAAAGCCCACCTTAAGCTTAGCTACCTTCTACATTATGAGAACTAAGCCAAGTGGTCTCAATTTCCATGAGTGAGATCGAAAGTCCACATTAATCTTTAAAACAAGACCTTCTGCATTATGAAACTATACTTTTTTTTTTTTATGGTTATTTATATATGAAACTATACATTGACAATTTGACGTACATTATTGTGAGCTGTTCTTATGTCCATCTCTACATAAAAATGATTTGTTAATACATAATAGTAATAACAGTCCTACACTTCACATGTTAATACAGATTTATTGTCATGAGACAAGAAGATGAGATATTTGAAAAGATTAGGAGGGAAGAAAGTTGAAAAAATTATCTACAAAATATCAACTACGTACAGTACCAAACCCATCAATCCTATGAAGATAAACGATGCTCTTCAGATATTTCAACTCCATTAATTTAAAAAAATTCCTAAAAGCAGGAGTGTAATTAGGAAATTTGATCCAAGTCAATTCGTAGTTTATTTAAATTTCTTAAGTTGTTGGCTGCCTGGCTGGTTGATATGTGATCCAATCGTCTCTTATATATACAATAGATTTGATCAAACTACATTGACTATATTATATTTTTAGACGTTGGCATTCTTCAATCAATCTAATGCTAAACTAACAGAATTTGCCGCCTAAAATAAATTATCCAGGTAAAGCGAGAGCAAAAGGCGTTATAGTCAGTTTAATTTATTTGTTGTACACCTGTTATTTGACATCTACAATGAGAGGTTTGTAAGCAAAAAAAATTAATTTCTCTTTAATGAGTAAAAAAAATGTAATAAAAATGAAGAAACTCGAAGAAACCATATTTGATAGTACAAATCACTAACAAAGATTCGAAGAGGAAAATATTTAGCTGAATTTAAATTAAAACATTTTGTCTTGATCACTCTGATTACGCGTGTCTACACCCCAGTGTCAGATCTTCACATTTCATTACCACACCACCGGACGCGTAACAACACCCGGACTCGTGTCATCCCAAATATCAAACACAGTCATATATGGAAGCAAATAATCTACATCAATCCTGAAGCTCAGTTAACACACCAATCAAGAAGACATTTACTTTGTAACATCAAAAGTAATGACGAATCATCAAGATAACACAAAATATGGATCTACACTTGACAACGGCCAGGAGCAAATAAGGAAAGTTAGCTCAAACATCTATAAGTAGAGAGAGATGAACTACGTAAGGCTTGATTCAAGTTTATCCAAGGAACTTGATACATAGGCAACTCTTATCCCAAGCAAGAGTGCAGCCATTCCCTATCAACCTCAACATTAGGTCGTAGATACAAATCCACACCTCTACATTGGCGCAGTCTTTCGGTTCGTTCCCTTGAGAAAAACACCACATTTCTCAAGCCCACCAAGATGGTTAGAAAACCATCATGGAAGCACAACTACAAGCTCTAGTAGATCAAGTCAAGTTTCTCTACGAATCATTTACCACGCTCCAGCAAGAGAACCAAGCTATGCACGAGCAAACCACCTCCAACACCAACAACCTGGCTCCTGACGCAATTGAAAATAATGCAGTCACATCCCTCACTACAACCACCAATCAACAACTGGAGGATTTCACTCAGCGGTTGAAGAAGTCAAGTGAAAAAGCCCGCGCAGCCCAGATCATACAAAAGATGCTCCAGTCATACAAAGTGTCACCATTCACCACAGAAGTCAGGGACAAACAGCCTCCCACTGACTTTATCCAGCCAAAGTTCCCATTGTACGATGGTAGCTCCTGTCCAGACCATCACATAGCTCGCTTCAGCCAAATCCTAGCGCTCTACAGTGCTCCAGACTATGACTACCTAAAGTGCAAACTCTTTCTAGCCAGCTTGAAGGATGGAGCTATAGACTGGTTCTACACGCTAACTCTTGATTCAATCAACAACTTCGACAAGTTGGCCGAGACGTTCGCAGCAGAGTTCATCCACAACAGGGAGAAATAAGCTGACCTAGACACGCTGTTCCAGCTGAAGCAGGCACACGGCGAGACTATCCGCGCTTTCCTAGGACGTTTCAAAAAGGAATTCCTATCAATGGAACCAGGCCTCAAGGATAGCTTCGCAACCTCTGCATTCACCAACGCCCTTCTAGACGACTCCGACCTAGCAGGATCTCTCATGTGCAACAAGCCAGAATGCCTAGACGACCTGTACCACAAAGTCGACAAGTACATGAAGTACGAAGAATGGATGGCCCAGCACAAAGGCAAGAAGTCCTCACAGTCAGCAACAAACGGGGACTCAAAGAAAGCAACCAGTACTCAGGCAGCAACAAGGGTACCAACTCCCACAAGCCATCGTACACCAAGAGAGAATTCTCCAATTTCTCCAGGACGCCAAGCCATATATCCTGAAAAAGATATATATAACACCTTACTTCAAACCAAACATCAACAAGGTGATCGCCATATCAGGCCGTCCATACTACCACTTCCACAAACTCCACCACCATGACACAGATGAATGTTGGAGCCTAAAGCACTACCTCCAAGACTTAGTCGAAGAGGGAAAGTTGAAAGAGTTTCTGCCAGAAAGCGACCTCAGACATAAACTGAATGTCAACCGGAACAGAAACAGGAGCCATAGTCATGAATGACCTGCACGCAGAATGAGCAGAAGCAGAACAACCCGACGATCTAAATCTTCAGGTCGGTCGAGGTATAACAGGCAACATCACTCCTCCGATCATGACAAGGAAAAGGTAATCCACATGATTACAGACACTTCCAGGGACGAGACCTGGTGCGGAAAAAGCGCCAGCCGCGTAGAACCGCAAAAGAAATCTACCACCTATCCCACAAAGCTGAAGTGATCACTCCTGCCAGCTCTCAATCTACTACCTCAATATCATTCACCGAGGAAGATCTCGACAAGGTGTGCCTACCCTATAATGATGCTCTGGTAGTGCACGTCAAGATCAACGGATGGATAGTCAAGCGGGTTCTAATTGATCCAGGCAGCTCCTGCAACATCATCTTCTACCAAACATACAAGGATATGCACCTACCAGACTCGGTGATGATAAAGTCAAATGCACCACTTTATGAGTTCAATGGAGACCGCACAGATGCCATTGGAGACATCATCCTACCAGTCTCCATTGGAGAAAAAGCTGACATGGTTAAGACCTCAACACGCTTCAATGTGATAGAGGTCAAGTCATCATACATTGCCATCTTAGGACGCAGGTGGATTCACAAGATCTAAGCAGTTCCATCAACTTTACACCAAGTCATGCGGTTCTCCGAACCCCGAGGCATCATGGAGCTTAGAAGCAACCAACTAGAAGCTCACAGATGCAATCAAGTAAGCACAACAACCAACGCCAAAACTCAAGTCGTCTAGACAAACGACATCGCAAAGCTGCAAAATCCTCAAACTTTCAAAATTTCCAAAGATCAACAAATGCACAAGCTCGGGGGAAAGCAAGCGCAAGTCGAGCCAGGAGGGAAAGTCAATTTGGGCACAAATGACGACCCAAAAATTGTTTATGTAGAGGCTGATTTAGACCCCAAGCTCAAGGAGCAACTGTCAATTTTTTATCTCTCAATAAAGGTGTGTTTGCTTGGTCGTATATCGATATGCCTAGAATCGACCCTCAAGTTGCTTGCCACAAATTAAATGTAGATCCAACTATAAAGCCTATCAAACAACGACCTATGAAACTAGCACTCAAATTTAAAAAAGCCACCAATTAAGAGATAGAAAAGCTCAAAAATATTGGATTCATCAGAGAGGTCGAATACCCGACCTGGTTAGCTAACATTGTAGCCATTCTGTCACACCCCAAATTTCCAGAAAATTAAAAATAGAGAATTATCCAAGATATAATTATCTCAATCGTCACCCTATTCAATCATCTGAAAACCCAGGATGAAATGAAACCATAATAACATATTATCAACCACGATATTAAAATCTGAGATCAAATTTAAAACCAAAAGGAACAATCCTTCAATCACATTATTAAATTACAAAAAAAAACTAACCAACTCTATTACATCTGTCTCAAAACAAAACCGTGCACTTCAGAAAAACTTAAACCAGAAGACTCCAAGAGCAACTCCAACTCACGTGTCCTCATCCACTGCACTCCACCATCTATGTTTCCAAGAACACACCCACGTTGCAAAACAAAGCAAACATGGGTCAGCAAATTGAATTTGTTGGTATGAGTAAGACTAAAAATATAAAATAGTATAGCAGTATGTTCAATCTTTCAAATCAAGAAATATACTATTACAATCATTTCAACTTAGAAGACAATTTAGTTCTCGTATTCTCAAAACGGCATGCAGTTTCTTCCCAAGTAAGATTTCAACCCCCAATATACATTTACAAGAAATCTCATATAACAGTATTCATCATTCTCATTTTCCAAAATAACTCACAATATAATTTTCACTTACATTCTACTTATTACATACACATATGATAACTTATTTAAATATGAGTTTGATACACTTTACCTTTAAGTCAGCACGTCATCTTAGGGTAGGACAATATCTCTGCATAAAAAGTTAATAAGTCATATCCTCCTACAAAACAAAGTTAGATTTCCCAAACGTAATCGTTTTCTAGTATACGTCTATTTTACTCTCACTGCAACCATCATAGGTATATATAATCTGACATAATATATCGCCAATATTAACATTTATGTCACACCACCATATCCATTATATCATAATATATCACCAATATTAACTAACATTCATATCACCCCACCATATCCATCATATCACGCTAACCATATTCACATTCCTTCGTAAGAAATTATATGCATAATATCATAATATATCACCAATCATATCTAACAACTCGCTCATACTTAAAGCCAATATTTTTCTTTAAAACCACTCGTCTACATATGAGAATGAGGAATTATATCACAACTAGGGAGTACATGCATCCCTCGTGAGTATCAACTCACACAAACCACATAAATATTTCTCATAAGAAATCATATACATCATATGCAATAACTCCATCACACGTAAAATCAATATTTTACTTTGCTTATTAATTATCTCGTTGACTCATTTATTAAAAGACACAGCCCAACCTTTAGTTTCTACTCCACGATTTGCACTTCACACATTTGCCAAATCACACATATCTGTGTGTCTCACTCACATCGAGTACCACTACAAGACATATGTCCCAAGTGGGGATATTGCCTCCAGGAAATATATCTTCATCTTGTAAACTCGTAACTTGTGAGTCACAACCATCTCTGGGCTTTCCATACACATAATCATAAAGCCTCTTTTGGGCATAACAAAATATCAGATCATTCATGGCACATTCAATGAATACCTTGGGTCATTCCCTCCACATTCAAGAAATACCCATCATAACACTAATAGGTCATTCATGGCATATTCAATGAATACCTTAGGTCATTCTCGCCACATTTAAGGAATTCATACTTACATTCTCGTACACTCAAGGAATACAGTCCACCCGCAAGGCGAATACCTTAGTTCCTCTCTAAGTCAGCTTTACACATGACATCATTAGTCTTAAATATTTCCTTTCATTTCTTTTCATCAAAGAGGCGTGGAGAGATCTAAAAATATGGGCAACACATTAAATTTTCACCGGACACTTTTACACCGGATTTTAACACTCAAGAGTTCTTATTTATTATAATATTTTCGTTACAAAACAAACATCGTCTCAAATAATAGAATCATTACTAAATATTCCAAACACAATAAATAATCAACTCATCTCATTATCAATTATATAAATCATAGATATCAAAAGGTTCAATCAGGAATAATGTATTAGTTAAATGTCTCGTAAATACATTTTGAACAACCACAATTACATACACAATTAAGTACTAATATTGTACACATATAGTTATCACAATAACTAATAACTAATAACTAATATATAATATAATGGCTGGACTTTTGCTCAAAGCTGTCTACGTATCCAAATCTTTCAAGGTTGGAATCAAGCCTTCGTAGTTCTTATCAGCCACATAGTCAAAGTCAAAGAATAATAAAAATTCATGCTTTAAGGTTGCACACTTCATTTCCCTTTCATTCCTCAATTATATATACTAGCAATATGCACGTGCATGCACGTCTTAAGAGCACAAATATGAAATCAGTAAATTTTCATTGATGCTTTAAACTTAAATTAAACATAGGTCAGATGCTGAGTTACATACCCAAATACCCATTTAGCTATACTATGAGCGTTATAATTAGATTTACTTTGAACCCAAAAACTCAAAACCATAAAATCACTTGAAAATACTCTTCAAAAAGCTTTTTGAATGCTATTATAGTGGTCTTCTAATCTCCATGTCGCATCGCTATCCCCATCGCAAAAAAGCTTCATGAGCTTTTTTGGTTATCACCTATTACCACCGTGTGTTGGTCAGATGCAATATTTTTGCTAACAGTTCTGCTAATTCTCCTCCCTTAAACTCTGCTTGCATAGCATTATGACACTTGAACTTGCTGTACATTGCACCTAGAAGTCGTCCATCATGTCCTTTACATAAAGTTGTCGTTGCTCCGCTGTTTGTACCTTAGCATAAGAACCCATCAAAATACATATTGCAGACCAATTACTATATAGTGCTTGCTCATCAATTTCAAATGTGTTTGATATCTCTGACAAATAATCATTAATCAAGCAAAAAAAAAATGCTCATTAAAAATAGACTTGTTATCCGAGTTTATTAAGAGAGATGGCTTAGGTCTACAATATACTAAAGCACTTTGTATCCAAAGTTAGTTAAGTGTGTGCTTACAATACAAATCTTCTAAAATCTTATTGTAGTACTTCTTCCTCTTAATTGAATTGAAAATTAAATTAATTGAAATCGAGAACGGGGAGAAGAGAGCTTACCCGGTTGGTAAGTACAGTGAGAGATGAAACCCTGACTCTTAAGTGATGCAATTTGAGTGTAGAACTGGTAGGTCGGTTGCAAATCACTTAAAGCGTACTCCTGAACTGGGCAATTTAAATAGTAAATTTGGCCTTGCTTGGCTTTTGCCCAGCTTGGCTTCTGTCCAACTGTACATGCAAAGATTTCTGGAACTGCTGGAAGTAATGGATTACAAATTGCACTTGATATAGCTTCAAACACGTCCTCATTAGATCTGTCATCTCCAAATGGAACACAAGCAGATCTTACACTGGCTAGGATGAGGGGCCTACATCAATCATGAATGATCGTACTAATAGATTGTTTAATCAAAATCTCGCAAAGTAGTACCTAAACCCACCAACACTTGCATATTAACTATTCCAACAATCTCCAAATGGCCAATAAGCTTCATCACATACGCTCCGATCGAATCCATCTTGTTTCTGCAGATAAAGGAAATTCAACTTTGGTAAATAATAAACACAATCGATCACATCGCATAATTTACAATTGAGTTCTGAAAATTTAACTACTGATTCACGTTATCTGAGTTGGTCATTTTAATCAGTTTTTGTTTATGGCCCAAGTATCGCTAAAAAGTAGTCTAAAGCCTTAAGGACAAAATATGAGCAAAGCAGTTCTAAAATTCGTGCTCACTTTACTTGGGAGGTCATAATAGTTTGAACTATCAATATTTGTTGGGGTATTAAAGAAAAAAAAGTGAAAAAACGAATATTCTTACAACTCTAAAAATTCTTAAGACACACGAGCTTTCTATAATCCCGCTAATGTTAAGACAAAAGCATTTGGCGCTCTTCATTATCCTCTACTTGGGACTGCATCATTATGACTACTTATTCCCATCTCCTCAAAGCAAGGAGCTCTAGTTCAGATTCAAAAGTAGGCATGTCTTCTTCATGTAAAGTTACCCATGCTTAAATCCCATCACCAATCTTTGTATCCATAACCACAATAAATTTCTCATGAAGCAGACTAAGGACTGACCCATATGGGATTTTACCACTCAAAAAAATCCACTTCATAGTAAGGGCACCTACACCAACCACTAAATGATGAGACCAATGGCTCTGCAGCACAGTATGCACCAAGCTGGTCTCTAAAACAATTAGGAAAAAAAACTCTAAGATCAGGTTGTGCTTTCTTTATATATTCAGCTTCAATCTTCTTGATAGACTCATTCAAACATTGTAACTCTGCAGTCACAATGAGATAACCAAAAGAATGTTGAGACAATGGTGGACTCATCCTATTACGCAACTTCACAAGTAAACTTGTCATAACTAATTTTATCGTCGGTCCAGGTTGTGACTTAGCCAGGTTAGTGATACATCGCAATAAGAGTGCCATCACTGCCTCCATACACGTGTTGGGCTTATCATGTATAACTCACTGGCGGATTCAATTTTAAGAGCAGCTAAGCCAACACGTCAAATACAAAACTCTTACTGACAACTTCTTGATTGCGCTTCCAGTGTGAGGTACCCATAAAGAGGGCATTTATCTAGGAGGGAAGAGCGACTCTTATCGAATTCAACATCGGAGACACAATGGTTTTATCATACACATGACAATTGGCTGCTCACGTATTGGTTACAGTATTAAGAATTGCTACATTAGCAACCTTATGTGATATAGATGATTACACGCGGCAATCACCATTCCACCATATAATCAAATGTGGTAACTTGAACAGCAAATAACTCCATGCCCAAGACTCATTAACATGTATACTGAGTATCTTATTGTTCCACACACTCATTAACATGTATACTAAGTATCTCATTGTTCCACACTCGACAAAACATTTAGTCTTGCTATAATTAAAGAGCAGTATAAAGAACGGTGCTGAAGAAAAACCTTCAAATAAAGAATTACAACCAACAATATTTAAAAGTAATAAAATCTTAGTAGATTGGAAATGAAACAATGAAAGAAACAGGGTAGCATGAACAAATAAAATTTGGGAAAAAAATTAAAACATATAAGAAATATTACCGTTGATCCAAGGAGTGAATCTGAAAATTGAAGAAGCATAAACCTTAGGTGTGGCGACATGAATTTGAAACTTAATCTAGTGGAACCCATAAAAGTGCTACAGTAACTACGCAACACAATTCCGAAGCTTTTGCAAAACCAACTGAATGTTATTACATAAATCTATACCAAAATTAGTTCGTAGTTTTTGCACTAAGGGCTCAGATAAGAATGTTCCCTTTTGTATAATCTTTGAAACTAAAAAAGACATGCTAAATAAAGCTTGGATGTCAAAAGCAATTATATACCAACAAAATAAAAAGTTCAAAGCGACTACAATCTATCAAAGGCAACTATGCAAATAAAAAGACTATAGACAGGAAAAAAAGAAGTGAGACATACCAATTTCAAAAGTAATTTTTCCGCTCCATTTTCTTCTCTCCGTCCTATTGATTTTCTATTCATTTACATCTACCATGGCAATTTCACACTCTCTTGATCATAACACCTACATTAGGAAGGTAAGGGGAGCAAGCATTGGAATACTCCAAGTGACAACTTATTTATAATTATGCATTGATACACTTTATCATTCTTTAAATTTAACAATTACAAAAGCTAAAGTAGGTGCTCACAATGAACTTGAATAAACAAGCATGGAACCTTAAATCAATGCATATGCATCCTTTATGTACGTACCCACAATAGGTTGCATCTGTAAATTACGATCAACCATAATAGTTTTTTTCGTCTAAACAAAAATAAGAAAGTGAACTTTAAAATTTATGGAATTGTTTCCGTTATGTTGATGGGATTGTATTGTTTGTTTTACCTGACCCAAGACATGTTCAAAGTATTTTATGAAAATTGGAAAAATAATGAAAAGTAGAAATAGGAGTTCGAAGCAACATTTTATGGAACATAATAATGAGTGCATTCATCTGGAATGGTTTACTTTGAGTTGAGTTACTGTAAAGGTTAAGCTTAATCGGTACTATTTGAATCATCAATGTTCCCCGGGTGCTTGTTGATTCTCACCAGAATTTCACATGAATTAGGGAATTAGACAAACGTTTTAATTTGAATGTACATAGCAAAGATTAGTTAATTAAAGTTAGAAACTATGGTCTGACATACACATGCAATGAAACTCTACGAAACTATATATAAGAAAGATTTCAATAGCATTTGAAATAGAATTAAACTAACAAAAACGAAGGTACCTTAGTTTGCATTCATAGGTTATCCTCAAGTCCTCAAGTACACCCCAGTGTCTCCAATCATATAAATCCAATAGATTGGTAGGAAAGTCTGTGTTTAATGAGATGGGGAATTAAACACAGTGAGGGCCCTATTAAGAACAACGATTTTGCAGCAAGCGCAGACAATGGAACATGGTCTATTACACTTGACGACTGCCCGAAGCTAACCATGTATCCACAAGTCTTCAAACATGTCAGTGATCCCTGAAAAAACGTACATCCAACATAAGAATCCAAAATCGGTACAATAAACAATTTCGGTCGCGGGTATACACGGAAGCATAGAAAACAATTTCGTTCAATTGTCCTCATGTAGTCATTCGTCAAGTAACACTCAATATGAATGTTTTACAAACATTTTCTTTTTTGGAACATGATAAAGTTCCAATAGATAAGAATAAATACTCACGGGCTAACAGCTCTTCCCAATCTCCCAATATAAAAGTCAATACAGAATGTAAAAGTGGTAGGTCTTTGCCTATTCAAAATCCCTTTTATAGTAACACTAATCAGTTTATTGTCTAAAACACACAGATTGTTTCCATGTATGTTTTCTACAAAGTCTACATCATAATGTATCTTTTATTACAGAGCCTACCTGGAATGTATCTTTTCCTAGAGAGTTGTAGACAACATCAACTCCTTTGCCCGATGTTATCAAAGTGACCCGCAACAACAAAATCCTTTTGAGTGTAGATTATGATGTGGTGACATCCATCTTCTTTGGCTTGAGCTGCCTTCTCTTCTATTGATACAGTTCCAATTACATGGCCAAAGGGCATTTGCCTCTTGGCACAAAAAAGATACTTGACTCCTCTAGTCTGCTTTGCATGAATAAGGACCGTGTGTCCAAATTCTACCTTCATAAACATAAACCACACATCTTAGAACAAAAGACCACTAACTAAACAATCTAGGGAAAACATTTATGAGGAGAGCACTACAAGCAGAAACAATTCATTTTCTTGGGATAAACATCAAACATTACTCATTAGTATGTATGTACCGTAAAATTGTGAAGAAAATTCACTATTCATTTATAGTACGAATTTCCAAACAGGGGAAAATGAAACAATTGGTAAAATAGAAACATATAATATTTATTACATGGTTCTTTTGGGAATGTGTACATTAAAGAATTCATACATTATGTTCCCCATCTAACATCTATCTCTTTTGAAAACATTTGAGGTCTTAAAACCTTAGGTGGACATGTCCTAGTGCTATTAAACTTCATGATTTTCCAATGAGCTCTTGCAATTGAAGTTAAAATAAAGTTTATGGTACCAAATGACTGAAATTATAAACAAACCTTGAAGCATTGGCGAAGTAAGAACCAAGCTGCCATTCCCTTAAGCATGACAGAAGCACCAACAATAGGATCTATAGAAGATGGGACAGACACCACGACACTTGCAGGAAGGATCTGTTCTTCAGTGTATGAACCCATTGGATTTCCCCCATAAGCAACAACATCTCCAACGCTCCTTCCAGTTAATCCAGGACCAACGGCTGTCATCGTCTCAACTGCTTCTCTGCCTGATTAAGGGAAGAGAAAGACCTGTCAACAATTTAATCTCACCCTACACTTTCATTTGCTTTTTATTGTTTTTGCTGCAGACGCATAGTATCCACTCTATAGTTTAGCCTTTTTTTCATTTCAAAAATACAACTTCAACCACCTATGCCAAGACAGATATAATAAAATAAAGTTGAGAAATGCGACAAATTTCTCCTCTCTCAGATCTTGAAAGCCTACAAAACAATGAAAAACAAAAAGGATCTTAAGCAATCTAAATCTCAACATATCAAAAAAAAAAAAACTAAATGAAAGAAGCATCGAGACATCGTGGTACTTTGATTTGGGATTTCTATATAATAAAATTGGTTTTTTTTGTTTGTTCTTGACGAAGAATTGGGATTGTTTTGAACATGTCGCGTTAACTTGAATATTACCATGTACATAATACCTTGTAAATAAATTTTTTTTAAAAAAAAAAAAAAAAAAAAAAAAAAAAAAAAAAAGTCTCATCTCATTCAAAGCATTTGAGCAACCATTGCTAATGAATTCACATTGAGTAGCTCAATTTTCTTCTATGTGATTCTTTCGGGTTTTAATTGAACGATCATAAGAAACCCTACTTATATTTATTCAGTATTTTTCGTACATATTTATGGGATGGTATCCTTTTTTTTCTGTGAGTAGAAAATGCCTTACCACTGGTGCTTGATGGAATTCTCATTGAAAAATCTATTTTCGTGGGCATTTTAGCTAAATCACTATGATCTCGTGAGAAGTGATTTCTTGCCGCAAAGGGTATTTTCATATAAGTTTTATAAACAATCTATTGTAGAGTAGGTATTGAAACTCCTTTTAGTTAAACATTATAAAAATCTAAACATTGAAAGAAAACAAAATATATAATCTTGAAGGTTTTAATAGTCCTCGGTGAGGCTCAAACTCAAACTCAAACTTCATTTCAACATCACAGTATAACAAAACTCGTCCATAAAGAAGGAAGACACGCACAACAAAAATTTGTTGTAACATTGAAATAAAAATATAAATATAAATAGGAAGACGTATTTATATACCTGCCAAAACACACTAACAAAATTATCCAGACCACTGCACTTATCCAATTTGGTACCTTATAGGAAACCCAAGGCTGACACGATAAACAAATAGAACAACGCATATGTGTTATAGGCTTTGTATTTTTACAAAGATGAACAACACAAAATGATAATTCCCTTGTAGATCGGTATCAACTAATTTAATCTGGAGGGTTTTAATCATCATTGTTACAAAACGATAACAAATTGATAGATTTTGAGGCCTTGCAAGGTGTTTTTTTTTATTTATAAGCGCATAAAAACTCATCATTGAGGAGCATCTTTGAACCACCAATAGAACTTCTTTTCATCACTATTTCCCGAAAAAGTACATCGACACTTTTAAATCATCTAGGATGACTAACATATAGCTTACTTGGTTTTAATTAGTATCTGACAAATGTATGCTAAATGTTTGTTTTGGAGATAAACGTATGAAACCATGGTATCATTCAGTTCAAATCCAATGGGTGGTTCGATTCCAATAAAACTAAGAAGAAAAAACAATAGATAACCTTCAAGAATGCTTGCGATAATGATAGAGCGAGAGATAAAGTCAATTTGACTTACCGCCCGAGAAAAACGTAGTAATGTATAAGTCAAGCACGGTTGCTGCCATCCACCTGAGAAAGATTCACACACGTAATCAGACCAAACCAAACATCGGATGTTAAATACATACTCATAACAGATGCAAAATTTTAACAGAGAAAGAGAGGAGAAATTGGATGTACCCATTAAAAAAATTATTTGATAGAGTGCGAGAGGTTTCTACTTACTCAACTGAAATTGGTTTGTGTTTTGTTGATTATGGACTGATTGATCAATTTCTTCTTCTTTTCTTGTTGTGTAATTGGAACCAAGAGAGCACCCAAATCTGAATAGAAGCCGATGAGATTGGAGTGAGAAACTTGACTTTTGTGGCAAAACACAGATTAACAGGATGTTAGGCATGATGATCGCAGCCTCAAATGCCTATCTTCACGGGAAGAATGAAGCTGAAACTGCATATCGACTTATCACTGAAGGATTTGTCGATGCGAGAAACCGGTGGGATCATCTACCAAAGGAAGCCAAGGCAGAGATTGAAGCTTCGTAAGGATTGATAACCGCCTCGCTCAAATACCGCCCGGTCGCGATCAAATCTCTAGCTAAAGCAGAAAAAGGATGTTAAGAAACAAAAAGGCCTACCTGAATTGTCTTGGTGACTGAAGGCTTGGTTGAGACGTTCGATTATTTGTGGGAGAACTCAATTAGAAGAGAGAGAATGATAGGCGATATTATTGCATTTTCTCTGTTTGCAAAATAGGGGAGCCGTAAAGTGGAAGAGAGACGGTTGGTTTGTTGAATTTAATTTCATAAAAGGTAATTATTTGGGCAATCAATGATGGGTAAGTGGCGAACAATTGAATAGGAGCTTATAGTTGATTTCGACCTGAATTTACACATCGTCCTTAAATTACTATATAATCTTGAGGGTATAGAGGGTAGTAAATTATGAGATGACTAAGTAGTCCTTCTTAAAGGCATTGAATAATTGATTTTAATATTTTATTAAGGGCATTTCATGGTAGAAAAAAGGTTGGTCTAATTTAAAGGTCCATGTTAATTATGGTATACTATACTAATATATATATATATATATATATTAAACACAAACTTTAATGTAACATGTCACGTGAGATAACATAAATCTATATTAACATTTAGTGTATATGCAATAATTGTACTTGGAATATAATACAAATGTGAAATTAAGCAATCAAGATTCAAAACACTCGTATGTCTAAGTAAAATCATTTATCTCATTACAATAAGAAAAATTAACTAGAGCTCCCCTAAAAAGAAAACATGGTAAGTTATCTAGTTAATTTGCCAAAACAATAACGTTTCATATAGTCATCCAAATGATACCCCACTTGATTATTTGAAAACTAGGATAGGTATACTTAATTTTTCATGTAGAACTTGAAGTCCCAATGTCATTCTATCTCGGAGTAAAAATAATTCAAAGTTGGTAAAAATCCTAATTTTTAGCAAACTAGATTTCTGACGGACTATCTTCTGAATGACATAATGCTTTCCACAAGTGTCCAAATGCATCGAGACTTTTTGCGTTGAAAAGCTAACACACAGAACTTACTTTCTTATATTTTACAAAAATACTCAATCTCATTATAAATATTTGAAAACTAAGCTCGAATATAGTGCGCAGAAACTGATTTCTGACGCACTATTTTCTGCCAGTCAAACTACCAGACACCATAATTAATTCCACATAACTTGGAATGCGATGAGGCTAATTTGGTTGGAAAGAAGACTCAGAAAACTCACTTTTTCATGTTTTGGTGAGAGTTTGAATCTGACCCTAACTAGGTGAAAACTAGGTTCCAAACCAGGCAAAGATTCTGCCCAAAACAAACTTTAACCCAAAGCCCATCTAAATTAATAGAATTCGGTCCACTTAAAATAAAAATGACCCAGCCCACAAAAAAACTAATCAGGCCCAACTCAACAAAAATTAGGCCCAAAATTAAAAACAAACTCAAGCCCACAAGTCTGATTTAGGCCCAAGCCCAATAACAACAAAAACATAATCGCCACCACCTCCTTCTTCTTCCTCACCAGCTCACTCCACCACCGAATTCATCACCACAACTCTCACTCCCCACCACACCAAAACCATTCAGTTTTGATCCTCCTAAAAAACCCAACATTTTGCCATAACCAAAACCCAATTCCACCACTCCTCAAAAATTCTATCTCGACGCCATTAACAACCATTCAAGCTTCAACAACACCCAAACCATTAACCCACAATATCCAATTCAAACAACAACTAACCAACAGAAACCAACAACCCAAATCAACCCAAACAAATAACCCGACAGTAAGCTATTGGGCAGTTCATCACATAATATTGTAACCCAAATAATACATATACATCTACATAGATTGACGGCAGTTAAATCGAAGAACAAAGGAATTACATTCAAATCCCTTAAAGGGGATTTTAAGAAAAACAAATGATACATTAACTCTATGAATTTAAATTTAACGAGATCTAAAACTGTTTTTTGAAGTTGTCTGTATTTATTTGTGATGATAATAAATCATGATTATACTAATTATAATCGGCAGACACCACAATATATAACCATCCAACATAACATATATATTCACGACAGGCTATAAATATCATGTTTCATCGCTAGTCACATAGAAATTTACACGTATACAAAATATCTACTCACCTCTCATAACCCGCAAAAAAATATATAGAAAAGAACACCAAAAATCTGATCGAAAGCTAGATAAGAGTTGCACAATTCCACCCCTTTCTTCTTCTTTCTTCTCTCTGTATAAAACTTTTTTTTCCATGTGAACTCCTCTCTGTGTTTATTTTATTTTCAAAACCCCCCGAAAACAGGGAAGAGGGTTTATCCTCTTTTCCCCCGTTTCCTCTCTCTCCACTAATCTTTATCCTATTTATTTTATTTTATTTATTCTTATTATTAATATTAATCATATATTATAAAAAATAATAAATAGAAATAGCCGGGTGTTATATGTTCCTAAGAAAAATGGCCAAGTACGACTTTGCATCGACTTCACAAACGTCAACAAGCATTGCCCAAAAGACAGCTTCCCCTTACCCAGGATTGACATACTGGTAGACCAAACTTGCGGTCATGAACTTTTATCATTTATGGACGCATATAGCAGATACAATCAGATACCACTTGCAGAAGAGGACCAGGAAAAGACGTTCTTCATAACCGAACAAGGACGTTCTGTTACAACATCCTACCATTTGGCTTGAAGAACGCCAGCGCGACCTACCAGAGACTTGTCACAAAAATATTCAAAGACATACTGGGTGACACTATGGAAGTCTACATAGATGACATGGTAGTCAAAAGCACCAAGGCGGGTGACCACATCTCTCACCTACAAGAAACCTTCGGAAGATTGCGCCACAACTAGATGAAGCTCAACCCAGCAAAATACGTATTTGGGGTAGCCTCAGGAAAATTCTTAGGATACCTCATCTCACAACGACGCATTGAAGCAAATCCATAATAAATATGAGCTCTCCTTGAAATGCTAGAACCAACTTCCAAACAACAAATACACAAGCTATCTAGCATGGTGTTAGCCCTCAACATATTCATCTCACGTGCATCTGAAAAATGCAGACTGTACATTCCTGTAAATACTAAAGAAGGGAGCAACATTCACATGGACAGACGAATGCCACAAAGCTTTCAACGACCTGAAGGCTTACCTATCAACTCCGCTGTCCTGTCTAAACCAAATGAAATAGAAACACTGGGGCTTTACCTTGCAACTACCGATTTTGCCATCAGCTCAGTTCTTTTTTGCGAAAGCGAGGGAATTGAAAAACCAGACTATTTCACCAGCAAGACATTGACAAATTCATAAAAGCATTACTCTCCAATTGAGAAAACAATGTTATCTTTGTTATACTCTACTCGCAAGTTTTGACCATACATCCAAGCTCACGGCATCAAGGTTTTAACATATGTACATATCAAGCAAGTCTTGAGTTCCACCAACAAAAAGCCCGCATGGCCAAATGGGCTGAAGAACTCGGAGAACATCACATCGAATTTTTTCCCAGAATGTCTCACAAAGGTCAGGTCGTTGCCAACTTCTTTGCTAACTTTCCGTCGAAGATATCAACTGGGAACCCGAGCCCATTACTTCACTCCATCAACTAACCACCCCATACACATGACACCTCTACGTAGATGGAGCTTGCAACAATAGTGGTAGTGGACTGGGGGCTGTGTTAACTTCACTAGAAGGAACTCAGCTACAAAAGTCAATAAAGATCGATTTCGCAACATCCAACAACGAAGCGGAATATGAAGCGTTGATCACAGGCCTCCGCATGACACAACAATTACAAGTCCGAAAGCTCAAAGCTTACAGTGACTCACAACTAATCGTCAAACAGATCACCAAAGAGTATGTGACAAATGGAGCAAACTTAGCCAAGTACGCTCAGGCCGTCAATGATATCATCAGCTCGTTCACAATAGTCTCCTTGGAACACATTCCCCGAGAGGATAACAGACATGCAAACAACCTGACTTTCTTAGCTTCAAAAACCTAAGATGCATGTCCCAGAACAATTTACATTGACATCCTAGAGAGGCCCGCCTACCAACAAGAAAGTGTCAACAGCCTCATGGACTTCCAGCCCTCATCCGAAGAAGATATCACCCAATCTTGGATAAGCCCATTTCTGAAATTTATCATACATGGCGAGCTCCCAGTAGAGGCAAGGAATGCTCGTGCCATACAATTTCGTGCTCCCAGATACACCGTGATCAACGGACGATTGTTCCGTAAATCTGTAAGAGGACCCCACTTAAGGTGCATAACTCCATGCGAAGGCCAACTCATCTTCGACAAAATTCACAAAGGCGAATGTGGCAACTATGCAGGAGCAAGATCTCTTGCTCATAAAGCAATCATCCAAGGGTATTATTTGCCAGGCATGCACATCGAGGCAAAAAGTATGTTCTCAAATGCTACCAATGTCAAATATTTGGTCACAACCACCTAAGTCCAGCACGGGAGTTGATCAACATAGCCAGCCCATGGCCTTTTCATATGTGGGGGTAGACATCATGGGACCATTTATCCCACAAAAGAAAACAGGACTCAAATACATCCTTACAGCCACAAATTACTTTACCAAATGGGTTGAGGCAATCCTACTTGTTCAAGTCAAGGAAGTCCACGTCATCAACTTCATATGGACCAATATCATCACAAGATTTGGTCTACCCTATACCTTCATCATGGACAACGGAACCTAATTTGTCGGCACACAAGTCAAGGCATTCCTACAAAAGTGGCACATCATTCAAGTATTTTCTATACCTAGATACGCGCAAAGCAATAGCCAGGCAGATGCCACAAACAAATCCATCAAAGAGAATCTCTAAAAAAAGTTGGAGAGCAAGAAAAGCCAATGGTCAGAACAACTCGAGAACATTTTATAGGCATACAGAACAACAGCCCGAGCCAATACCAACAAGTTTCCTTTCACACTTTGTTTCGAAACAGAAGCAGTAATACTATCAGAACTTACAATCATAACTACATGTTCTGATATCGTCGAATCAGGAGAAAATGACAACATCTTATCCAAAGAAGTCGACCTCTTAGAAGAGCGCAAGGAAACTGCTACAATATCCCTAGCTCGGTATCACCAAACCATCCAACGATCTTACAACAAGAAGGTCGTTCCAAGATCTTTCCAAGCTGGCGACCTAGTCCTTAAAAGGATCTTAGCACCAGCCAAGCTTGACCCAACTTGGGAAGGCCCATACATAGTTCATAGAGTCGTTGGAAATAGAGCTTACTTGATCAAAACTCAGCTCGATGATCTGCTTCCCCGACCTTGGAATATAGCTCTACTCAAGCACTTTTACCAATAATTCTTCTCTAGATGTATCAATCAATATGAATAAAATTTCATCAACATTTCGCCTACAAGTGTTCTCCTTGCATTACATGAGTACCACGCATCTTGCACTCACTGCCCGATCTGGGATATCAAAGTAACCGACCTAACACCAACGCCAGGGTTAAACACGATTCAACTATAATTGCCACGCAAAGGCTACTTATTAATCAAATCCAATCCATGGTCCCCCAAAAGGACCACAAATCAACTTAACACCAACACCAGGGTTAAACACGATTCAACTATAATTGCCACGCAAAAGCTAATTATCTGTCAAATCCAATCTAAAGTACCCCCAAAAGGACCATAAGTCAATGTAAGGCCTTTAAAAGGGTTAAGTTTGACTCAACTATAACCAATCACTACAACACACGTGTCCACACACCAGGTCGTATCTTCACAGCTCGTATATCCCTAGGTTATACTACGCCACCAGGACGTAACCATGACCCAAACTCAAGTCGTCCCAAATATCAAATACATCCATACATGGAAACAAATGATCTACTGCGATTCTGAAGCTCAATCAACGTACCAATAAAGGAGACAATTACTTTGTAACAGCAGAAGTAATGACGAATCATCAAGAGAGCATAATATATGGATCTACACTTGATAACGGCCTGAAGCAAATAAGGAAAGTTAGACCAAACATTTATAAGTAGAGAGAGATGAACCACGTAAGGCTTGATTCAAGTTCACCCAAGAAACTGGATACGTAGGCAACTCTTATCCCAAACAAGAGTGCAGCAATTCCCCCTCAACCTCAACATCAGGTCGTAGGTAGAAACCCACATATCTACAATGGTAGAGGTATGTTTTTTTATTGCATATTGGATAACTATTTAGAAATATCTTGTATGATTATATTATTATATATTTTGAAAGTGTCAAATATATACATCCGATATAACTGATTAAATCGTCGATTAATCACCGATTAACCGATTAATCGCATATCGCTCCTCGACCGATTAATTTCAAAAACCAATTTTAACTGCTTAGCTTTTTAGTTGACTATTTCATGGGGGCCCTAGGCGGCTGCTTATGTTGCCTACCCCTCAGAGCCGGCCATGCTCCTTGATAGGGTCACATGCTTTTAATATCTTTATATTCTTCTTTATTTCTTTAAGTTTCCTCTCCCTGCTTGCAAGATCCTCCAAAAGTACCACATTTGACATATCCTTCTCATCCGCCATGTACGAACATTCCTCATCCTCTATTTCCTTCACTCTGGACAACATTCTTTGCTCTTTTAGCTCCAAATCAGTGTCATGGGGAACAAGTTTTTTAGATCCCCTAGCATTTTAAACAAAGTTTGTATAATACACATAAACAACTTGAAGAATCTTTGATTATGATTTTAACATGGTCAATAGTGATCAAGTCACAAGCCGACCAAATATAGTCCCGATAAATCAGATAGTACCACCCATGAGTTGGGGGAGGGGGAGAGTAAAGTCCAGATCGTAAATGATTGACCAACATAAGGAGATCTTTTGTGTTTAATGGGGTGATAAACAAAATTTGGCTGTCCATCACCAATTTTTTCACTGTTACAAAACTCTCTTCCCTAATATTCCCCTCTTCATATCAGATGCAGAGTTCCTCACTTACACATCACGCATAAATCCTATTTCATATAAATTTCATGCTAAATATCGTAAAATATATACACACTAAAAAGTTTTACCAAAAGTGGCTTTCCTCATGCTGAATGTCGCTATTTGTTGATTCTCCCAAACTGTCAGATGCTTTACCAAGCTGCTGAACAACCTCTTCGCCTAGTAGAACATTTAAACATGGAGAAACTGCTCTTGCCATTGCACTTGGACCGTACCCTCCTTTCAGAGCAATAACAACTCTGCCATCAGCAATGTTATTCAGTTGCACATAAAATTAGCCACATTACACACTTTAACTTTGTCTAGCTATCCACAGAAATATACAATACACATGAATATACTACAAAAATCCTAACCTAGTCTAACATCCAAGCAAAGCAATTTGGAGTGACCAAGTATTTTCCCACAGGATCGCCTACAACTGCAAACAAAATAATTAAGATTTTATTGAATAAAATAAAACAACTACCATTTCAATTTTAGTAGGTAACTCAACAGGTATCTCCCGAATTATATAACTAGTTATATAACATTTATAAATAACATATTATTACCTGCATTGAAACCCCCTGAAATCAAAATGAGATCAACAAAATTATGCATTTATTTAAATTAACAAAACTAGAGTGTGTTGGCTACATACTAAGAATTTAATATGGACTAACGAAGTCAACTACTTGAGCACTTAAGCCATTAATTGATACTTTCTGTTTTACACTTTTACTATATGTCTATATATCTACATATTCTAGTCCACAAGTCTACAACAATTTAACAAATTGTTAACTTCTTATAATGCTATAAGTCTATAACCCTACTATCATGTAGAGAAAACTATAAAAGATTAACATTGAAAGTAAAAAGTTATTATTATTATTATTTTAAGTGGAAATTTTTATTGATAATGATAACGAGTTTTACAAATAATTAGGACAAGCGTGCAACAAGCTGCCCCGCAAGTCCTTTCTGAATTTGTTTTTTGTTTTTTTTATTGGGTTGAGTTCTGAAGTCTGTTCAAGAATTGAGAGTGAAAGAAATAAAAGAGAGCTTACGGGTTTGTTATTGGTGATTAGAATTATACAAACTGATCGGTTGGGCTTTGGGCATTTGGCTATTTGTTTTGGTCTAATAAACCCATCAAAAATTCAAAAATACATATATTTGTCAATCTTTAATGGTATTGGACTCAAAATAAATGATAAATGATAATTTTGTAAGGGCAAAAAGAAAAGTAAAAAAAAACGTTGGCATAATGGAATGTTTTTTATTAGTTTTTTTTATACTATTTTTTTTGTTGATTATAATCTCACTATAGTTGTGAAAAATTTAGAAGTGCGGTAGTAGAAGTTTGCAAAAAAAAATTGCCCGGAGTCCTATAGTGGAGCTTTTCTAATCTCGGACCCCCATTATCCATCTATGGTTGCAGCCCAGTCCACCAGAAATATCTTCTTAATATTTGTATACTGAAATAACAACAAAGCAAAAGTTAATTTATGAAAAATTTAAACTTCAAGATAAAATAGAATAACAAAGCAAAAGTTCACCATACCTTATCCAGAATATAGTGAGCAGTGATAGCAATGTTGTTAAAAATGGAGAACCCCATTGTTGTGTGAGGCTGCAGGGTGTCCTGGTGGTCTAATAAGAGTCAATGCGGATTGCAGCTCTTTGTTAACAACCATATATGGCAGCCTAATCACAAAATTTCTTTTGTACGAATGTAAATGGAGGCATATATTTCGGTACTCATTTAATTATATATTTATAAGTATGCGAACCGTGCTACACATCATTGTTTTTTCAAGTCTTTAAACCTGTCACTCTAACATCTCTCGGATAGTATGATTTTTTGAATTCTAGTTCTAATCTAAAAATAATCTAAAAACATTAGGAGTGGTTGAATATAATTTTAGTGACATGAATGAGGTTTTCTAAATTATTTTAAATAATATGAAACTATTTTTAATTTCAATAAAGTGATTTGTAAATTGTTTAAAAATGAGGGAGTTGATTAGAGTAATTAAGGGAGGTGGTTCTACAATCTTAAAATAAAGAGATTAGAAATACACTACTTACGGTTGAGAAGTGTGCCTCCTAAAAATCCGACTATCATATAGTGTAGAGATTCATTACCTCTAGATACTAAAAGAAATCCATGAACCGAAACGGTTCATTTCCTGTCAGCCACACTAATGACAAATCCACACATGTTGCTTACACCCCCGAATTGAGTTTTTCTCTTGTTTTATCTAATTCCTTGAATTATTCATTGCCATTACGTTACAAAGGTGGCAACTCAAAAATGACTGTCAGTTGGTGTTCCTTCTTCTTGATATTCGCTTTAATGGGTCCTTTCAGGTTCAAGGTTCCATATCTTTTGCAATGGGGTACACTGACTTTTGACGCCGGTCACACTTTTGCTATGATGTCTGCAGTCCTAGTCTTTAGGGTAGAGGTATGTTTTTTTAGGGACAGTGGCATGGATAATCTATCTAACAAAACACAACTGTGTGGGGCCCAAAGGGGCCAATCCGAAGGTCCAAAATCTTTTTCACCAAATTATGACTTGGCAGAAACAACAAATCCCACCGGTATCTTTGTTTTTCTCGTCCCGCATATCTGGGTCCATACGATCAAATCTTTTTTCTCATCTCTCCCAAATCACTTTTCCATCCTTTTTCTCACTTCTTACTGCCGACTTCTTACTGCAATAAGACATCACTTCTTTCCTCAGTCTAGCTGTTGTAAGGTAAGTTTCCAACCCTTTTGATTCTCATAGTTCTTTTCTTTTTTAAACCCCCTAAAGGAACAACCTTTTCCAATGTGTCAATGTCGAGCTGTCGTCTTTTTCGTCCCCACTTTCGTCTTTTTTGTCGTCCACTTTCGTCCCCTAAAGGAACAACCTTTTCCAATGTGTCAATGTAGGAAACCTCAAGTGAAAGATCGCCATTGAAGTGATTTGAAGCAGTTGTTTGAAGTGTTGTCTTTTATCCTTTCAATCAATTAAATATAAAAAAAAGTTAGCTTTGGTAAACTCTTTTCAATCAAATGAAAAGAGAGAGAGTTGTTTTTGTAAACCTGAAAACAGATATTGTTTTTGGCAGCTTTGGTAAACTTTTTGACCTTACTCATGAGAGTATGTAATTGGTAGTAATTCTTTAAATGTGTAGTTCTATTTTGAAGAGTTGGCTAATGGCTAGGGACTCTTAGTTTACTGCCATGAATTGAACTTCTGAATATTGTGTGTGAACTAAACTTCTGATGGTGTGATGCCGTGAACTGATGCCGTGTCTCTTGGGGACCGGGGTGATGGTGTGATGCCGTGAACTGAACTTCTGAATATTGTGTGTAGAAAAGAATTAACTGAACTTCTGAATATTGTGGTTAACTATTTTGACTGATTACAAACTGAAAAGAATTAAAAAAATAACAAAAGAAATTATCTGATGTTCATCATTTTGTGAATTCTTTTTAATATGATTCCAATCCTTTTGTGGTTCAGTTCACAATTACTACTCGTTTGTTGAATCACCAGTGTTACGTGTAATTTTCTTGTGTGTAAAACTGGTTAACATTGTTGAAAAATCTGTGAGGCTTGAGCATACAATTACTACTCGTTTGTTGAATCTCCAATGTTACGTCTGTGAGGCTTGAGCATACTTTAGCTCCAGATAAACTAATTTATCTACTTGGTGATTCATTTGGAGGATGTTTAGCACTTGTTGTTTCTGCTCGTAATCCTTCTATTGATCTAGGGTAACATATACGCTTTAGCATTCATTTTGTTTCATGGAATGTTCGGAAATTTTAATTTCCTTTTGCATCTATTTGTTTCTTATCTCTTCATTCTTTTGTTGAAATGGTTGGCCTAGAGTTGGTGAGAACATGTCTCATTCCATAGGAGTTTTTGCAAACTACATGGTGTCGTACTTCAGTATATATTACTGTCATTGCAAACTACAAAGTTTCGTTTTTGTTGTTAATCTTTTTATCTTTTTATGTTCTATAGGATCGCATGGATAAGGGTAAGCGTCCAATGGACCCTTCTAAGGATCCATCAAACAAGAAACAACAAATTTTTGTTCCGGTCGCAGATAGACTCTTCCTCCAACCACCTACTCCTCAACGACCTGCTCGCTCCCGGGTATTACTCTCACCTGGGTCAGTTGTGCTTGGCCAAAAACTGTTTATGTTGCCCGTTCATTATAATTTGTTGGTTTCACATTACATTTTTGAACTGCTTATTTGGTTTATATAGCTTCCGCCGCCACTTCTCAACAAAGGGAAACGCCCTTTCAACCCTTCTAAGGAACCTTCAAAGCAGAACAAATATGCTTTTGTTGCCCCCCAAGATATACTCAGTCTTCAACCTCCTCCTGGCTTCTGGGTATTTACTGTTCCTATTTCTCTATCTCTATCTCGCCTATATATATTTCCCCGCTTACGTTGTCGTTCTGTTGGCCCATTTTTACGTTTGTCGTTCTGCTTTATTCATTTCCTTCTACTTTATTCATTACCATTTACTAATTTATTCATTTCTCCACGTCTGCCTATGTGTAAAGAACATCCCCTTCCTCCGACAAAGACACAAAACTAACTAAAGGAATACTAGGCTAGCGTGCTCGAAGGGCAAGAGAAAAGAGCACTAAAGAGAAAGGCATCTCAAACTTCGCCAACCAAACACGTCGTGTAATTGGCCATCAGCTGATAGATTCAGCATTAAATACCTCCCCTTTACTTCCCCGCACTCCATCTACAACCGACAAAGGCGAAAGCACGGGGAGTGGTACTACAATTACACCTCGTGCATTTACACCATATAGGCGCGCTTTCCTTCTTCCTCGAAGTTTCTTCAGAAATCTCTTTCATTCCTTAATCCTGTCAGGCTGTTTACACTCCCCAAAGAACATGTCGCATCAAGTACCCATGACAATGAGATCTTCTTGCCAACACAGTCTCACCAAAATGCAAGGTTAGTACGGGGTTCAATGAACCTTTCTCTTGGCTCTTCCAGGTTTAAATTTAAAAAATAAACTATAATATTTTCTTCTACATTTTTCGCAGTGCGCGTAACTGCGTGCCTACATTAGTTCATCCAATACCACCTTCAACAAATGCAGCTTCAACTTCTGCATCATCATCAACTAACCGAAATCCGCGGTATACTTCTTCACATTTATTAAAATAGGAATGCAAAAAAATTGGCTCCTTTGTATAAATAAAGTAATTCTTCTCTCCTACAGACCACAACCATTTGCCGATCCTGTACAATACTGTGAGGATATTCACACTAATGGCTTTGACCGTCCGATTTCTGCTAATAATGCTGACAAAAGTGATGATGAAGACA
This sequence comes from Coptis chinensis, assembly GCF_015680905.1. Taxonomy (NCBI): domain Eukaryota; kingdom Viridiplantae; phylum Streptophyta; class Magnoliopsida; order Ranunculales; family Ranunculaceae; genus Coptis; species Coptis chinensis. Next base: position 93,694,354 of record NC_141462.1, read on the forward strand.
AAGTTGACAATATTGTTGCTAACCGTCTGGTTGAACAAGGAAGACACTCTTTAGGGAAAATGGATGTTCAGTGCCTATTCTGTAATGCACTCCATTGGATGGATGAACGACTAACAAATTCATCTTTATCACGACCTCGATTTGGGACTTGCTGTTTGAAGGGGAAAGTCAGATTGCCTCCACTCCGAGCATTGCCGCCAGCCCTTAAAGCTCTATATGATGGAAATAATCGCAAGTTAAAGTCATTTCGAAAGAACATAAGGCAATACAATCAAGCTTTCGCATTTACGAGCCTTGGAGGAAATGAGCGTGTGTTTACTGGACGAGATCCCCGGCCTTTTACTATCCATGGTCAACTGCGTCATAGGACTGGAGCTCTAATTCCTTACTCTGGTCGGCAGCCAACTTACTCACAGCTTTACATATATGATCCCAGTGCTGCGTTGGAGTTACGTCAACTTCGTAATCTTGGTTTGAACACAGATGTTCTGAAAATCATTCATGCAACTATTCTCCAGTATAACCATTTCCCTGCTATTTTTCGCCACACATACGATGTTCTTAGATCTGCCTCTCTTGGCCATGGTGAGAACTTCAACGTCCCTGCGTATTTGCATTACAATGCTACTACAGACAGACGTCGTTATAATTTGCCAACTGCAGATGAGATTGCTGTCATTTTACCTGGGGATGGCAGTGAACGGGGAAGTATTAGAGATATTGTGATATATCTTAAAGGAGGGCATGAATTCATGCAAATCAGTGAATGTCATCCAGCCTACTTGCCTTTGCATTATGTGCTAATGTTTCCTTCTAGAGATCTTGGGTGGTCACCTGACATGAGACGTTCGAACAGTTTAACTAAGGTAGCCACTGATGACCGATTGACACAAATGGATTTCTATTCTTATTGGTTGTTTGAACCAAGGTTCAAAATATCGATATCGATGAATATATCGGTGTACCCAAAAACCGATATATATCGGATATATTCATTTTTTTGGTGATCAGTCCAAACTATTTAAAATATCGGAAATATCGGATATATCGGAAATATAATATCGGAAATATTGGAAATATATCGGAAATATATTGGAAATATCGGATTTATATTAAAAAATGGTCAAAAAGTCAAACGATATATATCGTAAATATCGGATATATCGATTATATCGGCAATATAAACTGTTATATCGGAAATTCTTATATATATCGGGAAAAAAAGGGTACTATATTCGGTAGATATATGTCGGAAATATCGATATCGGTGTACCAAAATACCGATATATATCGGCGATATATCGGATATATCATCGATATTTTGGTCCATGGTTTGAACGCCCTGGGGAATATTCTGCAATCTTGCGAGGGCACAAATTGTTCCAAGAGTTTGTGGTCGATGGGTGGCCGATGGTGACAACAACAAAATGAGATATTACGACACAACAACAAGACAAGCTTCGGGCGAACTTTATCAAGGTATCACCGATGTCGCAAATTTGAAGCTTTTCGACCCAAACCAAATAGGAAGGCGAGTGGTGTTACCAGCATCTTGTGTTGGCAGCCCAAGGCACATGTTCGAAATTTTTCAAGATTCAATGGCCATCACGCGTTACAATAAGCATCCTGATATATTTCTCACTATGACTACAAACCCACATTGGGAGGAAGTTGTTGATGCATTGTCTAAACACCAAACCGCAACTCATCGACCTGAGGTGGTGGCCCGTGCCTTTGAACTAAAGCGAAGGGCATTGATGAAGGAAATTTAAAAAAAAAAGTGTGCTTGGTAAGGCAGTTGCACATGTCTACACCATTGAGTTCCAGAAACGAGGGTTGCCACATATGCATGCACTTATATATCTTCAGCATTCTGACAAGATCTGCGTACCAGCTTAGGTTGATCACATTGTATGTGCAGAGTTTCCTGATCCAGAAGCCGAGCCTGATTTATTTCGGACCGTCCTCACATGTATGGTTCATGGTCCATGTGGACTAAAAAATCCTAACTCTCCGTGCATGGTAAATGGTAAATGCAAGCATCACTATCCCCGGACTTTTGCAGATGTTACCACCATGGACAAAGATGGATATCCTATCTACCGTCGTCGTGACAATGGTAGATCATATATTGTGAGAGGGCATACAGTTGATAATAGGGATGTTGTTCCTTACAATCCTTATCTTTCTAAAATGTTCAACCGCCACATTAATGTCGAGGTTTGTCTTTGATCTCACATTTGTGTTAAATACATTCACAAGTATATATTTAAAGGGCATGACAGGACAACAATGGTGCACAGTGACTTGGATGAGATCCAACAATATTTGGATGTGAGATACATTGGACCACCTGAAGCTGTTTGGAGGTTGTTAAGTTTCCATCTGCATGAGAAGATTCCCACAGTTGTGCGCTTGGCACTTCATCTCCCCGGAATGCACCGTGTCGTTTATAAAGCAAACGAACCAATGGCTGATATACTATCAAGAGCTGAGCTTTAGAAGTCAACTTTGACTGCCTTCTTTTAGTGTTGTGCATCAGATGTAAGAGCAAGCAACCTCACTTATCAAGAGTTCCCGGAATACTACATCTGGAACAAGCAATCGCAGACTTGGACATACCGGATACAAGAATGAAGATTTGCTATTGGTAGAATGTATTTTGCCAGTCCTAATTCCGGTGAGCGATTTTACTTGCGCTTACTTTTAACAGTTATAAAAGGACCTAAATCATTTGATGATCTGAAGAGGATTGGAAATGGTCCCCCACTTCCAACTTTCAAAGATGCATGTGTCGCACGCGGACTTCTAGAGGATGACAGTGAATGGGTGCAATGTCTACAGGAGGCTGCAGTCATGCAAACTCGATATCATCTTCGCAGAATATTTTGTGTTATTCTCTCAGAGTGCAATCCTTTGCAACCTCATACACTGTGGAATGATTTCTGGGAAAATATATGTGATGACCTTCCACACAAGCTTCGCACGCTGTTCGACATTCAAGAACCTACCCCTGATGAAGTGCAAGATTATGGTTTATTTCTCTTAAATGAGATTCTAATAGAGTCAGGTAAATCACTAGCTAATTTCCCTCCGATACCGATGCCTCTATTAACTACCAAATGGAACTTAGTTGTTGCAAACCGTCTTATATGGGACCAACGACAATTTTAGTTTGACCCTCAAAATGAAATTGCACATAACAACAGGGCACTCCTTAATGCAGAGCAAGACTTTTCATATAAAGCAGTGATAGATTCAGTTTCCCAAAAATGAAGGGAAGATATTCTTTTTGAATGGAGCAGCGGGAACAGGCAAAACTTTTGTCTATAACACAATTGCTGCTACGTGTCGGGCTGAGGGGCATATTGTTATTATGGTAGCTTCATCTGGAATAGCTTCATTACTATTGGCAGGCGGTCGTACTGCTCACTCAACTTTCCGCATCCCAATAGATATTCTTGATACCTCTGTTTGTGGGTTCAGTAAGAATTCAATGCATGCCGAATTATTCAGGGAAGCCAAACTTATTATTTGGGATGAAGTCCCAATGCAAAAAAAATTTTGTGTTGAGGCAGTTGATCGGACACTCCGGGATACTCGCGACAATAATAAACCTTTCGGTGGAATAACAGTGGTGCTTGGTGGTGATTTCCGTCAATGCCTTCCAGTTATACCTAAAGGGGTTCGGGAACAGATTGTGCGTGCTTCTTTACTGTCTTCCTTCCTTTGGAATCACATTCATGTTCTTACTCTTGCCCAAAACATGCGATTGGAAAATGGAAACTCTGCAAATATTGCGTTTGCAAATTTTTTAATGAAGGTACCAAACTTTGCATTTTCCCTTCTACTATTTTCCTTCATTCTAATATTCATTTGCATCTTTTTTTGTACAATTTTTTTATTCGTCCTAATATCATTACTATTTTCTCCTTGCCACTCTTAGATAGGAAGTGACCCATGTGAGACGGTTGAACTACCATCAACAATTCGACGGTGTGCAAATCTTCAGGATCTTATTTCTACTACATATCCTCAGCTGAATCAAGCTACCACTGTTATACCCGAATATTTAACTGAGCGCACAATTCTATCAGCACGCAATGATGATGTCAATGACATTAATGCAGCAGCTTTAAATATGTTCCTAGGGGAAAGTACTCTCTTTCTAGCTGCAGACAAGATGGCAGACGATGATGCAACCAATCCAACAAATATTAACCAATCCCCAAATGAGTACCTAAACTCACTTGATCCAGCCGGCCTGCCACCGTTTCGTCTCAACCTAAAAGTTGGTTGCCCTATAATGTTGTTACGAAATATTGCTCCCAAAGATGGATTATGCAATGGAACCCACTTGATGGTGGTCCAATGTCAGCCACATGTTCTTTTTGCAAGAATTTTAACTGGTGAAAAGGCAGGTAATCTTGTATTTATTCCAAGGATATCTTTGTCGCCGTCATCTTCTGATTTTCCTTTTCATATGACGAGAAGACAATTTCCTGTACGTCTTGCTTATTCAATGACTATAAATAAGTCACAAGGACAATCAGTGAAATATGTGGGAATTGACCTTCGCACTGAAGTTTTCAGTCATGGTCAGTTATATGTAGCCCTATCAAGGTGCACTTCTTCAGACAGAATCAGTATTCTCCTCCCTCCAAATTTGGGAAATCGTACCCCAAACTTTGTATACCCAAAAGTATTACTATAATTCGTAAGTTCTTTTCCCATTTACTTTGAGTAGTTTCTCATTGATTTCATGGTCATCAAATTTATACATGTGTATTGGCTCTGACTTGGTTAATGTGCTTTATTCTATTTATGTAGTTCTGTGACTTGGAATGTATTTCCATTTTGTCCATTTTTTTTATGCTAGAGATTTCATTACGCACCTTGGTTAGTGACTTTTTCTCCAATTGGTTGCGGAGATTATTCGATTGATTTGAGCTTTGATTTGGTTATGGTGCTTTTACAGGATTGGCTGGACAGGCTTTGAAGGTATGATTTGTAGTCATAGTTGTTGAATAAATTTGCTTGTTAGAAAATGGAATGAGACTATATATTCTTGTGAAATGCAGGCCGTGTATAATACTGTACTCGGATGATCATGCCTTAAAGCTCCCGTGATTTGCTATGGCTGGATTTGTTTTATACGCTTGCATTTGGGATTCCCCATTTGTCAACTTTGAGAATCGGCTTGATTTCAACATCTTGAGTTTAATATATATCGTTATAGCATTTGATATCCCAAATTTGTCTTTGCTTTCTTCCATTTGATATCATCGTTAGCATAAACTTTTGTGTCGATGATTAGTAACCGTGCTTGGTTTCTTATTATTGTCGATCACCTTATATTAATATTTTTTTAGCTTTATTACATCTTAGTACCCGCTTTGTGACCTAATCATATTTTTTCTCAGAGATTCATATATATATGGGAGGACATCCGCTCGGGAGAGCTGTGGAGGATAGTTCTTTACTTTCAAGGTTCCTTCTAATATCTTTTGCTGATTTGAAAAGTGAAGCTTCAACTACCGGTTTATGTTACCTGCTCTGAAGGTTGATCCTCCAAAGAACCTTGATTGATTTGAGGCCAGCTTCAGTCTACTTCAATCTAGAAGAGGTACCGAGAATTAAATTTTATATATCCGAAAGTAATGGTAAATATAAATGTTTAGATCTGTTCTTATTGTTAATTGGTATTGGTTCTGATGAGAAATGGTTTATTCTGAGTAATAGGCCGAGTCCCTGTCAGCTACTTGTAACGTAACTCAAGCTTAACAGCAGGTCAGCGGAGAGGGTGCAACTTATGAGTTGTTTTTAAACGCATTCTTTTTTAATCAATTTTCTGTCTTAGTAATACAGAGAGATGACTTCTTTTGTGCTTTGTTTTCCTTCTGCTTTCTTTATCACTTTAAACCTTTCCAGATGTGCCATTCTTTCTGGTTAGTATAACGGAATCACTTGCTACCATTACCCCACTAAGAGTCTGGGAGGCCTGCCAAGGTGACCATACAAAGGTTTGTTCATGCATCTATCAGTGTGCCTGAAATGTTTTTTGTAGTAATGAAGCAATCTAGCAAAATTATTTTGAATACGTTACCTGAATTATTTTGAATAGTCAACTTGTTGCAAGGAGGAAAAGGTTTGTAAACTTCGAAGCTAGCAGATTCGGCTTCACGTGACATATAGATCCATGCCTGACTTAACTTACTGGAATTGCTCCTTTTTTACTTGGTCTACAACTACATAATTTCTAGAATGGAGTAGAGTCGGGGTAGAAACAATAATCACCCAAGATGCTGCTATGTACAGGTTGTGTCAAAGGAATATTTCGACCTTTGATCATGAGGCCCTAAATGAATTCTTAAACCAGCTGATGTACAGAGTGTCGATCAAGGTGCCAAAGGTATGAGGGAGGCTCAAACCTACTGTAGAGCTTCCTATAAAGCACTGGTGGTAAGTAACAAGTGGAAATACTTCCAATTAAAAATTTCATGTGTATGTTATTATTGTTCTCTAATTGATGTTAATGGTGCGGGGCAAAGATGGCTAACATGAGCTGGTGAACCATGGCAGCTCATTCTCCTGGAAGCCAGATGGCATCAAGTGTGAAGACGTTGCTTGTTTGCATCTTATTCCCAAAGAACTTTCCCTAAAAAATTTAAGTAAAATTGAAGCTGGAGAAAGGTTTACTGTCTATGTTGTGGTCCCAATGTCGCCAGAAGGGATACCAGAGAGTGCATCTGTTCAGGCAATCTTAGACTGGCAGAAGAGGACAATGGAGATGATGTACACTGACATTATTCAGTACATAAATGGTCACTACATAAATGGTCTCTGTTTCTACTTATGGCAATAAACTAATAATCACATCTTCCTTTTTCTGTGTCTCTGGCTCACTGCATTAGCAGTAGCAATAAGTTGGCCTTCTTCCGCCCTTCCCAGTTTGAAGTTGCTCATATCAGTCATACTTTGACTGACGATGCTTGTATGAGTTTGCTTAGAATGAAGCTTTTCTGCCAAGTAGCTCGGAAAGCTTTGATAAAGCTTGTTGAATTCGCAGTTGTTGTTAAGGTTTACACACTGCCAATTACTGTTTAAAACAATAGTACTGCCAAGATGATTGAAATATGAGAAAATCTACTATGGTAGTCTTTGTAGTGTGCTATCGTGTTAATCTATTCTTTTTTTCTTTTGGTTAAAGATCCTTCATTAACTTTAAAATGAGGAATTACAGTCATAAACCCTAACATCTATGGCCGACTGGCCTACTTCATGAGTCTACCCCAGTGATTGCCCTACTGGCCCAAAAGAAAATAACTTGACTGCCATAGATTACAAAACAATAATTAATCAGCTAAGTCCGGGTCAGATGCCTCCTCCACTGATTAGAGAGTCTTCATAAGCTCCTTATTATCACCCAGCACCAGCACTTGTCTCAGCTGTTGCCCGTCTTTGAGTCTAGCCTACCACCTCAGCTTCAAGCCTCCAAACATTTATGCTTGAATGGGATTTTGAGCACTAACCAACTCAAATTTCATGTCCTAATCTTTCGCCCATTCAAACACAGTCCTTGACTAAGATAACCTCTTCATAATATGAAAAAGTAGTTGTCGTTACATTTGAACAAGGTATTTGTCTGTGCCAGGGGGGTTGAGCGTCGAGGTAGCACCGCAGGCGCGTCGACGCCTCGCGGGCTGTAGGCACGGGCATACCCTAGTAACTCTTACAAAGCTAGCTGGCAAGTGATAGCTAATCTAACTCCTATATTACTGACATGTACACACGGCTACATTACTACAATGGTAAATCTAACATAACTACAATTAAACTAGCTCAAATGATAAGTAACTTAACTAAGAAACCCACTGAAAACTCCTACGACAAAGATGCAAAACTGGAAACTCCACAACGGTGACCAATCCTATTCGCACTCTATCTAATTCCAACTCAGTCAAAATACTAGACTTGAAAACTTAACCCCTTTAAATTTCCCTTTCCCATCAGTCCTAACATTAGCAATAAAATAGTCTTGTCAGTCTAATGGGGCAAGTATCTCAAATAAGTTTTCCACTTCAATAAAATTAAAATCATTTTCCAAAACCTTAATACAGAAATCGATTATAAGATTATGACTAATTCCAATGAACAGAGGCAAAATAACACACAAATAATGGAATTTGAGATATTTGAGCAGCGTTTATGTTTTTATAGAATGAAACCAAAATTCCAGAATGGGTATTTCTTACAACAATCAACTGATTATAAAAACACAAATAAACCCACAGATCAAACAAGTCAACTTCACATTTTTTCAAGAAAAATTAAGAATTTGAGATGAGTATTCTATTAACTTTTGGGAATTTGGCTCATTTAAATCGACTTCCACCAATTTATTTCCCATATTTTTTCTCTTATCATCCGAAACTTCAGTGCTAAATCGATATATTCTATTAACTTAAACTTGCGTGTGAACGGAGAGTAGCTCCCTCTCCGTCACACGCCTTCCTTCGTAAGTCTCACACCTAACAAACACTAATTTAGCTAAAGAAAGGTCAATCTAAACAAAACAAAATGTATTGAAGGACATTATCTAACCTTTGAAAAAGGTCTTCTGCGTGTAATTCCACTAACAATCTAGCTAATCTCTCTTTGTTTTCGCAATCATGATTTGGAGCATGCTTTAACATTTCCTCCTGAGAGATTAGACCAACTTTGTTTTTCTTCTGCAAACCACGTTCAAATATTCAATGAAAACATAAGTTTTTTATGCTAATTTTTATTTCTCTAGTATTTATCTCATATCCACTATTGTTCTGACAAAAGAATTCATCTTCCTGTCCATAATCCATTTGCTTAAGATAAATAAAAGAAGGTATCCGAGAACAAACCTTTAGATGAGGATGTCCTAGTGAACTTTCAGAACTTTCTGCAAATTGCAAATATACACATGAAATTAGACAAAGAATAAACAAACTTTAAAAACCATTAATTACATCAGCCACAGTAATGGGACTACATATAATACATCAGTAAAAGCACAATATTTGATTATTTGATAACCATGTCATATGATCAATTGATTATACAACGAAAGAATTGCTATAGGAAAACATAGTATAACAAGTCAGAAATGTGAACTATGTATCATTTTGCCTGCCTAAATAATCTGGAATTCAGATAGTGACACATTCTAAACAAATTAAACTTTCACACAGGAGTAACATAACTACTAGGGGTGTCGTGTTTTAAAAAAATACACAAAAAATATATCAGGAACGTCACATTCACAGAATCGTATGTACATGCTTGCCTCCAGGAGAATGAATTTTTCTACGAGAAATTGACTGCTTGAAAGCCATTAGAGCAGCGAGTAAGGCAGATCAGTTACTTTCGTTTAAGGAAGTTCACCGGCTTCCTCATCCGCCTACTTCTTATCTAACTCAGCACATATATCAATCACTGATCTATGCTTCTGTTTATGCTTAGGATGCCTCACAGCACGCTCTGGCTTAAGTTCTGGGGATAGCATTGGGGGTGGAGGAGGTTGAGTAGTATATTCAGTTGTCTCAGCCATCACTTATATCAGATTTCCTATACATATTAAACACAAGGAACAATGACCAGTTTAAGCCTTAATCCTTCAAAGTAGATCAAACAGACAAATGGTACATGAAAATGAAGACAGAACTATACATTCAAAAGTGAAAGCAATATTAATACAGGAATGCAAACCATATATAGAAGATATATTACAAACTACACACATACACACAAAATCATAGGTTCAACATATAGTCCGCATAAAAGATCCTCAAAACGAGACACACAAGAAAAGCCTGAACACCAGATTTTCAAGAGATTTGTCATCTGAAAACCAACGCACAGACAGCACAAACAATAGAAGGCCTTTAAGTACTAAACCGCACACATCAAAGGAAAATATATACAAAATCACTCCTAACACAAAAACCAACTTGAGCAGTCTAACATCTATAGAAAATAATCAGATTCAAATACAGCTCAAATAACCAACAAAATAGTATTACATCACATATTCATAAAGTAAATTGCTAGAACACAAGCAGATAACCTAGTCTATGGATGAAAACAACTTTTTCCTTAAACAGTTAAACACAAACATAATAAAAAACAGCCTAAACAGATTTTATCAACTACAAAATTTTCAAAAACATAAAGGCCTACAAAATCAAACGATACCTTTATTTTCTAAAACAATAACATAATCCAAAACTACCTCAACCAGAGTTCCAACTAAAACAAACTTCAAAAAAAAAAAAAAACACTCCCATACCCCAACTTTAAAAATAAAATAAAATAAAAATTTAGACCACATTTAGCTTCCTAAATTACCCTTTTTTTTATTAGACATACCCACGATATTTATTAAGTACAGAAAAAAAAGACCGCATTTTTTTTTTTTTAACCTCTTGTTCTTTTATTTCATCAATAAATATGCAAACGCCCACTTTTGATTTGAATCAATCATACCAAAGTAATGAGGATGAATACCAACCGAATAAGATGAAGAAGAAAATTCAAAATCAAATTTTGACGAATGGGAGAACGCAGACAACTATTATACTTTGGATTACTACAATGAACATATACAAACACCAAACAAAAATGTGAATTTGTTTGCAACATTAAATAAAGTGCTATTTTTTTTGGGTGCATACTGAATATAAGAAACTTAAACCATTTTTTTTTTTTTTTTGATAAAATTTTACTTTGAACAGTCTCATCCTATTAGTAGTGCATCTCCAAATGCATTGTCTTTACTTCAACTGAATTATGAGTCAGAAAATGAAGAGCAAGGAAGCCCGACAGGAAACTCTAATTTTGTTTGTCCGGATACGACTACGCATTTACAACTACAACAGTAAGAACTTGAAGACACTTTTATAAATTTAGTATATCGTTTTTCTGAATGGTGATGTAATACAATCTATAACAAAATGATTACAGGTATTATTTGAAAATCGAAAAGACCTTGTTGATTGGTGCAGAGAGGTAGGGAGAGAAATTGGTTTTGTGGTTATCATTACAAAGTCGGATAGCGTTGAAAGTGGCCGAAGACCTAGGGTGCTTTTAACTTGTGAGAGAGGTGGTGTTTTTAAACCTCAAAAACCAAAGAAGATAGATTAATACAAGCTATCCATGAAACTCTCTCGACAGACAGGAACGAAAAAGTGTAAGTGTTCATTTAAGTTGAAGGATTATCAGCGTAATCAAGGGGGATGGAAAGTGGTAATAGTTTGCGGAACTCATAATCACCATCTTGCAGAAAATCTTACAGGCCATTCTTTTGTGGGAAGGCTAACACGAGATGAAGAAATGATTGTGATCGAGATGTCTAAGGCTGGCGTTAAACCAAGAGAAATTTTGAATGCTTTGAAAAGGAAAGACGGTCTAGAGAATTTGTCAACCCTAAGTACCATCTACAATTTTCGAGCGAAACATCATCTTACAAAATTGCAAGGAAGATCACATATGCAACAATTATTGAAGATGTTGGACGATCGCGATTACTATAAGTCTCATAGAGAGAACCTGATTACAGGAGAATGCAAGGATTTTTTTTTTTGCTTATTCGAGATCAATTAAGTTGGCTAAGTGTTTTTCGAAAGTATTGATTATTGATTGTACCTACAGGACTAATCTTCACAATCTGCCATTGCTAGAAATTGTTGGGTTTACGTCTACAATGAAGACGCTTGCTATTGCTTTTGCATATTTAGATTCAGAGAAGGAAGATAACTTTGTTTGGGCTTTGGAAATGTTATACAGCATTTTGGAAGGCAAGGCATCTAATGTGAAAGTTATTATGACTGATAGAGACTTGGCATTGATGAATGTTGTGGCGCATGTATTTCCCATGGCTAAACACCTCTTTTGTCGTTGGCACATTCAGACTAATGTGATTACTAACTGTAAAAAAAAAAATTGAAGAAAACAATGAGTTTTAGAAGTTCTACGAAATGGTTTGTGATTTATTCAGTTCACCTACTGAAGATGTCTATAATGAAAATTTGGTTGTGTTTAGAAATTAATATGCACATATGACACGTGTGGTACGGTACGTCGAAGAGTTGTTGAACAAGTACAAGGACCAGTTTGTGGCGGCTTAGGTTGATTTAGTGATGCACTTCGGCACTCACACCAGCAACATAGTAGAATCCCAACATTCATCTTTAAAGAGAAATTTGAAGAATTCGCGCGGCAATTTGTACCAAAATTGGGATGTGATTGATAACCTCCTTGAAAATCAGCTCAATGGTATATAAGCTTCATTTAATATTAGTCACAACATTATGCGCCATTATAGTCGAGACAAGGCATACAGTGAGATTAGAGGATTTATCTCTAGGGAGGCAATTGATATGTTGTCGAAAGAACTTGTACGTTCAAACAAAGTGGGCATTTATGAAAAAGAATGTGGGTGTGTTTTGAGGCGTACTTGTGGTCTTCCATGTGCTCATGAATTGGTACATATGGTAAAACTTGGTGATGAATACATACCCTTGAGGTCCATAGATCGTCGTTGGCGGCAACTTGATTTTGAGCCAATGGAACTTCCAAAATGGTCACTGGACATTTCACCTGAGGTGGAAGGAATTAAGAAGAAGTTCAACTGCTCACCAGAACACCAAAAACAAATGTTGATGAAGAAATATTTAGAGCTTGCTGATCCAAAGACTACACACATGAAAGAGCCTCAAGAAAAACTCAATGTCAAAAGTAGACCATCAATTTCAAAGAAACATGTGAAAGTATCAATTCAAGATCAGAATGACACAAGAAGAGAACCATCTTCTTTTGAGTATGCACAGACGCAAGAGGAGAAAAAAACAAGTGAACAAGTTCTGAAGAAGAGAGCCAGACCACGTAAAAACCAAGGAGAAACTCAAGCAATTGAAAAAATACCTAAAAAAAGAGGCAGACCACCTAAGAAGCCAGCTCAAACATCTTTGCTAGAAGATTTGAATCTATTGCTTAGCAACTTTATTGTTTTATGTGAGGATGTCCTTGGGGATGGACACTGTGGATACAGGTCCATAGCAAGATTATTGAACTATGGTGATGAGACTGGATGGTTTACCGTGAGGAAGAGGCTGTTGGTCGAGTTGATGGAATATGCAGAATAGTACATTGAATGGTCTGGATTCACCATTTTCGAACACTTAATTCAAAATTTACAATGTACAAAGTCGATGACGATGAACCCGACTGAGTGGTTTGAACTTCCTGACATGGGTTGGTTAACTACTTGTGCTTATAATTATGTGTTTGTCACCCTAGCGTCAAAGTAAACGTTAACTTACCTTCCTTTGAGAACTCCACCAGACTTGGAGCATACTCTCATCATCTCAATTGCTTATATAAATAACGGCATACATTATGTGCCGCTTAGACTTAGTGATGATGCTCCCTTGCCACCAGTTATATCAAGTGGCCACAGTCTAGCCTACCCGGGCATCACTGACTTGTGGATAGCAAAGGTTCAAGAAAAACTTGCCGACTGGGATAGGAAGGTAAATAAAAAAAAATTATATGCTGGACTTGGGTGAAAGCATTTTTTGTTCTTGATTTAAGTTTGTTAAATTATGTCTATTGTAATGCCCAGGCTTGTTGAATTAATTTAGTAAGATGTTGAGCAGATTGTACAGGAGCAAACTAAAAAAAAACACACAAGCACAACACAGGGGACTTCAAAAAAGAGAAATAGAAATAAGAAAGGTATGTCATATCAATGGGTTGACTGTAGCAGATTATTTGTTTTAGGACTTGTTTTTCATAAAGGTTCTCTTTTTCTAACATGTATGTTTGTTCAAGTCTCTGTTTTCCTCCTTGTTTTATGCCTTTTTTGCGTGTTATATAATAAGAGTTTGTTTTGAATGATCAGAATAACTTCTATGTATAAATGTGGGTTTCGATCCTAATTCTTAACGCATTGATTCAACCTGGCCCTTACTGCCTTCCGTACTAGATTGATACTTTTGATATATATATATTTCCTCTATGTATGGGTGTTTCAGTTCTAAATGGCAATCCCAACAGCTTGTTTTATGTAATTTAGTTTGAGAGTTCTGTAGTAATAGTGTATATCTCGGTTTGTTATTTTTTTCGGTTAGATTGATCTTATTTCACTTTTGAGTAACATTTTAACTTGTCTCATACTCATTTCTTTTTTGAAGAACAAGGTGATACAAATATTGCTCAAGGCACAAGCAACGACCAAAATGTTCATTCTAACATTGGTGAAGCAGCTGCATGTCCCAATTCTTTAACCAACATGTGCGGACTACCTTATTTAAATGAAGATGTTCATCCTGAAGTGAGTGGATCGTCTGACCTTGACTCGTTTAGCTTTCAAGAACTCATTAACAAGGCCAAAGAGAACATGAAGAAAAGCATGAAAAAAAAAAATACTAGGTCAGAGATAATTCTAAAAAATATGGAAATTGAGCATAAGTGGGGAAATATTTTACACCACTTTAATCCTTTGATCTGGGATATGATTAAAGATTTGGCTGAGGTAACCCTGGATGGGCATTGTGGTTATAGATCCATAGCTGCACTGCTAGGATATACAGATGATTTAGCATGGCGGACAGTAAGGGATCTTATGCTGGAAGAGTTGATGCAATATGCAGATTACTACACAGAGTTGTACGATAATGACAGGTTTGAAAACCACAAAAGAAACTTAGAGTGTACCGAGTCTTCTACAATGAATGAGAAAGAACGGCTTGATCTCCCGGATATGGGTTCCTTAGTTGCAAATGATTTTAATTCTGTTTTTGTCACCATAGTGCCGGCAACTAGGTGTCAAGTACTTTCCGTTGAGGATAGGTCTAGAAGAAATGTTCTAGATAATTGCAATTTTCCACATAAACAAAGGACATTTTGTGCCAGTTGTGCTCAAGGATATTGCTCCACTATCTCCGGTTTTGCGAGATTGGCCATCTGTTAGATGGCCGTAAAACAAAGCGATGTGGGGAAACTATTCCGAAAGAAAAATTGGCAAATGGGGTGGATCGTTCTGATCAATATGCAGAACCTACAATATGTTTATCCAGATTAGTTTTAGTTGTTAGATAGAAAAATAAAATAGTTAGTTGTAACTTACTAATTGTTTTCTGTGGATGAACCATCAGTTTCTCAAGAATTACTCTGTCCTTATTTCATTATAGAACATGGCTTATGGCAATATTGATTATAATATTAGGTTTTGAGTGTCAACAGAACAAAGATCTCTTAATATATATATACTTAACTTGTGTAGTTACTATGGAAGATAGACCTGCATTTCGCCATTTTGATGTTTTTGTTAATGCCCCTTTAATTTTTTTCCATCGTTGAAATATAATTTTTTTCCATCGTTGATTCTTTGAAATATATGGAAGACTTGGTACACTGTAGTCCCTTCTTCGTTGCTGCTACTACCACCTTTGCATTACTTGAAATTAGTTTGCTCTTGTGACTTGGTTTCCACTGCAGCGCTACCGCTTTTAGTACTTTTGCTATATCTGTTCCTGCCTTCTTCTTCTCCATGTGGCACATTTTCTTCACTTCTATTTCTATCTTTACAGCTGTGTTTCCTATTAAGACAATTGGCCAACCCCCCTAACAGCCCTTGGTACATCTGTGTTTAGATTGTACTTCCCATTTCTGCCTTTTGCCATATACATATACATAACGTCTGTTTATAAACCTGCATTTGTTAGGCCACCTTCATATGGTGGGACAACATCATGAACTGATATGAGAGAACAAATAGTCAACAAAAAGAGAAATGGATAACATCTCAAAAGATAAAAGACACTTTTCTTGTATCATGATATTAGACCCAGATGGATTCAAACCATCAACCTCTCAACTAGTGAGCGCTCTTTCCATTTTGAGCTTATGGATCCACTAATAGCAAACACACAGGGAAACTAACATTTATTTTGATGAAGTAAATAAAAACCATCCAAAGTCGTTTACATCACAACTACAAAAACATCTTAGCATATATAGATGGGGGGTCCTATCACAGCACGGGAAAAACAAAGACAAGCATTTGATTATAGCAGCAGCACAGCAAAAAAAGGGTATAGGAGCAAAGAAAGACAAAACACAGCCTGTATATGTCACGACTTAATGTCTGCTCACCGTTTCCATTAGCTATCTTTGCTTCAAATAGAGAGATCTGGTTAAGGCCCACATCTCTCCCTTTACCAACTTGCATGTATTCACGATGAGTAACATTTCCTTCACGAAGTGTTGAATTGAAACCTGAAATATCAACAATATGACATCCTAATATCAGGCAGATCACATGAAAGCGGTATAACTGACAGCTAAAAATTTGACAGTTTTGAACATGCCGGCAAAGATATCTTCGCTTAAATTAATAATCTTTGATGCTTTGCTTATGCTCCCTCTTGTCAAATGAAAAGAAGGAAATAAAAAAGTAGCATAACAATCAAAACTTTTGAGAATAAATGCTAAATAAATGGTGATAATATGAAATGATAGGCGTGAGGAAAAAAACACAACGATTCATAGACATCTGGAATGGATCTAACAAAACCTTGCAAAAAAGAGAGTAAAACACATATTGAGATTACAAAAATATGTCTAAATTCTTACGCTGATATGAAGCATAAAAACATTCCAACCACACCCAAACAAAGAACAATTTTTTCAAGAGAAAAGTTCAAAAGAAAAGTTCTAACTTCTCACTAAGCACATGCGCATTCTATATGGGGTTCAAGCCTATATGGGGTTTTCAAGCTTATGTTTGCTCACTAGGATACCACACTTCCCACTTATGTGGTCCTCTTTCAACAAGGCAAAAAAATGTCGGAATGAGTGATTTTCTGTTAGTTGATTTATTAGCGACAAGATAATATTGGCCACAAATATGTCCTTGATTCATCACAATGTGCGCCCAGTGAGCGTGTCATAACCTGTGTAAAATTACTAAAATAAAGTTGTGTTGTAGAAGAGGTACCATGATAAGGCGAGCTGCTTTTGCACTTTCAACTACCATCCATTGTCCTTCTTCGGAAGAGAAGAGCCATTCATGAGATCGAATCTGAAACTTAACAATAGAGTTATATGTCACAAGAAGAAAAACATAACACCAGGCCCCAATCTAAGTCCTTGCTAATAAACATACAGCAATTAGCAGAAAGAAGCCTAGTGTAAATCCTATTATGTTATTAACAGGAAAGCAGAAGAAACCGTAGTGTAATCTATTATGCTTTTAATAAGATATTGTGAAGTTTCAAAGAGACACCAAGATATCTATTTTGACTTCTATCATTGCACGTAGTTCTAAAGTGACACAGATATACTTTCTTCTTTCATCAGTTGTACACATAATTCAAATTCTTAAAAGATAGAAGCAATAAAGTGTGACAGGTACTAACCTTGGGAATAATAAAAACGCCACAATGGTAGATGAATTCGTCAGAGTGCTGCTGAGCATCCAAAAGTACAGTTTTGTAGCTAAAGCGTGATTTCCCATCTTCACCTAGAGTCAATTGGAATCTGCGACCAGGGATTAGCTCCTTGAGATCGCCTCCAGCTCCGAGTTTAAGATCTTCTAGAGAGAACAAAATATCAGCACTAGAAGAGCATTGGCCCCGTGTTTTATTCTCAGTTTCAAGAGCTTCAATAAGACCACAACCCTGCACCAAAATATGTTGGTTTTGTTTCTAATGCTGCTTCAGAAGTATTGGTGATGGTATATTTAGATAATTCATTTTGTTGTGGAACCACGAGGAATAGTATCAAAGCCAATTCAATACTACAAGTGATAGCCACATAGTATATCAGAAACTACTAATGAAAGCATGGAGGATAGGTAACTACCTGATTTACATCACAATCAAGGGGAAAATGATCAAACATGGACATGATATGATGTAAAACAGTGGATCTCTCTTCTCAACCACCACCATAAAGGTACGAAAGCTACGCTTCTTAGATGTTGTGTGAGGTATAGCATGAACATTCATTTTCCACCCAAGCCTGAACTTTGAGAAAAGCAAACCTGGAAAAAAATCAAAAAACTAAAAGCTGAGACATATGAACAAGAAAAGTAGCAATTCATCCTACAATAAGAAGCTCTAAGTGGGACAAGATTAGTGTGATCCATTGATCCAACTACTTCAATCTTCTCTCTAAACTCCTGCTCTGGAATTCTCACATCCTCCAACCTTTTCACACAAACAATATTCCCAATCTCCAATACAGCCTTATATGCCGTCCCAAATGTCCCATTCCCTAATACCTCCGCCGACGCTCTCAACAAATCCTCTAAATCAAAATACTTAGTTGCATTGCGAAAAAACACCAACTTCTTATTCCCACTATTAATCAGCCCAGCTTTCGACTTCCCTGCTGCCACTTCTGCATGGAGAAAATAATAAAACTAATATAAATAACCTATACTTTTAAACAAAAACAATGTGTACTTTGGAAAAGGAAGGACCAAATTATAAACTACACAATTATAATCTCATCCAAAAAGATAAAAACTGTTTTTGTGCTTGATCACACATCAAACAGGTGGGTTTCAACCCTTGTTGCTGAAACTCAATTATTCTATTCAATAAGATTTACTGAATTCAGCCCATTATGGATTTGAAAAGACGCGGGCAAGGTATAGCCAAGGGATTGAGGATGAAAATATAGTGTAGACACAGTAAGTGTGTTGTAATCAAACTGCAACAATTACAAGAAATATGAACCAACCATCCATGAAGTGGATGCGGTATATATAGTCAAGTCGAGCCCACGTTTGCAAGAAATAATGTATGTGACAAAGACCCTCAACACAAATACCGTTGGCATCTGCGACAATTCTTAAACTACAGAATCCTCCTGGGTTATATAAATATTGATAAACTGTAACATAATCACTAAATTACATACAAATATGCAAAATCAAAGAGAAAACAGTACCCGAGCAGGAATACGTATTGCCCGGTTAGATTATCCACATTTCCGCTTCTTTGTAGCAAAACTAATTGGGGAAGAATTGCAACTGCCTCGAGGTATATCGAAAATGCCCAAAAGATCTGGAAAAAAAAACAAGTTATATCAAAACACCACAAAATGACGTGCTGGGAAAAATTGGAAAGATGTTTACATAGAAATTAGAAAGGAATATTGTATATGACTTGAAACAGCAAATGTATTTCTTCTACAAGATCATCCACGAGTTCTTTTATAGTCTAGCTTTAGAGAAACTCTGGGTTTACGAAGAAGAAGAGTGACAAAGAAACTTTCACTCAAAACAGGCGGGTACCAAAAAGAGTGGTCGTTATTTTTATTTTTTTATTTTATTTTGTGCTCTTATTGAAAATACTCCAAATTTATTTGGGATATATTATTGGATTTAGACAGTTATTGGGGGTATGACAAAAATTTATGTTTAGTTAGAGCATTTGCAATGCAGGGGATTTCAAGGGGTTTGTGACTATAGTCACCATTTTTGGGGAAAAATTGCTCTGCAATAACTCATCACCGAGATATTTTGCAATGCAGAGGTGATTATTTGGTGAATATTTTGCCAAGTTGATTTCAAGGTGAAACTCATCACCGAAATAGTGGTTGACTTGTTCACTTCGGACGGGATGTTGGATTCCGTCTGAATTACAAAACTCACCAGACGGAATCCAACATCCCGTCTCGCTATATTTCTTTTCTTCCAGACGGAATCAAACATCTCGTCCAGAGTCCTAACGGCTAATTCACCAATGGTCAAAAAGTCATAATGGTAAAAAACAGTCAAAAATAAAAACTTTGGTATATATACAACATTTGTTTCATTTCAACTCACACTTCCAACAATCATATATCATATTTCTTCTTCTTTAAAATCAGTTCTTCGAAAAAAAACAAAATATCAAATGGTATCAACTCAAGCATCTCAAGCAAAAGCAAAAACTCACTTTAGCATGTCCGAAGATCAAACTCTATGTCTTGCTTGGATAAAAATGAGTGAAGACTCCATTGTTGGTGATTTCCAAAATGCAAAAGGATTTTGGAATCGTGTAACAAACGAGTTCAATCAAACACGTGGGTCGGATAGGTCTTCCAATTCAATTAGCGTAGATGGAAATATATTTCAAAAATGATAAACAAGTTTGTTGCAATTGTGAATGCGGTGGAGGCTCGACATGCAAGTGGTACAACAATACAAAGCCGGGTAATTACAACGTTGTCAATTTGAAATTTATTGATTATCTTAGTCTTAGTCTAATTATTTTCGTCTTAGTCTAATTATCTTAGTTTATATATTATTTCCATTTTAAGTTTTAGTCTAATTATTATCTTAGTCTAATTATTATTTTAGTTTAATTATCTTTGTCTTAGTGATTATTTTAGTCTAATTACCACCATTTTATTTTTTAGTTGTCCGAGGCAAGGATGATGTACCAACTACAAGAAAAATGGCTTTTTCACTTAATCATTGTTACGTTATACTCAAGGATAATCCAAAGTAGAGTAACGTTTTTTAGGCAAACCACCCCACAAAGGGAAAAGGTCGCAAAAATGATGGTAAAGATTCAACTTCTAATTCACCAAGTGTTGGTGGAGTTGAATTGGAGGGTTCTCAAGAAATAGAGCGTCCTCAAGAAATGGAGCGTCCTCTTGGATCGAAGAAAGCAAAGTCCAAGAGGAACCAAGAAAAGTCAGTTGGTATGTTGGAGGGTTACTTTACACGTTTAGATGATACATTTTCACATGATGCAAATGAAACACAAAAATACTTAGAACTTAGGGAAAGGGAACTTGCATATGGTCAAAGAACTATGATGGCAAGAGAAGAAAAAAATCGGATTCAAATGGAAAAAAATCAAGTTCAATTGAAAAAAAAATCGGCTTCAAAATATGCAATATGAAGCTAAGATTTTAACGACCGATACAAGTGTCCTCCATCCCGATACTGCTTTTTTAATCGAGCAACAACAAGCTGAAATACGTGCTAAATGGGCAAGGGCTAGAGGTGGTTCTAGCTCTAACTAAGCTTATGTAATATCTAGTATTTTATTTTAATTAAAGCACTATGTATTTTAATTAATGCACTATGTATTTTAATTTCACTATCTTTTTAATTAATGCACTATATATTTTAATTTCATTGTATTTTTAATTAATGAACTATGTATTTTTATCTCACTGTTTTTTTTTAATTAATGCACTATGTATGTTCTTTCCAATATAATTATTTTCATGGAAATACAATTACCAATAAAATTAAAATACATTGTAATATAGTTCATTAAAACACAACTCATTAAACACATAAGAACTTATTGGAATTATATAGGAAATACATTAGGAAATACATAGGAAATATATTAGAACATACATAGGAAATACGTTGGAACTTAATAGTTCACGTTAGGAAATACATAGGAAATGTTTTGGAACTTCATAGTTCACGTTAGGAAATACATAGGAAAATAGGAAAATTTGGTCGGATCCAGAGGAGGGAGAAGGAGGCGAAAATTAAAATGGAAATGAAAGTGTATTTCCTATGTATTCGGATCATAAATTGGTACCGGATCTGCTGTTTCTTCAATGCCAGTTCAATTAAAAACATGCTCAACTAAGTCCTTTTGAAGATTAGTATGTGGTACTTCATTTCTGATCTTATTTCTTGCTTCAATCATCTTATAGACAAAATGAAAACCATCCTCTTCCTGAAAGAGCGCAGGTATTGTTTATTTCCTATGACCTTTCCAATTCCAAACTCCACTTTCACGTTCATTCTCAACAATCATATTATGCATTATAATGCATGCCTTCATTATGTCTCCAAGAACAACAATACTATGACAACGCCAGAAAGCCTTAACAATATGTCATCGGGCCTGTAAAACTCCAAACGTCCTTTCAACATCTTTTCTTGCAGCTTATTGACGTTGAGTAAATATCTTTTCATGCTTATTTCTTGGATAACGAATGGATTGAACAAATGTGCCCCATTTTGGGTAAATACCATCAGCAAGATAATATCCCATATCATAGCCATTACCATTCACATTAAATGCAACAGCAGGCGCCTCACCTTGCTCTAATGATTCAAAAATATGAGAACGATGAAGCACGTTAATGTCATTATGCGAACCTGGTAAGCCAAAGAACCAATGCCAGATCCAACAGTGTTTGTCTGCAACGGCTTCAAGTACCAAAGTTGGTTCCTTCTTGTACCCTACATGTGTTCCAGCCCATCCACTTGGGCAATTCTTCCACACCCAGTGCATACAGTCGATTGATCCAAGCATTCCTGGAAAACCCCTTGCCGCATTTTTAGCTAATATCCTAGCAGTGTCTGCCTCAGTTGGTCGTCTTAAGTACTCTTCCTCAAACGCCGTGATTATTGCCTTGCACCAACACTGTCACACCCCGAATTTCGACAGAATTCGGAAAAACATTATTTGTTCCCGACTCTTCGATCTCTGAGGTGTGACGCACTCTCCACTTCCAAAAACCCATAAACAGTTTTAAATATGCGGATAATTAAAAACCAATAAAAATTTTAACTTAAACAAAAGTCCTCTTCATTACAAAAATTAACAAATGAAAATGCAAATAACCTTATCTTAACTGAAAATCTATATCACCTCAAAGGAAAACAAAGTCTATCTTGAAATGCGACGCTAACGCAAACCACAAGCAGCAACCAATCTTCTTCAACACTAAACCTGTCAAGACTTATCAACTGTGTTCATTTAATGAACACACCCGATAAGCAAACATGCAAATCGGGTCAGCATTATAAAAATGCTGGTGTGAGTAGCTCTAAAATACAACATATAATTATACATATATATACACAATCCATACGGTAGTTAGTTCCTCCATCGAGGCACCTTAACTTTCAACGACTAATACAACATCCTTAAGTACAATAATTAAAGCGGTAGTTCCTCCAATCGAGGCCTTTAACTTCCCACTAAACATACAACAAACCATACGCGATAATAAAAGGCATTTAGTTGTTCTTCCACAAGCCTTTAGGTTCTAACTAAACTATAACCAGCCAAGCATATACAATAATCTATCTAAAGATATATCATTAACCAACATATTACCCTAATTATATTAATTAAGGATTTCTTTGTGTGTCCCTAAAATTCACGTCGATCTATGTCTTACCTAGTTTTCACGGCTATCACAATCGCTACCCAACGCCATGTACATGTACATCCACATGCCTCCTTACATAATGTACCACTCGTGGCGTAACTACCACTGGCGGGATGCCGCGACACCGTAACCCCTCACATGAAAGCCATTATGTAAATCGCCACTATTCGCATAAAATATCGCGCATCTCGTTCCAATATTTGCAAATGGAATAATCAAGCCACTATTCGGCTACGCCAGAAGGGCCATCCAGCTTTACTGAAACGCCAGAAGGGCCAATCACATTACTTCCGCCCCAAGGCCATTCAGATTCACTGAAACGCCAAAAGGGTCAATCAAATTACTTACGCCCGAAGGCCATTCAGATTCACTGAAATGCCAGAAGGGCCAAATCACATGAGTTGTGGTAGCTAGGTTCTAGGATTTTTGTTACGTAATTTATTCAAGTGTCATCCATTTATGACTCATAATAATTTCCCCTATATTACGTGCAGGTCAAATACCGTATTGCACTAAGCCACAATATTTAGAAATATCTCAATTATATCTCATAACCACTTTCACTCTTTCACGTGCCAATATATTATTGCACTAAGCCATAATCCCGTGGGAAAATATCCACACATACTATACTACCTCATAATAGCATCTCACATATAAAATAATGGAGCGTTTATACATTTATTTCTCAAAAATTATTACATTTAATATATATATCCCAACATATTATATAATGTCACAATATCAACGTCAAATCTTAATTAGATAATGACAACCAAATTTATACTAGCTTTCACAGCATTTTAGCATTTGATTTGTCCATACAATTTACAACATAAAATGTAGCACAATTAAACAAATCCAATTAAATCAATGCCCAATCCATATATATATATATATATATATATATATATATATATATATATATATATATATATATGTTTTACACACTACTCACGTCAAATCTTAATTAGATAATGACAAACAACTTTATATAATATTCGACAATATTTTATTACTACATTTGTCCATATTCTTAAATATGTGAAAAACTGGAAAAAGTCAACATTCCACAGTCAACGGTCAACGGTCAAAGTCAACGGTCACAGGTCAAAGTCAAAGTCAACACGTCATTGTCAAAGTCAAATTGTCGTTTCTATGTTCGACACGTTCAGGGTCATAGCCATGGTTCATAGCTAAGGTCAAAGGTGCATGGCTCATGGGCTCATGACCAAGGTAATGGTTCGGACCCAACTGGCCAAGCCCAAACCTTAGAACCCGAAAGTCTAAACATTTAAAGACCCAATTAGATATAATTTTAAGTTATATGACCAGCCCAAAAACCAAAATTAGAAACTGGCTCAAAACACCAATGGGTTTGGCCCGGAGAATTTAACTGAAACCGGCCCAACACTTAAACTAAAACTGGTCCACAACTTAAACTAAATTGGTCCGAAACAAAGGATTAATCCGGCCCAAAACAAAACAAAGAGAACTGGCCCAAAACTTAACTTGGTTCGGCCCACAGAAAACCAAATAGAAAAGGCCCAAACAAAATAAGGTTTTTGGCCCAACCAATTTAATCCAAAACCGGGCCCAAGGCCCAAGCCGACCTACTGTTCATCTTCTCCAGGCTTCTTCCTCCACCACCAGCCCAAAATCGACCACCACAAGCCTCCACACGACCACCCAATTCAACCAATCGGTTTTAATCCTTGCAAAAACCCCTACAACTTTGTCAAACATAAAAACGCTAATTCTTACATTCCGAATTCTTCAACCAAACTAGATCTGAAGTTTCTTGCGCCATTAATGGCTTCCACCTCAGACAGCCCCCCACACACTCAAACACACCCCTTCCATCGACAACCAACCCGACTACCTTATAAATTTCATTTAACCCTTCCTCCACACTAGATTGACATCTCGTCCGCCATTAACAGAGCTTCGACAGCTCCCATTCGACAGCCCTCATTCCAACCTCAATCAATCCTCCTAATCCCATCACCAACAACCCATTCAAAACCCAAACAAAAAGTTTAACAACAAAGTTTAATCTAAATCGATTTCGGTCGCCATTATCACGCGATTGTTCAAGCTTCCACCACACTCCCCAAGAAACCAACAATCTCAATTCAGTATCCCAACCACCGTATTAAACATTGTAAAGGTTCAAAAAAAAAAAATAGTATCTGGGGGCGATTCTTTCTTCGCTCAAGGCCATTGCCATTGTCGCTCTGTCGAGCTTCAACAGTCCAAAAAATATAACCGACTTTACTAATAAAAAATGGAACAATCACGGACAAGGAAGAGCAAGAAAAATAACAGAAACAATGCACTCTCAAAAACTGTTATACTCGTAAAACATCTCCGTATAAACTGTATAGGCGATAGACGAGAAAAAGGAAAAAGAAAAACTAAACTACTCACCTGTATTAACAGCTCGACGAATCCCTCCTAATCCGAATCGTCGCGCTCCAACGCTCTAGCCAACGAGCTGCCTCCATTTTTAATATATTTTATTCTCTATGAACCTTATTTTCCAGAACAATGTGTTTATATACTTGGGTCTGAAACCCAAGCCCAACACAGACTCGGGCCCTAGAAATTAGGCCCGCGATATCCCAAATCCAATCCAGCCGATTTTTAAATAAATTAATTAAATTAATTAATTAATCAATAGATAAATACATATTTTAAATACGGGCGTTACAAACACATCATAGATACATTTGATGTGGAATCTCCAATTTGTAAATACTCATCCGTTGAATCAGAAAAACAACCAGTTGCTAATTGTGCAACTGCAGCTAGTCCCTTCTGTAACCCATAAATTGCTTGCCGACCCAATCCATCCACCTTGTCTTTAAAGTAATCGTCGAAATCTGCTTTTTTCAACATATACAAAAAGCTCCATCCATGTACCTTTGTCTTTTGTTTGTTGTGAAGTAATCGCTCATTATCTTTTGTTTACGAAATCACCACCATCTCTAAACGCGTGTACTCTCGCCTTCTTCACCGGATCCACCGCGTTTATGCGTATCCACATCTTCAATTTCAATGGCTGCTTGAGTCATTAATGCCCCAGCAGTGGATAATAACTGCAACCTCCTCCTCCTCCTTCGCCTCATCATATCATTATGCTCATCTCTTACTCTTTCTATATAGTCATCTTCAGCGAAAGTACCAGAAGATGACCCGGTAAAACCAGAAGACGAACTATTACTACTAGATCCTCCCCATAACCTTTGGTTAAATGCAATTCTTTCTTCTCTAGACATTTTTTCTATTTTTAGCTTGGTTGTGGGGAAGAAGATGGTTGTTTGTTTGTTTGATCTAAAAGAAGAAGAGTAAAACGAAATATGAAAGGTAAGGTCACATGTGATAGTTCGATTTTGGTCCACTCTCCAATTGACAACACATTTTATCAAATTTTTGTTCACTTTCCAAGTGACAACACATTGTATCCAAATGTCTATCCAAATGTATCCTCAATAATTCCAAGTTATGGGCCACCATCCATAATTCCAATGTATAGAATAGTAAAAGGCGCAGTGGAATGGAACCATGAACCAGACGGGATGTTACATTCCGTCTCGGTCTAAAAATACCAGACGGATGTTACATTCCGTCTCGGTATCCCCATACACTATTCCTATCAGAACTTGTCATAACCAAACCACATGCAAAAATTAGTGATATTCCATCAAAAATTTGTGTTTCAACCAAAACATAGGAAATAAGTGAAATGCAAGGTCTAGCCTAACCTACGAACTTTTGGAATGAGTGAAACGAATGTGAAATTTTGGGAAACATACGAACTTATACTTTGGAAACATACGAACTTATAATTTTCTGAATTTTTTTTCCCATAACCTCATTTGTTTTATTGACATATTCATATCCAAAACCTGCTAATATACTTTGGAAATAATAAATAAGACAAACAACAATCATGAACAACACCCAAGTCTAACAAAGAAACTTAGTAAAAAAACTAACTTATAATTTCTGAAATTTTTTGGACATAACCTCCTTTGTTTAATGACATATTCATATCCAAAACTCATCAAAAAAACAACCTGCTAAATCAAAAGTCATTACAAACAACAATCCCAAACTCCATAAGACAAGTAATGGCGCGAGCACAGTTATTACAAACTACAAAAAAATATCTACTGAGACCTCCTCCCCCTACGAGAAGGCTCGGTCGAAGAGCTCTCCCCCCTACGTCGTTGTTGCCTCTCTGGTTGAGGTTGAGCTTGAGGTGTGGCACTTGCAGCATTCTCCAACTCTTGCACACGTCTCTGAAACTGCAAAGTTCGATTCCGCTCTTCTTGTAAGTACTCAAAACTACGACGAGAGGACTCCATGAAGGATGCACGCATGGCATAACTGAGAGAGCTGTAGTTAAGGAGCTCCGACCTTACTTCATCCTATTTAACAAAACAAATGCATGTTAGGGGTTATAGTGAATAATAAATAAAAAAAAAAAATCATGAATAAATTTAAATCATACTAACCTGGGCTAACTGCTCAAACTGTACTGACAAATCTGCTACCAATGCGGCATCTACTGGTGGAATAGGTATGCTCATATCTTGCCCCTGAGAAGTAATCATGCTCCAGTGCTAAAGGTCATCTTTATCAAATATCTGTGGAGTTCTTTGCGGCATCTGAATATCATGAAACACCACGGGTCGCGGATCGTGGCAACTCCACTCCTTTTGGGAAATGAATGTCGGACCTCAATGCTTCAGAAGTAACCCCTTCAAAATTGGTGCCCCGGTATAATGCACCTAGCAAGATACCTCGACCAACCCTCTTCCAATACAAGTCATAGTCTCCCGTAAAAATGAAAGCTGATGCGTTTGGCCAATCATTTGGGTTTGCTCTATAGTGTGAAAGAGCAGCAAAAAGAATATCAGAGGTTGTCATATCTATGGGTGGTGGGTAAGGTATAACAATCTCTCCAGATACTTGCCGCCAACATCTGTCCCCAAGGTACCATGCAGTTACTGACCCTATAAGTATCATTTGCCGTTGAGAAAGAAACCTTGCTCTATGACACATATGGGATAGTCTACGGTACTCAGTGTTCTCTGGAACATCTGAAATATCCGCATAAATGGTCTGAAATATGAAGGACTCGGCCCAGGGTTGCCACTCAATTCGGGTAGCTCCTAAAAGCTCAATCTGCTAACGAGTGTTATGAATATTATGTGATAGATCCGCATACCCCCTCTGCCTACGATGAAGCCCCCATGCTTGAATACGTGGAATCAGGTCATGAGTCTCATCCTCTTCCAACCTCTTCAACACAAGATGCATCACATGAAAATGTTCGTACTACCAATACTAAATCAATAGATTAAATACAATATATATATAAAAACATGTCAACATTAATAATTAGATAAATAAATAAAATGAAACAATAACTTAATAAATAAGACTTACCAGTATAATCCAAACAAAGCCGCACAAATTGCCTTTAGCGGCTTTCGTCTCAACTGCGAGCTCTATCCAGTGGTAAAGGTATGCCAAGATGGATTGACCCGGTCATAATCCCACATCCTCTCTATGTCTGAGACAGCGGCCATCCACTCGATACGTAAATAACTATCAACATATCCAAATAATACCACACCAACAAAGTAGAAGAGGAAGGCACGCATATTCGTGGATCGACTCCTCACCAATATGATAGTCTTTCGGCTTCTTCTTTAGTCTATTCAAATATCTCGAAGTAAACTAACTCATATTTATAGCTCCTCCCTTAAACTGCTCAGCCAATAATCTAAAAAACCCGTCTTCCTCATCATCTTCAACCAAATCAAAACCTTCAAAGAAACTCATCTCCGTAGTAAAAACCTCTAAATTTTCATCAAAAGGAACGGCATCTCCATAACCAATTGGGATACCCGTGAGCATTGTGAAATCAAGAGGGGTAATCCCAAGCTCACCCCATGGGAAATGGAATGTGTGGGTAGTTTGCCACCACCGCTCAACTATCCCAAACAACAACGCTTGATCATTTTGTCCCAAATTAGAATTCAAAAAGTTCTCAAATGGTGTGGCGGCTATAATGTTAGTAACCGTGACAAAATTAGGATCCATTTTTTATTTCATACAACGCCACCACAACACAACATTTGAAAGTGCACAACGCACTTTCCATAGGTGTACTTCCTACATTCAACCAACACGCAATACGATATAATTACAACTAATTTTTTTTTAAAACAATGTGACAAATTCAAACTAATTACACAACAACAAACTTGATATAAACTAACATAAAAAAAATTAACATAAAAAAAAATCTAAAACTTACTTGAGACTCCGCCACTCGATTTGCTACGTGTCGGACCGATGTTGACGCTAATGGTGGGTGTTTCTCGATTTCACAACGCGGTGGAAAATTTCGTCTTCCTCACCCACATTTTGCGTTCGCGATGACGATCCTTTTTGCCCCTTTTTTTGGATATTTTAAAACTTCCAAACCATCTACTACGCTCTTCATGTGGTGAGGTTGGTGGGGATGCATTGGGGGGGTGGAGAAGTCATTAGGAATGGAAGTTTGTGATAAAAGGTTGTTAATGGAGGCTAGAAAATCACAATGGAGGCCGGGAAGAAAGTGAAAATGGAGCATGTTCGCATTTGTTCATATTGACTCACCAGACGGGATGTTATATTCCATCTCAATCAAAAACCTCCAGACGGAATCTAACATCCCGTCCGAGATATTTTATTCACTTTTGCATTGCACAGCTTCACTTTGGTTTTCACCGTTTTGGTGAAAATGGGGTGAATAAGTGCTGAAGTGGCGGTGATAAGGGAGGGATTATATTCACCTGCATTACAAATGCTCTTATGGGGTATGGGAGTGTTTTGTTGGGTATGTCCAAGATTACCCAAAAACAACCCTAATCTGAGACGATTTAAAACAGATTTCAAACTAGAAAACATCCAAACATAAATAAACACATCAAAACAGAAAAAACAACACCAACAACACTAGGTGTTTACAAACTTCAAACAAAGCCAATAGATGGAAACAACGAGGTGAAAAACATCTTTACAAACTTATTTCAAATGGTCACATACATCTCAGTAGATTTCAAACGACCAAATAGCCTCACAGTCTAGAAACAACTTGTATAATTTCAAACATCATCACTTCTTCTTCAAAAACATTTCAAACAAATCGTTTGCTATTGGCCGATTGTATTCCCTGATTGCCGTCAATGGCAATACTATATTTGACCGGTTGTCTTCTGCACCAGTTTCTCTTTTACGTTTTCCCTTAGCTTTGGCTGGAATCGAACTGAGTACACTATCCAAATGGAACTGAAATGGTCTACGTAGGCCGAGCTTCCTGCTTATGTTTGCTACTGGCCGGCCGATTAGTAGTCGTGGATGGCAAAATTAACCGGTTATCTTCTCGACCAATTTCTGTTTTTCGCTTTTGCTGAGCTTTGGATGGAAGGCAACTGAGTAGACTATCAAAATGAAACTGAAATGGTCTACGTAGGCGAAGCGTCTTGCTTATATTTGCAACTCGCCTCAACTCCTCACTCTTCAGGTCATAACACGACAACTTCTCTCCTTGATGTATGAAAGTTTTCAACACAATGTCTGAGTTGACATTGTTATCAGACTCTTCTTTCAGGCAAACTGTGCACATCGAGCCAGAATTTACGTAAATTTGACAGTGGTTGAAGATCAATGCTAATTCTTCTTGTCCAGATATAGTTAATTCTGTCGGTTAAGGCCCATATCTCTAAATGATCTTGAAAAAATGTTGTGAAGCACAAAGATCCTTCAATCTCTGATGATAAGAACATGTTGTAGTTTTTGGCACGGATGGTAGCGACCACACTTACCCTAAATTCCATGATTTCCACATTCAACGAGCAAATGTAATTTAGTGTCTCGTATTTCTCGTCATCACCAACACCCACATCCTGGTCACTATCATACTCATCCTCCTCACCAGGCACAGAAAGATATGCCAACCAGTGCAATTCCTTTTCGGCAAGTAGTGGCGGTGTTAATTGGTTGTATCCATATATATCACCAGGAATAGGAATAGGAATAGTGGTGTCGTTCCACTTTGTATCCCCCAAGGTAAGTGTAATCACACTCGCCCTAAAAATTCCCAACACCTTATACCTTTCAATAGAATCATCATAGAAGAAAAACCACTGACAGCTAAGCGCGAATGGAACTATGCGTTTTGTAGGATCACTATGAGGGGGAAGAGATGTACACCGCTTGTGACAAGGTTACATACATACACATTGAAAACTCTCAAGAAGGAGCAGTAGACCATTACAGCCAGCTACGACTGACACTCTCCTGCCCTTCAGAATAGGAATATCAAGATCAAACTTGTCTATACTCAACAAATTCTTCTCTTGTTTCTTAATGATGACGTACTCATCCACACCATAGCAAATATTTCCGGCTGCTTTTAAGAGAATATCTCCTTGGGAATGAGTACGAGAACGATGGAAGTGGGCATTGACAAAATTGGAGTCAGATATGATTGAGTACCAAGGGATGATCTTTCAAGTGATCCAATGAATACAGACATATATCAAGTACAAACTTTACAAAATCCTCAAGAACATTCCCTTTGCACAGTAAATGTCGCAGGAAATGCCCAAAAAACTGACACAAGATAACTCTCACTTAAAAACTAATGTCCTTCCACTTATTGTTAGAACTTTGTGGGTGTTTTTGGAGCCCCAGAGCTAAATTTGCATCTCATGAGGGCGGATCAATCCTCAGATCTTGGAACTTCTTCAGTAAGCGGGACTTGTAGCTCATGATTTCAGCA
Source organism: Coptis chinensis (assembly GCF_015680905.1). Taxonomy (NCBI): domain Eukaryota; kingdom Viridiplantae; phylum Streptophyta; class Magnoliopsida; order Ranunculales; family Ranunculaceae; genus Coptis; species Coptis chinensis. The sequence goes on from NC_141462.1 coordinate 93,726,395, forward strand.
TCCTTTGAAGAATCACTAATAGATCTAATAACTGAATTTGCTCCAGCCTGGTGGAGAGCCAAAGCTACCTCATCTGCAAATCAAACATGGCAATCGAAGTGAGGCGTGTTTATCATTCACAAATGGAAAGATATGAACAGTACAACATTCCACAAAAACCTCAAAAGACCTGCGACCCATCATGCTACAAAACCTTCTCAATTTAAACAACAAGTATTATGCAATTGTCTGGAGATTAGTCAGGAAGCATCTAAATTCTACACATGGATGCCATGTTCGTACAGGGATGAGGCCTTCCACCTTTACTAAACAGAGCGGTGATCCAAAAAGGTGACACAATTCAAAATTTAGGGTTAGAGCTGGCCTCATTTCATGGAAGGAAAAGATGTGCTGTAGGTCATTTCGGACTTATCAGCAACACACCTTTCCAACCGGTAAAGTTGTGTCGGTACTTAGAACTTATTATTTCAAGGAAGGTCGTCTTATTGGACCACCGGTTCAAAAGTTCAATATTTTCCAGAGCAACACTCACTTATGCTCAAGAGCACGAAGATACTTGACATTGTTGTGTTCGAACTAACTGTTCCCAAGTCCAATTAATATCCATTCTAATTTAGTAATTTCTAACGTGTATCTTGAAAGTTACCTTAAAAGAGAGATTAATACTCTCTCTTTCCACGTTGTTATCCATCGTATTCAAACTGTAAGTAGACGAAGGAATGAGATTATTCTCATTTTTCTACTTGTTTTTACTTATTCTTCCTCTTCGGATGTAAAACAATCTAGCCCGGACTAGTCTGCATCAGTATATGTATCAGACAAGAGTGTCCATGCGTCCGGTTAATTTTATTTAATTCTATTTTTTGAAAAACACTTTATACCCATGTTATACAGGTTAAACTATATCTTAAAGACAAAATGTAATCAGCCAAGAAGGGAGGATTTAATTCATATAAACAAAAAATTCTTACTTGATTGTGAAAGGGCCAAAAGAGCCTTTAGAGCTTCTTTACGTGTGCGGTCATCTTTGGCAACTTCCAACATATTTAAAAGCCCTTGAGCGCCGCCCAACTCTAGTATCTTCATTCTCCTTCCATCTAGTAATCCAACAATAAAAGAGACAAAAATTGTCAACTACACTTTTATTCTGACTTCTAACCAAGAATCTTCTATTTCAACTGAATTTTGATGTTGCATCAAAACCACAGGGCAAAAAAATAGTTCAGAAAGTTAAACTTTCCGGAGATACCTCCTTTTCTTGCTTAAACAGTTTACTCTATCAAATATGAAAAAGAATTATATGGAAATTCAAGGAATTCAGAACATATGAGGAGCGCAAAGTAAGCTGTTTTTACCAATTAAAACAAATTCGTGATTTATGTATCACCAATTTAGGCATAAGCTTCATTTATAAGCCTAGCGCAAGATGCTATACCACAGCGCCTAACAACCTTGAGGCTGGCTTTTTCAAGAGTTATTTACAACAAACATCATATGAAATGAAGAGCATTGCTAACCAGATTCAGATAATAAAATATAACAGTAACTGAGAGTACCATCAATAGCAATACGGGATAATCTAGATGCTCCCATTCTTTTGAATAACGGATCCTTGGCTTTCAAGAGTTGCACAGATTGTTGCATCACATTCTCGCCTGAAAAATGACATCAACAAAACTACTTACACTGGGAAAATTTTATTTGCAAAAGAAGGAATCATATATGAATTAGACCACGATATATTACCCATATAAGGGACAAACTGATAAGAAGCAACCGACAAAGTCCCAACAAAAATAAACTTCAAGACCCATCCTATTTTTTGTTCAGCTTCTTCCTCAATTGAGAGGTTATCTGAAGATCCTGTTATGCATCAAATCATCAGCAACCATTTTCATCAAGTATAACTGAAGCATACATGCAGAAAAGTATAATATACCTCCTCCTTTTAAAAATGAGATTTTTTTTATCTGCTCACTTCCGGGAAATTTCCTAAACAAATACTGTAAATACATCAAGAAGGAATAATCGTCAAAAACCATAATTCTAAGACTCTTATCTATTGTGTCTACTTTACATTAGAGGTTCAACACCTCAGCTCAATTACATGTCTAACTCATGATTTACATGTCAAACTTTACATGATTTATATATTACAAAACAATTCAGAATATAAATATGCAAATAAAAATTCAAGAAACTGAACTTACAGTACTGAGTTGTCTTGCTAACGTTCGCATGCTGACTGAGAAACTTTCCCTGTCGCTTTGCTTCTCCTTCTGGTTAACCAACGAGAGCAGAGAGGAAAATAATTGGGCCAGGCTTTTATGGACATTGGGCTTGTATTACTTTGTGGGCTTTTAATGGGTTTTGATAATCCGATAACCGACCCGAACTAAACCGATAAAAAATGGTCTGGGTTTTGATAATTTTGTTTACTCTTCACCGACTTAAAACCGAACCGATAAAATATTGGTTTGGTTTCAGATTTATCCTCTACCGAACCGATATGAACTTGAACCGATAAGATGACATTTTAATAATATTTATAATTAATTTTGTTTATATTTATCAATTGTGTGGTTGAAATTAATTGATTTAATTTAGAATTTAATTGATTTTATAGTTTTCAATTCATGTCGGTTCAGATTTCCAATTTTTTTATCGGTTCGGTTCGGTTTCAGATTCCCAATTTTATTATCGATTTGGATTCAAAATTTTCAAAACCCCACCCAAACCGATCCATTGACCGCATGTCATCCTTCATATATCAGCCTCAATTACTTTAGTTTAGATGTTACCGTCTGTAGTAAATAACAGCCACCTTGTCACCTGCTTTAGAAAGTGGGGGAATATTTGTAATTGTTGGATTTTAGTAACCAATTACGGTTTTTTTTTTTTTCCCCGTGATGGAGAAAATTGAAGTAGAAGTAAGATATCTCTCTTCAACCATGATGAAAACAAAAAGGCAATGTTTGAGTAAGGTTTACGATGAGGATGCAAGGTGTAAAAGGACTAAAGATAAGCACATGTACAAACATGTCTGCCACTTAATAGAGAACGAAAAAACTTATTATAGGTACACCGTACACGTATATATATATAACCTATCTATTAGGATATATACTTCAAGAGTTCCACTAGTAGCAATTTTTTATGCACCCTGACTAGGAAAGAAGTACTCTAAAACAACACACTTGACCTCTAAAATGGTGAAAACACTGTTATAATTTCAAGGGTACGTTCGTTTCACTTTAGAATGGTAAGTTCTTGTTTCTGAAGTGTTTGGTGAAGCTGGATTATGTTTGATGAATACAGGACTCATAAGCGAACAAAAAAAGAACGATTATTGAATAGAGAAATTTCATTCTGCATTCAACAATACACTCAACAGTTTATAGGTGGATCAACTTAACAATCAACATTGAGAATAAGACTGGAAAAGAAGGCAAAGATTCAGACAGATGAAGAGAGAGAGACAACGAGGTGATGTCTCATCATCTCTTTGCACTTTTACATTGCGTTTATTCAGAACTTAGTTTATTGATATGTTTATAATTTCCATTGATTAGTAATGAACATGTTACATCAACTTATCAATCACAACATCTATGTTGATCAATTCACATCTTCGACATTGAGTAGTCCATGACATCCACAAGGAAATCTGCAAGCAAGATTTCAGCAACCATGTTAGAAAGGAGAGAGAAAAACAAAGCGAATGCATTTAGCAAACATGTAGCACTAAGTGCACAGGCAAGAGTGAGAAAACGTCATTTATTCTCATCAACCTAAATAAACGTTGTGTTTGATTGGTTATAAAATATTGCTTGAAAGTTCTTATTCTTGAAAATAACAATGTCCCTAGGTCAGAAATAAAAACTATGCTGAATCCTGTGGTAAACCAGTTGAATATATGGGATGACTTGTCAGGTCAAAAACTTACAAAGGAACGAGAATCCAAGACACGTTTGAACTTGGAAAATAAAAAATGGGAAAAATGAGCAGGAAGCAGTGCATACAATATGGTACAGCGCACAATGATACATTTCAATACAAGCAGTTCAGTAAGTGTTACCTGCATCTTCTTTGGTGAAGCAGAGAGGAGGTGTGATTCTGAAAACGTTCCCATGAAACCCACCTTTTCCAATCAATACTCCCATTTCTAGGAAAATTAAAAGGTATGTGAGTAATCTAAATACATAAAGCTTAGGCAACAGATGTAAAAGGGAAGGAATAGAGATAAACCTTTCATCTGGTCCATAATGTGCACAGTTTCAGCATCTGCTGGAGTTTTCAACTGCCTATCAGTAACAAGTTCAACTCCTAGCATCAAACCCCTACCTCTCACATCCCCAATAACTGCAGACAGATAAAAGCAACAACTTGTGAAATCATACGCAAAAGACACACACAGATGAATCACAAGATTTATACCCTCTCAAAAGCATACTCCAATACATGCACAGATATATTTACATATCTCAAACAGAGTTGATAGGAGACGTACTTTCATACTTCTCCTTAAGAGATGTAAAGCGTTCTTTCAAATAAGAGCCCACAACAAATGCATTTTGCTGGAGCTTTTCTTTCTCAATAACCTTTAACACTGCAAGAGCTCCAGCTGTACATACCGGATTTCCGCCAAAGGTATTGTAGTAACTACGATGGGTCAACACCTGTGCGATCTCAGGAGTTGTTACCACTGCACCAATTGGAAGACCGTTTCCAATTCCCTGAACACACCAAAGGAAGATACAAGTCAGCACCTGAAAAGAAAGAATAAAAGGTGCCAGATATTGCAAATTACTTGAACGAGATTGAGGTCGTATGAAGAGTTCCCAGTATCCACAAGAGACTTATTTCAAGGATCTGGAAGAGGTACTATGTTGATCATATTAATTTTGAAGTATAAATGTTCTTATTCACTACAGTTTTTTTTTTTTTTTTTCTTTAATTTTTATCGATATTTGTATTTTTGACCAGTAAGACAACAGATTGTTATATGCTTCGATTACAATTATACTAGCACCAGCATTTCCCAAAATCACCCACTTTTTATTTTTTTAAGTACCCTTCCACGTTCGATGAATTTTTTCAGTACCCATACATTTCCTATACTTCTTTCCCATTACACAATCTTTTAGAGCAAAGAATTGTAAGCACAAATCTCATAGCATCAGATGCTCAAAGGGTGTATTAATGAATATAAATACAAACGAAACAGATTCAAAAGTCCTCAATATGAAATGGTTAAACAGAAAGGATATACAGTCAGAATGATTCACCTTTGCCATTGTCACTATGTCGGGCACAACTCCTTGGGCCTCGAATCCCCAGAAATGACTTCCGGTGCGAGCAAAGCCTGATTGAACTTCATCAGCTATACATAGCCCTCCAGCTTTACGTATGCTGCTATATGCAGCAGGCAAGTAACCTGGTGCTAACTCTAAAATTCCACCCACACCCTGTTAAATGGAAGTACCACACTTAACAATGATCACATAAATTTCTCAGGAAAATTGTGCATTTAGTAGGACTCACCTGTATGGCTTCTGTAATGAAACCACCAACGCGACCACAAGTTCCAAAGTCAATGAGGTCTTGGACATCTTTCGCATACCTTTCTCCATCTGAACCAAATGCACCTCTATAAGGATCTGGGTTCAAGGCATGGTGAACTCCGGTCTGATGGTGAAATGCAATATCCCAATAAAGTACCAACATTAGGAAAAGAACGGCAATGTGTTTCCAAATAAACAAAATTATTACTATCAATAGACACTTCAAATTGTTCTGGACAACAACTCAGCCTGCTTTCTGGCAACCCTTGGACATTGGAATCTTCACTCTTCCCTTAACTATCGGACTCGACTTGCTTGCAAGCCCCTTACTGACACAACCTCCTTATACTGACCTGATGTATTATGTATATGGTGTAGATATGAGAATTTGACTGCTAGTTTAAGAATGCTACTCTTCCCTATCAATATTTAGGTTATATGAAAATTAAGTATTTAAATCAAACAAGTTTTCTAAAAGATCCAACTTATTTAGATGTTAAAAAAAATTGGTAATTATCTTAAGATCTCTGAGGAAATATATTTTTGAAATGCGAACCTTAAATATGAAGAAACAAAATCTAAGCTATGGTGTCTTTTAAGAAGACAGAAATCATACATGACCAAAACAGTCCTTCAGGGAATTAGCTATCACTAAACTATGACAGATTATCAAAGTAAACCTAAAAATACTTTGACTTCTACTCTAGGAGGTAGCAACAAACCTAATAACCTTAAATACTGCTATAGTTATTGACAGGAATTTAGCATGTGACATTGTTAAGCAATTGGAAAAAGGGCGAAATGTCCACGTAAGCATACCTGTATTACATTGAACTTCCAATTACGTAAGGCAGTGACTCCCATTGTTCCAGCTGCATTCCCATGGTACGCATTTCTGAGTGAAATAATGTCATTGCACCCAGTGTACAGTCGAGCCATCATCATTGCCAGCTCGTTTGCTTCTGTCCCGGAGTTTGTAAAGAAAACAACCTACACACATCCGCCACAATACTAATTTGGCATGAAAGCATATCAACCTTAATATTTGCTTATTTAACTTATGATATGTGGTCAGCTTAAAGCTAAGAGATTAAGATCGGTGGTACTACTTGAGCAGGCTGAACAACACATGATTTTGAGAATTGAGATTCATAAGGATGACACTTTAAAGAGCGCAAGATTGACATTTTCAAAATCTCAAATGCCAAGAAGGCATTTTCAAAATAACAACGTTAACCTGTGTTGGATGTTTCAACATGATCCTATAAGGGAAGATACAAATAAGGTAACAGAATTGTGAAAGTCTAGTTTGGTAGAGAGTGTCAATTAGCCCCTTCCCTATTTAAAGGTACAATAAACAACGAACCAAATAATACCATTTCTCATACTCTTGAATATTTTTCTCTTTTGTCTGGTAAGAAAATTTTGTTTTAATTATAATTGGACATAGTTCACTAGTACATTACAACGTGTGGCCCTCGTTGTAGTAGACCCATAAATAGAATCAGAGTGCTTATTGCATTTAGCAATAAACTTTTTATCATTTTCAAGTGCTAAAACACGATAGTAACTAATTAGCAACCACAATGTCTTTTTCCTTGTAGGTGCACAAGCTGAAGGTCATACACATATATGGTTGTATCATACTATCATTCCAAAATTTTGAATTGCCAAATCTTTAAGCAGCAGATGCCACTTCTTACCTAATAGCCAAAACTCCCAAAAGCATCTCTATATTCTTAACAGACAAAGAACAAGTGGTCTTGGACTTTGTTGAGATTTTGGGCATCTAAAATGTTAATACTTTCTTAGTAATACAAGACTCACCGTTAAATCTATCTATGCCTATATTCTATAGTACAGAGTGATAACTTATCAAACTAACAAACTATTGAGCTCACACAGCATGCTAGCTTTAATGGAACACACTGTTTGCGGCCCAGTCTCCAATGCCTTGCATGTAAACGACAAAAGCCAAAACTTTATTGCTTTGTCTCATAAGACAACGCACCAGATTGGACCCCAAGCCAAAACCCCGCAATACCTACTTACATCAAATATGATTCCAAGTGGGCCAAGCTCACTTTTCTTCTTAGCATATAATTATTATATATTACATAACCAAGAAAAATAAATAAATCAATATTAATTACCTTCAAATCACCAGGCATTTTAGAAGCAAGCGCTTCGGCGAAATCACCAATAGCATGATTCAAATACAAAACAGTAGAGTGTTGTATTTTCTTCGTTTGATCAATGATTGCTTCAACCACATCAGGGTGGCAGTGCCCACAACCCACCACAGCAATTCCTCCAAACGCATCAAGATATCTCTTACCTTCTTCATCAAACAGATACTGCATCTTCCCATCCACCACGTGTACCTACCATAAACACAATATCATTTCAAGCATCGATACATTTTTATTTTTATGTTTTTTTAAGGTGGAAATAAAATCTTACGGGATTTTTATATAGAAGTGAAACATGGAAGGGCTTAAAACTCTTTTCGTTTCTGCAAAACTTCTGCAGCAGAAGGACCTGTATAAGGAGGAGGAGAGTAATCGAACAGGGGCATTTTAGGAATACAAACGTCATTATTTTCTGACAATGATGCTTGAGAGAAAGAACGACACCTAACTCTACAGCTTTTATCCGAAACTACCCTCGTTAACAATCTCTTAATCATCATCTTTAAAACACACACAGTTATATAATCTCTCTCTTGCAAAACTTGTTTGAAAGAGAGAGAAAAAATGTAATGCGAGAGAGAAGATAATAAGAGAGAAATAGAGGGAGGAAAAATAGTGGGTTTTTATAGAAGGTTGTTGGAATCATATGTGAGGGAGAGATTTGTTTTCAGTGTGTCCCTATCTACTAATTTTAACAACATTGTTTTCAGTGTAATACACGTGTGGGTCATATGTCGAGGATGACGATGTTTTGATGATATTTTATTAGATGATCATATGTTTTGATGTATCAGATCATAGAGTGCCGTTGTTTTTTCTTTTATGATGTGGACCGTAACCGCATAGTAACATTCTTTGGACCGTGGTCAATTGAGAATCCTATTTACACGTGAATATATGATTCTTATTTGGGGAATAACGGTTTAATAGGAAAGGATTTTTTTTTTTTGATGAGTAATAGGAAACGATTTTAAGATAGATGACTAGAATCTTGAAATGAAAGTTGGTGGAGTACGAAATGTCTAAAATGGAAAGGTAATAAAGTACTGAATATACAATATAATGAAACCACATAAATAGGTTTAAATTGATTTCCAAAAGACTACCTGGGGATATCTTATCCTTTTTTATATATCCTTTTTATAAGGATAAGGGTCCAGGTTGGACTATTGGATGTGTGATTCAATAGTCTAAAAATAAAAAAACAAAAAAGATGAGAGGATGTATTTATAGATTGTTATAATGTTGCGAACCTCATCTCTATGAAAATATTTTCGGGTAGACAATAAGAGTGCAAGTGGATATCCAAATATTATTCGAAAAATCGGATATTATCTAAAAATTTCGAATTCGGATTCGGATTTGGATATTTTTTTTATGTCCGTTTCAGATACTGCGCATCCGATAATATCCGATCCGATTTAAAAAATTAATAGTTATTATATATAATTAATTTATTCATTTTTTATTATATAAAATATTATATAAAATCATAAACTAATAATATAAAACTATAATGACAAAATAATAATAATAATAATAAATGACAAATATATATATTTATACTAGTTTTTATAGTGGTAAAATGAATTATTCAAAACAAATAAAATTTTAATTTTCGGATCGGATATTATCCAATATCCGTTTCGGATATCCAAAATCGGATTCGGATAATTTTTTTAATATCCGTCGGATTCGGATTCGGATATCGGTATAAATTTTCAGATTCGAATACAGGCATATCCGCATCCGAACATATCCGTTTGCGCCTCTAGTAGACAATCTCTTTCCAAAATAAAAATCCAATATGGAGAATCAACGTAAATATAAATTGTTATTAGATACTACGTGTTATAAGGATACTACGTGCTATAAGGATGCACAACAAAGTATATGGAAATCCTACCTTAAATTACTTTTGTATGTTTTTTATTAGGGTGATCTTGGACACACCCATAAAAACACTTCCCTATCCCAATTTTAAAATAAATAAATAAAATAAAATTTAGACACATTTAGATTTTAAATGTTAAATTATTTTTTTTATTAGGTGTATCCAAGACAAAACAAGTTATTTATTTAATATACATCGTAGGACTTTATACGAATTAAACTCTAGATACTCTGCGTTCTTTACTTGTAACTAAAAAAGAACGTATTCATCTTCATCTTCTTTCAAAAGAAAAAATTGCTCTTGATTTCTTCTTTTAAAAGAACGAGTACCCAAAAAACGTGTTGTTATTATTATTATTATTATTTAATAATGCATTTTGCCCCTATTAGAAATATTCTAAATTAATTTGGGAGATATTATTGGATTAAGACAATTATCGGGTATGACAAAAACTTAAGTTAGTTATGGAGTAGGGAGTGTTTTTATGAGTGTGTCAAATATCACCATTTCATTATTCTATTGTACGAATACAGTAAATTAGTAAATGTTAGAGCATTACCAGTGGGTGCACCCAAATGACAATTTGTGTATCAAAAAGCTATAAAACTGCTTCAAAACTCAAATTTGAGATACAAAATGAGTTCTCAGTGAATGATTGCTAAACTCACTTTTGAAAAAATAACACACATCACCCAGCCTGCGGATGATATTCAACCTCACTACATATCTTTATACCAAACACTTTTAACTTTACAATTAGGAAATTTATCATTGCCAAGACTTTCATCGTGTTTTATATGTAAGATAATTAGATGACATAGATGCCTCAACATTCATCTGATTGTTATTTTGGTATAACATTCATCTGTCTGCCGTCCGCCAAATTAAAATGCAGAATGTTATTAACTCCAAAATGCTTCCATCCTAATTGGTAAATCAGTACCTAGCTCAATAGCTACACATGCCTCATTATCTCCAAAGATGCGGTCCTTTTCCATGGGATCTCCATGCACCATCAATGGTGAGAAGCTAGATGACATTTCCCACCAATCAAGATATAGGCTGGTCATCGAGCTACTCATGTCGAGTACTAGGGTGCTCAAGCTCGACTCGTGTATCTCTCGAGTCGAGCTCAAATTTTGTTCGAGCTTTATTTCGTGCTCAAGCTCGACTCATCGAGTAGCTCAATGAGTCTAGATTCCTATTCTTCTAGACTACAAATTTGAATTCGATCATAGGCTCTAGAGTTTGATTTGACTTGTATTATGTATAGACTCGACTTCAACTACAAACTAGAGATAATTGAGCACAAATAGACTCTAAATTTTACCTCAAGACCAAAATAACTTGCTAAACTCATTTAAATAAAATACTAGAATGCAATTACAATTTAATAATACCACAATAACCACTATCAAACAACTATTTCAAGGTGTGCACATTATAAATACAATCAATATATGTTGAATAATTATAATCCAACACACTAACATAAATAATTATCCCAAATAAGCGTTAACATAACTATGTAAAGTGCGAATTTTGTGAGTAGCTCGCGAGCGGCTCAAGTTCGAGTTCGAGTTTTAAAATGTGCTCAAACTCGACTCATATTATTGAATGAGCGAGTTTGAGTCGAGCCGAGCTCGAGTTACTCACGAACAACTCAACTCGATAACCAGCCCTATTAGCAAGATAAAACAATGTATATAATAGTTATTGAAAAAAAATAATAGACTAGAATCTTCCAATTTTTGTTCTTAATATTATTATGTTTGATTTTTATGCAGAATGAATTTTTTCATGAATTTAAATTTTAAAGTTAAAGTAGTCCTGGTCCAGCTCTCCAGCCTATCCTCAAAAATCATATGAACACTTACCAGTTTGTTTTAATATATGAGTCGAGATGAGGAGAGATCATTCTCTCCATGGCATGGAGAGATCGAACCAAATAGCCGTTAGATTATGAGAGATCAGGTCTGAGTTGTAGATGTTTCATGGCCCATAACTGACAAACTCAATAAAATAAACATAAAAACCAAACTGACTTAAATGCCCTCCCCTCATCTTCTTCCCTCTCTTTTCAACTTTTTCTGGTTAAATCCTAATTGTCTACAAAATCGAACAAACCTAAGTCCCATAATTCAATGATGAGTATCAATAAAAAAAGACACTCGAAATACATTTTCTTCAATTTAGTTAATTAGTTGATACATAAAAAACGTAGCAAACTTTTCTATCTTTTTGGTTGGTTTTGTTATCGCGTTGGTTTTAATGGTTGATATGCTTTTCACTTAATGAAATTAGAAACATGGGGAAGAGTAGAGAAAGGGGCGTGTAATGGGCATAAATTAAAGGAAGAAGATGACCCAAAGTTTCACCCTTTCTGGTCTTTTCTTTTAGAGCATTCCCAATGCAGGTGGATATGGTGGGAATGTGACAATATTCACCTCTTTATGGTTCAAAATCTTTGCCCAATACAAAGGTGAATATCAAGGTGACTATTTTCCTAAGTCAAAACGAGGGTGAAACCTTCAACCGAGATAGTGGCTGAGTTGTGAACTTCGGATGGGATGTTGGAATCCGTCTCATGTGCTTTTTTTAAAAAAATTCGATTTTTTTTTCGGACGCCCCGTCTCACGTGTTTTTTCGATTATTTTTCAGTTTTTTTTAAACTTCAGACGGGATGTTTCATTCCGTCCGGCGCATTTTTTCGATTTTTACATTCAGACAGAATCTAACATCCCGTCCGAGATTAATATTTACATTTGCATTGGGCAGGCTCACCTTGTTTTTCACCAAAACGGTGAAAAAGATGAGAAATTGAGCCTATCTAGAGGTGAATAATATTGACATGGATTGGGAATGATCTTATGGTTGCCTAACTCACCATCCTTGATATGTGGACAATCTATCTCACGGCCCTATTAAAGTGTGCTCTATTATTTTGAGGGGGATCGATCTACTCTCATCATTTGCCTTAATATATATAGGAACTGATGTATATTATATTGTTTTTAAAACACAATTGGCAAACCACAACTTGAAGTATGGGCACTGGAGATCCTTCGTTATTAATGCGGAGAAATGGTTGCGAATAGGTTGGTGAGGGAGTGTTTCAACAGATCGAGCTAGCTTACAAGTCTACAAAAATAGGAGAATGACACTAAAAATTACAGACCAATAAAACAATTAATATGCACTCAAAAATACAAAAAATTGCATGTGTTGACTAGCAAAGTCAGTAACACTCTTGGGGCTCAAACCTCGCCAGCATTAAAGAATTACTGATCTCCAAAAAAAAAAAATAGAGACAAAAAATGCTTGGTTCACTAAATCCCAATATTTTCATTTCGGCCGATATATCAGAGGGCCAAAAACTGATATATATTGGAAATACCACTGAAATATCGGTTGATATATATATTTTTTTATTGATTAGTCATTTTTTCATGTCTATATATCGGAAATACCACTGATATATACCTATATATATCGGAAATATCATAGATTTTAATTAAAAAATCAATCAAAAATGGTCAAACATCGGTCAAAGTCAACAATATATATCGGATCTATTGGTCGATATATATTGATATATAAAAAAACTCGATATATATCGGGTTGAAATTGTGTCACTATATCCATCCGATATATCTTAATATCTCCATAGCAGATACCTCAAAAACTGATATATATCGCCGATATTCCGTCAATATTTTCATTCTTGGTTTCTCTAATCTATGGAGATGGAGATCTCTCTCTCTCTCTTCTTCTTTTTTTTTTTTTTTTTTTTTTTTTTTAAATAGAGAGATAAAAGGGAAACACTTCCAAACTAGGAAGTGCTCCCTAGAGAGTGCATACATAATTCAATCAACTTTTGCAATAACAGGGTTTAAACTATAGTGCGGGAGGCTCGCCTTTCCCTAGCCGCTATTGCATCAGCTACAAAATTTGAGTTTCTACTAATATAATAACATCCTCTAAAACAGAAATACTGACATACTGCACATTCTCTTGAAAATTAACATTTGCTCAAGGAACGTCCTAATCCGAGCTAATTAAGTATCAATTCAAAAGCTATATTAATCTTGCAATACTTCACATCCTATCCTTCGAAATTTGTCCTATGAATGAAGTCGTCAATTAGAGAGAGGTTCAGTCTCTTCTTAATCGACTATTCTGTACAGTATGGAATAAACAACAACGACGTTGACATGCATTTTTATAGAAGGATGAAAATGCCAAACTCTCTGTCCATTCGCTAAAAACATAACGTATATGCTGTATTGCTTATACACAAAATTATAACTAGAGGTTATCTACCAATCTGATGGACATATAATATGTGAATCTGTCTGGTATAGAGGTGTCAGAGTAATCAACCATAATACAAATTTTCTTTGAATTTGTCTCTCTTACCACTGTATGATTCCATGTATGATCCAACTCAACAGGATAATGACACCCACTTTTAATATGATTAGACAGATATGATCGGACTATAGGAGTGCGAGTAACTTAAATCATAATTACTCTATTGTTAGTTGATATACATGTTTTGTTTTTAATATTGTTAGACAGAGATGAAGAAATGGCACTTTGGTTTTGCCAAGAATGAGTTTAGCGATGGAATTCCAATTGTAGTGGCATCACTTCATCACCTACGACTTACGAGATTGATGTAAGTGTTGAAAGCTACGGATTTTCTCGTAAATTAAGTTTAGTCATTAGCTAGTGTACCAATGACTTGCTTTCATTGTTAGTCTTGAATCCTGATGTGCTTTTTTTGTATCACCGTAGTCAGTTAGTCACATGCATCCCTCCAATTTGAGTTTATATATATATAAAAAAACTTATAACTAACTTGAATTAAACACACATCTTGATCCTTCAAGATAATATATGTTATTGTACGTGCTCCTAGCTAACTCGAGTATTTAATTTAGATATAAAGACATGTTATTATAGAATTGCTTTTGGAAATCATTAAAAGGAGCTCAGTGGCTCAGCCACAAGTTTATGGTACTGGGATGACCATTGATCCTGTAATGATTTCATCCTCTAATCACCACCATAGCCACATGTTACATGCATAGTTCGGATGTATCAGCCCATTCCTAGCACAAGAGAGTGATCAGATCATCTTGTGATACTTATTTGTAAATGTTGATAATGGCAACTTCTTCCATATATCAGCCAGACAGGAACAGATTAGGGTCTGTTTATGTTAGTTCCGTCTCTAAATTGTGAAAAAAACTGCGGGATTTTTAGTCTAATTTTGAGACGGGCCTAACAGAAATGCTCCCATCTGTTTCTGTTTGGCCCAAATGGTGTGGTGTATATTTGGTGTTGGCAGAAAACTATGTTGTAGTTTACACTTTGACTGAAGTAGTCAATTTTGTGTTGCATATGCTGATATGCTAGACAGAAGTATCAGTTTTCAGCTGGCTTGAATTTACCCCACCCCGTCCACAGGACGAAGCCACGAATATGAGTTTAATGAGGTAGTAACTATTACATATGTTGAAATGTTTTTTCGATGGGCACTAAAGTAATTAATAATAGCACTATTCCGTGCTCAGTGCTCGCCAATACGCGGAAGAGTCGCACACAGAGCCATGCGGGCCTTGAGCCCATAAAACAGTTGGTATCCAACCAATCTTCAAAGCCTAAAATACGCGCATTCGAAATTGGGAACTTGAGGCCTCGACTATAGTTTAGTGAGGAAGAGAACAAGCCCAGTAAGTAGTCCAAATGAGCCGATAGCATAAAAGAATAAAAAATACGTAGTGCTTTGGCCCTCATCGCAAAAGTAGTCCACTCAATTGGTTTACATGAAGTTTGCTTCACATTGCAGAATTGCACATCGTGCTTCAAAAGTAGTAGTCCTCTCAATTGTTTTACTATCTCAATACCCTCAGAGAGGTAATGATTTCATAAGTTTTATATGGTGTGTTTTCATAAACTTATCTTGGAGTCTTTTTGATAACAGGAAGAGTCACGAAGGCTGCATTTTTTTTTTTTTCATATATATATATATATATATATTAGCATGATGCACGTACATACACACGTGTTTTTACGCCAAACTAATTGTATAAGTATTAGCATATCTAAAATGGTGCAAGTCTGTATATGTTCATGATTTTGATAACTATCAGTCTATGTTTAAATCGATCTTGGTGAAAATTGTAAATCAAGATATGTTAGGGGAGTTGAAAAACCATATATACCAATGCAAAATAACCAAATATCAGCTAAATATACAAATGCAAAATATCACATACACAGTAGTCAGTAAAGAACGCATAAGAAAATAAAAATTGCCCCATAGCATGTAACATAGTTGATAGCCCACTGACCAAGGTCTTATTATCTTGAGACTGCCAAGTTTCTGCTGAGGTTACTCCAAAAAACTTATAAGCCTATTACAACTCCAAACAAAAATTTGAAAAAGGAGGTCCAATGCTTGGGACTTTATCTTTTTGTTGCTAATCTAACTCATCTGATTTATTTCTCAGCTTTCTCATCAGTACCAAGTTATTTCATACGATAATTATCTTGTCTAGCTATAACTTTCCAACAGAACTACACCTATCTTTGCTTCTAACCTCTTAGGCACTCAGCTTCAACGGTACCTTCTCACTCACCCTTTATCTACAGTATCCAGAATCCTTAATGTAGTTGCAGCAGTTCCGTTGCATGCTTTCCTATGAAAAACACCACTGCACCAATATGATTTTTAGACCAATCATGATGACAATATGACCTTATATATTTATTGCAACACTAAGTTGAAAGTATCTCAAGACTTGAACAAAAGCTAAAACAATATGCATTGGGGAGAGAGAACTAATATTGAAAGATGGCCGCTACTCCTCACCCTCATGAATAGAATCTTTTACTAAAACAGAATCCATAAATTTTTTACTATTGAAATTAAACAAAATTGAAAGTAATTTTTTTTTGTAATTTTTTCCTTTGATTTTTTAAATTAGTGCTAAGTATGTACTAATACCATCAAAACATTATTAATGTCTCTATGAGTATCATGGTTCTCATATATAGCAGTAAGCTAAAGCTTTCATAACTAAGAAAGGAGAAACTCAGGCTGATTTTAAGAAACTATTCCCACCGCTATAAGGAGCTTGAAAGGCTTATAAATGACCATTGTATATAGTCGTTGTAGAAGGATCAAGTTGTGTCATACTTTGTGACAATGAATTCAACAGACAGACATTTGGAAAATTAGATATGAACACAAATAATCAAGATGTTATGTCTAACCACTACATGGTTACAATCGACGATCGAAACTGAAAAGTTGATAACAAAAAATGATACAATGGCACAATACCCCCATTTCTAACTCTTTTGCAATATAAATGGTTCTTCTCTATATCATGTAATAACCTGTTTTTTATCTATCCCATTTATTCCTCAAATTTTTATGTGACAAAACCCTACCATCTCCTTCCCTAGACTTTACCATCGATCGCGACTTCACCCCCATTTCTTCTATACCAGCTGAAATGCTTAATTTATTCAAACCACCCTCTACATCTGTTTTATCTTTTATCAATAGTATTTGAAATGCTCCACTATCGAACTCAGTATTATATGACTCACGTGGATAAGTAACCCTCTTTCTAAACCTCCTCCTATAATCATTCCTTCCATTCCCCTCAGTCCCATCCTCTAAATTCTCATTCTGTCCAAGCCCATAAGGTTTAACATTATGACCAACGCCTTTAGAAAAAAACCTCGCCGAAGGTAAACCATTTTCAGTTTGAAACAATTGAGGACTATCTCTATCAGACCATAAACCATAACCACCATGCTTATGAAACCTATTAGCTAAAACCTTCAACTGTTCATCAGCACTAACTGAAAACAGATTAGGTGCTCGTTCGACAACTTCTCGTGATGTGCACTTACACGAAACCTCATTACACGCTCTCTTTTAGTGGTAATTTGCTCATCACTCATATTTTGTTTATATTCTCTATATTGCAAATGCCAACATTCTTTTTGAATCTCTAGCTATTCCTCAGTCATCATCCGGGCGACTCTATATAATCGATTTAAACTTTAGCTCCAACCGATTATTATTATTATTAGATAATTGATTTTGTAAATGAATTATCACCCATTTTAAATCAAATGGCAGTTGCTACCAAAATTAAATGAGGCAAGAGAGATAAACAATTAGTATACTAACATTACCCAGGCACTAAACATTCTCACAGGAAGATTAATGTTTTTTAACATATATAAGTTTCGTAATTATTCAAAGTCAATTACTTTTAAACTGCATTAAAATTTGTCATGCTAACTTACAAAGAATTACTATCTTCATGTTGTTCAAAATGAAAGAAAGAAGGTGTCGGCTTCTTCTATCTCACCCATTTGCTTCATATGAAACTAAAATTAAAGCAAGAAGGCATCGACTTCTTCTACCTCACCAAAGGATTTCTTATTGGCAAAATTGATTATACAGAGCTTGTTAGAGTTATTGATAAAACTTTACCTTCAGATGATGATGATGCTGATGATGATGATATCAGTTCGTGAGCATCCCCAACTATCTTCCTATTTTATGATCTGGTTGAAGCATTAGAGAAATCGAAAGTGTTTATCAATCTGTAATCCCATTTAGTTGCTTCTTATAACCTTTTGATCCTCAAAGTGATTAAGAGTGGCTGTAAATATTGATTTTGAAATGACTTTGGACATAATTCTTGGATGAAATTAGGAATGAAGGAGATTCGGTGGAGGCATGGAGCAAGAAGATGAGATATCAAAAAGTTGCAAATGGGCGAGAGAGAGAGAGAGAGAGAGAGAGAGAGAGAGAGAGAGAAGCTAACAAAATTACAATTTTGCCCTTGTGACGGACACAAACGTGACACCAAATCACTATTCCTCATACCCCATAATTTTCTAATATAGTATACCAAATCACTCTGTATTTTTCTAATACAGAGTGGCTGTATATATATATATTAACGAACTCTAGACCATAACAGGCACTACATTGTTTGTCATAATACAGTTTGGTAGCTGACACATTTGCTGCTAATGGTTAGTCCATTTCGCCAACAAATGTGCCTCCCCATTAGACATCCTACTGATCCACTTAAACTTACAAAACGAGAAGGAAAAACTCAAGTTTAAAACATAGTCTCTCAAACTTTCATATAGCCATGAGCAGGTAGGGCTATTGAGTGCTTTGATAACCTCTGCACAATCTTCTTCCAAAAGAACTGCAGTCAACCTAGAAGCTATTGCTAGCCAAATTGCCACCTCAGCTGCCACCATTTTGGCTTCTTCTGCTGACCTGGCTTTGAATCTTCTGGTTCCTGCTCCCACTATCTTGCCTTCATTATCCCAAGCTATGGTGCCAGCTGCTGCCTATCTTGTGGTGGGCTGGAAGGAGGCATCAAACCTGATGTTAATACAATCATTAGGGATGATAGGAAATAATTAATCAAAATCAGCTTGTTCAAAGTAAAGCACAGGAGGAGTAAAATTTATATTTTCTGGGTTTCCTGTTGCAAGGCCTGTGTAGCACTTGTCAGCCTCCACAACACTCCTCCTGATGGTTCTTTCTCTGTTAGGTATTCTATGTTCAAACTTAGCTTCATTCCTTGTTATCCAGATATTGTATAACAAGTAGCAATCTTTAATCCTAGCTTGAGATATATCTTGATTCTTGCTATGACACCAACTAATGAACTTAGTAACTCAAGCTTTGACATTGTTCTTTCCTTGGCTCTCCATTCTCAGACCCAAGCCTGATGAGAACCACATGGCTCTAGACGATTCACAGTCAAAGAATAGATGGCCATCAGTATCTAAGGTCTTGAAACACAAGGGACAAGAGAAGTCCCCCAACATGTTCCTTGTTGCTAGCCTATCCCCCATAGGTAAGGCATACATGTAAACTTTCCATAAGAACATTTGGATATTGGCTGGCAGTTTGACTTTCCAGAGGAGCTTTGTAGTTTGGGAGTTGAAACTGGAGCTCTGCCCTACAACTTTATTCTTAGTAATATATTTGTAGGCAGATTTCACAGTGAACCTCCCAGACTTATCCTCACTCCACACCATTTTATCCTTGCCAAATCCCAAAGGTCTAATCATAACTTCTTGGATCCTCAAAGCTAGAAAAAGAGGGAATAGGGCTGTTAGCTTAACCTCATCCCATCCAGTCCCATCTTCTTTAAACAAATCTGCCACATGGAGGTCATTCAGACTGTAATCCTCCACTCCTAGTTCCCTTAGAGTATAAGGTTTTCCATTACATAAAACCCAGGGATCATCTAGGATAGAGGTGGAGGTTCCACTATGAATCCCCCAAATCAAGCCTCTACTAATGAGATTGAAAGTTCTGTGTATGCCTTTCTAAAAGTATGAAGCATACCCAGGAGGTTTCCAGATGTTCCTAATCCAGTTTTTCCCATAGATGTTTGCTAGAGTTTTAGTCTATATAGAGTTTATATCCCTCATCTTTCTGAGCCCCAAGCCTCCTTCAGACTTGGGTTTACAAATGTTATCCCACCCAATGGTGTGGACACTTTTTGAGTCTTTAGTGCCATGCCAAAAGAAATCTCTACATGCTTTGTCTATCTTATTACAAGTAGACACAGGGAGCATATAAGTGGCCATAGCATACAAAAGGGTAGCTTGTACCACAGACTGGATCAGAGTAGCCCTACCAGCCTGAGATAACATCTTAGCCTTCCACCATTTGATCTTATTATGAATCTTATCTACCAAGTAATCGAAGTCTTCTGCCTTTTTTTGAGATAGCATAATACGGATTCCCATATATTTATCATTTGGATCAAACAATCTCATCTTCCAGAACTTCTTAAGCTTGATTTTGTTTCTAAAGTTAATATTTCGATTGAAGAACATGCTAGATTTATCAAAGTTGATCAGCTGACTAGAGGCAGCACAGTAATCTTGAAGGATGTTCTTGAGATGACCCCCATCCTCAAGATTGCCTCTGGTGAACAAAATCAAATCATCTGCATAGAGGAGATGGTTGATAGGAGGAGAAGCTCTCCTAATCTTGATCCCATGGACTTTCTCATCTATCTCAGCTTTAGCAATAATCCTAGATAGGGCCTCAAACATGATGATAAAAAGATAAGGGGAAAGGGGATCCCCTTGTCTGAGACCTCTTTCAGGGATAATCTTATTAATAGGGCTACCATTAAGTAAGACTTGGAAGAACACAGTAGATAAACATTGCTAAATCAGAGTTCTCCATTTTTTATTAAAGCCCAACCTATCAAAGATATTATCTAGCAAAGACCACTCAACCCTATTATAGGCTTTTGTCATATCCATCTTTAAAGCTACCCACCCATGATTCTTAGCTTTCATGTTTTTCATGTGATGAAACAACTCACAAGCCAAACTAGTATTATCTCATATATTTCTCCCTTTTATGAAAGCCCTTTGGAAGAAGGAGACAATTTTATTCAAGTGACACTTAAATCCATTGGCTAAATTTTTTGAAATCACTTTATAACAGAAGTTACAAAGACTAATAGGCCTAAAATTTGCCACAGTCTCAAGATTGCTCATTTTGGGAATAAGAGCTATAAAAGTTTAATTAAAGGTAGGATTCAACACCCCCTTAATGAAAAAATCCTTCACAAAGGCAACAATATAATACTAGTATCCACTATGTCCCAAGAATTTTGATAAAAACAACCTTGGAAACCATCTGGCCCAGGGGCCTTCAAGTTTCCCATCTTCTTGACCACTCTCCAAATATCCTCATTGGTAGGAATAACAGTCAGGATATTATTCTCCCTTTCAGTAATGCAAGGGTGGAACAAGTTGAGAATGCTTTCATTGTCCTGAGGATGGTTAGAGCTGAAGAGATCTCTAAAGTAGGTATTAATATAAACCCCCACTTCAGCTCTCCCCAAGCTCCAGCCCCCATCATTTTTTTTTAGCTTCTCAATCTTATTTTTTCTTCTTCTATAAATGGTTGAGAGATGGAAGAATCTAGTATTTCGCCCTCCATCTTTCAACCAATGAGTAGTGGATTTCTTTTTTCCAAAAACTCTCATCCTTAGCCAACCAATCAAACAGCTCATATTTTAAAACCTTAGCTTTCACATAGTTGGTTGGAGAGAAGGGTTTTTTCAAAAATTCCTCCAACTCTTTATTCACTTTCTTAATATTAGTGAAAATATTACCAAACACTTTCTTATTCCAGATAGTAAGATGTTGTTGAGTCATATTTTGCTTAAGTATCACATTAACATCAGGCATATCATGTGTTATAGAATTTCAAGCAGTATCTATAACAGGCATGCAAGAATTATCAGAAAACCACATATTATATAATCTAAAGGGTTTCTCATGCTCAGTTCTATTATCATCCTTTGTATTAAGATTAATCATAATCGACAGATGATCAAATGTTGCATTAACAACATTATTAACTTGCATGTGAGGAAAAAGAAGGATCCAGACATCAGTTGTCATAGCTCTATCTAATCTTTCAATGGTATGATCCTGCAGGGCTCTGTTATTACTCCAAGTATACTTAGGGCTTTTAAACCCCAGATCAAATTGCCCAAGATCATTAATCAACTCATTAAATTCTAGCATGCTTTTATCAAAAATATTTTTGCCTCCTATTTTTTCATCTAAGGATGTTATAGCATTAAAGTCCCTAAACAAACACCAAGGCCCAAGGATCATAGGGGCTACATTCCTGAGCTCCATCTAAACTTTATGTCTATTACATGCTAAATGTTCACCATACACAAAGGAAAAATACCAAATTTCATTGTAATGGTAATTATTAAGTTTACCTGTCACTTGATTTCGAGTTGCTCCCAAGATTTCCAGGTCCACTCCTTCCTTCCAGAGAACAGCAAGCCCACCACTAAGACCCACAGCTGGGACACTGAAGCAACCACTATACTTAACCATTCTACTAATCTTACTAATCTTATCACAACCAACATTAGTTTCTGAAAGACACACTATATCAGGATAATACCTACCTACCAAGTCCTTTAGATTTTGAATTGCCGTGGAGGAACTAATTCCCTGGCAATTCCAGACGTGTATCATTTCTGGCGAGGCAGCTGTTTGGGGACAGCTATCGCGAACCCTGGAGGAGGACCACACAGACCTCCACTGCTTACAGATTCACCACTTACACCCCTTGAACTTTCATCTCCACAATATCCACTAGTAGAACTTCTTGACTGTTTTGAACATTCAACCTTACACTGTTGCTTGCCTTTGGAATACTTCCTTCTCACCACTGATGAATCATCTATGGCAAGAGGTTGAGGCTGAGAGATGCTGTCCTCAGATTCATACCCAGCACCTTCATAACTTCCTTGCACCAGATTCAAAGGAGCATTTCCTATTGACACCTCCTATATACCAACATTATAAGCCACCATGTTCAGATCAAACTCTTCTGAGAAATCATCTTCTTCCCATTCAGTGAAAGCATCTGATTGTATCTGATCCTCCGGTATATCTTGTCCTGAGACTTCTGTTGGGACACTAGAATCCAGAAAATGGTTTGAAATAGATGGTTTAATAGATTCTACAATATCACTTGAGATATCTATAACAGGGGCTTCTTCATGAATAAGCAGAAGCCCCAATCCTCTAGCCCTCAAATCATCAGCATCCCTTTTTGCCTTCTTAGATTGTTTTGCAACCATCCTCAACCTGTGTCTCTCCCATTCACCATCATCCATGGTACCAAGATTTTGTTCAGTCCTTGTGAGCAATTTCCTTTTTGTTCCCACACAAATCCCTTGATCAGACCTACTCCGTTTAAAACCCCCCCTTTTTTGTTCCTCGAGAAACCAAAGTTTTAAACCCCCCGACCACGTGGAGGTAGCCCAATGAAACGAAAGTTGGGTTGTTCAGCTCCAGCAGGTGTAGAGGCTTGATTAAACCCATCTAACTTATTTTTCTCAAGAAAAGGAATGATTATCTTGGAAAAGGAGGAGAAAATTTTCGGCGAGGCGTGATCATCCACAGGATTATTCCATATTCCCAAGGAATCATCCTTTAGAGCTAGATCCCCTAGCCTTACAGCTGCACCTTCCAGATTCCCCATGTTCTCATTTTGGGTCGGATTGGATCCGTCTACTCCAAAGGCCTTGACCTGATCCAGGTTTATATCCAAAAGATTTGGGCCCCAAACACCTAGGGCCGCCCCATTTTCCTATGGTCCATGATTTAAAACCAAAGTATAGCCTTGGGCCCCTTGCTCATGGGCTTGGTTCAAACATTGTATCCGTTGGTCCGAAGCATCGCGAGTTGGGTCTCCCAACACTGAGCCTCCAACGGTAACTGGCTCAATGGTCAAGATCTCTGGACTACCCGTTCTGATTTCTGTCAACCCAGACTCTCTCTCCTCTGTTACCTTAGCCCTGACATCATAACCAATAGCCACCTGTGTACCCCTTGGCGGTGTTGTCCAGCCCCCCCCCCCCCCCATGCCAGAATTTTCTCACCGGTGATCCTCTGTTCCTAACTGGAATCTGATCCAGTCTAGGTTTTTGTGGAATACCTGAGATTGTTACTAATATTGGGCAAGAGTTTGTAGCACCATTGTAGAACACGTTAGCTCTCAGCATGAAAGAAAAGTTATTCTTGATGTCCCTGGGAGAACCACCAAACTTCCGCAAATCCATATTGTATTTCTCTCGTTGACTGCAGTAATGTATATCATGGCCAATGCATCCACAGAAGTAACAAAAAATGTCCAATTTTTCATATTTAAAAGTTACTGTAAACACTTCCCCCATTTCCATACGCAGCTCTATCCCTTTAAGCAATCTCTCTTTGATGTCCATTCGAACTCTAATCCTAGCAACTGGTTTTTTGAACTCAGATGAGCAATAGAGGTCAACCTCCTTAACTTTGCCTAGGTTTAAACCCACTATATTAACATTTTCCTCATTGATCCGATCTTTCAGGAGTCCATAAATTTGAACCCATAAATCTACCAAGTCAAACTTATGTTCAGCCTCTAAAATTTCTAAGTATTTTCCTTTTTTGATTGACAAAATAAATCCAGCCTTGTATCACCCAAGGCCCATTCTGCCTGACATGTTTACATTCATCCACATTTTCAAAAACCATCTTGTAGAAACCTTTTGATATCGCTTCTATTTTTGTCTTGCCTTTTGTTTGCCAACACCTGTGTAACTCATCCGCGAGATCCTGTAGAGAAATATGTTTTCCTCCATACAACTTGCCCAGCAAGGTTGTATGCTCTATTGGGTTCTCTTCCATGTTCTTGCATCCAATCTCTACCACTCATTTTTCTTTCGAGCAAAACAGGTTCTGCATTTTAGCCTGAAGTTGTTCTATTTTTGCTCTGGTGGTCTCACCTTGCTCACCATCACTAACATTGTCACCTTGTACATAATCCATCTAAGAACGTCTTAACTGAGAGAAAGGATATAGAGGAACAAGATAAAAGAAAGAAAAAAGAGGGGAGGGGATAGTTTATGGGTTGTGGGAGTGGCGCGGGGGTTAGATAGTAGCTTGAGACAACGAAAAATAGAAACACTTTCCAAATAACTTCCCCGCACCGAGGATTAAAAAGAAATAAGATCTGTTTCCTCGGACCTTGAGAGAGAAAGAGCACTACCAACTAAAACTTGAGGGTTATTACAATTTGAATTTTGAAATCAGGGAGAAAAAGAGGGGAGAAAGAACTGCTTTCAGCCACAGAAGAGCCAGTTTCACGTTCTCTCGAGAAGGCTACATTAGTACCTGACAATTTATGGTGGACAAAATCAGACTTAAAATTTCTAGCTGGGCTGACAACGTATTATCACTTTAAAGAAGAGTTCTACTTTCAAAACATGTGTTGAATAGTATGCTAGTTCACAACATAGCTATCTATAAATGGCCTGCCTCAGTCATCAAGGAATGTGAGCGCATTATATGAAACTTTGTATGGTCGGGCAACTCTTCTTGCAAGAAAGTAGTCACTACATCATGGAGGAGAACTGCATGCCTAAAGAGGAGGGAGGAATTGGCATTTGCCGATTGAAAGACATCAATCTTTATATGCTAATGAAGATGAGTTGGGCTATGTTAAAAAAGAGCAATGATTGGTCAACATTTATGCAAGGTAAATACAAGAAAAGAAGTGGAACTTGGGCTACACAAATGACTTCAACTGTATGGCATGACATTAAATGGGCCATGAAGGAGGTACATCAACACTCGAGCTAGGTAATTGGAAATAGCAGAAACATCAACATTTGGAAGGACAATTGGATTGGTAAAAAACTATCATGAAGCTTTTGCCAATGGAAACAAGATTTTGGAAAAATATATATATAATGCCACTTTGAGTGACTGCATTGAGCATAATACATGAAACTTTTCCCATCTCTCACCGATATCTTGGGTATATTTAGAGTTGAGATCTCACAGCTTCAACATCCCAATGAAGAATGTGAAGATGAGTTAGTTTGGATGCACACACCAACTAGAAACATCTCAGTTGCTTAAGCTCACGAGGAAATAAGGAGTAAAGGGGAAAAGCCTTACTGGGTGAGTTTTCTTTGGGAAGCAAAGCTACATCCAAGAACTGCGACAATTGGATGGAAAATTATGTTAGGTGCAGTTAATACTGATGATAGGATGCAAAACATAAAATTTAGATTGGCCTCAAGATGTATAGCATGTAAGGACAACACAGATACTCAGTCACACACTTTCTATGAGTGTGGCTTTGCTATGCAATGTTGGAATTATGCTACAAACACATTTGTGATGCAACAGATTCTAGGTATCAGTCACACTGAGCTTGTAGAGGTTGGGGCTAGCCTTGATCCGCAAGCTAAGGCTCCTTGGGGAGTAGCTTCTATCTCGTGTCTAGTGGCTATCTGGAGAAATAGGAACAAAATGATTTATGAAGAGGGGAAACCTAACTTCCCATTATTTGTCAAACAGTTTGAAGAGGCATCAATTTTGTAAGAAAAGAAAAAAAAGGAAGAACCTAATTCAAAGTTAGCACCCATCTATTCCTTTGACTCTAGAGTGTTATTGGCTTCTACCACCCATTAGAGTGTTAAAGGTTAGTGCAGCTGGAAGCATAAGAGGTAGTTATGGCATTACAGGATGGGGATTTGTCTGCAGAGATCATACTAGGAGGGTTCATGGTGTTGGGGCTGGAGGAATAGGTATCGATATAGCCCATAATGCTAACTGCCAAGCTATTCTTGAGGGAGTTACACAAGCCACCAATATGGGATGGAGAAATATATGGGTTGAATCCCAATCAAAAGCAGCAGTTAATGTTTTTCAATTGGATGAAGTCCATTGGAGAATCAAAAGTGCATAGCACAAAACAAAGAGTAAAGTGGAATGTTTGAGCATCACTAATACTTGGAAGGAGATTAATTTAATTTCTCAGTGGAGACAAGTGCTCAACAAGAATGTATGCTAGCAACAGGGACTAAAGCTTGGCGGCATGGCAAACCACTCTTCCTTATGCGAACCGAAGACACATTAGCAACCTACTACAAACAAGTTTAATAGCTTAAGTTTAGTAGCTCCTGGAAATCCATTCCAAGGACCTAAAATACAAACTCTAACTCTTCCCTTTTTATTTTCCTTCTGCATCTCTTTGTACATTTTTCCAGTTATAATCAAAATTACCCTCTTGCAAAAAAAAACAATCTCAATTATTTGTTGGAAGTTATGTACTCATGTATGATTATATGTGCGGTGATCGAGAAGTTGAGTTCAAAAGCTCATAGTCATGGATCCAATTAACTTCACATTAAACATATGCAGCCCCTGCATTCAATTGATGGACAATGGCTAGCATGTGTATAAATGACACACACTTTTAATATGGTCAAAACCAGCGGCACTTAGTTCTCCTTAGACATCTCCTACCTCGAATACTTTGTGAGAACCCTCCTTACAAACTTGATGATATTCATTAGTTCATGATGCTTCGATATACATACATTTGACTGCCTTGAAATATGCACCATATCTCCTGTTCTAAGTGTTGGAGTTATCCCTCACATGAGGAGAAAAGGAGTTCAGTTTGCATGGAGAAGCTTGAGCGCGCACGCACTGCTATTGGTCTTGCTCCAGGCACGCTCTCGCCCATGATGTGAACAACCTCCAGTGTTTTTAGGGTGTGCGTGCTCGACTTTGGCCTTGCCCAAGGCACGCCCGCGCCCATGCCTATTTTGGTCAGGATTTCTATTTTTGCGAAACCGCGAGTTTGCAATATAAGGTTTGGATTTTTGGCAAAACCTAACACATGCAAGAGAGAAACCCAATGTTGAAAGCAATCAAGATTGAGAGAGAACCCTGTAAAAAGAGAGGAGTGATCTAGTAAGGTGAGAAACTAGAAGGAGTGATTGTAATATTCCTTCCTACTTTATAAAAGGATTAGCTCTTGTGCAAGTAGGCATCATTGGCCGAACCACGGTATATCTTTGTGTTGTGGTATGCTTTTATTGCTTTACATTATTATCTGTTGTTAATAGTTGTTTAGCGAGTTGGGCATGTTAGTTTGGTTGTAGGGAATATTTAGATTGTTGTCTGGAGTTGTTATTGATCCTAGTACAAGTTATCTGTGTAATAGGGAATCAATTGGTATTGGTGTTAAACCCCAACAAGTAGTATCGGAGCCTTGGTTAGATTAGCCTAGGGTGTTATCCAAATCTTGGTCGGAAGGTGTTTGACAAAATTCCTGAGAGAAGATTTGAGTTTAAATAACTTGTAGAGATGGATCATTCCGTAAACACTTGCATGACGAGTCTGAATAAGAAGAACTACACCATTTGGAAAGCCAAGATGGAAGATTTGCTTTATTGCAAGGACTTGGCACAACCCATTGAGAATGGAGGAGAAAGACCGGAATCGGTCGGCCAAGGTGGAAAGTGGAGCAAGCTTGACGAAAAGCAATTGGGTACATTCGACGCCGGATTGATTGACGGCAGTGTCTTTCACCATGTATCACAAGAGACTACAACTTTTGGCTTGTGGAAGAAACTCGAAGATCTCTATGAGAGGAAGTCGGGCGGAAACAAAGTGCTGCTCGTTAAGAAGTTTGCCAACACGAAGTACCAAGAAGGTTCTTCAATGTCCGAGCATCTTAACGGTACGAATACCATCAATCGATGCATTTGATGAAGATTAATTTGGGAGAAGTTGATACTTTGTTTCTATTAGGCTCTCTACCCGAAAGTTGGGAGACGTTAGCAGTCTCTCTACACGGAACAGCTAAAAATGGAATCGTTTCCATAGAGATGGCTACCGCGTCTTTGTTGAATGAGGAGACTAGAAGGAGTTCAAAAGTAGCTCCTCTCACTCAGAGATCCTTGTCACAGAGAAATGGGGGAGAGGTAGAAGCAGAAAACCATCTCATTCTAGAGGTGATGACAGAAGCAAATCTAGGGGTGAAGCTAGAACTCCTAAAGCAGAGAGACAGTGCTACTATTGTGCCACCAAGGGTCACTTCAGATATGAGTGCAGAACACTGAAGAGGGATGAGAAGAATAACTGTGTACATGAAGACATGGTAAAGAGGAACGGAAACTCAGGCAGAGATACTACCGCACTAGTCGATGATGGTCTAGTGGGAATTGTGTCAGATTGTGGTGAGTGTTGGCTTAGTACCTCATGCCAGGATACAGAGTGGGTGATAGATACAGGAGCATCCTATCACATCAAACCGCATAGTGGATTTTTCACTACCTACAGCTGTGGTGAATATGGTGAAGTGAAGATGGGCAACAGTGGAGTCTCTAAGATTGCAGGGATTGGGGATGTTCACATAGAAACCAATGTCGGATACACCTTGACACTCAAGGATGTAAGACATGTCCCTGACCTTCGGATAAGCCTAATTTCGGCTAGGAAGTTAGATTATGATGGCTTTGTAAACTCATTTGGTAATGGGGTATGGAAACTGAGCAGAGGTTCCATTGTAGCAGCCAAAGGGAAGAAAACTTGCTCTATTTACAAAACACAGGCTAGTTTGTGTAAAACAGAAGTGAATGTGGCAGAAGAAGAAGCTTCCTCTGAACTGTGGCACAAGAGACTGTGTCATATGGGCGAAAAAAGGGTGGAAGTTCTTGCTAAGCAAAAGGCCTTGCTAGACATCAAAAGTACACATTTAAATAGATATACTCACTGTTTGGTAGGAAAGCAACACAGGGTGTCTTTCCAAAGATTCTCGTCTCATAGAAAGGACAATGCCCTTGAACTAGTGCACATTGATTTATGTGGTCCTATAAAAGTAAAGTCCCATAGGGGAGCTTTATACTTTGTGACCTTCATTGATGATGCGTCAAGAAAGGTGTGGGCATATAGTCTAAAGACCAAGGATGAAGTACTTGGCATGTTTGAGAATTTATATAGCATGGTGGAAAGAGAGACAGGAAAGCTTTTGAAGTGTATTCGCTCAGATAATGGGGGTGAGTACATTGGGCCGTTTGAAGAGTATTGCAAGAGTCATAGGATTCGTCATGAGTAGACCGTTCCTAAGACACCGTAACAGAATGGAATAGCAGAGAGAATGAACCGTACCATTGTAGAGAGGATGAAATGCATGCTGTCTCACTCTAAGCTACCTAGAAGCTACTGGGTAGAAGCAATGCGTACATCCGTGCATGTGATCAACCTATCGCTGTCAAAGCCTTTGAATAGTGATTATCCAAAGAGAGTATGGTCAGGTAGAGATGTTGATTATGGATACTTGAGGGTATTTGGGTGTAGGGCATTTGTGCATATTCCGAAGGATGAGAGATCCAAGCTTGATGACAAAGCCAAGCAGTGCATTTTTTTGAGTTTTGGGGATGAGAAGTTTGGCGACAAACTCTATGATCCGATTAACAAGAAGGTAATCCGAAGTCGAGATGTTGTGTTCTTAAAAGACCAAACCATAGAAGACTTTGAGGAGGGTGAGAAGCTACAGGCTTTCACCAATGATCTTGTTGATTAAAAACCAGAAGTTCCTACTGTTGAACGTACAGAAGGCATTGAGAATGCAGAAAACCATGAATTTGAAGCTCATGATGAGAATCATATTGCTCATGATGGGATAGAACTTATTGATATAGAAGATGCAAATGAAATGCATGAACCACCACCTGAGCAAGCAGAAGTGCATCTTCCTGAGGCACCAGCAAATGGGGCAAGGAGGTCTGACAGAAAGAGACAAGCTTCAACCAGATATCTACCACATACGTATGTTTTACTATCTGATGGCGGAGAACCTATGTACTATCAAGAGACACTTGAAGATATAGACAAAGAGAAGTGGTTGAAGGCCATGCATGATGAGATGGATTCTTTACATAAGAATAACACTTATGAGCTAGTTGAGAAACAGGAAGGAAGAAAAATTCTCAAGAATAAGTGGATCTACAAAGTCAAGCATGAAGAGAATAATCCACACCTAAGGCACAAAGCTCACCTTGTTGTGAAGGGATTTGGTCAAAGGAAAGGGATTGACTTTGATGAGATTTTCTCTCCTGTAGTGAAGATGACTTCTATCCGGGTGGTATTGGGTATGACCACAAGTATGAACCTAAAGGTTGAGCAACTAGATGTTAAGACAGCTTTCATTTATGGAGACCTTGAAGAAGATGTCTACATGGACTAGCCAAAGGGGTTTGAGGTCAAAGGCAAGTAGCACCTAGTATGCAAGCTGATAAAGAGCTTGTATGGGTTGAAGCAGGCACCGAGACAGTGGTACATAAAGTTTGATTCCTTTATGGCGAAGCAAGGATACAAGAAGTCTACTTCTGATCATTGTGTGTTTGTTCAGAAATTTCCAGACGGAGATTTCATAGTGCTCTTGTTGTATGTGGATGATATGTTGATAGTTGGCCCAAACATCAACAAGATATCCAAGCTGAAGAAAGACTTGAGTAAGTCCTTTGAGATGAAGGATTTGGGTCAAGCAAAGCAGATACTTGGAATACGAATCACTTGTGACAGAAAGAGTGGGAAGTTATGGCTTTCTTTAGAAAGCTACATTGAGAAGGTGTTGAAGCGATTCAATATGGATCAAACGAAGCCAGTCAGTTGTCCGCTTGGTGGCCAGTTTCGCATAACCAAAGAGATGTGTCCAAAGAGTGAGCATGAGCAAAGTCAGATGGAAAAGGTTCCTTATGCATCCACAATGGGCAGCTTGATGTATTTAATGGTGTGTACAAGACTGGATATTACTTTTGCCGTTGGTGTTGTAAGTTGATATCTGTCAAATCTGGGTAAGGAACATTGGGAAGGTGTTAAGTGGATATTAAGATATCTCAAGGTCACTTCCAAATTGTGTTTGTGTTTTGGTGGAAGTAAGCCCTTACTTGAAGGCTACACTGATGCAGACATGGCAGGTGATGTTGACTCGATGAAGTCCACCTCCGGTTATCTAGTTACTTTTGCAGGGGGAGAAGTTTCTTGGCAATCTAAGTTGCAAAAGTGTGTTGCCTTCTCCACCACAGAAGCCGAGTATATTGCAGCCACTGAGTGTTGCAAAGAGATGCTATGGATGAAGAGGTTCTTCGATGAACTAGGACTAAAGCAGAAATAGTTTGTAGTTCTATGTGACAGTCAGGTCAGAGCGCCATCCATTTGAGCAAGAATCTGAGTTTTCATTCTAGATCCAAGCACATACATGTGCGTTATCATTGGATTAGAGAAGTACTCGAAGACAATCATTTGTGTATCAAGAAGATCCATACCGACAAGAATGGGTCGAATATGATGACCAAAGTCTTACCGAAAGGTAAGTTTGGTGTTTGTTGTGCTACCGCCGGAATGGTAGCAGACTCCTCCTGTTGATTTGGAAATTGCATAGAGGTATCCCCCCTCACTGTTCGGGAGGGGGAGATTGTTGGAGTTATCCCTCACATGAGGAGAAAATGAGTTCAGTTTGCGTGGAGAAGCCTGAGCGTGCACGCGCTCCTATTAATCTTGCTCCAGGCTCGCCCACGCCCATGACATGAACAACCTCTAGTGTTTTTAGGGCGCAAGGCCGACGCTTCGACTTTGGCTTTTGCCTTGCCTTGCATACGCCAGCATGCCTATTTTGGTCAAGATTTCTATTTTTCCGAAACCGTGAGTTTGCAATATAAGGTTTGGGTTTTTGGCAAAACCTAACACATGCAAGACACGAAAAATACACAACACACTGAGAGAAAACCCAATCTTGAAAGCAATCAAGATTGAGAGAGAACATTTACAGAGAAACAACCCTGTAAAGAGAAAGGAGTGATCTAGTAAGGTGAGAAACTGAAATGAGTGATTGTAATCTTCCTTCCTATTTTATAAAATGATTAAATCTTGTGGAAGTAGGCACCATTGGCCGAACCACGATATATCTTTGTGTTGTGGTATGCTTTTATTGCTTTACATTATTATCTGTTGTTAATAGTTGTTTAGCGAGTTGGGCATGTTAGTTTGGTTGTAGGAAATATTTAGATTTTTGTCTAGAGTTGTTATTCATCTTAGTACAATGTTATGAATATAACACTGCGAAAACAACGTTACCCACTACAATAGATCAATCCTGCATAATGATCGATCCTTCTTACTAGACAAAACTTTAACACCCTCCAAAGTAATCCCAACACTTCTCAATATCAAATAACAAGTATCTAAAGTAAAACAATTAATATAAAAGAAGAACAAATCACAAGACGAGATATATCGTGGTTCGGCAATTTGCCTACGCCCACAATCGCGAGTTCCAAGCTTTACTAGATGTCCCGAGTAACAGACACAAGTCTCTCAATTCACTCACAAAGAATGAACACTCAACTCACAAAGAATTGCTCACTTATAATCTCTCTCTTTCTTTGTTTTGGAAAAGTTAGGTTTCTACAGAAAAAACCTATATTTATACTATTTCAGAAAACTTTTGAAAAAGGGCAAATTTGTGCTGAAATAAGGTGGAGCGTGGGTCGCGCTCAAGAGCTTGTAAGTCACCAAAGGCATGAGTGCGGGTCACTCCTTGCCCAGGTGTAAATGGAGCGCGGGTTGCACCCTTCACACCAGAATGAGAAAACATCATTTTTCTCTACAATTCTCCACCTTGGTGAGGTTTTAACACATAAAACCGAGCCGAACACATCCAGCAAGAACACATCCATCTAGAAACTCGCAGTCCATCCTCCCCTAAGGGCCATGTCCATAAAGGGCTTTATCAAGCATGTAGGATTTGGAGCAAGTCCAAACAGTGTTGGAACTTAACTCCGGTGACAACCTTAGTCAGCATATCAGTAGGATTGTCATGGGTGTCCACTTTCTCAAGTGCTACATCACCATCCTTAATGACATCCCGTATAAAGTGATAACGGACATCAATATGCTTGGTTCGAGCATGATGAACCTGGTTTTTCGCCAAATGAATAGCACTCTGACTATCACAATGCAAAGCAACACTGTTCTGCTCAATACCCATATCATCTAGAAGACTTCGAAGCCATGCATAATGCCTCTTTCACTGCCTCATATACTCTACCTCAGTAGTAGATAGAGCAACTGTATCCTATAGTATAGACCTCCAACTAACCGGTGCACCATGCATCATAAACACATAACCAGTAGTCGATCGTAGTCTATCTAGATCACCTGCATAATCTGAATTCACATATCCACTGACATAACAAGTGCCTCCACCATAAACTAATCCCACATCCAAGATAACCCTTCAAGTACCTTAATACCCATTTCACTGCCTCCCAATGCTGCTTCCCAGGATTAGCCATATACCTGCTTACAACACTAACTGCCTGTGAAATGTCTGGGCGTGTGCATACCATAGCATACATCAAACTACCCACTGCATTAGCATAAGGAACATGTGTCATATGCTTTTGTTCCTCCACTGAACTAGGAGAGAACTAAGCTGAAAGCCTAAAATGCCCAGCCAAAGGCGTAGAAACCGACTTTGCATTCTCCATACCAAAATGCGAAAGTACTTTCTGAAGGTATTTCTTCTGAGATACAACTATCCGTCGATTCTGCCTATCTCTGTCAATCTCCATGCCCAGTATCTTCTTGGCTCCACCTAAGTCTTTCATCTTAAACTCAGAGCTAAGTTGAGATTTCAACTTGTCTATCTCCACCATGCTTTTGGAAGCAATAAGCATGTCATCAACATAAAGTAGGAGATAAATGAAGTCATTACCACAAAGCCTACGAAAATAAACACCACAATCATACTTACTTCGGGTGTACTCATGTTGCATCATGAACGTGTCAAAACGTTTGTATCATTGCCTGGGCGATTGCTTTAACCTGTACAGTGACCAATTCAATTTCCATACATGATCTTCTTTCTCAGCAACGACAAACCCTTTAGGTTGTCTCATATAGATCTCTTCCTCCAAGTCCCCATGCAAGAAAGCAGTTTTCACATCAAGTTGCTTTAACTCCAAGTCGAAGTGAGCAACTAAACTCAATAACACACGAATGGACGTATGTTTGACCACCGGGGAAAATACCTCATTGTAGTCGACTCCTTCCTTCTGTGAAAAAACCCTTTGCTACCACTTTTGCCTTATACCCATCTTTGTCGGACTCGGAAAGGACCTCCTCTTTCTTTCTTCAACACCCATTTATCGCCGATAGTCCTTTTGCCCTTTGGCAATAAAACTAGGTTCCATGTGTGATTTTATCAAGAGATTCCATCTCTGCTTGCATAGCTACCAACCAATCTTTGTAATGAGCATCTCTAATGCTTCTTTGAAGCTATTTGGCTCATCATCTTCGATATTCGGTGCATATGCCACTAAATCCACGACCATAGTGTTTCATCATTTCTTCGTGCCCATACTTGTGCACTTTTTAACTTGTCTCTTTGGCCTGTGGTCACCACTACAAGTTCGGATGCTCTTGCTCTTCTTCCTCCGTTGTTGTGTGGTTCCATGATTTGGTATTTCATCATGATCTAACCAATCATCTGGCATCAGACAACTCAAGCTCAGTAGCTTGAACTTCTATAGACTCACCATTCTGCCTAGCTACTTTCGGCTTACTGAAAGATAACATGGAAGTCTCATCAAAGGTAACATCTCTGCTGACTAGGAACTTGTGGTCTTCTAGACACCACAATCTGTATTCCTTTACCCCATTTGCAAAACCTAAGAATATGACCTTCTTAGCTCTAGGATCTAGCTTGTTTTCCCTCACATGGTAGTAAGTTGTCGATCCAAACACTCTCAAAATACTATAATCAACTAGGTTACCTGACCACACCTCATAAGGTGTCCTGCAATCTATAGTTGGTACTGGTGACCTATTGTATAGGTAACATGCCATGGACACTGCATCTGCCCAATACTCTTTGCCTAGACTGGTATTAGACAACAAATATCTCGCTCTTTCAAGCAAGGTTCTATTAATCCTTTCTTCCATTCCATTCTCATATGGCATGCCCCTTATTCAAGGTCCGGGCAATTCCCTATCATTCAAGACAAAACTCTTGGAAAGGTCCATAGGTATACTCGCACTCCATTGTCGGACGTAATGTCTTTACCTTCCTATCCGTGGTGATTCTCAACCATTGCCTTCCACTTCTTAAATGTCTCAAACACTTCATCTTTCGATTTCATCATATACACCCACACATAGCGTAGTATGATCATCAATGAATGAGACATAATAATGGTTACCTCCCTTTTGAAGCCACCACGAGGGTCCCCAAACATCCGTATGCACATAGTCAAGGATGCCTGTTGTCGTGTGCTTGCTTGACTTGAACTTGACTCTGCACTACTTCCCATAGATGCAATGCTCACAGAACCCCATACTTGGCTTCTTCAAATTCTTCAAGAACCCTCGCTTGCACAACTCAGACAAACGTTTTTCACTCATATGCCCTAAACGCATATGTCATATCTTAGTGCACTCAGAATCATTACTACATGCACTCACTGCTACATCGCCTATCACCCTACTACCTATCAGAGTATACAAGGTTCTATGTTTTTGACCCTTTATAACAACTAAAGAGCCATTAACAATATTTAGGACTCCACCTTCGCCCACAAACTTGTGGCCTTTGGAATCCAAGATACCAAGAGAAATAAGACTTTTCTTTAGCTTAGGAACATGTCTCACATCGGTTAAAGTCCTCACTACACCATCATACATTTTGACCCGTATAGTTCGAATTCCTACCATCTTACAAGTAACGTCATTACCCATCAAAATGGAACCACCATCAATGCTCTCATAAAAAGTAAACCACTTTCTATTCGGGCATATATAATAGGAACATCCAGAATCAAGAATCCACCTTTCGGTCATATAGTCTTGTGTGGACACACAGAGACTGAACTCATCCCCTTCAGAGCCTGAAGCATAACTTGCCTCAATTTTTGCCTTACCTTTCTTCTGACCATCTCTCTTGTTCTCTTTCTTCGGGTGAGGACAATTACTTGCATAATGTCATTTTTCATTGCAATTGTAGCACTGTACATGTTTTAAAGACTTCTTTGACTTTGACCTAGAATTCTCATTGCTTGTCGAATTCTGTTCATACGAATTTCCTCTTGCCACTAGCCCCTGTCCTGCATCAATGTTATTCTCAACTCGTGTCTTCTTCATCAACTCATAAGAAATAAGCGCAGTTTGAACTTCGTCGAGATCTACATCTTCTATGTTCATAAAGTTAGTCATTAGATGCTCATAGCTTTCTGACAAAGAGAATATTAAATATGCTGCTTGATCCTCATCATCCATATTCATGCCAACATTCAAATAATCTGCTAGGCGTTGATGAAACTCACTAACGTGCTCTTGCATCGTTGAACCATCCACCATTATGTACCGATAAAGACGTTTCTTAAGGTACAACTTGTTAGTCATGCTCTTGGTCATATACATAGACTCTAGCTTGAGCCAAATACCGGCAGCAGTATCTTCTCCCATCACACTATACATAATCTCATTAGCAAGACACAACCGGATTGATGAACAAGCCTGTAGATCGAACTCTTCCCAATCATCATCACTCATACTCACTGCCTTAGATTTAATCTTCTTTAAAGCCTTATGCAAACCTTGTTGGATGAGGATGTCCCTTACTTGGATTCTCCAAATCCCAAAATTATTCTTTCCATTAAACTTCTCTACTTCAAATTTAGCATTTGACATCTTGGGAGCCATTTTTTCAAGTTACACATAATAACCCAAAAAAAAAACTTTAACTCAGGAATTTAATCGAACACTTTGTCTACACAAATTTCTAGGTAGTAAACCTACGCTCTGATATCAATTGTTGTGAATATAACACTGCGGAAACAACGTTACCCACTACAATAGATCAATCATATACAAGGATCGATCCTTCTTACTAGACAAGACTTCAACACCCTCCAAAGTAATCCCAACACTTCTCAATATCAAATAACAAGTATCTAAAGTAAAACAATTAATATAAAAGAAGAACAAACCACAAGACGAGATATATAGTGGTTCGACAATTTGTCTACGTCCACACTGCGAGTTTCAAGCTTTACTAGATGTCCGGAGTAACAGATTACAAGTCTCTCAATTCACTCACAAAGAATGAACATTCAACTCACAAAGAATTGCTCACTTATAATCTCTCTTTTTCTTTGTTTTGGAAAAGTTAGGTTTCTACATAAAAAACCTATATTTATACTATTTCAAAAAACTTCTGAAAAAGGGCAAATTCGTGCTGAAATAAGGTGGAGCGCGGGTCGCGCCCTCGACTAGGCAAAGTTGAGCGCGGGTCGCGCTAAAGAGCTTATAAGTCACCAAAGGCATGAGCGCGGGTCGCGCCTTGCCCAGGTGTAAATGGAGCGTGGGTCGCGCCTTCACACCAGAATGAGAAAATATCGTTTTTCTCTACATACAAATTATCTATGTAGTGGATAATCGAATGGTATCGGTGTTAAACCCCAACACTAAGATGATACATCATACATGTTAATCCAATCCATGTCTCACCTATGCCTCAAAGGCACACCACTTAAGCAGCTTGAATGCGTTGACGAGGGAGTTCTATTACCTCTGTTTGAGACAACTATACAAGGGAAAGGAGCTTCGTTCACTGTATTCCTATTGCTATAATGCTAGGAATCAGCAATATAAGACGCAAAGTTCCCAATCATAGTCACAGAAACGGTTCTAATTATGCAAAGAGTGCGTCAGCCAAGCGTGAGATAGCATGTCAGCAATTAAAAGAACGATATCTATCCTACTACGAAGAACTTTTCATATTAATTTGTCCACCACAATCCCAACATCACAATGCTCCAAAGCCCACCACAAAAGTGCTTTCAGACTAAATTGCAATGGAATAGTAGTATCGGTCTATCGGGCACGCTTACACATTAAAACCAACTACCCCAGACTAAAATAACATAAAGTTGTCAACCTTTTTCTAGTGCTTGACGCTCACCTCTACTACATCCATAGTAGAGCACTTCTTCAAATCTTTCTCAGTAGCCAAACACCTCGGATCTCATTCGAAAGTCAGATAGTTAATGATTTCAGCACACCCATCATCCTCAAATTAAATTATCTAGCAACCAACAAGTCAAGGTCAAGAAGTTTTTCGTATATGGACCTTTACATGATCGGTTTTATGTTCTACTTCTTCACTTGTGGTTTTTGCAAATCTGACATTCCCATTGGGTATCAGGTAACACTTCCAGTTCCTTCTATGTACAATGTGACTTTCTCAGGGAGAGCTTTTTTCATGGAGACTGGAAATGAAGTACCTACTTTTAAGGTTGCATTAAGTGTTGAAGCTGTGAATGGGGAGTACTCATGTTCACTCGGCGTGTTTCTTGGAGACTTCAAAGTATGGAATTCAGGACATTTTTCACAGTTTGTTGCAAGAGAGATATGCATGCTGGAACTAACTAAATATGGAGATTTGCAATTAAAGGATTCCAAAGGTGGTATCGGATGGCGAAGTGCAACTTCTGCACAAGGTGTCGAGGTAAGACTTCAGAGTGAAACTCCCTAGGAAACTACTTCAGTTGATGATAATATGTTAAATGATATGCTTAGTTTTTCACTGAAAGTTTGAACAATGCACAAAGTACACCTACACAGCTAATTTGTCATGATATATATTATTTTTATATATATTTACATAGCCATTCTTCCTGATCATGAGCTGTTTTTATCATGAAGCAGAGACTGCAATTACTAGAGACAGGTAATCTTGTTTTGAGCGACGCGATGAACCAAATAAAATGGCAGACTTTCAATTTCCCGACAAATGTGATGCTATGGGGACAGAGACTTAGCATCTCAACTCACTTGACTTCTTTCTACAACAACTCAATTTTGTTCTTCTCCTTTGAAATTCAGAAGAACAAGATAGCCTTGTACTTGAATGCTGGTACGCTGAAATACTCATACTGGGAATTTAGACTCCCTAACAACCGAGACATAACGTTTGCACAACTGGGTTCAAGAGGACTGAAGCTCTTTGATGGAAATTTTAGAAAATTCGCACAAATCTTGTCGACAAGACATGAACCTTTGAGAATTTTAACTATAGGAGAAAACACGGGGAACTTGAAATTCTATCACTACTCACCTTACAACGGGACATTTGAAGAATCCTATGAGGCAATCCATACCACATGTGATCTCCCCTTAGCATGTGGACCTTACGGTGTCT
This sequence comes from Coptis chinensis, assembly GCF_015680905.1. Lineage (NCBI taxonomy): Eukaryota > Viridiplantae > Streptophyta > Magnoliopsida > Ranunculales > Ranunculaceae > Coptis > Coptis chinensis. The sequence continues at coordinate 93,766,733 of NC_141462.1, forward strand.
GTACGTTCCACAACCGTTGTACATGTATCCAGTTCTCAAGAAAGGTATACCGTAGAGAACCGAATTGCAACGAAGCATTTTCCAGCGAGTTCTGCACCAGCCGCAGCCCAGTTGAGATGGTTGAAATAATGGGTGTTGATAGTATTTTGAGCATTCCTCCTCAGAGAGTTAATGTTAGCAAACAGGAGTGTTTGAAGCTATGTATTCATGACTGTAAATGTGCTGCTGTGTTGTACTCTGTTACTGGAACTGCCACTATCTTTAAAGAATGTTTCCATTATGGATTAGTCAGGGGTGTAAAACAGGTGAAGCAAGGAACTGGATTGAGTTATCTGGTTAAGGTCCCAAAAGGACTTGGTAGAAATAATAGAAAGAAATCTACTGTGAAAAGATGGCTCCTGCTTGTAGGAGGGGTGGTCGATGGGTTGATAATCCTTCTGTTGGTAGGAGGTTTTGGGTACTATATTTTTGTAGTTCGGAGAAGAAATAATCCATAGCGATTGAGAAATTATTTCAAGAGGAATGCTAGCAGGTCAGTCACTGTCACTACAACACAAATTTTGCGTTGGGATTCTTAGAATCAAGTACATTTTTCAATCTCAAGACAAAAAATTGTGTTTTCAGCGCATGGCGTGTATCTAAAACTTGTGACTAAGCTCTCTATGACTTGCGAACATGATAGAACTCAGGCGTGTTCATTGGAACACATTTAACTTCTGAACCCTGAGCAATCTTTACAGTCAGTAACACTGTAGACACATTATGCTTGACCAATATCTAGTGCCAAGTTCCATTCGGGCCATTGAAAATGAGAGTACACAAATAAAGTCTAGTATTAGATGTTACAAATGAGTCTCCGTCACTAATTAGTTAAAGGTTAATATTATGGTACCTACGAATAAATATCATTAATCCGCCAATAGATTTCCAACGAATATACAGGTTCCAGAAGAGGTACAACTCAAAATATATAATTATACCATGGAGACGAGGCCCAACAAAAATCATCTGCAGTCATGGCCTCCATCCCCGTCATAATCATCATCACCACTAACCTCTTCTTCATATAACAAGTCTTCATTTCCGAATTCGGATCTGAGATTATCATATGATTGATCATCGGAACTTCCAATCTCAGATTCTTCACAGGATGTTCTGCTCTTGTCTCCGTCATCTTCATCTTCAGAAGTTTCCTCATCAGGATATTCATTCAGTGGATTATCTTCAGCTGAATTCCATAGCAGATCAAAAGTATAAAGTATTAGTACAGGATCTTGAATTTTTACATGAGATAATAAACATAGTTGATTATTAATACCATTTGAATCGTCACTTTCATAATCAGATTGCATTGGTCCATCATAGAAATCATCATCCTCATTTACTTGCACTCTGGATCAGAATAACCGGTATTAACAACAATCCATAACCAATTAGAGAAACGGAAGAAAGCAATATTAAACTCTTACAGCGGAAATGTGTTTAAAGAATTTTCATCGGTGGTGTTCAATTCATCCTGCACCGTATACAGGTCATAAACATAGTCATCGGCAGATCCTGCAGCCATTGACATCCACGAAAAACTTCCCTAAAGTGAACTAAATCCCAAGATCATCTTATAGATCAAAAACAGCACAATAAGTATAAATATCAAGATGCTTGGATGCTTATAAGACACGACAGACATGTCTTGGCAGTTTATGGCCTACTAAACTAAAACTACCAATACAATGCCAATATAACTACATAAGACACCTGCAAAGTCCTCCCTCACTAAACCTTGATCAGACGAAAAATTATCTTTTGTAACGAGCAAGCAAAATTGCAATCTTTCAAGTCTCTATTGAGGATTTTTTTTCTTAACCAATATGTCTGTAATTTACTTTTGTTTTTTCTTCTTTATAAAATAAAACTCAGAAACCTAAGATGTACACGGCCTAAAACATGCCTAGGTACACCATGCTTAGGTCATTTATCATTTTCTATCCTACCCAAGGAGGGAGCCAAAGTAAGTGCCTTTCCATACTAGCCAAAAACACCAACTATGGAGGACACAAAGACATTCAATGAAGATATCATAAACGCCTGATAACTCCTATCTGTTCCACTATGACATGATAAATAACTTAATCCTAGTTGACAGTTAATCTGATGGAAGAACAACATTGCCATTACATATATAAACTATATTAGAAGCAGTTCAGTATCACTGTCTAAGAAAACGAAGAAAAAAAATGTGTATAAAGATAGACACACTCCTACAATAATTCAAATGATAGAGTGAGGACCTTGATTAGACAAGTAAGACTGCATATCAGACTGAATCTCTTCAGCAACGCTTGGAAGAAACTCTCTTATTAGAGGCAAATAATTACAGAGAATTGTGCTCTCCTCCATAGATATATCTCTGCATCATCAATAGTGGACAAATCATAAATGAACACTGTGAAGCTGGAAAGAAGAAAAAAGAAAGAAAAGGAAAGAGAAAGAAGATAAGAAAAATAATTCCCATACTTTGGTTTTCCCATCTGGTGGGATTTTTCTTCTTCACCATCAACACGAACAACATCATAAAGATGACAAATTTCACGTAAACCATCATCAATGGTCTCTTTGCTTCCCTTTCGGCTGCTCCATATTTGTTCAAATCGAGCACTATTTGCCAGAAACTACCAAGAAACAAGTGGAACTGTTCAAGTCTCAGGAAATTGTAATATGCAGGTCTGAAAAAAGACCCTAACCCAGGAAATCTGTTACAATTGATTCTTATTTAGTTATCTATATGTATTACAGTTTAGAGACAATAAGTCTGTCTCCAAATGATCCACAGACTGCAGAGTGAGGAACACGAAGCATAAATGACCAAACAACACTTGTACAAATAGTCCAATATACACACCATGATACTTGCACTCAGGCATTTACCTGCCACTAATGCACCCATAAACTTTGTGCATCCTAAAAGATTAAAACTAATTGTAAACATATATCATATTGCTCATCAAAAAATGTGTTTGACGGTCCAACAATACAAACATTGTGATTGTAAGGAGCATAAAGGAAAATGAGTAGCTTAATGCAGTACCAATCCCAGGCTCCCAGCTCATGGGTTAAGGGGAAAAGTAAAGCAAAGAGAACTGTGACCCTCTAAGATTAACATTGCCAAAATCTCATGCCTGTGAACAGTGTCTAGGAACACTTTACTCCAAAAGCCCAAGCTGATGGAGGCACAATAACGTATGCCAAACATGAAATTGATCTTACAAAAGGCAAATTAGTGAAGTAAACACCAGAATACCCCAGGGGGGTAACACAGACTGCACAACACTCCCTTTCAAAGCTCGCGTTGGATTAGAGAGTGGAGACTCTTACCCGCAACCCTTGGGATCTATCACTACAATAACAAGTTCCATCTGACCAGGATGTCCAAGGACAATGTTTCCCAATGAAAGATTTTAATATAAAATTAGACTTACACCCTTCAAATAAAATTTTACAATAATGTACGTACCTCGTGCTTTTCTCTGGATTTTGACAGAAGCCGATCTTGTTTCTGCAGGAATCAAGACAGAATATATACAAGTGTTATTGCAAGAAAGCTAAGCACATTTTGATTGGCGGCTTAAAGACACCAAATCAAAATAAGCATTACTTTGGGGCTAAAAGAAAAATTCGTACTACCAGATTGCCTCCTAATAAACATCACAAACTTGAGCTAAGAGAAAAAGTTGTAATACTCTGTACAGTCTGTATTCCCATAACAGAAATAAACCAATAAACTGTGCCAACTGTCAAATTCAGATCATTAAGCCATAATGCAACATGATAGCATGATTTAACAAGAATGGAAACACTTAAACGATGTTTTCTAGATGAATAAAGAGGTAAATAATTAGAAATCTGCAAACTAAATTAGTACACAGCTGACAAAATATATTCATGCAAAGGTTATAAAATAATTTAGCCACTGTATAGCTTTGTCTCATCAGCCTCCAAAACCAATTAAGAAACAAAAGAGTGTGAGAAATTCAAACACTCGATGACTTAAATAAAGACTGGACTTACATTCCCTTCTTTAAATATGCGTTTTCGTTCCACGACCTTTGTTCTGACTTCAGATGAATCAGAGGAACCAGGCTGCAGAAAAAACAGACAATTATTTATAATATTTGCAGTTCCGTGTTCCACAGAAATGAAAACTTGAAAAATCCTTTACTAGAAAAGAACTTATTGCTGACCACAAAAGATTGCACTATATTAACGGTGGCATCTGAGCTGCTCACTGTCTCTAAATGCTGGACAAAAACCTTTTTGTTCTTCAGTTCCTCTAAACCCAAAAAAAAAAAACACACATTTCATAACTCACACTCCGTTATGAAAAACGCAAAAAAAAAAAAAAAAAAATGCTTCTTCATTACCTTTTCCAGATGAACCATTAAGTGAAAGTTTTCCAAAATCCAACAGAGGTCGCTTCAAAGGTCTTTCATTGATTTCCAACCCTGTGTAAAATCGATGCTCAGTAAAAAAAAACTATACAAGGCCAATAAAGTAATGAAGAAGGGTAGACTCACAAAATGCTTCAAGCGGAGATTGAAAAGCCTTCCTTTTGACCCTAACAACCACCGGCTTCACCTCATTTGATGAATACGAACTCTCACCAGTATCCGCCATAAAACTTTTCCTTCACCAGAATCTTCAGATAGATAATAATTCTGGGGTTTAAGAGGGGTTTTATTTTAGGGATAACGAGTAAGAATAGGGACCAAACGGTCAAAACTGAAAAGCTCAGAGCGCATGCTGTCGCCTGGTAAGACGCAAGTGCGAAGAGACCCAACTCTCGCTTTAGCGCAATTCTTCACTGCTTGAGTTATTCTTTCTACGGGACAAACTTATAGTGATAAACGTATTTGGTAGTTAGCGATATGGGACTATGTTTGTATTCCAGCTTTTTATGTATATGGAATATGGGGGCAATCTTGCACATAATTCATGTATTGTAGGAATGTATGATATCGAATTTTGTAACTATGTTGTATTCGGAGTGGATGCAATAAGTAGAGTGTAGTGAGATGTCTGATTGGAGTAAGAGATGTTCGATGGGAATGGAGTTACCCCATAGACTTGACTCTGGACTATGCTCCTAATTAGGATCAACTCCTGCTTGAGGTCACTATAACCTTTGGTAGTGTGCTAGGAACTGCAGGAACAAATATGATACTGGTATATATAAGTCCTTGTATTAACAACAATGTATCAAATCCTACCTACATTAATATCCATTCTCCCAAGATGCTCATAGTGAGCCACATCAGCAAAATTTTCAAAAAAGTTTTCACTTAACAAATAATTAGTTGGTTGATTACCAAGTTAACCTTATTATTGGTGTGTATAGTAATTTATAAAAAAACATTTTGGTCTTTTCAATTGTGTCTAAAATGAAAAAGTAAACACACGCATGATTTTCCTATTCGCCGTTAAAAAGTTGAAAGTTTCATCTAACTCTATCGTTTCTTTTCAATACAACCTTTAAACCCCTGCAACGTTTTTTACATCGATCAATGATAAGTGACTATCTCATCCCCATGACGCAGTCAGTGAGAATTATTTATTGGGGTCTTGGGGACCATATACACAACCAAACACAGGAAAAAGGCTCAAGATCTAAATCAAATTAAGGTATGTGATGAAAAAAAGGCTCAAGATCTAAATCAAATTAAGGTATGTGATGAAAAAAGGCTCAAGATCTAAATCGAATTAAGGTATGTGATGAAAAAAGGCAAGGTCAATATTTGTTATTTGAATTATTGTGTTCTCATTTTTTTTTTTTTTTTATTTCTTTTCTCTTGGTTAGTTATTTATGATTTTTAGTTATTTATTTTTTGTATCTATTTCAAAAACATGCATGTTATTGTGAGGTTCTTCTTTGTTTTGTTTCTAGTAATGATCTGACTATGTTTTGGTGTCCTTTTTCTATTTGAAGAAACGCTTATTGAGATGTATTGAATTTGGGCTAGAAAGAGCATACTTCTTGACCTTTTTTTTTTTTGTCATTTAATTGTTTTTTAAATTGATGATGAAGTATGTTTAAATTCTCCTTTTGTTTCTAATATATTTTTTCTAAAAACGTTTGTCTGTGTTATCATTTTTAATTTTTGATGGAGAAATTGGGACACTGGAGGAAATTCAAGACATGAGGTGGAAGTTCAGTGGGCAATGCTACCGAGCAATGGTGCTCTCAAAGTGCTAAACATATGCATATTAAGGTGTTTATAACAATATTATAATTAAGAGATGGAATAGGAGACAACAGAGTGGATGACAAAATTTCTTAGGATTTAACTTTTCAAGCTCTTCCGAACAGACAATGATACATACCATAGATTGTTGCAAAGGTACGTGTTTAGAAAGGGAGTTGCTATAGTAACTATTTTGTCATTAGTGAAAAATTTGGCATCGGGTGAGCTATTATATAGGGATATAGCTAATCTGAATAAGCATTAGCTATAAGCATGACTTATTGTGGGTATTTATTTGCACCTGCCTTGAGATATCCCTGGATCATTTCTCCGCGACAACAGTGCAAGCATTGGGTAGTAAGATAAGGAGATACACCCTGCATCATGAAAACCAAATGGCTAAAAAATATGGGATCACTAATTATCATGTACTTACCTCTTCTAACTTTTGGTATTCACCTGTTTAATATCAATAAATTTTAGCCTTGGGGCACTTTATTACAGTTTAGGCTATGCATGCTCCTAGGCATTTCTATGCCATAAAACATCTTGCATTCATTACTTTTCACTTCTTCTAATACAATTGCTGCTACTATGCAACTCTAGAAGCAAATTTAAAGAGTTGGAAAGGGAATTTTATGCAAGCTTCATATATGTTATGCCATCTCTGATTTTTTATTTTATTTTTTATTTTTATTTTTTTTTATTAACAGTGGTATATCCAAGAAATAAAGTTTGGAAGCAGTGATTGTATGGCATGCAGCTTGAGAGGTAACTATCAATATTTCATCCAATATTAAATCATTTTATTTTCTGATTTTTATAAATTTATTTCTTAACCTCTTCCAAATGAAATTTTGATTTTCTAATAAGAAGTGAACCTTGGCTACAGTACAAGTGTAGTTTTCTACCGAATTTTCATCAATAGTTTTATGTTGCACACCATCAGGTTTTGCTCAAGGATGGGAGGGAAACGTGTCTGCAAGTGTGAGACCTTATTTACCCATTTTGACATTGTACATTCTATTTCCTTAAATCACAAATTGAGTAGTTATTATAAGCTTCCCGCCTACCTAATTTATGTCTTCCACGATTTAAATATCGATAGTGTTCTTTGTTGAAGCTCTATTTGAGACCGCCATGGTTCTATATTTCAAAACTGTAGAAATGGTTCTTTGATGGGTATTTCCGTAGCTTAGACTCTACATTAATCATTTAAACCAAAGAGTAAATTGAATTTTCTATCACACTTATCATAGTTGATGTTAATTGCTATTGTTTGAAATGCTTCCATACCTTTGTTGGTTATTGTCATGAAAATGTTATGTATCTTGGAATGTTTCTCACGCATTATAAACTTATGGAATGGTAGGAAGAATCTTAGTTTTACTTTTTATTTAAATAAAATTACATTAGACCTCAAAATCTTAGACTGGAATATGTATGGAATTCTATTTTCATTTGTTAATGTAACTTCTATTTCTCATCAAAATAGTATTATATTATCTGACTTCAATTTACTATGTAAGATGTTTGCAAGTGATCAGTAACGGGCAGTTGAATGCTTAGCATTTTCTGAAGCTCTTAGACATTGCGATAGCTTTTGGTTGCCCCTCCTAATAATTAATAATATAGATTTTTGCTTTCTATGAAAGTTTGATTTTTTTCCCCCCTATTCTTTAGTCATATTAGTGGCTATTTTTTTTATGTGATTAGATGGTTTTAATTGTGAGTTTGACTATTTGAGAAGTTGTCTCATAGAATAGTTCCATTAGTTTTGACTAGGCACTTTGTTACCTATGTTAGGGATGTCGGTCAATATATATAACAGTGACAAATGTGATAATCTGTTTACTCTTGCATTTAAAATTTAAAATATTGTTTTCATCAATAATTTCAGCAACTATAGAAACTTAAAGAGTTGAAGAACCAAAGACACTCGCTTTGAGGCTCTAGAAAAGTTGTACGGTGATTTGAAACAAGACCATTACAAGCCAACAACAAGCAAAGTGAGTCCAACGTACCCTGCTTAACAAAATATTATGGTTGTGATCTATATGATATATGTACTTAGAACTACCACTAAATATATTTATTTGGATTTGGCAATATATTAGATATTCCATTCAAGGTTTAGGCTAGACATATTGGTAACAACATAATTTGGCACAGATACAAAACCGACATGTACACAATATGCATGTTTGTTATATATATATAAGCACATAGCTTAGATTTTTTGTATAGACTTTTGAATTGGTGTGGTATATTGACCTTCTTTTGGCATTGTAGGACGAGTGGTAGAACAAACTCTAGGGATGCAAAGATCAATGGTTAATCACATGGCCACTTTCAAGGTGCACAATAGATATGTTCATGGTGCACAACGAATTGCAACTATTTATGGTCGTACAAGTACCAAACAATGAAGGATCACCGCAGAAAATAATTATATTATGTGGTATACCATAGAGAGTGATTAGACTATGCAGATAGTTTTTTTGTATGAAAAAGCAAAAAAAAAAATGTACACTTGAATGAGTTTTTGGAGTATGTGAGAGTTTAGGACTACTAATGAGATCATTTAGTTATGTAAATGTATTGCTCTCTATGTGAAATGTGAAAGAGAAATATAAAGTTGAACGTGCGGAATTTTGTCGTATTTTTGTGTCTATTAATATTTTTGTGTATCTACTTATCTACTGGTATGTTCAATGGCAATGACAGTTTATTTTTGTGTTTTCAATGATCATCTTCTCTTTACTTCTTCAAACTTTTTAGTATTCTTTTAACTTTATGTTCTTTTCAAGGCAAGTTAGAAGTTTTGCAACTACTCTTCAACAGCAAATATCTCCTCTTTCACCAAGTTACAAGCATCACAACCCTTACATTATCTTTTGTTTCAAGGATGGGATTGCATCACACAATCACTAGGTGAGGTTCTTTGGCTAGCTATGAATAAATAATAGGAAAATAAAATACCATTGATTGATATAAAACCATGTTAAGTTCTTAGTGATGTCCACGTCTTAAAAGTTATAACTCATGTAATTTCCATTCACTGAGAAACTTTGAATACAATGGTTTGCTAACATTGTTAAATAACATGTGAGAACTTTCTTACTCTTAAAATTGTTCTTTAATAACATTTATTTTTCTCTATTGTTATGTTAACAAGTTTGGAATTAATTTGAAAGGAATCGAACTTATAATAATCTTCAGTTAATTATATTTATAACTTCATAATGTTGCTGTTTCGGCAAAAGCTAACGTTAGGAACTATATATATATATATATTAGCTTGTATATGCATATGCACCGGCTCTTTTGAAAACATGTAGATTTATTTTAGAAAATTGAGACTATCGTTTTAGTCGCTAACCCGTTTTAATTTTCTAACAAATTATTTTTAATTAAGTTTTAAAAATCCATTTTTTCAATTGGGAGAGACATCCTGTTTTAATAGGAGAAGGATTCTCACTTTAATTAAAAGTGCTAGAATTTGTTTTAATAGGAGAGGAATTCTCATTGTAAAAAAGGATTTCCGTTTTCAAATAGGAGAGAAATTTATGTTTTAATAGGAGATGACGTGGAATTTTAATAGAGCTTGAAAAATACCCCTTGTGGGAGTTTTAATATTAAGATATAGATATTATACAAATGGGCTTAACCACATCAACCAAAATTAAAAGCCTAGAAATTAACAGGCCCGACCACAGGTCTGGCAGCATGGCTAGTAACTACAAGTAGTAGACTACGTACAATTGCAAGTAAGACGACAATCCTTTGATGTTAGATCTTAAAATGGGATTGCAAAAATTAAGACTAGCTAGGTACTTCCGCATAAAGACACTTCTAGGTTTTAAGAGGGGTTTTCGAGAGGATGGGAAACTTTTAGAGGGGTTTTAAAATATGATGAGTAAGAATAAGGATCAAACAGTTTAAAACCAAAATGCTCAGAAGCGCAAGCTGTCCGCCGTGTAAGACGAAAATGCAAAGAGACCCAACTCTCGCTTGAGCGCAATTCTTCACGGCTTGAGCTACTTATTCCACGGGACATATTTATAGTTGAAATATGTTTAATAGTTAGCGATATGGGACTATATTTATTTCCGAATTCCGAACTTTTATGTAGTATAAGTCTATGAAGTGTGAGGGGTATATATAAGTTGCAAGAGGGTGACAATAAATGATTGGTGTGCAAGATTAGTCCACTTCCTAGTGAGCAATAATTAATGTAATGTATGAAGTTATGATAGCGAATTTTGAAACTATGTTGTATTCGGAGTCGATGCAAGGTAGGTATCTGGTACGGGGGGGAGGGGTATATTTGCAATGCGAAAGTGGAACAACTCTCTTTGAGGGATGGCTATGTTCTGTAGGATATCTGTTTCACAAAGTAGACTGACTCTTGATAGGATCAAGTCATGCTTGAGGTCCATCATAACCTCTGGTAGCGTAACAAGGAACTGCGCGCAGCAGCAAACAAGATGCTGGCGTAAGTCGTCCTTGCATTAACAACAATGCATCAAATAAGTGCAAGTAATTGACAAACTTGACAACCGTACCATTGCAAGTAAAACGACAATCCATTGATGTTAGATCTAGCACTTCGGTACTTCAATCAGCATAACAACACTTTTGTGTCCCAATTGTGTGTGGAGAAACTTCTCTTAAAAGTACTATACCAGAAAAAAAATTCAAACGTTCTAACCTTCTCATACCCAAAAGCACTATTATTACCAAATTCTAGCGACACTCCTGTAACGTTGATATAAGCATGTTTTCCTTCAGACCAATTATAACTTAAAATACACACACACAAATCAAATTGAGTTGACCGCGTTTTTTTTAGTGTATTTGGGGGAGACTCTAATTTCAGTGGGGGGAAATAAATCTTAATTGGCTCATCTAGTAGGGGTAATACTCGTTAACCCAATAATAATAACTGAATATTCAAAAAAGTAAACTTTCGTGCCCAAAATATAGAAATTTACTTTACAATTTTGGAGATTATTCAATTAATTTTTGGATACTAAAAATGAAAAGTGTGTTAATTATTTTCCTTTTGTTAGCTGATTCAAATAAAGAATATTATTGACACCAAATTATTAGTAGCTCAAATTCTCATTATAAAAAGGTTGGAATGCTCAATGCTATACTTGCTTATTGGAAAAGAAGAAGTACGTGTTTGAATCAATGGCTTCCAGCAACTTGCTAATTGTATCGTTGTTAGTCCTAACCACTTATGTAGTAGGAGGGAAAGCATTGTCTAAAGAAGAAGATTTGGAGTTAGAAAAGCAACTCAACAGTCTCAACAAGCCACCTGTGAAAACCATCCAGGTATTCTTACAATTCAAACTTAATTATTTTCCACGTGCCATTAGAAAAAAAAAATGTCACAAAATAAGTAATGGTATTCCATGATTTTCTAGGAAGAAAATGGCGACTTATTTGACTGTATTGGCATTAACAAACAACCTGCATTTGATCACCCTTTGCTCAAGGATCACAAAATTCAGGTACGCTCTATCCCCTATTCTAGTTTCTTTGTGATATATATACATAACTTGATCAAACTGTGCATGCATATTATCAAAATTTTACTGAAAAGTACGTGATACCGAAATAACACTAATTAATCTTGCTATAGGACCTATGCATGCATTTTTATTTGTGTGATCTGGCCAGTTAGACATGGAACTAACCAACTGTTGAATTCTATGTTAGTGGTGATGCTAAGAGAGTTGTGCCATTGATATATTAAAGAAACCAAGAAAAATAACAGAGAAAACTAGAAATTGATTAGGGTTAGAGAGTTTTTGTATTTAAGATATTGTTCTCTACCCAGAATTACATACTTATACTAAAACTAAAACATGATAATATAAACTACTAGATATGGATGTCTACAGTTATAGAAACATGAGACTTTCCATATTAGACATATTCTAATACTGATATATTCTAACACCAACAATGCGAGTTTGTTATGTAGATTGCCCCTCCATTCATGTGGAATAACAGCCTCAATCCAACCATTATACATCCAATAAAATCATTATAGTATCAACAACTACTTTAACATTAAATGAGTCTTTTACTCTATTTTACTCTCGATTTAGATGCTAGTTAGTTATTGAGTTTAATTATCCAATGAATATGAAAACAAGTGAAAATTTTAATTATCCAAGGAATATGAAAAAAGTGACAAGTTTCTGTCCAAAAAGACATCCATTCATTCCTCTGCATGTCTAAATGCATTATATTAATTCCCCAGTTTTAAGTTACATTCTGTATTTTTAAAAAACTTCCTCGAATAATTACTTGATTATTACTTGGTTGTGACTTAAGACTTTCCACAAGTGTATAAATCAAATAATCATCTATCTAATTGGGAATTCAAAAAGCATCCCATCCTGTACATTCATGGACATGTGAATTTCAGCTTTGTCAGTGGGGCATTGCATATTAATGATAAGATTGATTCTATATGTTGTACATTGTATTATATTAGTCACAAATCATCCAAGAACATATGATGAACTGATGATTAACATTTGATAGATTTCATATACTTCTGAAAATCTTTGTGAATGTAGCTGAGACCTAGTTGGTATCCGAAACCATTGGTTGATGTAACTACATCGACAAAACTACAATCGACTACAATGGTAAAAGGTACGACATTTTGGTGTCCAAAAGGAACGGTACCCATTCGAAGGACTCAAAAAGAAGATCTTATAAGAGCTAAGTCTTTCTTAGAGACATTTCCTGCGTTTCCTACTACTACTATTCAACCTAACACGCCCGGGACGCCACGTTCCTATGTAAGTTCACTAGATTTTCTTCCAAAAATATAATATTGGTCCTTTGCTGTTGTTAAAATGCAGTAAATTTGGTTAGAACTAATCAACTTCGTTTGGTGTTCAGCAAGCCGCTATCTTTACAAATTATACAACAAAAGGTTATTTTGGCGTCGGAGCATACATCAACATACACAATCCTAAAGTAGGACCTCAACAGTGGAGTTCAAGTCAAATATATATCGCAAGTGATTTTCAAACTACGTACGACTTCGACGCTTTAAGTGCTGGATGGGCTGTAAGCATTTTTACAAATTCCCTTTGAATAATGTTTATCTTATATCTTGCCCATTTGGAAAATGGTAAATAATTTAAAAGATAGACCATTTTTCGATTTAATTATTAACAAAATATTGAATTATAAAAAACACAACATTTTCCTTTAGTATAAGATATAGAATAGTTCACTTTATATGCTTTGAAAATTTCAAGAATATAGATATAACTTACTAATTTGGAGACATGTTTGATCTGACTCAACAGGTATCTCCAGAGATTTTTGGAGATGACCAAACTCGATTATTTATATTTTCGAAAGTAAGTGCATGCTTTCATATTATGTTAGTCTCAGTAACTGCGTTATCATGCATGTACTATACATCATTTAGAATTTTAGTTCCTTAACACCTGCTTGAAGATCCTAAATGCAGTTTCTCTTATTTCACAGGCAAATCGAACTTTTTGCTACAATCTTCTTTGCAATGGTTTTGTACAAATTAACCATGAACTTCCCATTGGTCATCCTTTTTCAAATATTTCTGTATATGATGGAGCTCAATTTGATCTTCCACTCTATATCGGGAAGGTAATATACTTTTACCATTAAATATCATTGTAAATAAATTGGGTAGAGGGGAAGTCAAGATATTTTTCAGAAGGGCCAAAATATACACGTATGTACATTAATCAAGAGGAAGTCTCAAAAGAAAGCTTATATACTAAACAAACAGAACAAAAGGTCATGATTTTTGCAGGGATGACCTTGAGGCCACGGAGATCATTAGATAAAAAAATTAGTTATTTTGAAACATTCTATACTTCCCAAAACTATTTGAAGAATAGATGCATGTAACACTAATTAAAGACTAAAAAGTCTTTAAAGTTTAATGCCCGAGACATAGATTTAGAGGTTAGAACTTGGATATTATTTGATTTATGGTAAAATGATCTCTCTCTGTATATATATAGTCTAGATCGTCCTCACCAACAGTTTTACCTTAATCCCATGGCGGTTTTTTCAGTTCATACTTAATTATTATTGAGATCTCCTTCACCTAATTCCATATTGATTGTCTGACATAAGCTCGATCTACTTAGATGGATTTGTATCCAACGCAATTAGAGGCAATAATTATTCTTTATTTTTCTTTAGTTGAACTCTTTGTTGCTAGATAAACGTGTACTCATTTTAGAGTTCGACATTGACACATTGTCCAATGGAAGTGATGAGCCTTTCCCCAGCTTATCGAAAACGAAAAGAAAAAAAATTGTCCAATTTTATTTTATTTTTCAAATTAATATTTTATTGATATATAAAGAAATCAAAACATTCATTTCCTTTTTGATAAAGAAATCAAAATATTCTTTGAAGGGTTAGAATGGTCTAAGAAATGCATTGAAATACACACAGACAATTGTCTGAACTCTAGCTCAAATCGTAATACAAACATATAGTGTCTAGTTAGGGGGTCTAAAAAGTTATGTTATATTCATGTGCGTGTGTGTGTTGGGGAGAGCTGATGATCTGCAGTTCACTGCGATATTGTAATTAATGTAGACAATATTTAAAACATTTTACGGTGATATACATTTTAAATTTTGTTCTGACTTTATTTAGGATCCAAAGACAGGGAACTGGTGGTTGGTAAATACATACCACAACTTCAATTATGGTTATTGGCCAAAGGAATTGTTCCCTAGTTTAATGGTGCCTGCACCTTTCCTTGCCTGGGGAGGGTACACAAAGACCGGTGATAATGAAACAAGTCCTCCTATGGGGAGTGGGTATTTTGAATATAGCGGCAACCATACAAGCTACTTCCGTGCCCTTATTGCTGCCAATGTTAACTACGAAATCACTTTGCCATACTCAAAATTTGAGATGGTTACAGATGGGACACCTTGCTATATCGTGGGTGCTGTACAGTTCGACTTTAAAGAGGATATTCATTATAATTTTGTGTATGGAGGACCAGGAGGAAAGTGTGGTTGATGATAAATTTTTGATGTAATAATATTTCCTTCTATTGAGAATAATTTTTCTAAGGAAAAGCTAGAACACAAGTTACTTGCATTGATTACTCCAGTTATTAGACGGGTGTAGCCCAAAATCAATATAAATGAAGAAAACCGTTTTTCAGTACAGATTTTCATTCAAGGCATAGAGAAATTATATTAGTAGCAACAGCCAACAAGAGCAACTATTTAATGCGATCAATTTCAAATTTGGTGAGTGCGGGCACCTACATATTTTTCTTTGTCACTAAAATAGATCCTTAATTAATTGACCTTTCTGATCCAATGACGCCAATCTCTGTGGTTCTTGATGTCATTGCGTTTGTCATGGCCGGACTCATGGGTTTTGCCTTTTTTTTTTTTTTTCGTTGAAAACATGTCTTATAAAATTCAAAACATAATGGGTACAGTACTGCTGTCCAACAAAAAGCCGGGGAGAGAGTTCAGATCCTGATATCTAGAAGTCCGCTTGGCTAGCTCATGAGCTTCACCATTCACTTGCCTACTAATCCAACTAAACCTACAAAAAGTGAAAGTCTGGCATAACTCCTAAATATTATATCTAATGGAATCTAGTTTCCAATTTATCAACTGGTGCTCACTCAAGTTTTGTGCAGCCAAAATAACTTGACGGCAGTCTCCTTCAAACAGAACTGATGTGCTTCCCGTGCTCCTAGCTAGTTTAACATCCACTTCCAGTTCCACCATCTCTGCCTCTTCTGCAGACCCAGCTTCAAAGAGCCCTGCTCTCACCATAGTTCCTTCTCTATCCCAAGCCAAAGTCCCTGCTACTACCTCCCTTGTTTCCCTACAGAAGGCCGCATCTAAACGGATTAATACAGTATTTACTTCCACAATAGGAAAAATAGGATTGTTTTTCTCATCAAGCCAAGTCTTAGAAAGGTAAGAGTTTGAAGAAACTACTCCCTGAGGTTCTCTATATGCTTCCAGGCTCCTGTTCCACTGAGCATAGACCCTTCTCAGCAGGCTATCTTTGTTGGGCAATTTGCCCTCAAACTTAGCCTTATTTCTTACTCCCCAAATATCTTGTAAAATATGAGCTGCTAGCAGCCCTTTTTCTACAAGTCCTTGGTCAGCTGTTTGTGTCCACCCTAGGAAGACATCCAGCCAATCTCTTATAGTATGGTCAGCATGTTCTTCAACTTTAGCCCCCAACTTAGAAGCAAACCAAACCATTTTTGTCCACTCACATTGGAAGAAAAGGTGGATGGGTTCTTCTGGGGCCGACCAACATAAGGGGCAAATATGGTCCCCCTGAATATTTCTACTTTCCAACACATCCCCGAAGTATGTTCATATACATCTTCCAAAGGAACATCTATGTGTTAGCTGGCATCTGCAATCCCCACAGAGTTTTGATACTCTTGGTATTGAAAGATGAGGTACCTCCTTGCCAATTAGTTCTAGTGACAAACTTATAGGCAGATTTGACTGTTAGGAGTCCATTAAAGGTGTGCACCCATCTGATCTCATCAGTAGCCCTACTGTTAGGTCTGATCACCACTTGTTTGATCATAGTCACTATCTCAGGTGGAAATAGAGACGCCACCTTTTGATAGTCCCAACTTGACCCATCCCTTAGCATCAGGTCTCTTACTCTTAGATCCTCCAGCTCAGGTCTGGTAGGCAGCATTTCTTGCAATGTTATAGGGGCATTGTTTTGAAGAAGCCAAGGTTGTTTCATAGCTTTCAATCCTTGTCCCCTTTATTTGGGTTTTGCCTTGTGTGAACTCATTAGGGAGGTCGTTTTCTCACATTTGGTCTATACTGTTGAGATTTAAATCTAGTGAGAAATATGGAACTTGATTATTTTATAAGTAACTAGTATGGCGACCCGTGCTACCCACGGACTTTTGTAAGGTTTTGCAAAAAAAAAAAAAAAAAAAAAAATACTAATAGTGCAAAATTTCTTGAAAAAACCATGAGAGGCTTGAAAAATCATAATCTTTGGAGAGGTGAAATAGGGAGGAGGTAGCTTCTAGTTAATAATATTACTAAATAATTAAATAAAATGAGGTGCTTACAAATATGTATGGAGGTATTACTAAATAATTAAATAAAATGATGTGCTTACAAATAAATAGGAAGGTGTTACTAAAAGATGAAAATAGGGAGATTAGAAATATACTGTTCGCCTTATGAGAGCAAGGGGATTATGAGAAAGTCAACAATCTAATAATAGTGTAGAGAAGTTTGATTCTAATAATGGTAAGGTGGTACCAGTGTACATTTTTTTTTGATAAGTTAATTTTATTGAGGAAAGTGCATAAGCACAAAATAAACTTACAAAGGGTGAGATATAACAGTACAACATTGAGTGAGATCCTCACACAAGACTACATATCTACCCAATACATAAAGAAACCCCTTACATCAAACTTACACACCCAAAATCACCTCAGACCAATGCAAAACAAGATCCCTAAAATGATAATTCCTTCTATCTATAGAGGATGACATCCAATACCACACCAAACCCTTCACTTCAAGTATCGCTTCCCTCATGGAGGATGCTTTATGCTTAAAGATCAGTTTGTTCCTCATATTCCACAACACCCATATCACCGCATATGGTAATAGGCGCCATAACTTTGCACCAAAATTGTCACCCCTCCTCTGTGGCCATCTAATCAACAATTCTTCCACCGATTCAACTTGTGCCAACAAAGGAAAAGCCACTTGTATCGGCTGCATCATAAGAGTCTAGAATTGCAAGGCAAATGGGCAATGTAGGAAGAGATGAGTTATATTCTCCTCCAGCAGATTACACACAACACATGTTGAGGATACAATTGTACCCCTATGAATGAGAGCGTCTGTTGTCAAAGTGCGTCCCTGGATTGCCCCCCAAAATAAGAATTTCACTTTCAAAGGAATGAAGACTTTCCACACTAACCCAGTAGGGAAAGGTCGAGGTTGTGTACCCGGATTCCAATTTTGCTTTGCTAGAGTTTGGTAAAAGGACTTAACTGTGAAGACGCCTTCCTTTGTACCACTCCATATACACGTATCCTCTTGATTCAAAAGTCTCACTGAGTCTAGCAACAAAGTCATATCCACATATTGTTGGATCTCCCAATCATTGCTAACTCTCCTTAGAAACAAATTCCAAGCCAATTGATTGTTATCGACTTGTGCGAACTCATGGATTTTACCTCTTCTGTTAGTTCTTGCCTGGAAAATGAGAGGGAATTGCTCTGCCATGGGCTTGTTGCTGACCCATTTGTCTGTCCAGAATAGGCATTTGCGTCCATCTCCAACCTTAAAAGTAATCTCACCTTTAAAATCTGGAAGAACGTTGAGAATGCCCTTCCATATGCCTGAGTAGTAACTTTAGGCCACCAAGAAAGCATATCTTCACCATATTTGGCGGTGATCACCTCATGCCACAAAGAAGGTTCATCACTCATATATCTCCAAATCCACCGACCTAACAAGGATTGGTTCATAAGTACCAAGCACCGAAAATCGAGGCCTTCTTCCTCCTTAGATGAACACACCTTCTCCCAAGAAATCAAATGGTATTTTATTTTCACGTCTATTGAGCCCCATATAAAATCACGAATTAATCGTTCGATAACTTTAGCGACGCCTTTAGGAATGGTGAGGAGGGACATAAAGTAAACTGGTAAGTGATAAGAGCCCAAAACTGTAGTTTCAATTCCTTAATAGTATTATATTTAAGCTAATTATGTTTATAATAAATAAGAGTTAGTAATATTTACGTGTTTTTGTGTATTTCAGGTCTTATAATCAATTATGTGAAGAAATACGTCACTTTTGCAAGAGAAAAAAGTCAAATTGCTTGCTAGAGAAATTATATGATTAAAGCTAAAGTTTCAAGGAGAAAAAGC
This sequence comes from Coptis chinensis, assembly GCF_015680905.1. NCBI lineage: Eukaryota > Viridiplantae > Streptophyta > Magnoliopsida > Ranunculales > Ranunculaceae > Coptis > Coptis chinensis. The sequence goes on from NC_141462.1 coordinate 93,785,945, forward strand.
CTTTTTAAAACCTAGTTAAAGATGAAAATTCAAAGTCAACGTGAGTAGAAAAAGAGACGAAAAGTCAACAGAACTTCCGCAAGCCATATCTTTGGACTCAGGCCTCGGAATTGGGATTATTATATGTCAAAACGACTGGCTCGGAAAGAGATTTCTAATGGTCCAAGACTTGGCCCAATCAGAATTGCAAAAGTAGATTAAAAGGGTGTTATAGTAAATTTCTATAAAGAAACCCTTTTTGGACTTGAGTAATTAGGTTTTGGGCTTGATTTAGTGGCCCAAAACACAGCTCCAAAGCTTATGCACAAAATTGTAAACCTAATCATCTTCTATATAAAGAGAGTTAAGGCTAAACAAAACTTGACTACTCCCCTCTTTAGTTTAGTTGTAAATTAGGGTTCTCTCTCTCCCTTTTAGCTCTCTCTTTCTCCGCTTTCTTTAGTTTAGTATAATTTAAGTAATTAGAGATTATAATTGTAGCCTCCATAAAACCTCCATTAAAATACCTTTAAATTATTATCATTATTCAATTCAATTGTTTCTCTTTCTATTATGTCTTATTTTCATTCTTTTGTTCATGATAGTCCTATGAATCAAAGCTAAACTCCCATTAGAGGGAGTTTTAATGAAGCTTTGAGAGGACTTAATTTGTTAGTATATATTTGTTGTTTAGGGTTTTAAGTTTAGATTTTTCTTGACCTAGAGATAAAAAGAGTTTAACCTAAACTAGAGAATAGTGAGTTTGCCATGAGAATGGGAACAAGTTTTCTCTCATGCTAATTAGTTTATGACTAGAGATAGTATAAAGTAATTAGGGATCATTAAATGTTTAGTCTTTATATTTTAAACTTGTGTGAGAATATCTAGACTAGGGTTTTCTATACAAATCTATGCTAGCATGTTAAGAAATTAAAAATTAGATTTCAATCTCTCTCTATTTTTCTCCAAATTTTATTCAAGTCATATTCAATTGCTTGAATTAAATTAGTATAAGTTAAATTCATATATTTAGTTTCGTAGTATAAATTCACATCTATAAATATTGCTCTCACCATTGTTTCCTTGTGTTTGATTAGTTAGTTGAATTCATTTAAGTCAAGAGAGTTAAGAATGGAACGATTCCGTATTCTATATATTGTATGAATATACATGTGAGAGTAGAAAATAAATAATTGATAATGTAAGAATATGTTAAAGAAATGTAGTTGTGTTTTTACGTTATATCAAATGGCGAAAGTCACTCAAGACAAAAATTCTATTGGTTGAATCCAAGGGGCAATCCCCCATTCTCTACCCACCCACCCTTTTAATTTTTCATTCTTGTTTCTCATATTTTCATTACTATTTAATCTTGACATTCACTATTTTAAACTAAAAGCCCGCCCGCACTCCCTTTTGCCTTGCACAGAGCGCGCCCGCGCTCCCTTAAGATTGCGGAATCACAGTGAAGAATATTGCGGTAAAGGTATTTCTAAATTTCTGAAAAATTCTGAAATTTTTCAGACATACTATTTAAGGTGTTGTTGATTTATTGGAATTGTTTCAGATTTTTACTAGTTGTTTTACCTTGTGAACTAATACCATCTTTACACTGCTATATTTCAGCTTTCACACCATAAGTTTCTGGAAAAAAAGACGAGTAGGGTTACTTAGGAAGCTCCAAAAATTCTAAAAGTTTTACAGGAGTATCTATCATAAGTTAGGAGTTTGTAGTAAACATTTGAAGAGTTTTTTTATTTATTTTGATCACCTAACTAGTGGATTGTTTCTAGTGTGTTTCTGCAGTTTTGCAACACTTAATTTCGGGAACAACAGCCGATAAGAAGGGTTTGTAGAACTCCAATTGCTCTAAAAGTTTTACATAAACATTCATGATTCGTCAGGAGTCTCTAGTAAACTTTTGGCGATTTTTGGCTATGTTTTGATTGGTTAACCATTCGGTCGTTTGTATTGTGTCCGAAAATTGTTTCACAAACTTTGCAAGGCGGTAGAAGGACTTTCATAACTATGATTATTCTAAAATTTTACAGGACACTTATTGGACGTCTTAGCAAACTACTATAAAAATTTAAAATTTTTTGGAGCGCGCACGCGCCTTATTATACCTATATTTGAGCACGCTCGCGCCTTGACCTCTAGTACCCTAAGTTTGCGGGGGTTATTTTTTTTTCCAGTTTTATTTTACAGCGCGCACGCGCCCTAGTTACCTTATATTTGAGCGCGCCCGTGCTTTCTGAAGAAAGCCCGATTTACACAGGTTAGTTACAATTCATATTTTCGTTGGAAATAATTGCTGGTTCAGTGTTCCAAGTTTCTATAGGACGTGAGTTTGTATTGAAGACGCTATTCATAAGCGTAGCAAGGAGGCATTCAGGTTCTCCTTTTTCACTCCTCATTTCTTCTGTCATAGGAGTTTAAATTCTAGTATAATCAGGCTTTTGTTTGACTGTTGTTCATTGTTCTTTCATATTAGACTTAGCGTTGCATGAGATTAAGGTCTGATAAGAAAAAACTATCTAACATTATATATCGTAAACGTCAATGCACACGCCTATCTAGAATATCACACACCACACCTGCAATAATGGTTAAAGAACCAGAGATTCCTCTCTCTGATTTTTACAAAGCCCTAATCGATGGACCTAAGTCATGCATCGTTCTTGCAGACCCAGTGGGGGATTTTCGAATTCCCCTAAATATATTTAACTTGTTACCAGTTTTCCATGGTTTAAACCACGAGAAACCTTATCAACACGTGCGTAGGATAGAACAAGTTCTCACTACATTCTATCATCCTAGAGTAAGTCCGGATCAAGTTAAACTTAGGGTGTTTCCATTCACCCTAACCGACAAGGCAACATCTTGGTTAACTGCCTAAACGCCAACTCCGTGGACTCATGGGCTAAACTTGTTCAATTATTCATGGAACAGTTTTACCCACCACTGAAGATAGATGAAATGCTTCAAAAGATTCATCTCTTCCACCAGAATCCTCATGAATCCTTTTCAGAAGCCTGGAATCGTTTCGTTGATCTTCTCATTGAATGCCTGCATCACAATCTTGCGAAAGACACGCTTGTTCGTGCCTTCTTCAAGGGGCTTTCACATCATCATAAGGAGGTTCTAGATATCATGAATGGGGATAGTTTTCTTAGTAAAGGAGCCTTGGAGACTTATAAATTCTTAGATGATCAATTTACGAGAAACAACAATTGGGGAGGTAACGATGTCCCCCACTCCACTTCTTCTTTTAAGGTTAAATCTGATCCCGAGCTTAAAACTCTTATCGATGCCCTCACTAAAAAGGTATATTCCATCTCTGTTCAACAACAACCCACTTCTGTCATGAACATAAATTCTACTCATTGTAATGTCTATTTTAGTCTTGAGCAGTCCGACTTCTATTGTTCTTTTGTCTATGAACAACCACCACCACAGCCAGAAAATATTTATGCTTTTAATAACAACCCTAACACACAATGGAGGCAAAACACTAATTATAATCCACAACAACAAGCTACACCTCCAGGTTTTAATAATCAAAATGTTAGGCCCACTACAAACTTCAACCAGATTACTCAACCTTAAGGACAAGGAAACTTAAGTGACCAAAATAGAGGTTTAGTTCCCATGACCCAGAACTATCAACATCCAGATATGAATGCTCAACAAGCCTTAATTCCAGTCAAACCATCTACAAACGAAGTAGTAGTGGCCTTGTTGGAAAAACAAAATCAAATTATATAACAAACATTTCAAATGATGCAGTCTTTGTGCCAAAAGGTTATTGACATGCCTCCTAACCAAAATAATAACCAAACAGGTATGCTTCCAGGTCAAGCAGTGCCTAATCTTACATCAACAAATATTGCCTTTGAAGTGAATAGTATTCACTATATAATGGTGATATAAACCAAGGGGACCTACAGGCAGTTACTACCCTTCGTTCAGGTAGAGTAGTTGATAACAAAGTGACTATGCTTACAGATCGCCCGAAAACCTAAGCTGAAAATGAAACCATACCGAATACTATCATAGAAACTGAAAACCCTACATATGTAGAAGTTCTAGTCCAACCACAACCAAAAGGTATAACCTTACTAAATACCACCATAGAAATTGATGATCCTACACCTGTAGAGGTTCCAAAATGGACACCTAGATGGAAAATGGCTAAAGATAAAGCAAAAACTAATAATACTTTTGACCCTTATACTAAATATAGAGATAAACCACCTTATCCCCATAGACTAGTTGTGTCTAAAAAGGATGAGAATTTTGATTAGATTAGGGAAGTCTTTAAAAATTTAACTATAAACCTACATTTTCTAGATGCTATAAAAAGTTTGCCTGGACACGCTAAGTTTCTAAGAGAGTTGTGCACCAAGAAGAGGAAAACTAACATACCCAACAAAGCCTTCTTAACTGAACAATATCCTTTTTTATCTGAATATAACGGAATTATTAAGTATAAGGGTCATGGTCGTCCTATTGTACAATGCACCTTGGGAGATTACTTCATAACAACTACTCTATTATACCTGGGGGCGAGTGTTAATTTACTCCCTTTTTATTTATATAAACAACTAGGTCTAACAAAACTTCAACAAACCAAAATGACTTTGCAGTTAGTTGATCATTCTATTAAGTACCCCAAGGGCGTAGTTGAAAACATTCTCGTTAAAGTTCAAGACTTTTACTATTCAACCGACTTCGTTATTCTCGACATAGAAGTTGCTCACACTATGTCAAAATGGGAAATATAGGACACGGGCTACACTTGAGGAAGGACGGTTATGTTAGTAACAATTGTATTACTATTATTGATGGCCAAAGAAGTGAAAGGGGTAGCCTATCACAGTCTTAATAATCATGGACGACTTCAATCAGTCGATCCCCAAAACACTTGTTTCCCTCTCTCCCCACCTCTATTTCATTTTAGGGGGAACTTAAAATTTCACTCCTCTTATCTTAATTCTTTTGTTCAACAAAATAAAAATAATTATTTTGCTTTGGTGTTGGATAAAACTTTTAGCTGGGGCATTGATCTTTCTCTTTTTATTAAAACTTTTCAAACTTAAATATTATTTATGATTATTTTGGCTTTCCTCTTCATCTTCCTCAACTGAATCGTTTGTTTTTTTTTGGACAAAGAGAGAGATGTGGAGTTACAACATTTGAAGCTTGTAACTAGTTGTTTGTGACTCTCAACATAGTTAAAACTCATAAGTATCAAGCTATTTGGTAATTTTATTTGTGTTAGTTATTTCACTCTATATGGTAGGAAATGTTGAAGTTTGTATCTTTAAAAGTTGAAGCTTGTTTTTTTTTGAGTTACAACAGGTCAAGGTGCTTGCAAATCATCCGACAAATTTCTTAAACCATTTTCACTCAACTATAGAAGGTGAAATCATATAGTGGGTTTCCTTTTTTTTTTTTTTTTTTTTTTTGTTGTCAAGTGAAATATTCATGGGTCATATATTTTTGTCCATGTCAGTGTTTGTGCTCTAAGATTATTGTAGTTGGTTTAGAGAATTGAATAGTATTGTTTTGTTCAGGCTTTCTCTTTAATGGACATGTTTGAAGGCAGCTTATATATAGTGTCTTGAACAACCTGTTCCTGGGAAGCTTATATATGACAATGTATAAGTTGTGCATGACACTATATAACAGAGAAAGTTTATATATGACAATGTATAAGCTTATAAACGACAATGTATAAGTTGTGCACGACAATGCATAAGTCCGTCCACAACTGAAGCACACACTTGCAGAGAGAATCATATGTTTTTAACATATCAACACACCATCCTTGAATTAGAAATTATTCATATTGATAGAAAAGTAATTAAATTTGGTTGTTTGCACATGTTTGGCAAGTTTCATTTTAGCTTTCCAACTAAAATGGAGTGGCACTTGATTAAGCAAATCAAGCTCTATATTTGACCCCAAAATGGAGTGTAGTGAGTTGTCAACTTGATATGGAGAGTATGGGCTAGTGTAGAAAATTTTAGCTGCCCTTGGAACACGGTGCACGACAATAGAATAGCATTGAAGATGCTCTGAGGTATCATTGAATGCCTAGTTAAAACTTAGGATTCGATCTCATTTGTTCTCTTTGTGAGATTGCCAGAAAAGGATCTGACCACCCTGACTTGTTTGACTCGTCTAATGGTTCAGTGAACATGTGAGGCGACTACATCTGTGAACTGAACACACAATTAAATTTGTAGGGCATGGTATAGATTATAGACAAACTATAGAAGTACAAAGTATAGATTGACTATATATAAAGTTTCGAAGTTCCAACCCCTTGCAAAATTTTACTCCATACTAATCATATTGATTTGTTAATCGGGTATGGTAGTTGGTACTTAAATGTGTATGTGTCATTCTTGCTTTAGAAAACTGATTTTGAGTTAACGGAACTTGAATGTAAAACTTGTTTTTATCTGGTGTATGTCTTTTATATTTATTCTAATCAAAGTATTGTACTTGAATGTGTGAATTCTTCTGTTTATGTGCTGTCCTAGCTTCGTTTTAGATGTTTGTGTGCTTCACCTTGTTCACTGACCTATTTACTACTCATGTTTGAGACTATTTTATTTATTTTTTTCTTGTTGTTTATCTGCATTTTGGATGTGATTAATGTGAAATCTAGTATTTGTATAAGTTATCTAATTATCTAGGACTAATTGTGAAGTAAGAGAATTGAATGGTTGTTGTTTTAGCATGTTAATATTTGCTTGTGAATATTTATAAGATGCTTTTAGACTTAGTACCAAGATATATACATCGTGGTCTCATTCTGTCCTTTGGAAAACGCTAGTAGGGTAGTAGGGTAGTCATCTTAAGGGACCAAAATAATATTCAGCCTTGATTGGTAGAAGCCTTCAGGGTGTAAGGAAAACTCAACATTACAACTCCAGTCAACCTATTATAGCTATGAACTACAAATGAATAGCATAGAAAATGTGAATTTAATACACAAGCCAATCTAGTTTACAAGTATGAGCCTGCCGTTATAGAAATAATTCAGTACACCTCTCTATCTAACAATGTGTCTTTCATGTTTGGAAACACCTTTATACCCAACAACTCGCTTTGTAGTATATTTGATTTTCCTAAAACCTTTATGGTTTTTACTTGCATATTCCATCTGCTTTCATATTAATATTTTTCCTTCCTTTTCTTTGAATTTATTTAAGTAGATAATGTCTTTGACAATCCCAAGCTATGCATGACAATGTAAAACTATTTGAGATACCCCCCTATAAAACTCTATAACAGTTAAATCATCACTTCCGTTGGTTAGATTAATGATGCTGCTTAAATGATTATGTGGACAATTAATCCACATTGACAAACTCCTCAAATGGACATGTCACTTTTTTGATTTTGGTGAAACTAATTCAATTTATTATTTTGACAAAGTTATTTTGAACTTAGGGGGTATCAGGGGGGTATCTCAAATTGACCCAAAATTATTAAATTCATAATATCATTTATCATCTAGTACCCTTCTCATTTCTAATTGCTTTCTTTTTTAGGAAGAATTTGATCTTCCTCCTTGTCGGAAAGGCACCACTTTGCATAAGCTTAACATAGCTTGGAAACAAAGAAAATCCGGCCTTCGTTGCAAGTGGTATGACAAGTTTCCTACAGATGTTGAACGAAAGAGAAATGTACCACCACTTGTTAAAAAGGAAGATTGGGAACAATTTGTTGACATGTGCTCCACGGAAGTAGAACAGGCTAAGCGAGAAAATGGAAAGTTTTCTAGGATGAAGATGAAAAACAAGCATACAACTGGTAGAAAGGGCTCGGCTTGTGTGATTGGGGAGTTGGTAATTTATATCTCAGCTGATATAGTCTTATTTTAGTTTAAAGTTTTGTTTTGTGTTTAAAGGTCGGATTCCTTTCTGTAGAAAAAGAACAGTCCTACAGGTACAGTTACTTGGACGGAAGGATTTTTGGGCACCTACAGAACAAAGGATGGCGGTTTCCTTCCTGATTCTCTGGAAACTATGGTAAGAACTATTTTCCTTGTTATATGTCTTGTTTATTGTTAAACTAATAAATAATTAGGATATGTACTTGAATATAAATTCTTTCATATGAGGAAATCAAGCGACTTACTAGTGTCAACCCAGATCTGGTGGAAAAAGATTTAGATAATGATCCAGTTGCTTTGGTGTGTATTGATTACCATTATCTCGTTATATTTTCCTTCGTAAAAAATATTTTATGAAGTGCAATTTTTTAATGCTTGATTTAGGTTTGTGGCCGTGATGGGAGGGGGCGTACTCGAGGCCTAGGCACTGGAGTGTCAAAAACTTCGTACCATGCATCGAAGCCTTACAAAGAGATCGCTCAAAGAGAGAAAAAAGCTCATGAGACAACTAATGCAAACTATGTGACCATCATAGAACGACTTGATGAAGAGTCTAGTGCTCGAAAGAAACTTGAGGAAGAAGTAGCAACAATGCAGCAGGAATCTTCTACTAGGGGCAGTTCATCTCAGGTAAATTATATATTATTTGTACTGCTAGCTTAATTTTGTCATAATTGCTTAACAAAAGTGGACATTGGATATAGCTATCTGATAAACTAGCTTGTATTGTATGTGTATAGTCTTAAATATAGATATTATGTGATATGAGGCTGCTAGGATTGGGAATGAATACAAAGGCATGTGACTACTTTAGTAGGTCATTTGAAACAAGGCATAGTTTCTCTGGTATGTGTAGATGGGTTGGGCAATAGATATGGAGTTAGTTTCTAACCAAATGTTTAGCCAGTTCTTAGCTTGTGACTATGCCCAGACCTAGAGTCCAAAGATTTAAGATAGTTTTCTATGAAAAAAGGAGAACCATCGTTTTCCAAAAAAGGATAACCATTGATCGTTGATTATTGTTGTCGAGTGGGATCCAAGTGACTTGTTTGATGGTAGTGGCTGGTTTGGGTCTGCATTCAATACCAAGCTGATGAAGAATGACAAGATCATGAATTAAATTGTTCTTGGTACCTTGACTTTGATCTGCATATAGCCAAGAACTAAATGTGCTCGATCTCCTTCATTATCTAACAATAACTTACATAAGCAGTTTTATTGCATAACTAGTCATAAATTTGATATTAAAAAACTAGAACCAGTCAAAGTAGCAACTTTAGTAAATAGGTTAGAAGGTAGATTTATAGAACTACTAAGTAAGGTTGGTAAAAACTAAGGCATTGGAAGAAAATTAAATATTTTTTGCTCTTGTGTATACTCCTCTTGCTCTTGTGCATACGTGCATCTCCGTTGCTGCACCTAGCTAGCTGCACTCTCTTTTTTCTTTTTCTTTGGACTTCAGGGATTTATTTTGTGGCCTGAAAAATAGAAAAGGGGAAAGTAGGGTTTATTTTGTGGGCTTTATTAGTTTGGTACTCAAGTGATTTGGCACTTGTCAATCCTTCGTTTATGGGTGTATTTGAAATATGTAGGGTTAGATGGTTTTGTTGAAGTTGTTCTGGTAACGTGGAGATGTATGTATGTAAGTTGCATTGTATAAATCGTGTATTAGGGTTTCTGGGATGTTTGTATATTTTATAGTTTTTTTCTTATTCGAGGATTGGTTACTTGACTTAACTGGCATTGGTCGAGATGGTTAAGTAGCCGGTTCTACGAATCAATATATCTTTTAGTAGTTGAATTTATGACTGAGGTATGAGGTTTTATATTTGGTTTGAATGTATTCTTATTAAATTTTCAAGTTATGACAGGTTTTATATTTATGAAATATTAAAAATACAGAGGGGACTCTGCCGAAATTTTTCTAGGAAAGTCACGTATATTAGGTATGTAGTTGCTTGAGATTTGGGGCGTTACAGAGGTGGTGTCATGACTCATGACATGATTATGTTGTTTTATGTGACATGTTGTAAGATTGTTATTTGTCTTAGTTGTTCTTGCTTCTTTCTTTCTTTCTTTCTTTCTTTCTTTCTTTCTTTATGTTTTTGATTGTGTGGGGATGTGACCACGTGCCATTTGGATTAAGTTAGGAATTAATAATAATATATCTTACAAGTTTTTACGCATAAAATACTTTGCGGTGTGTGTATCACTGTATTGAATATTGATTGTATATTTGTCCTTAGAGAGTTATTGTGTTATCTTAATGTATGCAGCAACCAATGCGACGTCCACCAGTTCATGAAGAGTCACATGTAGACCTTCCTCCATCCGCTAGTTGTCTATCTAGTGAGAAGTTTTGTAACAAAAAGGGTGGGAGCACTTGGACAAGTCTGTACCGATATGGCATCATCTGCAGCTTCCTATAACATCCGCATTAATGAGATACTTGACTACGATAGTCCGCTTTATGATGGAGATGGAATGCTAGGAGATGTCGAACCTGGTGATATCATCAGTTGGTCAAGGTTGTATGTACTTATTCCTTGATTAAGCCCCTTGAAGCTCCTACCATAGAAGTGAGTTTATTTGGTGCTTTTTTGTTACTTTTGAGACGTCAAATACATAGGATAACTATGGTCTTGTAAAGGAAGTATAGATGTGGTGATATGGAACTTATGTACGTAAGGCTGTCACTTTAGAGATTAAACAGCTACTAGCTAGATCTCTATTTTTTTGCTATCAAGCTTTTGTAAATTTCAACTTATGTATATATAGAAGTTTTTGGGAAAATGAATATGTTGTGAAGTTGTTTTATATGTGATTTTCTGCCGCAGGTATACCTATCAAGTTTGTTCAGAATTTTTTTGAAAAACAAATTTTTAATTTAAAATATATATATATATATATATAATGACGGCCACTAACAGTTGTTTCCTAAGTTTTAAATATCTTTTCCTACAACAACGGCCACTAACTGTCGAAGATATATCTAAAACCACGGTCCTCAGCAGTTGTATAGATTAATATTAACTACGGCCCACAGCCGTGGTTTATTAACTACAGTCAATAGCCGTGGTTATGTTTAAATAATACTACGGTTAGTAGCCATTGTATTTCAAAACGACTTCGATTTTACGGACGGCCTGTGCTATGGCCAATGACCGTTGTTTTAGGAACAATACAACGGCCAATAGCCATCCCTATATTGTTATTTTGACGTAGTGTCATCATTCCATTCCCATCATTTTAAGGCATCCTTTCTTGGCAACCGCCAATGCCCAAATCAATTGTCAGGATGGCTCAATGACTCTTTCTTTTGAAAATCTTTTTGTGGAAGTTAACATGTTTAGACAAAAGCAGGGACAACTAGGTTTGCCTGTAGAAGGAGAAGTGAAGTCCATTGAGAGTTTTGTATCTCACATTAATATGGCCGACGCTTTCGTCCCCACACTAGTAGATACCCCTCTTATGGAAAAAGACAAAGATCACAATTTTGACTCCCTAGACGTAGATGAAATTGAGGGAGATTTCCTTCGACTCTTTTGCAACCTTTCTTCGCCATCTCACGAGTCCCCTCTTATTGACATCCATTCATCCCTCGACGCCATGACGGGAGAAGAATTTTTCAACCTCTATCTCATTGATTCTTCTGACTCACATATTGATGAATGTCTTGCATATCTCAAGGCTAGCTTCTGATGATCTAGAATTGAGAACACTAGTTGAGCATCATTCACCCACCTTACATCCTCATGTCACTCATTCACCTTCCATCACCAATATTCCCCATTTTCCACCTTTTCAAAGAAATCTTGAGTTTGCACTTGACCTTCTTGCTTCTCCTATGCTTCATGATTTTTTAAACCCACTTGATGCCTTCATTTTCAGATTTAAGATAGTTCATACTTACACCATGAATGAGTTTTGTGCTAAACCCACATTCTCATTTTTTCCATTCCATCCTTTTAAAACTTATCCATATCCCACGTATTTTCCACAACCATCCATTTTCTCACGATCATTCACTTGGACACCCTTTCGTTCAAAAAAAAGAAGAAGGTGCATGCTCGATTACATTCTAGGTCTATCAAGCTTCGCTCTCATTCCACTAAGTTACGTCGTACAACATCTTGGTGCTTGATTCTGTTTGGGGGGTGTTTTCTGTGATAGTTGTTTATGGAAAGACCCCCAACTTTTTTGGTTTTTGATATATGGTAAGTGACGCGTATATATGTATTAGTAAGTCTCGGGAATCTGACTTTAAAATACCTAAGTTTTTGTAAGATACCACCTTTCTGGAGTATAGGCCACAAAAAAATTTCAAACTTAAAAAAAAAATTCAAATTTTGTTTGGGGGTGGCGTATTTTGGTATTTTATTTCAAATCTTTTTGCCACCCTTTGCCTGTCATGTTTACTCTAGTAGAGTCCATATTAGTTAGTACGTAACAATTTAATTGTGTTTCATGTTATCATATCTTCTTTATAATATTTCTGTTATAGATACTGCCAATTTTTGCCTCGTTTCTATGGTAAATTCTTTTCATTATCTCTTTACACTTTGAGGACAAAGCATTTGATTGTTTGGGGGTAGGATAGAAACATTTGCAAAAATTAGGCACTTTTAGGATGTAAATTACGTACTTTTCTTTATAAAATGTTAAAAATTATAAAAATTAGTTAGTTACATAATTTAATTGTGTTATTAAATTATTTTATGAACCCCCTTCTCCCAAATTATTTGGGGGTGGTATATTTAATTTTAGCACATTGTATGTTCACGTATTAAAATTGCATGTATAAATATCGAAATATATAATCCATAGGCCTTGATTTTATTGGGATGCATAATGTAATTAGGTACCTTAATTTCATGAAATTCACTATTTCGACGAAATTTCGGAAGCTAATCCGATAGGAGCCAAGATAGGCGCATGCTTGATTTGTGAACGTATGGTATTATTTTATTTTCGTTAGAGTCTGCTTATGTCCCAAACACTATTTATTATTTCATGTTATCCCCATAATGGGAGGAACTCATATAGGAGTTGTGTATGTTTTTATTTCTTTATATTAATTAGTATAGATTAACCTTCTTTTTCAGGTGCTCCCATTTACAAGCACGTTTCTATGGTACTCTCTATCCTTTATTTTCATTCCATACTTTGGGGACAAATCATGATTCTGTTTGGGAGTGGTATAGAAACACGTTGTAAAAGTTTAAGCACATATTAGGTTGTATATTAGGTATTATTTATCTTATAAAAATTTTAAAAAATATATATATCAAAAATATAGTTTATGTTATGCACTTAGTGATAATGGTATTGTTCCCTTCTCCATGATTATATTAGTCTAGAAATCTTACGTAGTACTTGAATTAGGATTTAATTTTTGAAACTTAGATTAATTTATAAGTAATAGTCATTGCATCTTTTCATGAACATCTTGCATGAGCATTTATGATTGTACTTGGCAATATTTTTCTGAGACTTAGAATAGAGTAGTTAATACATATCCTATGAGCATCTGGCCAAAAAGCCCATATGGATTAATATATGAGTGATGACACAAGGGCGAAGTCAATTCTGAGTAGAGAAATCACACATCCACTTGCTTGATCACCATACCATATCCTAAGCGAGAATTCAGGCCCTCTTTAGATCGATATAGCCAAAAATTCACACCTATATGAAATTTATTATCCGCTAGTCACCCCACTGAGCCTTTCATTAGCCTTTCCACAAACCACAAATCCTTTACCCAATAAAACAAAATTAAAAATAAAATCATCCTACCTATCTGGATAAGTCTGAGAAATAGGATGAGTGAAGAAAAGAGAAGAGAAAAACCTATGTAAACAAAAATTAGTTAGTTGCTTCAGAAAAGAAAAATAAAATAAAGTTTCCATCCAAAAAAAATAAAATAAAAACTCCAAAAAAAATATAATAAAATGAGTCAAAAAGCCAAAATAAAAATGCTAAGGATGGAAACAAAGTGTAGAAGCAAAATAAGAACGAGGTTTTCTCTAGTTACATAATATAAAGATCCTATTTTCTCAGATTTGTCTTTTTGAATATCCATTTCTTTCATTCTTTAACCAACACCTACGCCCCATATCACCTAATAAAGACTTCTAGCTCAATTAGGAATAGGTTGGTGTGATAGTAAGTGGTAGATGTGTTTGATCGACCTCGGCTTTCTTGGATTGTCATTGAGATTGTGAGAAAACGTGTACCCACTGCACACTAGAGTTAGCAAATTTGAGTGGAAAAATCAGAGTGTTATGTGTCTTGATACATTCCTTGTGAGAACCTACTTAGGCACGCTACCCAAAAGTTTCAGAAAAAGACATGCCACTGCATTTCATAGCATAGTTCATTGTATAGTTGTTTATCTTAAGATGATTTGATTATTATGCATGCATTAATTTAGGAGTTAAATTGATGATCCTTGTTTAAATGCTAGTTAGATGTATAGATATCTGAGATAAATTAGGGGACAATTACTTTTATTTCTTAGTTGTTGTAATATAAATAAAGTTTTGTTAGTACCTTCTCTAGAAAACTCTCACGAGGCTATAACTCATCTATTAGGGAAATCTTAGTGGTTTAAGGCTTTATTGCATATGGTCAATGTAGTCGCATTCAGCGAAATGAGAGTAGTTAAGAATATATTTTTGGCTACTTATTTTAATTTCACATATTTGCTTGAGGACAAGCAAAATGCTGTTTGGGGGTTGTTTGATAAGATCCCAAAAATGTAGTTTCAACCCCTTAATAGTATTATATTTATGCCAATTATGTTTATAATAAATAAGAATTAGTAATGTTTTCGTGTTTTTGTGTATTTTAGGTCTTGGAATCAATTATGTGAAGAAATACGTCACTTTTGCTAGAGAAAGGAGTCAAATTGCTTGCTAGAGAAATTATATAATTAAAACCTAAGTTTCAAGGAGAAAAAACCTTTTTAAAGCCTAGACAAAGCTGAAAAGTCAAAGTTAACGCGGGTAGAAAAAGAGCATAAAAGTCAATAGAACTTTCACAAACCATATCTTTTGATTCATATCTCAGAATTGGGTTTATTATATGTCAAAACGACCGGCTCGGAAAGAGTTTTCTAATGGTTCAAGATTTAACCCAATCAGAGTAGTAAAACTAGATGAAAAGGATATTACAGTAAATTTCTATAGAGAAACCCTTTTTGGACTTAAGTAATTAGGTTTTAGGCTTGATTTAGTGGCCTAAAATATAGATCCAAAACTCATACACGAAATTGTAAACCTAATCCTCTCATATATAAAGAGGGTTAAAGCTAAGCAAAACTTGGCTACTCCCCTCTTTAGTTTAGGTGTAAATTAGGGTTCTCTCTCTCCTTCCTATTAGTTAGAATAATTTAGCTCTCTCTCTCTCCCTTTCTTTAGTTTAATATAGTTTAAGTAATTAAGGTTTATAATTGTAGCCTCCATAAAACCTCCATTAAAATACCTTTAAGTTATTATTATTATTCAATTCAATTGCTTCTTTTTCTATTATGTCTTCTTTTCATTATTTTGTTCATGATAGTCCCATGAATCAAAGCTAAACTCCCATTAGATGGAGTTTGAATGAAGCTTTGAGAGGTCTTGATTTGTTAGTATAGATTTGTTATTTAGGGTTTCAAGTTTAGGTTTTTCTTGACTTAGAAATAAGAAGAGTTTAACCTAAACTAGAGAATAATGAGTTTGTCATGAGAATGGGAACAAGCTTTCTCTCATACTAATTAGTTTATGACTAGAGATAGTATAAAGTAATTAAGGATCATTAAAGATCTAGTCTTTATATTTTAACCTTGTGTGAGAATATCTAGACTAGGGTTTTCTATACAAATCTATGCTAGCATGTTAAGAAATTAAAAAGTGGATTTCAATCTCTCTCTATTCTTCTTCATATTTTATTCAAGTCATATTTAATTGCTTTAATTAAATTAGTATAAGTTAAATTAACATATTTAGTTTCGTAGTATAAATTCACATCCATAAATATTGCTCTCACCATTGTTTTCTTGTGTTTGATTAGTTGAATTCGTTTAAGTCTAGAGAGTTAAGAGTGGAACGATTCCGTACTCTATATATTGCATGAAGATACATGTGAGAGTAGAAAATAAATAATTGATAACGTAGGAATAAGTTAGAGAAATCTAGTATTGTGTTTTTATGTTTTATCAGTAAGCTATATAAAACACTTTGAGCTAGAATCTGCCTCACCCCTTTAGAAAGTAATCTCATCTTCCAACCCCCTAATCTCCTCTATACCGTTTCTATAAGCTGGGTCCCAAACTTTTTTGTTCTTGAAGGTAGCACCAAGTGGCAAGCCTAAATACCTACATGGTAGTTTACCCACTTCACAGCCCATATAGTTCTCGCAAGGTCCTTTATATTCTCCACCCTGCCAACCGGATTGATAGAAGTCTTGGCCATATTTGCTTTAAGCCTAGCTACAACTTGAAAAATTAAGAGAATGGCTTTGATCACAAGAAGTTGTGGCACCGATGGTTCAAGAAAGAATAAAGTGTCATCAGCGAACTGAAGTATAGCCACTTCAGCCCCATTTGATGCTTATCTAAACCATTTTATGTATTCTAAGTATAGCCACCAGTGTACCTTAGTTACTAATTACTAGTAATTGCATGCCTATGTGCCTTCTGAGAACATCATAAGGGCAGACAGTTAACTATTGTACAAGTTACTAGCAAACTTTAGACTTTAAAGTAGCTTGTACAAAATCTCTCACAACTGAAGTACGTTGCAAAAAATACCTATGTGTTTCAAAAATAACGATGTTTAGATAATGAGATTGAAGAAACTCACTCTCCAAGTCGATCTCCATCTTCTTTTCTCTTTATATTTCTATAATTAATTACCATGCCGGTGAAAATATAATATATCTGTGACCAGTGGCCAGGGGCGGAACCATAAACTTAAGTCAAGGGGCTGCTAAGATGAATTGAATTTAAGACTATATACTATGTTTAGCAAAAAAAAACCTATATACTATGTGAAATCCATATAGCATCTTAACTGATTAAATAGTATACATAGATTTTTATTTATTTTTTCATTTTCTAGATAATTAGGGGGGATATAGCCCCTGTTAGCCCTATTGTAGGTCCGCCCCTATCACTGGTGGAGCCAGGAATTTACTCAAGGGGGGCCCTAGCTAGCGCAAAGTGACCAGTGACGACAGGTTAACAAATTAATAGAAAAACAACCATAACAAAATACAAAATCAACATATTAGCATATATTGTAGCATATTTGTATATATTATTGTTTACATTAGTAGGATTTATGCTAGTTTTAAGTAATGTAATTTTAAGTAGATAAGTAGGATGATCAATGGAGATGCGCGCTCATGATCTTGCTCAAGTTTAAGGAGTTAGATGTGGGTAGTCTCCTGGAGATTCTGGCCTAGTGCCTATTATTTCAATTTAAGTTCGTAAAAGAAGTGATTTATCGAAAAAATAAATAATAAACTAATTAGAAAATATTACCCTATTAACAAAAATAAGTATAGATTGTGTGTAAATAATCTGCCTAAGTGGACCTCTTTTTTAACATATGTTTGTCCCTAGTCACAAAGTGTGGGTTGTGAGCCTAAATGAATATACCGTACCACTAGCTGCATGTGATTTTTCTTAACTCTTCTAGTGATGAACGCAAAAAAAATAAAATAAAATAAGAGATTGCAAAAGGTTATATATGGATAGTAACGTAATGACAGCCGGCTCTAACAAGTTTGTATTTAAGAGAATATGATTTGTCATTCAGAAAAGACTTGCAACGGCGCAACTTGTTAAAAAAGTTATTTAACAAAATACAACCCAGCTGCATGCTTGCTTTTATTACAACCCAGTGGCGCAACTTGTTGCACGCTTGTTTTTATTATTTAATTTGTAAAACTTGTTATCAATAAAATTTTCACTTGTTCACCAAAAATAAATAAATAAATAAACTCGTCGATCTAGACAAGAAAAACTTCGGTCTATAGCGCTTAGTGTCGAACTCGCTCCTAAGCGGCTTCACCCACAAATTTTTTTTGTAGAATCACCACACAACCATCTTGACCTAACCATGGCTACTTGAATTAGAAGAAAAAAAAATCTAAAATACAATTTCCTTCATTATCTAAGTATCTAACTTACAATAACAACTCTAACCTTTTTGCCACACTTTTCTCTTGCCAATAATCCAGTTTGATATCCATTAAGTAAAAATTATTACCAATTTTTAATTACTACAATTTATTATCCTATATTATATATAATATAATTGACAATTATTGAATATTAAATATTTGTTTGTTTAATTAATCACTTTTTTTACTCATTAACCCTTTCCTCTTATAGGGAATCTCATCTCAAGCTTTCTTCTGGATTCACCATACAATCGCCACCTCAAACTCAGCTATTACTTAAACTCAAAGCAATAATTGTTGATCTTCTTCCTATCAAGCAACTGGTTTTAACATATTATATCTAGTTTACATTGAAAATCCAAGGGGAAAAATCACCAACCATCCCAACCCAAAACTCAGATTTCATATTTCATCTCCCAATTTTCACAAAGGTCTCATCTCCCACATATCTCTCGAGAAATAATACAACCCAGATTCGAATTTTCAAATGAAATTAATTAAAAGAATCAACAAAAATAAAAGAGACCAAAAGGCCCTTTGTCAATTGAATCCAAAAGAGAGAGATAACAACAGATCTACTCATCAAATTTAATTGCGAAGCACGGATAATACCTCTTTGTGATATAGTTGATGGCAATTTATGGAAGTGGTTTTAATGGTGATTGTAAGACCATTTTATTAGATTTTTTTTCCAGTTCAAAGATTGTAAGACCACTGTAATTATATAGTTTTTTTTTTTTTTTTTTTTTTAGTATGTGGCATGGGGACTTTTGTATGTGGGCATGTGGTCCAATAGTGTATTGTCATGTGTCCATACATATTAACCATAGTTAGCGAGAGATATAGCTTTAAAAGGAAACTAAATAAAGTGAGTTTTATTTGCATAATTAACCATAAATTAAACAAAAATAAATGGGAAACAAAAAATGTATGAGGGATTTATTATTATTTTTCTTTATTGGGCGTCTTATTTTCCCTCCTTCTCCTCCATCCTCTTTTCCATCAATATATATTATTGACTCCATATTAAAAAAAGAAAAAAAAAAATCTCACTCTTTTTATGTTTCGACATTTAGACGTGATAATCATCATGTTTAGTATTCTTCAATATTTAGATAAGCGATAAGAATTGATGCATCCCATGATTTTGGACATGATAGTCATCTTGTTTAGCATTCTTCAATAATTGAACAATTATTTAGTTTGTTTATCATAGCATTTTTTTCCCCTATTTTTTTCTTTAATTTGTTTGGGTACTAAAGTTTCATTGTTTTATTGACCAAAAAATAAATTTTTTAATGGAAATTCTTTTTCTTATGGATGTGATTTTTATGGTATAAACACTATTTTTGGGCTGGGGGGGAATCATGTATGGACACATGGCAATACACTATTGGACCCACATGCTCACATGCAAAACTCCCCACATACTAAATTTTTCCCTAATTTTGGTTCCCTGACGTATCTGACTATAGTTATAAGCTTAGCTAAGGGATTATATGTTATCCTTGTTTTTAATTAATTACTTTCTGTTTTTGGAATAAGGATGTTGCTTTTAATTGATGTTGCCTCAATGGTTGGTTCAGTTTCTAATGATCGTTCAAGGATTTTATGTCCATGACAATTGAATCTTTGCACGTAATTAATTCCGATTCCTATGTACCCATGTAAAATAAAAGATTACTAATGCTTCTTTATTTTGCTAATCATAGTGGCTTTGGTCATACGTTTCAAATTAATTAAAGAATTCGTACTCCTACTTCTGTCATTTGACTTTGAGCCAACAAAATTGATCTTAAATTTATTTTTTATTTTTTATTTTTTTTTATATTGAAGTCTTAAATCTCATCTAGAGGCCTAGAGAAATATATACCGAAGTTGATCAATTATTTGAAAAAGTTTGATTCTAATTGTACATTGGTACCACATAGTTACTACTTACTAATTACTAGTGATCGACATGCCTCGATTAGTACCTTCTGAGAAGAGATAGATAAAACTTGATCACTCTCCATTCAAGATGGACATCCAATATATTTAAAACTAATTGGTGACAAGTGGAGAGGCTTAAATATTTGTATGCGTGGCTTAGCATATCCATTGTAGGACTAAACATCGATCTTAACACTCTTCATCTTCTTTCATTCATTCCTCTTTCTTATATCTTGCCCGAATTGTGAAATTATAATGTACCTGTGATTTCTCAACTCTTTGAAAACTAAAGAATTTCCCCAACTAAAATGTGCAAAAAAGAGTAAATATATCTTGAAAAAGGATTTCAAGTTTCGGTGGTTTTGTTTTTCTTCGTCTTCAAAGGCGCTTTTTGTTGATGTTTGGCTAGACATGATAAACTCATATATGAGTAACAGCTAACATTTTTTTCTTGAAACACTTCACTATATTGCTTTGGTTATAATGATTATGAGATTTCTATTATCAAGCTAATTAAGTGACGTATGAATATTAGTCTTAATAAAACCTCAACCTTGTATGGTGGATTCTGTCGTAAATAGCTAAAGATGGATCAATATATAGGACATACCAAACTAGTTGACAATCTTGTACTAGCTTCTTTCATAGTATAGTAAATGTATGATGTTTATGCAACTAATTTAGAAATAGTGGTCAAAGTGATATTTTACTTAGGGTAAACTCCTGATTTGGCCATGATAATGTCAATTTTTTTTCTCATTCAGCCACAAATAGTAACACAACACATTTTATCAGCAATTACTATCCTGGGTTTAAGTTTATGGGCTTTCTTTTTGCAAGACATAGTTTATCTCATGGGCTGATGAGCATACCCGTTAAAATAAGTAATGTATTCTATATTTTGAAGGTATAATTATATATTTAAATATAAATAATATAAAAACCGATTAAATTACTGATTAATCACATATCGCTCATAGACTGATTACTTTCAGAAACCGATTTTAACTGCTTAGCTTCCACAAAAGTTTGGTAAAAGTTCCACTTCGATTTAAAATTGATTTAGCCACAATAATAAAGATCCACCTCCAAAAAGAAAAGGCCCAAAATCAGTTTTCTGAAACCTTTTGCGCCTCCGGCTCCCTTTTGCCATTTCTAAATTTCTTTCTCTGAAAACTAATTTACAGAGGGTTTTTCATCCCTTTTTTCTTTGAATTATCATATGCAAAGAAACGACTCTGTAAGTGATACTTCTACTCTTTTTTATAATGCAAATTAGTTATTCTTTTTTTCCAAATTTCCATGTGCTTTAGGTATGGGTTATTTAATTTGAACAGGTCATGGTGCATTGGTGCTTTGTTTTTATTGGTTGAAGTAGTAAAGTATATTTATTTATTGGGTTTTTAGTGCAAGTAAGGTGAAGTTATTGGTTTTGTGAACTCGAGAGTGTATTGTTTGTGAATAACTTTCAATTCTCTTACATTATGTAGTGAATATTTCAGAATGGGTAGAAAATTACAAGTGATACTTCAATTGTTAGTATTAAGTATTAAGTATCATATTGAATTTGTAATGTGTGTTATTCGGGTAGGATAGCTAGCTAGTAGTATTCCTACTGCTAGGAATGGTTCTGTTTCTGGCTTTATAGTCAATTCAGCTAGATGTATGGTTAGCTCTATCTTATGATGTTGCATCTTGACCCAGATTATTAGAGTTGATGGAGCATACAAAATGTGCAATTTGGATTGTTGTGGTAGTAGTAGGATTATTCAAATCCTTCTTTTTGTTATAAGTAATATAATATTGTAATGTAGACTCGCAGAGTTTCAGTACTCTACACAATACAATAGTCTAGAAGTGTAGTCCTAAATGTATATGGTATGGTGGTATCTGTATCATGTTATACCACCAAATTAGTTGTTTTTAGAAATTGTCCAGAGTCCGTACTGTTTTTTATTTGAAAACTAATTTATATAGCGTTTTTTCATCTCCTTTTTCTTTGAATTAATAGTTTATTATTGTATTTTTCTTTTTAGTTTTATTGTGTTAAGACTTAAGAGAACTATGTGACGCTTGATCCATGGGTTAGGTTCAGAAAAAATATTTTGCTTTTTTTGTTATTTTTTATTATTAATATATAGGCCCCATTTTCTGGGCCTCTTGAAACGCAAGGCCGGAGGGGGGTTATGAAAAATTTTGTGGCAGATATATACTTCTTCATATTTAGCTTCTTTTTATTTTTCTGCATTACTTTTTCTTTTTTCATTATGCCAAATTACGATGTCAGTTAGTGTACATTACATTTCCGAAACCATGCTACAGATAATCCCATTTCATTAACAATAAAAAGCAAGGCTGGACCGCGACGTCGGGTACAAGTTTGTGCCAAACCAGCATGCTTAGATTGGGACATACCGACATACAACATTTGGTTCTAAATTTTGAAAATGATGTTACCTTATCCAAATTCAGAACACCGCAAATTCTTCTTAATTAGTCCGCATAAAGTTACTTAATTTCATTGTAATTTGTAGATCGAGTTAATATTTGTTGAGGTTAGGGTTTCCAAAATTTACTAATGTTTGATAGAAAATCTTTCAGCAGTGTTATCACTTACGACATATATCTAACTTCTTTAAAGAAAACGGTGGGAGGAACAGTGAAATTCATCACGCCATTAATTTTTTTTTTTCTAATTTTGTTGATCTATTACAGCTCAATTTTTTATTTTTTTTTGCATGGGTAAAATAGTAGTTTCACGCCTATAAATTAATGAAAAATAAAATAAAATCAGAAAATCGTTCAGCAGTGTTATTTTTTTTTTTTCCGATTTTGCCCCCGACATATATAGGTCATGATATTTTTTTTTTGTTTACGTGGCAATTCCAAATAGGCATTTATAATTCCATTTCCATGCATCATGTAGAAACAAAATTTTCGAAGCTTGAATTAAGGCTATATGTGCCTATGTTACCAGTGTGAGCCAGGGCTCGACACATTTGTTATTTCAAATAAAGTTTAACACCAGAACAATTTAACTTCAATTTATACCACTTGTTCTGAGAAATGAAGTTCTATCAATGGGGTGTCCTGTTTTCAAGTTTCAACCATAGCACATGGGGGAGTGATGGTAATAATGCTGGATAAAGTAGTAAAGAAGGAAAAGACATACAAAGCCAAGAAAAATGCCAGTGAATGAATTTTAATTCCTAGCGTTAACGCCACTTAAGTGATCTTAGATAGAGACCCATGAGACAATGGCTGGTATCCAAATTTTAGGCAATAAAACGGCCATATGACCCACCTAGTATATGCTCAAGGTAATGCATTCATACCACAAGAATATGTGAATCATCCTTCTCTACAAAGCCAACCTAATAGTCTTCCTTTTGCCGAAAGTGTTTGGACAAAATTACCAAAATCAATTCATTCAATCCAACAGTATCTATCGTATGGTCCCTATACATTCGAGTGGTATCATTTACCATATCAAACGGCGCATAAATAACGAATTGTCGTCCTCCATTTGCCTTAACATTATTCAGAATCATAAAATGTTTTTTGCATGTACTGATGTACGCTTCAAACAGAGTCACCATGTTTTCACGGTTCGAAGTGTGCCTGTAATTGTTTCATCGCAACAATCAACAACTTATTCATGCATGATATTATTGGTGGCAGACAAGCGGCCACATATTTTGTTTCATCTCCACAATTCTTCCTTCCTCAATAAATAACCTCCATGAGTCTCCAAAGTAGTGATTCCTTTCCTTTTTGTCTTTGAAGCGGTCCCATATATTCAAGTCCAGTAGGTTTGAGTTCACCAAGTGTAAACCAATATGCATCATTCTTCGTCAACTTTGCAATGGTTAAGCTTGGTGGGAATTATTTGGCTTCAATCCATAAATGGAACAAACACTGATTTTCCAGCATACTCTTCTCAACTAAAAAACTTACTCAAAATCTCTCAAATCCAGCTAAATAACCTCGCCTTTGCATCCGATGCTGGAAAGCTTTTCGGTTGGTTATCCGGTCTTGCTACGGTTTACTTACCACTCTGGTTAGTCCTCATGATCGGCGCAGCTCTTGGGTTGATTGGTTATGGTGTTCAGTTCCTCTTCCTGAATAACTGGATTGCTTCTGCATCATATTGGCATATATTTTTCCTCACTGTTCTCGCAGGAAATAGTATTTGTTGGATCAATACAGTTTGTTATGCAATTACTATAAAGAACTTCCCGTTTGATCGACAAACTGCGGTGGGGATATCTACTAGTTACGTGGGATTAAGTGCAAAGGTTTACACCGATGTTGTAGAGGCCATTTCCCCTCAAACTCCAAATAAGAAGGCCAAAACATATCTTGTTCTCAATTCCATTTTGCCTTTAATTGCTTCTATGGTAACCGCACCATTATTTGGAGACGTTGAGGTTAGGAAAACAAAGGGACTAGACCTGGGGTTCATAGTCATGTTTGTCATAACACTTGCTACTGGATTGTATGCTGTGATCAGCACTTCGAGCTTGCTGGATATGTTCTCACCATTGGTTCATGCAATTGGCCTAGGGGTACTCTTGGCTACCCCTTTAGTAATCCCATTGGCGACGAAGATGAAACAAGTTTTTGAAGGAAAATGGTTGAATAAGATGGAGAAGAGAGTGCATGATCTTGGTGTGGATAAACTAGGTGATCTAGAGAAAGTAGGAAATGAAGAGAAAGAAACTGAATGGTATGAAGAACTTAGCGAGACTAGAGTGATGGAAGAAATTGGAGTGAAGTTGATGCTCAGAAGAGTGCAGTTTTGGTTATATTTCTTTGTATATATGTTTGGTGTTACTCTTGGGTTGGTGTATCTGAATAACTTGGGCCAAATAGCTGAGTCTCGTGGTCACTCTAAGTCTTCAACATTGGTCTCTTTATCTTCGTCATTTGGGTTCTTTGGGCGGCTCTTGCCATCTCTCTTGGACTATTTTTTTGCAAAGTAAGTTCCCCCTCTTTCTCTCTTTCTAACGTTCCTCACATCCACAGTTCATAAAATGTCTCTAGAATATCATGAGGAAAAGAATAGAACCAACCCTGGTGTTAAAAGAACTAGCATAGTTGCTAGAAATTTTGGAAACCGCCTCTTTTTGTTTCTTTCACGTTCTTGATTCTTCGTCTATGGGGGATCAAGGACCATAAACGACTATGTTTCACTGTCCTACGAAACCATTGTGTGCACAATAATGTGACCTTAAAAGATCATAAAGTATTATCTCTGTTGGATCATCTGAGGTGATATTTGTACGTACTCCACGAAGATGATCCAACCTCTACACCAATGCATACCATTGACCCCAAAAGAGTTTGATCTGAATCAACATCAACTAATTCTTGTAGCAGCTGAAGCAAATTTTGTCCCAGGTGATGCCATGTAGTGGTCTTACTTTTTTGGATAAGTGGTCATGCACGCCATGCTCATAAGTCATACCAAAATATAAAGAATCGTTTGTCTGGACAACGGCTTCTACACTTTTTAATTTTCTGATCGGCTTTACCTCACTTTTGTCTTGATACGAATTCAAAGATATGAGAAAAAAGTCAGAGGGCTCACCTGGCTTTTGTTGTAGACAGTATTGAGGTGAGTCAGGACTAAAAAAAGATTGCAACAGAAGACTTATATTTCTACACATAGTATTCAGGTGAGTCGCGGACTCACCTGGCTTCAAATAAGGCATTTATGTTGAAGAATACCACTAAAATCTTGACACACAGCACCGTTAATGTCTGGGTGAACTTGGTACTAAACAGCAATATTTTCAATTTTGCAGGAGCAAGTACATGGTGTCAAAACCAGCGTCCATTTCAATGCTAATGACCCCAATGGCAGGGGCCTTCTTCTTACTACTGCACACAAACAATACTACTCTGTACATTAGTACCGCTATCATAGGAGTATGTACTGGAGCAATTAGCTCCATAGCTGTCTCTACGACAACAGAGCTTTTTGGAACTAAGAATTTCAATGTGAACCATAATATTGTTGTTGCCAACATTCCTATAGGATCCTGTGTCTTCGGATACTTCGCAGCAGTACTTTATCAAAGGGAAGGAAATCATACTGAAGGGATGAACTGGAGATGCATGGGTGAAGATTGCTACAGAAAGACTTTCATCATTTGGGGAACTGTTTGTTCTTTTGGGACTCTGCTCTCTTTTATTCTCTACATTAGAACCCGTAAATTCTACATGCGGAATCTATGAGAACTAACCTTACACATACACACATGCACATACAACGATATCACACTTACACATACAGTTATACAAGAGTCTGGCTACGCAGTAACCGGGTACTAGGATTGAATCTCAGTAACCGTGTTGAATTGCACGCCACCTGTCCCTCAATTTAACAGAAAATACCTCAGTCAACAATTTGAAGTTTTATTTTGTTTCTTTTTTGTGCTATTGTTTTAAGAGGTTTTCTTACATGCCCATAACTTCCCGATGCATTCCAATGTACATCAATCTCAGCCACACATCTAGATTTTTGTTAGAAAAATAAAATTCTAAAGGAAATTTGTTAACAAGAGAAACTGGTTAGATAATGAAACAAGTATAGAAAATACCGAATCTACCCATAATGCTAATCCAACATAAAAACAAAAAAGTAACCATCGTAATCTCAGAAATTTTGAACCTTCGGAAAAAAGGAAATAGTTTACACACTCTTTCTTTGGCAGAGTTATGATTTCTCCACTGAACTCTCTTTTTTGTATTGTTTCCCTCTCTCACTCTCAACTACACAAATTAAAAAATTCTCGCCACTGTTCACTTTCTTCTTCAGACCTTCTTCTTCCCCGACCTTCTTCTTCCCCCGCAACTTGCAGCACCGCTTGTGCTGCCCACACCCTCGCCACCACCCACCGCCTCTCAAAACCCCTCTGCCGCACCTCCACCAGCACCCACCGCCTCTCAAAATTCCATCCACCTTCTTTGCCGCACCTTCTTCTCCCCTTCTCTGCCGCACCACTGGTGCTGCACCACCCACCGCCTCTCAAAATCCCGACCCTCCACCAGCACCTTCTCTCTCTCCTCGCACCCTCCACCAAAGACCAAAAAATTCCATCCACCGCACGGATCGCCTCTCTCACCACTTTCGCTACGCACCACCACCGCCCACCCCCCATCGCCACCACCATCTTCAAATGCATTTCTCACGTCGCCTAACACCCCACCGCCTAATACCGTAAATCCAACACCACCTCGTCCACCACCACAAAGACCACCACTACACCACCACCATCCTTTATCTTTTCCCCAATCCCACCACCGCCATTTTCTTCACCATCGTTTGCGCACCTTTGGCACACCACCATCTCTAATTCCCTAATCTATTCTCATATCCCACCACCACCATCTCTTTACCTTCGTCTTCGCTATAAAACCCGCACCAAGACTCTCCTCCATAAGGCCCAACCACTACCTCCCGAACTGTTTTGGGTTAGTTTGGGAGTAGGAAATGACTTGTATTAGGTTCGTTAGGTTTGGGTTGGTTTGGTGAACTCATTTGTTTGGTTTTGTGGTTGTCCGGAGATAAACTTTTTAGGTTGGTACCTTGTTCCTCACGGAAGGGTTTTGGTTTAGGTTTTGTTTGTTGGTTAAATGAGGTTTGGGGTTTGTAGTCTTCTTAAGCGAGATTTGGGATTTGCTTATTTTGGGTTTTGTGTGATTGGATTTGGGTTTTGGCCGACTTATCGATTGTGGTTTGGGATATGAGAAAGAAGAATGTTGTTTCTTCTAGTTCTATTGCCCCCGCCTCTTAAGAAACGTGTTCATTGCCCTTTCCGGATGATCGTCATGGATGCACTAATGGGGTAAGCGGTAATGGTTTTACTATTTCCTACTTTTTCACGCATTTTGATAAACAACACGTAGGTTGTCGGTTGAGTATTGATAGGTGCGGGATGAACTTAAGGATGATTGTGATTTGTATTTGTTATTGGAGAATTCTTTAAAGTCTATTGACAAATGGATGTGTGGTCGTTGTCTTGGTATCCACGCACTTGGTATACCGTGGTCGCATCCGGATGTTATCATATCACCACCGTTTTGATGGAGAACGGGAATCCCCATGTTTCATTGTGGGCATACCACGGCCGCCTCCTAAGCCCTAAGACTATAGATCTTGCATCCACGACCACGTAGGGGTGGTGGTGATACCCCGACCCGCTTTTGTTCCTTCTTCTTTAATGAGAAATTAATGGATGATGCATTTCAGATACCTTTCCGAACCGTGAAAAGTATACCACGTGCTTGTCGATTGGCTTTTTCGGTGCAATCAAATCGGCTCTACGGGATATTACAACCCATCCTAGTTCGGTTATGCCTTGGGTTCGCTCTCCTCCTTTTGCCACGTTGCACCCCTCGCAAGTTTTTCGACCACGAAATCGTCCGGGAACGTTGTTCGCACTAGGAAAAACTTTCAAAGAAAAAAGCAGATTCTCCATGCTTTGACGACATGGAATGAGCCTAGCGGGATGTTTCGTCTTTTAGAGTCTGTCATAGAGCCTCCTTCATTCCAACCAACTCGGAAATCTGCCTCCACTCAGAATGTGCGTCGATGCCTACAGAAAGTTGCTGATGGACATTTTGCTGCAGCGGTTAAAGTGTTATCATCATCAGGAGTTGCATCTAATACTGCGGAGACTATATGTGCATTAGAGGAGAAGCACCCAATCGCGACAACCACCGTAAGACCGACCGACTTTCCCTTTCTTTGAGCCCCCTTTAGTGGTAGAGAGAGACGGCCTATTGTCATGTATTAGGTCATTTCCGAAAGGTACTTCTTGTGGTCGGGATGGTCTTCGAGCTCAGCATTTGTTGGATGCCATGAGTGGGGCTGCAGCAGCTATATCGTCTGATTTGCTAGATGCATTGACCCCTGTGGTGAATCTTTGGTTACAGGGTCGATGTCCACAGCCGTTAGCAGAATTCATTGCGAGTGCTCCGCTTACTCCGCTTCTCAAGCCGGATAATAGTATTCGTCCTATAGCCGTGGGGATGGTTTGGCGTCGTTTGGTCTCCAAGATTGCGATGAGAGGAGTTTCCAAAGATGTGGTAGGATACTTACAAGATTTTCAATATGGGGTTGGTGTTTCTGGTGGAGCAGAAGCGATTTTGCACGCTGTCAACCGCATAGTGTATGCTAACAGTGATAGTACCTCTCTCGATCTTTGCTTGTAGATTTTCGAATGCTTTTAACATGGTTGATCGGACTACCATGTTGAGAGAGGTTCAGATCCGTTGCCCGCCTATTGCCCTTTGGGTTGAGTACTTGTATTGTCAACCCGCGAGGTTATATATGGGGATGGCTACATATGGTTGGCTCTCGGGTCCAAGCAAAGGCGACCCTTTGGGTCCCCTTCTCTTTGACCGGTGTTGCATCCCCGATTCTCGCGGATCCATCCGGTTGTCGAGTTGATGCTACTGTGCTTGGTATCTAGATGATGGGACTCGATCGGAGAAATAGAAATCGTGGCGGCGGCTTTGGTATGATACGGAAGGAGGACCTTCTTACGGGCTGGTTCTTAATGTGGCTAAAACTGAGATATTTTGGCCATCACTGGATCCACGACGCTCCACTCCTGGTCTCTTTCCTTCAGATTTATCTCGGCCCTCGCCAGGAGTCGATTGCTTGGAGGTGCGGTCGATCGATTCATCCTTTGTCATGGGCCTTGCTCGCAAGCGTGTTGAAAAGGTTGTGACTTTGATGGACCGTTTAGCTAGTTTGGAAGATCCACAGTGTGAGTTAGCTCTCTTACGTGCTTGTGCTGGGCTCTCTAAGTTGGTCTTTATGATTCGCACTTGTCCACCATCCCTTTTTAGAGAGGCAGCCAAGACTTTTGATCGGCATCTCCGCAGTGTTCTGCAGGGTATTGTGGTTTCTGATGGTCCTTGCTTCGGTGATTTGCAGTGGCGTTTATCGACACTCCCAGTACGTCTTGGTGGGCTAGGTATTTATTGTGCCACTGATGTCTCTACTTTTGCTTTTGTGGCCTCTCGTTGTCAGACTTCTGAGCTTCAGAACCACATTCTTCGGAGTTGTGGGCCAGTGCCTTTGGATGAGATTCTTGATGTTGCTAGCAGTGCATTGAGTATGTGTCTGCCCGATTTTGACCTCAGTTCTATGGCTGTGAATGCTACCGTCCCCTCAAAACCACAAAAAGTTTTGGCGGAAGCATTCTATGGTAAGATTGTTGCTGGTCTTGAGAGGGAGTTTGTGTTATCTGCTCGTCAGAAAGCAGTCATTGGATGCTTGCAGTCCGAACACGCAAAGGATTTTCTACTTGCTATTCCGATGGAGGGACTTGGACAGCATATGTCGCCGGTGGAGTATCGTTCTATTCTCCGGTACCGTCTCATGATTCCTTTGTACTCTGATGGTGGTCTATGCCCCGCTTTGCAAAAGAGTAGACTAGATGCTTTTGGGGACCATGCGGCACATTGCGCACATTTTTCAGGTTTCAAATACCGACATGATCATGTCAGAGATATTTTATGTGATGCATTCTGGAGGGCTGGGGTACAAGTGAAAAAGGAGGCTCCCGTTAATTTTCTCACTGATCCGAATGAGGGAAGATCTACACTTCGGCCTGCGGATGTATTGATCTACAGTTGGTCTGAGGGGAGACATGCGTGTGTTGATGTAACTGGAGCCTCTCCGTTGGTAGGGCTTGGGAATGGAGTCTTTGAGGTGGGAGAAGCAGCTAAGAGAGCAGCGGCAGGGAAGATAGAGAAGCATGAGGAAGCTTGTATAGCTAACCAACATTGTTTCATTCCGTTTAGTTTTGACACTTTCGGTTTCTTGGAACAACAGTCGGTTGAGCTTCTCAAGAGACTTCAGAAGGTTATGGACAGTAACGTTATGACAGCTGGTTCCAACGAGTTTGTGTTTAGAAGGATAGGATTTGCTATTCATAAAGGACTTGCGGCGCAGCTTGTTGCACGCTTGTCCTAATTATTTGTAATCCTCGTTATCATTATCAATAAAATTTCCACTTAATAAAAAAAAAAAAAATAAAAAAATAAAAAAAATAAAATTCAGTTATTGTCTCCCAAGAGAAATCCCTTTCATTTGAAACTCTCAATTACTGATTCAGGGTTAGTACTCGTTTTTTTTTTTTTTTTACAGAAAAATGGAACCTAAACAAAATTTCTACCAGTTTCATGCCGATTTTATCCTTTATACATTTTCTCATCTTTAGGGTGTAAGATGACAGATGTGTGGTCCAGATATGTGTGCATTGGGACGCATTTGAGGCCCTGCGCATTGTAGATTTGGTAATTGTTTAAAGAGGTTTTTTTCTATGCGGATATCTAAACGCACTCTATGCACACTAATCCGGGCCACTCATTTTGAATCTAATAAAATGAAAGTTTGGAGAAACGAACTTGTTTACCGGATAGATCGGTTAAAAGAGTGAAATAATAGATTCTATTCTAGATTTATCCTTGTCTTATTTAGGTATCTCTTTGCAGTTACTTAGCCAATTACATACCAAAAGAATTCATCTCTTTTGCTTATTGATGACTCAGTCTCTATTTGGTTCGAAATATTTACATGCAATTGTACCTACAAAACAGTATTTGGTAGCAAAATGCAAATAGGTGGTTGGTACAACAAGTTGCAATTATGTGCTCTATATAAGTAGTTTCCATGATATCCACTTGCAGCTAAAAAAATTGTGTAAATAGATAAACACAAAGAGGTGGTTTGTGAAAAAAAGAAGTGGGATGATAATGTAACCAATTTTACATCTTTTTGTATTGGGTTTACCAAACACAAGTAAGTTAGATGCAATGCAATCACATGCAATTTGCAGCCATTTGTCATTTGCAACTCGGTTCACCGAATCATATGCCATATTTACTTCTTTAAATCTTAATTTATATGGCAAGTACAATTAGTCAATTACCATTTGCGTCAACTCCCTAGCTAGGTTGTTTCAATCTTCAGAGTCAGAAAACTTACAAAGTTAAAAGTTAAAATGCGCCAAGAATCAATCGAATCTCGGTTCTTTTCAAGGTTGTAATTTTATTATCGTTCATAAAAATAGAGAACTTCAGTTATATCATCACTATTCTAATGTATTGTTTGATATTAATTCCAGGCCACCAATTACCAAATTTCCTAGTGTTAATGTTTGATCAAACTAAGAAATTCTCCACACATCCGAAATCTAATCAATTTATCAATCAAAGTAGTATTAGTTAAACAATCATCAAACTTAATCCAAAGCATTTGAGATGTTGTTGGTGCAGGGCCGGCCCTGAATTTTGAATGGCCCAATGCAAACTCTCCAATTGGGCCTTTTTTGTTTGTTTCATCTGTTTAATTATATGGGTTTTTGTATTGGATCTGTTTAATATAGTGGGTTTTTTAAGGTTGAATGGGGGCTTTGCTCTTGATTTTTCTTTGGGGGCCCTATGCTAGGGCTTAGACTGCATAGGCCTAGGGCCAACCCTGGTTGGTGCCTACTCACAGAAGACGGGTAAGTTATCTCCATACTATATGATAGTGGGGTTATCAGAACCACACTTCTCAATGAATTGGCTATTTCTAATCTCTCATGTTTTACAATTTAGAAACACCTCCCTCAATTATTCTAATCAGCTCCCTCTATTTTAAGTAATTTACAAAAAACTCCCTCACCTCACTAAAATTAGAATTAGCTTTCATATTATTTAAAATAATTTAGAAAACCTCATTTACGTTACTGATATTATAATCAACCCCTCCTAATGTTTTTATATTGTTTTGACAGGTTTAAAGATTTGAAAAAAAAAACAATGTGTAGCACAGTTCGCATACTTGTTGTATATATATAATTAATGGTGAAAAAAAAAGATCAAAGCACAATGGGTGTAAATGTGTAACCTGATAATCCCATCCAGTTAAAAAAAAATTATCCCGATTTTGCCATTTTTAAGTTTTAATTACTTTTGGATTATCTAAGCATGTGGCTAGGGTTAGTGCGTATTGGAATGTATTGGAATGCATTAAAATAGTTGCACATTGTAGATTTAGTCAAGGCCCAAAATTTTGATATCGGTTCATATATCGGTGTACCCAAAAACCGAGATATATTGGATATATCTGTTTTTTTTGTGACCAGTCCAAACTATTTAAAATATCGGAAATATCGGACATATAATATCGGAAATATCGGAAATATATTATAAATATCAGATTTATATTAAAAAATGGTCAAAAAGTCAACCGATATATATTATAAATATCGAATATATCGATTATATCGGCGATATAAAGTTTTATATCGGAAATTCCGATATATATCTGAAAAAAAAGGGTTCTATATTCAGTGGATATATATCGGAAATATCGATATCAGTGTATCAATTTACCGAAATATATCGGCGATATATCGGATATATCGGCGATATTTTGGGCCTTGGATTTAGTATTGTTTAAAATATAGTAATGGGAGAATTTCACTCGAACAAAACCCGTCTTCTCTTCCACAACCCCAAACACCTCTCGTTACTTCCTTAGCCTAAAAACAAGAATCCAAAACCCCAAACCCCTTTCTTCATTTGCTTGAACCAAGAACCCAAAAAGAAAAAGAAAAATAGAAAACAAGCAGCAACATCTATCAATATTATTCAGTCCCTTACTCCCACCATTATTTGTAACTCAAGTACTCAACAGGACTACTAACCTAATATTTATCAATTGAAATTTTCCCTTCAAGACTGACTGAGACATTAAAATAGAATGAAGGAGTCAAAAGAAAAAGAGAAAACAAGCAGCAACATCTATCAATATTATTCAGTCCCTTACTCCCACCATTATTTGTAACTCAAGTACTTAACAAGACTACTAACCTTGTATTTATCAATTGAAACTTTCCCTTCAAGACTGACTAAGGTATTAAAATAGAATGAAGAAATCAAAAGAAAAAAAATATCTTACAAACCAAATTAAGCCAAGAGAAAAACAATCAAATTGTTCACAGAGAAGGAATGACACTACATCTGCTCTTCACCTAGAGGGTATGGTATGTTTTCATTGTCGGAGATGAAATAAAACGTTGTTCATAAAGGAATAAGACTACGGGGTTGTGTTCAGTGGGTGGATTTGGTCATTTTTTGTATTAGTTTTTATTTTTAATAAATTACCAAATCTACAATGCGCAGAGCTTAAAATGCAACTCAATACGCAGTGATTTGGAGCGTAGATTGTCCATCTGCCGAAAGAAAGATGAAAAAATGGATAAAGGCTAAAACCGGAATAAAACCGGCATAAATATTTTTATTGCATTCTGACCTTTCTCTATACGGCTCGACTCCTCCTCAAATAACAAAACCAACATCCCTTCTCAATTAAAAACCTAACTTCCGATAAATCCTTATTATTTAATACTCTTATTTGCTGAATCTAGATTAAGTCAAGAGATTACTGCCTTGCAAAGGAGTTGGCAGTTATAGTAATACGACTTTTGGTAGGGTTCTTTTGATTCATCAAATGGGGAAGTTCCATTCTGACATTTCTGGACGATTGGAAGAAGATGGATGGAACAGTGGAGCCACAGACCGTGGTGCAATAGCTGCTGCCAAAGACACTATGTGAAATAGCCTCGTATGCACATTCTCAACGTTGGCCACTAATATGAACACATTGCAGTTACCATAAACTATGACTTGGGTATCACTACCTGGCTCAATTCAATGGTAATATTGGTAAGTTATTTTGGACACTTTATAAATCTGAGCTTCAACTTTGTTATGTGTATAATGATTAATGGTGTTCATGGCCATTCATTATGTATTTTATTTCTTAGTAGTTAGTACTAAATGTCATTCTATGATTATACAAAGTCTTAGTCAAATATGGTTTTACTTGTACCTTGTAGATGAGTGGGCGCTTTCGATAGCATTTGTTTTTTCAGCAGATGGATTCCTTCGGTAATGTCTGGTCATCCTATGAAAAAAAATGGAATACTGAAAATTTCTTGCAAAGTAAAATTTTTAGCAATATGCATAGATGAGATCTTATTGGAAGTAATTAGAGGCAATTCAAGATAGTTGCACTAATGGAAATCTTCAATTTAGTGTTCGTATCGACAACATGCTGTTTGTCTCTGATATGCTAACACTTACTGCCTTGTAGATACTCGTTTTCATATAAAACAGTAGTCGAAATATTGATGATGCAATCGATATGCTAACATATCTTTGCCTTGAACATCTATAACTTCGTAATATGTTCGCCTTTTATATAAAAACAAGTACTCAAAATTTTGATGCATCTTTTAGTAAGCTATGTGATGATGATGATGATGCATTAGTGCAAGAAATCTTTAACGTGAAATGATCTCCAAGTTTTTACACTTCATCCATTCTCTGAATTGTGAGGGATCTTACATGTGATCCTAAGGGTTATTAGAAAGAGCCTCCTCGATACATCCCCTTGGTTTCCACGATATAGCTTGGTAAAATATTTCTCTATAATATTATTCTTCTATTAATTCCATTGTTTTGTTTCGCAGTTTTCGAGTTGAGTTTGGGTTCTTGTTGGTTACTGGTGTAGCTTGTGTAACAGTTGACATCAAGGTCTACCTAGAGAGCATAGAGGGGGGCCTCGGATTCACTTATTAACCATCAAGCTTCTTGTGTCGTCATGCTTCGATTTTGATAGAATGTCGGATTTGTGCTTATTAGCATTCAGTTCGAAGATATCAGTTTGTCGGATAAAAGAAATAATGAAGGTTACTACACCTATTTATCAGAAAAGTTTATGTTAGATTAGCATATAGTCGTGGGAATTTCCATTATTAGAGGATTGATTCCAAATATACTCTTAGGAAGAATTGTAAACTAGAGAATAATTTTGATGAAAGTATTACAAAGTTAATTCATTACTTTTTGTTATTGATCACCCTCCATCGAAAGCTTTGATCTTGCTCTGTGTATTATACTGTTATGTACTGTGAGCCACTGGATGACCTTGTCTATTATCTGGTGTAGTGTGCTTTTCTTAGACTTCACTTCAACCTCACTGCTTTGTTCCTTTATTAGAGTACTTCCATACGTGGTGCATATGCTACAATTCATTACACCTTGTTGTTAGTTCTTCTTCCTCAACCGTCAACCACCAACCGGATAAACCTCGAAATTAGGAAAATTGAAGAAACGGACCTCTCTCATAGCGCTTCAGTTGCTCGATGGATTTGTGAGGCTACATTTGGCCTGTGGTGTCCGCTACATCACGAGATGCTCATCTTGATTTGGGTGTATCTTAGTATGTAGTTTGAATTACTTGTAAGGTCCGGAGTGTTTCGTTGGTTTGCCAATTTGGAGCTATATAAGATTTCTAAATAAGTTGCTATTTGAATAGGCTTTAAAAGAAACGGATAGTGTAGTAGATTGAAGTGGGTGTATTACTTGTATTACTTAGAGTTGAATGCTAATTAGGAAAACAGGTAACATCACCCATGCATCTTCTAACTGGCACAGAGAGCAATGCCTAACTAACATCTTATTTTTGTCAGAGGGATTCCTTTGAGACCAGAAGTATGGAACATGACTACAGAGAACTGCATGGGATGTGGTGTCCAGAAATCTTTTGCTTAATCCTTGTTGAGCTAGTGAAATCGACTTACTTATTAGTCATTGAGCTAGGCTCTAGTTCATAATGCAGCAAATGCATCTCTCCTTTTTTCTTTGAACTTAATCATTTATACAAGAAAGTTTTACAAACTACGAAAAAATTGCCGAACAAGAAGAAAGAAAAGAATATCCCAATTTACAATCACAGCATGGACCCCAATTTACAATCACAGCATGCACTGACGGATGAGATCCCAACTAGTATGGCATGCCAAATATCATGTATATAACTTCCCTCACAAACCTAGAACAGATAAGGATATCCGACTTTTGGCTACCATTGAGAAGTGGAGGACCTCTACATTATGACATCTCTTGCCCCACATGCATCAGCACTAAAATTAAGCCTCATCAAGTAGCTGAGAATTGCGTAAAGCTTTTAGCCAAAACTCAATCAACATGAATTTTTTGGTTGTCAATGAAGGACACCGCCCGTTGTGTCTTTGACGCTTCTTCTTCCTCGCTCTACGATCTGCAGAACCCAAAATCTTCCCGGAGAGCCTAACAATTGAATGGTGTTTCGGTGGTCAACTTCCCAAAGATAGGTGAAAAATACAAAGAAACCGCTATACTCCAAACAAGAGACATTTTTTAATTTTGACTAAGCTAACCGAGATACCGCATCATCATCCGTGTTTCGTCGGTTCGATTTCTCATGATGGACTCCATATTTACCCGATCGACAACATACATGGACACTTGTTATGAACTTATGATGACCACAAACATCTTCTAATCCAAGGCAAGAGCCTCCATAGCTAGCACATTCAAGATAATTAGAGATATCAAGGTATCCGGGTATAGTTATCAAAAGCAAAATTCTACATATTATTCAGTAAGCATGTCTTGTTCTAATGATTAAAACTTCCACTTAAATAAATCAGTCTTGTGACAGGTATAGCACAGAACCTTCCTTGCCAATAGCGTGCCCTCATAAAGATCACACTTCAAGTACATAATATATAGGTGTAATTAGATACATGAATAATACCTTGTAAGGAAGCCGACTTTCCTTGAACCCAAGCCCTGTTTCTTCAAAGGTATCCAACGAATTGACTAGGGAATCAATTTCTAAGTTCTTGGCAGCCAAAGCCTCAACCATATGTGATTCAACTCTAGACACTTCAACCTTAGAAGTGGACAAATCTTTTGTAGCTTTTCGCGAGATCCATAGGAGTTGCTCCTTTCTCTCCTGAAATTATAATGCTTCGTAAGTACCGGATAAATCAATTTATGATTCTACTAAGGTTTGGTTTATCCACAAATGGAAAAACAATATGATAACTCACCTCTGCAGTAAGAAGTTCTTCCAGCTGTGCATTTTCGGATTTGTACTCTTGAAGGCGGAAGAAAGTCCAAAGACAAACCTGCATGTATAAGCGCAAAAGTTTCGAAGCTTAAGCTCTAATCAGAGTGATCTAACGTGTTCACAAAGTCAGTTATCCATGCAAAAATACCTATCAAGCAGAAATATGGAGTTGAACCTGTGTTTCATAGATGAACGTATACATAATAGCATCATGAATATGACAAAATTGTATCGTTCACGGGTATATGACGGTGAGCAAATATTTCCATATAAAAGATGAGTAGAGAAACTTGACAAAGTTACTTATATCTTACCCTAGCTAACCTGGCCTCCTTTGATTGACCCGTGGAAATGATACTTTTAAGTAGTCCTTGAGCCTGCCAACCAACTAAAGGGACTAATCGAGATTCACTAAGGCTACGTTTGGTTCGTGGAAAATGTGAGAAAAGAAAAGGTTTTCCGGAATTTAAAATCTTAGATCCGTTTGGTGAATTGTAGAAAGTTGCAAAATGGAAAACAGATTCTTGGGTACCACAAATAGGGAAAACAACATCATTTTGAAGAAAGAGGAAGTCGTTTTCTTCCTCCTTGTCTTGACCAAGGTTTATAAACTTTACCAAAAAATGGAGAACGACCGACACAATCTACAAATCGATTAATTTCATCTCGAGATAATCTCAAATTTTCAAACCCATTTTAATCGATGTATGTATAAGTAATCTTCCAGCCATTAACGCTCCATTTCGCAAGAAAGGGATGTCGAAGGGTTTCAATGTTGTTTTAGAAGGATACTGAGGGTATGATCCAAAGGCTTTGCAGATAGTGTCTCAAAGAAAATATTTTCTAGTCCAAACCAAACAATTAGAAAGTAAAATTCAGGAAAAAGGATTTAAGGTATTTAGATTCGATATTGTGATTTCCATGTGAAAGAAAAATCTGTGAACCAAAACACGACCTAAATGTTAAACACTTATATATGTAAAAGGATCCCAATGACAAATTTAATATGTATATATTTGTGATCGGCAATTGAATATGTTCTTACTATATGACATACCTCATCAAGTTGCTCTTGTTCTTTTCTTTTACCTGAAGTCTCAGTTTTAAATTCTTGTTGCTTCTTTGAATCCAAGAGAGGTTCCTCCTTTGTATTGGCATCTTTTGCTTGAGAATGATTGTGACCATGTGTTTCCACACTTCCCAGCCTCAGACCCCTCATCATCAATCTTCCGAGAAGTACCCTCATTTTCAGTTTTGATGTCTTTCCCAAATCAGTAGGAAGATCTCTATCTACGATATCAACTCTTGTGCCTAGTGAATCTAAAGCAAATGGCTCTTTGCTCTCGTCTATTGTTTTCTCGATATAGACTCGCCTCTTCTAGATCATTGACGGGGGAGAGTTTCCACCTTACTAGCACCATCATTTTTTTCCACCTCATTTGGTAGTGAATCGGTAGAAAATCTCCGAGTAGTGCCATCGTGTCTAAGATCCATCTGCAGCTCTTTGCTAGTTTGGATTTCATTATCGCCCACGTCCCCACCATTTTCAGATGATGAGACCCTCAGACGATCGTAACAGATTTTTCTTCGATGCTTTCACGAAAACGTGCTCCTCAATATCGATGTCGCAACGCTTTTCCTTCCTCGACGCCGTTGTGGAAAATTGCTCCCCAAAGACCATCACTTGTTTCGAGAGGCATCAATGGTGGAGAGTCGGCCCGAGCACAGAGGACCCATTTTGGTTAAGTGGGGTGATTAAAACATTGATGTGTTTAAAGCCATAAACCGAGTTGATTAAAGACAACAATGTACGAGCAACATATAAAACGCTAAAAGCTACAAAATACCTTCTCCTTTTGTTTAATACTCCTTGCTTGAATTTCTTGTCCATTGGATGCTTATAAGTTGCAAAAAGAGACAAAAGGCACCTTATACTTCCCATTGATCCCCCTCTCAACAGATTCATCTACGATCTTGTCACCGCAATGGCCTAGGGGAATCTCTCGTTTTTCACGCCATGGCTCATTTGTATCCTTTTGAGCTGTAGTTTTTCACCGATAACGCACGGCCTTCCTTGTATATTGAATCCTTCACCACGCCTCTAAAATCGAAGATTTCCTCCTCAAATGAGCGTAAGAATTTGCTTGCCCATAAGACGGGGCTTTTGATGCTTGTTCTTGGTTAATGGCTCGATCAAAGGAGTAGGTCTCGGTTGGCTTGTTCTGTTACACTCAACCGAGGAGAATGAAGATGAACAAGAGGAAGATGAGAAAAGAGGCCCTTGATGACTCCATAGAAACTCTATGATTCTCAATCACGTTCTAGCTCGAATTTTTGTCCCGCAATTGCAAGTCGAACTATATTATATATCCCTCACATAATATTATACTGATTCCAAATACACCAAAGTGAAGCCGTTAATAGTTGAGTTAAGTTTTTACTTTAGTCAGTATGCAGGTCACTATGACACTCATCTCCATGGTTGCTATTCTTTGAAGTGAGAATGGACGCTTAGAGAGAGATGCATGCATAGAATATGAGAAAAAATTAAAATGTTAACATACTTGAACTTGGTAATACAACAAACGAAATGGGAAATAAAAAAGAAATCACAAGTCCATTAACCCTTCCCCGAACAAGCAATTTGGCCTACAAATTCCGTAAAATGTATATAGGATAGCTTACCAAGAAAGAGGACATCACCGATTAAAAATAAAATTCTGTATCCATAAAGTGATTTTGTAGCAAATCAAACATTTCGGATCAGTAGGAACAAAAAGAAAAAAAAACATGAAAAGCTAAAAACTTCTAAGCAACGGGAAATGGATACGTGTACCTCGGAAATGTTAAGTCCACTGATATCCTTTAATGAACCAATGCTAACAAAATTGTCACCTCTTAGGGTAATGATCGTTGAAGACGAAACAAATGAAGAAACGACTAGAGACGTGGGGGTGGGGGGTGGGTTTGAACCTTGAACGTGGGGGTTGGGAGTTCCGAAATACCTCCAAAATAACCTCAGCAGTTTCTTTTTAGCTAGCGTCTGTTTACATTGAGTTCGTTTACATTGTCAACGTTTTCAATATATGGATTCGTGGGATTTTTTATCTTTTGGACTTTTTTGTGGACTTAAATTTGAGAACTACTAGTATACTGCTAAGCAGTGGGGGCGCGACCGGAGAGGGAGAGGGAAGAGTGCTTATATGACCTGAAAATGAAAGCAACGACTGAAATCAGCTGACAAGATTGAGTGCTTCAATGATATATTAAACTTAAACACGACACTAACTATAAAAAACCTTATAGCATATCCATCATAAAAGTTTCACAAGCACCAGCCTAGATATATTTCATCTTTTTCTTGAGTGGTTATACATATAAAATCCAAGACAGGCATTTTCATAGATTGAGCTACAGCATTGCAAGTGAAGAAAGAAAGATACATACCAAAGCCACGAGGTTCTGAGTTCCCATTGTGGTAGCCTTTGAATGAAGGATGAAGGATCACTTTCGGTACCCCAGTTGCTGTTGGAATAAGAATATTGAATATGTAAGAACAAAACAATAATTGATGTGAGAGAAAAATACTAACTGTATAAGTTCAATTGTAGCCTTCTCTCAATCTTAAACAGTATTATCAATTTCAGGACCAAAGACTCCCCATTTAGGTGACTTCATACCTAGAGGAAGCTATCGAAAAATCGAATTGAAATTGAAGAAGCAAAGTCTAAGAACAACACCTTAAGTTTTAAACAATCATAGACTCATAGTGGAGATTTACCTGGTTTGTCTTTCTCCTTCAACCTATCGTTGACCCTCTGCTACTGAGTTGTTGTTCGTATGCAACTGATTCTTCGTCTTTCTACTTCAAAGAAGCGAGATGTTGGTCTTCCTCCTCCAATCGGTTATCGGTTATGAACGAGCGAGGAGAAATTCGCAAAGTTTGTGCAAGAAAGAAATTAGGACGCATTTAAAACCAACCAAGTGATATTTTGGGCCCGTGACCCCCCCACGCCCTAAGATCGATCGTTAAGCTCCACTCACTTGACTACACGGACCTACTTTTTAGATCTACTATTGAACTCACTATTTGTATGAAGTTGGTTTGCATTGCAATACACACAGACACATATCTCTATGTAAATCAATGATTAGGACTTTTGACACATAAGTAGGTTCAAATAGTAGGTCAAATAAGTTGGTCAATTTTTTTTTTAAAAAAAACAAACAAACAAAACCTGCAGACCTTGAGTATTACCAAACAGCAGTTGACTTCATTACACAATGAAATTACGTTAGCCAAATCAGGTCAAGCCAAGGCAATATATTATAAATACAATAAATTAGCCCCAGGGCACAAGTTCGTTTCAAAACAACTCTAGAGGATATGATTTTTTTTTATAATCACTCACAAACAATGAGCTATGAGTACGAACAATGAGCTATACATCAACATGAGCTATGAGTACGAACAATGATTATTCATACCTATAATGATTGTTCATACCTATTTGAGGGGGTTCATACCTCAATATAAGCTATGAACAATCATTGTTTATATAAATACTCATTGTTCATAGCTATTTGGGGTATGAACAATCATTGTTCATACTCATTCATACCTCAATATGAGTATAAACAATCACTGTTCATATCTTAACATGAGTTATGAGAAATCACTGTTCATAATGTATAAGTTCATACCTTAACATAATGTATAATCAGTAAGAACACATATTGGAGTATGAACAATCATTGTTCATAAGTCCATACCTTAACATAATGTATAATCAATAAGAACACATATTGGAGTACGTACAATCATTGTTCATACATTAACATAGTGTATGAAGCATAATATAAAATATCACGATATATCGTGATATATTGCGATATATATCGAGATTTCAGCAAATGATAAGTAAATATCGCGATATGCTTAGAGATATTTACAACTACAAAAAAAATCGATATTATCGATATTTTGAGATTTTTTTATATATTTATAGATATTTGGCGATGTTTTGTGTATGTAACAATTTTATTTAATATTTACCATTATATTTCAAATAAATATAAATTATATATCATGATATTTGTCGATATTTTGGATATATCCACGATATTTGCATATGAAACAATGTCAAATATCCCCAAAGAATGGGATATATCCACGATACATATCCATAAACCAGGAATCGATATTTGCCATATCCTTATATTTTGTACTATGGTATGAAGTATGGTAACCTATTTGGGTATGAACAATCACTATTCATACATCACATAAGATATGAGCAATGACCAAAACGACATAAAATGCAAAATCGGAAAAAATTTATTTCAAATCCGGGATATTTGTCATTACAGGAGAGAGATATATAAAGTCTTTATCTGAGCTTCAGTGGACGACATTTAATTTGGAAGGAAAAAAATGCTAGAAGATTTCAACAAACATCTAAGCCAGCTTCAATTGTCTATAACAAGAAGGTAAGAGACATAAAGAACTACTTGCAAGAGTTAAAAGCTATTGAAGTATATATACTTAGGTCGATGTATTGAAGAAGGCGATAAAGAGGTTGAATTGGAATCTGACTCTACCAGAGCTAGCAATGCAATCAACAAGCTTGAGAAACCACCATGGTATTGTCTAGTCTTAAGGATATGTTTTTTTTTTTTTTTTTTATAATCACTCACAAACCCAATCTCCACATTTAAGGACGAAATGAGCTGTGAACACTCATTGTTCATCCTATACATCAACATGAGCTATGAGTATGAACAATGACTATTCATACCTATAATGATTGTTAATACATATTTGGGGGGGAGGGGGTCATACTTCAACCTAAGCTATGAACAATCATTGTTTATATAAAGACTCATTGTTCATACCTATTTTAGGTATGAATAATAAGTGTTCATACCTCAATATGAGTATGAACAATCACTGTTCATACCTTAACATGAGTTATGAGCAATCACTATTCATATTAACAATCATTGTTCATATCTATTTGGGGTTATTGAGCAAACACATAAGCTGATTTTACTTCCCTCCTAAACCAAAAATTGTAAAATAAAAACGTTATTGAACCCTTAACTTAGTTATTTTTCTCTTCAACAAAGGCCGAAAATATCGTTCGATATATCAATATATCGGAATATGAGTACACGATATGGAAATAATGTATATCGATTGACTTAGATCGATATATATCAGCAATATATCCGATATATTTGATATATATCGATTGACTTGTTGACTGTTTGACCGATTATATTGACTGTTGACAGATAATTCTGACATATATCGTTATATATCGGCAATATATCAGCAATATAATGATATATATCAAAATTTTAACTATTTAAAAAAGATGGAATCTCTGAAATATCGATATTGACTGATATATTTCGGGTTTGGGTGTGTGTGTGTGTGTGGGGGAGGGGATATCGGCAGATATGTAAAAATTGGGCCATGTGGATTTTCCCCGTTGGCCACATTTTCGATGAAGTACAATTTTCAATTTTGTTTCAGTTTATCGGAATTTTCAAAATTTCAAAACTTCATAAAATTTGAAGAATTTATCTTCCCGGCTTCCCCACACACCACGTCCAAACCCACGATCCCCACACGGTCACACACTCACACACCACGTCCAAACCCACGATCACCATGTTTCCCCCTCCACTTTCGAATGGATCTCCACAT
Source organism: Coptis chinensis (assembly GCF_015680905.1). NCBI lineage: Eukaryota > Viridiplantae > Streptophyta > Magnoliopsida > Ranunculales > Ranunculaceae > Coptis > Coptis chinensis. The sequence continues at coordinate 93,830,642 of NC_141462.1, forward strand.
TCTCTATTTCCGCTCCATTTATTATCTCCCCTCCCAATTGGAGACATCAACCATCAACAGTCAACTGTTTGTTTGTTTCTCCATCCTGCTTCTTTTCATATCTGTTGCAATGTAGATTACTTAATTTTTTTCATTGATCATCTTCGATTGATGAATACCTTTAAGATTATGCCTTAAATACTGACTTGAAGGGCAACGTAGAGTTCTTTGCTATAATTAGTTTTCTATCAACTGGAAATGGAGTTTGTTTTTGAAAGCTCATGTTAACTGTTTGAACTATTCCCCTTTTACTGTTTGTTAGACAGAAAAAAGTCGATATGGAGAATACACTTGTTGATGAGAGCCAAAGACAGTTGGAGGAATTTGGAGCTTCCTCTACATCAAGGCAATACGAATCCAGTGGTATGTTTTTAAGTCAAAAGAATACCCATCTTTGTCTCACGGTTTCACCAACATTGCAGGGGTTTATGTTACAGAATCTTTGTAGTTGATTTAGTGAAAGGATGTAGGTCCTAGGATGTTGCATTTATGAAATTAATCTAAGTAACGTGCTTAGTATTGCCAACCAAGACGTAGTATGGACTATAGTATTCTAGATATATTCTATTGGAAATGTTTATTATCCTTTTGAAGTAGCGGTCGTTCGACTTCCCTTCTGAATGTATGATGTACATACTTTCTCCTGTAGGGTAATAACCTTATGATGTACATACTTTATCCTTTATTTGGATTTAGATTTTTGAACAAAGTAGTGAACTGAGCTACAGTCTTGGAATTTTGCTTTTGGATTTGTTATCTTATTACCTGTACAATGAGTTTGGCTTTTGTCGTGAAAGCCAAGATCATATTGGCTGACTTTATCTCTTAGTATCTCTCCGACTGGGCTTGTAGAATGGCACTATAGGATTTATGTAATTGAGATAAGGGTGGCTAATGAGACGCTTTGCCCTTGCCATTAGAATTCTTAACAATCTCATTGCATATTTATATTGGTCACTATTTGCATGGCATCAATTCTTGTTGGTAAGCCATTTGTCTGTTTGCATTCAACTTTGGTTATTGTTTGTCCATGGGTCTTTTGCTCTGAAAACGGAGGCAAGTATTTTGGAGAAAGAGAAGTCACTCAAAGTTTTTGTTTCTTGATATTTTTCTCAATTACTCTTATGGTGGTCTCCTCTTCCCATGGTTTTATTATTATACAAGCTTTTCTATAAACTCTTTCTTTTGAGAGGATTCCACATCTCTTAATCTTTTCTCTAGTATATACTTGTCGAAGTTGACCTTCCGGTAACCAAAGGCTTAAAGCTGTTAAAGTACATTATGCACGACGAACAATTACGGCGGATTCCTATCATTAGTAAGTTCAATTTGATATTGTATGTTCTATCTTTGCATGTATGTGAACTGATTCTCACTTTTCTTATCCTTTTGAATCGCTCAGTGATGTCTGCTCAAGATGAGGTTTCTGTTGTTGTGAAGTGCTTGAAACTTGGAGCAGCTGATTATCTTGTTAAGCCATTACGCACCAATGAGCTATTGAACTTATGGACTCACATGTGGAGAAGGCGACAAATTGGTTGGTTTTTTCAACCGTGTGATTTTTTTTTTATTTTTTGACGTTTGGTTGGGTCTTTCTGCTTCTGTGTACTGTTTGGTTTTTGAAAAAGAACAGGAATGTACAGGCTCTGCCAATTGACCTGGTGTTGTCTGCTAATCGCATACTGATTTATCCCCATGAAAAATACGAATGTCTGCCTGTAAAAACCAACTGCCTAAGTGCCCCTGTCTGATTTTTATTATGCAAATCATGAGAGAGTTTTCCATTATAAATTTCACTCTTTTGTTTACAATCAAAGCATTCTTAGTCTTATTATTCGGAAACTTCTTTGTGTTCATGTATTTATTATCTTTTATTTCCTCTTGTCCTCGAGTAATGCAGAACCTAATGAACGGATATGTGTTCAAAGGCAAACCAATGATCATACAATTTGGCCGTAATCCTGGTGCTGCAAGAGCAAACTAAAGCTCCATTGCAGATGAAGACAAATCCATGCTGCTTGTTGTGGCCGGTTAAGTTTATTCTTATTCTCTTGTTCTCTTGTTCTCTTGTTCTCTTGTTCTCTAATTCTATCTGATGTGTGACTTTGGACTGAACTTTATAATTTTGCAGTAGTAAGCAAAGCAACATCTGGCAAAGCTTAAGGAATAAGTTGTGCCGCTGACAAGCAGCAAAGCTTCTAGGCATCGCATAAAGCTATTACTTTCGGATTATCTGAGCTGTTGGAATCATGGATTTCCAGAGCTGATGGCAAAGTCATCTTGAGCAATTCATCTGGGAATCTCACCTAGCTTCTTGCTGTGGACATGTGGTTACTACTCTGTGACGTTCAAATGTTATCCCAAAATTTAGTTCACGGGTTAGTTCAACGGCATATAACTTCAGAACAACAGATGGGTCTCACTGCATCTACCAGATTCAGTGGTTTCAGATCTATGCGCTGCCCCGAAAGGATTTCAGAAGTGAAGTTAATAAAAAGATAAACTGCAATGGGAGGGATTTGAGTGCTATTGATTTTGGCCAAGGGATACAGTGGGAGGGTTGTGTGTGAAAAGAGTTTACAGAAGCTTTGAATGCACTTGAAATATAAGTTTATGTCAAAAATGTTTTAAGTTTCATTTGTATTATACCAAGCTCTCCCACTGTGGATCAGTAATGTCTCTTGTTATATGTTGCCAGTGCATATACAACACTTTTGTCAAAGAATGTTGAGATTCTTTTGTATTTTTTTTTATAATATGTTGTGTTAATCATCTCATTTGAGTGCTCCTCGCAGTGTGTCCTGTTAATCAGCTCATATGAGCTGATTCCCTATACCGGATAATGGATTCCCCAAAACATAACCTTATTTGTACTGTCCTAAGTAAACTATATTTATCTTAATATTAGAAACATTATCGATCTTGTCCAACACCACGCCTCCTATTCCTAAGAATGTAAGAATGGTACAAGCTACTGGTTCCTCCATGCGCTGCTCCCTATTCTTTTAATTCCCGGGTGAATCTGATGTCATTGCAGATTTCACAATGTCATATTCTTTTCGATGACTCTGCCTTTCCTAAAGACTAGTTGAACTGATTAAGTTGGTCTGTTTGCATAGAAGCTAAAGGATATTGGAAACGGACTATTAATCTGCAAAAGAAAAGAATTGCAAGGTTTCTGTTGCGAGTCCTGTTGCTAACATATCAAGCCCATCTTAAGTATCCACTGAATGATATATTTACCATAGAAAGAATGACAATTTTCCTCACTTTGTTCTACCTAACGCTTGATTAGTAAACTATTTTCACATTACAATTATTTCTGATTGGTAAACTAACTCCATCTCCCTTCTCAAGAACAATAAATTCCAAAATACACATTGATGTGGATCCTTGAATGAATGTCAGATCTGAGACACGACGATCCAATGTTTATGATTCTCACATATGAACTGTTGACTGGAAATGTGTACTCATGCACATCAGCAGCCCACATAGTCACACACCACACACATACCGCACCACCTGCAACAAACACCAGCACACACCACCTGCACCACACAACACGCTATCACCTAATACACAAAATACCACCTACAACACCTTGCAGCAGTAACATAACCCCCACATGCGGGTCTGCATATAACTTCCAATGAGAACAGAAAAAAATTCATGATCATGGAAACCAACTATGAAGCAGAATCCGTCTAGAGTTCGCAGGAATAATTGGGTAGGACCAAGTTCTAAATCTGCCCCATGAAAATGGAATGTCATACACGGATATGGAAGTCTTTGCTGATTTCGGTTTAGGTAACATAAATCAAACATTCCAGGTACTTGCTCCAAATGAAAAGCCGAGAAGTGTGCTTGCATTGCAGATTTCACAATGTCATATTCTTTTCGATGAATTGCTGTCCACGGGGATCCAGTATCGAGAAGACAACCACCGTTGTGATCCGTGTATGCGTGCAAAAGCACCTGGATCAATTTGGAGGCGCACTCCTTGGACGGATATCCCCTCCAAAGTCACAAAGTAATGTGATTCACCTGGAAGTAATAGAGTGTGATGTATTTTTTGCCAGTCTTTAAAACCCACATCATTGCCCATTCGTAGAAACGTACTCATTCGGCCATCAACTGTTTCAGCCACATAGTTGGTTGTAATCCTGAGACCTCCTATGAGTGTTCCTATCACCTGGCCTGTGTGAATTCTGATAGAAAAATTCGGGTATGAATTACTGAAATGCAGTAGCGAAACTAAAAGACGCAAGTGAATCAGAAGTTCAGAATGTGCTTTCCTCATAATTAACCTCAGTGACAAAAGATCACTTGGACTTTTAACTTAACTTGTCTTAGGGAGTGAAATCAGATAGGCTAATGACACACTGATCAAATTTCAAAGGCTACCAAAGAATTCAGAAGCTGCTTGAACAACTGACTGATTGAGCCTTTTCTTCTCTCATGTTTTCTGCTATGTGCATGTTCAATATTCTACCCAATCAAATCCTTTAATTGCGATACGATGAAGAAAACTTGATGATCATTTTGAGTCTTACCACCGCCATCAAAGCTAGTCTAGGCTGTGCTAATTTCATCTTATACTCTATCCCATGTACGATAACATGACCCGATTATACTTGCGACTTGCAGCACATCAGAAGACAAAATACAATGACATTCTAAACCTCTTTTTCCTTCACCTTTTTTCACCAATCCTTTTGGCGTGAGTGGCTGAAGGCTTGTAGCAAATGCAACCAAACACAAAAAACAATAACAAAAGTGACCACATCAGTATCATCTATAACCCCCGCATGCCAGTAACAACACTTGGCAGCATCAGCAGCACCTGGAACCAACAACAAAACCAACACCCATCCACTCAATGCACACCAGTCCATACTACCACACCAAACTACACACACTATCACATCACCACCACTCGATCAGGTCTTTCGATATGAGTGACCCCATACAATGTCGCCCCATACTGCTGCATTTGGGTTGTATTGGTAGAAAAAAAAATGATACCAACCCTTGTAGAACAAAGGACCTGCATCCAGTATCATGTACAATCAGAACACTCAAAAATACATAGCAACATTTACATTAATCTTAGCTAGACCGTAATCAATTAGTTTTAAACACCGACACACACCAAAACAGTAATACTAGCACTACTACTACTACTCTAAGCTAGGTTTCAATCTGCAGGTCAGCAATACTACTACTATTTTCTTAACTACACCAGCACCAGTAGTAGTATCAAAGTAGGTGAAGGTGATCAAGTAATAAGAAAGAACAGAAGATCGATCAACTGCTAAGTTTTTAACAAATGTGAAACTAATCAAACTTCAAACAACTTAACTATTATAGAATATACACAGGATTGTTGAGAGCGTAATGTTTAACTGGTACACTTTTAGGTGAAGACTATGTTGTGTAATGCGGATCTCCAGACAACCAGTGCATCTAGTACAATCCCTATGCAAAAACATTATGCTATTAAATAGTTTGGCACTTCTGAGGGCAGTTAAGTTGGTTGTTTCAAGAATAAAAATTCTTCGCGATTAGGGGACATTAATTGATAGAAAGTCATAATAGTAACCAAAGGATATAAAATGTGATTAATAGAAGGTCGGGCTAGATCCCAGAGAATATAAAATGCATGGTATGGATCGCCAAGAAACTAAATCTAGCTAGATTAAATTCTATTCCAATTAGCTTTGGCAGCTGCACACGGCTGTGCTCCTCACAAATTGGATGTTAAAATGTACGGTGTCGACGCCACGCATAGAGATTGTTCATACACAGGCCACAGAATTTTGCCGCAAGAAAGAATGACTTATAAGGTCACTAGTTTATCACATCAAAAAGGCAACTACCCTTCGTACTTGACAGTGTCATACTATATTTCATGGAATCAGTAGATGTAAGGTTGGTCACACAGTTTTCTTCAAAAGAGTTGAGGAAGATATTGCAACATTACAGAGTCACAGGTGTATGTTAACGACATTAAAGTTACCAAGAGTGATCCAGGTTGTCAAGCAGTATTTGACTACTCACTTTTGTACCAAAGACTTGGCAACATCAGCTTTTTTTCGAGTAATAGATTGGCAAGAATAAAAAACAAATAAGAAATTAAGATAAAAACAACACTAAATAAAATTAGTCTCTGCCCAAGGTAAGTGTGTTTTTTCTATTTTTGATACACCGTATATCCCTCATTTGTAGGGAGACTAACCAACCCCTCCCCCAAACCAAAAAACCGAATGCAGTATCCCACAAACCACATAATGCCAGGATACAACGACCAGGTGCTACTTGTTAAACAGTAAAGTACCATAATAATGGTAGTAATAATGTATAATTATAATAATCATGGTATAGTAGTAGTGAACTAGTGATAATAAAATCATTATCTTTATTAGTGAAATCATTTATCATTATTATTATTATTATTATTATTATTATTTATTTTTATGATTATTTCAAGTTCCAAAGTAGAAAAAAAAAGGACTGCAAAGATTCCACAGTTTTACAGTTTTACCTGTTCATTGATGAGTATCAAGCTCAGCATTGGTCTGCTAAGACTCCATTGGTTGCCACAATCCTCAAATAAAACAATTTCAAACAGAGTCTTCAATATCTGTAATGGACAGGATGGATAATACCAACATCGTTCAGTATCCAATATGACTGTTCCAAATCAAGTCAAACGATAATGGGATTTAACCAAAACAAGAAAACAGTTTAAAAAGAAATATGTAAAGAATAATATAAAGTTGCAGCGCATGGCTATTCTCGCTTCTGTATAAAAATCAATAGTGTTCAAATTTCTTTTATTCAGACAGGATGAGAAACAACTTTCACCAAAAACAGAATCAAGCATGAAACCTGAAAACCTTTTTGCTAGAATTTAAATTATACCCTACAGCTTAAACTTCAGATCTTAGATTTTTATAAATACTCATAACCAAACCTGAAGGAGTACTGAAGGAGTATTTGAGAGATGCCCAATCCAGAGTTTGAAATGCAGAGAATTTCTCTTGGAAGATAGTGAGAAAGGGAAACAATGGAGATGAACTTAGTTTAGTGGAGATGAACCCGAAAAAAGGATGAGAGTTTGGCGCTAACTGTTTTCCTTTTTTTTTCCGAACCAGCCCGAAGTAAATAGCCAAGTATTATTTCACTTTCCAATTTCCACAGTGGTTATTAGGGTGGATTAGTTTTTGGGTAAATTTGGTATTTCATGTATTTGTTTTTTCTCAAACCAGTTTATCCGGTTAGCAAGTTTGTATTGAATCATGGATTTTCCAACAAAAATCAGATGTGGGGCTGAGATTAGTGCACATTGGAATGCCTGTGCATTGAAGCAAACAATAAATTAAGATGAAAGTGAGATAAGAAAAAGGAAACAGAGAGTGGCGGAGATATTTTCTGTTAAATTGAGGGACAAGTGGCATGCATTTCAACACGATTACGGATTCAATCCCAATAACCGGTTATTGCATAGTCGGACTCAATACAAGTGTATATAATAAACACATGGCGTATGGCGTTGCAAGTTGTTTTCAATGCGCCAAAGAGTATTCTTCCTTTAATCCCATTTTGTATTAATTTATTATACCGTTCAAAGTGTACTAATTTAACAAGTTTCAAAGATACAATTTTGAGTGCTCGAATAAATAAAGTTTATCGGTTCATGAAACAAAGGTAACATAGTTTCATTTTATTTTTTTCACACTTCTCTTTATACTAGTGTTCACAATTCCAAACAGAATGTCAGAATTCTGCATTTCAGTTTTTAAAAGAAACGGAAAAATACAACATAAAAATATTGATGATTCCAAATCTTATCGAAATCAAAATATATTGGGACTATATTAGACCGTACACTAGTTAATAACTTAATACATCTTGATAATCCACCTCTAGAACATTTACAAGCTAAGATGGAGGGTTAGTTGTCGAGCTATAGGACCGGAGTTTTTAGTGCAAAGTTAGCTAATAGGTGTGCTACTTTGTTTCCACTTCTGTGTACATAACATATATTTAGATTCCCAAAACTTTCCAAAAAGCTAGCTGCATCATATAGTATTCCTTTTGATTTCCATCCTATACTCTATACTCGATGGCTTCCATTGTAAGAAGTTTGTTACAACTTTTGCATCCATTTCCACTATTAAGTTTGTAGTTAGGTGCCCTCGGCACCATTTGAGGGCTTTGAGTAGTCCTCTGCATTCTGAATCTGTTAGATCTACTGCCAATCCATAATCAATACCTGCAGCCATGAAAACACCTTTTCATCTCTCAATACATATCCAAAGCCAACTCTGTTACCTATGATATGATAATTAGCATTCACATTCAGCTTGTTAAAGCTTTGAGGTGGTGCTTTCCATTTCACAGATATATATATATAGGAATCTTATTGATTTTGGTATGCACTATATGATTTCTAGGTTTAGAAAAGAAACTATTAATGATTTTTGAAATTCTAAATAAAGACGGAATTGATTTGTTGTGAAACATAGAACACCTTTCTCTCCAAATATTGGAATACAATAGCAAACAAAATCTTATCCAAGTCTCATTGTTTATCAGCCAGTCTGAAGGTGGATTAAACCACAAATTGATCAATTCTCTAACTTGAAGATGCTAAAATTTATCAAGTTTGATGAGCCAAGGGGATTGGTACCAAAGAGCTCTAGTAAATGTACATTCTAAAAGTAGATGATGTATACTTTCAACGTGAGAGCCACATAGCATACAACTCTTGTCAGGTATATATATGATTGTTGCCAAATGATCTCTGGTTGGGACTACATTATTGTAGAGCTTCCATGCTAGTAAAGCCTCTCTCGGTGAATTTGTGTTTTTCCAAAAAACCAGATAATGAGTCAGAAGTGAAGGGGTAAGAGTGTTGTGTGTTCATAGTTTATTATACGTAGACTTACACATTTTTTTGTTAAGTTCCCGTGCAAGGAGTCCTGCAGATTAGTATCAAACAAGTGAATACTTTGAATTTTAGGTTAGCTAGTATCCAAACATCATTCCAAAGATTAATATTTATACATGTACCCACATGCCAAGTTGAGTTTTTTATGATGAGAGGTAGTATATGTAACATACCTTGCCAAAACCATGATGAATCTTTTTTTTTATTTACTTGAGGGAGTGAAGCGTGCGGAAAGCACTTTGCTTTGATCTGTATGATGTGTTAGTGAGAAGCCTTTGTAACTTCTTCGATGCAGAATCCAACCTGACAGTCTTCCTTTTACTGTAAGTTTCAGAATTACCTACTGAAAAAAGCATCATTCCAAGAATGACCACCACTCTGAGGGTACCGTCAAGCATAGTGACGGCCACATACCACGTTCAGACGATTCGAAGATATCAACTCCTTTTTTTTAACTTAAATTATATCAATCATTGAGAAATATGTGTATAGACCCGGAGTGAGGTCGATCACATTGCTTTGGATTCACTACGTAGTACGTACTACCTATTTTTAAGTTATAATGTAAAAGGATGTGTTGGAAATGTTGAACATCAACTCAAGGATGTCCACCATGTTATAGCGATAATGTAAAAGGATGTGTAATGGAAACTTCTGACAGATTTTATAGAGTTGGAACACTAAAAAGAGAGGAAAAAATAAAATCAGATAAATCGTCTTGAACCACTCTTCCCATACAACAACGTACAGTAGTTTAATTCCATTCCATGTCTATCTCCATGGATGCTTCGACCTTATTCTAAAAGCAAGCAGTGCCTAACAGCCTACTTTATAAAAGAACAAAAAACTGAGTGATGGATTACTGAATTGTAAGCTCCTTCCAAGCTACAAACTTCAATTCTGTCGCCTAGTCTGGGGTTGGAAGGCTTGATTGATGCCCTCGTTCAAGTATACATAAACTCGCCAAGTGCTGTATTATTAGTGCCCTAATAGACAGCAACAACAACGTATGAGAAGGCAAAAAAAAAAAAAAACCAAAAAGTAAAACCAAAATCGAGAAGAGTGTATCAACATAACCAGACCGCAAAAAATGACCAGGGTTCTCTTCCAGGACCCAATTAAATGCATGTTCAAACATTCAGACAGATACTAAGACAGATCAACATTGCAAGGAGGTATTCTGCAATAGGCACAATATTATCCAAAAATAGAAGTAAAGGTATTAGTCTATTAGATCAACTACAAGATCCCGGAATATAGCAATTAAAAAATATACTGACATTCAAAAGAGCATGTCTACTAATACCTATTTCAAAGCCACTAAAACCACTGTCGATTATTAGTAATATTGCACAAAGTGTATGCAAGAAAACACGAGTTTAGCCACCAAAATCAAGACCAAGTAGCTCAGTAGAAAGACTCCTAAAAAGGTATATATGATCACATGTTTGATGTTACCAATTAGAATCAAACAAAAAGACAAAAGAGAAAGAACAATAGAACAATTCCAAGAATGCTCTCCCCCCCCCCCGAAAGATTTGCATGAGCTCCTAAAAGTTTTTCTTTGAAAAAAATGTACAACTGCCCCCCTCTAACATAAATTTGTATTGATTGATTAAGATTGAATTGCATTATTTCCAAACCCTAGCTCTAATAAAATAGACTTATTTTCATAGAATAGCATCAACTCCACTTCTCCCAGGAGAACTTCAATTCACTTTGATGGAAGTGGGAGATGGGCAGAACTAGAAGAATGATCCTTGAGGTTCCAGAGAACTATGATCTGGTTTTTTCCCACCAAAAACGTTACAAAATAAAAAAAAATTCTTGCTGACTCTTAAACTCTAAACTGTTTCGAGGCAGCACAAAAATCAAGATTTTGGATACCAGTAGATCTCACGAAATCTTGCAGTCCCCAAGTACGATTACAAAATTTTAGCAAGTAAATACACCAGAAATAAACTACACATACAAGTATTTGACATAAACAGACTATCAAAGGTGCATCTTCAAGTTCGTTGAATGTGCTCTTAATGAATATACTACATCTACAAGCATTGTTCCTCTATAATACTTTTTTTGTGGGTACCCTGAAAACGTTTTTAATCACCCAAAGATCACCTCCAACCCTACCACCCAAAGTTGATCTTTCAAACACAAATTAACAAAGAAACAAATAACCCAAAAGTAAAAACCAGTTCACTTATCAATGATGGAGATTTATCATGAGAAAGATACTTTTTAATACCAACCAAAAAAGCGCTAAAGCAACAATTTTTATCACTAATAAAAAAACTCTCCAAATAAGTAATTTAAATTTCTGAACTTTCATGAAGACTTCAGCAACCATGTTATGTAATTGGAACAGAAAACAAACAAAAAACTAAGGGTATATTTGTATAATCTCAGCTATTATCCGTTAGATTACTCCTTCATTTTCTTGGGGAGCTATAAATGACTGAAAGAAGAAGGTAAAAGTGTCTAAAAATAATCTAAAGATCCATGTCATATCAGTCTATCAGACAGTATACACTGTTTTAGCAGGTACTAAATAGAGCAATCGACTACACATAATATCTAAGAAATGGAAAAAGAAAATTAATTCAACAAAATGGTGTTACTGCACACTATGTTAATTTGCTATAAACCAAATCCGAATTCGCAACACATGGAAAATCAAACTGTAACTAAATGTATGCTTACAACGATTATAATGCCGCCAGAAACTGCTTTACCCGAGAAAAGTGAATCATCCAAGTCCGACCAATCCTTGAGAAGAGTAAATAAAATAGCATAAACATCTTATGATTTATGAAGGAGAATATAAAGCAGATGTATGAAAAAATTCGGATTGCATTCAATAGTTGAATAGGATCTGCGCAGCAGCTTGTTAACTTACTTTAATTATTGTATCTCCAAGCAATGCAATGGAACGCCAGCAAACAACATGAGTTCCAGTTCTTGATATACTAACAGCACGCACACACTTCTGACAGATTCCGACCAATGATAGGTCTCCACTTGAGATTTTACACAAAAAAATAATTCACACCATCTTTATTTTCATTAAAAATAAATTAGCTCTTACATTCCATGAGAATATGTGAAAGCAAATCAAAGCGGAGTAGGAAAATGGATAAAAACACACGCTCTTTTCTTTTTAAGAGGAAAAAAATTCCCTTTACAATCAACAAGCGCACTATAAGAATTGATACATAATCTCTTATCACGTTTTCCACTCTGCCTTACTAGTCGCAGTTCATAAACAAGTACAATGGAGAAACACAATTAAAGTAGATATATAGAAAAGTACAAAAAGAAAAAAGAATGTAAAACAGTTCAGCATCAACCAGTGATTCATGCAGGTAGAAAAATCATTATCGTGTGTAGTAATATCCACTTGGTCCCATTCCATTTACTGGTGGCATCCCATACGGCATCATGACAGGTTGACCAGGGGCATAGGTACCACCCCCAATCTTGGCCAAACTAACTTGACCTTGCATTCCCTCCCTTGCATACTGCATCCACAGTTGTTGCTCCTGCATAAGAAGCTGCTGTTTTTTCTCTATCTCTGCCATCTGTACATACGATGGTGGAGGTATGGTTAGTGATGCGGCAAATGGGTCCTGACCCACAGCCTGGATAGTCCCATCAGGAGCAGGGAGTGCCAACACTGGGGCACTGGTCTTTCCAGGCCCTAGAATTGCTACACTGCTTGCACTCCCTCCAGTTAATTGGGATGTGCTCGCATGCTGCCTTACTGTCCCTTGATCATACATGCCATTCAGCAACAATGGGTCCAATCCACCACCCATTGCAGCCTTCTGCTTGGATAAGTTACTCGCTGACTCAACAAGGGCCAATTCCCAGTCCGCTTTCCCAGTCTCAGCTGCAGGTGTCTGCCAGGCCGAAGTAACTTCAGATTCCCCATTGGAAGGGAATGCTTCCCATGATCCATTAGTACCAGATGCAGCTGGTTTAGAAAACAGGGCAAGGGCCAACCTGTTGGACTGATCTTCAGCTGAAACAGCATCATCTGCTAAATTCAGTAAATCCCCTGTCTCCAGCTTTACTTGGGGTTTGGGTTCAGGTTGAGGTGGAGGCGGTGGAGTATAATTCTCTGGTGCAGGAAGCGCCTTGATCTCGTTCATGTCTTGCACTTCTACCTCTTCCTCTTCCGGAGGAGGAGCAGGTAAGGCCTCCACTTTTCTCTCTGGACTCTTTGTTCTCTTGGACCTGTCCCTTACAAACTCTTCCAAAGTCTCCAAAAGCTTGTCGGAAATCCTCTGCACCTCTGGAAACTCAGACGACCTTGCCACACCCGTATCCTTACACCAATTGTAAAACCCGACAAGCTCATCAATCTGCTTGGCAGAACTAGTATAAGCCTCAAATGCCTTAACACAATCAGAATACTCCATTTCAAAAAACTGATCAAGTAAAACAGCCAATATCTCACAAATGTCAGCATAAAGCTGAAAACTTTCCTTAACAAGTTGATACAATGCAATCATAACCATCCTACTATTCTTCGCCAAACCCGTCGGACGACAAGACAGAAACCTATCAAGTAACCGCTGAAATTGACTCATCCTCCCCAATACACTCTCCATCTTCATCTCTCTAAGTGGTGTCACCGGCCCTTTCTTCCTCTCATCATCACCACCACCACCACGGCCGGCTTCAATCACATCCCCATAAGACCTCGATCTCGGAGGTGGCCTTGTTCCATACCCACCAAAATCATCTCTAAACCCTCCACCATACCCTCCAGGTGGCGATCTATAAGGCTCGTCTCGCCTTCCACCAAACCTATCATCATGCCCACTTCCACTACCCGATCTATAAGGCTCGTCTCGCCTTCCACCAAACCTATCATCACCACCACCACCACTACCTTGTCGTTTCTTCTCATAAACTAAACACTCCAACTTCTGATCAAGATACAGTGCATAAGTCCGTACAAAAGCAGAATGGTCCCAAGAATTAGAATGGGCCTCATCTCTAAAATCAGACAAATTTAGTAACCTCGTACCTTTCCTCGTAGCATACAAAATCTCTTGTTGAAACACAGGATCTCCTTCACTTAAAAGCCTGTGAACTAACATCAGAGCTTTTAATCCAACAACCCAATCCCGTGTTTTTCCCAAGCGTTTCGATATAGCAGCTACACAAGCATTGACATACATTCTTGAATAAGAAGTAAGTGTTAGAATTTCACGGATATATTTCTCGTCCGTCGGGTCGTCGTCATGTGTCATGGCTTTGACTATGGCTACTTCTAGATCTGGTGCTGTATTGCTTGCTACTTTTGCTATTCCAATACTTGTTTGGTCTTTTACTGCCCCGATCGCTTTCCTCATTGTGCTGGACGACATCTTAGAAACCAAAAAAAAAAAAATAGGATGGATCTGTTTTTTTTAGAAGAGGTGTTGGTGGTGTTTATTAGATTTGATCAGAGATGAAATCGGAAGAACCAAAGTCTGACTGACAGAGACCACAAAAGTAACGGGGTAAAGGTACTATTTAAGATGGAGTTGAAAAATATGTTACTATTGAGTTTTGACATTTTCGAAATTTCAACACTCTTAAGTCAGAAACTCCGTATAATGCTGGTCAGAGTCGTGCCGACATATAACATGCAAGTACAGTACTTTCCCAAACGATAGCGATAGATTTTTAGTAAAAAGGATATAGATAATTTCCTCTTTTTAGATATTGTTATTTTTGGCAAATTTTGACATGCCCTTTCCGAGCTTTTTGAAAATGGAAACAGATATTCTTGTTAGTTTTAATTAGAACTGAAATGTTTTATCGAAGAAAAAATAACTAGAACTGAATTGCTAGTTCAATTTTTCAATCTTTCAATCTTTTGAAAATTGAAATATATTTTAGAATTATTTTTTTTTCCATAGAAACATGTTTTATATTCATCAAAGCATTAAAGGTATACAGTACTACTGTCCAAAAGAAAAGTGGGCAGAGAGTTCACATCCTGGTTATGGAAAGCCCACCTAGCCAGTTTGTAAGCTTCACCATTAAACTGTCTACTAATCCAGCTAAACCGACAAAAAACTAAAGGCTGACATAAACCTTGAATCATATATCTAATAGGTTATAACTTCCGAGTTCTGATCGCTCAAGTTCTGTACACCCAAAATGACTTGACGACAGTCTCCCTCAAACAGACAAGACAAACTTCCTATGGTCCTAGCTAGTTTGGCAGCCACTTCTAACGCCACCATCTCTGCCTCCTCTGCACTTCCAACTTCAAAACATCGAGTAGCTGCTCCCAATAGCATTCCTTCCCTATCCTAAGACAAGTCTCCTGCTGCTGCAGCCCTCGTAGCCCTATAATAGGCAGCATCAAAATGAATTCAAATAGTGTTAGCTTCCACTATGGGGAAAATAGAATTGTTATTTGTATCAAGCCATGTCTTAGAGTGAGATGGGTGAGTTAGAAGAAACCACTCCCTGATTCTCACTGTAAGCTTTGAGACTCCTGTTCCACTTAGCATATGCTCTCCTCAAGAGACTCTATGTTGGGGCTTTTGCCCTCAAACTTAGCTTTATTTCTCATCTCCCAAATCTCTTGCAGGATTAGAGCTGTGATTAAACACGTATTTATTCTCGAACGTTTATTGGTTTTCAGTTACTTATTTTCTTAAGTCCGAGGTCTACAGTCCAAAGTCCGAGGTCCACAGTCTAAGTCCGAAGTCCGAACTCCAAAGTCCAACGTCCGTATAGTCGTACGTTTTAGTCAAGTTACCTTACTCACGTGGGTTTGGTAGGATAGGTCGAGTAAGGGATCGTCCAAACCTTAGGGCTCGGATAGGTTCACAACTGGAATTACAACTTTTGGTGAGTAGGATTTTTAGGTTTCTTTTTAGTTGGTTTAATTAAAATAACGGTAATACAAATAATGTAAATTACTACGGCGAATAGATGTAGGTAAACAAAAATAGAGAAACAGGGAGAGAGTTAGTCATACTCATGCAAGAATCATTTTTCAACAATTTATATTTCCACGTAACTACATCTCTACTTCGTCTCGTTTTCAGAGACGACGTCGAGTATTGATCCCTAGTGCATGCCCACATCTCTAGGTCGCATTTCACTAGTATAAGGAGTTTTAATAATACCGCATCTCTCGGTATATTATTTCACTCGGCTCGATTTCACATCACCGGACGAATTGGAGAGTCTGTCGACACCGAAGTCGCGAGACCCGTCTGGAGCATCGGCCGATCCAACTTTGTGCGATCTCACTCATTTTGGGACCGGATGTCAATTCTATGCCTAATTCCTAAGTAATGATTCTAGAATATTAACGAGTCAATCCGATTTTCACATCGGCGGCATAACCCTCCCCGGAGGGGGATTAGCTTCATGGTCATAGAAAGAATAATAAAACTTCTTTGTATACATTAAGTAAATAAATACGGGGACAAAATTAAACTAGAAAAGAAATGACGATTGTTATTAAGGTAAAAATAACTTACACGATATTTAAGCCGCTAAAATGGAAATGGCAAAATGTAAGTCTTGAAGAAGAAAATCTAACTAGGCGTAGCTAAAAGCATTAATATCTTTGAAGGGGTAATAGTGAAGGCGACCCCTTCATATATATAAAGCCCGATACAGGAGTGATCCGTGAATGTTTTAGATTTTGTTTTATCTTAATTGAATGGTTCAAAACAAAACTTTGTTTTTAAGCTGTTTTAATTTTTGTCCTTTGCGATTTTAAGGTTTTGTTTTAGCTTATGTCAATTCAAACCACCTGGTTTGAATTAGTGCGTCAATTTCTCTCTTGCCCGGGTGGTATCAATTTGAAACCATCCTTTGCCACCTGCCTATCTTTGACTCATCATGCCTTCGGGCCCGCAGAGTGTGTCCACTTAGTGTCCGATTGGCGGCCGATTTTGGCGTTTTTACGACTTTTCCTCCTTTAGCAGAGTTAAATCGCCGGGTTGTTATGGCGACTTCACTAGCCAACGTCGGCATCTAGATTTATCCGATTTGAGCTTGAAAGTTTCCCGCTTCTTTATATGTGGGCCCGTTACGCGACCGGGTTTTGTTCTTTTGGAAACTTCGGCTCTAGTCAGGCTTTGTTGGGCTTCACGGGGATTGAGTGGGAATTCCAAATATTCCCGTATTCCTGTACTTGGTAGCTTCACTAGCCAACGTCGGCATCTAGATTTATCCGATTTGAGCTTCGAAGTTTGCTGCTTCTTTATATGTGGACCCGTTCCGCACTGGTTCTGTTCTTTTGGAAACTTCGGTTTTAGTCAGGCTTTGTTGGGCTTCACGGGGAGTCGTGGGAAACTTCAATTATTCCCGTATTCCGTGCCCGATGCATGTTTTATCACTATATTTATTTTAATTGCGGAATCCTACAAAAGTGCGAAAATATAATTATTACATGATTATTAAACACATAATCGACCAAAATGCTATGTCTCGGGGTTTAATATTACAGTTTTTGGTGCTTATCACACCACCCCAAAAAGACTTTGCTTGTCCTCAAGCAAAGAAGAGACATAAAACGATAAGTGGTCAAAAATGTGTTGTCTAAGCTAAATCTCATTTCAGAGTCGCGGTTGCATTGACCGTATGCAACAAGGCCTTGAACCACTAGGAATTTCCTAGTGGGCGAGTTATAACCTCGTGAGAGTTTTCCATAGAAGATACTCACAAACTTCATTTATACTACAACGACTTCGATAACAAAGGCTTGTTTCCTTTAATTAATCTCGGTATCTAGACATCTCACTTGCGGGAAACAAGGATTTTATTCTTTTCGAATTCAAGTTAATATACATACATTAATCGAAACATCTACGTATGAGCATGCATGCGGTGATCTAATAATGAAATGTCTGGCGGGGGCGTTTTACGGATCCTTTGGATAGTGTCCTTAAGTAGGTTCTCATAGGTATGTGTAGAAACATAATTTCTCTCTTATTTTTCCACTCAAGATTTGCTATCTCCAATTGTCGCGTGGGCACGCGTTTCCTCACATACTCAATGACGGTCGAGGAGCCGAGGTCGAGAAGTCACAACTACTACTTATTATCACACTATCCTATTCCTAATTGAGCTAGAGGTCTTATTAGGTGTTATGGGGGTTAGGTGGTAGTGTAGAAAAAAATAGAATGGAAAGTTCAAAAATGATAAGTATGAGAGAATAAGGTCTTCGAGATATTTATACTAGAGAATCCTTATTTTCTTTCCTACTTCTAACATGGGTTTCCATACTTGGATTTTTCAAGATTTTGTATTCCCTTTTGATTTGATTTTTTTGGGGGGAATTCTAACCTTGACATTTCTTTTGATTTTTGGAAACATTTTTTTTTTTTTTTCTTCTTAAACAGGTAACTGATTTTGATTTGTGACAAGGTTTTTCTCTTCATTTTTCTGTACTTCATCCTATTTCTCATACTCATCATCTAGGTAGGCTTATTTATTTGTGGTTAATAGATGGGTAATGATTTTTTTGGTGAAGGATTAATGAAAGGTTCAATGTGGCGACTAGCGGTAAATTTTTTTTTACAGGTGTGAATTTTTTGGCTATATCGATCCAAAGAAGGCCTAAATTCTCGCCTAGGATTTGGGTAGTGATCAAGTAAGTAGACGTGTGAACTTCTCTATTCGGAAGAACTACTCCTCTGTGTCATTACTCATATATCACACATTTTGAGGCTTTTGGTTAGATTCTTACAGGATATGGAAACTAAGTTATCTAACCGTGGGTCCCAGAAACTTACTGCTGTGTACATTTAATGATAGTCAGTGCATGAATGCTCATGAAAAGATGTAAAAACTATTGCATACGTATTAAATTAAGTTTCTAAGAACAAATCCTAATTACGATGCTAGGGTGAGATTTCTAAATATTTTTCATCATAGAAAGAGAAACGAGAATTTGTCACTAAATACGTTTATTTAGACATTAAGTAAACTATATATAACTATGCATGCCTAATTTTTGCAAAAGGTTCTCACCACCCCCAAACAGTTGGACACTGTGTCCTCAAAGTGTTAAGAGGAAGAAAGAGTACTTGAGAGGCTTTGAGCAAAAATAAAGTGACATCTTCCACGAAATTTATTGTAACACACTATATATTATACATCATAAAAGTAGAAGCCTGCTTTGTTAGAGTAGCACGCCGTTAGGTTATTTATTTATTTCACATCAAAACGTAAAACAAATATGTACATGCATCAACTCACATTGCCCCAACCTTGAACTGGGGGATAGTCCCTCCTTGCCTCGTCCCTGTAGAAATGTCATTCCTTTGCATCCCGCCAATCTATCATAGCTTTCCGGAACTTCACTCCACTTCCTCTTCTTTGCATTGTCTAGATGAGCTATCATTTTATCATCGTTAGGGAAAGAACGAACTTTCTTAAGATACCTTGCAGTATGTGTCCATGTCCGAAATCGCAAAAGAATGAATTATCTTGTTTGTTGGACACATAGAGTCGACCTTTACCCAATCCGAAAGGTGGTGCAAACTTCGAAGAAATGCGTCCTCACTATCCCCGCATCTTTAATCGGCGGGTGATATAGTGTTGCCGAAAAACCGAACCTTCTTAAGATTCTCAATTACTAGTTCAGAATGTCGAAGGTGGTACGTTCTTTGGGCCAATGCATGGAATGTCTTACACGCCTTTGATGCCGTGGGAAAAATGCCAATCTCCCATGATGTTCGGAAGAATAAATAACATGGCGGTTCCAACATTCATGGTCATAATCGGCTAGTGGAATAGTGAATTCGGCCATCGGCCGCCTTCGCGCACGTTCTTTAACATGGGCAAGGCCATCGCCATACCGGGGCAAAAAAATCTTCCCTAGAATAGTCATTAAGGTCATTCTCTATCATGTATTGAATGGGAGATCCGGGCTGAAGAGGAGGAAGGTCTAGAGCCATAGCCACCGTTGGCTCATAAAAAAGCGTGTCGGGTGTTACCAATACGTGAGTGTAAACCCATTCAAAGGGAAACCCTAGACAACTGTAGATCTTCCATGTTATCATAAAAATAAACTGCCAAACCTGGGGAGTATGCCTG
Organism: Coptis chinensis; assembly: GCF_015680905.1. Taxonomy (NCBI): domain Eukaryota; kingdom Viridiplantae; phylum Streptophyta; class Magnoliopsida; order Ranunculales; family Ranunculaceae; genus Coptis; species Coptis chinensis. The sequence continues at coordinate 93,850,716 of NC_141462.1, forward strand.
CTCCGGGTGTAGAATGAGAGAGTTCCAACCAACTTGAGTGATGTAGTCTCTGAAAAGATGTCCATATGCTGGAGAATTTAGCAATGAATGGAAAGATTGTTCTGGGATCATCTTTGGAGCTTCCATTGTGTGAAAAAATGTGACCTGTTTAGACAAGGATAAACAAATATTAGAGTATGATGAGAATAATTAAGTAAAAACAAATTACCATACGAAAATTTAAAACTAAAAAGAAACTGATAAATAATATAAAATTGCAAAATTTAAATGGTTTCATTGGCCCAAGTAACGGCGAGGATCCTTTTGTGGGAGGGATGCGTTTATAAGATTTTCTATGCCGTCAATCCGTGCAACAGCCTGTTGCTACATTTTGCTTTTCTAAATCGGTAAAATCTCGCTGGTTCTCCATTATGAGAGTGTGATTTGCCAAGAATTGGTTGTGGTCACGTGCAAGAATTGTGCTTGTCCCTCTTCGTTTATTGTCCGCGCAGTTCTGAAAATTCAAGATAGCCGGTGATAATAATGTTACGACGTTTGAATAATGTCATCAGTCCTTGTTGAATTAAAGCGTAGCCCTTCCATGGGATTAAATACGTTGCATAATGCATTTTCATGAAAGATGTTGTCGGTGGAACAATCTTCGTTGGTTCCCTGCACCGACATGGTTCTTTTGCGTCGCCGGGTTCGAATCCGTTCCTACAATGGTAAGAATGTTAGTGTGAGGAGAAGTACTAGAAAAACCCCAATGTATCATGATAAGTGTCACAATGGTTGGTAAAGGGGCTGCCTTTTTCCCCGCACGTCGCGATCGCATTCGGAGAAATTTAATAATGCAAAAATCATTGCAGTTAGTCTGCAACACCCAGAGTAAATGGAGGAGTGGTTTGGTTATTTCGGAAGTCTTGGACGTGCCAATGACATTATGAGCTACCCATTGGATCACAAATAATTGGTTCTTTTGCAAAGATCGCTGATAAACAATACGGTTTTTCCGGTTGTATTCGCCGTGAAGGATAGTTGCAAACATCAGATGCCGGATATTATCGAAAGGTGAATCCTGAAGGTGTACTCCTTGGTTTGTATAGTAATAGGAATTTGAAGTACCTCATAGATGATTTCCATAGTCAATTCATGCTCGCATCCATTCGCACGGACAAAAATTGTCCGTTTTGGAAATAACCGCTTTTATAAAATAACAAGACCAATTCTCGGAATAAAATGTTTGCTTATGGTGTAAAAGAGGGTACCATCCTCGGCGTAATATTTCGATGTCAAAAAAAGATGAAAAAAAAAGACCATTTTGGAAATTTTCCATAAAATTTTGCTCGGCACCGAAACTTCGAAAGTGAGGGCCATTAAAGATGGAGTGGTGAAAAATTATTTTGGAAAAAGGGAAGTTAAATTTTTGAGGTGTCTATCCTTGTTATAAATAGGCACCCATCCGAAAATGTAAAAATACGTTTCGAGGTGTCACGGGGGTAGTTAGACCCACGTGTATCTTGTAAGATATGCTAAAAGTGGATGTAGTGTGGATGAGAAGAATGGGGCATGTGACAAGGAGTGCCTTTATATATATATATATATATATATATATATATATATATATATATATATATATATATATATAAAGCGTAAGTAGAAGGACAAGGAAAATGTAGATATACTATCACAAAAGATGTAAGAACGTTACAACGGTATGGAGACATATCATAATGATACTGAGGAATTAAATACAAACCTAAATACTAGATAGAACTATATGTCACATTAACAACATGACTATAATAAAACAACCGAAAGCATGAAGACTTGAGTAGCATATTCAATCTCTTTGCTGCTCAAACTTTTCTAGTGCATCCATGATCTTGAGCTTGGAGTGATCTAAAAATGTTTTTAGAATAAGAAGTGTAGAGGGAAAAATATGAAATTAGTGAATATGGAGGAAGAATTTATTTAGAAAAGAAAATTTCCGTTTTCGACCGTTTTTAGATGTGGTTCATGACCGTTTTCGGCCGTTTTTTTTTTTTTTTTCGCTTTCATTATCGGTTTCTGAACGTGTTAGTTACGTTAAAATTTGTTGTTTAAGTATGACATGTGAAATATATATATATATATATATATATATATATATATATATATATATATATATATATATATATATATATATATATATTAAAATTTATTATTACCAATATATGTTCCTACCTATATACTATAATATTAGATATAGCTAATATATCAAGAAGAAATATTTAGGAACCATCTACTATTAAGCTGGAAAATGCAAACACATAAATAAAGTATCGATAAAAATATTATACAAGACCAGAAAAAATAAATATAGCTCGATGATCCTCGGTCTTTGTGAGAGAATCCTCTGGGGTCTGCGGAAGAAGAACCAGGAGTCCTGCTGACGTCGCGCGTCTGACGAGCTCCCCGTGGAGGCTAACTGCTCCCGGATATCACCAAGAGTATCCATCACCGAAGCTGAAACCCGATTTGGCTCGCCATGAGCATTCATTGAACCGGTTCTCGGCGAGTAAGCATATTGTCTTGAAATGCAGTCATGGAGGCTCTCATTTCTTGCTTTGAATTCGCCCATCTTTGCCCTCATCATCGACTCGTGGCGAGTGGTCATATCTGTCCTTAACTCGCCCAAGGTACGTCTCATCGATACCTAGTGAGTGTACATGTCTTTCAGATCACTGTTCACTGCACGTAGGGCCTCTATGGGTTGGGTGATCTTACTCATGGCAGTCTCATCAAAGTATGGTGGGTGAGAGGATCCTACGCTAGCGTGCTCGGCAGCCCTAGGTGCTGTGGGTTCCCAAGGGTCCTGTATGCATTTCTTGAAGACAAGCATATTCTCATTTTGTGGTATAGGGAGTAGTGGGGGTGGCAGACAGAAAACCCAGATTAATCATGACTTGCGTTACTAGAACGGCAAGGGGGGCTGACCTAAGAGTGGCATGTGTGATAATATCAAAAAGAAAGGTAACGATGCAGAAGTTACCCTTTCGCTCCTGGAGGATCCAGAGAAGATGGAGGAAGATCTTGTTGATGTCGGAAGGCTTCGAGGTGCCAATGACGTTTAGTCCCAGCCATTGACTCACTGCTAGCTGGTTCCATCGCACCGAGCGCTGATACGCGCATTTCCCATCGATGTTGTACTCTCCCTCGATTAGCGTATCGAGCATTAGGTCGTAAGTCCGTGGGTACACGGACTGCTGCTGAGTCAGTACGTGGTCGACCAGTGGAATGCCCGTGATCCCGGAGAGCAACACCGGTATGACTTCGTGGTGCACACCCTCGACGGTGACCCAAAAATGGTCGCCATTAAAGCTTCCATTGTCGTAGAATTTCATCACCAAATCCTTGGAATAAAGCCCTCCATTGGCATATAACAAACTCTCCCATCCTCTAGACTGAATTTCGTGATCAAAGAATGGAGCAAACATCCCGTTTTCAAACAAATTCCCAAAAAAAAATTCAACACAAATCCGCCTGTTTCCGGCCATTGCTGGTCGTAGAGCCTGATTTAAACCTGTTTTCTCGAAGCCCAAATCAAGCCTAAAGCCTGATTTAAACCTAAAAATCTAATTGCGTACCCACGACTCGTTTGGACTCCAAATTGAACGAATGAGATATCGAAACGATTGGCACAAAAAATTCTATCCAATTGTATGAGTCATTCTTGAAAGTCACAATTTTTTTTTTTTTTTTTTTTTTAAACTAGAAAAGGAGAGTGTAAAGGTTTTATTTACATACAAGGGAGATATACGTGAAAAACACTGGATGTCCAGGGGAGTCACCATCTTAAATCATAGACAACTGTCATGTCGGCTCTGGAGCGAACCTAATCTAGCCAGACTGTGGATTCACCTCTATGTATTATGGGGTTAAGGGGCGAGGGGCGGTACCATCCTGGACCGTCGCTTCTGATCTAATAAAATTGTCCTTTTTACATACGGCTATCCTCAAACCGCCCCAAGGGACTCAAAGTAACCAATTCTAGGGTTGGTCTGGTGGAATCCATTGCCCGTTTGTGTTCCAAGTATGCAACATCTGAGGTTTGACATGAATCCCATGTGCAAAACTTAATGCAAAGGGAAAAGGTAACAAAATAAACATATTTACAAGGTGAGTCTTTTAACGTCAGATCCTCAAGACGAATCCCAACCTGTGGGAGAAACGGCGCGGCGACGAAGATTATCCTGCGCAGCTGGTGTTAGACAAAAGTATACCTTAAACTGGCTAGTATCGGATAGGAAGTCAGGGCCTAGACAGAATGGTGTTTGGCAATGCATACACCAGCCCATTATTCGCGCACGTCGTTTACGAGCAAAAGAACTATGACCATTCCCTATTCGTGATGAGTAAGACTTACACCAAATGATTAGCTGAAGTTCGCAAGGTAGAGAGTAGAAAAGGGAAGAGAAGGAAGGAGGTGAAATTTTAGGTACCCATCATTTAACGAAAGGTACGTTTGCTCGTGTGTTGCGAAAGACGTTTATACTTTCGGTTACGCAAAAGAGTTTTCGTGGACTAAGGTTCCGCTTTGCAACCACACACTTCAAAGAACTTTGGAGATCATAAGATAGAAGATGGCCCGGCTACCAACATGGCGTACCCTCTATAGAAACAAGATTGAGTACGCCAAATGAAACATCTAGTCAGTGTAAACTGGATTCTGAAGAAGAGTCTGTTCAACATCTGGTGAGCGTAATTCGTGGTAATGTTTTAGGCGTTGTCCATTGACTTGAAATTCGCTGTTAATCTTTTGGATTAAGCAAAGAGATTGCCCCATAATGTTTCACAGTTGACACAATGAAAGGACCAGACCATCGTGTTTTCAATTTACTAGGAAAGATGTGTAATCTGGAGTTGTACAGTAAAACTTTTTGGCCAATTTTGAAATCCTTACGCAAAATGTGCTTGTCGTGCACTCTTTTCATATTAGCTTTGTAGGATTTGAGAGATCATAAGCATCACTCGAATCTCCTCTAGCTCATTTAATTGCGGTTTTTCGCTTCTTCGCCTGCCTCGATGATATTGTAATTGAGGCTTTTGATGGCCCAAAAGCCACGATGCTCAAGTTCAACCGCGGATGACAAGGTTTTCCAAAAACAATGCGGTAAGGAGACATCCCTATAGGTGTCTTAAATGTTGTTCGGTATGCCCACAAGGCATCCAATAAGCGGAGAGACCAGTCCTTTCTTGATGGGTTGACAGTTTTCTCCATAATAGACTTTATCTCTCTGTTGGAGACTTCCACTTGGCCACTCGTTTGTAGGTGGTATGGAGTAGCAACCTTGTGAGTAACTCCATATTTCTTCATTAAAAGCCCAAAAATTTTGTTACAAAAATGTGTACCCCCATCACTGATGATAGCTTTGGGAACACCAAAACGAGAGAAAATGTTTTCTTTTACAAATCTCACGACAGTCTTATGGTCATTTGAGTGACATGCGAGTGCCTCAATCCATTTGAACACATAGTCTACAGAGACTAAAATGTATAAAAAACCTTGAGAAATAGGGAAGGGTCCCATAAAATCAATACCCCAAACATAAAAAATTTCCACAATTAAGATAGGATTTAGGGGCATCATATTTCGTTTGGTAATTCGACCTAGGTGTTGACAACGAATGCAAGCTACGCCAATGTTAGGTGTGCATCGCGAAAAAGGTAGGCCAAGAAAACCACATTGTAACACCTTGGCCGCAGTTTTCTTTCCACTGAAATGACCTCCGCAAGATTGTTCATGGCAAAAGGATAATACGTCGGTGTGTTCCCGGTCGAAATGCGGCGAATGAGTTGGTCGAACAATACTTAAAGAGGTAGGGTTCATCCCGTAAATAATATTTTACGATGGATAAGAACTTTTTATGATCGGGGCGTGACCAAAAGGAGGGACTTCCTCGATAACTAGGTAGTTAACGATATCCGCATACCATGTAGATGAGAAAATATAGTACAAGTATTCGATGCGGGAAGGAATCACCGATAGCTTCGGAATCACTATCGATGTCACCAACCAGCTTTGATAAATGGTCGGCTACGACATTTTCGGTTCCTTTCTTGTCTTTGATTTCTAGGGTGAATTCTTGTAAGAGAAGGATCCAAATGGAACAATCGTTGTTTTCGTCCCTTTTCTCGGTAAGTACCGAATGCGGCATGGTCGGTATATCACGATGGTCGATGTTCCAACTAGGTAGGGCTTAAACTTATCCAAAGCATAGACAAATGACTAGGAACTCTTTCTCGGTTGTGGTATAATTATGTTGAGCGTCGTTAAGAGTTTTACTAACGTAGTAAATGACAATGGGTTTGTCGTCACGTCGTTGGCCTAGCATGGCACCAATAGCAAAGTCACTAGCGTCACACATCAGTTCGAATGGTTGAGACCAATCAGGTGGTTGAATAATAGGAGCGGTAGTCAAAGCGGTTTTTAGAGTATCAAAAGCTTGTTTGCAATTGAAATTGAAGTCGAATATTGCATCCTTAAGCAGGAGATTGGTTAAGGGTCGAGCAACTTTAGAAAAATCCTGAATGAATCTCTGTAAAACCCAGTGGCCTAAAAGGCACGGATATCCCGAATGCGACGCGGGAAGGGTAGCGAAGAAAAATTTTAACAATTTTAGCTTTATCAACCTCTATCCCGTCTTTTGAAACAATATGACCTAGAACAAGTCCTTTGGTAACCATGAAATGACACTTCTCCCAATTGAGTACCAGATTTTTCTCTTCGCAACGCGTTAATACTTTGGAAAGGTTAGAAATGATGCGTTAAAGGAATTTCCGTAAATGGAAAAGTCGTCCATGAAGACTTCCATATAACGTTCCACCATATCACTAAAAATGTGAAGCATGCAGCGTTGGAAAGTGCCCAGGGCATTACAAAGACCAAAAGGCATTCGATGCGTATGCAAAGGTTCCAAAGGGACACGTGAAATTTATCTTTTCTTGATCGGGGGATCGATGACAATTTGGAAGTATCCGAAATAGCCATCAAGAAAACAGTAGTAAGCATGACCGCTAAACATTCTAGCATCCGGGTCAATGAATGGGAGAGGGAAGTGATCTTTACGGTTCTAGCATTAAGTTTGCGATAGTCAATGCAAATTCTCCATTTCAAAGGAATGCGAGTGGAGATGCACTCACCATTTTCATTTTGCACAACTTGAATGCCGGACTTTTTGGGAACAACGTGGGCGGGACTAACCGATCACTATCCGAGATAGGGTATATAATACCAGCATCAAGTAAACGCATAACTTCCTCTCTCACCACTTCCTTCATGGCGGGATTAAAGCGGCGCTTGTGGTTCTCGCGATGTCTTTGTGCCGTCATCAAGATGTATACGATGCATGCATATGCTAGGGTCTATTCCCTTGATATCATCTAAGGACCATCCGATAGCGGAGCGGTGTTCACGAATGACATGAATCAAACGTGCCTCTTCGTCTGTAGTTAAGTGAGCAGAAATTATTATAGGGTGACTACCATCGGGATCGAGATGCACGTACTTCAAATCAGGGGGTAGAGGTTTTAAATCTGGAGTTGGAGGATTGGGGATCAAGGATTCGTGAGGGATCATTTCTTCAATGGAAAGGAGCGAATCCGGTTCTTCTGAATCAGTTTGCACCGAAACATTAGGGTCAAATAGTGGTACTGACTCTAATAATGCATGGACATCCCTTATGTACGAGTCATCGTCAAACTCCGGATTATCAAAAGAAATAAATTGGTGTATCTCGTCTGGGGGAAAAGAGTTTGTGAAATAATCATGTTCCAGACTATCAACCAAGTTAATCTCGCCCTCCATTATAGGATCGGGAAACTGTTTCATTAATTTGAACACGTTGAGTTCGACAGAAAGGTTCCCGAAAGATAATGTCATTGAACCGTCCCGACAATTTATGAGAGCATTAGCAGTTGCAAGAAAAGGACGTCCAAGATAATAGGGATGGAGTCACAGGCTACTTCAGTATGTAGGATGACAAAATCCACTGGGTAGTAAAAATCTTGGACCTTTACTATAACGTTCTCTACTATGCCTTTTGGGTACTTGATGGAGCGATCCTCGAGTTGCAGAGTCATATTGGTATGTTTTAATTCATGAAGACCTAACTGCTTAAATAAGTAGTAGGAAAGTAGGTTAACACTGGCACCTAGGTCTAAAAGTGCAGTAGCGGTGTACTTGTCGCCCAACGTGCATGGTACAGTTGGTCGACCTGGGTCCTTGTACTTTACCACACCATTGGTAGTGGTAATCGAGGGAAACTGCTCAGTGAGGAACACTTGTTGAGGTACATTGGTACGTCATTTGGTGGTGCACATGTCCTTCAAAAACTTGGCATGCTTGGGCAAATGCTTTAGCGCATCTAGGAAAGGTAAGTTTATGGTCAAATTTTTGAAGGTTTCACGGATCTCATTAAAATGTTCATCATGTTTGTTCTTTACCAAACGGGCAGGGAACGGAGCTTTTGGACGGAATCGCGTATAAGGATCAGTGGCGTCTTTCCCTAGGGACGTAGGTGTAGATTTTGAAGGTACAACTTCGTCCGTTATAGGTTGCGAGGTAGGAGTTGGAAGGACGTCAGTCGTGACTTTCGTCGATTCCTCGTCTGGCATTCTTATATCATTGTCGATGGTTCGCCGAGCGAAGAGTGGTAATGGCATTTACCTCACCCGGCTTGGATTACTAGGTCCCGTGCATTGTTGAGTTCAAAGGCGGTTTGTAGACTTAGGGTTTGGAACTGCTTGGCCAGGAAACACGCCCTTTTGACTTTTATCCTGAGCTAACAGTTGAAGAGACTGTTGGATAGAAGCTAAGATTTGATTCTGTTGATTCATGTATGTCAGGAAAGTTTCAGCCATTTTATCGGCTGTGGATTGTACCAAGGGAGTAGCAGGAACTAGTTCACGATTATTATTCACGGGTTGATTTTTGTAGCCATATCCTTGATTAGCGGGAACAAGGTTGCGGTTGTTTTGGTACCCTATATTTGCGTTGTTGGGAAAATTACTTTGCCCTTGCTGGAATTGTGGAAGATTTCCTTGACGATAGGAATTGTAGTTCGCGGGTGGTCGTACAGGAACGTTGTTGCCACCTGAAGGATTTTGTTGTTGGACAGGGGGTGCCCAAGCTAAATTCGGATGTTGTCGCCAAGGTGCATTAAGGATGTTGAAAGCACAAGCCTCTTCGAAGGTTGGGGAGGACACTCGTATACCAAAGGACAATAAGAATCGGCGCGTTCAAGACTTAAACAAAGAGGGCATGGGGAAGCGTTGGCGACCATGACTGTTTGGGTTTTGTTCATTTACTTGTCTTGAAAGAGCATCGACCTTTTTGTTTAGGGACTTCGATTAGAGTTTTAATTCGGATCGGGTTTGACCTCGAACATAGACGTAACTTTGGTAGGAGTGTCTTTAGAAGATCTAGAAGAATCGAGTGTTTCCCCATGGGTGCTTCGTGAGGCTGTTTTCTCAAGAAAAGTGTATGCTTCAAGATGGCGCCTTGTCCATGAAACAACCGCCGTTCATGATATCTAATGTTTCATTTTGATGGTTAGAGAGACCATTAAAGAATGAACGGACTAATACAAATGTGTCAAGTTGATGATGGGGACATTCGAGAAGTAGATCAATAAATCGCTCCACGCCCGAAAAGGATTCACGGGTCTTTGGCGAAAAGAATTGAATCTTTTGAAGCATTTCGTAGTTTTCTTACGAGTATAGAACTTTATCATGAATGCTAGAACAAGTTTGGCCCATGTGTCAATGGATTGTGGCGCTTTGTCCGGAGCGAAACCAACCGAAGCTTTATCGCTAAAGTGAAGGGAAACAACCTAAGCAAGACTTGTTCGTTGGTAACGGTCGGATGGCGGAAAGTGGTGACTACTTGTTGCATCCGACGAAGATGATTGTACGGTTTTTCATGGTCTAAACCATGGTAAACAGGTAACAAACCGAAAATGTTTGGCGGAATACGAAAATCACCTACAATCGCATCGAGTTTAATGCAGGAAGCAGGTCCTTCCTGTAAGGCAGTATAGAAATCCGAAAGGGGTTTCTCGACTGTGAGATTTTCTTCAGCCATAATTAAAGGAGATAATGGAAACGGAGATGTTTGACGAGGTTGATTTACGGAAGAGGAACTATGCCTAGGAGATAACATAAACAGTTGTTTCTTGTATTTTCGACGATGATATGTAAGTTCTAATTCCTTATGTTTACCAGACCGTAGTCTCATACAAATATAAATTTTAATTTAGTGCTCATAAGGAACGAATAATGACTGGAGGTTTTAGAAGTTAGGAAGGAGGGAGTTGAAGCACGCTTTTCCTCGAAATATTTGCTAACTCGAAAGCGGGAAGCTAGGATAACGTGTGAATATTCTAGCACCACGAGTCACCGAGAGAATTGAGGGAGGTTGTTAGTGTGCGGCGACGCGTTCCTTAATTAGGCAACCTCAATTTTTTTTCAAGTTTCCTAGGCACTGATGGAATAGGATGATAATTTATAATGGTGTATTATGCGGGGTGTTATTAAGATGATTTAGATGATTTTTTTTTTAATTACTATGATTTTTTTTTTAATTTTAATTTACGTAATTATTATGGAGACGTGATTACGAAATATGCAATTAAAAACGATAGATGCCAAAATAGAAACTAACTAACATATACTAGTTTACGCAGAGTCTACCCCCGCAAAAATCTATATTACTTATCGTGCAACTATGTGTAAGTTATAATGAGTTAGGGGATGTCGAGAACGAACTCATGCAATTGAATACCGTGGTAATTGAATTGATGTAACATACACATACAAAAATATTCTAAGCAGTGGTTTAACGCCACGCGTATATCAAAATATATTCAAATCATATTAATTGTGTTACGTGAATATGTAATGACGAACCACCTTTACATGCACGGAGTTCTCATGCCAACATACAAATATACGAGGTAAAACAGGTTATAGCAAATAATATCCTCGACAAAGTTTGAGGAGTTTAAGAGTTTGAAACCTGGCGTCCCGCGATTCCTCGTATAGCGATCGACTACTCCCGAGCTTATGCTTACTAGCAAAACAGGACCAAAGAGCCCAAAAGAGTACTGAAAAGGAAAGTGGCTTGTACCTGAAAACCGGAGTGTTGATACTCCAGGTTAGTCTCGCGTGCTACTAATTCAGTCTCGTCCGAGACTCTTTTGTCTGTTCAGTACTTCAAATTCCTACAGAGTACTTAGACTGTGCTAATGAAAATAAACAACTTGGTTCACAGATATTTGTTAGTAGAAAAAATTACGGAAAAGAGTTAGTATTGTAACATAAATGAAAATTAAAAAGATGAGGAGGTAGGGGAGGGGTTTTTTATGGATGTATTCTAGTTATTACGTTAAGTCCAGAGTCCTTCGGCGTGCAGCGGCGCCATTTGATTAAGCACGTATTTATTCTCGAACGTTTATTGGTTTTCAGTTACTTATTTTCTTAAGTCCGAGGTCCACAGTCCAAAGTCCGAGGTCCACAGTCAAGTCCGAAGTCCAAAGTCCAACGTCCTCAGATAGTCGTACGTTTTAGTCAAATTACCTTACTCATGGGGTTTGGTAGGATAGGTCGAGTAAGGGATCGTCCAAACCTTAGGGCTCGGATAGGTTCACAACCGAATTACAACTTTTGGTGAGTAGGATTTTTAGGTTTCTTTTAGTTGGTTTAATTAAAATAACGGTAATGCAAATAATATAAATTACTACGGCCGAATAGATGTAGGTAAACAAAAATAGAAAACAGGGGAGAGAGTTAGTCATACTCATGCGAGAATCATTTTTCAACAACGGTTTATATTTCCATCGCCACTACATCTCTACTTCGCCTCGTTTTGAGACGACGGCGTCGAGTATTGATCCCTAGTGCATGCCCACATTTCTAGGTCGCATTTCACTAGCATAAGGAGTTTTAATAATACCGCATCTCTCTCGGTATATTATTTCAGCTCTGGCTCGATTTCACATCACCGGACGAATTGGAGAGTCAGTCGACACTGTAGAGTCGCTACGAGACCGTCTGAGCATCGCTGATCCAACTTTGTGCGATCTCGGTCATTTTGGGACCGGATGTCAATTCTATGCCTAATTCCTAAATAGTGATTCTAGAATATTAACGAAATAATCCGATTTTCACACGAAGCGGATAACCCTCCCCGAGGAGGGGGGATTAGCTCATGGTCATAGAAAGGAATAATAAAACTTGTTGTATACATTAAGTAAATAAATACAGGACAAGAATTAAACTAGAAAAAGAAATTACTCTATTAAGGTAAAAATAACTTATAATATTTAAAATTTCTTTGAAATGGAAATGGCAAAATGTAAGTAATCTTGAAGAAAAAATCTAACTAGGGCGTGTAGCTAAAGCATTAATATCTTTGGGGGTAATAATGAAGGTGACCCCTTCATATATATATAGAGCTGATACTGAGTGATCCGTGAATGTTTTAGATTTTGTTTTATGCTAATTGAATGGTTCGAAACAAAACTTTGTTTTTAACTGTTTTAATTTTTGTCCTTTTGCTGATTTAAGGTTTTGTTTTTAGCTTATGTCAATTCAAACCACATGGTTTGAATTGGTATGTATCTTCTCTCTTGCCAGGTGGTATCAATTTGAAACCATCCTTTGCCACCTGCCTATGCTGACTCATCATGCCTTCTGGGCCCGCAGAGTGTGTCCAGTGGCGACGCCGATTTTGGCATTTTTACGACTTTTTGTCCTTGCGCAGAGTTTGTCGCCTGGGTTGCTATGGCAGCTTCACTAGCCAACTTCGGCGTCTAGATTTATCCGATTTGAGCTTTGGAAGTTTCCTGCTTCTTTATATGTGGGCCCGTTCTGCACTGGTTTTGTTCTTTTGGAAACTTCGGCTCTAGTCAGGCTTTGTTGGGCTTCACGGGAATTGAGTGGGAATTCCAAATATTCCCGTAGTCCTGTACTTGGCAGCTTCACTAGCCAACGTCGGCATCTAGATTTATCCTATTTGAGCTTCGGAAGTTTGCTGCTTCTTTATATGTGGATCCGTTCCGCATTGGTTCTGTTCTTTTGGAAACTTCGGCTTTAGTCAGGCTTTGTTGGGCTTCACGGGGGTCGAGTGGGAAACTTCAATTATTCCCGTATTCCCGTACTTCGATGCATGTTTTATCACTATATTTATTTTAATTGCGGAATCCTGCAAAAGTACGAAAATATAATTATTACATGATTATTAAACACATAATCGACCAAAATGTTATGTCTCTCGGGGTTTAATATTAGAGTTTTGGGTGCTTATCAAGCTGCTAGCAGACCCTTTTCAGCAAGTCCAGGGTTTGATGTCTGAGTCTAGTCAAGGAAGACATCCAGCCAATCCCTTATGGACTTATTAGCATTCTCTTCAGCTCGAGCCCCTAACTCAGAGGCAAAGCAGACTACCTTTATCCATTCACATTGGAATAAGAGGTGTATGGGGTCTTCAGGGGTAGACCAACAAAAATGGCAAGTATATTATTCCTTAATGTTTTTACTAATCAAGACATCTCTTGTAGGGAAAATGTTCATATACAATTTCCATAAGAACAACTGAGTGCTGCCAGTAAGCTGTGTTTTCCAAAGAGTTTTGATGCTATTGGAATTCAAAGAGGAGGTTCCTCCTTGCCATTCCTCTCTTGTTACAAACTAGTAAGCAAATTTAACAGTTAAAAGCCTATTTTTTGTGTTCACCCATCTGACAGTGTCACTTGCCAGACTAGTGGGTCTGATCACCACTTGTTTTATCAGGGCTACTATCTCAGGTGGCAAAAGAAACTCCACCTTTTAATAGTCCCAGCCAGAGCCATCCCCAAGCATCAGGTCCCTCACTCTAAGGTCCTCAAGGTCTAGTCTGTCGGGTATCAGCTCTTCCAGAGTAATAGAGGCATTGTTTAGGAGGAGCCAAGGTTGTTTCATGACTTTCACCTCACCTTGTCCCCTTTTCCAATGCTCCATATTAACCCTGGAAGTATATCTCTGGCAGTTCTATGCACACCTTTCCAGAACCAAGAGGCCCTAAGAGGAGGTTCCTCTTTACTATCAAACCAGTTTTCCCAAAGACAGCCAAGAAAGTCTTAGCCCATATGGAGGTGGTATCCTTAATAGCTTTTCAAGCCAGTTTAGCAAGCATTGTCTTGTTCATGTCCCCAGCTTTTCTCAACCCTAGGCTTCCCAAGGCTTTGGGTTTACAAATATCATCCCACCCAATGGTGTGGATGCTTTTGCTGTCAACAGTACCATGCCACCAGAAATATCTGCAGGCTTTATCCAATTTTTTACATGTGGATTTAGGTAGCTTGTAAGTTGTCATAGCATATAAAGGAGTAGCTTGAGTTATAGCTTGAATGAGAGTGTTTCTACCAGCTTGGCTAAAGACTTTAGCTCTCCAACCTTTTATCTTACTGTGTACATTATCTACTAAATAATCAAAGTCCTCTTTCTTAACTTGATTGGCCTTTCTGGCGTTTCAGTGAATCTAAATGGCCCTTCTGGCGTAGCCGAATAGTGGCTTGATTATTTCATTCGCAAAATTAGATCGTCGCTAACAAATCCTCGGTTTGGGACTTGCTATTTGCAAGGGAAAATAAAAATGCCTCCATTGCAGACGTTGCCTACTGCCCTTAAAGCTTTGTACGAGGGAGATGATCGCAAGTCAAAGTCTTTTCGAAAGTACAGAAGACAGTACAATCAGTCATTTGCATTTACAAGTCTAGGTGTTGATGAACGTGTCTTTGTTGGCCGAGGTCCACGACCTTTCACTATACATGGAGAACTACGACACCGAATAGGAGCTCTTATTCCCGATCCAGGCAGACAGGCAACATACTCTCAACTCTATATTTATGATCCAAGTGTAGCATTGGATATTCGACAGCTTCGGAATCCTAATCGGGATGTAGATGTTCTTAGGATCCTGCACGAAACTATGCTCCAATATAATCGTTTCTCTGACACTTTCCTCCATGCATACGAGGTTCTTAGATCGGCTTCTGTTAGGAATGATGAAAATCTCAACATACATGCTTATTTACATTATAGTGCGGCCACTGACCGACGCCGCTACAACTTGCCATCAGCTGATGAGATTGCTGTTATTTTACCTGGAGATGGTAGTGAGTGGGACAGTATGCGAGACATTATGATTTATCTTAAAGGGGGAAATGAATTTGTTCATATCAGTGAATGTCATCCAGCTTACTTACCTTTGCACTGTGTGTTAATGTTCCCTCATGGAGAGCTGGGGTGGTCCCCAGATCTGAGGCGTTCAGACCCCTCAACTTCAGCCACCACTGCTAACCGCCTCACATAGATGGACTTCTATTCTTACCTGCTGTTTCATCACCCCAACGAATATTCTTCTATTCTGCGAGGGAAAAAACTATTTCAGGAATTCTTAGTTGATGCATGGGCTGCCATTGAACAAAACAGATTACGGTACTACAGATTTAGGCAAGATGTACTTCGTGCTGAATTATATCAAAATCTCACTGATGTCCCAGCAGAAACCTTAAATCCAGATCAAGTTGGAAGACGCGTAGTTCTACCAGCATCATACGTTGGCAGTCCAAGGCATATGTTTGAGATATTCCAGGACTCAATGGCTATAACTCAGTTCAACAACCATCCAGATATATTCCTCACCATGACTGCGAACCCGCATTAGAAGTTATTAAAGCCTTGCAGAAGAACAAAATTGCTACTGATCGACCAGAAGTGGTAGCCCGTGTGTTTGAACTCAAACGAAAAGCCTTAATGTAACGCCCGTATTTAAAATACGTATTTATCTATTTATTAATTTATTTATTTATTTAATTAAAATTTGATTGGATTGGATTTGGGATATGTGGGTCTGGTTTCTGGGCCCGAGTCTGTGTTGGGCTTAGGTTTCAAACCCATATATATATATACATATATTGTTTTGGAGAATAAGGTTCTGAGATAATAAAATAATAAAAATGGAGGCGGCTTGTTTGCTCGAGCGTTGGAGCACGACGACTCGGACTAGGAGGAATTCGTAGGAGCTGTTAATACAGGTGAGTGGTTATATTTTTAAATTTTCACCAAACCTACGGTACTGTCAGAGTTTTGGCTTCGGGCTCGGTATATTTTTGGTTATGCTTACTGTCGATAATTTTTCCTCCTGTCGTATTGATAAACGATTAAATCTGAAACTATGTCGTATTGACTGTCGAAGCTTCATGGGCGTTAATGGCAGATAAAGCCCAATACCAAGAAATCGCCAGTACAATTTTATGTAACTGGTATTGTTGTTTTTGTTTTTGTTGTTGACTGATGATGGGTTGTAGACTTGTGGTGAGGGGTTTGAGTCTTTAGGCGGTTGGGGGAGCTTGGAGAAGTGTTAATGGCGTCGCCCCAGCAAGAGAACGAACTCCTCATGTTTGAGATGTTTGAACTTTTTTGATGTTGAATTGTTGGTTGTTGAGGTTTGAGTGATTACTGGATTGGGTGGGGGCTGTCGGAGGTTGTAGAAGCCATTAATGGAGGATGAAGATTTACAGATCTAGTTTAGAAGGAGTAAGATTTCGGTAGCGAATTGAGTGGGGGCTTTTGTTAAAGTGGGTTGGTTTTTGATTTGGGTCAAAACTGCTTGGTTAAAAATGGGTGGTGTGTGGAGATTGTGGTGGCCGAAATTTGGGCTTGTGGTGGAGGAAGAGAGCTGGTGAGGGAGATGACCGGCTGGGCTTGGGCTTTGGGCCAAAGCCTTTTGGTTTTGTTTGGGCCGAAATCTAATTTTTTGTGTTGGGCCGAAATCTAATTTAGTTTTGGGCTAAAATCTATATTAGTTGTTGGGCCAGATTCTATTAGTTGTGTTGGACCAGTTCATTTCTTTTTGGTTGGACCGGTCCATATGACTTAAAAATGGGTCCAATAGGTCTTTCCACATTTAGACTTTTGGGTTATAAGGTTTGGGGTTTGGGCTTGGCTAGTGGGTCCGAACCATGACCTTAGCCATGAGCCCATGAACCATGCACCTTTGCCCTTAGCCATGAACCATGGCTATGACCATAAACCTGTTGAACATGGAAACAACAGTTTGACTATGACAATGATGTGTTGACTTTGACAGTTGACCGTTAACTGTGTAATGTTGATTTTTCCAGTTTTTCACATATTTAAGAATATGGACAAATGTAGTAATAAAATATTGTCAGAAATTGTATAAATTTGGTTGTCATTATCTAAGAAAGATTTGACGTTGATATTGTATATATTTTGACACGTGACGAGATAGAAACTTTAGGAGATACAATATTCCTAAAACGCTATAAAAATGTTATGCGATACGTTTGAAACAATTGTGACATTATATAACATGTTGGGATATATATATTAAATGCAATAGTTTTGGAGAAATAAATGGATATAAACACTCCATTATTATATATGTGAGATGCTACTATGAGGTAGTATAGTATGTGTGGATATTTTCCCACGGGATTGTGGCTTAGTGCAATAATATATTGGCACGTGAAAGAATGAAAATTTGTTATGAGATGTATTGAGATAATTCTAAATATATTTGGCTTAGGGCAATAATGTATTTGACATGCACGGGATATAGTGAAATGATTATTCTGAGATATAAATGTATGACACCTGAATAAATTACGTAACGAAAATCCTAGAACCTAGCTACCACAACTCATATGATTTGGCCTTTGTGATGGGCGTATGTGATATAATTGGCCCTTCGGCGCTTTGATGAATCTGAATGGCCCTTCCGGGCGCTTCGATGAAGTGAATGGCCCTTCCGCATAGCCCGAATGGTGGTTTTGATTATTCCGCTCGCAAAATTAGAACGAGACGCGCGATATTTTATGCCGTATAATGGTAGTACTTACATAATGACTTTCGTGTGAGGGTTACCTGGTGTGCGGCATCCCACTCATGGTAGTTACGCACGGAGTGGTTCATTATGTAAGGGGAGGCATGTGGATGTACATGTTTAGCGTTGGGAAGCGATTGTGGTAGCCATGGAAACTAGGTAAGACATATATACGACGTGATTTTAGGGACACGCAAAGAAAGCCTTAAATAATATAATTATGGTAATATATTGGTTAATGATATATCTTTAGACAGATGATTGTATATGGTTTTCCATAAGGGTGGGTCAAACTAATTACTTGTGCAGAGACGACCCCCTCTGTAATTGAGCATGAAATGCGGTAAGTATAGAATATGTTTGGCTGGTTATTAGTTTAGTTAGAACCTAAGGCGCCTCGTGGAGGAACTAAATGCCTTTGTATTATTGTCGGAAAGCTAAGGCGCCTCAGTGAAGGAACTACCTGCCTTAATTATGGTACTTAAAGATGTTGTATTATTCGTTGGATGTTAAGGCGCCTCGGTGGAGGAACTAATTGCCTTAGTTAGTGTGTAAATATATGTATAAATATATATTGTATTTTAAGGGCTACTCACACCAGCATTTTTATAATGCTGACCCGATTTGCATGTTTGCTTATCGGGTGTGTTCATTAAATGAACATAGTTGATAAGTCTTGACAAGTTTAGTGTTGAAGAAGGTTGGTTGGTGCTTGTGGTTTGCGTTAGCGTTGCATTTCAAGATAGGTTTTGTTTTCCTTGAGGTGATATAGATTTTCAGTTGAGACAATGTTATTTGTATTTTTATTTGTAAATTTAAATAAATAGTTATTGAAATGAGAGTTATAACCTAATCTTATTTGTAAATTTTTGTAATGAAGAGGACTTTTGTTTAAGTTAAAAATTTTATGGGTTTTTAATTATCCAGCATATTTAAACTGTTTATGGGTTTTTGGGAGTTGAGAGTGCGTCACACCTCGAAGATCGAAGAGTCGGAAACAAATATTGTTTTTCCGAATTCTGTTGAAATTCGGGGTGTGACACTTAATGAGAGAGATCAAAGACAAGGGTGTGCTTGGTATTGTTGTTGCACATGTGTACACAATTGAATTTCAGAAACGTGGTCTACCACATATGCACACCCTTATATATCTTTGACATCAAGACAAAATTCGTGTGCCTGCTCAAGTTGACCGCATTGTTTGTGCTGAATTTCCTGATCCAGATACTGAGCCTAAATTGTTCCGCACTATTATCAAATGTATGGTTCATGGGCCATGTGGCTTAAAAAATCCAAGTTGTCCATATATGGTAAATAGGCGTTGCAAAAGTCAGTATCCCCGTGCTTTCGAAAATGTTACCACCATGGATAAGACTGGATATCCTATCTACCATCGTCGTGACACTGGCAAGAAATATAATGTTAGAGAGCATGAAGTTGATAATAGGGATGTTGTTCCATACAATCCTTATCTTTCTAAGATGTTCGATTGCCATATTAATGTCGAAGTTTGTATCGGGATACGTTGTGTCAAATACATTCACAAGTACATATTCAAAGGACATGACAGAACAACAGTGGTACGGTGTTCAATGACTTGGATGAGATACAACAATATTTAGATGCACGATATATCGGGCCACCTGAAGCG
This sequence comes from Coptis chinensis, assembly GCF_015680905.1. Taxonomy (NCBI): domain Eukaryota; kingdom Viridiplantae; phylum Streptophyta; class Magnoliopsida; order Ranunculales; family Ranunculaceae; genus Coptis; species Coptis chinensis. The sequence goes on from NC_141462.1 coordinate 93,870,278, forward strand.
GTTTGGAGGTTGTTCGGGTTTTCTCTTCACCAAGAGAACCCGTCTGTTGTGAGATTAGCACTTCATCTCCCTAGAATGCACCGAGTAGTTTACAATCCGAATGAATCAACAGATGCTATTCTCTTAAGGGCTCAGCAACAAAAGTCAACTCTAACTGCATTTTTCGAGCGGTGTGCTTCAGACCCTAATGCACAAGGGCTTACATATCAAGAATTTCCAGAACATTATGTTTGGAGTAAAAGGTGGCATAGCACTACACCAGAATTGATGAAAAACGACACTAGCTTAGGACTGTCATGACCGTCTTTAATTTAGGACTGCAAAAACCGTCGTATATGGCATAAGGTCGTCAGATAATCGATCTAACCTAAAATAGGGGCGGATTTTGGTGTAGTAAATACACGACGGTAAAGGTAGTTCTGGAACTCGTCGCTTAGGTGGTGGGCTGGCTTTTCATTCTCGTTCTCACTGCCTTTTCACTATTGCGCTCATTTTTTTCCATTCTCGCGCTCATTATTTTCACTAACACAGCGCAGAGACTCTAGTGGAAAGTGAGAGAGAAACACTAAAAAAAAAAGGTGACTTCTAACAAATCGTTCAGAGCTTCTGCAAGGAACACAAGGAGCACAAAGCAAGAGCTTGTGAGCTTCAGTGAAATTGTAAGCGCTCTCTCTCTCTTCAAAACATAAAATTTAATTAGTTAATGATTTTAAAGCTTCAAGTTTGTTTATTTTCGTCTGATTTTTGTTTGTTAAATTGATGTATTGTTCACTAAACTGAAATGGGTATCTGCAACTTGGATCAAATCAAAGTTCCTTCTCCAAATTGAGGTAAAGTTCTTTCCTTTTTTCATTCTTTTTCATTTCTTATTGTTTTATTACTATGGATTCAATGGGGTTCGCTGAATCTATCATGGGTATTTGTTATTTCGATTTTTTTTTTATGGGTATGAAATATTCATCTACTTTTTGGTATTTGGGTTATGTTAATTTGATTGATATTGAATTATTTGGTGCTGGTTGTTTTAGGGTTGTTAGATCTTAGTTGTTACTGTTGACAAATGTTATTATTAATTAATCTTGTTCAGTTTTTAGTTGTAAACTAGTTTTGTTGTAGAAATTATTTTCTTTTGTTAAAATTTGGTTTGGTTATTTGCTAAAAAGCTATCTTTGTGTGATTCTTGTATTGTTAATGTTTTTGTATATGTTGAAACTTACATGAAGTGTTCATTACATTCCATGGCTTAGAGAACAAGTTCGTATGAGTCATATATTCTTCTTTAGTAATTTATATAGCTTTCTCGTATTTTCTGTCATTTAGGTTCTACAAGAATTCTAACATTATGCATTTTCATCCCACCAGTTATAAAAGGACGAGATGTCCACTTTGAAAAGGCTTGCCGAAGGCCCGTCTTTCAAAGTTATGTCATATAATCAGTATAGCGTAAATGGGTATACATTTTGCACAGCAAAGTCTGAAATTTCTAAGACAACACAAAACAACGAGGTTATTATGAATGCTATGACAAGCTTTAGAGCAAGTGCAAAAGATAAGAACTATGTTGATGGGGACATGACCTATTATGGTGTTGTAAACTTGATTCTTGAGTTGGATTATACTGAAGCAAACAGTAATCTGTTGTGATTGGGTATGAACAAGAGATAGAATAAATGGATGTTCGAAAGGGCAACATCATTTTTGTTATGGTCCATTTGTTTGTTTGTACTTCATGTGTCGCATTCCTTGTTTGAATGCAGCTCCTCTTTGTATGTACTAGTTTGTACTTGTTCTTTTTGTGTGGACTTGTTTTTCTGGGTGCAACTTCATGTTTGTATGGAATGGTTGAAGGTTTAATAGATGAAAGTGTATATGTTATGAGTATTTTTAAGCATATTTTTATCATCTATTTTTCCCCCCTTTCAAGTTAGTCATTGATGTTTTGTATAAGATTTCAGCATAATGTACGTCTTCCAAGTCTCAACATTCAGAGGGTGGGGATGGATCTGGACAAAGTGAGCATGGTGATGATGGTAATTAATGTATTGTTAACTTAATGGAAATTATATGATGTGTATTTTTTTTTTCTAAGGTATCTTTTTCTTTGTTATAGCAATTGTTGAAAAGAAGTGTGTTCTATTTGATGAAGATGGAAGACCTCATTGGAGGCAAATCTGCAGAATTTCTCTAGTTCCCTTGGTGAAATCAATCGTGACCATGCTTCAATTGTATTCCAGACGTGGAAAGTGGTACCCGACTAAAAGAAAAACCTCATATTGTGTACATAACATAGATTTTTTCTTCTAATATTTCAAAAAGAAAAGAATCCTAACACTCCGGCCTGTTACTAGAACAGTCTTGTATGTGGCTTTACATACCAATGACAACGGCACTTGCCCCATTGAAGAGCATTGCGTTGAAGTGGTAAGAATCTTAATAAGTGGTAAATTTTTTATGTTAATAAAAAGTTGTTTTCTATTAGAATGAACGCGTTTTCCATAGCTCGCTTTCACCCTTTACGCTAGTATTAACTGTATGCATTGTATTTTTTGTCTGCACTACTTGGTACAACTTGCTTCTGACGTAATAATGTAAACTTGTATCTTTGCTTCATTTGCAGGTCTAAGTGAACGAGTAGCAGATATTAAAACGCGCATTCATGCGATGAAGTGTCTTACCTCCTTTTCTCGGGCCGTCCGGCCCAGCTTCATTTTTAGAGTCGCGTATATTTGACTCGCCGTGTTTTTACCTGTTTTTTTTTTTTTATTAATGGTCATTTGTGGAAGTTGTCTTATGTTATGTTTTCCTCAACAAGTTATGTACGCCATCCTCATGTGCGTTTTCATTGTCCTTCACTTGTTTTTTCTCCCAAATAATTCTAACATGCTTTATATACACCGCTATAGCTGTATAAAATCATGAAAGAACACAAGAATCGAAGGTTCTTAGTGAGGGGATTACCGGATATACGGTTTTCGGCAGTTTGAAGACTTTGGTATTTCACTTATAAAGCTTAAGGTGGTTGTAATTTCTTTCCTACCACATTTTAGTGACATTCATTTTTGGCTCGTGTATCTTTATGTTGTCATGTTAATCAAGCTTTTCTGGATTTTCTCTGCAGGATTTAATTGAGTTCTCGCAAAGACACCGGATTGCAATCCAAAGAATGCTACCATCGAATGCGACTATCAAGCTTATTGGGGCGCATACACAAGTTTATTGGTCCGGTGAGTTTTCGGTTTATTAATTGTTTTAATTTGTTTTGTGTGAGTTTGATGATCTAAAGTAGTGGTAGGACTTCCAATATATTTTCTCGCAGACATTAAAGGATTTCTTCTTCGATGTTAAGCCCGCGACTTCTCGCACTTGATGCTTGAGAAAGTATGAGAAAAATCCTTTTGAGGTATGCCGCTCTATCCACACATTTTTTTCCAAGAGCAATCGCTTCTAGTATTTAATATCATTTGCAATAGGGTACATCTGCGCAGCACTAAGGAAAACTGTGAAAGCATCGTAATCCACCTTGTCTATGTCCGCCGGTGGATTGGATGGCCGCCCACGCGGAAGATATTAGTTGGAAGATAACACCTACTTTTCTCAAGAACTTGTCTAGCCCCGATTGGAAGGTGTGTTGGGGTTTTGTTCATTCTGCATTAACTTAATTATTTGGATATTGTTAAGCACCCAATGATCGGGTGTCGGTGGTGGTGTTCAATCATCGCTTCACCGCTTTGTAGTACTAAGCTTGCTTGTTTTTCTGATGTTCAAGATCCGCTTTGGAGTCTATCATCGATTCAGTGAATAAAATTTTAGAAGAAGCTAACAAGCGCATTCAACCGACTGGAACTGGTATGGTTTTCATTTATTTCCTCAGTATATCAATTATGCACATATTTAACTTTATTCATGCATTTGACTGCTATTATCTAATTTTGATTGCTTATTAATAGCTTATCTTTTCACTTGGCCTCCCCAAATTTGAGTTATTTGGTGATCTTAGAGGTCGTCTTTATGACAATAACAAAAATTTGGTTATGGCAACTTTGGTTGTTGGTGGAGTTGCATCTGCAATGGGACCGATGGTTGAAAAGTCTAGCAAGGTTTACAAGTTTGCTTTCAATTTAAATGTGTCTACTCATTTATCTATTTGTGACTTGGAGGAGCGAGTAATTTGAGGATTGGTTTCTTGCAGGGAATATTATCAGATGTCTTGAAATGCCTTAGTGACAATAAAAAGCACATGAGATAATGCACTATAAATACCTTAGATTCCTGTGTCTCTTCAAGATCTTGCTGTACAGTCACATGCTTTATTCAATATCAAGGATTCAAACAAGGTATTATGTTAATGTGTTATAAATCTTTATAATGTTCGTTTAGCGGTACCCCTTCAAAACTGTATTGGTCAACCAAATCATGATCTTAATTGCACAGGACGATAGGGAGAGAATGGTTGTTCGGAGGTTTAAATTTGAAGAACCGCGGTTGGAGCAGATTCAAGATCTGTAGGTTTATTTTCATTGTTTGTCAGAATAACTTATTTATTTTGTAGTTTGTTTCAGTCTTGTGGTATGAGCTTGCTCTCCGAAATTCTTAATATTGTTTAATTATTGTTAATGGTGTTATATCAAACCAAAATTTCCAAAAACTGTAGTTGATTGCATAGCAGAAGTTCCATGAGGCTCAAAGAATGTATAATGTATTTCCCTACCAAATAGGGTACCTAGATAAGAATGTTTATTATTGGGAGGTGATCATTAGAACTTTTTGAGAACTTATCCAAAAAATATATAATTTTTGGAGAGAGATATTATGTGTTTGGAGCATCATAATTATGTGAAAATCACCCAAGCAAATATTCTTATCTTTGTTGGGGCAGCCTTTTAGCTCCTTTTTATAAATCTGCCTTTGAAGCCGTTAATTTATTGAATTTGGAGTCATTATTGTTTCGATGTAATATTTTCATAATGATTTTTTGTAGATTTCTCTGCCCTTTTGTTTGTTTACAAAATTTTGCATGTCGATTTCAGGTTGGGAAAGCTTATTTTGAGTTTGGTAGATTATTTAGAAGTCGATCATGCTTTTTATTCTTGCACGTTTGTGCATCCCCTTATAGTTTAGATGGAATGGATATATACTCGACGCCTCTTTATGTAAGCTTCTCTTTTGTTTTAACTTTGTTTAGCGATTAGCAAAAATATATCTTAATCTTATATTCAAGAGGTATGTTCTGCTCAAATAACAGGTTAAGATCCTTCCTAATGGACTTTTCTAATTTAGTTTGCTAGATGGTTAGTTTGTGTTACCAGTTGGAGGTTCCGAGTCCGGACTCGCTTTATTAATGTCTATTTTTTTTCGTTTCAGTTTGGCTTTTTTTTTTTCTTTTCAACCTTACAACCTTACTCGCCTAAGCCCTTAAATCCCCATATTCCGGCTGATTTTTTATTTGACTATCATACATACTAATTATGTTGTCAATAATGGTCATTTTATTTTGCTTTATGGTATCTGGTTTTTATTCCGTCATGTAATTACCTATTCTTCTTTACTAAAACCCTCCTTATTGTTTGGCAGCATTTAAAGGAAGAGATGAAGTTGAGCTACTTGGCTCAGGAGTTGATTTCAACTGATCGCTTGGCTCCTCAATCTTGGTATTAACCTTAATCTATGTTGTTTTCTTCACTTTCAGAACCTGACACTGGATATCCAAGTCATAGCTAGCTTGATTAGTGGGCTGGGAATGTTTGTTCATCCACTTATGGCTTTTATATCTTTTGTGATTGCACCTTTTCGTTGGACCCTAGCGATTTCTATTTCTAAATGTTGCATCCTTCCATGAATTAAAATGCTTGAAATGAACTAAAGCTTTTGGACTCTAATTTTCTGCTTTCTTATTTTAACTTCACATGCATTTCGTGGTCCTTATGAATTGGTCATACATGTGTGCTATAGGAAACTGTTATAGTTTGCAGAAGGACCACGAAATTGCTCTGAAAAACTTCTAACGTGCTGTGCAACTGAATTCAAGATTTTCATATGCCACACCCTTTGTGGCCACACAGTCCTTTGTTTTCCATTTTTTTTTTTTTTGGGTACTATATTTTTTTTTTCCTTTTCATGACTTTTGACTATTTCTTATCCTGAGAGTGCAAATGCTAAAAGAGTCACATGATTGATGGTTGACAGTTGACACTCTCAAGGTTCAGTTAGGGTTTATATAATGGCCTAAAGGTGAACATTATTATTATACATGTAAGTGTAATTAGGAGTGGTGGTCCTTTTAATTGAAATAATGGAAATATATGCTTGAAGATTTCATTTGGAATCTTGAGAAGTATTAGATTTTGCTTCTACACTGGAGTCAGGGAGGTGTGTGTCTCCCCCTCCCCCCTTTCACAGTCATCAGATTACATATTGTATCTAGCTACCACACTGCAAAGACATCTAAAATTCTAAATAAGCTTTATTTGTGACAGGGGACCTTTACCATTTACACATTTGTGAGTGCTTTTACTTGTTGTGTTTGTGGCATTTGTGGGTACTTTCGAGACTAAGGGTAGAACTCTGGAGGAGATTCAATGGTCCTTTAGATAAGTTTCGCCTAGGAAGATTTTGAATCTCAATATTTATTCTACATTCCGCTTGTGAATGCCCGTCCAAAAGCAAATTGTAACATTATCGATATGGTGGAATCATGTTTTCATAACTTGCAGAAGAGTTGGCTTTACCCTCATGAAAGGTTGTGGCGTTGTGCGACTCAATGAAAGACCAAATTGCATAAAGGTGATGAAGATAGGAATTTCAAAGCACAAATTGTTTTTTTTCCCCATTATGTTCTTATTATGCCTTGTGTACTTTAAAATCTTAGTTATTTATTGGCAATCAACAATTTGGAAACATTGTAAATTTTGGAAAACCAATGTATAATATATCAAATTTTGAAATGTGTTGTTTTAGTATGTTTGTGTAATTGATTTTATGATATGAGAATCATGTAGTATTAGTAGCTGTGTTGGGAAAAAATAGGTTCTACCAAAAAATTTAATTATTTAAAAAAAATTACTTTAAACAAATACGACGGAGAATACTATCGGTACTTGACTTCCATAAGATATTTAAGACAAAAATTTACGACGGTTCGATACATTCTAGATTTGAAAAGATATAGGCCCAGCAAAAAGGCAATTTGCGACGGTTTTGAATGTCCTATTATTAACGACGGCTTTAAGTGTCTTACACCCGTCGCATTTCTAATTCGCTTTACCACGCATTTTACCGTCGTTAATATTAACGACAGGGCTATTTGCGACGAACTCTAGGACAATATTTTTCGTCGCAAATCTCGATTTAGGACGGCAATTGCCGTCGTTTTTTGCCTTTTCTGGTGTAGTGTAGATGGACAAAAAGGACTCAAGCACCTGCTATTGGCATAATGTACTTTGCAAGTCCTAACTCTGGTTAGCGGTTTTATTTGCGGTTACTTCTAACTGTTGTAAAAGGTCCGCAATCCTTTGATGATCTAAAGAGAATTGGAAATGGTCCTTCACTTCCTACTTTCAAAGAAGCGTGTGTTATGCGTGGACTTCTTGAAGACGACAGAGAATGGGTGCAATGTTTACAAGAGGCTGCAATCATGCAAACTGGGTATCAACTTCGTCGACTTTTCTGTATTATTCTCACAGAGTGCAATCCGTGCAACCCGAAGCCTTATGGAATGAATTTTGCAAAAGCATTTGTGATGACCTCCCACACAAGCTTCAAACCATGTTTTTCATTCCTCATCCTACAGATGGACAAGTACAAGATTATGGTTTATTTCTCCTAAATGATATTCTCTACAAGTCAGGTGGTAAAACTCTTGCTCATTTTCCTACAATGCCGCTCCCAATTAGAAATTGGAGCTTGGTTGTTGGGAACAGACTTATATGGGAGCAAAGGCAATTTCAATTTGATCCATGCAATGAAGAGACACACGCTAATGCCATCCACTTAAATGTTGAGCAACACTTTGCATATAGTGAAGTGACAGATTCAGTGGCTCATAACAGCGGACGACTATTTTTCTTGAATGGAGCAGTTGGCACAGGAAAAACTTTTGTTTACAACACCATTGCTGCTACGTGTCGTACTCAAGGACACATTGCTATTATGGTGGCTTCATTCGGAATAGCTTCTTTGCTATTGGCAAGTGGTCGGACTGCTCACTCAACCTTTTGCATCCCATTAGATATTATGGATAACTCTATATGTGGGTTCAGTAAGCGTTCACCACAAGCTGAATTATTCAGACAAGCTAACCTAATCATATGGGATGAGGTCCCGATGCAAAACAAGTTTTGTTTGGAAGCTGTTGATCGCACACTTCGTGATATTCGAGACAATGACAACCCATTCGGGGGGATTACTGTGGTTCTTGGTGGTGACTTCCGTCAATGCCTATCGGTTATACCCAGAGGGGCCCGAGAGCAAATTGTTTGTGCTTCCTTGCGATGCTCTTTTCTTTGAAATCACGTCAATGTTCTCACCCTGGTACAGAACATGAGATTATAGCGTGGCACTTATGAGAATTTACTATTTGCAGAGTTCTTAACAAAGGTACGAACATTTTTGTCCTAATTTATAATATTCCTCTATATTAGAATTCTCATAATATTCTATTTCACATTTTATGTCATCAGGTTGGAAACGATCCTGAAGCGGTTATTGAGCTACCCTCAACGATCCATCATTGCACACATCTTCAGGACCTGATTTCTGCTACTTATCCTCATTTGGATGAAACTTCCACTGTCACCCCTGACTATTTAACCGAAGCGGACAATTCTTTCGCAAAGGAATGATGATGTCAATACCATTAATGCAAAGCCTTTTACGATGTGTTCCCGGAGAAACTATGACTTTCCTGGCTGCTGACAAGTTGGATGAGGCAGATGCAAATAATCCAAAAAATATTAATTAGTATCAAAATGAGTACCTAAACTCACTTGATCCCATGGGTTTGCCACCATTTCGACTCAAGCTAAAAGAGGGTTGTCCAATAATGCTGATGCGCAATATTGCCCCCAGAGATGGGTTATGCAATGGGACTCGCTTGATAGTGTTGCAATGTCAACCACACATTATCTGGGCCAGAATTCTTACAGGTGAAAAATCGGGTAACCGTGTATTTATTCCAAGGATCTCTTTGTCACCATCCTCTTCAAATTTTCCTTTCGATATGACAAGAAGACAATTTCCTATCCGGTTGGCTTATTCCATGACTATAAATAAATCACAAGGACAATCTGTGAAGTTTGTGGGAATTGATCTTCGAACTGAAGTTTTCAGCCATGGCCAGTTATATGTGGCATTATCCAGGTGCACTTCCGCAGCCCGCATAAGTATTCTTCTACCTCCAAACGCTGAAAAGCTTACTACAAATGTCGTATACCCTGAAGTCTTGCTTTAAGCATTTGTCAGGTCAGTGCATAAGTAGTTTCTTTTCCTTATTATTAGTTTTATTTTCTTTTCATGGTTGTTTACATTTACTTATTCAACAAGTCCATCTATTTGCACTCACTTTATTTAAAAACTTTACTTCCTGCAGTTGAATAGATATTCAATTTTTGTTCACACTAGCCAAGAGTCTTTCACAACCAGTTTTGCAACGTGGTCAGTTTCTATTTACTTTTACTATAACATCGCCTTATGTCTTTGTTTCACTTTGAATCTTTAGTTCCTTTTTTGCTAGATAATATTTTCACTTTTTACTTACGCTCTTATTTAATGCTTTCCAAGAAGACATACAAGACAATTACTTAATTCTTCAATTAAGTGTTCTTCAGGCATGGGATTTACGACAGAGGTGCTGACCTTGGCAACTCAAATTAAGGTCCTCATGGGGTTTATGGACAAGTTATGATCGTAAATAGTGATATTTCTCCTTAGGGCATACTTTTGTGGGGTCCTCTTACAGTCCCTTCTTTGTAATCTTTTGCTGGATTTCTCCTCAATGTACCCTCACTTTGGTAGAACACTGTTTTATCTATTAATCTATTATGCTTCTCATATCTTATTGATATATGCTTGTATTGGTGTTGTTTTATGTTTAAGTACATTTAGAAGATGGACGAAATTTCGCATCTTCGGTAATCAGAATATTGCTCTATGTCAAGTATGGCTTTAGAATCTGATCACACTTTTATGTAGACTCATTTGAGAATTTACAATGATCTAACAACTATGGTTTAGGCTGTTTTGGTTGGTACTTAGTGGCCCAGGAGGTGATGAGGAGGTGACATTCTGTGTCTGGATTCTGGAGACAGAGTTACTGTCATTTTGGCGCACAAATAAATGTGAAATGCGCACAAATATATTGATTACGGTCTAGCTAAGATTAATGTAAATGTTGCTATGCATTTCTGAGTTAATGGTGTCTGGACTGGGTCAGCTACGATCCTCCCAGATGGTTCCATTGTCATGCTCTATACTGGATCCACAAATGAGAGTGTCCAAGTTCAGAACCTTTGATCCATTGTCATGCTATGCATTAAGGACTTCCATGACCCCACCACTGCATGCTCTTCACCAAATGGGAATTGGAGAATCACGATTGGATCAAAGGTTAACAAAACCGGAATATCCCTTGTCTACGAAACAAAAGACTTCAGTAAGTACACACTCTTGGATGGCTTGCTTCATCAAGTTCCTGGTATTGGAATGTGGGAATGTATAGACTTTTATCCTGTCTCATTGACAGGGACGTATGGCCTTGACACGTCTGTTAATGGCCCCGGAGTGAAGCATGTTCTTAGAGCTAGCCTTGATGACGACAAACATGATTACTATGCACTTGGAAGCTATGATGCTGAGAAGGATGTTTGGACACCAGATGATTCTGAGTTGGATGTTGGAATTGGACTCAGATATGATTATGGAAAGTTTTACGCATCAAAAACCTTTTACGATCAGAACAAAGAGAGGAGAATACTATGGGACTGGACTGGAGAGACTGACAGCGAACTCGCTGATATTCAGAAAGAGTGGGCATCAGTTCAGGTATAGGTTTGCAAATTGAATTGCATTAATATTAGATGAATTCAATTATTAAAAGAGTATTAAGATGTATGATGGCCTTATATTTTTTTTCCCTTGTTTCTTTTTACAGACTGTTCCAAGGGTTGTTTTATTTGATGATAAGACTAAGACCAATGTACTTCAATGGCCTGTAAAGGAGGTAGAGAGCTTGAGATTGAACACGAATGGATTCAACACTGTGAAGCTTGAAGCTGGGTCAATTGTGCCTCTCAATTGTGGGCAAAGCCTCACAGGTCTGTGCTTTCTCTTAACTTGTAATGTTATCAAAACATGTTAAGAGCAGTTTTAGACTCACTTTTGTATGGCATTTCCTTACTGGTGACAGTTGGACATAACCGCAGAGTTTGAGGTCGACAAGAAAGCTTTAGGAGTCATGGAAGCTGATGTTGGCTACAATTGTAGCACCGGCAATGGGGCTGCTGGAAGAAGCACATTAGGACCATTTGGTCTATTAGTTCTAGCCAATGAAGCGCGTTCTGAGCATACAGCAGTGTACTTCTACATTGCAAAGGCCATGGTGACACTCGTAGAAATAAGGCTGCTGTTTTAAGAGACACATCTGGTCTATACGGATCCCCTTTGGATTTTGGGATGGCAGAAAATTAACTCAGGTTTCCATTTTATGTTCCGCCTGTTGGTCCAAGATGTTTGAGAATTGAGAATACTAAGCCACTTGCCTTCTAATAATTACCTCTAACCGCAAGTCCACAAGTATATTGTTTTGCGCCGAAAGCGCATGTTCGCCTTACGCCGAAGTTATTTCGCGCCGAAGGTATGAACAAAACAGATATGAATAATAAATGTTCACACCCAAAACAAATATGAACATTGATTGTTCATACCTTCTTTAGGTATAAACAATCCGTGTTCATACCAAAAAAAACATGAACCCAAAACAAATATGAATATTGATTGTTCATACCCAAAACATATATGAACATTGATTGTTCATTTTTCGGGATAGTGCCGCAGGCATGTAGAGGTCTCGTGGGCCGTAGGCACGGGCATACCCTAGTCCTTAAGTAACACCTGACAACAAGATACAAGTCATTCATATAGGAGCAGTTTGGGTTTGTATTGTTATTGGAAATTGTGGCCTTAATTATCAAAAACAAAGTGAAAAAACAAACAAATAAATAAAATAAACGACTAATTACCTGTTGGTCACGAACAATGTTTATTGACTAGATTGTTATTTTTTTTGATAAAAAGGAAAAAAGTTTGGTTTCAGGGACTGATTATTCTTTTTTTTTCCAAGCGAGTTTTAGAAAAAAAAGTGGTGATATGATGGTGGAGGAAGAGAGGGTTATAATAGATATAGGAAAAAAAAATGCATAGATGGATAACGAATTATACACGAAATCAAATATTTGTGTATAATTTTTTTTTTTTAGCAAATTTGGATAATGAAGTGTACCACGTTTTACAATGTTGGTTTATGTTTCACTTCCGTTCAGTTTTTTCATACGTGCCAAGTTTTTTTTTTTTCTTTTTCTCTAATTATGTGTCACTTAATTTCCTATGTGAGCTATCTAGTAGCAATTTGACACGTATGAAAAAATTGGACGGAAGTAAAACAGAAGCCAATGTTGCAAAATGTGGTACACTTCGATACCCAAATTTGCTAAAAAAAATAATTATACGCCAATGTTTAATTTCGTGTATAGTTACCCATCTATGCATTTTTTTTTTTTCTAATACATATATAAGTTGTGTTGGGGTGAACTTATATATGTTGGGCAGTGAGAATATTAGCACTAAAAAACGTCTCTAGTTGTGCCCAATTTATTAGAAGTTTGGTTTCATAAATCTTAACAATAATTCTAAGGAGACCGCTTGTTTGCCCCGTTTTTTGTGACCGGTTGACCGTGTCTATTTTTCTCACGCAAGAAATGAGGTTCAGCCCCTTGGTTCTAACTCGGTTGAGTATAAACTCCCTCCCATCGACCCATATTGCATAACCTCCCTATTATTTAGGTCTCGTTAAATAACCTCTCTATTTTCCAAAAAAGAAATAAAATTTGGTCTATTTTTATTTCCCATTTTATCTTATTTTCTTTTTTACCCTTTTGGGATTGAAAATTTCCCGACTATATGTAAATGTATTTTTACATAGTCATATATATATATAAATATAAAACTATATTTGCATAGTCATTGGAGCTATAAAAACTTAAATTTACATAGTAACTTTTGGGATTAAAAATTTCCCGATACCTGACAGAATATATGTAAATGTATTTTTACATAGTCATATATATGTAAAACTATATTTATATAGTCATTGGAGCTATGAAAACTTAAATTTACATAATAACTTTTGGGATTGAAAATTTTCCGATGACACCAGACAGAATATAAATTTAAATTTTCCCATGAAAAAAAAATTCATATGAAAATTTAAATTTAAATAGGTTAAGAAGACTATGTAATTTTATATTGTCATATGTAAATACAAATTTACATAGGATGACGTCAGCCCGGTTTGTCCTTAAGCCGAAATTCTAAGTAAAGATTGATGACGTCAGTCCGGTTTTCATAGGGATATTTTGGTCTGTTTTGGCTTTGATGTTATGTTTTAAATAATAGGAAGGTTTTATGCATTTGTTCGCTTACAGGGGATTTTTGTGCAACCATTTAAGTACCAGGGAGATTAAACTCATTGTCTGTTTTCTCACGTGAAGAGGTAAATAACATACTAAAGAAACCCCACAAAATAAAACAAAGTATTCGTTCTTCGTCTCTCTCAAATCCTCACCCGCTCTCCCCGCTCTCCTACTTTAATTATGTTTGTGAAAGCCACTAGAGATACACATATCCACTTGACTAGGAACCAAAATAGAACTATTAAAGAAAAATACTCGAAGCTAAAACCAATTAGTTGTAGTCATGCATCTACCTATAGACAAATCCAAGTATTTGGCCGAGATTGTTTGTATTTTGGTTATGTGTGTACCCTACATCATATTTTCGGTCCAAAGTGAACTCGCACCATAGACTGGGTGTGGGACCAGCGAACCCTACATCATATTTTTGGTCTAGAGTGTACTCAGACCATGGACCAAGTGTGGGCCCAATGGCAGACCAGCCTGGTAGCTGTTAAAAATGTTGTGGATCATCCGATTATCTAATCCGTCAAAGTTTACAACAGGCCGGTCCAAGGCCCATCCGGACTGCCCAAGTTCATGGACCCAATTCATTCTGATCAGTCGGATCTAGTAATTGGATCTGCGGAAGCAAGAAACCCTAGTGCAATCCGATAAAATCTTACACAATGATATAATAGAATCGTGGGGAATTATCCTATTTGAGAAGTATGATCATATTAGGATTCATGAAGGAAGACAATCTTCGAGAATCACTTTCTTGGCCTCCAAGGCAGGAGATTGCTATATATACGGAGGTTTCTGCAACCTCCAGAATTATGTTTTAAGAGACTTGATCCTAGATTCCTCACTAGGTACGTAGGCAACCAGAACGTTGGTGCAGTCTCTCTTCCTTAAAAGAACTGAATCCCCATCTCTTTCAAGCTTTCGGAAGCACCACTACATCGGGAGTGTCGGGTTAACTTTTTGCCCCGACATTCTTTGGCGCCGTCTGTGGGGACAAAGGAAATCAATATGATAACGGATTCTAAGCTAGTTGCTTGTTAGTTTGGAGGGTCATATCAAGCACGAGATGAGCGAATGGCAGCTTATTTAGATATTATACGCGATCTCGCTGCAAAATTTGAGTGCATCTCAATTTCGCAAAGACCAAGGAATGATGTTCGGCATGTCAATGCATTGGCCTACCTTTCAGCAACAGTTGATTCAATTGAACCTTGAAATATTAGGGTAGAGGTCCAGTTAATGCCTAGCATCGACCTCCTATTACCAGATATGGCTGATGTCTACGCTGCAGAATGCAAGGCATTCACGCGGATTTACGCTGTCACGACGCGCAGCAAAGGGCGGGACAAGCACAAAAGCATCCCACTCAGGATTCTCCTCGCAACCATGAGCAGGACACTGACATCTCTCCCACGATGGATACTGACTCTGCAGTGGTGGAAAATGAGGTTGTACAAGAGGAAGACTCTGCAGGTGATTCCGAAACAGATCTTGTTAACAATACTCCTGAAATACCAGACGATCAGTTTTCCGACATCAAGTCAATGGAACTTCTACTTCCCAATTGGCATCAGAATCTGGTTGAATTCTTAAAAACTGGAGAACTCTTTGTAGATAAGGCTTTATCTGACAAAGTCAAACGGGATGCGTGATAGTTTGTGTTGTTACCTACCACGAAGGGGGGATCCCACCTTTATAGAAAACCCATGGGTTCAGGGCCACTCCTCCGGTGCCTTACTCCTGAACAAGAACAACAAATTTTTAAAGAAATTCACGAAGGCATTTGTGGAAATCATTCGGATGGCAGGAGTCTCGCTCACAAAGCTCTCACCCAAGGATACAGGTGGCCATATATGCAAAAGGATGCCAAACGATTTGTCCATATCTGTGTACCATGCCAGAAACATGCTCGGATCGTTAAGCTTCCTGCAAATAAGCTTCATCCTATACTTAGCCCTTGGCCATTTGCTAAGTAGGGACTCGACATTGTGGGTCCTTTATCTAAGGCATTAGTGATAGGGTTATATAATAAAAGCATTACTTTTGTATTAACTCTAATTATTTATATTTTGAATGAGAATCATATGGAAAAATATTATGCATATTATATATGTTATTAGTTATATGCATGTGTCTAATACTTTATGTTGTAGATGATATGGTGTGAACACATAGAAGATCATATTATCAATACCTTATAAAGTATAAGTAATTGTTCACAACCTAGATGGATTTGGACAAACCATTGGTACGGTTGTAGTATAATATGGTATTAGTTTATCTTGACTATAGGATTACACTAGTACACTTTGTGTGTATTGAACATGACCAAGTGAGGTTGTTTCTCTTTATACTGACTATATAAGAAAACAAACGCCTCTGTTATTATGGATGCTTGTCCTCTTAATCCGGATATAATAACGGGCATTTACGTGCATTGTACATTGCTTTAAATCATCAATGAGTGAGATTCATTTGTGAATCAACAAACTCGATGGATTGGGTAATGACATTGTATGTAATGTGTGTTGTTGATTATAGAAGGAATTCGTGACCCACAAGAAGTCGGGTTGATAATGTCCCATTGAGGAGCTCAAAAAGATTGTCATGTAAACCCTGCAGGTGGATTTATTCCGACATGACAATGAGGTTGAGTGGTACTACTCATGGACATAAGAAGTTGATTGATGTTGTTGTCAGTAACTTGACTTAATCAACGGACATTCGATATCTTAAACACGAGGAGATCAACGAGCATATAATATGGAGCCCATAAACGCTGACACGTAATTTGGGATTAGGTCGGTAGTGCAACAATGGCCTTTAGTGGAATAAGCCATTTGTTGACGGACTTAGGTTGTGTGTTCTGGGCGAACATGGGAAGCCCAAGCCCGTCAGGAGGCCCAACCCTAATTTCTCCTCATGGTTCCTGTTGTAGCCTATAAATAGAATCCTTTTTCTCTTGGCCATTTTTACTATTCACTGGATTGAAAAGAGAGGCAAGGAAAGATAGATCCAAAATTAGATCTAGCTTTGTGAGAAAGAAGGGGGTTGGTAGATCGTTGCCCACACAACGTCCAATCTATTCTAAAGGAATACAACATAAGATCAAGGGGTTAATTATTGATTCGGATTCATAGTTATTGTATTCTCAAAGTTATCACTAAGCCGGATTTACAGGTATGTTTTCCAATCCAAAATCATGAGAACCATTAATTCCGCTGCGCTTGGTTTTCGCAGTTTGTAGAAATTTGCATTCTTAAATAACGGTTCCTACAACCAGGTAACGTAAGGTTTCTCTTGGTCGCAACTGATTACTTCACGAAGTGGGTTGAAGTTGTATCCTTGAGTTAGATTCAGTCTTCATCAGATGTTAAACGATTCATCTGGCGTGATATTGTGTGCCGATTCGGAGTCCCACTGAAATGGTATCGGACAACGAACGACAGTTTGATTCTACTGAGATCCACATCTTTTGCAAATCCCTGAAGATACGGCATAACTTCTCTGCGCCCTACTATTCCCAGGGAAATGGACAAGCGGAAGCAATGAACCATGTCATTCTTGATACGTTGAAGAAAAGGCTTGAATTAGCCCAAGGAAACTGGGCAAAACAATTACCATGGGTGCTTTGGGCGTACATGACAACCCCCCCGTCGTTCAATAGGAATCTCACCCTTTTCATTGGCATATGGAACAAAAGTAGTACTCACAACTGAAATAATCACTCCAACAGCGAGAACACAAGCCATCTCCACAGAGATGAATGTTGACATCTTGGCTCGTGACAAAGCCATAGTGGAGGAGCTTAAAGATGAAGCCCTACAGAATCTCATGACTTACCAAGACTCTATGAAGTGCAGTTATGACAAGAAATTGCACGTACGAGCATTCAAACCAGGCGATTAGGTCTTACGTACAAGGCAAAGGAGCAACGAAGAACCCAACAGCGGGAAACTCGATGAAAACTGGGAGGGCCCTTTTATCATTGAAAGGCTCGCATCCAAGGGTTCTTATTTTCTCAAGAACTTGACTGGCGATATTCTAACCAAACCCTGGTTTTGCGTTTATTTCACAAGTAAATTACTTATCATTAGTTCCACCAATAAATTTCACATACATTGTACTTTCCTTCCATTTATCATCATTAAATTTCATTTCCATTTACGTTGTGTTTTAATTTCAAATTGGTCACTTAGTTTTACACTTATTAAACCCGGGTGGCGAAGGCCATCCTGCACTTCAGTTTTGGCTTACGTGATGCAGTGGGCCTATGCCTGGTATCCTAGTTCGACAATGCAAACCCAAGAACGATAATATATCGTTTTTGGTCTGGGTGCGATTGTTTAGATTACATCAAGCGTATACCCTTGGTGACGAAGTCTAAGCTACACTCAGATTTAAACCCAACTAATGAGGCACTTCTTGGTTGTCCAT
Source organism: Coptis chinensis (assembly GCF_015680905.1). Lineage (NCBI taxonomy): Eukaryota > Viridiplantae > Streptophyta > Magnoliopsida > Ranunculales > Ranunculaceae > Coptis > Coptis chinensis. Next base: position 93,888,400 of record NC_141462.1, read on the forward strand.
TGGTCTCCACAAGGATCATCTACTGGAAAATCTTTGCAATGTAACTAGGCTTGTTCTTCAAGTGACTTAGTTGAATTGATATAGTCGCGGCAACGGTAGACCACCGTCTAATATTTGATGAAGATGGTTACACATTCAACATATCCAACTTATCAACACATGGATAGTAAATAGACCAAGAGCTTGTTTAGAGGAAAACGCAGACCACATAGAAGTTGATAGTAACTAACAATCACTTCACCCTGTCTCACTGCATCCGTTAACGTTTTTCCCCTCTCACGCGGTTTTCGGATCCCAATGTAGTCAGGTATGTTGAATCTATGTCGGATATCTTCAACTATAAGCCTATTCACCGTACGATCCATTATCAAATTGTCTCCTGACACCCATCGTTGAATTGGTGGTGCATGTGTCGTCCTTCAGTAAACGACAAATTAATATGTTTCATATGGTTATGTTCTAATTCATCTTTTTAGCCCATGACCTTAAACATCTATTCCATTTCATTTTATTTCTACACAGCTAAGCCTTTCAATAGCCCATTCGGTTATGTTCTTATTCATTTTAGAATAGCCTTCCAAATCTTATACAAAAGGCCCATCTTAAAAAAACAACTACAAAACAAAACAAAAACAAAAACAAATAAGAGGCCAATCCAACAGGCCCATCAGATCTATCAGATCTTATTCGTTATGCTGACCTCTACCACCGGCACTGGTGTTCTTTCAACCGGTTCAGGCATTTTTTCAATCGGTTCAGGCGGTTTCCAACCGGTCCAGGCTTTTTCCAGCCGGTTCAGGCGGTTTTCATGCTTGTTTAGGCGTTCGCCAGCTTTTTGAAGCGTTTTCAGGTCGGGTCAGCATGTTTTCTTACCGGGTCAACAATTTTCTCACCGGGTCAGTATGTTTTCTTACCGAGTCAGGTCAGTTTCAACTTATTTTGGTCGTTTTTAGGCCAGGTTAGACTCTTCTATGACCATATCACTAAATTGGCCACTCATTTTACCCAATAAAGTACTCAAGCTATGTGTTTTATGTGATTCCCTAAAGATCTTAAGGTGAAGTGGAATGCTTTACCTAGTTAAAATGTAGTGACAAATACACAAAACATTAAGTGAACAAGGGAAGCACACTTACATGGGATGCTTAGTTCTTCACTTGTCATCTTCTTTTTCTTTGTCTTCTTGTCTTTTTCTTTCTCTAACACCCACCCATTTGTTATCTCATTCTTTTTAACTCATCCTCACCCAATTATTAAACACTTTTCACCAACCCACCAACCTTTTTTTATTTTTATTTTTTATATTGTTACTTTAATTCTTCAACATACCACCTTCATCTTCGTTTGCTCCTTTGTTGAAGAGGGGGCAATGTGTGTACCCCACTATAACATATTTCCGGTACAAAGTGGACTCGCACCATGGATCGGGTGTGGGACTAGCAAACCTTACGTCATATTTCCGGTCTAGAGTGTACTCAGACCATGGACCAGGTGTGGGCCTAGTTGTGGATCATCCGGTTCTCTAATCTGTCAAAGTTTACAATAGGTCCAGGGCCCATCCGGACTGCCCAAGTTCATAGACCCAATTAGGAGTGTAAAAAAAAACTGTTGACCCATCATCCGGTAGGGTACCCCGTCTTCACCCGCCACCCAAATCTGCACAGACCCAAAAATAGACCCGCCCCGCCCCGCCACCGTTTTTATGCGGTCGGGCTATGGGTGTAGGTTCTATGCTCAAACCCGACACGTCAAGCCACCCGACCCGCACAGTGTCAAAATCCGTTGACCCAATCCCGTTGACCCGCACAATTTCAAGACTCTAACTCTAATATTTTTGTATTTTGTTTATAATTTCTTTTAACTTTTGTAGGAATTTGAGAGATATGAATACAAACTTATGAGTTCAACATCAATTTCAGATATTCAAGTTTGAACATTGGGAAAATATCAAAAATTCAAATTCAACTTTCGAATTTTGGAGAAGATAAATCATTCATTCTTATATTAATTTCGAATTCTTTTAGTTTATATTTTATTGTTTTGTACCAGAGATCCTCGCTCCCATCTTCATTTTATCATGATATGGAAAATAATCAATTTACAAATGGTAAATCACGATAAATAAGTTTCAAATTTACAGATATGGTTTTGGGTTCAAATTCAAGTTTTTTTTTTTTTTTTTTTTTTTATTTTTTGTTTATTTTTTATTGATTGATTCAATTTTTTCTCTATGCTGTGAATTGGAAATATATTACTTGCAAAATTAGAAAGTTTTTTTATGAGTGAAATTGGGTAAAAATGATAATTTCCACCCGATCCAGATGACCCGCCCAAAACCCACCCCTAAAGACCACCCAACAGTAGGGTGATGGTACTAAGACATGACACTTCAACCCGTCCCGCTCCGCCCTGTCGGGGACCACTGGATTTGTATCCCCTAGACCCGCCCCGCCTTGACCCATCACTACTTGACCCGTAGTTGACCCGGCCTGCCCCGCATTACACCCCTAGACCCAATTCATCCCGATCACTCGGATCCAGTAATTCAATCCGTGGAAGCAAGAAACCCTAATGCAATCCGATAAGATCTTGTACAAGGATAGAATAGAATCTTGGGGAATGATCCTATTTGAGAAGTAAGATCATACTAGGATTCATGAAGTAAGGCAATCTCCGAGAATCACTTTCTTGTCCGCCAAGGCAGGAGATTGCTATATATACGGAGGCTTCTGCAGCCTCCAGAACTACATTTTAAAAGACTTGATTCCGGATTCCTCACTGGGTATGTAGGCAACCAGAACGTTCGTGCAGTCTCTCTTCCTCAAAAAAATCGAATCCCTATCTCTTTCGAGCTTTCGGAAGCACTACTACATCGGGAGTGTAGGGTTAACTTTTTGTCCCGATAGGTGAGATTATGGATTTTAATTCCTTATCAAAAGAAATCCGTTGACAATTAGACTACAAAAATCCTTATCGTATGTTGATTTTAATCTTGTTATTTTCTTGATTCATCCAATTTTTAGTCTTCACATTAACAATACCAAAACCAAAATCATTTAGGAAAGAGTATGGGGAAGAAGAGAGGGTGATGTGAGACATGGGATGATGAGAGGGATAAGGGATTTTAGCAGTAATGATGCATTGATCTATTAATTTGACCTACTTAACCAATCTACTAATGGTAACCATTGATTTACATAGAAATATGTGTCATTATGTATTGCAATACAAACTAATGTTATCCAAACGGTGAGTCCCAAACTCCCAATAGTAGGTTAGATTTTAGTGAGAAGAAGTTTTCTTTTTGGTTTGTTTACCAATCCGGTTAATTTTTTATAGGTGAACAAGTGTTACCCCCCACTAGATGAGCCAATTAGGATTCCCCCCCACTATTTTTTATTGATTGATTCCATTTTTTCTCTATGCTGTGAATTGGAAATATATTACTTGCAAAATTAGAAAGTTTTTTTATGAGTGAAATTGGGTAAAAATGATAATTTCCACCCGATCCAGATGACCCGCCCAAAACCCACCCTGTAAGCTGACCCAACAGGACGGGTGATGGTACTAAGACATGACACTTCAACCCGTCCCGCTCCGCCCTGTCGGGGACCACTGGATTTGTATCCCCTAGACCCGCCCCGCCTTGACCCATCACTACTTGACCCGTAGTTGACCCGGCCCGCCCCGCATTACACCCCTAGACCCAATTCATCCCGATCACTCGGATCCAGTAATTCGATCCGCGAAAGCAAGAAACCCTAATGCAATCCGATAAGATCTTGTACAAGGATAGAATAGAATCTTGGGGAATGATCCTATTTGAGAAGTAAGATCATACTAGGATTCATGAAGTAAGGCAATCTCCGAGAATCACTTTCTTGTCCGCCAAGGCAGGAGATTGCTATATATACGGAGGCTTCTGCAGCCTCCAGAACTACATTTTAAAAGACTTGATTCCGGATTCCTCACTGGGTATGTAGGCAACCAGAACGTTCGTGCAGTCTCTCTTCCTCAAAAAAATCGAATCCCTATCTCTTTCGAGCTTTCGGAAGCACTACTACATCGGGAGTGTAGGGTTAACTTTTTGTCCCGATAGGTGAGATTATGGATTTTAATTCCTTATCAAAAGAAATCCGTTGACAATTAGACTACAAAAATCCTTATCGTATGTTGATTTTAATCTTGTTATTTTCTTGATTCATCCAATTTTTAGTCTTCACATTAACAATACCAAAACCAAAATCATTTAGGAAAGAGTATGGGGAAGAAGAGAGGGTGATGTGAGACATGGGATGATGAGAGGGATAAGGGATTTTAGCAGTAATGATGCATTGATCTATTAATTTGACCTACTTAACCAATCTACTAATGGTAACCATTGATTTACATAGAAATATGTGTCATTGTGTATTGCAATACAAACTAATGTTATCCAAACGGTGAGTCCCAAACTCCCAATAGTAGGTTAGATTTTAGTGAGAAGAAGTTTTCTTTTTGGTTTGTTTACCAATCCGGGTTAATTTTTATAGGTGAACTAGTGTTACCCCATTTTGAGCCAATTAAGATTCCCCATTAGAATGGAAATTAGAGTCTCCCCCAACATAGTAACTTGGTTTGGCCGTTAACTTTCAAGTCAAACAACCGAAAATGACATAAATGCCCCCACCTAATTAAAATTGAACATTTTCTTTTTGAAAACAATGAGGGCATTTGTGTAATTTTCAATTGTTTGACTTGAAAGTTAACAGTCAAACCAAGTTGACCATGTGTTTAGGGGGAGACCCTAATTTCTCATCTAAGTAGGGGATCCTAATCGCTCATCTAGTCAGTACACGTGGATCAACATGTCACTAAAAAAAAGGGGCCAAAAAGCCTGTCTCCCTAGAATTAGAATTATTGAAATCTTAACTATGGTTTTAATCAAAATGTCACTTGACCACATGTTCGTCTGACTATCTCGCTTCTATCAGTTTTATGCAATCTCTCTTCTCTTTGCCCAAACTCAAAACTTTCTCTCTCTCAACTCACTCCCTAGTCCCAACTGCTATGCAATTATATTCTAGTACCTCATATTTCAACATTTTGTTGTTTCGATCAAGGACCAAAATATCGATATCGGTTAATATATCGATGTACCCAAAAATCGATATATATCGGATATATCCATTTTTTTGTGACCAGTCCAAACTATTAGAAATATCGGAAATATCATAAATATATCAGAAATATCGGATTTATATTAAAAAATAGTCAAAAAATCAAACGATATATATTGTAAATATCGGATATATCGATTATCTCAGCGATATAAAGTTTTATATTATAAATTCCGATATATATCGAGAAAAAAGAGTTCTATATTCGGTGAATATATATATCAGAAATATCGATATCGGTATACCAAAATACTGATATATATCGGATATATCAGCGATATTTTGGTCCATGGTTTCGATACAATTTGAAGATAAAGGGCATAAAACATCCTCCAAGTCCAGACCTCCATTGTAATATTTCACGGCATTTCCAGCTCTTCCACGGAATTTTGGAAACGTTATTACCGTTACAAAGCGACAAAATAAATGTTCCCTTGAATATTTTACCGCGTTTTCTCTTCATTTCTTGCGTGAAGTGGCAAAGAGAGACAGCGAGGGAGCTGCAATTTTTTTCCCATGGCTATTTCTTACCCTTTTATACCCATCCTTAATTCCTCTCTTCAGAACCCATCACCAAAATTGACTTCAACTCACAATGTAAGCAAAATGAGTAACTTATATTTTTTTTGTTCATGTATGTTCTTAAATTTATCGAAATATAACATTTTTTATTTTTATTTTTCTCTTACAGGTTAGAATTTCAAATACCCAGAAATTTACATACAATGAGACTGAAAGACAGTTTGAAGTGCAACCTATAATTGACCTTTTACGCGATTGCGCAAAAAAGGGGTTGATTAAAAAGGAAAAACAGTTCATGGTGTTTGTTTAAAATGTGATATTGATGATGATGATGTTAAAAGAGTTGTTTTGTTTAATCATGTGATTCATATGTACGTAAAGTGTTCAGAATTCGAGTTGGGGAGGCGAGTGTTTGATCAAATGCCGCAGAGAAATGTGTTCTCTTGGACAGTTATGATTGTTGGGTCGACTGAAAATGGGCTGTTTCTTGATGGGTTTAGATACTTTTGTAAGATGCAAAGTTTTGGAATTCAGCCTGACAAGTTTGCTTATTCTGCTTTAGTCCAAGCTTGTATTGGATTGAGTTCTGTTGAGTTGGGTAAAATGGTGCATGCCCAAATTGTTAAGGGAGGTTTAACAGCTCAGGTTGTTGTGACTACTTCTCTACTAAATATGTATGCAAAATGTGGAGAAGTTGAAGATTCTGTTCGGGTGTTTAACAATATGAGTGAGCATAATCAAGTTTCTTGGAATGCTATGATTTCGGGATTTGCGTCGAATGTCCTTCACTTGGAAGCGTACGATCAGTATATTAAAATGAAAAATGAAGGCTGCACCCCGAATGTGACAACCTTTGCTAGTATTTTGAAGTCAGTTGCAAATTTAGGTGACATTGATAAGGGCAGGAAAGTGCACAATTATGTAAATGAATTGGGTTTGGAGTCTAACATTCAAGTCGGAACTGCACTTATTAATATGTACTCGAAATGTGGGTACTTGGATGATGCTAGAACAGTTTTTGATAGGAATTATGCAGATTGTAAACTGAATCTGCCATGGAATGCTATGATATCTGGGTACTCACAGGAAAATCGTAGCGAAGAGGCCTTGGAGCTATTTAGTTCTATGTGTATGAATAATGTAAAGTTTGACTTTTTTACATATGGTAGCGTGTTTAGTGCGCTTGGAGAATTGAAGTGTTTGCATTTCACGAAAGAAGTTCATGCAGTGGTAGTGAAGTCTGGATATGATTTGCAAGTTTCTAGCGTCAACAATGTGATTGCACACTCTTATTTCAAATGTGGGTCCCTTGAAGATGCAATGAAGGTCTTTGAGAGGATGGAAGAGAGGGATGTTATTTCCTGGACTACCATGATCACCGCTTATGCGACGTCTTCCATGGGGGAGAAAGCTCTTGGCCTTTTCTCACAGATGAGGAAGGAGGGAATTACACCCAATCAGTTCACCTTTGGCAGTGTACTTGCCGTGTGTGGTAGCCTTTGTTTGCTTGATTATGGTCGACAAATTCATGGCCTTCTCTATAGGGCAGGATTGAAAAAATTTAAGTGCATTGAGAGTGCTTTGATTGACATGTATGCTAAGTGTGCTAGTATAATTGAGGCTGAAAAAGCATTTAAGGAGGTCGTTGGTCCTGATGTTGTTTCATGGACTGCAATATTATCGGGCTATGCTCTACATGGTTTTACGAGCAAAGCACTTCAAGTCTTTAGAAATATGGAAGAATCAGGTACCAAGCCCAATGCTGTCACACTGTTATGCATATTGTTTGCTTGTAGTCATGGAGGTACGGTGGAAGACGGCCTCCATCATTTTCAATCAATGGAAGCAAGATATGGCCTGGTGCCAGAGATGGTACATTATGCTTGTGTTGTAGATCTCTTGGGTCGTGTGGGACGTCTCAATGATGCAATGGAGTTCATCAACAATATGCCAATAGAACCTACGGATATGATCTGGCAAACCTTGTTGGCTGCCTGTAGGGTGCATGGAAACATTGAGTTGGGAGAGATAGCTGCTAAGAAAATCCTTTCAGTTAGCCCTCAATATTCTGCAACATACGTGCTTCTGTCCAACACTTACATAGAGAAGGGTAGTGTAAAAGATGGGTTAAGTTTAAGAAATGTAATGAGAGACAGAGGTGTGAAGAAAGAACCAGGATTTAGTTGGATATCTGTGAGAGGCGCAGCCCATAAGTTTTTCTCAGGGGACCAGCGACATCCACAAAGAGAAGAAATAAATGCGAAATTAGCAGAATTGAGGGAAAAGATGAAGGCTATGGGTTATGTACCAGACTTGAGATATGTACTTCAAGATGTGGAATGATATCAAATTGGGCCACTTTGGTAACCCTTTCTCCAAATTCTGAGAAAAAGCCTTTCAGCTGGAAGTATCAACGATGAAAGTTTAAAGCAATTGAGTACTTACCTATGGCCTGATGGTACAAAGCTTATATGAAGTCAACGATGTTCCGATAGTCTTCAAGTAAAGGATGATAAAGCATGCAGATGAAAGCAAAGTGCACAAATTGCTCAACTGTTGAGAATTCATCATTGGAGTCGTTGCTAAAAGAGCTCTACATATATTTTTGGTCTCAATTGTCACTGGGAATAAATTTGAAAGTGAGTTTTGATTGATGCTGTTCTGTCAAAGATTCTTTTGATGAGTCAAAGACTTGTGGACTTATGGATCAGCTTCCTCAGTGCTTCAACAATTAGCAATTCGAGTTTTGAGCTTAACCCGTAGTTCCACAGGTTGTGAAAAGAACTGGAGCACTTTTGATCATGTAAGCACTTGACGACGTCTCCTACTTCATATAATCATACACATCTTACTCGTTTCGTTTGTAACCAATTTCAATCTTTATAATAGGTGCATTCTAAGAAAAGAAACCGCTTGGAACACCAAAGAGTTAATGCACTTGTCTTTGTTAAGTATAACCTCCAACTAGATGCTTGACAACTGCAAAGGGTAAAGCAGGATGATAACCTATTTGTTTGTTGGACATGGAAGTTGACGATGAATGGATCACTGAGGTAGAAGATCCATGCCTCCCTGAAGATAACACATGGATGGACGTCTATGAGTGTTTTGAGGTTCAAGAGGAAGGAGAGAGTAGCAAAGGCAAGAAGAGAAAGAGAGGTATTACCTAAAACATGGAAATGTGATCTAGTTTCATAGTTTAATGTTCACACTAATTATTCACATGCTTGTTCCTTTATAGGTCCAAGAAATCTAAACAAAACTTCACTTTCTTCACAACAAAACAAGAAGGTTGTAGGCAAAGGAAAGAAGAAAGTAAATGATTGTGGGATTGTGGATGAAGATGAAAGAGAAGAGGAAGAAGAAGAGGAGGAAGCAAAAAGTGATGAGTTCTCAAGTGATCATATGATCATGATGAGGGAGTTGGAGATCGCAATGAAGATGGAGCTGAAGAATAGGATGGTCACTGCAAATTGGCCGGTTTTATTATGATTCTTGACTTTTACCCTTTTAAGTTTTTATGCTCTTTTGTGAAGCAAGATCAGAGACTTGCATTTTGGTGTTATGGTTTTGGTACAAGCATATATACTTGTCAAGTGAGCGGAGCGAACATTCTTGGGCCGGGTGGGGGGTATGTGGCCCAAACTGTTGTTTGGTAGGTTTCTGTCTGTCCTCACTCTCCGCCTTCTTCTCTCCCATTTCGCCTCCTCTACTCAAACTCACACAACACTCCTCAAAAACTCCTCTCTCTCTCTCGACTATGTCTCATCTCCAGTCTCTTTAATACCCCATCTCTCTCAACTACTCAGTTTTGTTTCATCTCATGGAGAAACTCCCAACATGGTATCAAGAGCATAAGTTTCGGTCTTGGTAAAGTGGTAATTGCAAAGGGGATAGCGCACTTGATTGGAATTGCAAAAAAAATTGCTAAAAGAAGTTTGATTCAGTCTCATTCACTTCGTTTTCTACTACGAAGACTTGTTCCTTTGGAGCAACAAGGTTTTTACACTAGTGGTAAATACGTAATAACTCAAACTTTAGAAATGGGGTGCGCCACCAAAAGCACGCAAGAACTGGCCATCGAGGGACAAAAACACTTAGAAGAGACAATCGAAGCAGCATATCAGATTCTTTCATCAATGGATGACGAGCTTTGCAACCCAGCACTATGGTCTACAACTAGTATAGCTGCTTCTTCTCATTCTAATGATAACTTTGACATGGGTGGTGGTGCTCTAGATGAAGCCCATCTTCGTTATAAGTCTGCTGTTGCTTCTTTAAGATCTGTCCTTACTTCCATTCCCAATTCTGTAAAGGTATATACATATACACAAGCCCACTTTGAATATATCTATTGTACTATTCTTTAAAACTGCTAATTATAATTTTGGGCCCTTGTGTGTGTAGGCAAAACCACATGAGGCAGGCTCCAGAAATGATGGGACTGAATTCCAAGCGGATCAGTCTGAGATTGAGGTGTTGGAAGAACGGGCTACAAGTTTAAGAACGGTACTAACTTATACTTATATATGCACTTTATAAAGTCTAATTGCTTGCTTTTGTGGTAGATTTGTAGAAGTATATATTAGTGTTTAGTATATATGATGCAACATTTGGTTTAAATAGATAACGACGATAGTGATAATTGAGATATTCCGTTTATATGGGCGTTTGTAGGATCTAGTATGAAGACCGAGGCTGTCAAAATTATATGGCGTACTCAAAATGTGTGTGTTTGTGTATATGGATTTGTTATTTTCAAAATGTTAGACATTGAACGCAAGCACACTTCTTGAGAGAAGCCTGTTTTCTGGTTCACACAGTGCAAACACCATGTCCATTTAAGGTCGCCGTATGCATAGACACGTAGACACAAGTGCTGCCACTTGAATGTCACAAAGTCCAATATCTTGGAATAGAAAGTGCAATATATGGGAAATAGGGACCTTTAGTGAAGCCTCATGTGATCTGTCTCGTGACTCTCGTCATATATTTGTGAAGGACATTTGCCTTAAAGATAATGGAATAAAAAAGGCATCAGGAAAGGAGCGAAGATTGACGAGTAGTAATACCAGCTTGTGGTTGGGAGCAGTGTAGGCATGATTTTTGGGTTTTGACATGGTTAGAAATCATCACATGAGTTGAATTTCATATGGATGATATCCATGGTTGGGAGATCATCTTTACCAAAGATCAAGGCACATTTGATCTTGTAGGTTCAATGGTGGTTTTCGGTGGCTATGATCTCTTGGCTCTTGCTCGGAATGAGCACTCGTTTGGACAGTTCTAAGTTTCTCACCTTGCCAAAAGTTATTCTTGATTTTTGAATTTTTTAAGCTCCAAAGTTTTATTAATTTGCAACAAGGTTAGAAATAATCAAACCAGTTTAAGTTTTGTGAGGATCATCTCCAAGGTGGGGGAGTCAGGAGTGGGGACATTAATAAAAAATAAGCGCTTACTTCATCTTGTCGGTTCAACAGCGAGCCATGTGTACAATCCTGTGTACACTGATCCCATCCAAAAATGATGACCAGAAATATGAGGCTCCAGTCTAAAATCACATATAAAATGCAAATAGATAGGTGATAGAGATTCGTAGCTCGCGCGGATGATTTAAACTCTATGTAAAGGTGATGGTCTTACTCGTGTTGTAAAGAATGTCGAAAGTCAAGCTTCATATGTCGGATTAGCACTTTAAGGCCCTCTTAAAGCACTTTCCCTATAGAAGAACTTTAGCATGACTTACATTAAGAAGGAAATGATGAAGGAAGAAGATGTCAGCGATCTGTAGGAAGCTAGATATTAGTATGTTGAACTATTACCTCATATCTGCTTTGTCACACACACACTCAGACATTAAATGCCACACATATGTTAGGTGCACATTGAGAAGAGTTTGAGGCATAGGGTTGGAAAGGAACCGGGGAAATTAGATACCTTGACGTTACACAGTTGATTCTTCACATCAAAGAATAGAATTGCTTTCCTTTGGTGTAAGCTGTAGAGGGAGTTCAAGGATACAACTTTTAGGTTTTTTGGATTTTCTTCGACAGCTATCGCCGGAGAAGCTTACCTGGTTGTTGTTTCTTGTACTTGGTTGTTGTTTTGGCTCTTAGTTTTTTCGTTGTAGTAGGATATCTCATCTTACATTGTAATTATCCACTATATTGCTATGTATATGATGAACGTTTACTTTACTGATCAAAAATATAAAATATAAAATGAGGAACATTCACCTCTTAAAAAATAAAAAAATGGAGTTAATGGCTGAGGTTCTGTGAGGATGATCTCCTCCTTATGAAGACCATCCTCGCACAAATCAGCCAGCTTAGACACATTCAACCCGCTGATTCTTTTTCTTAAGGTTGATCTCAATAATTTGATGATTATATCCACAAAAATTTAGCCCTTAACTTGAAGATGCAAGAAAACTGAGGGATAGGTGTGCTGATTGGTGGCTTTACAAGGGCACTTCACAAGGCCCAAACTGTGGTTTCTATTGGTACAAAAGATGTGTTCTCTGCACCTAACACCTCATTTTATATCTGAATGGGGTCTTTGAGAGCCTCCTCGGGGTCACACCTAGGTATAGAATAATCTCCAAGGTGCTGGTCCAAGTAAAATGGGGGGTTCTTATTTGTCTATTATTGGCACTGGCTGCTCTCACTAGGTAGTATCATTATTTACTTGTATTACCTGCCAGTGGATGAGATGAGAAGTTTGGTTCTGTTAGAAGATAAAATCAATGTGATACAGTGTCAGTCCATGTAATGTTGGTTCTCACTTCCTCTGATACTGAAGCAAGGATCTGATTTTCTCAAAGAAAGCTGTAAAACATTTGGTCACTTTGCTCAAAGTAATGGTTGACTACACAGCGTACGCAGCTCTTCTAAGGACATAGCAACCTCCAGTTGGTCTTTTTGATGTTTCAGAGGTTTTTTGTTGGCTTGAATACCAAAGGCTTGTCCAATGACGAATTGACGATGTTATCATCGGTTTCTGACTAATTAATAGGGGAATGACATGGAATCTGTGTTGCATGGGTACGCCTATTATTCCGGCGTGTCCCGTGTCGTGTCGTCCGACACCGACACGACACAGATTCGCCATTTGAATCTATACTCTTTCAAAGAAAAAAATAAAAAAGATTAAGAAAGAAGGAAGATTAAGAAAGAAGGAAGAGAGCGAGAAATGGAGTAGACTGACCTGATGTTGTCGGCTGTGCACCATCTTCTTCCATGGCGGCGGCTACAACTCAGATCTAGGGTTTGTAACTCAGATCTAGGGTTTGTTTAACACAATTAAGAAGATGTGGGCTTTAATAAGTGACGTGGGCTTGGGCTATTTTCTTTCTTTCTTCCATAGATAAGATTAAATGGGGCTTTTAAGCAATGTGGGCTTGGGCTTTTTTGGAATGGTTATATTCAAAATCTAAACTTGTTTTAAATGGCAAATGGGCTTTATCAAAATCTATATATATTTTTTCTATTTAAAATAATTTATCTTTTAATAAAATATAATATTAAATTAAAATATTAGCCGTGTCCCCATGTCTTGATTTTCAGACCTCGCCGTGTCCAAATCGCCGTACCCGTGTCCAAACCGGACACTCGTACCCGTACCCATGCAACACAGCATGGAATATAACTTCAGTGCTAACCCTGTTGCCGTATGACTCGGCTAAAAGTAGATGCCACTCTAGGCTTCCAAGAATCTTAAACACGAGTGTAAACCATATTCTTCAGTATCCGACTGACTTCTTTTGTCTTTCCAGAGGTCTGTAATTCGAAATTTGTGCTTGCTTTTATTTGAATAAATTAGTGAGATTCTTGCAGAACGGAGTTGTGAAATGAGGTCTGTCACAAATAGGAGTGTACTTCAACTGGATGACAATTCCCAGTCAACAGTTCAGGAGTTGAGTCGATCCCCACAGCAGTTTTGGCTCTTCTGAATTTCAACCAGAGCGTTTATGTATAAAATAATACATCTTATCCATGGTGCAGTTAGCTTAGGTGCTTTTCTTGGAATTTGGAAACCCATGAAAAAAAATATTTTGCCGCTAAATTTGGATCACCTGCAGTGGTTTCTGCACTGACAATACACAGGCACCATCTTAGTGTTGATTTTTCTAAGAGCACAAAAGCCTGATGCATTTTAATAGGGAAGGACTTGCTGATACCATCTTAATGTTACAGCTGATGCCTTGTATTTTAATAGGGAAAGAGTACTAGCTCATCTGAAGAGGGATGGACTAGCTGATGTCTCTAATGTTCCTCATTCTCTGGCTCCGTAAGTGAATATTAAGTAGGTCATTTATGAGTAGTGTTAGAGTTCTAAGGGACATCTCCCGAGGGGCTTAAGGTCGCGCCCGACTCGAATTTTTGTTGTGTCGTATACAAAATAATAGTTCAGATACCTATATTTGGCTTCCTAATATTTGCATGACGTGCTTATTTTCATGAGTTCCTTTTTAAAAGTTATCCTAAATTTGTTTTTACTGTTTTGACATGGTCTTCGGGTGCCAATCTGACATGTGAAGCTTGATTTTCAAAATTCTTTACAAGTTACAACACACGTGAGACCATCATGCTTTACGTAGAGTTTTAAATCATCCACGTACACTACAAATCTTTATTTTCATATACTTTCATATTCAATGTGATTTTAGACTGGAGTTTCTGTATTTGAATATTCAGTGTGATTTTAGACTGTGCAACTGTGCCCTGGTCCCTGAATTGATCCGCCCCTGCAACTATGTGAAACAGCATCAGTTGGAATCTGACGTTAGAGCTGCACAACAGGGAGATGAGTGTACATGAGTTTTATTTCTGGTATGACTAGAATCTGGGATCAGTTAGCATTCATGGAGCTTACTTGACTTTTTGTTTTTGATATATACACAAAGTACAGAGATAACCAAAGCTTATTTAATACTCTGATCACTCTTGGGGATGAGTTTGAGTTACCTCAGGGTTTCATCCTCCCTTCACAATCTCCTTCCCAATCTTGATAGTTGACACAGTTATTAGTGAACTTTCAGCTGAAGACATGTGATTCAAATCAAGTCACACAATGACAACCATCTTCATTCTAGTTTGAGTGTTTAGGCTGTTCAGACATAGCTTTCTTCCAGTAAACAGTAAATTGTTTTTGGCAGAGTTGCTATATATACATAAATGAGAGAAGTGGTCACTGAAAAGTTCGCGTCTAAAATTGTTCAATGGCAGAAACTTCTGTTTATGCTTCTCAGCACCTTAGGATCCATTAGCTGGTTCCGTTTCCTCAGCTCTTCCAACATTCTCTGCTGAAGAAGCTGATTGGGACGTTGCTTTGCAATTGCGTTGACAATACCATAACTTTGTGATCGATGGCTGTGGAAGTAGCAGTTTTTTTAGGCAAACTCCAAATGTTTCCCGTTTTGAGTTTGAGGGTAGATGTTAGAGACACAGGGTATTTTAGTATTTTCTATTTATTAGTATTAAGTTGGGTTTTGGAAGGTCCGGATTAGGAAGGTCTTTCATGTTTTTCTTTAATGCAACCAAAGGTTGTCGAAAGTAATACTTAGCTATCAAGGCATGCATCTGATTATTTTCTTTGTAATATAGAGCTTAGGGTTGGGAAGCAACAATTTTGCAATTGATTAGGCCCATGTTTTTAGGGTTGGGGTCGTATGTGCAGTGTGCTGTATAGGCCGTGGATACATTACCCCTAGTGGAGATTGTTATTTTGTTTCTCTAGTAGGACCTAGAGAAACTGTATAGGCCGTATCATCACCCTCCTTTGTCATGGAAGCAGGGCGGAACCACATGGTGGCTAGGTGGGGCACGTTCCCTAGGTGAAATTATAGGAAAAGATTGTTTACCACTTACCAGCACATAGTGTATGGGCGATGATACAGTACCATACTAAACTGTTAAGTGCCCCGCCACTCAAAGGGTAAAACAAAGTTATTTAGCTGCTCTTAACAATTTTTGACCACATGATAGGTTTTGAAATAGACACGGCGACTGGACCAGGAAGCACAAGGAACATTTGCATGCTCGGATAGGAATGACCATAAATGTAAGTGTTGTCATTCTAAATCACATATAAAATGCAAATATAGGGGTTGTAGCGAAACCACCATTTCTATGAAAGCATGATGTCTTGTAAAAAATGTTGAAAATCAAGCTTCATATGTTGGATTAGCACTGTAAGGCCATGTCAAAACAGCTTTCCTATAAAATAAATTTTAGCATGACTTGCACTTAAAAAGGAAATCATGAAGGAAAAACACATCACACAAATATTAGGAAGCTAGATATAGGTATCTGAACTATTATCTCATATCTAACGGTACACATTCAAACATTAAAGGACACACATGTCTTAGGTGCACATGGAGAAGATTTTAGGGCATTGGTTGGAAAGGATTGATGCACATTTGATTCTTCAATTCAAAGGATTGTTTTTCCTTTGGTGTTAGTTGTACTCTGTAGAGGGAGTTCAAGGAGATACCTTTTAGGTTTTTGCATTTTCTTTGGGACTAAAAGGCTCGAGAAGCTGAATTTGTCACTATGTTTTTGTTAGTTCTTGTGTCTGTTTGTTGTTTTGGTTTTTAGCTTTTTGTTTGTAGTGGGATATCTCGTCTTATACTGTAAATATCTGCTTTATATTGCTAGTGTATGTGCTCCTAATATCCAAGGTTTGAAAGTTCAAACTATGGGAGGTGAATCCTAGTAGCTGGATTAAAGTGCCTTGGTATTTTGTAGGCACATGGTATTATAACTGTTGGAATATAACTACTGAGGTGCATAAGATCAGTATATCTAGAATATCTTCATGATCATGATTTATATAGGAAGATGTTATTATGATCTTAGTTGATTTGATTTGGTTAGCACCAATCAAGGATTTAGTTTCTATATATTGGTATTTGTAATCTCTATATAAACCAGTGAGATCAATGTACCAATAACCTAATTTTATCAATGAATATTCTTTATCTCAAATTCAAGTATAACATTGTGTATGGATAGGTGATTGAAATTCCCAAAGAGGAAAAGGCTACCATCGGTCAGTGTTGATAGAGTGGCCGACGAGAACACCGATTTTGGAGCCTGGTCGTATCTAAGGATCTTGGTTAAGTAATTAGCTTTCCTCTCCTTGATAGCTTGGGCTTTTGAGGAGTATTGGGTGGTTACATACATAATCTTGCTAGATTTTGATGTAAGCATTCAGAAACTCTTTACTTCCGGAATGGCCTGAAGAGTGAGTGTTGTTTCATCCTCTTGTCTGAAACTCCATCCCCTTGACCTCCAATGGTTGCGCCAAAGGAGTCTTACAAACAAGGCATCTCAAAGCATGTTGTTAGGGATGTTTAGTATGACTGCATTTGAGAAGGTTGACCCCTTGACCTGGTGACAAAGGTTTGGGCCAAAGGAGTCTTACAAACAGTGTAGTTGAAAGCAGGTTGTTTAGGGATTTTAAACATGACTGCATAAAAGGAGGTTGTGAGTTCTGACAAGCAAAAATTTTTGTCATTAGGAGTCTTACAAACTTCTCCTGGATGCTGTAGAATCAGAGTGCGAGTTGAATACTAGAGGCATAGGTTCTCCAGACATAGGGTTAGTAGTTTCACCTAACCGATCGGACCCGACCATCATATATGTTTCCTCAAGATAATATTCGTGGATTTGTATCAACTCATTGGAGTTTGTATGGGCCTAATCAACTAAATTTAGATTTTATAGTATGTTGCAAGTCTTGCAATCCATTTCCGCAAACAGAACCAAATACTCTATTACTTGGATCACCACTCAAAGAACAACTCACTTCGAGTTTACAATCCAAGAAGGTGGTCCTAACCATCAAAGCATGCAGCTGGTTATTTTCTGATGTGTACTTGCGTGTTTAGGGTTGAGATACAACAAATTTTTCGTTGGTTGAGCTGATTTTCTTAGGGTGGGGATCATCTGTGTTGTATAGGCCCTGTATACTTTATCCATATTGGAGATTGTTCTTTTGTTTCTGTATTAGGATACTCATCACCCTCCTTCGTCATGGAAGCGTGTGCACCTAAATGAATATCTGCAATCTAAGGCAGTGGTTTCCTTGGAATTGCTTCGGTCATTCTTGGCTTTGAGGGCGAGATATGAGGCAGTGGGTTACTGTTAAAAGGAAGTTAATTCATAACCCTGTTTGTAACACTTAACAGCTACGTGTGGTCCAAATCTCTGTTTTCAGTACATTTGCATCTTGTAGCTTGTTAAACTAATATTCTGTTGGTAAAATCCTCTTCTGTTGGAAATCCTTTTGAAGCTTATGTCATTAAGAGAACCATGTATTGGACAGTATTGTTAGAATCAGTGTTCGAAAAACGGCCTAGGCTGTGCACATCGGACCTGCCTAGGCCTGCGGTTCAAAAAATGGTTGGCCGATTAGTTGGGGCTAGGCGGGCCAATTAATCGGGCTAGGTGGACTAATCAGCCTCAAGGTGGGCTCAATTGTTCTCTTCCGTTTTTTTTTCCGGAAGAACGATGAAAATGTCTAAAAGAAAAGGCCCATGAAAGCTTAAGATTTGAACAAGTTTAAAAGACTAATGCCCAATGTAAATTAAAAGAAAAAAAAAAATAACTACAAGGGGTTAAAAGATTAAAGGGGTGTGTGTGTCATTTCGACCCTTTCAAAATAGATCGTATTCTTCAGTCCTCTCTCACTGTCTCCCAGCTCAAGTTGAGCTATTCACTTGCCCTTTTCTTCAACTATTATGCCTTTTTTTAAAGAATTTTTGTTTGTTAATTATTATTTTTATTATGGTACGTGTGCAGTTGATCAGTCATGCATTTTTGAGATGTAAAGCTTGATTTCTTCTTTTCTTATAGTGTGGGTGTATGTGACTATATACAATATGTTTATATTAGGAAAAAACCGCCTAGCGCCTCTCCCGCCTAAGGTGCTCCCTAGAAGGCCTACGTTACCCCACCGCCCGACTACTTAATTACACGCTTTTAGAACATTGATTGGAATGACCGACTAGGTTTCTGTTATACTTTGATGTTCATTACTTATGCATCTCATTGCTGTTTCTCTAGAGCCTTTTCAGTTTGAGACTTTTAATTGTTCAATCTGCGATTCCCTATAGCTGTACAGCATAGGGTGCCTCTACATGTTTACCATCACTTCCATCTTATTTGGTTTCTCTCAACAACTTCTAATTATATTTAGTGCAACTTGTATAACATGTTTTAAAGTTCTTGTGGTATCTGTATGTGAAGATCATTATGGCCCCTCTGTATTGTGTGCGGTCGTTTGTAGGATTATCATGTAGTAGAGGCTGCATTAACCTTATTTTTGCTACTTGACTGCATTATTACTTCTGGTGAACAGGAGCTTGCTAAAAAGAACAAATATCTTAAGCTTCTCATAGATCACCACATATCCACATGGCAGAGTCCCTGCATTTCTTGAATGCCAGCACATGGGATTTTGGAAAGGCTCCAAGTCTAGGATGTGAGAAGTTTGTAATAAAATGTATATCTCTTGAAGCATAGAAATCTGAAAAACTTCATTAGGTGATCAGTTAGCTAGTGCCTTCATCATCTCTGAGAGCAAAGAAAGTGACATTTGGGAACATTCTTCATTCTTGGATTTTTCACTTTGGAAAAAGTATATCACAATGCGTTCTGCTTAGTTTATGTTTTACCTTCAATATTTCTTTTATTATTTTGTGGTCACTTTCGTAAGGCATTGGTTTTGTTTCTGCCAAATACTGTAGTAGAACTGCCCAAGGTTGAGCTAGTGTTCATGGATCCGTGGGCATTTATACGTTTTGGTTGGGTTATCTGCAGCTCTCATTTGTGTTACTTTTGGATCATTCCTACTTTACTTTATATATCAAAGAGTGTAAGCTTTTACTAATTGGAGTAGAGCTGTTTATCACTCAGATGAATAAGAGGTAAGTGTTGTCTAGGTGCCTGCCGCCCTGCCTAAACTGGCGTTCCGACATTCGATGTTCAACGTTCAAGCCACTCACTTTCTCCAAGTTACTGTGGGTCGGAAGCCCAATCACCAACATATACTGAATGGGCCGGACCTGAACCCAAAGCCCACATAGGTAAGTTATTTGTAATTAATGTGGAGTCCGAGTAGAACCATTGTTTTGGAAATAACTCAAATAAGTACTCTGGAAACGGAGTGGAGTTTCGAGAAAATATGAGCTTCAGAAAATTTAGAAGAAACCCAAAACCATTAGAGCATCACTGACAAAGGCGACTGTTGAAGACGAGTAAAACATCAGGAAGAAGGGATGTCTTCTTTGAATAAGTTTGAGTTACTCTGTTCTTATCAAGTGAGCCAACGTTTTAGCGAGAGGAGTGGTGTACGTGATCCAAAATGGAGTTTGGTAGGTTTCTGTCTCCTCAATCTCTCCCCTTCCCTCTCTCTCTCCCTCCTTCACTCTCCGCCATTTTCCCTCTTTCTCTCTCTCCATCACTCTTTGCTCACGACCCCACTGCAACGAAGTATACTAGTAATTGAAATACTTGCAATTTTGTGTTATGGTTTTGGTAGGTACAAGTATATATACTTGTAAATTGAAATGTTCTTATACTTGTATCAGTTGTATGGGTTATTGTAATAATCTTTTGATGATAAATGAAATGGCTTTATTTTAGGAGAGGGGTTCTAGAGACATATTTTATCTTGACACTTACGTAAACAAACTCAAAATCGGTAGGGCATTTATAAATTTCGGATTAGGCTAATTTTTTGTACATATGATCTCCTAACTATTTTAAACATTGTTACAAATAATAAAAATAAATAAAAAAAATTCCAAACTTGCCAAATGTAATTAACAATTTATAAAATTTGGCTAATTATAGACCGTTCATTTTCACTATTTTTGATACTATATTTGACAAATTTAGAAAATTTTGATATTTTTGATTATTTGTGACAATGTTCAGAATAGTTAGGAAATCGTATCTACAAAATAATATTAGCCAAATCTGAAACTTATAAATGTCGATTTTGAGTTTGTTTACGTTTCAAGATAAAATATGTCCTAGAACCCCTCCTATAAATCCCTAATTTTAGAATGACTTCAAAATCTATTTTAAGTATGTCCCTCAAACCACTCCCATGAATCCCTTATTTTAGAATGACTTCAAAATCTATTTTAAGTCATGACTGTGTTCTGCCAGAGTAGTACGCTTGCCATTGCAGAGTAACCAATGATCTTTTAGAATAGAAATGGAAAGACCATTGCCCAAACACAAACCTCCCCTTATCTCATTGAACACCTTGAGAATCCCTTTCCAAATATATTTCTTTGGGTCAAATATGTAGGGTATAGACGTATGGTGCAATAGTCCACAGAGCACCACTAGAAAAATCGTTATGATTATACAACTAGAAACTAGAACGAAGAATCCTTTTAACAATAAAACCTGGTGTTTACACGGACCTCCAGCCCACCTTAGGGTTCATCAAGGCCCACCAGCCTATTTTCCTTGACCAATCTGTAAGGATTATCGGCGATCGCAGTCTCCCAAATTTCATAGTACTTTCATATTTGATCATTTCATGGAGCCACGATGGATTGTACCCAACCAAACTTATTGTCTTTGTTGTTTATCGTATGATGATCTTATCTCTCTCCAACTTTATAGTTTCATTAATTTTGTTCCATTTGACACATTTGCATGTGAATGTACTTTCGTAAAGTGCAACTCACGTGACTTTTTGATAGCAACTCATGGAGATCGACCTATAATTATCAACAAATAAAAAGATGAAAGATATTTATAAATAATCTGATAATTACTAGGAAAAAATGGTATGTAGACAAATTGAAATGTCTGTATAACTATTATCACGATCATAATATCCTTTAACTCGTTGTAAAATTAACAGAAAGAAAAACATCGTGAGCACGCATCCATCGCTAGACGACGCGTCTTTACTTGTCTTCGGATGAGTAAGGGTCGAATCTCGTTTTATCGACTAATAATTCACAAAATTGTGATCCATAAATAATTTGAGATGTCACGAGAAACATTTCCACCAAATTCAGTAATACATGCATGATGCTCGGATAGTTGGACCCTCAAAGTATTTACACTATTTTTTTAGACAGATTTATTTTGTTTTTTCCTTGATTTTGAAATTTTGGTCACGTGCATTAATTCGACAGATCAACAATGCATGTCATAGCATGCATCCAACGTTTGATTTTGATATTGGCTACGTGAAGGATAAATCTTCAGTGTTTAGTCCTGGTTTTACCAAAAGCAGTCTCCCATATAGTCCCATGCACAACAATAATGACCGGCCAATACCAATTTACCAACATGTGAAGAGAACAATAAAAAAAAAACCCTCCTACATCTCCGACTTTATGGCAACTAAATTTCATACACTAAAAAGTCAAATTTATCACATGAATTTATGATCGAAACTGCCAGAATTCTTAGATGTTGTCTGTAATTTTGTTTGCCTTGAAGGTAAAATTTAGGCTCTGTTTGATGTATAGTTACCATTTGGCCACTATATAATGGCAACTTCATTCTAAGTTATCTATGATAGAATCATAGCACCCACCCCTTAATCCATCTGTCTTACAATATTGTTTTGGGGGTAGGGTAATTAGTTAAAAGCAAGAGAATGAAGGCAGGTGCCAACTAGCAAAATTAGTAAAAGCTTTGGGTGATGATATCAGAGGTCTGGAGCTCGAACCATGCCATCATCAAAGAGTTATTGATCTATATAACAAATTAGAGAAGTATTGGGCCCGTAGGGCCTCCCATCCAAAAGCTCAAACAGCTATTCAAGTTCTCCTTGTGACATGGCAGAATCTAGGACTTTTTGGTGGTATGTTGATTAATAAACTTAAACTGGCCCATAGGATCGTCTCTTTTTCTTTAAGTCACACCAATAAAGTAATGGTCAACAAAGGCTGCATGTAGTTGACACTCTAACCATTTCGGCTGGGCTTTTTACGTCTGTCCTCTTTACACCATTTGGGTTGTTGCAACATGCAAGCCCCTAAACACTTTGTGATTGGACACTTCAACCATTTGGTCTGGGTTTTTTAAGTCGGTGGACTTGGGTCAGGCTTTTTACGCATGTGTCGTACGACACGGGGAAATACTAGTCTCATTTAAAAGAGGCTTGTCAATCAATTAAAAAAAAACAAAAACAAAAGACTAAGATATTTTGTCCATCACTGGATACACGTCGCTCCACTCCCGGTCTTTTTCCTTCATATTTGTCCCGTCCTCAGTAGAGAGTCAAGTTGCTTGGAGATGCGGTCAACACTGATTCATCCTTTGTCGTGGGCCTTGCTCGCAACGTGCTGAAAATGTTATGACTTTGATGGACCATTTAGCTGTATTGGAAGATCCACAACGTGAGTTAGTGCTCTTACGAGCTTGTGTGCGTTGGGCTCTCCAAGTTGGTCTTTGCGATTTGCACTTGTCCACCATTTCTTTTCAGAGAGGCAGCTAGGACTTTTGATCAGCATCTCCACAGTGTTCTCCAGGCTATTGTGGTTTCTGATGGTCCTGGCTTCAATGATTTACAGGCTAGTGGCGTTTATCGACACTCTCATTACGTCTTGGTGGGTTAGGTATTTATTGTGCCACTGATATCTCTACTTTTGCTTTTGTGGCCTCCCATTTTTAAATTTCTGAGATTTAGAATCACATTCTTAGGAGTTGTGCCCCAGTGCCTTTGGATGAGATTCTTGATGTTGCTAGCAGTGCATTGAGTATATGTCTACCCGATTTTGACCTCAATTCTCTGGATGTGAATGTTACCGTCCCCTCAAAACCACAAAAGATTTTGGCAGAATCATTCTACGGTAAAATTGTTGCTGGTATTGAGAGGGAGTATGAGTTATCTGCTCCTCAAAAATCAGTCATTAGATGCTTGCAGTCTGAACACGCAGAGAATTTTCTACTTGTTATTTCGATGGAGGGACTTGGACAACGTATGTCACTGGTGGAGTATTGATATATTCTCTGATATCGTTTCATGATTCTTTTGTACTCTGATGGTGGTCTATGCCCTGTTTCGAAAAGGATAGACTGAATGTTTTTGGGGACCATGCATGCAACACATTGTAGACATTTTTCAGGTTTCAAATATCGACATATCAGAGACATTTTATGTGATGTATTTTGGAGGACTGGGGTATAAGTGAAGAAGGAGACTTCAATCAATTTTCTCACTGATCCAAATGAGGGTCGATCGTCGCTTCAGCCTGTGGATGTGTTGATCTACAATTGGTCTGAGGGAAAACATGTGTGTGTTGATGTAACTAGAGCATCTCCGTTGGTAGGGCTTGGGAATGGAGTCTTTGAGGTGGGAGAATTAGCTAATAAAGTAGCAATGGGAAAATTGAGAAACACGAGAATGCTTGTAAGGCTAATTAGCATTGTTTCATTTTGTTCAATTTCGACATTTTCGGTTTCTTGGCACTGTTGAGCTCCTTAAGAGGTTATTTAGAAATATAGGATTTGCCATTCAGAAAAAACTTATGTCGCAGCTTGTTCAACGTTTGTCTTAATTATTTGTAAAACTAGTTATCATTATTAATAAAAATTTTCCTCTTAAAAAAACAAAATGAAAAAAAAATGTCACAGATGAAGATGAAAAGATGTTATTAAGAATAACTACGGAATTTTTTAAAGATTGACGTTGTTTCATTCATCAAGAGGTTGATTGAGTGATCTAATAGGCTAATAGCAAAGATAGTTCATATATCAAAGAGTTGGTCATTATACACTAGTTTATTTGGGGATATAAAAACGGGTTAATTAGTATTACATACCCCGGGAAATCCTAATTGGCTCAAGTGGGGGTACTAGTTAACCCAATAAAAACTATTATGTTGTTTTTCATCCCTTCAATGCTCCTGTTTCGCATGTAAATTTTAGTTGTCAATTAACCACTTTCGAGATGTAATGTGCTAAATGGAAGATGTAACTATAAGGTTTTTGAGATGATATGATAATACTAGTTGGGGTTTGCCTAACCCCAACACCTTTTCTAAAAAAAAAACTTTTGAGATGCTGAAAATACATATTATTAGAATATGTCAGTATTAGAATATGTCATGTATGTAAAGTCCCACGTTTCTATAAGTGTGGACATCCATATATAGTAGTTTTTATTATCATATTTGAGGTTAGTATAAATATGTAACTCTGGGTAGAGAACAAGATAATAAACTCTAACCCTATTATTTTAGCCTCCTCTCTTATCAATTATGTTTCTTCGTAGTTTCTCTCAATATATCAATATCACAACTCTCCTAGCATCACCATTAACATATAATTTAACATGGTGTCAGAGCATCAAGTTCAAATCAAAGTTTAGTGGTATGCTAGGAGAGGAATCCCTCACCAAGAAAAAAATAAATCAATTCTTTTTCAACTTTTCAGTATACAGTATTCAGTCAAGTTTCAATCTTTCTCACAAGAAGAAGTTCTTCTATCTCGATTCAAGTTTCAATCTTTATCTTGATGGAATTACTGTTCACCGACACTATTCACATGCATGTTCACGGTATTGTTCACTGATATTGTTCACGGTACTGTTCATCGTCATGTTCAAGGCACTTTTCAAGATTCCGTAGGTGTTTAAAGTTTATTTGAAGAATGCTAGGAGATAGATCTGAAGTTTCTCAGTATTGATTTCTTAGTATTGTTCGCTTCTGCAGTCTATGTATTCTGAAATCTCTCTGTCTTAGTATTGATAAGAGAGGCACAACCTCTCTCTATCTTG
Organism: Coptis chinensis; assembly: GCF_015680905.1. Lineage (NCBI taxonomy): Eukaryota > Viridiplantae > Streptophyta > Magnoliopsida > Ranunculales > Ranunculaceae > Coptis > Coptis chinensis. The sequence continues at coordinate 93,913,854 of NC_141462.1, forward strand.
CAATCCCTTGTGATTTTTTTGCTCCTGGAAGTTGATTAGAATTTTTTTGACACAAGATTCTTTCGGGCGTTTGTTTAGCCTTCGGCTCTTGTTACTTGTTACTAAAAAAAATCGACCACAAGATTTGAGATGGCGCTTTTCTCAAAAAGCTTCCGCACAGTTGGTATTGATGTCGTCTTCTGTCTCAGTTTCTAGAACATGATCAAGTTGTTTGTTTGAAGTAGTATAAGGGTACACAACCTCTATCTCGCAAGGAATTATTCTTTCTATCTTCCTCTATTTTCGATACTATTCCAGAAGTTCTATCTTCCTCTTAATTGCCTTACTAAAGGTGCTACCCGCCCTCCACCCTCTATAGTGAGTACTGTTTGATACCTGTTCTGTTAGATTTTTTTTGTGTATTGGAGTTTGAAATATTGTTTTTTGAAGTGGGCATTGGTTGGTTGTATAAGTTGGTATTTGGTCCCCTCTGTTTCAAGTTCAAGTTGAAATAGACAAGTCTTTGTATGTTTCAACTTAGTCTTGTATATTCCAACTTGAGGGGGGGAATATGGAGATATGAGGACATTCAGTAGTATATGAGGCAAAGAGAATATGGAGACGTATGAGCATTGTCACCAAGTACGGTACGGGTTTAAAACGGTATACTTGAAAAAAACTTAGTTCGTGTTTTAAACGGAACGCCTGAAAAAAAAAGCGGAAAAAAAAGCGTAAAAAACGGGGCATAAAAAAACGGGTTTAAAACGGTAAAACGGGTTTAAAACGTATAATACGTAAAAAAAAACGGTAAAAACCGATGATAAATAATATAATAGATAAGGAGTTTGATTTTCTATAAAAGTGGAAAAAAAATAGACACATAAAATAAAAAATAATAATAATACAAATGAAAGAAAATTCAAATACATGAAAGTATCAAATTATCATTACTCATCCAAATACTAGAAATTTTAGATTCAGTGCCAAAACACTATTCAAAATAAGATACTACTAATTACCAACCATAATGGCATAATTAAGTACTACAAATAAGTTAATAACTTTAAAATTTTCAATTAATTATTAATAGTCCAAAGCAAAATAGAACGGTCTCAATAAGTCAATCTAACGCCCACTCTTCAAAAAGGTAAACTCCATAACCCTTTTCTTTTCTAGCGTTTTCTTTTAAAAAAAAAAAAAAAAAAAGTTTTAAACGGGTGACTTTCAAAATCTCGGGTTTTAAACGCTTTTTAAGTTTAAAACGGGTTTAAAACATTTAAAACGGGTTTAAAACGTTTAAAACGCTGGCTTTTATTGAAAAACCGGTTTTAAATCGAAACCGGAACCAATATCTCGGGTTTTAAACGCGTTTTAAACCCGTATTTGGTGACAATGCGTATGAGGAAGAGTACTTATGTCTCCGGCCATATTCCAGCATGCCTTGGCAAACTCACTTCATGACAAGGGATATCCAAGGGCGTGCGCCTCCTCTACATCTCAACAATATGACATCCCCACTATTCAGCCTTCAGTATTCAGGTAGCAGTCATGCCTAAACTGCACGTATGTTCTAGGTAGCAGTCATGCCTAAACTGTACATATATTCCAGGTAGCAGTCATGCCTAAACTGCACTCATCAGTATTCATGTAGCAGTCAAGCTTAAACTGCAGTCTTCAATATTCAGGTAGCAGTCATGCCTAAACTGCACGTATGTTTCAGGTAGCAGTCAAGCCTAAACTACACTCATTAGTATTCAGGTAGCAGTCAAGTTATAACTGCACCAGTATTCAGTATTCAGGAGTACCCATAATAGTATTTTGTTGACATATAGTAGCAGCCAAGAAGCGCACATCAAATCAGTGTTATTGTTTTCAATTTATATTATGACAGCCATAACAATGGAATGGAGTAGTAGCTAAACAGCGCGCCACTAAACCGGTGTTATGATTTCAGTTTGTGACTGTGGTACACCTTCAGTATTCAGGTTAGGTCATTGACTACACCGACAGTTCCATTTTCCAAAACGTCTTGTCTCAACAGTTGTTCGAGTTCTTCAAATAAAGGCAGTTCTATGCGAAAGGGAGAGTTGTATTCTTATCTTTTCTTTATGCCATATTCAAGATATAATTTGCAAGTTTGCGGTATTACAGCTTGAGGGAGAGTATTAAAATATGTCATATATGTAAAGTCCCGCGTTTCTATAAGTGTGGACATCCATATCTAATAGTTTATATTATCATGTTTGAGGTTAGTATAAATATGTAATTTTGGGTAGAGAACAAGATAAGAAACTCTAACCTTATTATTCTAGCCTCCTCTCTTATCAATTATGTTTTTTCTTGGTTTCTCTCAATATATCAATGTCACAACTCTTTTAGCATCACCACTAACATACAATTTAACATGAATAAGAGTTGTATTCCTTTTTGAAAAAAGTTATCAAAACTCATCTTTGACTATGCTACTCACAACTCTTGTCGTGATCCAATCTTGACATGGTTTGGGATGATCAGCTGTCTTACAGTTAAAGCAGCAATATTATTTTGATTTTGATGGGAAACATTTCGTATATGGCATTTTTTATTTTTGCAATAAGGAGTTATATGACACTGACATGATTTGATTGAAAAATTCTGGATTGAAGATGAAACTTTGGACGTATGTAGGGATGTAAATTTCAAAAAGCAGAAACAAAAAGAAATGCAACCACAAATCCAACTTATTTGTGCACCAATTATATTGTAGTAAATCAGAACGCGGTGGTCCAAATTTAGAATGTTATCCAAGAATCAGAGAACTAAATCAAATACAAAACAAAATTAAGAAAATATATATGAAGTAATTAACTCATTTTTTTGTTTAAGATCGAAGAACTAACTAATGGAGAGAGAGTTTAATAAATTAAACTTGAAACTCTGAAGGATGAAGCCGGCATAACTTGCCTTTCTGCCATTTATTCTCTACAAGGTGAATGATATCATATCTATTGAGTATAAGCAGTGGAACTCGATAGTTGGACATATTTTTGTTCTAATTGAGTGTGTACATATTTTACCTAGAATTGAGCTATATAAAGTAGGAATTGGCAATATTTACCGAATTAGAATAGGTTTATCTAACAATATATGATATATGATATATGAAAGAAGAAGAATAAGACCAATAGAAATATGGTTAGATGAAGTAAGACATCCTAAAACCCCTAGAAAGAGCAGACAATATAAGTAGGGCAAGAGACAAGCATGAGCAGGGTATGTGCATGGATAAATTGTTGGGTTGTAATGATTATTGAGTACACATGTGAACGGGTGGGTACGTGCTTTGTCCATGTGAAATAGAGACAACTTTGTAAGCGACTCCATCTCACCAAATAGAGTCACGTATTGGCATCCCAAATTCGATAATTTGGCTTCGTATAGCAGAGAGCTTGATTGTCACTATCTCTCATCTCCGACTTTCACAAACATTTACCATTTCATTTTTGTAATTCTTTTTAGTTTGTACTTCCGAGAGTTCTGATACTTGCGGCACGAATTTGTCCCCAAAGTTCTATTGAAAGCTCCATGAAGGTAGTCAGAACACCACATAAAACTCCACCGTTCCAGTTTTTATGATGTCTAACTTTTATAATTACGCAAGAAGGACAAACGGTACGGGTTGAGCAAATTAAACCAAGGTGGTGTCGTCCTTTGCCAGGAGCTGCAAATACGTTGCAACTTTACAATATTTCCAAGTAGTCCGTACATTTATAAAATTATAAAGTAGACAGTAAGTTTTCGTATTATTTATTTTCATCATTCATAAAAGGGATAATTTGAGATACCCGTTGTTTTGCATTTTTTTTTTTTTTTTGAGATATCTCTCTGTTTCAAATTCATTTGATATACCCCCTACTGACACAGGAAAATTTACGTGGTGGATGATACATGTCATATATTATGATGATACATGTCATGTATCATCCTATTACACAATGATACATGACATATATCACGATGATATAAGACATGTATCATCTGCCACGTCACTGTGTCAGATAAATGTGTCATTAGTAAGGGGTATATCAAATGAATTTGAAAATATGGGGATATCTCAAAAAAAAATGTAAAATAGGGGGTATCTCAAATTATCCCTTCATAAAATCACCATTTTAACAAAAGAAAAGTAGACTGCATTGACGGGCATTCATTCAACTCACAAAGTAATTAAATAACATTATTCATTTTAGAGTACTCTTCATTTTTAAAGGGAAAAGCAATGTAAAGATGACAATTATTTTGATTTCAACGCAAAGTAGTTTGTGCATTAAAAATAGTTAGACAATGCAAATATTACCGTGTATTAAAAAATAAATTGATGTAAAGATGATCGTAGATTGAGCTCCAATGTAGCGAAATTGCTAGATTGTGATATCCTTGGTGAGTTTAGTTCTACATCTTATAGGAAGCCATCTTGGGTCTCATTATATTACATTGCTTCTCATTTACTAATGTCAATGCTTTTTAAATTAAAATCTCACACCCGTGTATGGGTATGCTTTGGACATGGGCCTTTGGGTAGCGTAAGTGGACAATATCAACATGTGGTGAGTGGTACGACGTTACAAGTAGTATCAAAGCAGACTTGTTCTTAAAGTGTTGGGATTGTAATACCATGCCTTTTAAGTTGTGTTTAATCCCACATCATATATATATAAAGTTGTATTGGATCCCCATTATATATATATTGGATCATCAAGGTATTTTGAGTTAAAATCCTACGCCAGTCGCCCATGGACAATGGACAAACTTTGGACTTGGGTCGTTTGGTGGCGTAAGTGGAGACCATATATGTAAAGATGATTAATTTTGCATTAAAAATCATAATTTAACCAATCAAATATTTGGATCGTGTATGGTAGGTTGCAGCACACCCAATTTTTCCATTGAAAATGTAATTTACCCCAAGAAAATATTTGTAGTGTATGTTAGTTATAGCCGCCTCCTTGAGTGGATCCGCTCCAATAATAGAAGTATCGATAAAAATAAAATAAAAGACATCTTCACGTGGTAGCACCTGTTCTAAAGTTGCATATATAGCTTCAATCTAGCTAAAATTCTCCTCCCCAACTCCAAAACCTATAAAATGGTTAACACGTGTCGGTACCTGTTTAACTTACAGTCGTAAAATGACTTAACGAAGTACAATATTAATCTGTGTCATTACTTCATAGTAATTCAATAGTAAGCGTTTAGACTACGTACATCTCATAGTTCAACCCGAAATCATTGGTTTACACTCCACTTATATATGTACTATTGTTTAATGAGTGTATCATAAATTTATAACAAAACGAGTAATACTACATTGACACATGAAAAATGACACAGTCAAGACACAGTGACGGAACATGTTGCAAATATCAATATTGTAGTGGTGAAAATAATAATTAAAAATCTTTTTTCTCACACTCAAAACATTTATTCTCTTTCCATTATCATATTTCCATACTTATTTTGTCATTCTCATCTTTTTTTCATAACAAACTATCTATTCCATTGATTTTTTAAATAAGCAACATCGATGTTGATTTTCATACAGCAACATCGACGATGTTGGAATGATATTCTTTTCAAGCAACATTGACATTCCAGTGGTTTTCATGGTGCAACATTGATGTTGTAGTGGTATTTCTCGATACAACATTGATATTGCAGTGGTGATTTTTTATATTGCAACATTAATGTTGCAGTGTCACGTCACTTGTGTCGGTCAACTGTGTCAGTGTATAATTATTGTTACTAGAATCGAGCATGAAGAGTACGGTTCACCTATTATAAATTTGTAACTTGATGTATTTTCTTTTTTCTTTTTCTTTTTACCATTAACGCTATCAATGCAATTATTTTTAGCAAAAAATTATCATAAATATTTTTTCCAAAGTTTAACCAGAAAAGGTTAAAAACAAAAATTACATCATGGTTTGTGGTGGTTATTAATATGACTCCCACTTATTTGGAGGGGGGTTTTAGAAGTTGAGAGGTTAAAGTGAGAAAAAGGAGGGAAAGGCGAATGGAATGGAATGGGAATGTAAGATATAAAAGAGGACAAAAGAATGACGGGGTAGTGAGATCAATTGAAGTTGCATATTATAAAATCCCCGTGAGGAGTGTTTGGAGGCATTCACAAATCACAACTAAACATCCTTTGACGCTTCCTTCGCAGCTTTCGATGGCGCCCCGATCACGAGCCAACCATATTCTTCCCGCGTTTACCCCACCATCCTCTCCTCCTCCCATGACCATTTTCCCCATTTTCCCCAAAACACCCTTTCCTTCTCTCCACTTTTACTAAAATACCAACAGTTTTTTTTTTTTTTTTTTCAAATATATTTTCTCATTATCAAGTGGTCTGATTACATTTCCCTGAAATTGCTTGCACATATGGGATTAAGGAGAGGATGGAGACGATGATCTTTACCGTACCTAGGCACACCACTAAATTTGTATTACTGTACTTGTGTCCAATGTTAATAGAGATTGAATTTGGATGCAGGTTTTAATTTTATTCAAATTTGATGCAAAAAATAGAACCGAGGATTCAAAAATGGTGTAATTGTACATAAAAAAACAATAAAGTTCCCTACAAATTGCACCAGATGAAAATGTAAGTGACCTAGTTAATTAATGGCCAGTGTGTGATTTTATTTGTATTGTTACTTGGCACTCAAGCTTTTTCCTTTTCTTTTCTTTTTGGGTTAAGCTAGACCATGAATGAAATGAAATAATATGCTTTGAAACTTCAAATCTCGAACTAAACTCCAATCAAATCATCCAGAAGAAATATGTACATCTTGTCCAAATACAGCATCCCCACCACCAAAGATGATGCATCTCCAATTTGTAGTCTTAACTAAAACTGCACTGTAGATGATAGAACTATTCATATATTGTACTATTAAGAAAATTCTGATTTTTTTCAGTGTTATTCACCGAATTATGCTTGCCACTAAAATTCCCAAATGGTGACCGTTAAGTGATTAAAATTAACTTTCACTAGCAAGTAGCAACATCTAAAACTGCATAGTGCATAGTTTGCTAGTCACATAATTGAGGCAGGGTGTGTACGTTATCTGATATCAGATATATATAGTCGGATTTAATTAACTGATTTCCTATATATTTTTTCATGTACTTCAGTAGTCACATGAAGCTACAAGAAGTTAGTAAAGATTTCAAATTCAATTTAGAATTAAAATTCACCGATATTTAACAACTACTATAGCTTCTATACAATATAGTTTAGTGTAAGTAAGTGTCTTTAATCGATTTATTTTTTTCAATTTCATTAGTCACATTTAACTACGCCAGAATTGGTAGAAATTTTAAAATTCAATATAATTGAATTTACAGTAACTTTATGTTTAATCAGCACTGCACGCCGGATTAATGCTGGAAAACAAAAATCTTCTGATCCAACCCCGAACTTGAAATTGTCCATCCATTTTTTTTTATCGGAAAACATTGAAGTTTGTGTTATATAATTCTCTGAATCACCTTTTATCGAATTTTATAGCATACTTCAAAATTCGATGTATGTTTATATGCAACTAGTATAACTCGTCTACTATGATAATAAATTTCTAGTTTGTGGTTACTTAAACACATTACCATTAACACATGTAGTGTTAAAAAAGTTCTTGTTATGTAGCAAGAAAGGGTAGTTTGGTCATGGTAACAACACTCCAGATTATATTTCCTTGTGAGAAAACTGATGGCACTCATGTGGGAATCCTACAGGTGATCATATAGATTTGAGAGCTCATCTCTCCTTTAAAAGCCCCCTCAAAGCTTGCAGAGAAAGAGAAAGAGAAAGTGGAAAGAGAGAAAGATTGTGAAACCAGTGGAGACTAGAGAGAGCGTGAGAGAGAGAACGAGTCATGGTTTCTAGAGAGAATAATAGAGCAGCTCTGTATGAGAAGCTACAGCTACTAAGATCTGTTACTAATTCTCATGCAGTAATTCTTTAAATTCTGAAGCTTCTACTATCCTTTATTATTCTCCTGTAACAAATCTGCTATTTTAGATTGTCTTTTTAAAGAGTACCCTTACTTGCTCTTTCTTTTCCTCTAGTTCTTTTTGTTGCAACCCTTTTTTATTATATTCATAGTTTTATTAATCGTAGTGCTACTTGATTTCTCTTCATTTCTATGTTCATTGGCATAGCCAACGTTATGATCATATAACATGATCATTACAAACAACACTACAACGACTTTCTCTCTACCTAACACAATTTTTCGATAGTCCTTAATTGATACTCAATTGAAATTATATTTTAATTCCTCTTTTCTTCAGTTAAGATTGATCACAGTAATTTTTCTGATTGGCAAGATATATTGATCACAGTAAGCAAGACAGTTAAGTTCATGGAAAGAGTAGATTAGAAAAGGATGGTTGCATCTGATTATTATTGAATTAAATACACCACGTTTGAAGAAACTTTCAGTGCGTGCAATCCCATAAAATGCTATATATGTCACCAATCTTCATAGTAGTAACTAATGTATGGCTGAATACAGAGGGCAAAAATAATCTTATTGGAATCTTCTTCTTGTGTATGTGGCAGCAAAATAACACCTCTATTATAATAGAAGCATCCAAGTATATTGAAGAACTGAAGCAGAAAGTTGAAAGACTCAATCAAGATATTGCGACGGCCCAAAATTCCGGTCACGACCAACCAGCGGTACATTCACTGGGGTTGCTATTGTTATATTCATTAGGCTGTTTCTTGGTTTATTTGCTTATCAAGGAACATGGTATTTACCTTCTTTTCTACTTTAACAGGTCACTGTAGAAACCCTAGAAAAGGGTTTCCTTGTTAATGTGTTTTCGCAGAAGAATTGCCCAGGTTTGCTTGTCTCCATATTGGAAGCATTTGAAGAATTGGGTCTAAACGTGCTCGAAGCTAGGGTTTCTTGTACTGACAATTTTCGACTACAAGCAGTTGGAGGAGAAGTAAGAATTGAAAGAAAACGGTTCATAAATAGTTATTCTTACCAATTACTACACGAAAATGCATGCATATCTATATCTCTCTGACACTACTAATGTATGAATATACATTAATTTGCACATATGTCCAGTTTTTGTTTTGGATTGTTGTCAAGTACCGCCATATTTAAGTACTTTATCCGTGAATCTAAAACCACAAAATTCATGTTGAAACAAACATCACGAGTGTGCTTTCAACGTATATATATATGTGCTACTCAATGAGTTGTACAAGATTGAGTACGTGTAATTTTCGATTGTGAATAATGACAAAAGAATTGGTGGTTAGCATGAAATTCCTTTGTCTTCTCTAAATTCATGTTATATAAAGATCGTGATCGAGCCTGCAAGTCACATGAAAATTTACCCAAGTACGTAAACTGCTGGTATATATTTTTCCTTAATTTATTCGGAGTTTGGAGGTAAAAAAACTCATTAATCATTTTTTCCATTAACCATATATATGCAGAATCAAAGCATTGATTCCCAAGCTGTCACAGAAGCAATGTTGCAGGCAATCAAGAATTGGAGTGACAGTGAAAGCTGCAGTGAGCAAGGTCAATAGAGATGGTATCTTTGTTGCTTTCTATTACTTCCATCCTCTTGTAGATTGACAAAGTCATGTTTAGAAGTATGTAGCAATCTTTATATTAGCTCTATATGGCCGGGTTTTTCAATGCAAAATTCAATCATGCATAATGAACGACGCATATATATAACTAGAAACTACTCGTCAATCTAATAATACCAGATAGTCACAAATCACAATAGTGAGATGTATAATTGAGGATGAATTCACTGTTCACTGTTCGATGTGCAATGTACTCTCTTCTAAAGAGTGTAAAGTTTAATGATCCTGAATCTTATTGCCAAGCAATTGTAACACTAAAAAACCTTTTTTTGACACTAATAATTAAGTACTTCAGGAGCAATTTTTAGTGTACTAGCTGAAAATACGTTCATGCAACAAAAAGATAAATAGGCGAGTCGTCCTATATTCTTAATGTTTTGGTATAGGACTAGCGCTGCACACTAATATAGTTATATAGTACACAATCTAATTTCATGCTATAAGGGTTTGAAAACTTTAAATTCAAGGATCTGAACGTGTTGTCCTTCTGATTAGAAGACTTTTTGAAATCTTAAACTTATGCTTCTTTTGATTTCAATATAAAATTCCTAGGGGTCGATATAATTAAACAAAACAAATGTAGCTCTCTGAAATAAATTCAATTCATCTATAGAGGTCTTAACTCTTAAGTCTTAACACGTACTTTAAAAATTCTAACCAGTGGCCTAGTGCAGAATATGAACTTCTGAATAAACAAATTCACTTAATATTAAAAACCCTAATTTAAGCTGGTAACCTCAATCAGCAAACTAGCTTAGGAGTAGCTAAATCCTAAATTTTTTAAGCAATTGTATGAACTCATGAACACTTACATGCACTGAAAGACTTTTTTTCCCCAATGGTTACCGCACGTCTGCACCTATGCACGTAAACAAATCTGTTTTTTTTAGCTAGCGAGTAATTTTATAAATAGCAAAAGAATAAAAGAATAGGCTACAAATAATATTTCCAAGTGGAAGAGAATGATGGAAGAGTGGGAAATGGAGGCACTACTGTGCTGATCTCCCCAATACAAGTCATTGTATGAATCTGTAATAGTTGGCATTTGGGTCTTCTATTCTTGATATGAATTCAACCCTGTAGTTCCACCATTGTGTAAACAAATATGTACCATCTTAAAGCATGCTTTTAAAATACATCAATTTTACATGTTAAAGTATGCTTCCGTTTTTTTCCTTTTTTTTTAGATTAAAGAAAATGAATACAAGTTTTGAGTTAATGTTAGATTAAATTTTACAATCAGCACTAATATAAAAGATTAGTATGTCATATGACTATTGATGGAAAAACTAAGCGTAAACAGCTAGCCGATTCTGCCATTTCTATCTTTTTCACAGATGGAATTTGGAGTGATTCTTCAACATATTCTTTCGTAACCTATCTGTCCACAGTCATATCAGTTTCTGGGGTTTCTGTCATATCTTGTAAACTCTCCAACAAAATTGCAGCACAAAGTATTTAGCGTACTAAAGGAATCCAAAGATGTAGTAGCTGTACATTAATATGTCATTTCTAATGTTTGGATTCGTTTATTAACAAGAAAAATACGTCCAGTAGCACTTGATTTGCAAGATATAAACCGTACAGCTCAGATAACGCAGCAATTATTTTTTCAATATAAGGAGTAAGGACTAAGTTTGCCCAGACGAAGTACTCTCTGGCAATCTGGACATCTGGTACTCCGGCCAGTGGGAATGCTTCTTTGTGGACTCATGTAACATTCTCTTTTGGGCCCACCGTACCTAACCATACAATTCGAAATGTAAGGCCCGTCTGAATTTGCAGCTTTAGTCTATAAGCAGCTGTTGTTGTGGGTAACTGGTAACGAACTTGGGGCACATTAGTAGCAGAAGATGTCTTTTAAAAAATGCATTAAAATCAGGTATGTATACAGTATATATATACACACGTACGGTTAGGCTACTACGTTGAAACTCCTAAATGACACCCTGAATTGACACCCATACCAAAGAGTGCACTTCTACAATGAATTAATACCTGATTTTTGGTGGAGAAGACTCTCTTACGATGTTGATCATGTATGCAAAATTTCAATTCATTAATTTTGATAGTTCTAGCCTTGTCAAATTTATTTACAAAACTGAAAAAATATAGATTGTTTCGACAAGATTTGGCAAAACACATTAGTTGGGTCGGAAGTGATCTTGTTTGGATGAGATTGCGAATGGGATGTTGGTTGGGGAGAGTTGAGATTGGACTTCGGTTTTGAAGTTGCCTACGTACCCAAAGATATTGTTTGGGATCAAGTCTCGATTGTGTAATTCTAGAGGATGACCAATGTTGGATTTGTAGAAAGTTGTATATTAGTTTTCATGTATAAAGCGCGACCTGCGCTTAGATAAAGTACAAATGGAGTGCGACCTGCGCTCGTCTCCAGTAACTTAAGCGCGATGACCTGCGCTCGTCTCCAGTGTAAACAGGGCGCGACCCGCACCCCGTGTTTCTCAAGCCACCGACTGTTTTGTTTTATTTGTGGTAACCTCTATATAAACCAAATTGTAATCTCTTAGAATTCAATCAAGTAAATAATAAACTGAATTGAATCTTTGAATCTACATGGTATCAGAGCCAAACCATTGAAATCCGCTGCATTGAATCCTTGAATCGCGAACCCATTATTGAATCTTTGAATCTTAAACCCCTCTCTCAAATCAGTTTTATTTTTTATTTTCTTCAAAAACCTAAATCGTTTTTTTTCTGCAATGACTGAATCTAACAACAATTCTTCAAGCATCATTCATCACCACTACACCCCACAAGACAACTCAGCGTTCCCAAAAAATGTTCCATTAGATGAGTCCAACTATACCATCTGGGCTCCTCTCATGCGGATGCGGATTGGAGCAAGGGGAAAGCTTGGTTATTTGACTGGCGCAAAGGTTGAACCGCTTATGAATTCGTCCAAATATGAAGTTTGGGCAACAGATAATGAAAAGGTAAAAAGCTGGCTTATTGATTCTATGGAGATTTCTTTTATGAACCGTTATATTCGTCTTCCTACTGCAAAAGATATTTGGGAGGCTGTGGAGAAGACCTTCTATGATGACTCTGATGAAACTTGAATTTTTGAATTGAATACGAAGTGCTTTGAAGCGAAGAAGAATGGGAGATTTATTCCTTCCTATTACAACAAATTGGTGGCTATATTCTAGGAGATTGGTCAGAGGGTGACCACCCAGAATAACAGTGTTGAAGCTGTAGTCCATGAAACGTCCACGATGTCCAGAATGCGTGTTCATATGTTTTTACGTGGACTAGATCAGGAGTATGATCAGGTGCGTGGAGAGATCCTTCGAAAATAACCTAAATTTTCCTTGGAACAAAGCTATACTTACATTAAGTAAGGTACAATCGAGAAACATGCTATGGGCTCTCAGATCAACCTGAATCCTCTTTTTGGTCGTTCATAGCAAGAAAACTCCTCCAGTTTTTCCTGGTCCTCCACGCCATCCTAAAGGTAAATCAAATCCTTGGGCAGATAAAAAGTGCGGTGTTTGCGGAGATTTGGGTCATAGCAAGGAGAGATGTTATGAAGTGATTGGTTATCCTGATTGGTGGGACTTCTTGAAGAGGCCACGAAAGAATTTAAACAAGGCCGCCATTGCTAATGTTGTGAATGGAGACAATGCTTCGGCTAGTGTCGCGCAATCAGGTATGAATGGTAAGGTTATTTCGAATAGTACATGGATAATTAATTCAGGATGCATCTGACCATATGACAAATGACCCTAACCTTGTGAAAAGTCTTAGAACTTCACCTCAGACCACTATTTCTACTGTTGATGGTACTCCAACTCCGGTTAGCGGAGAAGGGTCTATTGAGTTATCTAAAACCATCACTCTTGAATCTGTCTTAGTTGTTCCATCCTTTGCCTATAACCTATTGTTTGTTTGTCAAATTATCCTCACACTTGCATGTACTGTGACATTCTATCCATCTTTCTGTGTTTTTTAGGACATTCTAACTCGACAAATTCTTGGTTATGGTGTTAGAAAGGGGAAACTGTACTACCTGGATTTGACAGAAACTGGCGAGAAACAAAAGAATTTTCTGGGGCAAGCTAATCAGGTCAATAGGGTCGAGAATGCAAAAGAAGTTAGTTGTGTGGTTATGGCATCGTAGGTTAGGTCATCTATCTTTTAGTTATTTGAAGAGGTTGCAACCTCAGTTATTTTCAGTTGTTAGTGAGTCTGAATTTCATTGTGACATTTGTGAACTGGCCAAGAGTCACCGTATTTCATATTCACCAAGTATTAATAGATGTCCTGTTCCTTTTATGAAAATTTATTTTGATGTTTGGGGTCCTGCCAAAGTTTCTTCATTTTCTGGAGCTAGATATTATGTGACTTTCATTGATGATTGCACTCGCATGACATGGGTGTCGTTACTGAAAAACAAAAGTGACGTATATGGGATGTTTACTGATTTTTTCAAAATGGTGGCGACGTAGTATCAACAATCTAGCAGGGTCTTTCAGTCTGATAATGGTGGAGAATTTGTGAATGGCCTCATGAATGAATTTTTCCGATTAATTGGAATCCGTCATCAAACCTCCAATTCTGGTACCCCCCAACAAAATGGTTTAGCCGAACGGAAGAACAGGCAGTTGTTGGAGGTTGTTCGTGCTTTCTTGTTTGGCATGAATGTACCTCGATCCTATTGGGGTGAAGCAGTGAAATCAACAGCCTATGTTATCAACCGTACTCCCTCACGGGTAATTGAGTTCCAGAATCCTTATCAGAAACTCCATACACTTTTGTCCATCCCATCTATGCCTAACTTGGAGCCTCGGGTGTTTGGATGTACAACTTATGTTCATATCCCACAACTAGAACGAAGTAAACTTGATCCTCGTGCGAAGAAGTGTATTTTTGTGGGTTATGCAGAGTTTCAGAAAGGGTATAGGTGTTATGATCCGACTACTGCCAAGATGTATATATCTCTTGATGTCTCATTCCATGAATCAGACCCGTATTACTCAGAGGGAGTTTCCCAATCTTCGCTTCAGGAGGAGAGTGGCGGTGAAGGGAATCCTAATGTCTTTGGAGAATTGGAACACTTGGAGGAACGATTTGAAGTTCTTGAAGTAGAAATTGATCCTATAACAGTAGAGACCAAAGCACATGATCCGGATGTATCTGAAACTGTAGTACACGACATTTCCCCTTCTACATCAATAACTTAAGATCTCGATCAGAATACTCCGCCTTAGGTACCTCCTATAACCTTTAATGAGTCTGTTGGGGTAGAAAGTCTTGAACCTAGACAATCACAAAGAGCTAGTAAGGGAGTTCCTAAGAAACAATATGAACTAGACATCAAAGCCAACGCTAAATACCCTATAGCTAACTCTATGTCTAACCATAGCCTTTCTGAAACTCATGCACTTGTCATAAGTCAATTGTCTACTGTATTTATTCCTAGTAATGTGCAGGATGCTTTGAAAGATTCAAAATGAAAAAAAGCAATGAATGAAGAATTGGAAGCTCTTCAAAAGAATGTGATATAAGGGAGGTAGTTGATATGCCTGTTGGAATGAAGACTGTTGGATGTCGTTGGGTGTTTACCATGTAGCTTAATGCAGATGAAACTATTGATAGATATAAGGCGAGATTGGTTGCCAAGGGATACACACAGTTATGGAATTGATTATAAGGAGACTTTCGCACTTGTAGCGAAAATCAATACAGTCCGGATTTTAATTTCACTTGCAGCAAATAGAGATTGGCCCTTGCACCAGCTTGATGTGAAGAATGCATTCCTGAATGGGAACTTGGAGGAGGAAGTATACATGGATATGCCTCAAGGTGTGAAAAACCATCCCAAAGATGTTGGGAAGGTGTGTAAACTGAGGAAGGCTTTGTATAGCCTGAAACAGTCTCCAAGAGCTTGGTTTGGAAGACTTACACAGTCAATGAAACTTTTTGGGTACAAACAGAGCAATTCTGACCATACCTTGTTTATCAAACACAAGGATGGTAAGATTACAGCTCTAATTGTGTATGTTGATGACATGATCGTTACAGGAGATGATCCGAAGGAAATAAATGAATTACAAAAGTATTTGTCGAAGGAATTTGAAATGAAGGATCTAGGACAACTGAAGTATTTTCTGTGTATTGAAGTTGCAAGGTCTAAAAAGGGATTTCACTCTCACAGAGGAAGTATGTCCTTGATTTGCTTGCTGAAACGGGATGTTGGATTGCAAACCGATGGAGACACCCATTGAGATGAATCACGGACTCGCCATTCATTTTGACCAAGTTCCTACTGATAAAAGCAGATATCAGTGTCTTGTAGGAAGGTTAATCTATCTCTCTCATACTAGACCTGATATTGCTTATGCTGTGAGTGTGGTTAGTCAATTTATGCATTGTTTTAGTGAAGAACATATGGATGCAGTCTTTCGTATCCTGAAGTATTTGAAAAAAGCACCTGACAAAGGTTTCCTATTTGGAAAGTATGATGCATTGGATATTGTTGGATACACAGATGCAGATTGGGCTGGTGATAAAACTGATAGACGGTCTACATCAGGATATTTCACTTTTGTCGATGGAAATCTTGTAACTTGGCGTAGTAAGAAGCAGAAAGTTGTTGCCAGATCGAGTGCAGAAGCTGAATTTTGAGGTATGGCACAGGGAGTATGTGAATTGTTATGGATCTGTACTATCTTGATGGAATTAGGCTTCGAGCTTTAAAAGCCTATGGATTTACATTGTGATAATAAAGCAGCCATTCAAATTGCACATAATCCAGTTCAGCATGATAGGACAAAGCATGTGGAGGTTGATCGTCATTTTATTAAAGAAAATCTTGATAGGAAGGTTATTCATTTTCCGTTTGTAACCTCAGAGGAGCAATTAGCTGATGCTTTTACTAAAGGTGTATCCCACAAGGTGTTTGACAGCTCAGTTGACAAGTTGGGCATGATTGACATCTATGCACCAACTTGAGGGGGAGTGTAGAAAGCTGTATATTAGTTTTCATGTATAGAGCGTGACCTGCGCTCAAATAAAGTACAAATGGAGTGCGACCAGCGCTCGTCTCAATTAACTTGAGCGCGACCCGCGCTCGTCTCCAGTGTAAATAGGGGGACCCGTGCCCCGTGTTTCTCAAGCCACCGATTGTTTTGTTTCTATTTGTGGTAACCTCTATATAAACCAAATTGTAATCTCTTAGAATTCAATCAAGTAAATAATAAACTGAATTGAATCTCTGAATCTACAGGATTTTATATGTCGGATTGGTGATAGTTACTTCTCATTCTCCAATATTCCAATCGTGGGATGAAGTTGGAGAACTTGCTGGAGAACCGTCATACGATATGAAGTTGATGGAAGTTTTGCGAACGAACTTGAAGGTGGACAAAGTTGTGGAAGTTAGTCAAACAACTTCCTTGTCCAAGTAAAGTCACGTGTTTAATTGAATATCAAATATATAGAATTTGCGTTATTGTAAGATGGGCCTGAGCATGGGCTCTAAGCGTGGGTTTTTTGAGCTCTGAGCGGCTTTATTATTGTAAGTAGGTAAGTAGGTTGGTTCTAAGTGTGGGTTTGTATTGAATTGGGCTTTTATTGTGCCACATTTGTGGGAGTCGGAACATCGCCCTTAGATAAAGTAGGAGCTTGCCTTTAGAATTTGGAATTATGACAAATTTCCAGACATCTCTCTTAATTTTGTAGGAAAGTGACGAATCCTCAGGTAGAGTTCCATGTTGCAGAAATTGTAATTAAGTAGGTTTCTAATCATCTGGTGAAGAATCATCGTTAATAGATTGGAGATCCAAATGTGGTACTTCTGGAGAATTATCCGCGTCGTGGGAATCATTTTCCATATTAACATTGCTTTGGCCGGCATCATGTATGAGTGGAGAATCCCTCTCAACACGATGATCAGTCAAATCTTGATGGTCGGTTAAATCTTCTTGAGCTGTTTCCTCTGAGTGAGATTCTGAACTTGTGCCGGCCGATTGAGCTAGCTCTTCTCTCTTTCTTTTCCTTGTTGTTACGACATTTACTTGCTCGAATTCGAAATTCTGAGATGTTGTCTGGAAATAACATAGATGAGCAATATATAAGTTTTGAACATGTTCTTCTATAACAGTTATGCTTGGAAAAGGTTGGAAATCAATATGGATTTTTCTTTCATTGTTAACATCAACTGCAGTAGAAAGATAGGCTAAGGCACCGGCGTGACGTTTATCATTGTGAGAGCGCTGGTGAACTGCAAGATAGGATAGCTCATGCATTGTTTGGACATATGCAGCCATCCTATCATTTCGAGCAACAAAAGATCCACCAAATTGATTCGCAACAAGCTTTGAGTCAGTGAATAACTCGATCTTTGTCGCCCCTAGATCAAGTGTTATTCGCATTGCATAAAGAACCACTTCATATTCAGCTTCATTATTTGATGCACAAAATCCGAGTCGAACATATTTTTCAATTTTCTCGCCATCAGGTCGGATCAAAACACAACCAAGGCATGAACCTGATTTGTTCTTGGAACCGTCCGTGTGTAGAATCCATAAAGAAGGGTCGGCACTTGTGAAAGGATCGGCCTATCCTTGTTGTGGATTAAGAGGAGGTTCTCAAACTGCTCTTCCATGGTCGATATGTCATCGATAGGAAAATCTGCCATAAGTGATGCCAATGTGTGCCCTTTCTCAGATGATCGGCCTTTGTAGATAATTTCGTAGGCACTCAAATATGTTTTCCATTCTGCTAATCAACTTGAATCAGTATTTCGAAAAACTTTCCTCAAAGGGTATTCAATGTAGACATTGATGGTATATACCATTGAAAATAAGGCTTCAATCTGCGTGCAATATGGACAAGTGAGAGAGCTATTTCTTGATCTTTGAATACCGTGCTTCTAGAGCTATAAGGGTATTACTTATGAAGAAAATTGGTTGTTCATTTTCATCATCAATGAATAAGACAACACTCACAGCTATTTCTAATGCTGCCAAATAGATGTCAATTGTTTGTTCGGTGGTCGAACTAGCAAGAATTGGCGGCTATTTTAGGTATTCTTTCATTTTCTGAAAAGCTATGTCACACTCATCTGTCCATTATGGAGATCCCTTAATGGCTTGAAAAAATGGGTGGAGCCGATCTGAATATTTTGAGATAAATCCACCCAAAGCGGCTATCCTACCCGTAAGTTGCTGGATCTGCTTCTTGGTTTTTGGCGAGGGCATTTCGGTAATTGCACGGATTTGATAAGGATTAGCTTCAATGCCTCGTTTGGTCATAAGATATCCAAGAAATTTACCCGATGCTAACCCAAATGCGCATTTTGATAGATTTAGACACATTCAAATATGCACAAGCCGATCAAAGAATTTTTGCAAGTGATGAAGGTGTGAAAACTCTTCATGCGACTTGATGACCATATCATTAATATAAGCTTCCATAAACTTGCCTAAGAAGTCTAAAATGATGTATTTATGAATTTCTGATATGTTGCCGGTGTATTTTTTAAACCAAAAGGCATTACCTTATAGCAAAATAAGCCTCGGTCTGTTATGAAAGTTGTAAGTTCTTATTCATCTTCAGCTAATGCAATTTGATAAAATCTCATTGAAGCATCTATAAAAGAAATTCGTTTAAACCCTAAAGTTGCATCAACCATTTTAGAAATACGAGGCAAGGGGTATGGGTGAACAGGACATTTTTTATTGACATAAGTAAAATTAACACAGATTCTAAGCTTTCAAATTTTCTTGGATATCCATTAGATTCTAAGCCTCGGCATGTAGTAGGGACTGCTACTACATTGGATATCCATTTCGGATATAGTACATGCCTAATAAAATTAACACTTAGAAGTTTGTCAATCTCTTCTTTCACTTTGAGCTTTCGATCGGGAGCCATTCGGCGAGGCTTCTGACGCACTGACTTTTGTGTTTTGTCGACATTTAACCTGTGACATGCAAGTAATAGATCAATCTCAGGCATTTGTTCGACTGTGCACGCAAACACTGTGCAATTTTGCTTCAAAAGCTCAATGAGTTCATCCTGTTCCTTATTGGAAATTTCCACAGAAATAAAAGTGGTTTCTTCTTCCTTGTTGCCGATATGTACTTCAAGGAGCCTGTCGATGGTCGGGGGCCCACCCAAACGTTGCTCCATAGCGTTTACTCGGCCAATGGAATGTTGTAATTGCTATTTCCTATCGGCATTTAGGATGGTGATGCCTTTGACCTCCGAATCTTTATAATCTTCTAGCACATACTCATGGCACTTCAGAGCTGCTATCTGATCACTTCGAACTTTGCATACCATACCATCACACCAGAACTTAATAGCCTGATGGAAAGTAGAAATAACAACTCCCATTGAGTGAATCTAATCTCTTCCCAGAATGACATTGTAGAAAGAGTTACAATCCAAGAGAAGAAAATCAATTATAACTTCCTTGTTCATTAATGTCACCGGAAGAGAGCATCTACCAATTGATTTTGTCGTTATCCCATCGAAGCCAATGATAGAATTTGGATCGAGAACTATCATTTTCGATCTCGGGGAGATTGAGTCATTTGTAACAATGCTTGTAGATCATACTTGCCGAACTACTTATATCGATCATGATTTTCTGCACGATGAATTCTAACAAAAGCTTGTATTACAACAACATCATAATGAGAGGTCCTTCCTCATACGTCTCAGTACCCATATCGTGGATAAAATCATACCTACTATAAACATAGTGGTGGCTGATATCAGTGATCTTGGAGTGATTGAAATTATTGTGTTGTGTGTTAGACATTGAATCGACTCTGGCATGACCGACTTTGATTATATTGTGTGCGGTCACGACTAAAGCTTGCTTCGTTTTGCCCAGCACGTAATCCTGGAGCATAGCATTCTCGATCAAACCTTGGATTATACCCCTTAGAGATCGACATTGTTCAGTTTCATGACCAAAATCATCGTGGAACTTGCACCATAGTGATTTGTCCTTTGTAGCCTTGTATCTTTGGAGAGAAGAAAAGGTGGAGATAAGATATTCTTTCTCTTAATTTTTTCATAGATAGTAGCATACTTCTCGTTGAGGGTGGTAAGCTTTAACTCGGGAAGTTTCTTTTGTTCTTTGTCTTTCCATTGTTGTAGCCTACCATCACTCTTGGACTTTTGATCGGTTGTCTGTTGATACTTCAGTTTTTTATTCTGTTCCTGCGGCTTGCTTATTCGATCCCTATCTCTGTGACTTCGTGTCGATGCATCATCTTCAACTTGAATAAACTGTTGAGTTCAAGCAAAAAGTTCATAACGAGTTGTTAGGACGTCTTTGACTATAGAGTTGTAAACACCATCCCTATTATAATTAATGCCTTCCTTGAAAGCATAAATGACAAGAATATCAGATGCATCAGGAATTTCAACAGATGCTTTCCGAAATCTCGCAACAAACTTATTGAGTTTTTAGTCTTTTTGTTGTTTAATACTAAAGTGTGAATCAATATTTTTTCGGTTCTTTCTAGTTATGACGGAAATGCTCGACAAACTTATAGACAAGATCTGTAAAATTATGGATGGATATTTCTGGAAGCATGTTAAACCATATCATCGACTCAATTCCAATGAGTGTGGACGTGAATAATTTGCAAAGAAGAGCATTGTAGAAAGTCCATAAGACCATCTTGTTTCTGTAATTAACAAGATTCATCAAAGGATCTCCATCAATCTCATCATACTTCTCAAATTCTGGCTGCTTGAAGTCCTTATGATGAACGGTTGTTTGGATTCAGAGAGAGAATAGAGAATCAATACCACTCTCTATAGTGAGATTTCGAATTTTGTTTTCTCGTGACTTCTTATCATTAACAGCCTTCAGTATCATCTCATGGAGACGTCGTTCAGAAAATGGAACATTCTCTCGACGATGGTCACGACCGAACTATAGACGTTTTGGCCAAGAGTTCTTCGAAGGAGGTGGAGTGAATTCTCGATGATCCATCCATGCAGGTGAAGGTAATCAAGCCAATAGTGGAGATCGGTTCCTTCGCCTCCTATGGTGAACATCGGGAGAATACGGATGGATTCCTAGACTATTACGACCATTTTCTGGACTTGTTGCAAGTGAGTTTCCATCTCCATGGCTACCATTGTCAACATACTTTGGCCGATAATGAGCTCTTGGATTGGGACTACGACTTGAGCAATTAGAATGTAAACTGGAACTGCTTGGTGAATAGTACTACTGTCAAGATCGGCGCATACTGCTGTTGCGACGAGGACTTGTAGTGGCTTGCCTACCCTTCCTAGAGCTTAGGGTAGGTACTTCATTAGTTCTTCGTGGGTTGGATATATAGTCGACTTTGCCAACCTATATGGATATTTTGTCGATCTCCCTTAGTATGTTTCGAATCAGCTAAACCTGTTTTCTTCATGAGATCTTTCATGAGTTGGTGATCCCTCACAGGGTGGTCGGTATCAAGGTCGGTAGAGGAGTTTGTGGATTCACTCACGATTATACTGGAAAGTGTTGGCTTTTGGCATTGCGCGCACATGTTTGCACGAAGCCTTTCGTAAGCGACTCTCACAGTTTCTCTTAGTGCGGGAGTCTGTGCTTGGAGTCTTTGACAATGATGCATCGGAATTCAGACGATCCCAAACACTTTTTGGATTTTTATATGTTGGGTTCGTTGATCCCGAATCATCTTCGAGAAGTCAACGCATCTATTTCTTCAAATTTTTGTTCTTGTTTTCCAAATGTCGAAGTCGTCGATCGACCTGAGTTGTTGAATCTACAATATGAACACCCACCTTCTCAGTCGCAGATGGTTGAGAACCATCGGACTTGGAAAGTGAATCATTGGCAGAAGTTGAATGTTGAACTTGAGTGGCAAGAGGAGAATTTTCATCGTTGTTTGTTCTTCGTGACGCCATTGACGTAACTTTTTTGTGGTTGACGGTAGGGCCACAAACGGCGCCAAATATGTTTCGACAAGATTTTCCAAAACACACAAGTTGGGTCGGAAGTGATCTTGTTCGGATGAGATTTTGAATGGGATGTTGGTTGGGGAGAGTTGAGACTGGACTTCAGTTTTGAAGTTGCCTACGTACCCAAAGATATTGTTTGGGATCAAGTCTCAATTGCGTAGTTCTGGAGAATGACCAATGTTGGATTTTATATGTCGGATTGGTGATAGTTACTTCCTCGTTTTCCAATATTCCAATCGTAGGATGAAATTGGAGAACTTGCTGGAGAACCGTCACACGATATGAAGTTAATGGAAGTTTTGCGAATGAACTTGAAGGTGGACAAAGTTGTGGAAGTTTTTTGAATTGGTAAAACGACTTCCTTGTCCAAGTGAAGACACATGTTTAATTGAAAATCAAATATATAGAATTTACGTTATTGTAAGTAGGGTTTGAGCATGGGCTCTGATCGTGGGCTTTGAGTATTGGTTTGTATTGAATTGGGCTTTTATTGGGTTACATTTGTGGGGGCCGGAACATAAACTGTTCAAAAAATTAAACTTCAACACAACTTTTGACAAGGTTATACATATTGAAATGAGCTGATTTTCTTTAGATCATATCCATAGTAAGGAGATCATATCTACCAAAGATTAGCTATTAAGAGAAACAAATATAGTACAATCATATCACTTGTCAAACGACTCAAAAGAACTCACAAAATTTTCTCACAAACGAAACTCACGGAAAATATTGTGTGCTCACAAATTGAACCTATGAAACTACGCAAGACAATGGGTATTTTAAAGACCATGTCAAGTATGTGTGGCACCAAATTCATTACCAATAAACCCATCAGTAAGGCTGGAAATGGTGCCAGTTTTGACCTGAATTCGACCCGATCTAAACCCATTTTCACGGGTTTGGACCTTAATAATGAGTCCAAATTAGGAAATGGTTCGGATATGGATTATCCATTTTAAATATAATTCATATTCGAATATGGTTTTACTCTAATCAGTTCGGATCCTCCGAATCCAAACTGTGAAGTTTTGTTTAGTATATGTTACAAATAAATATATTATGGTTTTAATCTAATCGGTTCAGATCTCTACCAAGGTTCCACTCATTTTGTTAATGTAAACTAGATATTTGAGTTAACATATACAATTATGACTATTGCTAAGAAATAAGAATTCATGTGTTTTGCTTTAGCATTTATCTTGTTATCAAACGTAGGGTGATTGAGAACTTATAGTTTGAAATTCGGGCCAGGTCTGGTCGGATCCGATTATACCATTTAAAAAAATGGTTCAAACATAATATGAAATTTTGGATCCGGATCTAGTTTTGTGTTGAAAATATAGATCTGGGCATGGATATACCCTGATTATTTCCAGCCCTACCCAGTACCCACCACGTGCATACACCAACAGGAAGATTGTTTCCATGAACATTGAACAATGAAGATGTTCCGGAGCAAGAGTACTGAACAGAAAATAATTTAAACATCACGGCTGCTACATACATCTTTGTACTACTCTGATCTCAGTACCCAAGAGCTAGATTATTTCCATGTCAAAATTTTAAACATAAGCATACATTCGCAATGATTCCTTCACATTTACAAAGTAATTTAACTTTTTCTTCTTTACATATAGACCAAATTTTACAAGCTCTCGAGCTCTCTCAAGCAGGACTGTCAGCCTTGTTTTTTCGCTTGATTTCAATCAATAACGCCCTCGTGAGTTGTACATTTAGAATTGGATTTTTTACTGCAAATGAATCGTATCCAGCTGAAAACACGATATCCTCTATATGATTTATAATGAATTTCATGGCTGAATCCTTCAAAATGGTATTGGGACAAACGTCTGATGTCTCCAGAACATCAAGTGCATTAGATAGGTTCAAAGACCCAAGCATCCAATGTTCACAATACTTCTGCAAAAATGGAATGTCGTACTTATCGGCTGTGGTGTACAAAGAATATACATGTTTAGAAATTTTTTCAGTAGGCAAACTTCCACTGTAGAGGAATTCCAAGAGAGATTGAAGTTCTTCATGAGTCAGTTCAGGGAGAGAAATAGTTTCACTAGGAGGAGCTTTGCAACCATCAGATTCTAGCACGTTTTTGAAAATGGTAGATCTTGCTGCCTGAAACATTAAATGAAACAAAGTATCACATAATATGATAATTTAAAAATAGAAAGTACCAATTACCACATAATATTATCTGAAGTTCTGAACTAGAAATTACAGAGTTCTTACAAGGGGAAATTAAGTTGGCATTGATGCGACTCTTTAAATCGTTCCTTATAAGCATTTCTTACACACTCCACCAAATATAAATAAATAATGCATGCAAGACAAAGTATATATTTAACGGGGTGGGTCTAACTCAAAATAAGAGTAGTCGAGTAGAGGAGATTTACCAGCAGAGATCTATGTGCAGGTATGGAAGGTCCATTGCTTGGCTTGACTTGTATATCAGTGTGAATTTCATCCTTAAATGCAACAACCAATCCACTAAGGAAACTCAACTTGTCATTCAACATTTCCTCTCTCTCCTTCATCTCTGTGATCAACTTCAAAACATTTGCAAACCCCTGGAAACATAATAGGAAACCATTATTACTCATTTCTCCGAAGAATTTCAAATTAAATACGAAAAGGATTAGTATTAGACATAAAAAATCACATTTCCACTTGTCACAAGAACGTTCAATTAATGGAGTACGTGAATGGTGTAGGGGATTTATGTTCAGGCTCAAGGTTTCAGGTGAAGCAAACCAAGTCAAGGTGTTTGCAATCAACATTATTGAAGTCTTTTTTTTATGTCACAAGAGTATCCAAACACAGTATCCAAACACAGATGTCTCCCTTTAAAAGTGGGGTATGGAACAAAATAGCCATATTTTTATTCTATCATTATTTTTCTACATGTATATATCACCACTTTTTTTCTACCAGCCTGGTTATGGACTACCGAACTGGGCTTGAGTACTGAAATTGGGCCAACCGACAAACATTGTGTTGATCCATAGCAGTTCGGACTTTATCCTGAATTTTGATGGGTGCTTTTTCAGGCCTGGGGTTTGCGTTAAGTTATGAAGGCACAGCTGACATTGCCTCCAAAAAAACCCAAAAATGAATAAGAACACTAGAAAATCAAAACAAATCACTGAAACTTGATGCAAATTGTCACTTCTAGGAAAACAAAATTAAGAAGATATGAAGAGAGAAAAAAAAAAAGAGCTATAAAACAATTAAACAATGTGGATAATTTGCAGACATATTTCCGGTCTGCTCTGTTCCTATTAGTATATCTTGGGCCTCTAGTCAGGCTTAATTATTAAACAAATTATCTCAAGCCCATACAAACTGCTATTTACATTGGCTAGTTAAAAGAAGGAGAAGTCGTCTAAAAGACTAAAACCCTGTTTCACTAATAGAATAGACACGAGACTGTCGATCAGGAAAAGCAGCAGAAGGAGAAGAATCGTGTTCAACAAAATGTTAATTTTGTCTATTGATCTAAACATCACGCATGCTCAACTTCATAAGATATCAAATCACTTCTTAACGCAAATCATCATGGTATATAACAACTTTAAAAGAAAGAAGAAGAAACGTTCCAACTAACAAAGAAAACAATAATATGAATAGGCGTAGAGCTACATATTGATCAAGCACACCAACAAACAAAAAACAGGGAAATATGAAAAGGGGTGCTTACCTTAGCTGTATTAGCCTGGGAAACAGAGTTGGCATCGACGATATTGGACACGAAAGTAAGCAGCCCTTTGGTACCTTCATAACAAGATATGCATAACAAATTCCTGGTTCTTAGAGCAATTGGCATAGAACCACAAACACAGCAGTCCATCTTTGTTTCGCTAGTGACGCCACAAAAGAAGAAGAAGAGAACTGGTAGATGCTTCTCTCTCTAACTCACTAATTGCCTCTAAACATGTAAACCCGCTCAAACTGGTCCTTTCCTTTTGTATGGTCAGCTGTACTTATGAAGAAACCCAACAAGATTAATTCAAAATTGTTTATAACTTCATTAATTTGTCTTTCATAAAACAAACGGTTCAAGGACAAAAATGTCCTTGTCCTTATAAAGTTGAACAATTAATCCTCCTTCCATGACAATGCGGCTTAACTGTATTTACTGAACAAATTATTTGATTTTTGTCTTTAAACGAATATAGATCACCTACTCTTAAGCTATATGATCTTTATATATATATACTACTTAAACCATCCAACTCAATTACATTTTATTAGAGGCACCAACTACGATTCTACGAAATGCTTATGTAGTAAATTCTAGCCACTGGGAATATATCTATTATATGTAGGCACTGAGCATCAAGGTCTTCACGTCTAATATGTACGCATTAAAAATCAAATTACCGTGAGTGTCCATTCATATGTTGAGCTACGTTAGGCAAGATTTTTTCTTTTTTTTTTCCCTCCTATTTCCTTCAAATATATCATATATGCGTGATATTTTTGACATTTGGGCCTGTTTATAGTTTTCTTTCTCTTTCTTTCTTTTTTAACAAGAAAATGCAATTTATTCATACTTAGAAGTTAATTGTAAAGGCTCATATACTTTTATTTTGCTTAGTCAGCTTATACATTTTATTAAAAGAGGAAAAACATGCATATGGACAGATTGAATGGGAAAATAAACATTTTATAAGTATCTAACAAATTTGACACGGTTTCTAATTATCAGTAGAAAAGCTTAGTCTGTTATAATTTACAGGTTGAATTTTTATATGAACAACATGAAACAATGATTGATTTGTTGGAGAAAACCTTGATTGATGTTAGGAAAAAGACCTTTCAACTCAGCAACAGCACATCTGTTTGAGGAAAGCACGTCCCAACCACTTTATTCCATTAAACTAACAGATTAACAAACAACCACATAAACAAAGAAATGGAAAACTTGGTCTTTCAGCTCTTTCTTTTTACTTTCTCCTTTTAGGTGGAGAGTTCTTGCAATTAAAAATTTTCAAATTATAAGCCTGGAGGCTGGAGCATTTTTTTAAAGCATTTGAAGAATCATTTGATGGTGACCAACCCTACCCGGCATTGAATCCTTGCTGTGCAAGCCAGCATGGCAATTCTTTCCTTGGACTTTCGACTCTTGCTTTTGCAGCCCGTGTTTCATGTTCTTGGGCTTACTTGTTTTTCTTCAGTCCAACGTCGCTCTGGGCTAGTTCACGATCTTCCTAGTATCTGTGGTTTTTCCATCCATGGTATTGAAAATGATGCAGTATATCAGGTTGTTGGTAGCTATATATGTTGCTTTCGGTAAAAGTTATCGTTCACTTTAAAGGCAGTAAACAACTTATCTCACTAATGTGTTCGGCTAGTAGAAGTGATTTATGTTTCAACTTTCAAGCATAGCTAGTAATTTGCCAAATAAAACGAATGAGTCGGAGAATTTTTGAATGATATGGTTTAATTCACGAATTGGTTGGGCCGGACTTATAATTGCCGAATTATAATGTCCGGATCTTTGAAATTCAAAAAAACGGGCTGGACCTTAGTTGGAACCAAAAATAAATGTGTTAGTAATAGTAACTAGAACAAAAAATTTGACATTTGTATTATTTTTTCATGAATAAAATTGTAAAAATAATAATAAAAACGTTATATACTTATATATCAAAGTTTTAAATGTAAAATATATAGCCGAATTTTAAAGAAATGCATTCGTATTATATATCCGTTTAAAACACGTATATCGTATTTTTACCGTTAGCGTTTTATTGGACCGAATATTTAAAAATATTATTGTTGAAAATTTCGAATCTTTGGCGAATAATTGCCGTATCGAACTTTTACCGTCCACAAATTTACTAGCTATGCTTTCAAGTAGCTTAGTTCTTGGTTCTTGGTACGTGCACCAAAATATTGATATATATAAAATGTTAGCAATTACTTAGCTTGAACTGATCAGAGATTGTGCAACAGCGTACAAGTTAATTACGTTACTAGATTGGATCATATAACTTCTTCAGCATTTACATATGCATTAGCTAGTACGTACTAGCTGAGAAATCTTAGTGGCACACTGGTACTATACTACTATTGGACTATAAGTAGGAAAACATGATGAATTAATTAGCTATTACAAACTAAGAAACGACCAAGACTGGTAATCAACCAAGCTTAATTTTGGAAGCGTCTTGACTCGCTACTTCTCCAACTTGCTGATTCTTATCGTAATAATGAACAATTGCTGCACCGGATAGCACTGCCAATGTCAATGCTTGCGCGTGCATCCTGCACCATAATTAATCGTGAAAAGGCATCATATTTAGTAACAATCATTAGTCTTTCGAAGTACTATCCTTTGTTATGTAAAGAGGCCTAGCAGTAGTGCATTACATTTACATGACATACCTTGCATGTATAAGTCTAAGGCTTGTTTTATAGGGAGATCTGGCACGCGTATAAGCTAGTGATGCACCAACTGCCGATGCCCACACTGTACCTGTAATGATGGATCATAACATAATCAATAAACACTACCACATTACCTGTATATCCATTAATAAGACGCAATATAACAATATAATGAGATACTTTTAGGCTGCATTATTTGGCATTGATGAAATTCTGGAGTGCATTTTTCTTTGAATTTGTACCTACACAAGCATGCACACTGATACACACAGCACACCCACCCAATATTGCCATCAAATCTGTAAATTTTCCTTAAACGTGATTTTGAAGCAAGTTGAACTCAAAGCTTTGAAGCTTTGAAAAAATCATTTTCGCGGAACCATTAATTCAGACATGTTTGGTTTGAGGAATGGAGACAGGAGAGCACTTAACTATTTGGGGCTAACTATTAAATCAATGCCTAAAGAGCTTACGCTGTTTGTGGCATTGGTTAATCGTGAACTAGATGAGTAACACCATATGCTACAAGTCCATACAACTACGCTGTTCATAATTAGTTTCACTATGTGCACACAGCACACTAGTAGTTTTTGAAGCAACAAAAGGATCTAAAATATGGCTTCAACAGATAACTTATGACTCAAATATTACGTGTACCCAAAGTAAATTTAATGTTTTATGGTATAGAAGGAAAGTAGCTTAAAATTCAAGCACAAAATGCAGTATTTAGTTGAGAAGTAGTAGAGATGCCACTTGAAATGCAAGATTACTCTACTTACCAATGCTAGTTAGCTTGTGTTCTGAAATCCAAGATTGTAATGATTCCATGATTTAACCTATTGAATATGCAAGACTTTGTAAAATGGAGAGAAGATAGCAGAGAATTTAGTGAACTGCTATTTGCATATAGGGAACTCTTGCCATATATGATGTGAGAGGACTGGTAATTTATAAGGCATTTTTCAAGGAGTAGTTTCGTTTGCTATGTGCCCCTGGTTTCTTTATTCTGTTTCTTAAACCTTGGGAATTCACTTTTGAAAACCACTGGCCAGTTTTACAGTTTACTTCTTCACTGTGAGCCAAAGGAATGGAAGATAGAAATAGAAGCAAGTGTAGATTAGATACTCTGCACCAGACCATCTGGTACCACTAAACATAATTTAAATATTATTATAACTGGCGAAACCATTGGAGCCATTGGATTTGGTGCGATTACTGACACGCACGAAGTCACGATTCACGAACACAACCAAAAGCTTAAATGATTTTTATCAATAAAAGGTGATTTGTTGCTCATAGTCTCATACAAACCTTTCGAGTGACACCAAATTTTTACAATAAGGCAGTCGATGGGCTGGGCTTCCATCCAGCATTTTGTAAAAGGGACCCCTTTTGTAGATATCATTGGCTGCGCTAATTGACAGTTTGATATTTCTTCATGATCTGTCCGCCGACAGCCCACTATGATGCTATTATAGAGTATAGACGGTTACCAATATTATGTCAACTTGAATCTCAATGAAAAGTTGAAAACCACCTCAATTAATATTAATAGTTACAATTAAGGATACCCCATTAACATTGTTTCTCATTCTTAGCCAAAAGCCTCGCGTCGCTTTCACGTTTTAAAACATTGGTCAAAACCAATCCTTAGATGATCACACCTTAACCTTACTGAGCAACATTTTCACAATGATTCCACTTGATCAAGTAAAAGCTAAGTGGGTGTTTGGTTCTCATTTTTTCAAAAAAGTATTTTTTCTTAAAAAAACACTTTTATGAAAAAGTATTTATTCTAAAAACAGTTTTTCAATAAACACGTTTGGTTGTGACTTTTCTTAAAAGCTATTTTATCAAATCGATTTCACACTACATGTTTTACCGATATATTTTGACATATCGCTCGTGATAAATCACTAAGGGTGTGTTTGTTTAGTGGCAAACCCTCTAAAATTTAAAATATTAGATTTTTGAAAAGATTTTCCCACTGTAGAGTTTTGCCGGGCTAATTTGTAGTGGGAAAATTTTAGTTTGCCGCCGTTTGTTTTGCAAAAATTCATAGTAGGAAATTATAAAATTTGCCGCTTTTTTGCCGGCGTTTTTTACATGGTTTTTTTTTTTTTCGTGGCAAATGATTTTTAACTTTTTAGAAATATTATTTTTTGTTTCCAAACTCAATGAAATATAAAAATAGAAAAACATTGAATTCCAACTACGTGAACTTTCAAAGTACGGTTTAACAAACACCTCCATTGGAGAAACAAATTCAAATTCCAATATCCCGACTTTTATCACACCACTAACATACTACAATATTTCTACAACACCATTTCATTAACTCATCATCTTGATACATCACCAAGGATCATCAACTATTGCAAAGATGGAACTACCAAATTAAACAAGTAAATTGGACAATTCAAAACCTAGTCCAACATAAGAATTTTAAAAACCAAACATCCCATTAAATTAAATGCTTGAAACCTCTACTCACATATGCAAAACATGGAATACCAAACTGAAAAGAGCTCCTCGCAGCAGCACGTAACACCCAACGCCTTGCAACAGCACCAAATAGCAGCAGCAACAGCACGTAGCACCCAACAGCACACAACAGCACCACCACCCAGCACCTTGCAACAGCAGCAGCACACAGCCCCAATAGCAGCAGCAGTAGCACCCCAGCACGCAGCACCCAGCAGCACCCAACACACATCAACCAGCAGCAGCAGCAGCACCCAGCACGCCGCAACACCCCAACACCTTGCAGCAGCAGCACCTTCCACTAGCACCCCAGCACGCAGCAACACCAAGCACCTTGCAGTGGCAACAACACCCACCCAACCATCTAAACCATGATTCCCATTATACTCTTGTATGTAATAATGAGAGAGAGATGCGAGAGTGTAAAATTTACAACAAAACATGTCAAATTTTAAACTGCCATGATTCCCATTATACTCTTGTATGTAATAAAAACAGGGCAGGTTTGAAATCAAGTAAACTCATGATCTGTTTAGAGGAATATTTTCAACTTTGAATGGTTTAACAATCACATAAGTTTGTTGTGGACATGCCAATGTTCAAGAAAACTTATAAGTAGCACAGAAAAGTTATACCAGTAAAAAGCACTTCTCTATCTTTAACTAGAAGCATCAAATCATAATATTGTATTCATTAATTTCGAAAGAATTGATATCGATTTGTTACCATACAATTCACACTTAAAATCAATGCAAATTCGAGCCCCATACCAAGACATGGACAGGTTGATCCTTTGAAGAAAACCGGGATGCAAATGACTTGACCTCTCCGACAGATGAAAGGTCGCATACCTGCAACAAAAGTAATTAAACGTCTTAGACCAATGACATATTATGAAATGCATATTACAAGTTTAGAACATAACTATGTCCTTTTCTTTCCACAGCAAATCAAAGAACAATACCTCCAAGAAGACATTCTGATTCCCCGTCACAGACTGGATTTTAGAAAGGGCAGCTTCTCCCCTCTCCTTACTTCGACAAACCATATACACAGTTGCCCCACTAGTATAAAAAATCACAACCAGAAAACACATGGATTAAAAAAAGGCGCAAATGTCGTCCTACAATAGTCCAATTCTAAACTCATGCTAAACGATTAAAAACAAATCAACACACCGTTTCGCGAGACCTTCAGCAGTTGCATAACCGATCCCAGAATTTGCACCAGTAACTACACAATTCTTCCCTTGAATTTGCATTTTCATATCTTCTTCTTTAAACTTTTTGGAATGTTCACTGAATAAAACACTCATAAAAGTAAACAAAACAATAAAATAATAGATGGGGCTCTTCAAATACTTGAAAGAGTGAAACTGAACAATGGGCATGGATCAAAACTTACAGAAAACCAGATTTTGTGAAATTTAAGTAACCATATATACCAAATGCAGTTGATCTCCATGCCTGTATACATATATTAATTAAAATATTCAGCTAGAAAGATAAATCTCGATTCAAAACAGATTGAATTGATTAAAGAGATTGTTGTTTGAGTTATTTGATTTAGAAATTGAGTGAAGTGAGAGATGAGAGAGATTACTTGTCGAGACACAGAGATGCAAGCCTCGATAGATTGATGGTGGCAAATGTTTTGGTCATAGTGGGAAAATTTCAGTGATTTTCATGCTGGCAAAAGAGTTTAGGGGGGGAGGTGGATTCTATTTTCTCACTTCTAGTGGGAAAATTTTGTTTTAGGAATAGTGTTTGCCACTACCCTTAAATGCAGCCAAACACTGGCTAATGGTGCATCTAGTGGGAAAATAAAATTTGCCACCCCCATTTGCCACTAAACAAACACAGCCTAAAGTCTAAAACATCCGGAGAGTTCATTTGCCTTTAGCTCCAAAAGTGTTTCCTTCAAAGAAAAATAGTTTTTTAACTTAAAAAATAAGTTTTACCTAATTATCATAAAACAAGTTTTTGGGACCAAAAAGTGTTTTTTGGATGAAAAACTATTTTTTTTTTAAATAGAAACCAAACACATTTATTTTTTCAAAAAATGTTTTTTCACTAATAAACACTTTTTAGCAATAAATAAATAGGATCCAAACACCCCCTAAAGCTACACATTCACCTTTTCCTTTCGGTAATTGAATCAAATTAACACAACTTGCACTGTTTAACAAACCGGGATGTAACTGAGATGATAACATTGAAAAGGTTGAGTAATAACATTAATGTAACTGCTATTGATTATAAACAAAAGAAAAAACATTCACATATTTGACCATCAATACCACTGACAGATAATTTCACCTAAGAGTGCAGTCGACTCGGCCCATACAAGAAAAGGTAATGCTACAGCGAAGAACTGTTAGCTATCTCTGCAGCCAGCAAAGCAAACAATGTTTCTGAAGTACATATAATAAAAAATCAAGCACTCAATAACCTAACCAAGTTATCAGCCCCTTCAATTACATAATCTAGTCATTTAAGCCGGAAAGGAAGAAGAGAATTGTACACTGGTCACTTTTGCATTCAGTGGTCATGAAATGAAAAATCTATGTACCAAAAGAAGAAACATAAAGTTTCTGTAACCTTAAACTGTCATGCCAACAACAAGTTTAATTTGCATTACAAAGAATAGAAAACAATATAATGAAATCCAATTACCTGAACTAAGAAACTGATACTTCTGTATGTCTAACCTGGTAATTATTCTTCCATGTTTTCCAAGCCGTCCTCACTTCCTCAAGCTCTTCATCTAGAATGCTTGTGTTTCCATCCAATGTTTCAACCCATTGCTTCCATGGAGGATTCGAAGGGTCCAAGAACTTTGATACTTGAGGCAGCATAAAGGACTCATAAAACTCATTCACCGCCTTAAGTACCTTGTCTGATTCCACCAGTGTCACCAATTCAGGCCTAGTTACATTTCCAGGATGGTTTCTCAAAGAAAACTGATTACTCCTCAAGATCAATACTTCTGATGGAGCAAGTGGTAAAACTATTCGTGAGAACTTGGTCAATGAAATCTCTATAAGATCCTGTGGAAGCAACTTTCGCTTCACCGCAATTGCAGTCCCAACCATTTTCCGTATCTGGTAAAGTACAGTTAGACAATATAACGCTTTTTTTCATTTGTACGCTAGAATAATTTAAATATATACGGTATGCAGAAACAAAAAGTACTGGATTACGAGTTTAAACTCAAGTTTGATATTCTTTAGCATATTTTCGCGCCTACGTATTTGAGCTTGGGGGTGGTATCAACCAAGATCTGATGTGCTACGATTACTTGAGAAATAAACACAGACCTGCTTACACAGGTCCATAAATCACCTATCATTATCAAAAGAATGAGGGCCCAAAAACATATAATGCCAGAAAAGATGCATAACATATTTTCAAGTAATGGGATAGCGACTCACCTTGCAATATAATTGCATAAACATATTACTACCTAACCTCAGCAAAGATTTCTGAAGTGTGGACGGCCATCTTGCCAATATAAGAAACTAAAGAGAGCTATTTCCAGGATTTCCTTGGACTTACTTGGTGCAACATGAACGATTCTCCGCATATGGAGATCTCAATGTAGTCCTTTCCTGATGATCTCTCTAGCTTTCCACAGGAACAACAATGGATCTTTCTGAAGTGGGATGCAGTAATCCTATCTCTCTCATCAGGCTCATATAGCCATCTTGCACGGACAGGTGCAATAGAACCTTGATCTTTCAAGCCATCACCATGCTTTTCACAAGTGACAACTGAATGCACACCAGGGTCACTAGTGCTTGAACTCAGACTGTCTCCAGTAAAATCTCCCGCAGCCACTCCAACCACACATTGCTTGAGTTCATCACTGCTCTCTGAATCAGAGGCCAGTGCTTGTTTAGGTGATTCTCCTTTTCCAGGAGATTGTCTTCTATAGTTGGATCTAATGGTATAATTGTGAAAAGGACGATCCCCCTGTTTAGGACCCATAATTATGAATGAGAAAAAGAAATATCAATAACTGGTGCATGAAGCAGAGTTTACTGTATGGAGGATCCCACCTAAGAAATCAGATCTATAATTTTTGATAAGATCAACCAATTCATATATTCTCAGCTATCTTACTCTTCAGTTATACCAATTGGAGAGTAACATATGAAATTGTAAACAGTGGAAAACTTATTGTGAGATCCACCAAATGGTAGTTCCTGGTATGATATTACTGCCCAACATGTAGGAAATATTTGGAATGCACAACCTCCTACGAACAACTGGTACAACTTTACAGGACTAAGTCACAGAAGTTCACAAGAATTTGAATATAGTTTTGTTACTGCCTGACAAGACAAGTTGCAAATTAGTTTATAGTCAACTCTAAAGCCTAAAACTAAAGAACAAACACCACACCTCAAAAGACCGCAAGATATTATCAAACTTAGATATATGATGATCTATTTCACTGGAGCTGAAATCACTAGTGATCCCAATAATTTCAGATGGAAGCAGGTACGAGTACTTCCGAACAGTACATTCTCTTCTTGCATCAAAGCTTCTGAACATAGAAATCAGAACGATCCAAAGGAACTTCAGTAAACCAAAATGATTATATCAACTTCAAAGCATTCTAAAAGTGGGTGAAAGAGAATCTGAGAAAGCAAACACCTTAACTTCTCACCTTTGTGAAGGCAAAACACTGAAAACTTTAACATCACTTGGCAGATTAGAATTAATACATCTTGCAAGAGCAATGCCACAAGGATCTTCTTTCCATGCATTTTCCGGGATTTCCATTTTCAAGGCAATCGTAGTGGACAGGGAATGCACCTAAGAGTTTTGACAAAGTAAACCATCATTGACATGAGAAATACTACTATTCGATGCGACATATATCTGGTAAGTAAACATTAAAGACTGCAGTAGTGTAATTGTAGAAATTCGCCTGCAAGTTGAGCTGCATGGTATGTTTCGAAGTTAAGATTATTTCATATATATCCATTAAATACCAAGGAGAATGTTCAAAGTTCGTGCAACGATACCCTGTGAATCTAAGGTGCATTGATAGCATGTGAATGTTAAGTCCAAAACTACATAGTGTTCTCATTAGCCTCTTCTTGTTCCTGAAAAGTTCACTAAAAACATAGGGTAAACAAGGAAGATGGTTCTTGATTAAACTCACCCCTTTATCTGTTCGGCTACTTCTGGCCCACCCAATTTTGTGCAGATTCCCATAATTGCTCTCTCTGATTCCTCCCGCCTTGAAAATGGCCTTCTCAAGTTCTGCTTCAACGGCTACATAGCAAAATTGTAATCCTTTAGCACAATGTTGTCAACACTAGATAGGCTGAAGAAGTGTATACTGTAAGCAAAACTCGTCCTAAATGATAGAAACAAGGTAGTAACTATAAAACTAGTCACCTGTCACTGGTAAATCACATTATCCATCTTAAAACTAAGGTGCCCACATCTATAACAGAATCACCGTTCTAGCAACTATTATTTGGGTGCAATGGTAGTAAGAACAAGTTTAATTTCTATACTGACTAAATGTGGAGGCATACTTGTAAATGAGGTTTCATCTCGTTGAATTTGTAAACCTGCAAGACCAAACATAATAATGTCAAAATAAGTAAAATTTGATTTAATTAAAGTGTACAAAAAAAAAAAAAAAAAAAACCCTCGGTAATTAGTGCCAACATATCCAACGCGCATAACAACTTTTTTCTTTCGAAACGATTCCCATTTATCGCCAGTGACCTCCTGGATACTTTCATCCGTAGTAGAAGAAGGTGATGAAATGAGTGTCTGAGAAGAGGAGGAAGAAGGAAGTGATTTGTTGTTTGTAGTGGTGAAGAAGAGTGGGAAATGAGGAGAGGTTTTCTGTTTACAAGTTTTACTAATCCATGTTGAAAGCGGGAATCTGGTTATGGCCATTTCAACTTTTCAACTACAAAACTACAAACAATCCTCCCTTCTTGTGTTTAGAGTCGAACGTAAACTTATCAGCCTCCGATATTCAAAATTTCATATTCTGGTTTCCGAAACATCAAAAAACCAAACTCATATTGAAAACGACATTAGACTTCAGGGTGGAATTCGAGCTAAACAAGACTAACTCAAGCCCTCATAGTCAACTGTTATTGACCGGTCATCTCAAGCCAGCTCAAGAAGACCCGAGCCCGAGTTGAAATGTTATTTGAGCTAAATACCATTTTTATTTGAAAAAATTTGACCTCGGCCATAAATTAAACGAACGAGAGTTAAACGAACCAAGCCCAAGCCGGGCCCTCGAAAATTCAAAATAACCCAAAATAACCCTTTTAAACTAGAAAATGTATCATCTAAATGTAGTCAAGACAAATGTCTTAAATACCATTTTTATTGAAAAATTACCAAAATGAATTACCCAAGTCAAAATCCCAAAGTAACTCCTTTTAAACTAGAAAATGTACATGACATTGGTCTAATTAAGCCACATCCGGACGAAACCTTGAGTTCATTAAACCTGGAGATTATTCAATGGAGATTATTCAATTGTAATGGCGATTTGGAAGGCATGTCTAATAACACATATAACAGTGATATACATGACACGTGTCAAAATCTAATTACTCACATCCAACGACTCACATCACTCATTGGTAATTAAGCCCTAAACCTTGAGTTCATTAATGGAGATTATTCAATTGTAATGGCGATTTAGGGAGCATATCTAATAACACGTGTCTAATGTATTAAATGTTTGTGACCATTAGATTAGATAGGACGAGATGTCGACATGTGTCTCTTTCTTTCTCAAACATGAAAATGTGTCTTGAATTACAAAACCAATATGTCATTTTGACTTGCCCCCCCATTTGAAAACGAAATTAGACTTGCCCCCCCCCCACAAAACTAACTCACTGTCATTTTGGTAATTTTTCAATGAAAAGAGTATTTAAGACATTTCAACTGCCTTGACCACGAGATGACGGTCAATGACAGTTAACTATGACGGTGAGTTAGTCTGGGGGGGGGGGGGCAAGTCTAATGTCGTTTTCAAATGGGAGGGCAAGTCAAAATAACCCTTTTTCTTTTTTAAGAAAATGGTTCGGTGAATAGTTGATCTTTCCGATTATACTTGTATCAGGCTTCAATTCGGTGAACAATAGCTGCTTTCGATTATACCCCTATCCGGTTTCAATTATTACTGTTATGTTAGAACTAAGATTTGTAATAACATACTAGCCATTAAGCCCGACCTATGGTTGGGCCTGCTACCTTGATAGTCCAATATATGGTTGAATAAATTTTCTAAATATGTATGTATTTTATGAAAGTCATTAAGAACTTTTAGTTCATGTGTAAACTTGCACTTACATACTGAAACGTTAAGTTGTGATGGAAGAAGAATCAACGAATTGGAACGAAAAAATTTGTATTAATTGAACTATTATTTATCTGCTATTATTTATCAACGCATGTGTAGTTTATAGTGAAAATGGACGGTGTATCCAGTTAAAAAAATATAGAAAGAACGTTAAAAGCCCAAAGTTTTCTAATTAGGTGTATAAAATTGAAGTTGTAAAGCATGAAGAAAAAATGTGATTGCATCTTTGCAAGGGTAAGCCTAGAAAAATGCCATAGTTGATGCTGGATGCTTACTTTTTGCATATTTTGAACCTTGGACATATTCTAAATATATATGTATTTTATGAAAGTCATTAAGAACGTTTAGTTCATGTGTAAACTTGCACTTATATACTGAAACGTTAAGTTGTGATGGAAGAAGAATCAACGAATTGGAACAAAAAAATTTGTATTAATTGAACTATTATTTATCTGCTACTATTTATCAACGCATGTGTAGTTTATAGTGAAAATGAACGGTGTATCCAGTTAAAAAAATGTAGAAAGAACGTTAAAAGCCCAAAGTTTTATAATTAGGTGTATCAAATTGAAGTTGTAAAGCGTGAAGAAAAAATGTGATTGCATCTTTGCAAGGGTAAGCCCAGAAAAATGTCATAGTTGATGCTGGATGCTTATTTTTTGCATATGTTGAACCTTGGACATTCAAGCAATACCTTAACTCAAAGAATTTTCTACCTGGAATTTTATGCAAACAAATGGGTGGAGATGGGAAGGTAATAGATAAATTATATACATATATTCCCTATCTTATTGTTTCTTGAAGTGAAACTTGCACTTACATACTGAAACGATTTTATGAAAGCCATTAAGAACTTTTAGTTCATGTGTAAACTTTCACTTACATACTGAAACGTTAAGTTGTGATGGAAGAAGAATCAACGAATTGGAATGAAAAAATTTGTATTAATTGAACTACTATTTATCTGCTACTATTTATCAATGCATGTGTAGGAATTTTCTACCTGGAATTTTATGTAAACAAATGGGTGGAGAATGGAAGGTAATAGATAAATAGTATACATGCATTCCCTATCTTATTACTTCTTGAAGTGAAACTTACACTTATATACTAAAACGTTAATCTAATTAGATATGTATTTTACAAAAGCCCAAAATGTACAAAGAACGTTTAAAGCCCAAACTACTATTTATTTGCTGCTATTTATCAACGCATGTATAATTTATAATGAAAATTAACGGTGTATCTAGTTAAAAAAATGTACACAGAACATTAAAACCCAAAGTCTTCTAATTAGGTATGTATTTTACAAAAGCCCAGACTTTGGCCCATAGTCTTGTTTGGTCAGAGTATTATTTATTAATAACTTTTTGTTCATGTATAAACTTGCAATGGAATTTCTAGTGATAACGAACAGAGTATCCAGTCAAAAAAATGTACAAAGAACGTCAAAAGCCCAAAGTCTTTTAATTATGTATGTATTTTATTAAAGCCCAAACTTTGGCCCATAGTCGTGTCCTTGGTCAGAGTATTATATATTAAGAAATTTGTGTTCATATATAAATTTGCACAATAGTTTATAGTAAAAACGAATAGCGTATCCAGCCAAAAAAATGTATAAACAATGTGAAAAGCCCAAAGTCTGTAAATTATGGGGCCTATAGTCCATTAATTTGTTGAACTTTTTAAATTGTTTGGGCCTCATTGTTTATTTTTTTAAAAAAAAAAAAACCCAAGTAAAGCCCATTAGATAGAGTTATTTTCTTAGTTGACTATACAATTGAGTTGTCTGATGCAAATATTGTTGGAAGTCTCTCTTTTCTCGTCAGTATATCCTTGACCAAAGAAGGTTTAGTTAGTTGCTATCTCGATCTCTTTCATGTACTATTCTAGAATGGAGCTAGGGTTTTCTTTTTTTTTTTTTTGGTAAAGGTCGTTTTTTTTTATTGTTTTGTGTTATTTCTCAAAAAACTATATGTAAGTTGTTACTACATGCCAATACTTGTATATTTGAAGGTATGATGTGTGTGTGTGTTAGAATATTTATGTATGAACATCATAAAACATTTTCACGAATCCTAAACAAAATGTATGTGTTTATGTTGATACATGATATATTGAATGTACTATTTTTTTTTCAGGTTATTTTGTAATTGGTTTAAATACATAAATATGCAACGTACTTAGGTCCTATTAACACTTGTATCAATATAGAATTTTTTTCCACAAACATATCAATGTATTATGCCCGATTTCACAAAAATAGCAATCTGTTAGCATCCGTCAGTTAAGTGATGATGTGTCCATTTTTTTTCAATTTTGTTTTATTTGTATTTTCCACTCGGCATACCACCTTAGCATTTCTACCACCTCAGCCGAAACTGACCCATATAACCCGTTTTCATCATCTCTTTCACCCATTTTCGAACCCGTTTTAACTGAATTACAAGATCGGAAAGGGGGAAATAAGTGAGAAATGGATACAGATAATAACTATTGAAAATGAAGAGTTGATGGGGAAAAAAATGAAGTAAGGCATACATACATGATAACATCTTTTGAATAGTACTATGAGCCTCCTTCCATGTAGGTCGTCCCATTCCAACAAACTTGCTGAGAGAAGTCTACAACAAAATATAATATATAAGCTTACTTTCTCACATAAACTTCACCAAGCGTGCTGACAAGCCAAAGTTAAAACATATCCTATATAAAAATAGAATTCGTAAACAGACTCAAATTTACATAACCAAACTTACAATATAACTAGAACTAATATGAAACATTTGATTGCTTCCTATTAAAAATTTCATCAATGAATTCAACAACATACACTCAAATAAATAACTATAAATA
The DNA here is from genome assembly GCF_015680905.1 of Coptis chinensis. Lineage (NCBI taxonomy): Eukaryota > Viridiplantae > Streptophyta > Magnoliopsida > Ranunculales > Ranunculaceae > Coptis > Coptis chinensis. The sequence goes on from NC_141462.1 coordinate 93,955,594, forward strand.
ACACTAAACCTGGTGAAAGCAATCGGAGTTTTTAAGTAAAGGTCCATTAAACAAACCAGCTGAAGAAACAGCAGAAAGATTGAAAACAAAATCACCAATTGCGATACAAGGACGAGGAGGGTCAGCTTCATTTCCTGATTTAAAGATTCCGTAAGGAAGATTCTCCAGTGGGAAATGAGATTCTAGATTGACTTCCACAAATGATTTTAGAACCATCTTGTGTTTTTTTTAGAGAGAAAGAAGAAGATCGAGTGGAAAAAAAAAACACAGAGTGAGTTTATAATAAAGTTTGACTTTACATAAAACAAGATAAGTTGGTAGTGTTGGGGAGGTAGTTGGAATCAACGGTTTTTAAAGAGAGATAGATGAGAATAATTTGTCGTCATCATCAAAATCTTGTTGTTACAAAATTGAAGGTAAAATGGGTTGGAAAATGGGTGAAAGAGATGATGAAAACGGGTTATATGGGTCAGTTTCGGCTGAGGCGGTAGAAATGCTGAGGTTGTATGCCAAGTGGAAAATACAAATAAAACGAAATTGAAAAAAAATGGACACATCATCACTTAACTAACGGATGCTAACAGATTGCTATTTTTGTGAAATCGGGCATAGTACATTGATACGTTTGTGAAAAAAAAATTTATGTTGATACAAGTGTTAATAGGACCTAAGTATGTTGCATATTTATGTATTTAAACCTTTTACAATTTTATCAAAATGGAAGTGTAAGTTGAGTTATTTTTGTTTTATGTTTAAATATTTATTTTTGTTATGATTACTAATTTCTCTTATTTATTTATTTTATGTTTTGTAGAGATTGTTCTTGTAAATTTCGTAATTTTTTTTGTTCTCCAAAAGACAAATGGTCAGCAGAATCGTATGCTCAATATAATTATGAGTGCATTACTGTTTTTGGTTTTTTTGAATATCTCATTAAAAAAATCAAGCAGAAAAAGTGTTATATACACTGTGGTGAATCTAATGTTTATGCGAATAGTGAAACTCATTAGTCGGTTCTAAGGATGAGGAACATATTAGATGAGTAAGTTTTTTTTTATTTTTTTTATTTGTAATTTAATTACTTATAATGTTATTAATTTGATGTTTTTTTTTATTATTATTATTACTATTTTCTGTTTTGTGAAGTGTTGGTGTTTGTTCGTATGCTATAAAGATGTCTAGGTAAATAATGAAGCGGATAATTTATGCGCGTATTATAGGGAAAACTTTGAAGGATTAAGTTTCTTGAACTATATGGAATATTTGGTTGACGTTCTTACGAAGTATATTGATTTGGATGAATCTGATGAAGAGGTTGTTCCCTTTATATCACCTACTTACCATTTTTTTTGTTTTTCTCCTAATTTTTGTTTTGGCTGAATTGAATATTTTATGTTTGATTTGACAGGTTTAGTAGTTAACCTGTGTTAGGAGTAAAATGTCAGAGTATGGATAGGGAAGACAAATATGTCATTGTTGCGAACACAGAAATGAATAGGAAAGTCGAAGGCTAAAGGGCTAGCTGTGGATATTTTTAAGAAAGACCTACTGATGTTTTGTTAGTTTTAGAAACTTGGTGTTAGTTTTTTGGTGTTTGGATGGCTGTTTTTTTCATTTTGAATTGTAATATGTCTTGATACTTTGCAAGTTTGTGTGTTTCAGTCAGATAAATTATTTTCTAGCTTATGTTGATTTTATGTTATTCTGTAATAGCTCCAGTTATTAAGTCTTTTGGCGTTGTTTGAGGATGCTGTCATAGACTAAAGTAATAAATCAGTGCTCTGTGGAAACTATGAATCATAGGTATTGAAACAGTTTGAATTGACACTCAATCACTTCCCATTACCCGCAGTGACCATGCCTTAATTGACTTATCGCCAGTCCCTGTATAGAGATGTTCAGTTCCAGAGACAGCCAATGCATGAATCCTATTATAGTGGCAATCTTTTTGCTCATACCACTTCTTTAGTGGCTCCTGTCCAAGAACTACGCCAAAACTCCATACACATATGCCACTTCCACTATGACCGCTCATGGACAAAGGTTCGGTGGCATTCACAAAGACCACACTCATGAATTTATGCTAATGGCCTATGAAGGATTGCAGATGAGAAAAGTTATGCAAGAATAGAAATGGCTAAAATGGAAGTAGTAAAATTCAGCCTGTATGGAACTTAAGTGTAAAAGTCACTTATTTATCCTATTGTCGTGATTTATAAGCTACAATATTTATTTTTTTACGTTAGAGATTAACTCCATATTTAGCAATAAGATCATTTCTAAAGAAGAAGCTAATACTAAAAATGAAAAATGCCCCCGCTTATAAGCTCTCTGCAAAAATGATGAGTAGATGGCACAGAAAGGCTTAAGGCCTTCACAGGCCAATCCTACAGCAAATGTGACAGGATGTTGGTCTAAAATCCCAACATCAAAGCATCGTGTGGGAAAGCGGCGTAAGAACATATTCAAGCCTGTCCCGCCTCCCATTGCAGCATGGATGGCTACAACACCTTTATCTACATCTACTTCAGCAATCAAAGCCTCTGCAAAGTAAGTAGTGTAAGACCGAAAATACCGCCGCTGCTGCCCTTGAACTGCTTTCCAGTTGCTGGATCAAACTTGGATACACCTGCAAATGAAAAACCAATGGGTTGGTTTAAAAAATTGACTCTTTAGATGGAAGCTTACTAATCTCGGCTATAAATAGTTTACCATGATACTTTTCTGCAGCTCTTTTTGCATATGGGTATCCTCGGCCTTTATCAGTGACGACGTGAATGAGTACTGGGCCTGTTGTATGAGTACTCTTCACCGCTTTATGAGCTTAAATCACTGATCATCCCACGCGTATATTCATCCACTTTTGCTGCTATTTCATGCACATACCCTCCAAGTTGCTTCATAACTCCCTGCATATCTCACTTGCATTTTAGTTTAGATAGTTCCAATTAGTCAATTCCACAAAAACAACATAAAAGCAACACCCCCAAATCTAGATCATTGACAATGTTTCTATGTTGAGTTCAAAAGGCATTTACAGTTTTGCACGAAAAATGTGAGGGCATCAGAATTTTAAGGCTACGCCATGACTACCGATGCCCAACAATAAATTAGTTTGAACTACATTGTGATAAACATTGTGTAACCGAGTTTCTGATGTTTATGGTTTAGTGAATTGACACTCAATCAATCGTCTGTATTATCAGAAAAAACAATTGAAACAGAGTAACCAACGAAGAGTATTTAGATAGAGTTACATTAAACATTTCTAAATCGAAACAGAGTAACCAACAAAGAATATTTAGATAGAGTTATATTAAACATTTCTTGATGCACTTAGGTCTGCAATCCAGGGGCTTCATCATGCCATATTCTTCCTCAAGCATTCAAAAGCTTCAACTTCACCAACCTCTTGTCACCACTGCTCCCTGACGAACTATCATCATCTGAAAGACCCAATGCATGTTCCAACAATAAATTTGCATCAACCACATCATAGCTACCCCCAATTCCTTCAATATAATATTCTTCCATCTCATCATCAATATCCGAATCACTATCGATGTCGTGTTCTCCGAAGCTATCACTATCGATGTTCCATCGATTCGCTTGGCTCGAAAAACTCGGATCCTCTATCAACTGAATCCCCATCAAAGTCCATTTCATCACCATCTTCATCATCAGAAATATCTTCTGTATACAATTTCATATTTCCTATAGACAAAAACCCTGAGTTCTTCTTTCGTGGGGAGTTTTGCAGAATGAAATCTTCCTTCTCTATCTCTCATTACAGCTCTGATTTTTTGCATTGCCATTTTACTGCTTGCATGTATCATAGTTTGAAACCATCACGTCCTTGATAGAAGAACTATTGTGTACCTGAATCGTTTCTTTCCCAATTAAGGCAATGGTAACGGTGGCATGGAAATCAATACAACATCGGTAATCTTCGATTTGTTAATCAGCACGAATATGGCATCTCCAAGAATTGTTTGTAATGAATGACGTCAATTTAGCTAAAAATATTGAATTTAATTCAAAACAAATCACAGTATATGATCAGACAAAACAAAGGCCTCAAAAGGTATTAAACATAAAATTAGTAGCAACACCTACCTTTTGCAAAGCAACAACATGTTTTGTTTTGATATTGTATATCTGGTGCTAGGATATATTTGAAAAGTTGCTAAGTATTTTTTATCCTGTGTTTGCGTAGGGTGAGGAAGCTGTCCAAGACGACAGAGAAGATGAGCAAATCTCTGCTGAATGGTGTTGGATTTGTTACTGGGGTCGGTAGTAAAACCTATTGCTCGTTCTCCAGTAGGGAAAGCACTCCTTGCCAATGTTCCTGGAGAGGTCCTCCTTGCCTCACTTGATGCTGTCAGTAAGTGAAAAGTTACACCCTAGCAAATCACATCATGTTACCCCATTCCCACTACTTGAACAACATGCACAAAAAGTACCACAAATCGAAAATGCATTACAACTAATATTGAATTAAATTTAAAGGAAGACCAAAATAAAAGAATTCATCAGCAGACCAAAATTAAGACATATCATGACTGAAGTATGTTCCTCTATGTATGTTGCAGTTGCTTGGACACTTTGCTTGCGTCCATAAGGTCTTGGAACTCCTCATCTACGTCATTTGAGGGGGCTTGGCCTTCTCTGCATGGCCTCTCTCAATGAGGGATTTGGGTGTATCTGAACAGCACTCACCCCATTCTTGGTTGCCTTTGATTTTTGTAGGTTATTTCACTGCTCTTCATAGCTAATTCTATTGGATTTGCTATCTAGAAGCGTTAATGTCAAAAATCAAGGACCAAACCAATAACAAACAAAATAAGACTCCCAATAAACTTGCATTTCGTAAGAAAAGTAGGCCAAATACAAAAATAAGCTTCCAATTGAAAGAACATCAAACAGTTTAGTCCAAATAATGATGAAATAAGGCAAGAGCAACTTACCATGTCAATACCGGCATCTATTGTTGTAACACCCCAGATCTTAAAATAGATCATTTAGGACCCAAGATGCAAATAAAGAGACATGACATATCACAAAAATATTCTCCAAGTCTAATAATTCGTTCAAATTATCATAATTCAAATAATGACATTTGAACATGACTTAAATTCCCACAACATTGATATTATTACCCAATTAAACTCCAAATAAAAAAATACTTATTCTTACAACCAACTATGAATGAATCAATAGAAAAACCTACTACTATTCCTACTAACTCCAACTCTGAATTCCCGCTATCCACGAATCCCACAATCCCACGAGCGTAACTTGAAAATGTACTAATCTGAAAAACAGAATAAAAAGAGAGAAGAAAAAAGGAGTGAGCTTCCAAGAAGCCCAATGAATTACTACTAAAGAAGACATGGATTGAAAGAATAACAATTCATTGAAAACGCTAATTTTCTTTAAAACATATCAAATGCATAAACCATACAATTATTATATGAGATCTTTATTCTTAAAAAAAAATGTGAACACCATGTCGACTTAACCGCTCGACAACCACGTTACTATTGGGTCGACTTTCGCATCTACTCAACCAAACATTCCTTGACGTGTGCACTAACGTCAATACACATGGATCCAGTGTTCCTTTCGGGTCTTTCACCCTAGGGATAACAATTCCCTTCTTAAGTTCGAAATAAAACTCAATTACGTGTCACATATCAAGAAATATATAACGTAAACCATGAGTTCCAAATATAATACATATTATTCACAAAATCTTTGATCAAAACTAAGATGATATAATGGCTATTTCCTTAAAATTGAAACATTGGAACTCATAAAATATCCATCATAGTATTTCAAAATAAATCCTTCAAAATTGCAAAGTAATATAATGGGGTGTAAAACAAGATATGTATACTTATTTCTTCCAAAAGTCAGAGTTCTTGTACCAAAAACTAGAATTGCAAACTTAACAATTTAAGTTAGAAAAAAGGTAGAACTCACCTCTTAGCACAAGCAATTGATACAAAAACACTAGAAAGACGACTTCAGACGCCTATAAGTAGTGCTGACAATGGTAGCTTGAGTAATTCAAACCTTCCAGTGAATACCCTACTAGCAGTCCTTGTGTACTTCCAATAATCACCAATCAACACCCAAGAGATTCCTAACACCTATTTTTGTTGTGAGTCATTTGAATATCGACCCTCTCAATCATCGACAATATTTTGTTCTTCTTTAAATATTCTCTCACCTTATATTTCCTCTAACCACTCCCTGTATGCACGACCCTTTATAGTTATCCCACTTTTTGAGTTAAGTTCTGAGAGTCCTAAGTTATTAAGACTCTAGTCATAGTCTTGACTAGTTCAACTCTCTTTAACAACACTTCTCTCACCTGACCCAAACCACTTGTGTACTCACTGTTCTTATCAAGTCTAAAGGGTAAAATATATGCACTCATTCAATATGATATATTAAAACTAGCACAAGAAAATTCTATAAAAGCCTTCATGTAATAATTTAAATAAGGAAATGCTAAGATTTTGAAAATGCTAGAGTTCAGGGTATTACAATTGCAGCTAGAACAGAGTCTGAATTCTTAGTTTCACTTCACCGTCTCCTTTTGAGTTGTGATGTCTTTCTTCTTTCAATCTCTTCACTTTCAATTGCAAAGACCTGTAAAAATAAACATAATAAAAATTCAAAATCTAGAGATCTGGAGTTACATGATGCAATTTGCATGGGAGATGAATCCATTCATTTTAACATAATTTTTTTCCTTAATAAAACAAACAAATATTTATGACATATGGCCATGTGCTCATGTAGCATTGAAGAGTCACTTGCCTAATTTTCGTTGTTGAAGGAATTTCTGTAGGTTGATAGCTTGAGATAATTTCAACAGGTTCAAAACTTTAACTCGAGGTGAACTTAACCGCCTCTAGACCTATACTATTTGACTGTTTTTGCTGCTACTTAAAATTAACCAAAGCATCAATAGATAATTGGGGAGAGAGAGAGAGAGAGAGTTTCCGGATAGAATAGGCAATTTACTTTACATTGCGATAATGAGTTAACGATGGAGCCAGTAAAGAGAATATGCCTCGTGCAACCGTTTCATGAAATAGTTAGAGTGGGATAAATACCCTCCTTCATATGGGTAAGGCTAAATCAAATAAAAGAATATCAGAATTTACACACTAATATTTCGTATGTCCTAGAATAAATAATTTTTTTGGAAAATAACCATTTCTTTAAGATGGATAAAAGATATTAATCATGCTTACAACGCATAATGCATAACTCTAATACATCTTCCATTTGACCTCTAGTGATATATGAATCATTCTACGATTTGTTCTTGTAATCGGGATTCGCACAAATGAATAAGTATATACTTTCAAGAAAGCTAAAAAGGAAATATTATATTTAACTTAGAATGAGATTTAGTAAGAATAAAGTCTAAGGGGAAACACAACATGATTCATCTGGAATAAAAACATTTCATTAGAAAATTACAGTAAGAAAGATTATATATTGCAATGACCAAAATAACCAAAGCAATTAATGGAAAAGAGCCATGTAACAACCAAATAAATTGTAACCCCTAAACTTTGTCATCTGAGTATCTCACTAATAAGTAATCAAGTTTAAGCTTTCATAGAAAGAGAACAAATGTCTCTTTGACAGAGTATTATTGTCCTAAAATCATAGTAAAACGGGTTCAAACTTTCATCGTGTAATTGAAGGGATTGTTAATATAAGGGCTGAAAAAGAAAAGGCCTTGGGTGTGGAAGATCGCAAGGTTGTCTTTCAACATCAATAGCTACTTAGAACCTCATATAGAACACTATAACTCATGGTATTTTCTGGGTATATAACTCGAGGCATAAGCTTTATAGGCTTCGAGTGATTCATAGGCTCCATACTTGGAAATTGGTCTTAATACAATAATATGATCTACGTATTGTTGTCAACGACAAATTCATAACTCCACAAACTATCATTGAAAGATATCATATGAACTACCATTGTCTCATAACATGAGAATTATACCGTTATAGCCGCATAAAACTTGTAGGATTACGGTTCAAATATGTACTTGCATTTATTGGCATTTACCCCGTACTTTATTTAACATTCAAAGGCCATTCATATAAACTTTCACACCATCTAACCAGCTTCCATCTCCAATGTCACAAATTTTCTCTTACACCTTTAGCTACAATAACCAACTACTCTTGAATCTCCAACTAAGGTATCAGTTGGTCATATAGACAGTCATCTACATGAGTCAACCACTTTAACATCTCACTCAATACCTTCCAACGATAGTACCTCGTGGTCCTAACCGATATTGATACTCATTAACGTGAGTCAACCATTTAAACATAACAATTAAAGTTCCACTTAAAAGGATGTGGGTTTTGCTTTCTAGATATGAGACTCAGTGTGTTAATGATGACCTAATTTGGCGCTTGTGTGTTTCAATTTTCAAACTCAGGTCTTGATTTATCTCAAACCCCAATTTCTTATGCCTTATCAATTGATGTAGTATCTTAAAATCAAATGAGAATTAAAAATCATATATTTTGATTAGGAACATACTACAGTTATAATTCTCCGTTTATGGGCCTATGGCTACAGTTTAATCATTTGTTTCCTTCTATAACCAAATTTGCACCATTTAGAGGATAATCGAGTCTTAAATATTAGGCATTGTTTAAATATTAGTAAACCATTCACCTGAATACAAAAGAGAAGATACTTTACATGAAAATGCATAACAGATATTGGTAGAAAGCAACATTGACGTATCATATAACATGGTGTATATAATAAGATTATCTAGTATTTACCAAAAGAGGAGATTCGAGCTCTAATTAGCCACCTAAGAAAACCTTGTTTGCTAGACTTGTGGGGAAAACCAAGAAGCAATCAATTGCTCAAGCTCCAAAGAGAATTATTATATTGGGCTAGAGATTTACCCGTTATTTAATCCAACATTATATCCACAAATTCTGCCTCCATATTTTAAAATAAATTAACCATATTACAATCTCAACATAGCAATAGCAAGGGGCGCGCGGGAACCAACATTCAACACACCACTTTTTACTTTCTAATGAGAACAATATGAAAAAATTAATGATAACAATCAAAAGACAAACTTGTTTCCTAGATTACATCCCACTTATAAATTCAATTAATAATCTTACCTTGAACTAGAAGCAAAGCTCCAAGGTAGTGTTTTGACAGACCGTAGCCATTCATAGCCTTAGAGTTGATTCAATAATCCAAGAGTCAATTCAATAGTCGATTACAGTTGGAACTATAAGCTAGAAGAGGGTAGAGAGAAGCTTTTGATTTGCTGCGGGTAGAATTTTCAAGGGTGAATCTCAATTTGAGCCAACAAAAGCAAACTCATTAAATTTACATAGAAGATCGGTCTTATTTCTGGCATTGTGATGACTCCTTGTAACCTTCTAATATATAAAAAGTCGACTCTATGCTTTTGCTCTACTTACTTTCAATTTGAAATGGGCTACTCTCTGCTTACTTTCAATTTTGTTATGTTATATTGGCTTTTTGGGTTTTTTCGTTTCTTACACTTGTCTATATATCTATTCCAGCTAATATACCTGGTTTTGTAACTTGTGTATGTAAAACTACAAACAAAACAAATGGAGCAATCAAAAGAGATAGAATTTAGTAATAAACATGATTAGGATGTTAATATCAAAATTCAATGCGTAAACTAAGAACATAAATATTAAGAATGACATTGTTTGCCTAACACTTGCTTTTCCAATCGGTTGTGAATATTTACTCGGGAATTCTTAGGTCGTCAATTTACATATTTGGTTCGCCTATAAGCAAGTATTGGTTTATTCCCTTTAAATAAGCATTATCTCTTTTCAACGCTTTAACTGCATATGAAGTTCTTCTACTTGAATATTTGCTTCGTAGAGCTCTTCACGTTTAGTCATGAGTTTGTTGTAGTTCACATCTAGTACTTCAAACTTGTATATCTGTTGTAGATAGCGTATGACATTTCCTGCAACAACATTTTCTGAGTCAACTTTTTTGGTTTGATATGTTCCAAATGATGTTTGTATGATAGGATAATTTGGATCTTTATGGTATTCTCTTAGTATAGGCACATTGATTGCGACATCCGCTGCGTACTGATAGTTCTCAAATATTGAATTGTAAACTGGTTCTTCATAAATCTTTTCTTTTTTGAGAATTTCTCTAAGTGCACTCTTCAGTGAAACATTGTGTTTTGTTTTGTACTCCACCATCTTCTTGTTGTGTATGTTTGATTCTCCATGACTTGCATTTTTTAATTATAGTAGTTTAATAAAAAAAAATATATTAAATGAGTGTAACAAAAGAAAATGAAAGTAAGTGTACCAATTAAAAAAGAGTTTATAAAACATGTAAGCGATTTTATATATATATATATATTAACTTTTATGCCTTAAAATAGTAATATCACAAAATCACAAATTTATATAGTGGAGATGAATTATTTACCTTAGTTGTTTTTGAGACTTTGTGTACTCATGTACCAATATGTTTTAATGTGTGGATGACAGAAAAAAGAAAACATTAGATATTTAAAAATATATTATATACATATTGTTTGAAAGAATTTAATCTTTGAAGGGAGAAATAGTGTACCTGGCGATTGGCGTAGAATATATAGTGTTGAGAATGTATGTGGTTGGTATATATATATTTCATAGGATGAAGAGTCCATTTTGTTTAGTAATTTGACTGTAATTAGAAGTCTCTTTTGCTCATTAAAGATAGACATGTTATCCGAGTTTATTGAGAGAGATGGTGTAGAGTATACTAAAACACTTTGTATCCAAAGTTAGTTTAGGGTGTGCTTCGAATAAAAATCTAACATGTTGCAAGTTCATAATCGTATAGGTTCAATCTTTCAGAAACCTTTAAGATCTATTCTTAGAAAAAACAAAAACCTCAAAGAATAAGAATCTGAAAAAATAAAAGCCCAGGGTTGAAGATTCAGGGAAAAAGCGATTTGTTATACAATTTGATCAACTAAACAGAAAATAACAATTTTAGCAGTACAACGACACTAATGAGAACAAACTCATCTAACAATCAGAAGGAAACAACCCTTTCCATAGCGTGACAATAAAATGTCTCATCTTTAATCTTTATTAACATCTACCTCTATGACATCATACTAAGAATCATCCGTAGTGTGTCCTCAAATTCACTTTCACTCAATACATACTTTCCCGCTCGATAGTTGGCCCTTTGTGGTTTCAGTACATCAGTTATTAGCTTTGGCTTTAAACGGGTTTGACCTCTATTCCTTCTAGTTGCTGCAGGCTTAGTTGTTTTAGCAGTTGCAACAGGTTTCTTATCTCCTATTCTCCTTTTGGGCCCGGCTACAAATTCTTTGTCTTCATCTGCTTTCTTTACCATTGTCTCTTCTGGGATAGTCTCTTCAGTTTCCATGGCTGTGGAAAGAATAACACAAAGCCAGATATAAGTTTAAAATATAGCTCACAATTAGCAGTATAACATTGAGAAAGCTGACAATGTTAAGATGACAATACCTGCCGACTAATCTGGAAAAGTATCAAGACGACAACATTCCCTAAGTTAACAACACACCAAATCCAATGTTAAACACGTTAATATTTATAACCATCGTAAAATAAGTTGTTACTTGGCTGAGTATTAAACCTGTTTCAGTTGTAAAGCCAATTAACATAATTTGCTCCATTTTCACTTTCCTTGGATTCTATCCAAGATCTATTAGTTGTCTCTATATACAATCTCATCATAGGCTCCGCAATTCTTTTCCAATCAGTGGCAGCAGCTAAAGGATGGGATTTCCAAGTAGATGCTTTGCTCCACCTATGGAAACAAAAAGACGGGATATGTAAAAATCAAAAGGCATCGGATAGACCATTACCAAGACATGTTAAAATAATATAGGTCTAAATAATTAACATATGCACATACCGTATGATACTCTTTGCTTGCCATGAGGTCTCTTAGCTTGGATGCAATTTCTCCCACACATCTTCCAGTCTATAATTCAGTAGGAAGGTTAACACACTCCTGTTTAAGGATAAACAAATAATTAATTACGGTCACGCTCAGTAGGGGGGTTGTGGAAGATATGCAGTTCCTGAACTTTGGAACTTCAAGGAAGAAAGGAAAGCCACCTTAAAAGAGGCAATCACATACGTCTTAACACAATTTAAATCACTTAAAGAATCTAAGCGACGCAGACTATAAGCCAATGTAGGCACATTTTATTTTTTCTCTTCAAGTCTTGTATGAAGATAGCACAACCTACAAAAAGAAGAAAATTATATATAACATCTATCTTTTCCTTTTTAATTTATATAACGGCTTAAAGACCTCAGATTTCTAAACTCACTTTTATAGGTTTATACTTAACAAATTATTTTAAGTGTTGGAGGTAAGCATAGGTAGGTATTTATGTCTTTCATTTAAGCCTTTTATGAAGATAGCACTACCGATAGCAACTATGTTGACCATTTAAGTGGCGTTTGTGATTAGGTAGACAGTCCACAGCAGTATGACTATGATGTTAGGTTTCTAATCTCACCTCTGTTTAATTGTTTATATTAAAAAATAGTGAAATTCCAAAAGGGCCTTTCATTTGATTTTGGATTCCGATCCATTATTTTTTTCCCTTAGCATTTTAGCATTGAGGTGAGAGAAAATGTGTAATCTTCTAGTATACTTTTCAGATTATTGATATTTGGTATTTCGGTTCTTGAAGCCTTTTTAATTTGAAAAAATGGTCGTTCTGTACCATGAACTTTGCTGGTTTTATCAGTTTAGGACAAGAACTTTTTTTTTTAGCAAATTGGGCCATGACCTTTCTTTTTTGTATCAGTTTGGGCCACCGGTGTATTTCCGTTAGAAAATTTGCCCATGTGTACAAACGGCTGCCTATGTGTACAAACGTCTGTTTATGTCTAAGCTGACTAAACAACACCACTCCCGCCAATTTTATATTCTTTCAAATCTACTACTAACGTCCACAATCTTATGGACTATGTCTAAACCGACGGTTTTCAATTCCTTTCTTCTTCTATTAGTGCAGAAGTAGCCAACCCAGTCAACCAGTCCAGTAGCACGGTCTCGGTCCTATAAGTAAAGAGTTGCCACATTACAAAACAAAACTGAAATCCCATTTCATTTGTTTTTATGATGAAACCATTTCCATAAAACCAACCCATTCTCAACTCAACAACAACAAGAGCAATTTAGAATCCAAGCTTTGTTCGGCGCCAGTGCCTACGCTTTGCGTTGTACCTAAATTATAAACAATAAAAAAAATGTGAGTTAGCTAAAAGTAGGAGAAAAAAAAAAGAGATTTGAGTGGGGTGAAAATAAAGAAATAAAACCTGATGGTGCTATCAAGACGCGCATCGGGATCCGATGAGGAATAGGCACTGCTACGCCTCATCTTCTTAGCTAGCTTCTTCTTTATCATGAATGATTTGTGTGACGGCTGTAAAAAATATAAGTAAATGAAATATTTCCTTTAATCCAAGATTAGCCAAAAAATAAGAAATGATTTGATGTTGTTGGAGTCCAGTAGCACGGTTTCGGTTCTTTCAAATAAGATCTCGGTAGTGGGGTCTCATCGGTAGCATTATTCTTTCTTTAAACCACCTTCTCTTGATGTAGGAAATCTGGGTTGACCTATCCAGCAAACAAAAAGATGGAAAGATCAATGTGTTTCGTGTTCCGCGAAGGCAAAAGCTCTTCGGTCAGATCAGACCTTGCCTTTCGCTTGAATTCCCTTCCCTGCAATTTGATTGTTTGGTTTGATATAGGTTATTCCACTTTCAATGATCCTGCTCATGTATTTATTGATTTGGGTGGGACTGTTGAAGCTCTATTGAAGCTTTGAACATGCATTAATGGAGGCGTTAATGGTGGAGGCATTGGTGAGGAAGGTGAACAGTGAAGTTTTTTTTGTTTTGTTGGGCTTGGGCCGAAATCAATATGTGGGCTTTGAAATTTCGGTGAAATTTCTGTGAAACTTATGTGAAATTTCGGGTTTGAAACACTTTGAAATTTCGATGCCACGTCACCGGTGATTAGGTGTGCACTTCAACGGTGACATATAAGCATTTAGTCGGACACATATACATCCGACACGCCACATAAGCATGTGAAGTAACGGAATGGTAACGGTGGCCCAAACTGATACAAAAACGAAAGGTCATGGCCCAATTTGCTCAAAAAAAAAGTTCGTGGCCCAAATTGATAAAACCACCAAAGTTTATGGTACTAAACGGTCATTTTTTCTTTTAATTTCTAGTGATTGAAATAAGCTAGGGAGAGAATGTAAATCTTACATAGTGTGATTGGTGAGAAAATTGACCTCAAGTTCTGGGAAAGTGTAGAGACTTGGATTATATCCCATGGTGGCAAAGTCACGGCGTAGTGAGGTTAACTTGGTCATGAAGGCACCCCAGGACTTAGGTTATGGTGGTCTCAGAAGGAGTGAAGGCTATCTAAGAACAACTATTACTTCCAATAGTCCACTTCCTTTTTAACACAAATTTAGACATATGCCAGTCTAAAATGCATGTTGGGTTTAGGCCAACAAGACGAATAGTGGATGTGTAAACCATATACTTTGAACTGGAGTGTGCAGACAAATGTGTAAGTTCTCATATTCAATCAGAGATTGTATAAAACCGAAAGCGAAGTGTAAAGTTTGAGCGAGACATGATCCAAGAATCCCAACAGTTATACATAATTCTCACATTACTGTGTTCACCTTTTAGGTATCATCTTGTCATTGGATTATAACTTCTACAAATTGTACTTTTGCATTGTATTTTGGAATGCATGTCTGAAAGGGTTGTGTAAGTTTCATCTGGCCCTAAGGTAAGGTGGATGTGTAAATTGACATACCATGAGATAAAACGTTAGGCTGCATTAACATTTACTTTAGTACTTAAAACCTTCTATATGCTATAAAATAACCTTGAGGTAGAGTACTTAAAACTTAAGAAATACATGCAAAGATAGCCTGTTTTCAACCCTTTAGCAGCTCGATGTCATCATTACTTCATAACTGAAGCGTGAGGTGAAATACTTACTAAGCTTAGAGAGTTCCTATGAAGATGCAACAACCTCATAGAAAAGAACCTAGTCTTATACTTTAATATGCATTGTTAAAGCTAGATAGTTGAATTTATCATTTTAACTCCTTTAGATGCCAAGTTGGATAAGTTTGTTCTTGGGCTGCCAGAATTTGTGGTGATTCAATCTTAGTTTCAGTGCTGAAGTGATGCCATCCTAAACATCTAGGAGTGGGTGGTTTTCTTGGTGGAGAATGCTCCTGACATTTGGAAAATCCTTCCACATCTTTTGGCCTTCCACATTTGTACTTTTTTAGATGTTGAGACATAAATGGTGTTATCTTTAGATTTTGGTTTTGGGATCAGTTTTTTTTTTTTTTTTTTTTTTTTTTTTATAAGGTTTCCAACGTAGGTAGGTTTCTTATTTGGATTTTGTGCTTTTCTTAAATCTAATTAAAGTTTAAGAAATCAACTGGCCTAGAAAATAAAATTAGAGAGATTACCATATTGAGATTAAGTCCTTTCTGATGGTGTTGTTCCTCCCTAGAAAAGATTATAGAGGAAGAATCTGATTCAGCCAGTCACTTTAATTGTCGGTAGCTACATTCATATCTATCTTGTTGATTATTCCAACTGGATCAAGATCCATATAAAATTGATTGAAATCAACGTTGTTATTAATTTTTCCGTTAGATAAAATCTAAAAAACTAACGTGGACACTTTGAGAGAGCTCAAAAGGGGGCACCTATAAATATTAAGAATCCTTCGAGGTTTTTCTAATTGAGATATTGAACCCATATGATCCATATCCTTCTTGTGTGTCCAATCAAAGACTGAATTGGTGCTATATGTTGTTCTTCATTAAGCCTACAATTCCATGCATCAATTCACATTTAAATTTGTTTGTGACTTTTACTTTTCACAGTAGCAATACCGTACGCCAGTTAGAGGACACACCTATTATTGAAGAATACGCGTTCAATTTATAATTCTCCGAAGAACACCCTTCTGCCATCTTCAATATCAAGTGTGATTCTAAGATTAAAAGAAGTATGGGTTACTACATTGAGCTTACTTAGCTTGTCAACTATGTCTCCATTAATTTTATTCAGTTATATCTTCCCTTCAAGAACCCATATCACATTATTCCTTTTAGATTATCGTCGTTAGAAAGCTATTATAGCAAGACAATAGAACTTGAATACATGAAGCTCCAACAATTTATTGATTGGAAAATATGAATAACCCTAGGGATACAACATCAGCAACTTTGTTGTCATTCCACTGAGAAAAAATGTAAGAAATAATCCCAGGGATACAACATAAGCAACTTTTTGCCTACAACTAATAGTTTAGGGCTATATAAAATGGACATCTAACAGTCCCATGCATACTTTGCTTTGCTAAATGAAAACCAAATTGCTAAAAGAGATGATGTCTATGAATTATAAAAAGCAATGAACATTAGTCAAAAGTACCTAATTTGATGGAGGTAGCAAGGCCAAATTGTCTACACGTTCCTGAAGTAAATTGTCCAACTTCTCTTTCTTGAACATGACAACCACCATAGCAATAATCAAAGGCTCCCACAAAAAAATAAGTCCCAACCAACACAAATGCCTCGACCACAATTTTGTTTCGTTTGTCTCGAAATAATTGCAAACATGAATAGTAAGAAAAGTAACACTACTTAGTAGTCTATAGAAAGTCTTAGTATGGACTAAGAAGTAAGAAAAGAGAGACTGTGGAGAATGTACTTGATCAATATCAACTTTTGCTTTACCATTGCAACTTTCGGATGCACCAAGCTTTGTTTGCACAATGTTTGCCACATTAAAACCATCAACATTAGCAACTTTGTTGTCATTCTACTGAGAAAAAATGTAAGAAATAATCCCAGGGTTACAACACAAGCAACTTTGTTGTAGCCCACAACTAATAGTTTAGGACTATATAAAATGGACATCCAAGAGTCCCATGCAAACTTTGCTTTGCTAAATGAAACCAAATTTCTAAAAGAGATGATGTCTATGAATTATAAAAAGCAATGAACATTAGTCAAAAGTACCTAATTTGATGGAGGTAGCAAGGCCAAATTGTCCACACGTTCCTGAAGTAAATTGTCCAACTTCTCTTTCCTGAACATGACAACCACCATGGCAATAATCAAAGGCTCTCGCACAAAAAAATAAGTCCCAACCAACACAAATGCCCCGAGCACAAGTTTGTCTCGAAATAATTGCAAACATGAATAGTAAGAAAAGTAACACTAACTAACATGTTTACAAAGCAGTTTTGTAATAAGTAATAAATTCATGGTTTTTTAAGAATAAACTACTTTCTAAGCACGGGAACATGAAACACATAGATTAAATCCTGAATAGCGATAATTAAAATTTACTTAATATGGTAGTGGCATATGGAAATATATTTCACTGATGCAATTTTTTCTATGGCTTTTAGCCTTAGTCACTAACTTGAAACTTGAAAGGATATCGATCAGACAACTAACTACTAGGTAATTTTACAGTGCAAAAGCCACCATAGTTCCCTCTGTATACGATGCTTTGTTTCAAAGTTCTATGGCTATTACATTTATGTTTATGTTTATAAGATTGACATATATGAAAAGTAGGATATGTTAGCAAGTGTTGATCATTTTCACCACTTGTCCAATTGTCCTCTTCCCCATAAATAAGCTCAACCTCTTAAAAATCCATTTAATGTCGTTGAGTATAAAAAAAATATATCTAAGTAAATGTGCTAAATGTTGTGTAGGACTGTAAGAGTATGTTGAAGGAGTTTTGAAAGCAATTGGATAGAAAATGCAATATAATCTTGAAGTTTACAAAGTGCCCTACATTCCTAAACAAATTTGGAAGGATCTTCATGATTACTTATATGGAAGAAGGGTAAATAGTAAATACTCACCAATTGTAGGGGTTTTTTTTACAAAAAAATTGTTCTTGTAAACCGACGCATGTGTAGAATCAGGTATTATGGCAATCTGGTGACACGGTACCTCATTCTTGCTATGGAAGGCCTCATAACTTCTGTAACACATTCGCCATCACATTTCTCTGCTATTGAAATGCAAGTGTATTGATTTTGTTATTTGGCAAACCAATCTGTCTGGCCGTATTCTCCAATTTCATTGCGTTCCCAGTTTCCATTTTTTGTTTTTCTGTATCGGTATATAATCTCCACTTTGACTTCTCGTTGTATCTTCCTTGTGCATTGGTTTAGATATGTGCTCTCTATATTCAATTTGCTTTGTTTGGATGGAGATATGGAGAAAAGTGAATGTTTGCTATTGACCTTAACTTATGAATTTGGTCGAATTGAAATGTAAGTGTATTGATCAATTCATTTCTACCCTTTTATTTTGTAATTGTTTTTTTATGGCTATATGCCTATATATTCTCTGCTTTGACTTCCTATTGTGAAAAACAATTAGGAGATATAATAAAGTTATTAATACTTTAAGCAAGTTCACATAAAAATTCACTAATAATATTAAAATAACTAAACTAATTCTAAAAACTATTCCCATTCCCTCTTCATAATTGCCTTGAGATATTAAATGTCTTCTTTTGAGAATATATCTTCCTGCACATTTGATAATCCCATGTAATCTTCTTTGAGATTTGTATTTTTCTTCATTGTGTAGTACTGCAATCGATTATGCTCTAATTTAATAGATATATCAATTTTTTTCTATGCAAGTGTGATTACATAATGTTATAGTGGAGATTCACTCTTGATGACTGTGCTTCCGTTACAATTTCCATCGTCATCTAGACTATCCATGTAGTTAACCTGTAATAATTTTTTGTTAAATTTTCTCACACATAAAATGAATCAGAAGACATTGGTTATGGTATTGAATCAACATATATTGTCTAATTATATAAGATCTCAAAATAGGCATAACCAAAGAACAAAAATGGAATTAAACAAAACACATTGCCAAGTAGGTGTAAACCAATAAAATAAAATATGAAAAATAAACAAAACAGCTTTGAGAAGGAAAATTCTCTGTAGAAAATGTGATTGATCACAAATAAAAAATAAAAAAATAAAATGATGGCATTATTTTGAAGTACTACTCTTTTGTCGCTCTCTTTTTTTCTTCATTCTTCCTTACTATGTTCCCTTATCATTTGTTTCTTTGTTTTTGAATAGCTCTTTCATTTTCAGAGTTGCTTTGTTTGTCCCTTGTTTAATGTATTCAAACAGATACTTGATAGTCGTTGTGTTGTTGTACTGACCTGTTGTACCTATAAAATTGAATGTATAAATTTGAATCCATATTTTAAATTTATAAAATTGAATGTATAACTTTGAATCCATATTTTAAATTTAAAAAATAAATGTTATTACCTTGAAATATGAACATGTTTGAGAAGATATTAATGAATAATTTTTTTACAAATAAACATGTAATATGTAAAATTAAATATCACAAACCTTATTATTGTTGTTCCAAACATATTGCGTTAGAAAGTGAACATACGAATATCCATCAATTTCATTGTCACTTTGATAATCCATTTTCTTTGCAATTATTTTTCAGCCTAAAAAGGAGTCCAATAACATTAAATAATTTACTCGTGAGCGAAAATTTATAGACCCAAAATCTAATAATAAATACAAATAAATTAAAATAAATCTATAAATAAGAAACAAATTTTGCTTGCAATAATAAATTAATCATAAATGTTGTATGAATTAGCAATTATTTTCGTCAATGCATAAATCTATAACATATTGCTTTATCTTTCTCAAGTCTTTTATCCCTTGACGGAGCTTTATCATTTCTTCTTCTTGTAGTTTTTCTTTCGCCCATAATGATAGTATTAGTTTAAGTAGTTCTGAGATTTCATTTTGTTGTTCTTCAATCTCTTGGTGTTTTTCATTCAGCTCCTTGTAGTTGAAGTCTTCAATTTCAAAAAGGTTTTTGTCTTTTAGGTAATTGATTGCACTCCATGCTACTGAGTTTTCAGACTTTTCTTTTGTAGTTGATGGAATTCCAGATATGGTTTCTGTTTTGGAGTCATCAAATATGGTAACCTGAGATATATGTAGATTGTCTTCAAATTTTGAGGTGTAAGTTGCTTCTTCTATGTGAAGTGAATCAAGTATTTCCTCAAGCATTTCTTTTTGTGACGTAGAGTATTTATATTCGTAATCCATATCCTGCAATATTTAATAATAATAAATGTCAAAAAAATATATATCAAGGGTAAACTTATGATATTTAATATATTCCATAGAGTTGTACAATATGATATTGATGGTTCTTTAAATTTATGCACTCTACTAATTATGATTACACCCTTACGATAAGACATAGACTTTTAATTACTTTTGATGTTAGCTAATGATAATTTACATTAATGTATTCGTCGTGAAAATAAAGATTTATTTTAGTTGAACTTGTTACAGGTTGGACAAAATATAATTTTGTAGAATAGAGTTAGCTTAAGCATAACAAATACATAATAAGGTAATTATTTCAACTAATTTTTTTAATTTAATATGATCTGTTACTTTATAAATTTTGTAAATAAGAGGAAAATGTTGTACCTGTATGATTGCTTTACTGGAATTATAGAATAGCCTGCAATATACAAAAGAAGAATTTAGAAACTGTAAAAATATTTTGATAAATCGTAGAATTTATATGTATAGTACTTGCGTTTTCTAATAATACCTTTGTTTGGAGGAGAGAAGCTTTGGAGATTAGTGGAGTATGGTGTTTGTTTGTGATTTATAGTTGTTTTTTTGGATAAAGATTCATAGGTATTGAGATAGTTATAGTAGTAGAGTTCTAAGACTTCTAAGACTCTAAGTGTTGTGTTAGTTTTAGACTTTTAATTGTATAAGACTTCTAATTGTCTAAGAACTGAGTTAGCTTTAGACTTTTAATTGTATAAGACTTCTTAAAATTTTCCTTGGACATTCATAATAGTGTTTAGAGCCTATAACTGAACATAAGGAACCTCGACTTTACAAAGTATAGAAGAAAATATAAGCCAAGGGCCCAACTGAGGAGGCCAACGTATCCTCTTCTATTACACATCTAAAACTAATGAAAATTTACATCCACGAATAAGATTAACAAATTTAGTACAATTAGAGAGCTAGGTTATTGGTTAGAACTTAGAATAGCTGATAAAATAAACAAACATTAAAAAATCAAGTGCACACACAAGTAGAAAGACATTGGATCCCATAAGGTATTCAATCCTAGAACCTTTAGTGGATTATGGGTATTCAGACTGTTTCTTTTGGTACTTCCTGGTCTTCTTTTGTCAAAACTTTTGTCTATGTAAGCACTGGCTGGTCTTCTTTTTAAGCTTAAAGTCGGTCATGTTCTTGTTATGTTTTTGGCAAGTCAAATCAAAATTCTATGAAGAATCCATTTTTATTTTTCTGGTCCTGCAATGCTTCCTAATCTGCAATCTTGAACTCTCCATCTAGAACTTTTTCATTTGGTGACGAAAAGTTAGGGGGTGTAATATATTAGAATACTTGTAACGAAAATCAAAAGTGGGAACTAAAAAAAAAAAGTCAGACATTAAAAAGGGACTACCATAAAAAAGCAAAATGGATAACTTTATCACTTTTGGTGAGGCAGATCAATTGTACCTAAGGAATTTATCTTGTCTATGAATCCTTATTCCATAAACTTTGGAAGTGCTTAAAATCCAACTAATATATGTGAAGGTCTTGCTCCTGCTTATGCATCAAGTCATGTGGGATTGTCAGTCCTCTCATGCAAGTCCTTTTCACATTCTTATGGTAATGCTAAATGAATTTTCAAAAGTAAAACAAATGCTTAAAGAATTTCGATAGTCCATCAAATATAGAGACATGTAGTATGATAACATAGCGCTCAGTTAGAGTCAACTTGGATCGAACATGCTACCTTGAAACAATTGGGAATACTGAATATAGTCTCTAGTTATATCAGAACTCTGTAGCTATTGTTGTTGATGTTGAAGATCTTGATGATGAGATTGTAAGAAAGGTTGTGGTGTTTGAGAAACTGGCAAAAGGGGTGCTGGAGAATCATAAGTAATGAAATTGGTCACTGGCGAAACGGGTAAAGGTGGTCGAAGCCTTACGTTTTGTTTTGTTTTGCTCTGTTTCCTCCTCGAACTTGAGTGCGGCTTCATCATAAGCTCTTTTTGTATCAAATGTACCTAACCAAACTGCATAGCTAGTAAATTAAATGAAAAAGTTGGTCAATTATTAAGCCTAAGATTGAAATTTTTCAACAATAATACTTTTAAATATTCGGTCCAATAAAACGCTTAACGGTAAAAATACGATATCGTGTTTTAAAAGCGGGTATATCTGAATATATTTCTTTAAAAATTAGCTATATATTTTACATTTAAAATTTTGATATATAAGTATATAACGTTTTTATTTTTATTTTACAATTTTATTCATGAAAAAATAATACAAATGTCATTTTATTAAGCCAAACCTTATAATTAAGTGAATAATTAGCGAATAATTAAAACAATTATAAGCAACCAATTCGCGAATTAAACCATTATCATTCAAAAATTCGCCGAATTATTCGTTTTATTCGCCAAACCTTATAATTCGCGAATAATTCGTGAATAATTCGGCGAATTACTAGCTATGCCAAACTGTAGCTGCTTTGTGTGGATCTCTTCTTTCTGCTGCCCATTTTCCCTAGGGCCTTTGTCTTACTCCTCTATATCTTCTCTTACTTTCTCCACCACCGCCACTAACAATAGCAAATTCCTTCTCCGTCTCCTGCATTGTAAGTAGTGGTTTATTCTTTTGGAATTGCTACTTGAGTTTCAGCTGTGGTAGTTCATTGTAGTTGATGTGATGCTTCCACCTTCTTGTTTTACTGTAGAAAGATAGGAAATAAAGTCAAAACAAACACCTGATTCCCTCAAATGAGGTGGCCTAATTTTTACGTGGAAGTGAATATATATATTAGAAGAAAGAGTAATGTTCGATAAAGATGAAATAATATTAGTTCACCAACAGAGTTGTAAAAGTATGTTAAAGAAATGTTTCATAGGAAAATTCAAAATCACTAGACACAAAAATTTAAATGAAGCAGATAATTGAAAATGAGACAGGAATAATAAAAAGGACACTATTATAACTATAGACTACTGGTGGTTTGATTAAGGGAATCAGGGAAACCTACCTCTCCACATCAATTGAAAATCTGGAGTATCAGAAACCATAGCTATTGTTAAGAAGTTGAGAGGAGAGGAATCAACAGAGAAAATGTGAACAACTACAACTGGTGAAAGGAGTTTCCAAAAAATAATATGCAACAAATGAGAAGCAGTATTATGGAAATAACGCCAAAAGTAGATGAAGACAAAAGAAAAAGTAGCGGTTCATTAATCAATCAACAACATAATAGAGAAAGGTAAATAAGAAAAAACTTACAATGATAGTGAGGAGTAGAGAATGTCAAGGAAGATTGTTAAAGACTTCTTGGAAGACAATATTTTTGGTATGCTAATGCAATTTGTCTTCTCTATCGTTTAATAAAATCTTCAAGCCAGAGCGTGAAGTCACACGTGACACTGCAACATATAACTACCCATGCGAGAATACAGAATTTTTGAGATATACTGCAATGTTGCTTAGAGTTTGGCCTTGGCTTTTGTTTATTGTCATACAATAACAAAGCTTTATTGGATACTGCGTTCGGCGTAAGACAAAAGGCCAATTTTTATTTTCTGACTTCATCACAATCCAAGGAATGGTGTGTTCATCTCCACTTCGTACTCCAGTAATGATTTATGCTTTTAGGACATAATCTGTTATTTTTGTCACTTTCATCCGAGTACCATTGCAAAGTCCCTTACTTTGGTTTTTGTTTCTAATAAGCATGATAGGAGCTCCCTCTTTTAGTTGAATTTGATGATTTGCAATCCCTGATATTTGAAAGAGTGTTAAGGAATTTCGTAGGATACAAAATGTCTTGATCTGTGATTTTATCAGATGCCGCACTTAATGTGTCTGCACTCAAGTATTCATGTATTTCACCTGGAATTAATGAGAGAACACATTTGTTTAACTCATCTACAGAAGCATTCGTAGGTGTCAGAATGCATCGACTTCTCAAGTATTCTACACCTTTGTAGTTCCTTGAAAGTTCTGTATAAATAGTATTTACAATCTCTTCTATCCCATCTCCTTCGGAAACGAATAATTAGATCTTCAGGTATTTCAATCCATGACGGTTCTTCCCCTTCAATGATTGACTGGGCAGTTTTCCTTCACCAATAGCTAATATCCAATTGTTAAACTCTACATCGGATTGGGTACTTGGTGATGTAGAATCTATTCTACTCAAATGCATGTTTATGGAAAGACGAAAAACCTTGAAGTGACGCCATAAGTAGGATCTGTTTATCGAAGCTGACACAATAGTTTCTCTTGAGCCTTTTTCTATAACTGGAAGTGTCTGCCTGAAGTCACCTCCCAAAACAACTGTTTTCCCACCAAATGGTTTATCTTTCAAGCTTTTATCAATCACAGACATTATATCTCTAAATGTCTTGTCAACAGACTCAAAGTCATTTTTCTTACTCATTAGTGCTTCATCCCATATGACCAAATCTGTATTCTGAATGAGTTTTGCCAAGTGCATCTTTATTGTGACATTGCAAGTTGTAGATTCATCTAATCGAATGGGAATTTTGAACCTTGAGTGGGCGGTTCGACCACCTGGTAATAAAAGAGATGATATGCCTAATGATGCTACAGGTAGAACTGTTTTTCTTTCAGAGTGCAACTTTGCAATTATTGTATTCCATAGATAAGTTTTTCCTGTTCCTCCACTTCCATATACAAAGAAGAGACTTCCAACATTACTTTCAACAATGCTAATGACAGAATCAAAAACATATTTTTGTTCGACATTCAATCCACCATGAAGCTGTAAGTACTGTGAGGAAAGTAAATTACAATTATAATTTAGTTCCTCTTGTATCATTATGTTCTCAGCTTCATTTGCTTTTGGGATATCAAACTTATAATCTTTTAGACTCCACCCATTTTCGTTCATTAGATTTCAACTTCAAGAAGTGTTTTCTTTTCCAGTTCCGATTCAGATAAATTTGGATTAGCCCTTAAGATATCATCAGATAGTAACTCCCAATGGCAGTTCCACATATTAATAGCATTGGATAACTCACAAAACACTAAGAGTGTTACAAATAACTGACGTAATGACAGACTGGAAGACCATTCAGCTGCTTCTTTAATGGCAAGATGCCATTCATTGTCATCTTGTAAAAGACCAAGCGCACGACAAGCTGATTTGTAATCATCATAGAGAGTACCATTAACAGTTCTGATTTTCTTCAAAATTTCTAGCTCCCTTTACAATGTTTAGAAGCATACGCATATAGTATCTTTCAATTCGCCTTGTGTTGGTTGAGCATAAAATATTTTTCCAATCTTCAATCCTTGGCTTCTTCTTTTCCATTCCTGAAAAAAAATTAACAAACATGTATGTTATGAATAAATATAAATTTTATATTTAATTTCAAATATTAATTTTTGTTTGGAAATTGTAATGTATTGAGACCTTTGCATTTCTGTCCCACACAAATTCTAAAGGGAAGTCAACATTGATAGGGTTATATACTAAAATCATTACTTTTGTATTAACTCAAATTCTTTATATTTTGAATGAGAATCATATGGGCAAATGTTATGCATATTATATATGTTATTAGTTATATGCATGTGTCTAATACTTTATGTTGTAGATGATATGGTGTGAACACCGCGAAAGATCATATCATCAATACCTTATAAAGTATAAGTAATCGTTCACAACCTAGATGGATTTGGACAAACCATTAGTACGGTTGTAGTATAATCTGGTATTAGTCTATCTTGACTATATGATTACACTAGTACACTTTGTGTATATTGGACAGGACCAAGTGAGGTTGTTTCTCCTTATACTGACTATATAAGAGAACAAATGCCTCTGTTATTATGGATGCTTGTCCTCCTAATCCGGATATAATAACGGGCACTTACATGCATTGTACATTGCTTTAAATCATCAATGAGTGAGATTCATTTGTGAATCAACAAACTTGATGGATTGGGTAATGACATTGTATGTAAGGTGTGATGTTGATTATAGAAGGAATCCGTGTCCCGCAAGAAGTCGGGTTAATGATGTCCCCTTGAGGAGCTTAAAAAGATTGTCATGTAAACCCTGCAGGTGGATTTATTCCGACATGACAATGAGGTTGAGTGGTACTACTCAAGGACATAAGAAATTGATTAATGTAGTTGTCAGTAACTTGACTTAATCAACGGACATTCGATATCTTAAACACGGGGAGATCAACGAGCATATAATATGGAGCCCATAAACGCTGACACGTAATTTGGGATTAGAGCGGTAGTGCAACAATGGCCTTTAGTGGAATAAGCCATTTGTTGTCGGACTTGGGCCGTGTGTTCTGGGCGAACATGGGAAGCCCAAGCCCGTCAGGAGGCCCAACCCTAATTTCTCCTCATGATCCCTGTTGTAGCCTATAAATAGAATACTCTATCTCTGGCTGAAATTCACTATTCATTGTTCTGAAAAAGAGGCAAGAAAAGTAGATCTGAATTCGTTTATGATCTTGAGAGAAAGAAGGGGGTTGGTAGATTGTTGTCCACACAACGTCCAATCTATTCTAAAGGAATACAACAGAAGATCAAAAGGTTGATTTCAGATTTCATAAAGCTTGGATTCTCAAAGTTATCTAAACCGATTCTCAAAGGTATGTTTTCCAATCACAAATCATGGACACCCATTAATTCCTGCTGCGCGTGGTGTTCGCGGTTTGTAGAAATAGTCATTCTGAAATAACGGTTCCTACAAACATATGTAAGATGTCTTCCACTTGGGTCATTTTCATTAATACACATCCACTCAGTGAACATAGTTTTTTTTTTTTTTTCACTTGCAACAATTTCAACTGGATCCCCATTTGCACGAAAAACAATATTCTACTGATTTTCAAGATGGAAACTCATTCTTTCAACAGAAGGATCTTTGTACTGGATGTCAAATTCATAAATCCTCCAACTTGCTTCTGATGTAGATACATATCTGAAGTCTAGATAGTGCTTAATCTCATCAACTTGATGTACGACCCACTTCTGGTTATCTTTGTCATAGACATTATTTTCTTCAACAATACCTATAGCTCGATCTTGCCCTTTTGAAATGTACTTGAATAAGTATTTAGTCATCCGTGAACGGTTACAATGTTCAACATTGATGTGACACTGAAATTCTTTGGTAAGTTCAGGGTTGTAAGGAACAACCCACCGCTTGTCAATTTCAACCGGATTTTGACGGCCCACCATTGCAATTCTTTTATTATCTCGCCTTCGATAAATTGCAAAACCTTTCACATCAAATGTCGTTTCACTGCAAAAATCGTTTGGAAATTTCCTTGTACATTTGTTCTTCTTAGTGTCCATACATAGAGAACCCTTTTTTCTCACCACACGGACTATGAAACATTGTTTGGACTATAATATCATACAGTAAAGGTTCACTGGCTTTGTCTAGCAATTCAGCTGATATCATCTTGTCTATATCCGAAGCACTTTTAGATTTATCTTCCGGATGTAAAAACAATAAAATGTGAGCATGTGGCAGTCCTCATTTTTGAAATTCAATAACGTACAATACTGCACACAAAAAAGAAAAATTTATTTAGTAGCAGTCTTTAAATAATTATAAAGGTATATGATCTTATCAATAAGTAAGAAATGTATCTTCCTATTAATTTGTAATATAAAAGACTTCTCACAAATCTGTAAGTGTTACTCTATAGAACGAATCCTAGAGTTATTTTTAGCCAATCAATTAACTGATGTATCCATTCTATCTGCATGCCACTTTAAGTGTGTGTGCTGTCATAAGACATGACTAAGTCAAACATTAAATGACAGACTGTCCCTACTCCAAGTCAATTACCCTCATAACTATTGGTTGCCTTCAGAATTCAGATCACCTTAAAACATGAAGAATGTCCATCCTGCAAGCTAAAGTAGCTACATAGAATTCAGTACCAAAAGGTCACACAGAGATGGCAGTAACTGATTTCTTCGTAGGAGAACTAACACTGACAGTTAATAGCAAACATGAATTCCACATTTATGAATAAATTATTAACTATTGTTTCACATTTTACAGGTTTTTGCTCTACGTCAATTTATAGTCCTACTGGACATGATATATTCTATATAAAAAAAAAGGTATGTGATTATAATTAACCTGCAATGACTCTGCCGGAATGATTTTCATAATGCAATCTTTTCATGATGCACTCGAACTTCATTTTGAATACTCGACACACAACATCAGGAACATCATTAGGCAATAGTCTAGGGTCTTTTTGTGGATAACTAAGAATTTCATTCCAATTTGGATTGCAAGTCACAGTAATAAAAAGATCAGGTGGTCCTACCCATCTACATATGGCAATAGCATCTTGGTAGGTCTGTATCATGTATCTAGGGCCTCCTGTAAATGTTGATGGAATGATCAAATGTTTACCAATTGATGCTGCTGAAGTATCACCTATGTTTATTTTAAAATGGGTTATTGATAGATTAAAACAAATCATAAGCTAATGGAAATAAAATTTAAAATTTAAATAATATTACTTATATACCTGCGACCACTGCATCCATCACATTGCTATATAAATCAGCCCTAATTTCTTCTTGGTGTGTCCGATACCAATGCATTCTTTGATCTTCTATACATGTATAACCATCAACAATGACTGTTTGACATAAACGTCCATCTATCCAGAGTAATCAACTTTCTAGTGTCCTTCTTTGTAGTCTAAAAGCCCAATATTGTCTCATAGTAACCGTATCTCTTTTATGATCATCTATATTAAAAACTTTTCATTTTCCTCACTATTAGGAAGGTTTCTATAAGGAATCCCAGGTCTATAGCCATCTTCACCACGGGGAAACATTAAAGGATATTGCAAAGCCATGAATTTAGGATGCAATTCATTTATTCTCTCCAAACCTCCTCTAGTTTCAATAATTATGTCCCTAAAATCATTAACATTAAATCCATCTCCTTCAATTAAAGCTGCAACTTCATTGCCAGTTGGCAGATTATATTGTCTTCCATCACTCTGCCGAGAATTAATAAGTCTTAGGCGGACATCAATCATTTCATCTTCTTTAAATCTGTCTCTAGCCATCCTAAAAGATCGTAACTTTTATTGTGTTGATCAAACATTTTGATCAATCCATCAACAATTGCAGGATCAGGAAGTTCATTATATTCATTGAATATTTGCATCATATTCTTCAATTCATTTTGAGTGTCATATACATATAACTGGGCAAATTGAGGAGGCTTATTTTCGAATGGAAGAAGAGACCCAATTTTATGATGGTTTTGCCCACTTATTCTGAAAACGCAAGGACCTCCTCCATTATTGATAGTCTTATCTATCTTCCCTCCTGCAGAAGTAAATTGAAACATGGAGTTGTATGTCCGTATATATCTTCTAAATTTAGTAGATCTTATTCCTCTTTTCAAGTCTAAGAGTTTATTAATAAACTCAGGGGCATCCTCAAATAGTGGAAGTTGAACTTTTCCTTCTCCACAACATATAGAGAACGTTGGAATAGATGATTTTCCTTTGTTGTTTCTTTCTTCTTCCTAAAGAATTGCTCCACGTTACATACACTCTTCAATTGGTGGTCCAAAGTCATGAACTCCTAAA
Organism: Coptis chinensis; assembly: GCF_015680905.1. Classification (NCBI taxonomy): domain Eukaryota; kingdom Viridiplantae; phylum Streptophyta; class Magnoliopsida; order Ranunculales; family Ranunculaceae; genus Coptis; species Coptis chinensis. Next base: position 93,985,527 of record NC_141462.1, read on the forward strand.
ATATAAAAATTATTAGTGAATTTGGCAAACATTCTGAATAAAATATCAGAATTGAAGAAGAAAACACATACCATCACTGTTAGTATACTTGCTTAGATCACGATGATTTTTTTTTTTTTTTTTTTTTTTTTTTACAAATGTTTATTCCTTTCACTGATATTTGTGATTAGAGATATTGAAGTCATTATACGACGCATAGCATCTGTAAGATTCAAAGTACCTGTTTGGCCTGTGTAATAAAAATTATCAAATTTCAAGAACTTTAATTAATCCTCAACCGAATATAGAATACAATTTTACCTTTATTTGAATGCAAATTGTGTTCTTTGGATGCCAACAAACGATTAAGTTTCTTTAAAGCCAACAAACGACTTCGATTAAGGCGAGCTATTTTAGCAGTTTGTTCCTTTGTAGATTCAACATTGACTGTTTGAGAATTATACCAAAAAAGGGTCAACTTTAGCCATTTCTTGTTGAAAGGATATTAGAATTGTTTTGTCATTATAAAATCAGTAAGTTCGTACTAGTACTATTGGTTAAATGATTGCTCTGTTGCTCATTTAATTCCTGTGTGTGTATCAATTCCTCTGTAATAAAGGCATAAAGAAAAATATAGATATCAGTTACTTACATCTACATAATATCTTAAAATCTAATGAGAGTAAAAAACGGTATTTTTTTTATTTGGCAAGTTACATACCAGTGTGACTTTGATATTCCATTAGTTGTGGATGTTTTCTTCTATGCTCTTTTAGCACTTTTTCTCTATGGTTGATGTTTGTACTTGCAGACATCATAATTCTTCTATGACGCATAAGATTAGAACCTTCAATATATTCGCATAAGGTTAGATCCTTCAATATATTATTTTGTTAGAATATTTATCAAGTATGTAAAATAAAAATTAACACTTCGTACCATTATTCTTTTTCAGTGCAAGAATACATCATCTATTGTACCGAGCAATTCTGGAGGTATATATTTTTTCCTCATCCATAAGGTCTACCTCAACAATTTTTCCCCTTTTTGGCTAAAGCCTAAATTCCTCTTATAGTTGCTGTATCAGCAACCTTTGATGATTTCTTAGCAATTGTGTAATCTCAAACTATAAAACAGTTTGTTTAACGTAAGATATTTGTGTCTAGAGCTTTTGCCAAGAGGAGACAACACTGAAGAGGATCTTGAGCTTATGAGCATGAGTCTTTGCAACCTCTGTCAAGAAAAAACAATTTGCTTAGAGCTTTTGTGGAGAGATTTTGTTTAGTATGAACTAATGAGGAGAAGATGTATAAACACTCAGATATCTTTTCTTATGATATATTTTTTTTTGTGAAAGTATACGTATTCATTGGTTTATTCCATGTTTTTTTTTTTAATCACACCGAGAGTTTTTTTTTTAATGAAACTCTGCAAGGTTTTTGATAAGTTGTTTGTAAATTTAAGGCAATGACAGCTGTGGAAACAGCTCATAGTCAGTAGATTATGGCCGAGTGTTCACTGGGTGCTTAAGAAAAAGTGAAAGTTGTGCAAGATGAACGAACCGAGCAATCTGGGTGGAGTACCTTTGGTAGATCCCTTGCTATTCTTCAGTGATAAGTTTGGTTGTTGTATAATTGAGCATCATGAAAACAAACAACTCAGTACTTTGGAGTGATCTTGGTAGACTTAGTACGTATCAAGTCATAGGGGAGGTTACAAATTGAAGGGTTTAGTAATTGCTTGAACATATAAGCTATGCATATTTTGTCATCAATGGGGAGTGTGGAAAATCTCTTCATTGGCTATTCTTCATTCTTTTGTTGCCATTAGAAATTTTGATTCGAGCTTTAAAAAAGTAGGGATTAAGTTTGAGCTAGGCTGCAGGGTCTGTGGTAAGGTAAATATGATGGGAGAGATTCAAAAAATCATTGTAGAGGTTTTGTAGTTATGCATATCTGAAATCCAGAAAGAAGGCTTTCACAGTTGACTTAGATTGTTGCTTATTTTTTCTTTCATGGCTTTAGTTTAATCATTAAAAGGATCAACCTAGAGTTGAATTTCTATGCAAGTAAGATAATGTTAATGTGAAGTAATAAAGTACTTTGAAAGTTTGCAAAGGGGGATACTTCATTCATTATTAATATGAACGATTGTACCATCATGGCACTGCTTCACCAACATAATATATAATAATACAAAACGTACCAGTTTGTTTATTAAGAGCATAAAATGAATGGAGATTTTCATTTGTATTGAAAAGGTACATCATTCTGTTGTGCAAACACAATTTAGTTTACCAATCAACTTCACTTCATTGACATCGTCATGCAGGTCCTTTTCACCTTCCTTTGGTAATGGTAAATGAATTTTCATAATTAAAACAAATGATTAAAGAATTTCGATGCTCCACTTTTGCAGCTCCACCTATTTTTCCCATCATTCATGACAACCTCGATCTCAATGCCACCGACATTGGTAATGTAGGGATTGCATCAGTTACTGGTGCAGTCTTTGCGCGAATTGCCATGGGAACAACATGTGAGCTTTTTGGCCCCTGACTTGCATCTGCCTCAGTCATCCTCCTTACTTCACCTGCAGTGTACTTCACTGCACTACCAACTCTCCAATATTTTTCCTCCTTGTTCGTTTCTTTACAAGATTCTCACTCTCAACCTTTGTCTCCACTCAATTCTGGATGAGCAGCATGTTCTCTGCTCCCGTTGTAGGGCTTACCAAAGGAGTTGCGGGTGGCTAGGGAAACCTTGGTGTTGGCGCCACCTAGCTCCTCTTCCAAATCAAAGAATATCTTCATTAGTTAGTAAAAGGAAAGAGAAGAAGACCCTACGGACTCACTATGTCCCCCCCCCCCCCCCCCGCTCTTACAGTGAGATGTAGGGATAGCAGAAGATTGGTGTCACATTGATAACTAATAGAATCAATGACATTTGATACCTATATCATGCAAACATTTGGTGTCACATTGATAACTAATAGAGTCAATGACATTTGATACCATTCTATTCGAATTAGGTCAACAAAACTGAAACACAAATTCCCAAAACATAACAAAACCCATAAATGAAACAAAGTGTAACACAAAAACATATTCAAGAGCTAGTAAACTTGGTAACTACCTTAATTGGTACCCTTGAAATTTCAACACAAACCCATTACAAAATTCAGTATTATTTGGATAAAAAAACAACAACAACTACTTGATGGCAAAGTCCTAATTGAGCCTCCTTTAAGATATATAAGGTACATATGTAATAAAACATCTAAAACGCCCCACATCACATCTGAAATGCTTTTGTTTAAACATAGAGATAACTCTCCTTAGTACATGATAACAGTTTAGCACTATCCAAATGTGAATTGATACAAATATTTAATAGTAAACGCACATAAATCTCAATGCATTTGTAGTTGAGAAATTGTACTCAAGAAATCTATTTGATCAAGATGACTGAGAATATTACTCCAAAGACCATTAAGACTGGGAACAATGTAGAAATATCTTGGTCACTTAGTCAGAGCAATTTGTAAAAAGCAATTCTTACATCACTCACCAAGGATAGTAACTTCAATGCAATAGAGATTGGTTAAAATCTAAAAGCATTATAGGTTTATATCGGGTACACGGTGATAACTTTCTAAGTGAAGATAATTACCTGTCTAAAGGCATAGAGTTGTCAAATACATTTGAGGAGAGCTTTCTCTATAAAAGACTGTTCTTTTGACTCCCATAACTGGCTGCACAAATGAAACATTTATAAGCTATGGCTTTGTTAAATTAGATTGCAAACTAACTAAAATCATTAGACCTCGAGTGGAGTTTACCTTTGCAAAGAGAAAATATTGTGCGGATCCTCTCGCCTTCTCGAGCAATTGGTTGATGATGGACGTGAATTAGCAAAATAATCCATGTCTTAGCTTGAGTACACATCCTTTAACTTATGTCAAGCCAGTTCAAAGCATAAAAATAGATCAACACATGAATCTAAGTTAATCCCCTACTTGATCTTAATTCTAAAAAGTTGTCTAACCAAAATCAAAGCAACACACTACAAAATTTTATCAAACTTCATAACAATCACATAAAATTTCAAAGGATTTCCACCTTCACTGCACATGTACAAAATACTGAAATCTATTAAAATATAACCTAAACCATATAAAGCTACTATATCCAATGTTCTAATCTAATTATCCTAGTCAAAGCCACTTTAAACAAAATATCAAATCATCAAATCTTTACATACGGTATGTGAACCTTTTCATATTCTATTGTTTCGATATGTTCCACCAAAGTATAGTCATATCACATTATAGAATTTGATATTAGATAATCTGATTGGTTGGAAAGTGCACTGTGGATTGCTACTAAAAAAGAAAAACAGATGCTCACGACAGAAAATACATTGTTTCGCTGTACTTACATTTCTCATAAGTAGGGAAGCTTCCATATGATGCCTTAGAGTACTATGATGAAGAAGGCAATGATTCTCTATTACGCAGTTTTTCTTAACTTTGAACCTCATTCACTCGCTCTATCCCTCTTTGGCTAAAGCATAAACTCCTCTTATAGCTGATGCTTACCTCTAAAGGACCGGAATCACCCACCATCCCTGTTGGCTGAACTCAAGACAAATATCGATCTTATTCATTGCAAGCTGATAATGATTTAGAAATTGTCTTCTTGGACAGCACTTGCTGGACTATATCACCAACCTTTGCGGATTTGGACTTTTTCTGTGTTAGATAGACATATGTTGTAGTAGCCACCATTGTACTTTGGCTGACGGATCAGTTACAACATTAACCTCTCCTTGTAGTATTAACAATGGTAGAGATACATGTATCATATACTCTTATTAACATTATTAACCCACAACATCAATCAAAATTGAAACTGATAATTGAAAAATAGAGTTCATCTTTTAATAATACCAAACTACAACAAAAAAAATACTTGGCCTGATATTTCTCTCCCTCTAAAAAGGTGGAAGAAGACAATGGGTCTCTACGCAAGAGGGTATTCCAAAATCTTAAAATTTCCTTTCATAAGACCAATAACAACTCACAACTCCACTCTGAGATGGCAGAATAGAGAAACTTTTGCTGAGTTTCTGTCTTTCTACCTATCAAATGACAAAGAAGATCACTGTAGTCTATATGTAAGCTACCTTTTTCCGTTACATAGAAGTATGGTACTTTATTAATCTCCTCATTTTCTTTCTCAACCATATTTGTACTTAATATAGAATCGAGCATTTGGCCAAAACCTTACCTCGACAGTCGGCACGGAGCCAAATACTATACATTCCATGCAAGGACATCTGTTGGATTTCATCTCATTTTCTGCAAAAAAGGAAGACACACATATCATTAGGGAGCATAGAAAAAGTAAGGCACATTTAAGTGCTTTCATCATATTTATACAAATCATTCAAATCTTTCAAACGGTCCACCTGCTTGAGTTTCACCAAAATCTTCAATCACAGGGTCAATGTCAGCATTAATGATGCCTTCCACTCCCGTTTTTGTGGTAGAAATTTGAGAAGTAATCAAGCTAAAGATATTACTCTCTGCAGGAAAAGACAATCTCAAATGAGATTCTAGCGGCTCAAATTTGCAAATGAGTGCCAAACCAAGTCTTACTCTATTTTCATATTGTACAAACGGGAACTCAAGAATATGATTGAATATGACTTTTGGGAATCGAGTGAGGAATACATGCAACATGTCAACAAATAACTGCTCTATGTGATCATACAACTCTTTACTTGATGCATATGATCGGCGGTGATGGGGGAAGGGCAACCCATAGTTAATTCAAAATTATTAGTGTTAATAAGAAGACTAAAGAACAATTAATAAGAACACTAACACAAACCCTCATTTGAATATTGTCAAAACATAATGAGTAAGCTCATGAATAGCTCATCATTTGAACAACTTTGCAAATCCTAAAATCTCCTCATTTGAAACACGGGCTCCTTTCTTGACCTACATAAACATAATGTGTGCTTATATGTGAGATCATCATCAATGAATAGCTCATCATTTGAAACACGTGCTCCTTTCCTAACCTACATAAAACATAGGCCTCGACCCCAACCAATGTGTGCTTATATGTGAGATCATCATCAATGAATAGATTAATCAACCCAATAACTTTAATAACCATGCCTTAATGAAATCAAAATACAATGAAATTATTACTTTGCTTAAAAAGTCATCCGGATCTTGATATTTTTATTCACATCCAAGCCAAGTCAAAACTGACACAAAATATTGCATCTTTTTTTGTGTGTGGAGGGCTTGAAGGGATGACCTTAGTTTAATTTTGGAAGAAGAATTAATTTGTTTGAGATGGTTTGAAAACCAAAACTATTATGATGATTTTTTTTGATAATATAATTATTTGTTACGAGTTTTAAAATGGGTGTTTTTACAAATTATAAATCCATAATTTTAATTTGTCTTAATGTATTTTCAATTTTAAAATGTAGAGTGGAAAGAAGAGTTTTGGTTTTTCTATTTTGAGTTTGTAGATTATTACCTTTGACATTTTGTAATATAAATGAGTTTTAAACCAATTGAAAAAAAGAAAATATCTGCAAAAAAGGGGCTTTAGGGTAGGGAGTAAAGTAGATTTTAGACTTTTTTTTGAAGGGCTTTAATTATTTAGGGTTGTAAAAATCATGTGTCACCCCTAGTCTTTTGTACAATTTTTAAAAAGAAAAAGGGTTTTATCTATTTTGACGGGGTCAAAAAAAGAGAGCATTCTTTTTATCTCAAAATTACTCAGTACTCATAGTCTTTTTGATATGTGGGAGGAATAAAATCGGTCTTTGATATGTGAGGGAGGGGTAAAACCGTCCATTTATACAATGAAATTCGGATGCATCTCTCTTGATTTATCACATCCAGTATTCCAATTAACTAGTTCCAATCTAACAGCCATCTGAATACAAATTCCATTTGTTAGACTCAATTGTGATTTGACGCAAGTTTAAGTAATAGAAGTGGTGGTTAGCGAAAAAAAAAAAAAAAAAAAAAAAAGCCTTCTGAAAACAAATTCCATTTTAATCTAACAAATTTTCCCGCCAATTTAACAAAAATCCTTCTAGAAGATAAAACCAACCAATTACACTTCTCCAACAAGCTTTATCATTTTATATATATAAACGAGCTCACTCAAAAATAATTGAAAAGAAAAAATCTGATGGAGTTAAACAGAAGAAGAAAACCCTTATCAAATATTACAAACATTCTCCCCGTTTCTACTTTGATTAAACCCAAATCAAACGATACTAATACTACAAGTATCGGTTCTAACAAAACCGAAAACCCTAGAACCCGGTCTCATACACTTTCATCTCTTCACCGACTGAAATCTGTTGATATTTTCGGTATGTTTCGACATTTCATGAGTTTAATTGTTCTGTTTTTAGAGTAGATATTATTGATTTGTTTGAATTTTATGTTGTAGTTGATGGTGCCTGTGATAAAGGGACCAAGAATACTCGGTATGTCAAATCAAATCATAAGTTTGCAGAGAGAAATGGAACTTATTATATTTAATTTTTATCTGTCCCTATATAATAACATTGTAACATCTATGTCTATCAGTGGCATTACCCTGAAAGTAGTTTTCCTTTCCCTTCTCTTTTTGTTGATAAATAAGTAGTGTAATTCGACCTGATCACTTTTTTATTCTGTAAATGTTCCCGCAACCACTTCTTATTGTTAATGACCATGGAACGTCCCTTAATTTGACAAACATGCTTTCCATTTTAATGTAGGCAGTTGTAAGAGCTGGAACCTTTATATTTGCATCACACTATAGGCTATATGCAAATTATCAGCTTTTCAGGTCATGTTAACATTACTCGGTTTGTTCCTTGTCTTGTAATAGGTTTGAATTGGACAAAGAGCATCCTGATAGGAATAAACTACACAAAGAACAGATTGGTGTTTCTCTGTCCAAAAGCTCGATAGTTCCTCGTCAGGAAAGCACCAGATCCAAGAATTCTGAGAACTCAAGGTCTCAATCTCAAGCGTGTACTCCTGAGCGACTGAAATCTCCCGCTGATTTTGGTAATTTAACACCATTTCTTGTATATGAAGAAATTGTATTATATCTTCACATAATATGGGAATCTATCTAGAGTAATGGTCTTTGTGGGATCAGCTTTTGTTCCTTGAAGATTAGAGTGGCTATGGAATGCTCTTATATTTATTTTTTAGGAGTTCTCTGGTAGTTGAGTTTAAAGCCTTAAATTTGAACTGCTGCTAAAGTCTGGGCTTAGACACATTCTCAAATTCTTATTAGCTATGTTGAATTTAATTTTATGGTGATGAACATTTATATTAGACACTAGATTCTGCTAACGAGTATTTTGATAAATGGTAGTTCTTTGTGTTCTGATGTGTGGAGTTATTTGTGGATATTGTAGATGATGTCGATTTTGACGGTTCCAAGACGAAAACAGTTTACAGTCGAAGACAAGGTCTAACAAAAGTAGAAAATAAAGGGAAAGTGGTTGCAGCTACACCACTAAGTTGTCCACCACCCAAAAGAACAAAGACTTTATGGTATGCTAAATGATTCTCTTTTTCTTGGTTAGTCTCTATGTTACATGGACATGCCGTATTTTTAAAATAATCTGTGTTGGATACGTGTCTATGTGTCAGTGTCGGACACGACACACACATATTGTACATGATATACTTAATTTTTGGTATTTTTCCGTGTCGGACACTTCGTATCCGTGTCGGATGCGGATACACGTATCCGTGTCAATGTAACTTAGGTTAGTCTGATATTCTTGATTGATTATCCATTGTAGATAGCAATATATTGTTTTTGCTTACCATTTGAAAAGATAAAATGATTTAGTCCATGATGGAGGATGAAAGTTGCCTCTCTTGTTTATTTTCTGATCAATATATCCTTCAGCCATTGTGTTTGTGACTGTCTATGTGTGCATGTCTGCTCAATTATCAAAAAAGGGAAGTTTGTGTTTTTTTTCCTTGTAATTATTGTATGACACTATGATTTTAACTTTTATTTTGCAATTTTATTCTTCCTGATATTGTTGCAAATTGTGGATGTTGAGGATCCAGTCTAGTGTTCCAACTGCCCTGCTTTCAGTTCTCCTTGTAGGAATATTTACTCTGGTCTCCATGAAAAACTCATTCTAGTTCTGCACAGAGCTCATGGTGATTCTCCCCAACTAGAGCATACCAATCACCACCTCGGCCTACATATTTCTTTTTTAATGAAATTCACCTTTACAGAGCAAAATTAAAATAAAAATAAAAAACGAAAACAGTAACAAGGAAACTGGAAAACATGATGCTTGATTAACTATAAAAAGGGCTTGAGCTTTATGATTGTTTTAATATTTTGCCTAGGGATAATGTTCTGGTTAGAGGTGCTGAGGTGGGATCGCTAAATTTTGGTACAGCCATACAGCTGTTAATGCTATAAGTTTGTTCTTATTCTTTCTATTTCTACCATTAGTGTTTGTGATACTTTACTTTACTATGTCTTTAGGAAATAATGAGAAATTATAACATAATTGCCTCCTGCAATATTGATTCTTACACTACACTTCTCATTTTGACTCTATGGGGATTTTATGATTCTTGCCTTCAAATAGGGATGATTCGGAGAAAGAACAAGGTGGTGTTTGTTCGTCTAAGACCTGCATCGTTCGTAATCCAAAGGGCAAAAAGGTATGTAATAGTTATCATCATATACATGTTCTTTGCTGGCAGCCGTTTTAGGTTTGAAACTGGGTTTAGACTCTGGAATTATCATTGAGCAAGCCAGTTAAAGTTATGCTGTTGAAAATTCTTGCTAAGATGTCACGTGGTGCTTATCTTTTACCTAATGATCATGCATATATGTACGATATATCATTTTGGAGCTTTTGGGGATATACAAGATTACAGACACCTGATCTGCAGTTGAAAAATGCCTTAAAACCTAAAGACTTTCACATTTTTTAACCTCAGAATATGGCTATGCTATTTCTTCTCATATTGAGCTGTTTCCGTTTCCTGTGATGTGATTCCTCTGAGTATTGTTTGAACTGTGTAGCTCGAGCAATGTCTTTCCCCAACCCCTCAGCTTAAACTTCTGTGGTTGCAGGATACGTATTTGTGACCATTGAAACCCACTTAACATAATGCATATGCCTTAACAATAGGTTTCCTTTCAATTTGGTCTTACTCTCGATCTATACTTGAGAGAGTGAGTGTGTTCCTTTACAAATTTACCTAGCAGTGTTCGCCCTTGTAGAAATGTCCAAAGAGAGTGCTTGCTAGTTTACGTATTCTTCACTGTCAGATTTTCTATTTCCTTTCTCGTTGGGTTTTATCTACACAACGTTCTCTACTTTGGTCGAGTCTAATTTAATCAATGATGTTGCCACTCTGTCATATTCTCTTCTTATTGTTGTTTGACTTTTGATTCTCGTGACTTTTGGTCTGTTATTGACACACTTAATACTTGTCGTCCATCACAGAGGCGTTTCTCAATGCCTGAAGTGTCTCAAGATTTTATCAACCAGCAAAACGCATACTTTGCAGAGATTGATGATTTTGAGCTATCAACGGAAGAAGTTGCCTCAGAGAGTGAGTTGGAGTAACTGGGGAAATGGATGCAAATTTTCGATAATGTGATTATTACTGGGTCACACTAACGATCACTTCCTGTATAGATAGTGACACTAACTTTCAAGTAACTGGAAATTTTGGCTACGGCATGGTTACTTGGTGCATACGGGATGTCAATATGGTCATATCGCTACTTCTTGTGTACTTGATTTACACAAATCTGTTGTAATTGCTTAGGAGTGAACATGAAAAAGAAAAAAGGGACACCGTTCGAAAAAACACGTCAAACTTCCTCAACCAGTGATGAAGAATATGTCATCTATAATTTTACTTTCGCAACCTTCAGTTATTGGTTTGAGTATATGAGAAATATTTCCTTGAACATCTTCGTAAATAATTAAGTAAAGAGTACCATCATGAGCCATGGCATGTTAATGCTGCAATTTGTGGTGCTAATTCATTTTTGGGTGAAAAATATCTAAACTCGAGCAGTGCAACTCCCCAAATACAAGTATCTCCATGTTGGTACAGAACGAATGGACATTTTCACTTCACTAAGCGTATTTTCTCGTTTGTACACAAACCAGTGACATTTGTCCAAAGCTGAACATGGCATTAAGATGTCTCCGAAACAACATTAATGGGAACGACAAGCTCTACAAATCTCTTACAATTTCTTCCTGAATTACTTGTTAACTCTGTTAAAGTAAGCAAATTATCAGCCCAATTCCTGCAATTTCTTGTTTGAAATACACTTTCAGCATCCTAAATCCTCGGAAATACACTTCCGGCACTTCATATGCACCATCACATTGTGCCAAGTGCTCTTGTTGGGTGGGTCTATTGAACCGTATGGGTATAGTTGGGGAACTGGTAGTCCGATATGTCAACTACGTATATCAGAATCAAAGTTCTGATACATCAGACTTGCCTTTGTCAGATAGGTAGATGTTAGGATCAGAGCAACACAGAACTAATTTAGTAACAGGGAACCAATTCTGCGAGTCGTAACTAACATTGTGTTAAGGAGGAACATCTGCATAATTGACTCTGGTATAGTTGGTGTCTTGGGGAACTGGTAGTCCGATATGTCAACTACGTATATCAGAATCAAAATTCTGATACATCAGACTTGCCTTTGTCAGATAGGTAGATGTTAGGATCACAGCAACACAGAACTAATTTAGTAACAGGGAACCAATTCTGCGAGTCGAAACTAACATTGTGTTAAGGAGGAACATCTGCAGTGTTAAGGAGGAACATCTGCATAACTGAATCTGGGATTGTTGATTCACCGCATGATAACGGAGCAATTTACAATATATACTACGAGGCAAGTTAATGGTATGTCATTCTTTCTCCATTTTAGTGTTCATTCTCCACAGTAATACTCACAAGTTGCAGTTCACATACATTACCTGCAAAAAAAAAATCCAAAAAAATTGCAATAAGAATTGGAATAGTAATTAATAATTATGCAAATAGGTATTTTCAGCAATCAATGGCAGGACATGCAAACAGTTGATAATAATATCGAGATTTCATATCTTCAGTTCTTCACTGAATGTGTAAGAAATCCAAGATAGAAAGTTCGGTACCCTTTCAGTATATTTTTAGCATAGCTAACGTTTATAGAATTGCAAATGGGAAATAATAAAGCATCCAGGAATAACTAGAAAAAGTGAAGACACAGGAATAGAGGGCATTGACCTTAAAAACCTGTTCAATACTTTGTAACATTCTCCCAATGTTATATCAAACAATAACATTAAATTGCTATTACTAACAATACGAGTCAAAAGAGATAAAATGTACCAACACAAAAAACAAGAACAGAGGATATCAAGTCGAACATCCATTACCAAGAGATTTTATCAGCATAAGCTGCATATTAGTATGTTCATGAAAGGTCATCCATAAACGGCCTTCGCCAATCCAAAGGGTAACAGAAGATGAACAAAAAGTAAGACAATATTTTATGGCCACCAAACGAGTAAGATGACGAGTAATGATACACCACAGAATGCATTTTTCAGAATGATCTCATTTCTCCTAAAATTTTCATCAAAATATGGCCAAAATACTAATGACACCAAGCACACCTAACATTTACAAATTCTTTCGAAGGGAAAGGTTTCAATTTTCATCACAACAATGTTCTTTTTTGATAGTTAACATGTTATTCCCAATCCCTTGAACTCCCTTTTTTCTCCTGACAAAGGTGGGAATCGAACCCAAGATCTTCGGTCCAACCTCCCTAGTCTTGACCAGTAAACCACTGGACACCTTCAACAAGGTTCTACAGATTAGATACCCAAAAATGTTTGAGGAAGAACTCTTTTTCATCTCTCCTACTGTGAACACCAATTTTCTAAAGGAGAGCCAACCAAAAAAAAAAACACCAATTTTCTAGCAAGAATAAACAAAGCCATTACACACTGCAAACAACTACAAAATTAAACTAAAAACCAGAACTTCATCCTCTTTCAAAAGTTCCATCAAAATTGGATGATTTGTGAATCTAAATCTAACCCACCCCCCCCCCCCCAAATATATATATATAAGCTATATGAAGTCATTCTTTGCACTACCTATATACACTATCTCCAAAAGGCCATCTTTTCCCTCACTATAGGGAGTTGTACAAACTTGAAAGTTTCAGAGTCATATGAAAATTACTAATGATTGCACATCACACCCTTATCTCTCTGCCTCCCCCCATGAGTTCAACTGTTTACATAGTGGTTCTTTCTATGTCTGTTACCAACACTTTTCTTAAGCCTCTCAAAACTTGGTCGCAGTTCATCCTCAGCATTGATCTACAGAAACCCTCAAAACTACCCGGTTCCATGCATCACATGCATGCTATGATGCACGGATACTCCTAAAATGCTATTGCAGCCGTATTGGTCGGGTACAATACCGATACGGGTACTGGATACTTCTGGGGTACTGGAATCCCTAAAATAGACTTGATCTGATAGTTCTACTCCATTGAAATGTAAATTGTTCTCGAGGCTTCAAGCTGTATTGACTTTGACATGTGTTATAATAGTTTTTCACATGTTCCTGACTAACCTTTCAGAATACACATAAGTTTAGTACAAGCAAACTAACATCCCAGCTCACTATATAGACACCAGCACTATCCCAAAAACACAAGACACAGCCATAAGCATAAACATCTTACATTCACCAATGCGATAACCATACGCTTAAGATTCTAAAACAAAGAAAGTAAATTCCAAAACTTGACAATGCATATGAGTATATTATTTAACTATCCGAAAGGCCGGTAGGTAAAAGCCTACGCTCCAACACTCGACAATGCATATGAGTATATTATTCTAAAAAGCTTCATCTGAACTAACATGCAAGCTCATTCTTGTAAGCACTATCACAAACAAAACAAGATAACATCCAGTACTTAAGATTCCAAAAGATTTTAAATTTCAGCACTTGACAATGTGTAACTCAATACACTGAGTACAATACCAGAAATTGTTTGTGTAACATAGAGTTATCACCATCATAAAATGTAACAAGAACAAAACATGTAACTTATTCTAAAAAACAAAAACATAAACCCTCGATTAAACCCCTCTCTAAAACAACATGAAAATTGTCATAATCAAATAGGAACATATCTTTTAACAACATGTTTCCCAGCAGCCAAACCACCAATAACACCAGCAACAACCGCAGTTCCTCTCTAACAACAACATGAAAATTGTCATAATCAAATAGGAACATATCTTTTAACATGTTTCCCAGCAGCAACAGCACCAGCAGCCCATCAACAACCGCAGTTCTAGAACCCGAAGCAAGTTTATAAAAAGACCCAGTGCCCAAACCAGCTAAAACATTATTCCAAACATCATTAGTATTTCTATAAACCACAATCCCAGTTTCTAATCCACCATAAATCAAACCCAATGCAGCTAGTTTCGAACCCCTGGCTCCAGTCGAATTCAGTATCCGGCTAACCCTGATTTTTCTCGACTCACCTTTTTCTCCTGACCTAATTCCTTCGTAAATTCCTCTCGACCCACCTAATAATATACCGGTTAAGTAACCTGAACCGGTATAGTAAGCCACGTTTTCACCCCATGACCGTCTTTGGATACCGGCTTCTTCTTGGAATAAGAGATCGAAGTTGTAGATGTTGTTTAAGTCGTATTTTGGGTTGTTAGGGTTTTTTTTTTTTTTTGTAACAAAGTTTGTTGTTCCACCTCGAGGAAAGGAGGTGGTGCTTATTTTTTTTCGGTTGAAATAAAAGACTTGGAAAAGTGTCGGGCACTGTACACCGTTCAATAGACCTAAAACGTGTGTTTCACTTCTCGTGGTGGACAGATATGGGCCTTCTGTAAAAAGGTCCGTTGTATTAGTCAGCCCAAGTTCGCGACTTTAAGTCATTTTACCAGCCCAATTCTATAGACCTAAAACGTGTGTTGACTTCCCGGGGTTTATAATGGGCCATTCGAAGAAAGGCCCATGGAATTTATAGTTTGCCCAAGTGCAACTTTAAGTCATTTTAAAGGCCCACGGTTGTCAGCGCCCAGCCCAAGTACAACTATAATCATAGCAGTAAGACTTGTGTTGTTGCAGGTTTTTTACTTTAAGTTCTTCACATTTAAAATCCCTAGTTGCATAGTCGCATGTTTTTTCAGTTGCCTATGTGCTTGCTGGATGAGTGGATGGGCTTGAGGCAACATGCCAACATTACAAGGAGAGCTTTTTGAATCCTTTAATTTAGGGTTAATTAGTGAAAACCCCCCATTTTATGACATGCATTTGTGTTTACCCTCCAAATTTTGAATCATCACAAAAGTCCTCCCATTCCATTCTGGCCTCGTTAAAAATCATCTATATTTGCTTTATTGCCTAAAATACCCTTGGGGGGTAAACACAAATTATTGCAAAAAAGAGTCGTTGGCATCTGTTTGTCATTGGCAGTCGATTGAAATACCTATTTTAGCCCTTTTGACTTTGACAATTGTTGACTTTATCGTGAAAAACCATATTTAACCTTTGTAACAATGGGAAATCATTATATTTCCCCCCAAACTCTTAATAGTATAAAACCCCCCAAATGATTACAATCTTAATTAAGAAACCCTAGTTCTCATAACTGCTACTGTCGTGGACACGGATCTAGCTATTTATGCAACACTTGTTCTCATAATTTCAACCATAATTAAGAAACCCTAATTCTCATAATTGGTACCGATCTAGCTGTTTGTGCAACACTTGAGGTACGTTGTTGAACTTTTACTTAAGCATTTGAAGTTTTGTTTGTAATCTAGTTCTTGACCTTGCTGTATTTTTTAATAATGTTTGTATTATCACCTCGATCTCACCATTTGTACTTCATTCCACTAAAAAATGTTACTTTTGTGTGCATATTGTTTCCTTGTTTGTTTGTAGGACAAAAATGGTTGTGTACGATGAATAGAACTTTTAGAACTTTTAGATTTAATTATGGTGGGAGTTTTAAAGTAACTAAGAGGAGGCACAATGTTGAAGTGTTACATTACGAGGGAGGGGAAATTGTGGATACTGATTGTTTGGAGGCTGAAGAAACAACCTTGTTGGGATTGGTTTCTTAGGTGACAAAGACAATTTCGTGCCCTCCTATTCCTGTGATTGAAGTCAGTTGGATTGAAGGTCATGATGTTAAAGTTATTATTTCAGATGCAAACTTGTTGTATATGTGGTCTCATGCTGTGAGTGATAACGAAGGATACACTCACTTGTATTTGAAGATTAGTGAAACAGTTGTGATGAGTATGATAGTGATGAGGACAATGACATTGACAGTGAAGGTGAATATTTTAGTGCTGGTGGTGGGTACTATAATGGAGATTATGACAGTGAGGGTGGAGATTCAGGTGATGGCTGCCCTCACAGTGATGATGACAGTGTGCATGAGTTTGGAGGATATACTGGTAGAAAATATAAGGTGGGGAAGGTGTTTGACTTAGCTGAGTGGCCTGATATTGGAGTATATGACAAGCTGGACAACTTGACAAAAGGCAGGTTCCAAATGAAACACAAATTGTTGGAATATAATATTGAGAAGGGTAGTGGGGTTAAGGGGCATGAACCAAATGGAGGGGACCACTTTGTTGAAATATCATCAATAAATAAGAGTAAAAGGGGATCTGCTAGTTCGACCAACCAAAAGGGAAAGACTATTCAGATTAAATGTATTTTTCTTCTCACACTACTATTTTCATAAGTCATTTTTCTCTAAACTTTGTTTTCAATGATTACAATATTGCAGAGGATGTTGCAGCTAATGTCAATGCTTCAAAATGTTTGAAATATTTACTGATTTACATATGGGGTTGAAACATGTATTTGTGTTTTCATTTATTTTTTTTTTTTTTTTTTAATTTGTTGATTTGTTTATATTCATTTATAGATGGCCCTGTGAGGGTATAAATCAATTTTGATCAAATTGATGCAGAAGAGTGATATCATAGTGATACTTCATCATATAAGGATTATGTGCCTATTGAGGGTGAGTCTGATAGTGATGAAACTGTTGGGGGTTTTGTAGATGAGACTGAGGTGCATCAAACTAGAAATGCTCAGAACCAAGTTGATGTAGATGATGATCTTGTAGATAGTGTAATACATAATACATTTCAGATACCAACTGATAAAGGTGTGACTGGTGAGGAAAAAGGGTTAAAACTTTTTGTTGGGTAGAGGTACGGTGGAGTTATAGATATGAATGTAGAAAGTATGTAAGATTGTATGCTATTAAGAATAAGTTTGTAATATGGTTTAAAAGTAATGACAGTGAGAAGATATAAGGTATTTGTAAGAACAAAGGCAAGGAGCCTTGTCATTGGAGGTGTTACATCAGGGTAATGACAAATAAACATACCATGAAGCCTAGAAAACTTAACAATGAGCATACATGTGAAGCTGATGCTGAAGATAAAAATTCAATGTCTAATGATACATGGATTGCAGAACAAGTTAAGAAGGACATGAGGTTACATCACAAAACTTTTAAGCGTACTGACATAAAAAAACATAGGTTCAAAGTTAGAATTAAGTATTAGCAAGCTTAGAATGCTAGGAACCTAGCCATGGAGAAGATACATGGAAACTATGATTTGTCATATGCTAAAGTGGCTGAGATTAGGGATGTCAATGGGCTAGGGCAAGGCCCGAAGCCCGACCAAGCCTAGTCCGATAATTTAGGACCTATACCTCAAAATATGTCCGAAACGCAGGGTCCGGTCCGATAAGCTATTGGACCAGTTCTGGACTCAACATGTTCGAACCCGATAAGAGCCCGACCCGAACTTAGATATAATGAAGTGCAACAAATATATTAACCTAGCCCATTAAGATGCCACCATTAATAATTCCCCAACTAGAAGTCAAGAATCCTCCACCAACGTTGAGAATTGAGATGGCTTCTTCTTTTCTTCTAATGTAAACCTTTTCCTATTCCAAGATAATGATCTTCATCCAATAAATACTAATAAACCCAACTACTTGATTGTTAAAAACTACACCTGTAAATACATAAAAGATGTGAGAAAGGTTCATCATTACCAATTATCAACTTATCCAGTGAAGATTTGTTTTCTCCAATCCCTACAAGGTATTCTTCTTCAACTTCATTCAATAATTACAAAAATACTTCTTCCATATCTGTAATTCTTTGTGACTTTGTATGTATTAGTGACTTGGAGTTTTTTGTTTTGAATTTATATCTTGCAGAAGAACATGGATGAAATTCAACATGAACCAATTGCAGTGGATGCCGTCGATCGACCTTTCTCCAATTGAACACAAGCTAAGGTCAAACATTTGGCAAAAGTTTAAGAAGGTGAAAGGTAACAATGGTGAGCAGTGGGCTTTCTGTAACCTTTGTAACAAACGATTTACAGGTGCGAGTAGTAGTGGTACTACGCATTTTTAAAAGGCATTTGACAAAATGCCCAAGGAAAATATCTATAGATGTTGGTCAACAGATGTTGTCTGCTGTAGCAAATGCTCAAGATAAATCTGTCATTATAAAAAATTGGAAGTTTAATCAAGAAAGAAGTCGATTAGACTTGGCTCGTGCAATTCTGAAACATGAATACCCATTTAACATGGTTGAGCATAAGTTTTTTAGGATATTTCTGAAAAACATGCAACCTTTGTTTTATGTCGTCTCGCGAAACACAATAAAAAATGATATAATAGAAATTTTTAGGATTAAAAAAGAAAAGTTTTGTAGGAACCATTATGGTTGCAACGAATGATCTACGAACCGCGAAAACCCACGCGCAGCGGAATAAAGGGTGTCCACGGTTTTAGATAGAAATCATACCTTTAGATCGGCTAAGATAACTCTGAGAATCCAAAATATACGAATCTGAATCAACCTCTTGATCTTCTATTGTATTCCTATCAATGAAATGGACGTTGTGTGGGCAACGATCTACCACCCTCTTCTTTCTCTCTTGGCCTCTCTCACTCACAGAATTTGGAACCGATTTTAGATCTATTTTTCTTGAGCAAAACCTTGATTAAAAAACCGCCAGAGAAAGAGGTTTCTATTTATAGGCTACAACAAGGACCATGAGGAGAAATTAGGGTTGGGCCTCCTGACGGGCTTGGGCTTCCCATATGCATGTTCGCCCAGAACACACGGCCCAAGTCCGTCAACAAATGGCTTATTCCACTAAAGACCATTGTTGCACTACTACCCTAATCCCAAATTACATGTTACATTTATGGGCTCCATATTATATGCTTGTTGATCTCCCCGTGTTAAAGATATCGAATGCCCGTTGATTAAGTCAAGTTACTGACAACTACATTAATCAACTTCTTATGTTCTTGAGTAGTACCACTCAACCTCATTGTCATGTCGGATTAAATCCACCTGCAGGGTTTACATACAATCCTTATGGACATCATCAGCCCGACTTCTTGTGGGTCACGGATTTCTTCTATAATCAACAACATACCTTACATATAATGTCATTACCCAATCCATCGAGTTTGTTGATTCACAAATGAATCTCACTCATTGATGATTTAAAACAATGTACAATGCACGTAAGTGCACGTTATTATATCCAGATTATGAGGACAAGCATCCATAATAATATAGGTGTTTGTTCTCTTATATAGTCAGTATAAAGAGAAACAACCCCACTTGGTCCTGTTCAATACACACAAAGTGTACTAGCGTAATCATGTAGTCAAGATAGACTAATACCAAATTATACTACAACCGTATCAATGGTCTGTCCAAATCCATCTAGGTTGTGAACGTTTACTTATACTTTATAAGGTACTGATGATATGATCTTCTGTGTGTCACCACATACCATATCATCTACAACATAAAATATTAGACATATACATATAACTAATAACATATATAATATGCATAACATTTGCCCATATGATTCTCATTTAAAATATAAAGAATTAGAATTAATATAAAAATAATGCTTTTAGTATATAACCATATCAGCTTTATCGTCAGTTTGATATAGTCTCACTTCTCGAATTAGTCTTACCACAAATATGTGGACGAGCGGGCAAAATGATGGGTATCTATGTTTGACAACATTATGTTAATGCTGAGTGGAATTTGCAAAAGAAAATTATTAATTTTGTAATGGTAGGTGATTCTCCGAATGTTGAAACACTTTATAGGGTTGTTCTAAGGTGTTTATTAGATTGGAATATTGACAAGAAGATTTCTACTATAACATTAGACAATTGTTCTACCAATGACTTTATGATCACTAAGCTTAAGGTTTCGATTGGTCAAGATAAAAACCTCCTTTTGAATGGGGATGTTTTTCATATCCGTTGTTGTGCACACATTTTGAACTTAATTGTGCAAAATGGATTGAGTGTGATCAAGCATGTCTTAGTGAAAATAAGAGAAAGTGTAAAGTATATCCGAGCTTCACCTGTGAGAAAGCAAAGATGGGAGGCAACAATTGGTCAATTAAAACTACAAGGGAACAAGGGTGTTAGCTATGATGTTCCGACAAGGTGGAACTCAACTTACCTTATGCTTGAATCTGCACTTGAATACAAAGATGCATTTTCTCGTTTGGAGCAAGCCAATAACGATTATAAGGTGATAAACCTTATTCCAAGATTAATAAGTAATCTGCATTTTAAATTACTTATTTTTTATGTAAATAACTAATTGAGCCTTTAATTTATATACCTTGTAGGCAGCACCATCAAAAGAAGATTGGGTGATGGCAAAAGTTATTTGTGATATTTTGAAGAACTTTTATGATGCTTCAAAGTTATTTTCAGGTACAACATTTTTAGTATGTTCAGCTTTTGTTAAATAGAAACATGGAGTAACTAACACTCGTGTCTATTATGTATCTAAAGGCACTTAATATCCAACTACAAACCAGTATTTTCCTGAGGTAGGTGATATCCATTTAAATCTGATTAGGTGGTTTGAAAGTGACAATTCAATTGTAAGCACCATGGCTGAAAAGATGAAGACAAAGTTTGATAAGTACTGGTTTGTTTGCAATCTGGTTTTGGCTATTGTAGTTGTTTTAGATCCTCGTTTTAAGTTGAAGATAGTCAAGTACTACTTTAATTTGATCTATGGTTTTGATTCTTACACTCATTTTATGAGGATTCGAGATGGACTTTATGATATTTACTCTTGTTATGAGAGAACTTTTCCATCTAGTTCTTCCTTGAATGTCAATGTTGGTACTAGTTCTGGCAGCTCATCATATGATATTAGGAGTAGTAGTCAGGAGAAGCTCAAGGCCTTTGATAGTTGGTACAACAATGGGGTTTCTACTGGACAAAATAGAAAATCAGATTCGGACTTGTACCTAGAAGAGCCAATCTTTCCAAGGGTGGAAAACTTTGACATTTTAGTTTGGTGGAAAGCGAATGCACCTAAGTATCCCACACTAGCAAAGATGGCTTGTGACATTTTGATGATTCCAATTTCAACTGTGGCATTTGAATCAACTTTCAGCACAAGTGGCAGGTGCTTGATCAATATCGGAGTTCTATGCTTCCTGAAACTGTGAAGGCTTTGATTTGTGGACAAGATTTGGTGCAGTATGAAGAAATGGGTAATATTTTGTTATCTAAAATGCTTATTTCTTTTATATTACCGTAGATGTTACTAATTCATCTTTATTCTTATTCTTTAGATGTTGGCACTTGTTCTTCTAGTGGCGGAATCACCAATGAAACCAATCCAAATGCTCCTATTTCATCTTATCAGGTGAGAGTATTAGAAGTTATATGAGACTTTACTTTGATTCTATTCCTTTTTGGAGAGTATTCAAAGTAGTGATTCATTTAAAATTTTGCAGGTTTAACTCAAGGATGTTGGAGTATGCTGGATGCAGTTTTTGAAGGTTATTGTTGTTGTTGCACTGTTTGAAGTTGAAGTCTATTTTAATGCATTTTCTAGCTTAGAATTTGTAGTAGGAAGTTTTTTGTTTTTTGTTTGTTGTTTTGCTTGTTTTTTTTTTTCTCTTTCTTCAAGTTCGAAAGCTAAGTGATAGAATGGCATTTTGTGGACTAAGGATTCATGTTTAGAAGTGTTTAGAATCCACTTGATATTTTGTTATTTTTTGTGGGGAGGACCTACCCCAGTTGTTAGGTCCAGTTATTTTCTTATGGAATGTATGCAATTTTCGTTTAGCTTGTTTCCATTTTTCTTGTGCAAAATGAATGAATGAATATCAATTTTATATAGTTAAAAAAAAATCATATTCCCATTTATTATTTTATTTGATGTCCTTAATATATAGTTGTGTTTTTCTGGATCTTCATGAAATGAATCAAGTGAAGGTTTTCGGGCTGGTTGGATTTGGGCTGGGCCGGTTCTGGACTCCCAAAAATATTCTCTAGGCGAGTCGGGCCTAAACACATACATTTAACAAATGGGCCGGACCTAGACTTATGTAGGTCCGGCTCGAATCCGACCCGTTGACAGCCTAGCTGAGATATGTAGGCAACTGCTAATTTCTAATCCTGGTAGTGTTGCTAGATATAGTAAGGATGCAAGCTATATGAGTTTCACAGGTTGTTGTGTATCTTTCAAAACTTGCATAGATGGTTTCATCGAAGGGTGCAGACCTCTTCTTGGACTTGATGGATGTTTTATGAAGGGGAAGTATAAGGGAGTTTGCCTCTCAATCATTTCTTTAGATGGTAATAATGGGATGTTTCCCCTTGCATTTTATGTCTGTGTTGCCGAGAACATTGAGACCTGGAACACTTTTTTAGATATTATGGCACCACATCTCCTTAATCACCCTGAGAAGCTAACCATTATATCGATAGGCAGAAAAATTTAGTGAATGCTGTTGGAAACTATTTCCCCAACTGCAATCACAGATTTTGCTTTAGGCACATGGTAAAGAACATGAAAACTAGATGGAGGGGCTTGGAGCTTGAAGCTTGGAATGCTGCAAAGACTTTCTCCCTAACAGAATTTGTGAAACTCATGGATGTGCTTGGGAAGACGGAGGAGAATGCAAAGCAGTATTTGTTGTCTAAAGACATTACTCTTTGGGCAATATCACATTTTGATCAAACAGCCAAGTCAGACCATCTTTCTAACAATTTTATAGAAGCATGGAATAGTTTCATATTGGAAGCTAGGGACAAACCAATTGTAAAGATGGTGTCCTGTATCATGATTTTACAGATGAAGTTGTTGTATGATAGGAAGGAGAAAAGTAAAGATTGGACTGATGATGAGCTGGTGTCTAGGATTAAGGAGATAATCCACAAAAAGGAAAATTCAATTGGGGAATTCACTGTTGCTCCAGCAGATGACAACAAGTTTCTTGTGAGAAATACTTATGGAAAGTGGTGGGTTATTAGTTTGGTGAACATGACATGTGAATGCAATGAATGACAAGTTACAGGGATCCTTTGCATTCATGTTGTGGCTGTGTTAAAACCAAGGAAGTTTCAATATGTTGAGTAAGTAGTTATGTTTTGTTTTTAAAATTATTAAATGTGTTTTACTCATTTTTACTGATTTACATATTGTTTTATTTGGTGTTGGGGGTTTTGAAGGTACTGTAGCCTTTACTTAACTGCCAAAGCTTACAAAGTTGCCTGTAGTGGTCATATCACACCTTACTTTCATGAGGATGAGTGGGAGTTGGTTAGTTTATGGCTAATTGTTTTATACTTGTTGCCGGTATATATAGATGCTTATTTGTTGTACTTTTATTTTAAAGCCTCAATCAGCTAAGTACACTTACCCCCCAGTGAGACAAAGATAACCAGGGAAGCCTAGAGTCAACAGAATGAGAGCTGATGATGAAAATGTGAACTCAACTAGGTGTTCAAGGTGTAAAGTGATTGGACATAATGTAAGGGGGTGCCAAGGTGGTGAGGTGGGTTCAAATCCATTTTCAAAACCAAAGGGAAGAGGTGGGAGGCCTAGAACTAGATTACTTCCAAACCCATACCTAACTTGACCACTTGACCCTGAAACTGGGTTACAAGTTCCTGAAGGTACTGAACCTGTAAGAGCAGAGGAAGGGGCACTAGGGGAAGAGGAGCACAAGGCAATCAAACTAATCAAGTTCCTGAAGGTACTGAGTGATCTCTACACTTCTACGGTCTAAAGATACGAATAACTCGTTTCGGTGTAGATTTCAAATCCTTACTCATGTATTTGTGCATATAGTTTAAGTAAGGGTAACCAATCTAAATTCTATGACATCATACAAATTTCTAATGCTCTAAGTTAGGAAACATAGTGAGTAAGTTTTTATTTTAATTTATGACAAACATGGTTGGTTATACTAAACTACTTGGGTTCCTTCTAGATTTTTAAGTTTACTTAACATGGAAACTACAATAAAATGAAAATCGATTTATAAAAGTGTGTAAGGAGTAAATCCACTCATGTTTTGAGACACCTTCTTGCTTGACTCTAGTTATTGCATATTAATCTTCCTTAAAATTCCTAGACAAATTTTAAATAAGATTATATTTTGATCCCTAACAATATAACTCACCTCTAAGATTATGTTGCTAGCATGAGAAACTAAAACAATGACTTATCTCTAAGTCATCACCTTAGTTCCTAACTAAACTCCACACCAACAACCATTTTGGGGTAGGATGTAGAGTCTAGCTTATGGTTCTAAACAACTACTATAATTAAATTAAAAGGGTTATTCCTCACATGAGCATCATTAACCTCCACAAAAGGAGAGTCTAGCTCATGATCATGGGTTAAAATGAAAGTTACAAGATAGATAAGTAAAAAGAGATAGAAAGAAGAAATGAATACAAAACAAACTAATTACCTAAGGAAAATAGAAGTTTTTATTTAGAACTAGAAGTGTTGTCCACCATTAAAGTGTTACAAGCTTTTCTCTAAAAACAACAAAAGCTAAAAAAAACAAAAACTAAAGACAAGGCATGTAAAAGAAATAAAAGTCAAGGAAGTAAATGCTAGCTCCTTCCAAAATCAGCCCCCCTTTACATAAGAGAGCATTTTTCTCTTTTCCCACGTGAAACATTCCCCCTTCATTTACTTTCCTCTTATCCAAAACTAATCCCCATTTGACACATCTCCTTTTTTTAGATAATCATCACTTAAATCCAACCACTTCATTAATTTCATACAAGGTATTAAATTTGCACCAATTATTTGCACCTTTGTCTTGACTTTTATGATGACTCATCAAATCTTGCGGGCCCGCCTAGTGGGTCCATGTGCAGTGTCCAGTGGCGGTCCGGTCTTTTGACATTTTTACAACTTTCCACCTATGCGTAGAGTTCATCGCACTGATCATCTGAGCAGCTCACTCATCGCATTCAGAGTCCTGGTTCAAGAGATATGAGCTTCGATAGTTTGATGCTTCGCGTAACGTAAATCCCGCTTTATTCTCATTACGTATTGTTTGAGTATTTGGGCTTTAGTCTGGATTTGTTGGGCTTCACATGGGCTTGATCGGAAAGCTTATGTATACTCTTTATTCCATGCTTAGATGCTGGCTTTATCATTATTTGTACGTTAATTGCTCAAACCTGCAAAAACACAAAAATGCGATTATTTCATGATTATTAATCACAAAATTAACCGAAATGTTATGTTTCTATGGGGTTTTATAGTACAATTTTCGGTGCTTATCACACCTTCCCCAAACAACACTTTGTTTGTCCTCAAGCAAAGAAGAGACATTAAAACAGATAAGTGGCCAAAACTGTGCATTATAAGCTAAGTCTCGTTTCGTAGAGTGCGGTTGCATTAACAGTATGCAACAAGGCCTTAAACCACTAGGAATTCCCTAGTGGACGAGTTATAGCCTCGTGAGAGTTTTCTAAAGAAGATACTCACAAACTTCATTTATACTACAACGACTTAGTAACAAAAGCTTGTTTCCTAAATTAATCTCAGATATCTATACATCTCCTTAGCGGGGAACGAGGATTAATTCCTTTGAAACTCAAGTTAATATGCATACAATAATTAAAATATCTACATATGAACATACATACAGTGAACTTTATATTGAAATGCACTAGCGGGTCGTTTCTGGATCCTTTGGAGAGCATACCTAAATGGGTTCTCACAGGTATATGTCGAAACACAAATTTGCTCATAATTTTTCCACTCAGGTTTCGTTAACTCCAGTGTGTAGTGGGCACACGTTTCCTCACATACTCGATGACAACAGAGGAGTTGAGGTCGATTGATCAAGTCTACTACTTAATATCTCACTATCCTACTTTTAATTGAGCTAGAGGTCTTTATTAGTATTGTGGGGCTTAGGTGATGGTGTAGAAGAAAATGAAAATGGATAATCAAAAATGATAAGTATGAGAGAATAGGGTCTTCAAGATATTTACACTCGAGAAATCCTTGTTTTCTTTTCCTGCTTCTACCTAAGTTTTTCCACTTTGCTCTTAAGCCTTGTACTTTTTTTTTTTTTTTTTTAAAAAAAAATATGATTCTATTTTCCTTTCCTAAAGCAAGTAACTAACTTTTATTTGGGTCAAGTCTTTCTCTTTACCTTTCTATATTTCATTATATTTTTCATACTTATCACTTAGGTAGGTTTTTTTATTTAGGATTAATAGATAGGTAAGGAATTTTTGGTGAAAGTGAAAAGTTTAATGAAAGTTTCAGTGGAATGACTAGCGGTAAAATTTGTAACAGGTAAGAATTTTTAGCTATGTCGATCCAAAGAAGGCCTAAATTCTCACCTAGGATTCGGATGGTGATGAAGTAAGTCGACGCGTGATTTTCTCTATTCGAAAAACTACTCCTCTGTGTCATCACACACATATCACTCATGTCGAGGCTTTTGGTTAGATTCTCACAGGATTGATAGTTTAAGTAGACTAACCGTAGGTTCCAGAAACTTACTGCTATGTACAATCAATGATACTTAGTGCATGAATACTCATGAAAAGATATAAAAACTATTGCGTACGTATTATCTTAATTTTTTAAAAACGAATCCTAATTCGAATGCTAATGTGAGACTTCTAGACAATTTTCATCATTGAAAAGGAAACAAGACTTTGTCACTAATTATATTTACTAACAAGAAAATATACAGACTACAAGTTACCTAATTTTTGCTACAGGTTTAAAACACTCCCAAACAGAATGATGCTTAGTCTTCAAAGTAAAAAAAATAGATAAAGAAAGGAATTACCTAATAACCGTGAGCAAAATTAGAGCTAGATTGCTGGAACAGAAAGTTGTGGTAACATAATATATTATACAGAAAAAAGAAAAACAATAGCACACTATATACAACTATATACAATTTCCTACTCAAGTTTACCATCCAGGATGTGGTGATGGTCTGCATCTTCTTTAGTGAAATGCATTCCCTTAGCATCACGCCAAAAGATAATCCTTTCCCAAATGGTGGCCCATTCTTGTTCACCGGATTTGTTCAAATGTTTCAACATCTTATCATTGTTTGGATAACAACGAACATGTCTCAAGTACCGTGCAGGATGTTTCCATTGCCTAAACCTTAATGAATGAATGATTTTGTTTGCTGGGGACATAGAATCTACCTTGACCCAGTCATGAAAAGTAGCTGAAAACTGTGGAAAATGTGTCTTCATGATTCGGCAAGCGGTTACAGGTAAAAGTATATACTGATCCCGAAAAGTGTGAGCTCATTTCAGATTGGAGATAACACAGTTTAAGAGATCAAAGAATGCATGACCTTGGGCAAGCGCATTGAAGACTACACATGCAGCATCATTGGCAGTCGAAAAATGCCAATCTCCCATGATGTTTAGAAAGACAAACAACATTGCATTTCCCACGTTCATAGTCATGCTGGCTAAGGGAATGGTGATGTCTAGCCATTTGCCAAGTTTAGTTCCCTCATCTTTAATTTCAAGACCATCACCGTATGCTACGCGAAAAGCAGGCCATGAAAATGAATGAGTAGAGTTGTGATAAATGTATAACTATGTTGCTGCTGGCTCGTGATATGGAAGATCCAAAGTTAGGGCAAGCGTTGGCTCAGAAAAGACATGGTGTGTGCCACCAACTTGGATTGTGAATCCATCTAAGAAAAAGCCATGAGCAGCGTTGAATGTTGGTGTATCTTCCATATTAGCATAAAAGTAGGCCGCCAAACTTGGAGAATAAGTTTGGTCAGGGCGAATAACAAGGGAAGACCACCCGATGTTAGTGATGTAATCACGGAAATAAATGCCATAAGCATTGGAATCCATCATAGCCTGAAAGGATTGCTCAGGTATGATTTTCGGAGGTGCCATGCTTGATGAAGATGCTACGTTTGATGAAGAAGCCTATAGGAACCATTATGGTTTCATGTAATAATTTACTACAAACCGCGAAAACCCATACGCAACGGAATAAAGGGTGTTCACGATTTTGGTTAGAATCATACCTTTGATCAGCTGTGATAACTCTAAGAATCTAAGCTCTACGAATCAGTAACCTCTTGATCTTCTGTTGTATTCCTATCCCTAGAATGGACGTTGTGTGGCCAACGATCTTCCAGCCCCTTCTTTCTCTCTTGGCCTCTCTCACGCACAAAGTTGGAACCGAATTTTGGAACTCACTTTTCTTGAGTAATCAATCAATATTTCGGCGAAGAAGGGTTTCTATTTATAGGCTACAACAGGGACCATGAGGAGAAATTAGGGTTAGGTCTCCTGACGGGCTTGGGCTTCCCATGTTCACCCAGAACACACGACCCAAGTCCGTCAACAAATGACTTATTCCACTAAAGGCCATTGTTGCACTACTGCCTTAATCCCAAATTACGTGTTATGTTTATGGGCTCCATATTATATACTTGTTGATCTCCCATGTTAAGATATTGAATGCCCATTGATTAAGTCAAGTTACTGACAACTACATTAATCAACTTCTTATGTTCTTGAGTAGTACCACTCAACCTCATTGTCATGTCAGATTAAATCCACTTGCAGGGTTTACATGACAATCCTTATGAGCTCCTCAAGGGAACATCATCAACTCGACTTCTTGCGGGTCAGGGATTCTTTCTATAATCAACAGCACACCTTACATACAATGTCATTACCCAATCCATCAAGTTTGTTGATTCACAAATAAATCTCACTCATTGATGATTTAAAGCAATGTACAATGCACGTAAGTGCCCGTTATTATATCCGGATTAAGAGGACAAACATCCATAATAACATAGGTGTTTGTTCTCTTATATAGTCAGTATAAAGAGAAACAACCTCACTTGGTCTTGTTTAATACACACAAAGTGTACTTGTGTAATCCTGTAGTCAAGATAGACTAATTAATACCAGATTATACTACAACCATACCAATGGTTTGTCCAAATCCATCTAGGTTGTGAACATTTACTTATACTTTATAAGGTACTGATGATATTATCTTCTGTGTGTCATCACATACCATATCATATACAACATAAAGTATTAGATGCATACATATAACTAATAACATATATAATATGCATAACATTTTCTCATATGATTTCATTCAAAATATGAAGAATTAGAGTTAATACAAAAGTAATGCTTTTAGTATATAACCCTATCAGAAGCCATGTGTGATGGAGTAGAGTGATGGGTAATGCAAAGATTCCTGACATACTATCAATCAGTGTATGTGAGGAAGCGTCCAAAATGAAGTAGCCACGTTGCGAATAGTAACGTGAGAGTCCAATCGGAAACAAATCAAGTATGTCGCCCACGCTTAAAGATGGTTCTGAAGAAAAATGTCCAATAAAGTTTGATTAGATGGATGACAGAGTATGGAAGAAGATAGACTCCTCCTGTAATCAAATTTAAAATACATGTTAAAATTTGATTATTGGATACAACAACATGAATTCTTATAATTCTAGTATGTCTAATTTATAAAAGATGACAAAAATATAACAACAATATTAATTAAAGGAGCACACGATGAAACACTTAATAATAATTTTATTTTATTTATTTTGGGGAAAGTTAAGTTTTGTAAAAACAGAACGCAACCCCCTTTTTCTTTTATTATTATTATTATTATTTTATGGTAGAAAATCATGGTTCATAATGATGATGAGGATGGTGATAGGAATGCAGATCATGGACAACACTGTTCAGTTCATTAATTTGTTGGCTAAGCTGGAGTTGAAGGGCCCCCTGGTTGCCAGAGATCGTAGTTTGATTCTCTATTAGAAGAGTGTGATTTTCTAATTACTGAGAGTGAGTTTCCAAGATTGCCTCTTGATCAACATCATGCATTGCTTGACGTTCTTGGAAATCCATAAGACTTTTGATGATGATTTCCTAACGTGCGTGTAGTTCATTCCCTCATGCCTTGATGAAGAAATTGAATACCTTCCATGGGATTAAAAATGTTTTGCATGGCATTTTCATCAAATAAATGTGCAGAGTTTGAGTTTTGGCCGTCCATTTCACCTGGCAGAGTATCTGGCGTCCAAGAACCATCGGCACAGTCTTTGTGAAGTACAGTAACAGCCTCTCTTTGAAAAGGTATTTCTGGAGAAACTGTTGGATAACCCCAACGCATCATAATTTTTGTGACTAAAGTAGGCAGAGGTGCTAACCTTTTTGTTTTCCTGGTGATCGCGTTCTAGAGGTGTTTGATTATGCAAAAATCATTTCTTTGATTTTGCATAATCCAAAGTAGGTGGAGTTGAGGCTTGGTGACTTCAGATTGTTGTGACGTACCAACCACATTGTGTCCCAACCAGTGGAGCACAGCTCGTTGATTCTGTTTCAAAGAGCATTGAAGAACAACGTGATTTTTATTTCCAACTTCGCCATGAGATATGGTGGCCCGTAGTAAATTTTTGACGGAATTAAATGTGGACTCTGAAAGATGGAACTCCGAGTTATTCATTGGAATTTGAAGTATGTCGGAGATAATTTTCCTAGCCAATTCAAATTGTTGTCTATAGTCATGGAAATAGAATTTTCCATTTTCAGGTCCGCTAAATTGGTAGAACATCAAGACCAAATCTCTCAAATAAGCTGCTTTTGCATGATATAGAAGAGGCATCCATCCTCGATGTACAATTTATGTGTCATAAAAAGGAGAAAATCAGTTATCATCAAAAAAATTCAGGTAGTTCTTCTTAGGCACTATCTTTCTTGGTTGATCCATTTGGAATGATAAGTGAGGGAAGGATAGTGAAGAATGCATGAGAAGAAACTGGCTGAAAAGAAGAGATTTATAGCCAATATATGAGTCTGTACGAATCAATATGCCAAGTGCAATTAGATCCATAATTAAAATCTAAAAACACAAGCGAATCATGTAATGTTGTTTCACATAAGTATGTACAACAACTATGGGTATCCATAGTACGTCTTTTCATATCAGATTTCCAAAAACAATTAATGAGGTGTTCCAATGTTAGAAAACACGGAGGAATGTTTCACACGGTAGTTAGACCTACAGTTATTTTCTGAATTGATGATCATACCTCAATAATGGAAGATGGATAGATAAATCGAGCGGCGTGCGCGACAAGTTTTAGGTGTACCATATAACGTGCGCGATTTTCCATGAACACAATGAGTTTAGATTGAATTATTTTCGTGAGTTATTGATTTTCCTTCTTTGTTATGGATTTGATAATAATTTTATTTATGTTTATGATAAAGTGAAAATAATGATACACACAAATATTAAAATAGGGGACTTAATACACACAAATATTAAATAGGGGACTTCTCCATTTAATGTTATGCATGAACCAACGCAAATACAAATGTTTTGAGAATTATTTAACACACCATAGTAATTTACAAAATGACAAAAGGAAAGAGAGATGTAAGTTACATAAATCCAGATATTCTAAAGGATGTTACGCATGATTAACAGTATCACAACGATAAATACTGCTATCGGTCTGATTTGTGGAATGCCCCATCACGTTGCTCGGGCGTGAGAACTGAAGAGTAGATTTACATTTTACCCTCTCCACATGATGTCTTGTTTTGTAAAAGCCTTTTCTTTAATAGAATTTTAACTTACTTAGCAAAAAAAACAATTCGATAATTTCTCGATCCCCATCACGATACATTATGTTGAAGAAGATGAAAATATATGAAGATTAAGTTATGGAGAGTAAGAGAATGGAATGAGTGAAGTTAGATGAGAAGTGATGGATTTTATAGTCGAAAATCTGACCTTTTTTTGATATATGACCGTTTGGGTATCTAACCGTACACGTGATTTGGGTCGGGTTTTTTTTTTTTGCCTAAGCCCAAATGAATTCCGGAAATTCCCTTTATGTTCTGAAATGTCTTGAAATTTCAAATGCGGAATTTCGATTCGTTTTAACTCTAAATTGAACGAATGAGATGTCAAAACGATCGACATTAAAAATGTCATCCAATGGAATATGACAAAGGCACATTCAACCTTTTGTATTTGCATTTTTTATTTTTTGGGGGTTTGAGTCTTGTAAAAACAGAACGCAAATTTTTTATTTTTACTTTTTTTTTTTATGTACAAATTTACAAGGGGAGATGAACGTGTCAACAACACCGCGGCTTTAAGAAGAAAACCATTATAGTAAAATCAGGCAACTGTCATGTCGGCTCTGGGATGAATCCAATCCAGCCAGACTGTGGCTTAACCTTTATGTTTTGGGGGCCTAGGGTTCAGGATGGTACCATCCCTGACCAATATGCAATGGTCTAATAATAATATTACCCTTAGTACATATGGTATAGCCTCAAACCACCCGAACTGTCATCAAATAGAAAACTATTCGGGGTTGGCCTGGTGAAATCCATTGCCCGTGCGAACGAGGGACCATCCGATGTTGCACATCACGACTCTCTCTGTGCACAATGCTTAGTGCAAAGGTGAAAATAAAAGACACGAGTATATACATGTTGAGTCTTTTAACGTCAAATCCTCAAGACGAAGGTGAGTCTTTTAACATCAGATCCTCAAGATGAAGATGAGTTTTTAACATCAAATCCTCAAGACGAATCCCAACCTATGGGAACAACGGGGTGACGACGAAGTTTATCCTGCTAAGCTGGTGTCAGACAATAATATACCTTATACCGGCTCATATCGGATAGTAGTTCAAGACCTAGACAAAAAGGTGTTTGACAATTCATACACCACCCCATCCTTCGCGCACGTCGCTTTTGAGCAAAAGTACTACGACCATTACCTATTCGAGATGGGTGAGATTTACACCAAATGATATGCTGGAGCTCGAGAGGAAAAGAATAGAAAAGGGAAGAGAAGGAAGGATGGGAAATTTTTGGTACCCATTGTTGACCAGAAGGCACGTTTGCTCGATTATCATAAGACATTTATACTCAGTTCTGAAATAGAGTTTTTGTGGACTCAGGTTTCGGCGCTTGCAACCACACACTCTAGGATATTTGAGAGAAGAAAATAGAAGAGGGCCCGGCTACTATAATGGTGTACTTTCCCTATTTTAAACACCTGGAAAGAAGTACACCAACGAATCTTTAGTCTTTGTAGACTGGATCTTTGAGAAGAGTCTTTTCGACATCTGGAGAACACAACTCATGATAATATTTAAGGCGTTGGCCATTTACTTTAAATTCGTTGTCATTGTTTAAATTTTTCAAAGAAATATCCCCATAAGGGGTGACAGCAGAGATAGTGAAAGGACCAGACCATTGAGTTTTTAATTTTCCTGGAAAAATGTGTAATCTCAAGTTGTACAACAAAACTTTTTGACCAATTTTGAATTCTTTTCTTAATATGTGCTTGTCATGCACTCTTTTAATGTTGGCTTTATAGGATTTTGAAAGATCATAGGCATCACTCCGAATCTCCTCAAACTCATTTAACTACAATTTTCGCTTCTCGCCTTCCGCATTGGTATTATAATTTAGGTTTTTGATGGCCCATAGAGCACGATGCTCAAGTTCAACCGGAAGATGACAAGGTTTACCAAAAACGAGGCGGTAAGGGGACATGCCTATAGGTGTCTTAAAAGCCATTCTATATGCCCACAAGGCATTAGATAATCGAAGAGACTAGTCTTTTCTAGATGGATTAACTGTCTTTTCTAAAATTGATTTAATCTCTCTATTAGAGACTTCTACTTGGCCATTGGTCTAAGGATGATACGGAGTTGCCACTTTGTGAGTGACTCCATATTTCTTTACTAATGATTCAAAAAATTTATTACAGAAATATTTTTCCCCATCACTAATTATAGCTTTGGGAACACCAAATCGAGAGAAAATATTTTCATTTACAAACAAAATAATAGTTTTGTGATCATTAGCACGGCATGCCATTGCCTCAATCCATTTTGACACGTAGTCAACAACTACCAGTATGTAGAGAAAACCATGACAATTTGGAAATGGACCCATGAAGTCGATGTCCCACACATCAAATATTTCGACAATTAAAATTGGATTTAAGGGCATCATATTGCGTTGAGTAATGCATCCTAGTTGCTAGCAGCGACTGCATGCTTTGCAATGCTCATGTGCATATTTAAACAGTGTTAGCCAAAAAAATCCACATTGTAGAACCTTGGCCACAGTTTTCTTACCACTGAGATGACTACCACAAGATTGTTCATGGCAGAATGCTAACACGTCATTGTGTTTCCAGTCGGGAATGCAACGATGTATCAATTGGTCGGAACAATACTTGAAGAGGTAGGGATCATCCCAGAAATAAAATTTTATTGTGGATAAGAACTTTTTCCGATCCGTACGAGTCCAAGATGAAGGGACTTCCTCGGTAACTAGGTAGTTTACTATATCAGCGTACCAAAGAGTTGAAAAAAATGGAATACAAGTGTTCATCTAGGAATGAATCATAGATGGGTTCGGCATCATTATCGACATCATTGACGAGTCATGATAAATGGTCTGCAACCACATTCTCGCAATCTTTTTTATCTCTAATTTCTAGAGTAAACTCTTGCAAGAGGAGTATCCAGCGGATCAACCTCTGTTTGGCATCTTTCTTTGCTAAGAGATAACGAAGCGCCACATGGTCAGTGTAGACTATTGTGGAAGAACCAACTAGGTGAGGACGAAACTTATCCAGGGCATAGACAACTGCGAGAAATTCTTTCTCAGTGGTGGTATAATTACGTTGAGCTTCATTATGAGTTTTACTAGCATAGTAAATGACAATTGGTTTATTCTCTCGGCGTTGCCCTAGGACAGCTCCAATAGTGTAGTCACTCGCGTCACACATTAATTCAAAAGGTTTAGACCAATCAGGGGGTTGAATTATCAGAGTTGTAATCAGGGTAGACTTTAAGGTCTCAAAAGCTTGTTTGCAATCGAAAGTGAAGTCAAATACGACATCTTTAAGCAGGAGATTTGTTAAAGGTCGAGCAACCTCTGAGAAATCTTAAATAAATCTCTTATAGAATCCTGCGTGTTCTAGAAATACACGTATGTCGTGAGCTGATTTTGGTATAGGAAGTAAAACAATTTTTTCAATCTTAGCTTTATTGACTTTGATTCCATCCTTTGAAACGATATGACCTAGAACTATTCCTTTTGTAATCATAAAATGACATTTTTCCCAATTAAGAACGAGATTTTTCTCTTCACAACGTACTAAAACTTTTTCAAGATTTGATAGACACTATCGAAAAGAATTACCATATATTGAGAAATCATCCATGAACACTTCCATAAAGCGTTCAACCATATCACTAAAAATGTGAAGCATACAACGTTGAATGTACCCAGTGCATTGCAAAGGCCAAAAGGCATTCGGTTTATATGCAAATGTACCAAAAGGACAATTGAATGTTGTTTTTTCTGATCGCCAGGATCTATGATTATTTGAAAATATCCTGAATAACCATCAAGAAAATAGTAAAATGCATGACCCGCTAACCGTTCAAGCATCTGGTCAATGAAAGGAAGTGGGAAATGATCTTTACGAGTGATTGCATTAAGTTTGCAATAGTCAATGCATATTCACCACCTCACTGGAATACGAGCGGAGATGCATTCATCTTTATCATTTCGCACAACTGTAATGCTAGACTTCTTGGGAACAATGTGCACTAGACTCACCCAAACACTATCCGAGATAGGGTAAATAATACCGGCATCCAGTAACCTTAAAATTTCTTCCCGTACAACCTCCTTCATGGTAGGATTAAGAAGACATTGCGACTCACGTGATGTCTTGGCATTTTCTTCAATATGTATGCGATGGGTGCACACTTTAGGGTCAATGCCTTTAATGTCATCAAGAGACCATCCAATAGCAGAACGGTGTTCTTAGATGACCTTAATTAAATGTGATTCCTGATCGGCAGCCAATTGTGATGATATGATAATTGGGTGACTATCATCTAGATCTAAATGTAGGTATTTTAAGTCCGAAGGAATAGACTTTAAGTTAGAGGTGGGAGGAGTGGGTATTAAAGATTCTTGAGGAATGTCGTCTTCCATATAGAAAATAGATTGATGTTCATCCAAGTCGCTTGATAGGACTATAGTAGAGTCAATTAGTGGTATTGACTCTAAGAACTCGTTAACATCCTGTGAATAAGCATCCACATCAAATTCAAAATCACCACATGAAAGGAATTGGTGTACTTCATCCTCAGGAAAAGTGTTTGTGAAATATTCCTGCACAAGGGTGTCAATCAGGTTAACCTCCCCATCAATGTCATTCTCTGGAATTTGTTTCATCAACTTGAACACATTAATCTCGACCGAAAGATTTCCGAAGGATATGGTCATAGAACCATCCCTATAGTTTATGAGTGCATTAGCAGTTGCTAGGAACGGATGCCCTAATATGATAGGAATAGAATCACAGGCAACTTCTGTATCCAAAATGACAAAATCGATGGGATAGAAAAAGTCTTGGACTTTTACAAGTATGTTTTCCACAATGCCTTTTGGATACTTAATGGAATGATCGGCTAATTGTAGAGTCATCGTGATAGGTTTAAGCTCATGAAGACTTAGTTGTTTGAATAAGTAATAAGGAAGTAAGTTCACACTCACTCCTAGGTCTAGTAATGCAGTGGTCGTATATTTGTCACCTAATGTGCATGGAACTGTTGGTCTACTAGGGTCCTTGTATTTGACTATTCCATTGTATTCGGTGATTGACGGAAACTATTCAGTAAGAAATGCTTGTTGAGGAACATTTGTTCTCCTTTTTGTGGTGCACATATCTTTCAGAAATTTTGCATGTTTTGGCAATTGTTTTAGGGCATCGAGAAAGGGTAAGTTGATTGTCAAATTCTTAAAAGTTTATCGAATTTCATCAAAATTTTCATCAGGTTTATTCTTTGCTAAACGGGTAGGAAATGGTGCCTTAGGGCGGAATTTGGCATAAGGATTCGCTCGTTCGTTTCCCGATTTTTGAGTTTGTGACTTTGATGAACTAGGTGTTTCCACTGTTGGTTCATTATCTGGAGTATATTCATTGGAATCTTTGTTTACTTTTGTTTGATCATCTGGCATACGGATTTGATTGTCAATGGTTTTGCCCGAACGAAGAGTAGTTATTGCATTCATCTCACCTTGGTTTGGAGCATTTATACTAGGTGCATTTGTGACTTCACAGGCAGTGTTCGCTGGCTTAGGGCTTGGAATTGCTTGGGCGGGAAGCACGCCTTTCTGACTCTTTTCTTGTGCTAATTGTTGAAGTGATTGTTGGATAGACGTTAGGATTTGGGATTGCTGGTTCATGTAAGCGAAGAAAGTCTTGTTTGTCCTATCGGTAGCGAGAGGCATAGGTTGTGCAACAAGGACGAGTTCACGATTATTGCTTAGAAGTGGTTGATTATAGCCAAAATTTGGATTGGCTGGAACAAGGTTGCGGTTGTTTTGATAGTTAGCATTGGAATTACTTTGAAACGGATTTTGACTTTGTTGGTATTGCTGATTATTTCCTTGGCGGTATGGAATAAAATTGTTGATTGGTCGAACAATTGGATTGGCAAAACCTGGATGAGCCATCTGTTGATTATTCGGGGACCAAGTGAAATTCGGATGTTGTCTCCAAGGTGCATTATGAATGTTGAATGCACATGCCTCCTCCTGTGTTTGGGTAGGGGGAGTATGTAACAAGGGACAATAAGCATCGGGATGGTCTGGACTGAGACATAAAACACATGGGGAAGTGTTAACGTTCATAACCTGTTGTGGAAGTTGATTGTTTACTTGAATTGCAAGAGCATCTACTTTTTTAGTGAAGGATTATATCAGTTTCTTCAATTCGAGATCTGGTTTTACCTCAAAAATAGACATAGCTTTTGTAGATGACCTAGAAGAATCAGGTTACCCCCCCCATGTGTACCTCTTTTTAAACTTGTTTTTCAAGAAAAGTATATGCTTCAGTAGCTCCTTTGTCCATGAAGCAACCGCCGTTCATTATATCAAGAGTTTCTTTTTGATAATCAAAAAGTCCATTAAAGAATGAACGAACAAGGACAACTTTGTCTAGCTGGTGATGAGGACATTTATCGGTAAATCAACTCCATGCTTCCATAAAGGATTCATGAGGATTTTGACAAAAGAATTGAATTTTCTGAAGCATTTCAGTAGTTTTCTTCTGAGTATAAAATTGTAGCATGAAAGCTTAAACAAGTTTATTCCATGTGTCTATGGATTGTGGTTGTTGTCCTGCTAGCCAAACTGATGCTTTATCCGCTAAAGTGAATGGAAACAACCGAAGCAAGAGACGGCTGGATGGTGAAATGTTGTGGCCACTTGCTGAAGCCTACGAAGGTGATTATACGATTTTTCATGATCCAAATCATGATACACAGGTAACAAACTAAAAACGTTGGGCAGAATTCAAAAATCACCTACAATATCCTCGAGTTTGATGTAGGAAGAAGGTCCTTCCTGTAATGCTGTGTAGAACTCCGAAAGGGACTTCTCAGCTGGTGGATTTTCGTCAACCATAACGAATGAAGGGAATGATGACAAAGAATCTTGTTGATTTGGATTAATAAATGAAGAACATTGTGGAGGTGAGAATCTACGCAAATGCTTATCGTATTTTCTCTTACGATAAGTATGTTCAAATTCTTTAGTTGAACCAGACCTTCATCTCATGCAAGCATAAAATTAGATCTAATTGACAAAAGGAACGTATTATTACTTGGATTTTATGATTATCTTTAAGCATTAGAGTTGAACAACTTAGGCCTAAGTTGCTATTAACGTGGCAGTGAAGTTAGGAATACGTGTGCATAAACCAACAGCCAGGTCACAAGAGAGATAGGAAACTAAAATACAACTTTTGTTTTGTATAATAATTCGATTTCGTCAATACTCATTGAGATTGTGATTGTCATATAAAGAGCAGCTTCACCCTATTATAAACAACTTATCCAACTCAGATTTTAACCCTTGTTGGAATGTTCTCTTTTTTCATGACAAAATCGACTTATTAAACAAGACAATTTTCTAAAATAATGATTTTGGAGGATAAAACAGTGGATTTTGACCTTGAAAATGACCTCAAAACATAATAAGTAAGTTTTTATTTTACTTTATGACAAACATGGTTGGTTATACTAAACTACTTGGGTTCCTTCTAGATTTTTAAGTTTACTTAACATGCAAACTACAATAAAATGAAAATCGATTTATAAAAGTGTGGAGAGAGTAAATCCACTCATGTTTTGAAACACCCTTCTTGCTTGACTCTAGTTGTTGCATATTAATCTTCCTTAAAATTCCTAGACAAATTTTAAATAAGATTATATTTTGATCCCTAACAACATAACTCATCTCTAAGATTATGTTGCTAGCATGAGAAACTAAAACAATGACTTATCTCTAAGTCATCACCTTAGTTTCTAACTAAACTCCACACCAACTACCATTTTGGGGTAGGATGTAGAGTCTAGCTTATGGTTCTAAACAACTACTAGAATTAAATTAAAAGGGTTATTACTCACATGAGCATCATTAACCCTCCACAAAAGGAGAGTCTAGCTCATGATCATGGGTTAAAATAAAAGTTACAAGATAGATAAGTAAAAATAGATAGAAAGAAGAAATGAATACAAAACAAACTAATTACCTAAAGAAAATAGAAGTTTTTATTTAGAACTAGAAGTGTTGTCTACCATTAAAGTGTTACAAGCTTTTCTCTAAAAACAACAAAAGCTAAAAAAAAAACAAAAACTAAAGACAAGGCATGTAAAAGAAATAAAAGTCAAGGAAGTAAATGCTAGCTCCTCCCAAAATAAGCCCCCCTTTACATAAGAGAGCCTTTTTCTCCTTTCCCACGTGAAACACTCCCCCCTCATTTATTTTCCTCTTATCCAAAACTAACTCCCATTTGACACCTCTCCTTTTTTTAGATAATCATCACCTAAATCCAACCACTTCATTAATTTCATGCAAGGTGTCAAATTTGCAACAATTATTTGCACCTTTGTTTTGACTTTCATGATGACTCATCAAGTCTTGCGGGCCCGCCTGAGTGAGTCCATGTGCAGTGTCCAGTGGTGGTCCGGTCTTTTGGCATTTTTACAACTTTCCGCCTATGCGTACAGTTCATCGCACTAATCATCTGGGAAGCTCACTCGTCGCATTTGGAGTCCTGGTTCAAGATATATGAGCTTCGATAGTTTGATGCTTATGTGCATGTAATCCCGTTTCTGACTGGATTCTATACTATTTGAATCTTTGGGCTTTAGTCTGAATTTGTTGGGCTTCACATGGGCTTGATCGAAAAGCTTATGTATACTCCATATTCCGTGCTTATATGCTGGCTTTATCATTATTTGTACGTTAGTTGCTCAAACCTGCAAAAACACGAAAATGCGATTATTTTATAATTATTAAGTACAAAATTAACCGAAATGTTATGTCTCTACGGGGTTTTATAGTACAGTTTTGGGTGCTTATCACTGAGGATGCTACTCAAGTTGTGAGAGGCAATGAAACTAATCAAGTCAATGAAAGTGTTGAAGGTGCTGATGCTATGAGAGGAAGGGGAATAGGAAGGGGCACTAAGGGAAGGGGAAGATGAAGAGTCAGTGGTCAAGTGATTGAAGCTAACACAAGCAATGAGGGTGATGTACCTGTGAGGGGTAGAGGAAAGGGCAGTAGGGGTGGCAGGGGAAAAGGAAAGGGTAGGGCAAATGTAGAAAACCAAACTGAAGCATCTTATGGTGATGGACAGACTCAGCCACCAGGTCAGTCACATACTACAACTGTCACAGCACCCATGCCTCCACCAAAGATAAGAAGGAAAGAAACTTCCTTGAATGATATATCAAGTCAAGCATCTTGCACTGGAGGTGTTTCACAGCCAGCTTCACAACAAGGATGACCTAATATTATCCTTGGTATTTTGGAAACATGTTGTTTGTTAGACAGTTGGTTATTGTTATTTGCAACTTGGTTATTGTAATATTTTGGTGTTTGGTTATGATGTCAATAATTGTGTTGTAATGCTATGGTTGCAGTGCTATGTTTGGGCATGTACTTATGTTTGCAGTACTATGGCTGTTTTGGGGACTTATGTACTTATGTATGCTGTCAGTAATGAATGTGTGTTTCTTAGATTTTAAATGTGGTTAATAATGTTGCAGACATATCTCCAAATTTGAAATGTCATCCATTAATTTAGGGAATATTCAGATATATTATTTTGGAACTGATAACTTCTTGACAAGTTCTGCTACATCAGATACATTGCTCTCTATTTGCATCTTAAGAAGGCCATCAATACATAGCTTCAGTTTACCCTCTTCTTATGTTGGCTTCTTCAGTTTACCTTCTTCTTCTATTGGCTTCTTCAGTTTACCATTTTCTTCTTTTTGCTTCTCCAGTTCATCAAACCACTTAAAGCCACTGCATATTGGTGATCCCTTACACCTAAGAAACCTTTTTCCCATGTTGTGTTCTTGGTCACTCTTCCTAACTACCATGGTTAGCTTGCAACCAGGGTAGACACATGGATAATCTAGCCATTTGCACTGGTACTTCCAATGATCCGATTCTCCACAGTTAAAACAACCTCCAAAACCTTCATTATTGTCACATGATGCTATTCCTCGACACCTAATGCTATTTCCTCCCTGATATTAACACAGAAAAACAAACAAAATCTTAATTTGTATAAACCTCTTTTAATTTGTATAAACCCCTCATTTTTTAACTTTAATTTGTTTTGACTCCTAAATTGGCAGAGAGAGACTTCATCCACAAAAGGAGATGAGGAAGATGAGGAAGTCTATTATAACTTATAACAGATGCAAAACAAGTTCAAAAATTACTAACCTGACTTGATAAGGCACTTCCAAAACCACCACCACCCATTTTCTCCAAAACATGAAAGAAATGAGATTGGAGGTGAAAACAAGAAATTGGAGACTAATGAACCCAATTTATAGTGGTTACATCACGAAAGGTAAAATTGGTATTTCACGTATAGTTAAATTTGTTAGAGTCAAATTAACCCAACGGCTCTTTTTTAGGGATATTTTAGGCAATAGAGCAAATATGGATGATTTCTGAACGGGGCAGGATGGAATGGAGGGACTTTTGTGATGATTCAAAATTTGGGGGTAAACACAAATCCATGTTATAAAATGGGGGGTTTTCACTAATTAACTTTTTAATTTATCATGTTTCAATGAAGGAATTTATCCTCCTCTAACAACTCTTGAACAAGGCAACTTTGTCAGTTACATGAACAAGGTAGCACTTTCTGAAAATCCATTATGAAGCGCCAACTATGCGGTAAGATGTGTGTACGTAAGTTGGGAATCTGACAATCTGTAACGGAGAAGATTGGATTCTGGAACAACAATAACAGACAGCGTATTTTTGGAGTCAGATCAAACCTGCACCCATTTAGATCCAACAAGGCTAGTGTGTTTATCGGTTTACGCAAGCAAGTCTTCAAAGATTTAATTATTTTTTTCAGAAATTGACAAAATAAGAAAAAGAAAAGGAAACTTCCACTGCAAAGCAGATTGCGGTGGTAGACAAAGACTGCAATCACAATAATTTTATCACACATTTTCTTCGATGGATATACGGTATAGGATAATGATCTATTAGACCCCATTTGGTATTTTGTTAATTAACAAACATCATTTTCTTTGATTTCATAGCTTTAAAGTCTTAACATAGTTGTACGGTTGTACCTATGATCTACTTTAAAGTTGTACATTGTAATAAAAAAACGATTTGCAGAAGTTTGATATTGTAACTCCTTCTAACGACTTTACAGACAACAATTAAGACATGATATAATCAGCCAAACGGGGCCCTAAACATGTTGAACTTTTACCTATGCAATGTATTCAACTGAGCCAATTCAAGCACATGCCGGAATAAGAAAGAGAAAAACAGATAAGAAACTGAATCCAACTACTCCTGGTCTAGGGGTCTAGACTCTAGAGTAACATATTATTGCTTATCCCAGAAGCAAAACAGAAAACTGTCTCAATAAACTATTAGTGTTGATCAAGAAAAAAGTAAATTTGTTTGGTGGCCTGATCATGGTGAATTATAGCCTCCTCATTAAAAGTGAGGAAAGACCCAGTCTGAAATTTCAACTGGCTTTCGGTGTTACTGCTACTATGTGCCCTGTAGCTCTGAACTTCATAGTTCATAATTTTGTTTTAACATTTGTTTACCATAATAGCATCAATTAACAATATAGTAATGTTCTGTGTCTGAACTCTGAATCAGACGGTCAAACCCCTACTGAAGTTGCATTGAAGCTACCTGACTTTGACTGGGTGAAATTGTTCCTGTCAATGTATCTCATCTCATCTGCAAAATGGCTACTTCTTATGGTTGATATGAAATGGGACTACTTCCGTACCATCCATCTCTATTCTACTTTTAAAGGCCATTCCCCGATCGAGCTCCAATTACATTGAAAAACTTACTGCCTGACAAAGCTCACCCTAAATTTTCTTTCTTAATAAGTTCAATAAATGACAACAATCAAGCTTGAGGGATCGGTCTTGGGCATTGACAATCAAATCATGTTATTCCCGACCAACCACTTAAAAAATCATATATGGCAACTTGCATTAGGAAAACGCCTTCCTTTTACTGTTTCATGCAACACAATTTGTTTCAACATGCAACGAATCAGCACAAGTTTGGATTTCTACAAGTCAAGAAAATTGGGTAAAAGGTTCCTATAAAGTAGTTATAATTTCTGTTATACAAGTTTTATAGAACTAAAATGAGTATGCCGGGTCCACTACAAGACTCTTTCAAAAATATATTTTAAAATGTTAATTTCTTTCTTGTAACAGTGGATACGGACATGCAGTTAGAAGGTTTGAATTTTATTCTCTAGAAGGCTAGAAGCAAAACACACAGACTTTAGTAACATATACATATATGAATAACTTTCACCATCATAAACAGAATAAAAGATGTCTGAGCACCCTTAACATTGAA
Organism: Coptis chinensis; assembly: GCF_015680905.1. Lineage (NCBI taxonomy): Eukaryota > Viridiplantae > Streptophyta > Magnoliopsida > Ranunculales > Ranunculaceae > Coptis > Coptis chinensis. The sequence goes on from NC_141462.1 coordinate 94,030,056, forward strand.
GTGTTTATAAATAGCAATATCACATTAGACAAAGATAAAGACATTAAGTGTAACTTGAAAATTTTACCTTCTGCTTATTAACATGGCTGCAGTTGCACGTAGTTTTCTCTATGTTCATCTCTTCATCACGGTTGCTCTTGCAGCCACCACAGCTGCTTCTCTCTCTCCCACTTTCTACGACAAAGTGTGCCCTAAAGCATTGTCAACCATTAGGAGTGGTGTTGAAATGGCAGTGCAGAAGGAGCGTCGTATGGGTGCTTCTTTGCTTCGTCTCCATTTTCACGATTGTTTTGTCAATGTAAGATCAATTACAATTTACTGATATGATCCATTGGTTTCTTAGCTTAAATATGCTTAATTATGATGTCCTAATGAACTTGATATAAATAATGTAGGGTTGTGACGCATCAGTTCTATTAGATGACTCCTCAACTATCGATAGTGAAAAGAATGCTGCGCCCAATCTTAATTCGGCTAGAGGATTTGAAGTTATTGACAAAATCAAATCAGAGGTGGACAAGGTTTGTGGATCCCCAGTGGTGTCATGTGCAGATATCTTGGCTGTTGCTGCTCGTGACTCGGTGGCTGCAGTAAGTACAGTTACTAATCACTAGTTAATATTTGCTTAGAATCAGCAAAATTCTTTGGCTTGCATCCTTCTACTTTCTGTTCATTTGGAATGCTAAAAATCACACACTACATCAAACCAGCTGATATCGAGACAAAAGATGGAGACTGATTCATGATATCAATAACCCTATTTAATCTCTTACAGTTTTTTTTTTTGTCTTTCTATAGTTAGGTGGCCCAACATGGAAGGTGGAACTAGGTAGGAGAGACTCTACCACTGCAAGTAGAACAGGAGCGAACAACGGTATTCCTTCACCATTTATGGATCTTCCCGCACTCATCAACAACTTCAGGAACCAAGGTTTAAATGAACGTGATCTAGTTGCGCTCTCCGGCGGACACACACTAGGGTTTTCTGCATGCGGTCTCTTCAGAAATCGGATTTATAATGAGGCTAACATTGACACTAAATTCGCTCAAGATCGGCAAGCAAGATGCCCCAATCTGGAGGTGACAACAACCTTGCACCACTAGACCACACAGCTGCAGTCTTTGACATAGGCTACTTCAAGAATTTGGTGCAGAAGAAAGGCTTGCTTCACTCAGACCAGGCATTATTTAATGGGGGAAGAGTGGACGAACTAGTTAAGACATACAGCTCAGACTCTGGAGCTTTTTGGTCAGATTTTGCCAAATCTATGATCAAAATGGGAAACATAAAACCCCTGACAGGGAAAAATGGCCAAATTCGATCAAACTGTAGGAGGGTGGCTTAAACTAGAACGTAAAATTTACGGTCTTCAGTTTTATTATCTTCTAAGAAAGAAGTTGGCTATTGAATTCTTTTACATTTGATTGAGCAGTGCTAATGTAAGCTGTAGTGCAATGTCTTTTTGAATAAAATAATATGATAAAAGTAATACATATCGTTTTTTGCTAAACAACTATACACCGCTAACACATGCAAACTCACTAAAAGCGTGTAGCGTGTTGTTCATATGACAGTAACAAGCACACTATCATACCATGCCCAACAAATATACCTTAAAAATATAACAAGCAAGCAAGTCAATGGAAATTTCAATAGCCTTAGCAATGAGGTCTAAGGTTCATAGGGACCGTTTCTTTTATCGTTGAATAAAGTAGATTATCCAAGTGAATAAGATAATAAGAACAGTTAATTTTTCTCCGACAACTGAAGGTAGTCTCGCTAATCTTGATATAATTGACGAATTTGATGCAAGGTTGTTACTTCTAAATTCTAGAAAGTCCGGACTATATGCTAGTCGACAACTCGACATTGCAATCACAACTAAACTTAGATGTGTGCATGAGCACGCTGACCATGAAAGGTGCAACACGGTCTCTGAAGTCTGAAACTTAAATTCAATGACCTTTGTGTGTGAGTTGTCTGACTGCTGCCTACGCCAAAACAGTGAAACCCCCTTCCTCATCAGAGTGCAAACCAAAACCAAATCAAAGGCCTCTCTGAACAACCGCCAAGAGGCCAGCTCAATAGCTTATCAGTGTTATTCCTTGTCTCAGCAGTGTCCAATTCTTTCAACCAATTATTTCCAATATTCCAACCTTAAGCTACAAATAGTTTAGTATTATCATGTAAATGTAGCTTCCAAGTACAATCGATAAAGAGAAGAGCAATTTCCAAAAATAAATCACAGTAAACTGCAAAGTATGGATTCCATTATCCATCCTTCTGAGACACATATAGTGGTTGAACTCTTCCAGAAATGCATGGACGATATTAAATATGTCTGTATACTTATAATAAGTAGACTATATATAAAAACCAATTACTCAGCTTCCAACACCAATTCAGTGAGACATGTAACTATAAATACAAATAAGTAGAACCAAAACAAATGATGCCTAAGAAAATATGATATCGTCAATTTAAGTTACCTATACAAAGTACAAGAACGAGACTGTGAAACACTTTGAGGTTGCCCGGAACCAAATAAATCCTGCCTTGGGCCTTTGCGATTAGAAGATAAGTAGTTCAGGCTTGGTAAATGTTACGTATGGCAACATTAATACTCTTACAATCATAATCCATTATCTTCATCCAATTTTCAAAGTCACCAATCTCCTGTGTTACCAAAAACCAAATGTTAACACTCCAGCTGTATTGACAAGTGTGTTGGGCAGTTTTGAGATTATTCCTCCTTCAACTAAATTTATTACAAAACATGAAATTCAAGAATGTAAAAAGTGAAATTAAAACAAATGATTTTACTTTTACCTTTAATGCAGAATTAATAGAATGAGAAGCAGCAAGCCATTGATCAGTTTGTTTCGTGTACCGCAACACGGTAGCAGCTAATGCTCTAATCTCAAGTTCAATTCTCTTCTCATTTAAAAAAGATACTTGAACTCCCCCATTTACTGTTTCCACTAAAAGATCCGAAACATGTATTGCGGTTTTCAATGCTTCTTTCTTTGCTTTCTCTGTTTGTTGTTGGAGTTTAAGTGAGGTTTGGTTATGATCGTGTAGTAACTGATGTAACGAAGATTCTAATCCTTGTGGGCCCAAGATGTGTGTTTCTTGTTTCGATTTTTGTTTCTCGGTTCGATCAAACATTGAAGAAGAAGAAGAGAGAGTTGTAGTACGAGGAAGAAAGAGATTCGGACGCATCTTTGATTTTGAGTTCGGTTCCGTTTGTTGAAATGCAAAGTGTTTTAAGGCCTTAAACATAGGCCCAACCTGAAAGGCCCAATACAGGTCCAACTAAAATGTTAAAAAGAAATTGAAGTTGAGATGCGTCATTGAAGGATACTGAAGATTTGTCCCCTTATTTTTGATAGATGACAACTTATCAAAGCTTCAGTGTCCCTTCATATAGAGGTAACTTGGGGTCCCAATTGTCTTAACTAGAATTTGGCATAGATGCTGCAAGTGGATGCCATTACCTTAGAATTCATGCACCTTTCCATTACTTCCTTCTATGTCGCCAGTTATAAATCCTTTTCATCGATATTTTGGTACAAGATTCGAATCAAGTATGTCTTGGTTTAAATTCCTCGATCTGAGGAGGCTTTGCCTCGGGTAGGTAATTTGAGATAAAACCTACAGATAGTAGACACCAATAGGCCACTTGAGCAGTGGTCCAAAACCAATGTTGGCATACTAATGCATTGACCACGTTCTTTTGGGCTATCATCGTCCTCGTCCGGCTTCGATTGCCTATGAAATCGGTATCACTGAAAATGATACAACTGACTTACAGACTTAGTAGCTAGTATATCACTATTTATATCCAAATATAAGTTGCTTCTCATTTATTAAGAGTTATTACGAACTTTAGGCGTGCGCGAAGGAAATCAGAAAAAACCATTCCTAAGATTCCTTCTTGATGTAGGCATGTAGCCGTAACTAATTTTTCAACTTAAACATCAACATCCCCTACTTTCTCAGGCATGAAGATATTAGTCCCTACTGTGGTAAGCAACTTCAACAGAATCGGAACATGGACATATCTACGGTGAGAGGTTACCCATACGTACAGGGGCGGACTCTGCATTTCAACTCTCTCCTGGCTAAACAACGATAACAAGAGTCTTAAACAAAAAAAATAATAGACACATTCCAAAGAAACAATTGAAACACTAGAATTTACAAGTAGCCAAATATATATTAATTCATCAAAATATCTAATCAAGTTCGACTACAAATCTATTTAAAAAGTAAAACTACTTAAACGGTATTTTTATGGGTCTTGCGGGCGTCAAAATCATTTCTTTCCACAATTTTGATTCTAACAAGCACCAAAATTCAAATCCAAAGAAGAAAAATAATACATCTCGACACGACGACACATTAACACATAACATACAAAATTTTATAACCAACGAACCATATCAACATTTCAATTTTCAAACAACAATTTTCACATATCTAAAACCTACATTCCACCAAATCAAACAATGCAATTTAAGGACCCGACTTGTCTGTATCTCATCGATAACTGTCATTCAAGTGAAATAAACTTAGGAGTCACTAAAATGCTATTGTAATTGAATGTGGTGTAGCTCAATCCATGGCCAAAAGCAAAGATGGTATTTCCGTTGTAGAACTAACTTATATGTTTGTCCAAGATAACCCTTTGCAGTATCTGGTCTGAGTTGCATTGAAGTTATGGGGAGCTTGGTTACGTATTCTTGTAATCTTGTGGAAACCAATATGAGTGGAAGTCAGCCAGCTAAAAGAACAATGAGAGAATACATAGTAAATATGATCTATCAGTATTGTCAGACCCTAACTAGCTAATTATGAAATGGTCTAGAAACAACAAAGTTTTATTTTCTCACCTGGGTTATATTTAGGTAGTATAGTATTTTTTTTTTTTCCAAAAAAGGACCCCTATCAAGTCCTGGGTCCAAATTCTCTCCTAGGTAATGCATGATAATGATAATGATGTTCAGTTTAGCGTCCAAACCCTATTTTGTGGTTAAACACCATTAACTTGCATAGAACAGACTAATTCAACCTCCATTTACTACGAAGTACTCCTTCAAAAAACTGCATTTGACTGAAAATCTGAAACAGTAGCCCTCTTCATCAACCAACATTAATGTAATAATGCATTGACCACACAAATTAGCAATGTATTTGCCTTAGTCCAGTAATCCAGTTCGAGTACTTGCACATTCATATAATTCACAATTCCAATTTTGAGCTTGTGTTAGTATCACTGAACATGATTGATGTTAAATTCTATGTTAGTGGTGATGCTATGAGAGTTGTGACATTGATATATTGAGAAAAACCAAGAAGAAAACATAATTGATAAGAGAGGAGACTAGAATAATAGGGTTAGAGTTTCTTATCTTGTTCTCCACCCAGAGTTACATATTTATACTAACCTCAAACGTGATAATAGAAACTATTAGATATGGATGTCCACACTTATAAAAACGTGGGACTTTACATATATGACATATTCTAATAGTCCCCCTCAAGAATTACAGCTTGAATGGTAGAAATAAAAGATAAGAATACAACTCTCCCTTCTGCATAGAATTGTCTTTATTTGAAGAACTTGAACAACTGTTGAGACGAGACATTCTAGAAAGTGAAACTGTTGGTGTAGGCAATGACCTAACCTGAATACTGTAGGTGTACCACAATCACAAACTGAAATCATAACACCGGTTTAGTGGCTTGTTGTTTGGCTACTACTCACTCCATTCTCTGTTATGGCTGTCATAATATAAATTGAAAACAATAACACTGATTTGATGTGCGCTTCATAGCTACTACTATCAATATCACTGTTAATGTCAACAAAATACTACTACGAGTACTCCCCGAATCTTGGTGCGCTTATAACTTGTCGCTACACGAATCTTGATGAGTGCAGTTTTAGACATGATCAAGCACGGAATATACATGCGGTTTTAGGCTTGATCTACACGAAACATACGTGCAGTTTAGGCATGACTGCTACCTGAATACTAATGAGTGCAATTTAGGCATGACTGCTACCTAGAACATATGTGCAGTTTAGGCATGACTGCTACCTAGAACATACATATAATTTAGGCGTGACAGCTACCTAAAACATACGTGCATTTTAGGCTTGACTGCTATCTGAATACTGAATAGTGGGGATATCATATTGTTGAGATGTAGAGGAGGCGCACGCCCTTGGATATCCCTTGTCATGAAGTGAGTTCGCCAAGGCATGCTTGAATATGGAGACATAAGTACTCTTCCTCATACGTCTCCATATTCCCCACCCCCAAAGTTAGAATATATAAGGTTACGTTGAAACATACAAAGGCTTGTCTATTCCAACTTGAACTTGAAACAGAGGGGACCAAATACTAACTTAATAAATAAACTGATCACCCCACCAATTCGAAACGTAAAACTTGATATTATACAACCAACCAATGCCCACTTCAAAAAACAATGTCCTCATACTCCAATGCACAAAAAAAAATTCTAACAGGACCTATATCAAACAATACTTACTATAGAGGGTGGAGGGCGGGTCGCGCCTTTAGTAAGGCAATTAAGAGGAAGATAGAACTTCTGGAACAGTACCAGCAATTGAGGAAGATATAAAGAATAATTTCTTGCGAGATAGAGGTCGTGTGCCCCTATACTACTTCAAACAAACAACTTGATCATGTTCTAGAAACTGAGACAGAAGACATCAATACCAATTGCGTAGAAGCTTTCTTCAGAAAGCCACGGATGCGCTAAAAAATAAAGTAAACAAGGGCGCGGGGGCGCTCCGAGTACTAAGTCGATATATATATATATTCCAAGAATAATAAAGGCGCGCACGCCGTAAATAGAGTAAATAAGGGCTTGGCCATCTCGAAAGCTCGTGTGTCGAAAAACATTCCAGTCGACTTCCAGGAGCAAAAATTCACGAGGGACTGCGAGATACATAGAGGTTGTACCCCTCTTATCAATACTAAGACAGAGAGATTGCAGAAGACGTAGACTGCGGAAGCGAAACAATACTAAAAAACCAATACTGAGAAATTTCGGATCTCTCTCTTAGCATTCTTCAAACAAACTTTAAACACCAGTCGAAATTTCTTGTGAGAAAGATTAAAACTTGAATTGAATGCAATACTGAAAAACTTAAAAAGAATTGGTTTTTTTTTTTTTCTTGTATATTTATTTTGGGGGTTATATCTCCTAGCATACCACTAAACTTAGATTTGAACCTGATGCTCTGATATTATGTTAGTATTGATGCTAGAAGAGTTTAAACATGATTGTAATAAGAAATCAGTAAGAAGAAAAATGAAAAATAGTGGAAGCTAAAATAATAGGGTTAAAGTTTCTTATCTTGTTCTCTATCCAGAATTACATATTTATACTAATTTCAAACATGATAATAGAAACTATTGGATATGGATGTCCACCGTTATAGAAACGTGAGACTTTAAATATATGACATATTATAATAGTGACATATTCTAATAATTGATATTGATATTGAATATCAATTGTTTCCGGATTGATATTTAGAGTTGGAGTCAAATTATTGCAACCATTATATAGACGCAGGCGGAATGTAGCTGGGAATACTGATCATCAGGTCCACAAGAACCAATGTGATTCAAAAATGATGCAGAGGACATTGATATTCAAGATATAATCATTGCTGCATCAAAAAGGAATCTCTGGTGTAGAATTTGAACAACAGTGTCATTAGACTGGTCATTCCCACCTGCTTTTTCAGCATCAGTAACCCCCGGCATCATTTTTGAATCAAACAAAGTTTCAACTAACTAACAGAATACTAGGAGCATAAATTGCAATGTGCTACAGTATACTTTTTTGGTTGGATTCAATATTTCATGCAGACTCAGGCGATAGCGCACATGGTCATGGCTCCAACCCCTAAGACCGAGACTTCGGTTATGTTTTAGGCACATTCACTTTTTCAAAATATTTTTGTAGTTATTTGTAGGCATTGCAATACATGGTGCACTAGGGGTGGGAATTTGGCCCTAACGAAATCCGCCCCCGATAAAGCCCTCACAACTAAAGCCCTCACAGAGTTTAGGGCGGGGCGGCCCTGCCCTAATGCCTTCTAGGCGTGGCTAGGGCTAAGATTCTAAAACATAGGCCCGACCCTAACCAAGCCCTAACCGGCCCTGTTTTATACTTTCACTATAAATACACATACCATAATTGTCCAACTCTTTGTTAAATATTTTCAATTAAAATAACATTGTCCTTTGTAATTTATCACTTACACCCAAGTGGTACTTCTAATAACTTATTTTATATAACAAAACTTGTCAACTTAGCAGCCCACGAAGAACAATGAAAGCACTAGCCTAATAAAAATAAAACTTTATTCCTTTGATCATCAAGTCAAAGTCCATAACTTATTATTCTCAATTTATTTTCTCACTTATTTCTTATAAATTATATTTTTATTCACATCCAAGCCAAGTCTAAAACTAAAGGTTTCCTTCCACACCATTAAAGCAAAATACGAGCGGACATTTGTAACATAGAAACCAAAACAACCTTTTGTCGAAAAATGACATTTGTAATCTCAAACATTTCTCCATCACTTGTTCAAAAGCCAATATTTTCATTTCCATATACAAAGCTTGAATCACTTTTAAATTAGAAGAAAGGTAATATTATATTTGTTTGAATCTATTATAGAAATAATTTATGATATTACAAATAGTTTAACAACTTCCATGACCCTTAACCAAAACTATTATGTTTCTTCTTTATATCTATTACTTCTTCCTTTAAAATGATAATATAATTATTTGCCTATGTATTTCAATGTTAAATGTAATTTTAGTGAGGTTTGAGTATAAGGAAGAACAAATTCCGAACTCTCGATGTACTTCAGTTCATTAGATTGTGGATGTGCATTTTAAATTTTTGGACTTATACAAGATTATTACTAGATTGGTTGGACTTTGAGTTTGTAGATTATTGTACATTTTTGTAATATAAATAAGTTTTAAAATTGATGTAGTAAAAAAAAATATATATATATAAAGCCCGACCCGGCAAAGCCTTTAAAGTGACCCGGCCGACCCGACCCTATGGTTTTAAGTCGGCTTGAATATCCGTTTAGACTTTAAATGTTTAGGGCCCGACCCGACCCGCCCATTGTTGTCCCCCCCTGGTGCACCATATGACCCTAACTCAGGTAGAGCAATAGGTCAAATATTAATATACTGTATCAGGTGTCCCAAAAGAAAAAAAAAATGTGATTTAATCGGGCACTCATCAAATTACATTGACAAGTTTTCGCCCTAAGTCCAACAACTAAGTCCAAGCCCAATACACTCTCCCACCTCAACGCATACCGGCTACTATTTTTTTCAAACTTTTTGTAACTGGTATCATCTCTCTCGCGAGACTGAACCCCAAACAAAAAAAAAACTTCGAGTTTACATCATGTTCATACTTCGAGTGTTGAGTTGTGAATCAACAATGAGAATTGAAATTGTCGATTTCACCCAATTCGAATCGTGGTCCATTTAAGTATATACTCAAACTTGATTGGGTTGATTAAACTTGATTAGGTTGATTAAATTTGATTGGGTGGAAGATTGAGTTAATTAAACTTGATTGGGGTGGAAGATTAGGTTGATAAAAACTGATGTTTTTTTAGAGTTTGGGTGGAAGATTGGGTTGATTAAACTTGAGTTCGAGTTTGCCTAAGCTTGATGAAGTCGTTTTCGAGTTTAGGTTGATTAAGTGGAAGTTGATTTTTAAAATGAACATCGTGACAAACAAACCGAATTTTTTAAGTCCAAACAACCCAGCCATGTCTCCCAAAAGAGTCCCCAAACGACCGCTCTAAGTCGCCCAAGAGAGTTCCCAAACGACCCCGCCATGTTGTCTAGCAAAAAACTAAGAGTTTTATCTTAAACGACACGCGCAGACCACTTGAGTGTACACTCAAACTACATGGTGAGATCGTTTGAGTGTACGCTCAAACTATATGGTGACATCGTTTGAGTGTACACTCAAACTATATAGTGAGGTCGTTTGAGTGTACACTCAAATGACCCGAGAGATTCGTTATGGCGAAACCGGTTAAATTGGTTGTTAAGCCTGGACTTTAATGACAAATTTGTAATATGACAAATTTGTAATTTTGGGGGGTTGCCCAATCCAATTTGATGAGTATACAGGAACCAAAAAAAAACAATGTATATCACGAATTTACTTCCACTGTGTTTGATTTTCTTTCCCAGTCAGTATGTGCTAAGAATGGTAAAGGTTGATCATCCGCAATGATGTTAGGATTTACGAAATTTTGTTATGGACGTTTCTAAAGGTTGGTAAAGGCAGTGAAATGTACAATTCTTAAATCCATTCTTATTCCGCTTCTTTTTCTCTGACCTGGTAACTAAAAAATTGCATCGTACATAGTGGGCCAAGCATATATATGATTATATGGTACTACCGTACCAGCTAGCGCACTATGTGCAAAACCACAGTCCACAGCCACAGAATGAACAAATGAACCCACTGACCCCTAAATCCTGCCTAAGAGTAGTACTCTCTTTATAGCGACCAAAACATTTTTAATCTTCTAAAGTAGGAAGCGGAGTGGCGACAACACGATTTTCTTCTTCCTTATCCTTTCTCTGTTTGAGCTTTATTCATCAGTGTTAAATAGTTAAGATTCAGAGGAAAGTTTTTTTTTTTTTTTTTCCGCTAATCAAGAAAGTATCTCATATATATATACAAACGATGGTGCAGTTTTACCAGTAACTATTACATTGAAATAAATTAAGTAATACACTTCTCTTGAAGTAACTGTCACTACGAATACTTTGTTCGTTCCCTCTCGGTACTTATACGCTGTCAGCCTATGAAGTTTAAGTTTAGGCTTAGAGAGTGGTTCCCTTTCTCTCATAAAAGCGGCGGTCTATATTAGAGCAAGCCGTTTTTCTTGTGTTCCAACTAATTATTCCGAATTGGAACAAACCAATGGAATGGGTTCCGCACCCATGAACTACAAGACCAAAAAACAAGTTGGCTACTTTTTTTATCTGGTTTACAGTAGGAAAAGTTGAACAATCAAAACTCAATATCTCAGAAGGCTTCTGTCACTGATTGAAGGGGTTTGAAAGCATTTAAAAAATAGTTCTCCATTTACGGTAGCTGAGTCGAAATTCTTGTCTCGTCGTACTCTATTTTTTCCATTAAAAAAGTAATAGATGTTGTAGTAAAAAAAACCCAATGGCCTCTTTGGCTGCATCACACTCTTAAATTTTGAATAATTGCCTGTAAATTGAAAGCTTGTTTAGTAATTTTCAATAAAGAGATCTCATGCTCTCGCATAAAGTTGAAGAACAAATTAACTAATTTTAGGCTTGTCTAACTTCAACTATAACCAAACCTTACCTAGACTTTCACGGTATCATTGATTTTAAACTCCCATAATTGTTAGTTGAGATTGAAAAAACTACTCTGTTGGTATTGGATAACTTCATGAGAGAAGGGAAGGAACAAGAGTGCTCGGCCCAGTTTTCCAAAGTATTTTAGATTACACTTTGTTTAGTAATTTTCAATAAAGAGATCTCATGCTCTCGCATAAAGTTGAAGAACAAATTAACTAATTTTAGGCTTGTCTAACTTCAACTATAACCAAACCTTACCTAGACTTTCACGGTATCATTGATTTTAAACTCCCATAATTGTTAGTTGAGATTGAAAAAACTACTCTGTTGGTATTGGATAACTTCATGAGAGAAGGGAAGGAACAAGAGTGCTCGGCCCAGTTTTCCAAAGTATTTTAGATTACACTTGGGTGTGTTTGGAAGTTTTCCTTTGGAATTGGAATTGAAAATATAATTCCAAAACTTACAATTTTAAGTAGTTAAAATTCCTGAATATATAGAAATCTCAAGTTTCTACCCCCATGTAAACTTGCAATTCTTTGTTATTGCAAACAGGCGACTCTTAATTTTCGGAAATATATTATGAATTCCACCCTAAAATCCTGGTTGGGGCATTTCTGTGAGAGAAAGTTATCAACTGGTCAACAAGTTGATTTCTCTTGTCTGGTATTTAATGGGTGGCGGAGCCCATTCCAAAGGTAATGGGCTGGCTAGCATTCCTCGAAATGCAACTGTGCAAATAAAGTTTAACCAACATCTAATTAAATCAGAAAAATGAAATGTATCAAAATTAGAAGTGATTCCGAATTGTAAGTTCACTTTAAAGACTGTGAGAACGGCAATTAAATTGGGGTTACTAAATATATGGACTGTGGTTGCATCCACTTGAACTGTCTAAATGGCGCGGCTGCCTGAAGATATCCATTTAGCAAGGGGGCACCAAGTTGAACCACTTGACTAGTTGACCCAACATCTTATTTTACACTACTGGTTGTCTAAATAAAGGATTCATTGACTTAATTACTACTAGAAGTGTAGCTTGACTTGCATCAGTGCAATCCTTGCTAATTTAAAATGTAAAGCCAGAGCTCATCTTTTCGAATAGTTGCAACTTTTTTGCCATCTCCATCATATCCCTCACCTTGCAAAGTTGCTAACCCCATATGCCAACTCGCCCAGTGACTTGCTTGGTGTGTGGAGTGATCGTGCCATGCCATCTCGATTGGGGTCTCAGACTTAAGTTGCAAGCGTCTCTGCACCACATGCATGACAACTGAAACGGCACCCCACCACGGAGCCCATGTCCTACTATCACACCGTAATGTATCTCATCTATGTATAACACGATATCCAGCAATTTAGTAGCATCAGGTAGAAGAATAGCTTAGGGAAGTAGCAAACGATTGAGAGTGACACTTCGCAATTTTAAGGATAGCTTGAAAACAACTTGCATTAGCTTTCCTCTATAACGAACTGTTTTCATCATTAAATGACAATGGCAAGTTGTTAATGAAATCAAGAAAAGTGAAAATTAATATTTATTGATGGCAGTGATTGGTCGTTTGTCTGTCTTTCGATTCTTAGTGGAATCAAACATCATATGACTCCCCACGTATGGGTCCTAAACTAGAAAGGCTAAAGTCTTAATAAACAGACAATCGCAACATTGTGGTATCGCTGAAGGATAATGTTGACGCACTCTCCGTGACTCCAAATTCATTCAGCTGCACCATCACTCTCTCTATTCCCAATTTCACATTAGCAAGATTTCTTTAGATTTGAAAACTAGAGTGATTTAGGATTACTAGCCTCTCTTTTTTGGGCTAGAATTATTTCTGTTACTAATATTATTATTTTGAAATTAAAATTACTATTTATTAGAAATTTATGATATTAGTATTTTCTATTTAGAGTTTAATTAGATTTAGAAGTCTAATTTCCATATTAATCAAGTGTGATTTATCTATATAAAGAGGTCATTCTCCAAAATCCTATTATACTTTTCTCTCTCAAACTTTTACAATTCTTCAATTCTTCAATTCAATATTCTTCCTCTTTAAATCTATTATCTTTTTTGAGGATCTCCGCATTTTTTCTTCTAAATCTCTCTTTCTTTCATATCAATTGGTATAAAGAGCCTCACTTTTTAGATTTTGATCTAGAAAATGATCCACCACCACCATTTTTGCAAACCACCAAATTTTTTCTCTATTAATAGCTGAATTTATTTCAAAGGAAGAACTACTAGACGCTATCAACACGCTTAAGTTAGAATTAAATCTTGAATGTGAAGCTATGGAGACAAGATTCATGAATATATTCAAAGAAGCATTCCCTCACACTTAAGCTTTTGCAAACTCTAACACCACCACTTCCACAAATCCCAAATCTATTTTCGCAGCCTGCACCACCACTTTTACAAACCCTAGCACCTCTGCAATAATCCATGAGACCATCATTCTCATATCCCCACCAAAGTTTTTTCTTACCACTCCAATTATACCTCCAATCCCACCTCCACCGACACTAGTATATACTCCTCAAAAAGTTGAAACTGTGAACGAAGAAGATGTTGGTTCTCCACATATTACAAAGAAATGAAAGAATACTCCACATATCGCTTATGAATATCCCAACTTTCGAAGTTTACAAATTGGACAAAAATGTGAGATTTAAAAAAAAAAACAAAGTTTTTTCAAAAAGGGAAGTGCACACCAACTTTTATCTTTCCAATTTACGAAGATCCTTTCGCGTTGTTCTCATCCCCACTAGTTACGTGTTATTCGAAGAATCACAAGAAATATCATAAGAAATGTCATCGAAAGAAGTTAGTTGGAAGTTTGTTTGAAGCTTATTTTGGACATGTGCTTACTTCAGGAGAAGACTACGAAAATTTTATCCAAGAAGTTAAAAGAAGCGTTGGAAAGATTGTGAAATATTGTTTTTGACAAAACAGGGTTATTTTATTTTATTTTTTCTATCATCAACTCGAGGTCGAGTTTTCAAAAAAAATGGAAGAATGATGTAGGATTACTGGCCCTCTTAATTTATTGTACTAGAATTCCTTCTGTTGCTAATACTATTGTTTTGAAATTAGAATTATTACTTATTAGAAATTAGTAATATTTAATATTTTCTATTTAGAATTTAATTAGATTTAGAAGTCTAATCTCCTTGTTAATCAAGTATGACTTATCTATATAAATATACCATTGTTGTTTAGTAGATGGAACCAATTATCAATTATCAAATCTCCCAAACCCTATTATACTTTTCTCCCTCAAACTTCTACAATTCTTCAATTCAATCTTATTCATCTTTAAATCTATTATCTCTTTTGAGGATCTCTGCATCCTTTCTTCTAAATATCTCTTTGTTTCGCATCACTTGGGGATGTTGTGCACATCATTTGGTAGAAGTATATATGGCTTATCTAGTAGGAAAGATATAATATCTATCTACAATGATGGCAATCTGTCCCCCTCACTAACCGGAAATGTAAATACACTATTTGCATTATTAATATGACTTGATCACTTAGAAAAAAAAATAATAAAATAACAACATTCGTCCTATAGCAGTAGGCATGGTTTGACATCGTCTTGTGTCTAAGATTGCTATGAAAGAGGTGGCTAGTGATATGGTCCAGTACCTAGGTGATTTTTAGTTTGGGGTTGCTATGTCTAGAGGAGCGGAAACAATTCTACATGTTGTTAATCAATTTGTACATGATAATGCAGATAATAGCTCTTTCTCTATGTTATTTGTGGATTTTCAGAATGCCTTCAACCTTGTTGATTGAGCATCTATGCTAAATGAGGTTCGCTTACAGTACCTTTCTATTGGTCCTGGAGTGGAATATCTATACAGGCAACCGGCTAGGCTAGTTGTACATGAGGGAAGATCACATTTGGTCCACAATAGGAATTCAACAGGGTAACCCATTTAGGTCCACTTCTTTTTGCACTAGTTTTACATCCACTAGTGTTGCGTATTCAATTTACTTGTCATTTAGAGTTACAGACATGGTACTTAGATGATGAGACTGTGATTGGTGACACAGAGCAGGTTGCGACAATGTTACATATTATTTGTGCGGCAGGGCAGTCATTAGGGCTAGTCCTTAATGAGACCAAGACAGAGATCTTTTGGCCTTTAGTGGACCCACGACACTCTAGTATATCCAAGTCGCAGCTTGGGGTTAGCTTACTTAGAGGAGTTGTTAGGATGGATACATATATTATCTCTAGTACGTCTAGTTCGTAAGCGTGTTGAGAAAAATCTTAAGCTGATGGATACACTACCACAGCTGAAATACCCACAATGTGAACTGATTTTTTTACGAGCATGTGTAGGGTTGCCTAAGTTGATATTTGCTCTACGTACTTGTCCACATGCTTACTTTAGGGAAGCAACTAGCATGTTTGACCATGGTCTTCGATCTGCTATCCAGGGCATTGTTGTTTATGATGGACCTGGTTTCGGTGATCTATAGTGGGGTTTGTCGACTCTTCCACTTTGTCTTGGTGGTCTTGGTATCTGTTATGTATAGGATGTCTTCAGATTTTCTTTTGTAGCCTCACGGATTCAGACTGAGGAGCTCCAAAACCACATTCTTTTTTGTAGATTTCGCATTCGTGACACTCCAAAACCACATTCTTAGATTTCGATATGGGGTGATATTTTTTATAGTGCCATCACTTTGACCGCATATACATCTTCCCCGATTTTGACCTTAGTATTCTTACCTCAAAGCCCCCGACCACCACATAATGTTTTGGCAGAAGTTTACTGATAAGCACCCAAAAATGTAGTTTAAACCCCTTAATAGTATTCTATTTAGGCCAATTATGTTTATAATAAATAAGAGTTAGTAATATTTACGTGTTTTTGTGTATTCTAGATTTTGAAGCTGTTTATGTGTTTAAAGACGCCATTTTGTATGGAAAACAAGTCAAGATGATTGTTGATGAAGTTCTACGTTTAAAGCCCAATGATAAACACCCAAAATTGTATTATAAAACCCCGTAGAGACGAAATATTTCGGTTAATTATGTACTTAATAATCATGAAATAATCTTATTTTCGTACTTTTGCAGGTTTGCACAACTAATGTAAAAATGATGATAAAGCCAGTATTTAAGCACAAAATAGTGAGTATACGTAAAGCTTTCTGAGAAAGCCCATGTGAAGCCCAACAAAGCTGGACTAAAGCCCAAGGACTCAAACATGACAGAATCCGAGAAAGCCCATGTGAAGCCCAACAAAGCTGGACTAAAGCCCAAAGACTCAAACATGACAGAATCCGAGAAAGCCCATGTGAAGCCCAACAAAGCTGGACTAAAGCCCAAATACTCAAACATGACAAAATCAAGTCAGAAACGGGATTACGTGCATAGAAGCATCAACCTTCCAAAACTCATATCTCTTGAACCAGGACTCCGAATTCGGCAAGTGAGCTACTCAGATGATCAATGACGAACTCTACGCAAAGGCGGGAAGTTATAAAAATACCAAAAGACCGGCCCGCTACTGGACACAGCACGTAGACCCACTATGCAGACCCACAAGATTTGATGAGACATCATGCAAGTCAAGACAAAATGTGCAAATAATTGGCACAAAATGGACACCTTGCATGACATTAATGGAGTTAGATGAATTTAGGTGCTAATAGTGAAAAAAATGCAAGGTGTTAATTTGCTTTGGTTTTTAGATAAGATACAAGTTAATATGGGAGGTGGTTTCACGTGGGATTGAGAAAAGGAATGCTTTCATATGTAGTAAATGAAAAAGGAAAGCATTCATTCCATATTTTTGTTTTTATGTAATTTTTTTTTTTTTAAGTGAGTTCTTAAGTGTAATAGTGTTAATGGAAGGTAATATAATGTTCTAAATAAAAGTTCTTCCCTTCTAGCTTAAAAAGTTTATCTCTTACATTCTTCTTCTTCTTCTTCTTTTTAAATTCAGCACACATACATGATATCTTGTTAAGGATGCTCATGTGAGGATCAATGTACGTTTTAGGAATCTAGACTCACTACGTAGAAGTTAGGGTTTTCTTTGACATCCCGTCCCAAAATGATGGAGTCCGACCAAAAGTATAGCATGGAGCTTTAGATTAACTCGCACACGACCCATTTCACGCCTGGACTAGTCGCGCGCACGCGAGACCTGGAGAATTTGAATTCTATGCTTGTCCGGCCGGTGGAAAACAAAACTAGGTGTTATAATGATGTTTTAGAGATGAAATATCTTTTTAACTCCACATGCCAGCATGATATGCTTAGAGATAAGTATATGGTGCTAGGGATCAAGACTCAAGTCCGTTTGGGGTTTCCTACGAACCAAATATGGATTAGAGATGTAGTTATTTGAATTCCTAAGCAGATGTACTAATTCTTACATGAGTGGAGTTAACCCTTTCCCTATCTTTCTCTCTCTATCTCATTTAAGAAACCAACTTGTAATCTCTAGATAAATTGTGTAATATTTCATTTTTAGGAAATAGAAATCTATTGATACCATCTATCTAATAAATCCTTCTCACTTAGTTCCCCTAAAGGATAAATTTCAGTTGTGATAGCATAGATTCTTGTCTTAGGAGTTGGAAAAAAATCCCTACTCGAACTAGAAAAATCGAAAAACAGTGAGTAAGGTATCATTGAGTTTAGTATGTAAAGTAAAGTAATCCAAATTACTAAGAGACTAAAAAGTGCAAATATCACCCAAGAATTATGAAGAAAATCATTTTTCAAGCCCAGTCAAAATTGGGAAGTCAAAGTCAATTCGAGTAGAAAAAGAACAGAAAAGTCAATAGAATTTCAAATGGGCATATATTTGGACTCGGGACTCAGAATTGGGCCTACTTTATGTCAAAATGACTGACTCGGAATAAACTTTCCAATGGACCCAGCCTTGTCCCAATCAGAGCTGTAAAAGTGAACAAAAAGGGTACTAAAATAATTTCCAGTAGAATTAGCCATTTTAGACTTAACCTAATAGATTTTGGGCTCACTTTAGAAGCCCAAAAACTCCCTTTTTGGCCCATGCATGAAAACGTAATCCTAACCCTCTCGTATATAAAAAGGGTTAAGGTTAAACTTATTCTCTCATTCCTTCTCTTAGTCTCTAATTAGTTTAGTATAGTTGTAGTTGTAGTGTAGGGTTATAATTAGTTTAATTGTAACCTCCATTAATTCCCAATCAATAAAAGCTTTAGTATCAATTAAATTCTTGTCTTTACATTATGTCTTTAGTTTATTGTTTAGTTAGTTTAAATCCAATGACACAAGACTAAAACCTCTATCAGAAGGGGTTAATGAAGTCATGTGAGGATGATTAATTAGTAGTTTAGTTATTGTTTTGCAATAGAGTTTCAAGTTTGATTCTCATGGTTGTTTAGAGATAAAAACCATAAGAGTTGAAATAGAGTTTAGAGCCACTCCCAAAGAGATTTGTAGTGGAGCTAAACTCTCATGCTAGTGAAGCCTTGATCTGAGAGGACTTGGTGTTCACTAGGGATCAAATAAGCGATTCAATACTAACTAATAGTAAATCGAATAGCGTGGTGGAATTTTTCTTCTCTAATTATCTTTCTCACCTTTAAATCTACTATTTTTGCATCTTAGTTTATTGTTTTTATCATCTCTTATTACTCTTTTATTAGTGAAATAGTTAGTTTAGTCTAGATTCGTGTTAAATACGTATAAACAAGAGTGGAAAACACGATTTCTCCTCCCTATCTCATATGATTTAGAGAGTATAAATTATTAATTGATAGAATGATTTTAGCATATTAGGAACTATTGTTTTCACATCTAATTTAAATTTAAATTTATTTAAGTTGTCACCTACTACTGTAAGATTATTATAGGACTTGAGAGGGAATTGAATTTGACTTGTCCGATCGTCAGAAAGTTGTTATTAGTTGCCTACAGTCTAGACATGCAAATGATTTTCTCCTTGCTATTGCTATGGTGGTCTTGGACAACGTATGACACCGGTTGAGTATCGAGCTATCCTTCGCTCCCGCCTCATTATCCCTTTGTATAACGATGGTGATTGGTGTCCTATGTGTATGAAGAGTTGCCTTGACGCCTTTAGAGATCATGCAGCGCAATGCAAGCACTTTCCAGGATTTAAATACAAACATGACCATGTACATGCTATTTTGTATGATGCGGTCTGGCGTGCTGATATACAAGTGAAAAAATAGGCTTTTGTCAATTTCCTCACTGATTCTAAAGAAGGTAAATTGAAGTTTCGCCCTGTGTATATCTTGATATATATATAGTTGGTTTGATGGAAAACATGCATGTGCGAATGTCATAGGGGTATCTCCCTTTGTTGGTTTTGGTAATGGAGTTTTTGGAGTACGGCAAACAACTAATAATGTAATAGCAGCGAAGGTGGAGAAACATTAACGAGCGTTCATAGCTAACCAACACTGTTTTATCCCGTTTGCGTTTGACACATTTGGTTTTTTGGCATCATATGCGGTTGAGTTGTTTATGAGGATGCACAAAATGTTAGACAACAATGTGATTGACAGCCGGTTCTAACGAATATGTGTTTAGGAGAATTGGTTTTTCTATTCAGAAGGGCTGGCGGCACAATTTGTATCGCGTTTGACCTCTAAATTGTTTATTTGATTTATTTTTCATATCAATAAATATATTTTTGATTAAAAAATTAATTTGGCAAAAAACATTTATTAGGCTCGGTGCTATTCTCCATTTTTCTTTTTTTGTGTAGCAAAGTATATGCTGCTATTATCTCCATTCCGGTCAAGGATTTAGATTAGAAAGCCTTCACTCAGGACCACATGAGTGGGAGGCCGGTGCACTCCTAACCGTGACAGGTGACCTCATATAATGATGTTCCTCATATATAACAAGTGATTAGGATTCAGGACATCAACTTTGAGTCTTAATTCCTTCCAAAACAGACTTCCAAAAATTGAGGACCAAAAGAAAAATTCTAATGTGTGTTCATACTAATAGTTTCTACACTCAAAATGGTATCCAATGTAACAAAGTTTAAGAGTTTGTAAAATTAAAAAATTGAAAAAAAATGAAGGTCAAAATCCGTCGCAAGTGGTTTAACTAAAAAAGAAATAAAACGCACATTACTTTGATATTTTGAGTAACGTTCGTGGTTTATTTAAAACTGGCCCAACCAATAAATGATGGTTTTTGCCCGTCGCAAACATTACAATTCTAAAAAAAATAAAACAAACGTGAGTTTAAGTGTCGTCCCCATTTCTTTTTAGTTAGAACGTTACTTCAAGTGACGCCCGAGATGTTTATTAACTAATAAATGGATGAGAAATTTCCCACCCTCTAGATTAACTATTAACTTATCACTTGGAATTTATACTCATTAAAAGCATGTTTTTGATATTTAGAGGGTAAATTTTACGCTTTAAACAATTTATACCCTAATTAGAGATGCCCTCACTTTGGTTGATCCTATAAAGTAGTTTGCTACATTTTCCTGAATAATTAGCTCCATTTACATCTATATGCAGTACCTCCGATCCCGCCTACAGAATAAATCAATGGCTGATTTTTTATATATTTTTACTCATCCGATCTCGCTCTCGTATGAGAAGCATTTATAGGTCGCAATTCTTTAGTATGTTTTTTTTCCAAATAACATATGCCCCCAAATTAAATCATTCCTAAACATTAAACATCCAACCTTGTGGACTACTATATTATCCAACTAAACCAGAATTATTAGTTCTACAGAGTTGAGCTTACTGCAATGGAAATTTGAATTGTTTGTAGAAAACATAATAGGATGCATGGAATCTTTTGTCAGTTATCACTTGTCACATATAAATTGCATGCTAGCTAACTTTGGCATGATCACTGTATTCCTAGATAAGATAGGATCAAAATAGACAATAAAAAAGGTATTAATGGGCAAGTTGATTGCGCACAAGGAAAAGCTACATACTTACATGTACGTAAGATCTAACCAATCCGAAAAACAATGCAGTCCAGCTCAGAATATATATTGGTGATTGCTTGACTGATGATCAATCAACGACATTAATCTTTCAGTATAGCACGCACACATGTTAATATGTTACCTCTCCTAACTATAAAAAAGGAGAAAGAAAACAAATAGAAATTTCGAGAAGCCAAATTGATCATTTGGCTTTAGAATTCTGCATAGTCACAACACTACATGATTGAGCAATTTTGGTTGTCGGATCGAATGCCTTGTGTACTAGCAAAATCCAAAGTTCAACCACGGCCTATGATTAGCAACATGAATGAATATGATCAGGAACACAAAATTGATATAGGTTGAACTGATGCTTCCAATCCTTCCACTAGGTGTTGAGTTGGACCAAATGTGCAACTTCAATAGAAAAGTCCAAAAGATAAATCCATACACACCAAATGTGTAACACATGAGGATTGCAGCCTTTGCAGGGTATAGAATCACATTGACTATAATCACCAATAATTCGATAACAAAAAGAAAAAAGGGGAAAATGTGTAACACATTCTTGATTGATGCAAGATCCAACTTCAAGCACATTAAAGATTATCGAAAAAAAAACAAACTTTAAGCACATTAATGCACATGGTAATCATAAGAAATATTGTATTTTATATTCGGAGTTTAGGAATGTTTTACGTTCTAACATGGCAAGAGTGCAAGAGTGCAAGAGTGCGACTTTCTGTCCAATACCTCTTCTAGATGGTGTCATTCGTTTGATGCCATTTAAACCCCTGCAAAAATAAGCTCCTTGTGTTTCTAAGACCCATTGGCAAGAATTTCTTGAGGCTGGAAGTGATTGGTGACTAGGGCTTTTATCGTTGATTTACCTTCTCCGGATTATTGGGGACGGGGCGGGGTTTTTTTGGCTGTATGTGATCGATTTGCAGGACCTTTGGCCCCAATAAAAATAGCAATATATGATTGCTCTTGTTTTGACGTCATGATTTTTTCATGATGGAAGATTAATTTTTTATTTAAGGATACATAAAGGATCCCATACATAAATGTATTCCAATCCTAGAAGAGTTTACATTTAAAGTAAAAATTTGATTAAATTCAGTCAAGATTAAGATTGGTTATATATATTGCTGCCACAAAAGAGGGAGATCCTCTTATCCAACAGGAAAGCCAAATACAATAATTCAATGTAATTTAGCTCTTGTATTGTGTTGCCTTGGATAACCGTAGCCTAGTTGGTTATAAGCTTCTCGAATCTTCTGTGGCTTGGTGCGAAAGTTTACATTTAAAGAAAAAAATGAAAACGGATATCTTTTTGGTTTTGTAATTTTTAAACTGTTAAAACTGCAATTTATAGATAATAGGTACCCTCTTTGTTCTTTTTTTAATTATAATGGTCCTGAATCATAGATAATTTTTAATGCTTAAGTACTATTAACATGATTTGTTAAGTGCTAAATTGGTTGGATTAGTTTTCTAGAACTCCCATATATATTACATTGGAATATCATCAGAATATAATATCATAACCCAGCAAAAAAAAACATTGGAATATCATCTTGGTGAATATGGCATATTCGGGATGTCTAAAAGTATTAATGAATCTGTTATTAAATATTTGGATTGGAGAGGGAAAATTCGCATGCATAGACACTTCGATTCCCTTTCAATTCCTAAGGTGTGTGCATACTAATCGGTTAATTATTTTGATAGCAGTAGATATTTATGGGAATGAATTGATAACATGCTTCCACTTCAATTGTCTCTTTGTTTAATCCCATGGAATTGAAGTAATTGGAGTTTAGAGTTTGGTTAGTTGTTATTTCAATGTTTTTGACTTAATAAAGTGGACTCGAGAATTAGATTATGGTGTTTACTCAACATGTAGTATGTTGATAATACGTACTATAATAGAGGTGTTTCAGTGTCTTTGCTTTAGGAACTTTAAAATAGTGTTAGACATGTTAGTACTTCAAGCCAGCACATGTATATGACTATGTACATTGATATGCTATAGTGCTCAATCATTTCATATTTACTCTCCCATTAGTCTTTACTAAACTAAGTGCATGTTGACAATACGTACTATAATAGAGGCAATAATTCTACACTGACACAGAGAATTTGACACAATTGACCGACACAGTGACGTGGCACTGCAACATCAATGTTGCACTATGAAAAACCACCATTGCAATATCAATGTTGCATCGAGAAGTACCACTACAATATCAATGTTGCACCATAAAAACCACTGCAACGTCAATGTTGCATCGGGAAATATCACTGCAACATCAATGTGAAAACCACTACAACGTGAATGTTGCACCGAGAAATATCACTTCAACATCAATGTTGCATCATGAAAACCACTGCAACATCAATGTTGTACCATGGAAAATCAATGGAATGGATGATTTGTTATAAAGAAAATATGAGAATGAAAAGATGATAATGGAAAGAGAAAAAGTGTTTTGAGTGAAAGAAAAAAATATTGACTCTTTGTAACGCCCGTATTTAAAATACGTATTTATTAATTAATTAATTAATTAAATTATTTATTTAAAATTCACTGGATTGGATTTGGGATATGTGGGCCTGATTTATGGGCCCGAGTCTGTGTTGGGCTTAGGTTTCAAACCCAGGTATATATACATATTTTTCCAGAGAATAGGGTTTTTTAGATAAAAATAAAATAAAAATAGAGGCAGAGGTAAAAGCTCGCTGGCTAGAGCGTTGGAGCGCGACGAATCGGACTAGGAGGGATTCGTGGAGCTGTTAATTAAGGTGAGTAGATTAGTTTTATATTTAATTTTACTGTCCAAGGTTTCCGTTCATGATTTCTGTGTATTCTTTTGTCATTATTATTATTGTTAATGTCGTGGTTAAAACTTGTTAAATGGTAGCATTACTAAAACTCTGGAGGTGGATTTGTGGAAACTGTTCGAACTCTGGAGGTTGTTAATGGCGGCATTAAGAAATCGCCAGTAAAAATTTATGTGTGAACTGTTATTGTTGTTTTTTTTGTTGATTGAAGATTGGTGGTAGTAAGGGGATGAATGTCGGGTTTAGAATCGTTAATGGGTGTTGTTGGAAGCTTGAAGCTTTGACAAGCGTTAATGGCATCTTCGCGATTTGTTGGAGGGTAAGTGGTTGGTATGGGTGATGTCGGGGTGTATAGGTGAAGTGCATTGTTTGAATTATGGGTGGAAGGTGGCTGTCGATTTGGGTTGTGTGTTGTCGTTGGATGGAGTACGGTGGTTGGGCTGTTGAAGCTTTGAAAAAGGCTGTAATGGCGTCGCAAGAAAATCGTTTGGATTATTGTGTGAACTCGCTTTTTTGTTGTGGTATAGTTGGTGGTAGCGAGTGATTGAGGGCTGTAGAGTGAGGGGGCAGCTGTCGAAGCTCGTAGAAGCTATTAATGGAGGTCGAAAATGTAGTAATAAAATACGTTTTCCATATACAGCCATTAATGTAGTAATAAAATACGTTGATAGTGAGGGGGCTTAGATAAATACGTTGATATATTTTATTACTATCATTTTATTATAGTTTAATTCTTATAAGACTTAGATATATACGTCTTTATGAGAATTAAACTACACATGAACTTATATTCATGGACTTTAATTTTGGGCTTTTTGATGGTTGATCAGTTTGACCTGACTGGTGATTTGGACTCGAATAATTATGTGTGATATTTGGACTTGAGTTGTTTTTTCTTTTTAAAGTCGTCTCATTTTGATATTTGGTGGAATGAACTTATATTTTGATTATTTATATACTATTTATATTGTGCACAAATGGAAATAATGCGTGCCTTTGATGGTGACTTGAGTTCACATAAATATATTGAACGAATACATTACATGATTGATTACTATTATGAGTTGCTACTTAAATGAATGGTAGTATTTATGAAAGCTTGAGATATTCCATATGGTGTAGTGCAATATATGATTGGCACGTGAAATAATAAGTTTCGAGATTTGATATAGAGATACTTGGATATCGTGCAATTAATAGTATTGGCACGTGATAATGTGGATTGTATTATAACGAGAAACGTTGAGCTTCAGTACAATTAAGTATACTGGCATGAGATAGAACAAGGATTATTATGGAGATTATCCAAATATGGTGGCTTAGTGCAATAATTTATTTGGCACGTGATAGAGTGAAATGGTTATGAGATACTAATGTATGATACCTGAATAAATTATGTAACGAAAATCCTAGAACCTAGCTACCACAACTCATGTGATTTGGCCCCTGTGATGGGCGTATGTGGATATGATTGGCCCTTCTGGCTTTTCAGTGAATCTAAATGGCCCTTCGGGCGTAAGTAATTTGATTGGCCCTTCTAGCGTTTCAGTGAATCTGAATGGCCCTTCTGGCGTAGCCGAATAGTGGCTTGATTATTCCGTTTGCAAAATTTAGAACGAGACGCGCAATATTTTATGCCGAATAGTGGCAGTACTCACATAATGGCTTTCGTGTGAGGGTTACCTGGTATGCGATATCCCGCTTAGGGTAGCTACTCACGGAGTGGTTTATTATGTGAGGGGAGGCATGTGGATGTACATGTTCGGTGTTGGGTAGCGATTGTGGTAGCCAGGGAAACTAAGTAAGACATAGATACGACGTGATTTTAGGGACACACAAAGAAAACCTTAAATAATATAATTATGGTAATGTGTTGGTTAATGATATATCTTTAAAGATACGATTGTATATAGTTTTGTAGAAGGGTGGGTCAAACTAATTACTTGTGCAGAGACGACCTACTCTGTGATTGAGCATGAAATGCGGTAAATATAGAATATGCTTAGCTGGTTATTAGTTTAGTTAGAACCTAAGGCACCTCGGTGGAGGAACTAAATGCCTTAGTATTATTGTTGGGAAGCTAAGGCGCCTCAAGGGAGGAACTACATGCCTTATTTATTATGCGTATGGTTTGTTGTGTGGCTGGTGGGAAGTTACAGCGCAGGAACTAACTGCCTTATTTATTGGGTATATATATGTATAAGTATAATTTATATTTTAGGGCTACTCACACCAACATTGTTTATAATGTTGACCCGATTTGCATATTTGCTTATCGGGTGTGTACATTAAATGAACATAGTTGATAAGTCTTGACAGGTTTCATATTGAAGAAGGTTGGTTGCTGCTTGTGGTTTGCATTAGCGTCGCATTCATGATATATTTTGTTTTCCCTTAAGGTGTAATAGATTTTAGTTGAGACAAATGTTGTTTTATACTTTCAGTTTGTTGTAATTATAACTAAAGAGGGTTGAAAAGAGATTTGTAACTTAATCAGATTTGTGAATTTTTGTAATGAAGAGAACTTTTGTTTATTTGAAAATTTTATTGGCTTTTAATTATCCGCGTATTTAAACTGATTATGGGTTTTTGGGGGTTGAGAGTGCATCACACCTCGAAAATCGAAGAGTCGAGAACAAATATTGTTTTTTTCGAATTCTGTCGAAATTCGGGGTGTGACACTCTTATTTTCACCACTGCAACATTGATGTTGCAACATGCCACATCACTGTGTCTTGACTGTGTTATTTTTCCTGTGTCAATGTAGTATTACTCATAATAGAGGTGTTGATAATAAAGCATTACTTAAAAACATCAGATGGTTCGTGTAATAGCATTTTAGTAAGTTGGGAAATAGCCATTTGAATAATTCTTTCTCATTCTTCAGGCTATAGTTTGCATTATGCTTAGTCTCAAAAAATTCTTAGTCCCATACTATATTACTTCAATTTATGAAGGGTTTTTTTATGAACTACCTCATAGCCGCTTTTGCTTTTGGATGGAAGATCATGATTATCAATGTAGTTGTTTTTCGGCCTAATGATATACTACTTTTAAATTCATGTACAGGTTAGGAACATTTTAATTTATGAATATAAGCATTTAACGCTTTGCATGATGCTGATTACAAGATTTATGAGTGGCTAATAGCGCGCTAGGGCGAAGGCAAGTGCAAGTATTGGGTGCTTCATAAAAGTTGATGAGATTTCCAAATATTTTGTAGTCACAAATTAAATCTATACTACTACTGAACTTCTTTGACATGCTATGGTGAATAAATTATGTAGTGAGACTTAAGAGACTTGAGATGCGGCGCTTTAGAGGGAAACCTTAAAGTTATGGTAGATTTATATTGTAATATTAGCTTTGGTTGTTTAGCGTTGAGCGTAGGCTTTCCTATGTCCTTAGATATATATTATAGCTGTACCCTCTTGGCTCTATTTTTAGAGCCTTTAGAGAGTGTCCACGTCATACAACTAATTACTAAATAGGAGAGCCTCGAAAAAATAGGAGAGCAAAAGATAAGTTTACGTAGACCTTAACCAAAAAACCCAACTTCGTCAAATGAGAGGAAAAAAAAAAAAAAAAAAAGCGCAAGATCAGTGATCGGTGCTTTCATCTTAGAAACCCTCACTACATCCTTTCTTTACAACTAAATACCTAATTCTCTCATTTGATCTCGAGGCAGCAGATGACCCGATCTATTCCCTTGATTTTTGTTTGACAGATTTGAGGTTAGTTCTTTCTTCCCTTTTCATTATCCTCGAAATCTTCAAAGGTCTTCTCTAATAATGCATTATTCTTGAAGCTTTGTTGTCGGTGCAACAAGAAGCCTTCTTTGTGTCACTTTGGGAAGCTTATCCCGAACACCGGGCAGCTTTGGTGGAAATTGTTGCAGGGTTGTTTGGCTTTAAAAAGAAATCACGAAGTCATCAGTTCCAACACCAGTATCGAAAGCAACAAAGACATCCAAATGGTTGGCCGCAGCAAGACAACTTTGTAATACCTGATGAAGACGATCCCCCATCTATAGAAGCCAAAACTCCAACCCAAAAAAAGACATGCGTTCATGGCGCAGGATCCTAAAAAGACCCACCATGTCCGACAAAGTCGTGCTCCTTGCAATGGTTGGGATGGGGATTCTCAGAAACAACGACAACAAAAACTACAATAAGACTACTAGAGTATCATCAACATTATTCATCCAGTCCACAAACATTCTGTGTAAAATGTTGCGAGTCGAATGAGATTATTCTTGGGCCACTTCATGAGCAGTATATGACTAGCTTGATGCAGTCTCTCATTATCCGGACATCTTGGGGACAATTCTCACTGACAACAAACAAAAAATTGATCATCAAGACTTTCTCTGGTTTTTTTGGCAGCCTAAGATATTTTTAAAGTATAGGAAATTGTTTTAACCACATGCGAACCGAACAAGGTATTGTCTTTTATTTCTTATTTTATTCTTCTTTGATCTTCTATGATTCACTTAATTTCTTGATTCACTAAGTTGATTTAATGATATCTACTTTATAATTTTGATATTGGTTGTTTTATTTGAATGATTACTCTTGATGTTGATATTGATATTGATCATTCAGTGTTTCCATGATTGAAAATTGAAACATGCTTCACCCTGTCTCTTTCCTTACAATGTTCATAAATCTATCGTTTACTTCCATGTGTTACGAGGATCTGCTCGAATGGAGTCTGGGAGAGGCAATGGTATATATACAGAGGAGGCTTTTTAATATATCATACACAATAAAACTAGAACATGTAAAGTATGCACTATATTCCATGTAATATAGATCTGACTTATAAAAGTTGGAGTGGAAATATATTATAATACAATTATGAAACGCAACCCGTTCGTAGGTTGTTCGACATGACATAGATGGCTATCAATTTTATAAATCACAATTTGTGTTTTTTCATTAACTATAATTTCTCTTATCAATGTATAATGTATTGTAAAACTACTTTGATTTTCATCACTGTCATTTTGTGAACCATTTGCTGTTATCACTAAGCTATAACCAGTTCTACTACATGTTGGCAAATTTAGAAAAGTAAATCGGGGATTAGTTATAATCGATTGCAAATTTAGAAAGTACATGTTTGCCTCTTACACATTCTTTTACTTATGCATGAGTTTCAATATGTTGTTGAGCATCACTACTTGGTCTTGACTTACATCAAGTGTGAGCGTCAAATGAGAAACAAGATGATGTATGTTAGGCTCACTTCTAGAACAATGATCATGCTATTAATAGCTGAAGTTATTAGCTAGGAGGAATTTTAGAGGATTGTTCGTAAAAAAAATAAACCGTCTTCCTTTTAAGCGTTGCTAGAGAATTGTCATCTTGGCTGGAGGACCTTAAGGGGACTTTAAACATTACCACTAAGATTAAGGAGCTTTTTCACACTGCATTCATACATTTTATAGTTCAATTATGGAAGGCTAGAATAAGGAGGTTCACTGATCCCACAAGATGAAGGTTACATTACAATTTTGTTGCGTCAACTCATTGGATTGATCTTTGATTCTTTGTCCATGCTTGAATACATGGACGGGATCAGGTAGGGGTAAGAATCATCTTTAATAAATTAAAGTATCAATGATCATCCGCTTCAAAGTAGTTTTAGTAGTTTTCTGTGGAAAATATGCCAGTTTTAATTTTAGTCTCTATTGTTCTTTGTTTCTTATAATTTCTTTTCTATTTTGTTAGTCAGAGTTAGCAGCGCTAATGTACAAGAGGAGTAGACTTATCTGGAGAATCTGAAGTTGAGTAGACTTATCTGGAGAAGCTGAAGTCGTTAGTGCTCTAGGGTGGGTTCAAAACCATTATAAAGTTTGAGTGCATTAGTTTGATTTATTATTGAAAAAATAAATTGCATTAGTGTGATCATAGAAAGAAATAATTTAATACCTTTTACATGTCAAGCTGATACCCTTTTGTACAATTCATTAAATAATTCGCATTTTCTGAACTTATTTCATATTGTTATGATTCTCTGAACAATTTCTTATTTAAATGATTATCATTATAGGAGAGGAAGCAGTTTTATACTTATCCTCTGGTATTCAAAGGAGAATATTCACAGGGACACATTCATAAAAGATGGCCTCAACCACTCTTTGGCTGTTCACCTCAAAACCCTTTGCGCAGATACAATACTTGTTGTTCTTCATGTGCTGGACATAATTTGCCTTGCTTTTGTTTGACCCATTTCAAAGTTGGTCTTGAAAATCGGTTAATGGTGAGCTGATGTGTAATAGAGACAAAATAAGTCGTAGTTAAGACACAAGATTTCGTAGTAAAGAGACCTTTATTAAATCAAGAAATTTGAATTTGCCAATATAATAGAGAAGGTCTTCTGAGTAAATTTCTCTAGCATTGCCAATTACAAAGCCTTCATTAACATCAGCATTGCAGAGTGCTCTAATGCACCTAATCATATGTCGCACCATTTCATGTAGGGCCTGGGAAATACACAATTTATCAGACTACACAAGAAATTGGAGTCTCAACTAAAAAATGGTGAAATTTAAGTCTGAAGGAGGCACGAGAAGTGTACCCAATCATGACAAGCAACAAGAAAATGATCAGGCTCCACCGTGTCCGTTCCAAAGAACTGAAAGAAGGTACATTAAAATCCGTAGTCTGCAGGTTAAACTTCATCTTTGTGACTCGAGGAGGGTAGTCGACTTTTACAATTGAAATATTTGAATGCAAAATGTGACTCTGCTTATAACTGCAAGTCTGTCATGGTTCAAGTTCAACTGGAATGTTAACAAAACAGTGTGCAAGTGACCCGTAAAATCAGATTCCAACTTTAGCATTGAAGCTTCAAAGGACTCTAATATGCATTCATTCTATACAATAATGCTGAGCATCTTATCAAAAACTTATTCAATGTCTATCCTTAAGCACCAAATTGCTTACCTTGGTTTCTGACTGGTGGAAGACGGGTCTTGCACCTTCCCTGTAGGTGTATACTTTGAGCGTCTGTTCCATCAGTTCATAGCTCCTACAAATATTTATCAAATCGAAATATTCAAGTAAAGAACTCTTACCTTAACCTTTGCTACGCACCGACTCTCTTATCGATTCTATTAGCCTAAGCGTCTTCGCTAACTCGCTCGCCTATTATAACCCCTACTCAATTGTATAGTAGGGTAGGCTAACTCAGCCGCTTACTTCTCCGTTTCGTGCGTGAATGGCGGTTCTCAGATGAGGGAATCATTCCGGCTAGAATGAAACTTTTTACATTCAAATTCAAATTCTAACTTTTTACAGGCATACCAATCAAAAAGCGTACAATTCGCATGCACCACTATTAATAAACTCGAATATCCTTGTAGTTGGATCCCACATAATAGTCCTACATCAGTTTGTTGGATCCCACATAATAGTCCTACATCAGTTTGTCCACAATATCTCCAGTACAATAAAGGAATAAGGCAAAGGCCTCCTTACGGTCATTATGTGGGAGAATTTGGATGGTGTCGCTATATACAGTATGATTATTATTCTTCTGGTTACCAATCACCATAGACACTATGTACGTAATATTTATAGCGTTTCTTTTATATGGTCCCGCTTATTCATATTTGAAGAATTTTAACTTAATCCATTTTTTTGTTAAAATAGGTCCTAGGAGAATTTTTTGGGACAAAATACTAAATGTAATATATAATTGGTTATATAATCAAGGTTACATAGACCATTTTCATACGAAAACCTTAACTAGGGCTATAAGAGGATTATCAGAACTAACTCATTTTTTTGATAGACAAGTAATTGATAGAATTACAAATGGTATTTCGAAAGTGTCAGTACCTTCGGCCTGCACACTCCATTAATCTGCCCGATAGGCAGTCATATGCCATGTGTCCACATCCACCACAGTTGTGGCATATCATCAAGCCCCCCATGCAATCCCTGATCATGTGCCCAACCTGATGGCAGCTCCAGCAAACAATGTCTCTGTAACCACTATCGAGTGTATAATGTATAATAGGTCTATAAGCTTAAATGTTATAGAGATTTTGTTGGAGTGAAGAGTCGAAGACAAGGTGATATGTTTATAATGCAGCCTAACCCCACAACATGTAAAACATAATATGCTTAATGAAAATGAAATGAGCACATAAAAATGTCCACACATAGCAATAAAGTTTGAAATTATAAACAAGATGTGAAATCCACCAAGATTACGACTTTTAAAAAGTTACTAATGCAGCCCTAAGAGGAGTCTCAACTTTCAAGGCAAGATTGCAAAAGGATGCAAGACTTGATCCTTGCTTCAAACCGAGGAACAATCGGAAGAAGGCAAAGAACTGGACATGTCATCAGAACTAAATTTTGTTCTTAAAGGGGGAGAACTACTCAAACGTACAAGGAAAAAGGTATGGCTCTCCGACAACAACCTTAAAACTTATTTAGGTATTTCAATGTCAATGACTACACTACCCCTTGCCAATGCACACCCCACAATTCTACACCATTGACTTTAAGATTCCACGAAGATATTTTTGAAGTAGCTCACAGCCTAGAATTTCTAAATTCCATAACGATGTTGACCAACTAACATGTATTCATGAATACTACGTGCTACCAGTGCTCTTCCACAGGCGAGTTTAGATTCGATATCAATTCAAATTGGCGGGTAAAGAAGAGTGAGAGATATATGGAGAGAATGGAGAAACTATTTTTTAGCTCTCTGTTTCATTCTCAAGTCATTACTTATCAATCATCTTTCTTTTATTCCCTGAACCTTGAATCATATCGCGGTGGTTGCTAAAATGAAAAGCGGGCATATGGTAGGAGCTTTCACAAAAAAGAAAAAGTGTAAGCAAAACTTTATACCTTAAGTGGTCTTGAATTGCACTGCTCATTTGTGATCAAGCAACATGTCATGCTTTTAGGTGTAGTTTTTGATGTCTGTTTCAATGTTCAACAGTGGCCCGGAAGAGAAAGCGAAGAAAAACTGCCGAAAGGATGATTGATGTGAAATCCAAAAGACAAAAACTGACTTGGTCCTAACCAAACTGCGATAAAAAAAACGAGAAAAAATATTTCCCCACTTTTTCATAAACTCTTCCACCGATAGAAGTTTAACTAACTGAAGTTTAACTAAATACAAGCTGAGAAAGCGAATGTAATGCATCTTTCACATTATTGATTAACTAAGTGGCTCAAGAAGTGAAAGTTTACAGTAATGAGTAACCTTATACTTGCAGTGTTACGAGTACCAAAAGGTTTCCAAAGATATTGATTGCCTTATTTTATTTTATTTGCTAAAATAAAATAGCTATACATGAAAGGATTACAACTTACAAGTCGAATCCTTAGCGAAGTGACAACTAGAGTTGTGTCATCAATAGCTCCCATGTAACGGCATCCCATATTCAAGTTCGCAAAACCACCCACACACTAAACATATCTATTTATGTTTATAGTAAGATTGTTCACAAGGTCTACTTAATTTTATCACGAGAACACACTATTTACATTTGTCAAGAAGATAGAATATAAGCCTATGTTTGAGCTAACAAAAGAAGGATTCTCGCAAGGGTGACCACAAAAGAAGGATTACGCTCCAATGCATTTCCACCACAAAGGCCCGCCAGTTGGAGAGGCAACCGGAGCGGCGGTTGGAGAGGTTACAACCATGCGGGGAGGGATGATACCAATACTCCGAGTATTGGAAACTTACCTCTTCAAAGGTCCCTTTTTTTGAGCCTTGAGTTTTTCATTGGTGGAAATCCTGAAAGGGACCCTTGAAAGGCGACCAATCTACTTTCATGGATGGCGTTGCTCTTGGGTTAGTTCATGGAGCTCGGCTCCCGGTGACATTGCGTACTTCACCCAATCTGAGGGGATGCATCATGCAGCTTTACAACCACATAGCGGATGCTTATCGGGGGTGAGGCTTTTCGTTTTTCCTATTTACTATTGTTATGCATGCATTTAGTTCTATCTTTCTTTGTCTTTCTGATTTTTTTTTCGTTTCTCATTGCGAGGTTATTGGAGCGATTGCAGTCTACACTCTACACAATCTTCTATTTAGTACGAGCGAGTGTAAAGAATGGATTATAGATTTAATTACCTCACCCTTACCAAATCAGCGCACCGATCTTTGGATCACACGTGTGGCCCGGGCGAGGTATTATCGACTTACGGATCAAAGCGAAAGGGGATGCTAGGGGTGATACATTCAAGAAAGTTAAAGTTTTGGAAACGGATGCTCACGAGCATATCCGACAAACAAGAGAAGAAAGAACATTGGTTGCAAAGGGTATCGAGGCAACAAGGGTGGCCACAAAAGAAGGATTCTGCTCCAATGCCTTTCCGACCCACAGGCGGTTGGAGAGGCAACCGAGCAGGCGGTTGGAGAGGTTACAACCATGCGGGGAGGGATGATACCAATACTCCGAGTATTGGAAACTTACCTCTTCAAAGGTCCTCTTGTTTTGAAAATAAGAAAGGGTGATTGATCACGAAATCCAAAGACAAAAACTGACTTGGTCCTAATCAAAGCTGCGATAAAAAAATGAGAAAAATATTTCCTAAAGTGCTTCGTCAATTTCCTAAACACACCTAATTTGCACTTATATAGTGTCCACTTTTTCCTAAACTCTTCCACCGATAGAAGTTTAAAACTTAGAAATTAATACCTATTCTATATTCTTCATCTCCAATTCACGCAGTTTACAATAAATCTTCATCACATTCATCTTTATCCCTCTCTTCCTCCATGTCCATCATTAAGCGTTGGACACCAAAACCAATTCAAAAAAGATTTTTGAATGAAATCTTTGATGGAGAGACCTGCAATCCATGTAAAGATAGAATACAAAATATTACCAATGATCTCATACAACATGGTCCTATTTCTGAAAAACAAATAAATAATTGGTTCAAGAACAAGAGAACTAATTTGAAAAGAAAACAAAAAGATATGGTCACATGCCCAGAAGAACCAAACAAGCGAAGTATGTATGCTTTAATAGAAGTAAACTCTACCTTATGTTGTCTATGTACTGAAATTAGTTGCCCTATCTATTTTGAAGATTAAACAAATTGTTTCTGCATTTATTGTGCTGCAGACTCCTGTTTTGATCAAGTAATCTTTTTTTTTTTTTGTGTACAGCAACGAAGGAAAAGGCTGGAAAGAAGACGAAAATAAATCCATCTGGCAAGATTAATCCAAAAAAAAAAAAAAAAACAGAGGTATGATCAAAATATCACATAATTTACCTTTTAGTTTATTATTTGTGACTGATTAAATTTTTTAAACAGTTATTACTAAAGAAAGAGCTAGAGAACGACGGTTTAAACGAAGTCAAATATTAAGAAATAAGAGACTTGGTATTTCTCCAAATCAATTCCATTCATATCAACTGGATGATGTTGATAAAAATGACGACGATTACCTCTCACGATTAGTGGGACTGATTAAAGAAGATGGCGATGTCAATGATTTGAATCGAGTAGTGCCAATGTATTTGTGATTTGGAAGTTTCACATATAAGTAAGTGTTCTAACACTAAATTATACCGTATTGCTATTTTAGTGTATGCAATAAAATAATCTAATAATTGTTTTGCAGGAAGTTGTTTTGAGCCTTTAGATATTGGTTGTCCAACTTCAATATGTTCTCATTGTGGAGCTATTGTCTGGTATGAAGAAAGGAATGATATGAGCAAAAAACCTACAAATCCTAAATTCTCAATATGTTGTCAGAACGGCAAGGTTCAATTGCCTCTTCTAAAAGAAACTCCTGAATTTTTGAGAAATCTATTGGATTGCAAAGGTGGACATAAATCTTCAAATTACATGGAAAACATCAACATCTACAACTCCATGTTTGCGTTCACATCCACTGGTGGTGCAGTACAGAGTTCAATTAACGATGGAAAGGGGCCCTTTGTTTATAAAATAAAAGGACAAAATCACCATAAAATAGGAACTTTGCTTCCACCAGAAGGAGTGCGTCCAAGGTTTGCACATATACATACATGATACAGAAAATGAAGTCTCACACAGGTTGAACTCACTCAGTAAGAAAATTGTAAAGAAGAGGGCAAGAGACGAGTTAGATCCTAGCATTGTTCAAGGACTGATAGATATGTTGAATGTTACCAACAAACTCACTGAGATTTACAGAATGGCAAGGGATAGATTTAAAGAATGTCATGTAGCAGACATTAGCATAAAACTGATTAATAGAAGACAAAAAGATGGAAGACTTTATAATTTACCATCATCAACAGAAGTTGTTGGTTTAATTGTTGGTAATGGTGATGAATTTAATGAGCACAGAGATGTTATTGTCGACAAGAAAGGATTTGGATTGAAGAGAATCAATGAATTACTTCCAAGTTTCATGGCAATGCAATATCCACTTTTGTTCCCCCATGCTGAAGATGGATATAGAATTGACATTCCATATAGAAACAATAAAGTAGTTGGAAAAAGAAAAAATATTAGCATGAGAGAATTTTATGCTTTTAGATTGCAACCGGAGACACAATGAAGGCCAAATTGTGGTTCGTGGAAAGAAGTTGAGACAACAGTTTTTGTGTAGATTCTTATCTGACTCTTGAACAAAGTAGAATGGAATGGGTTCGAAATAATCAACAAACAATTAGTGCAGAATTGTATCAAGGATTAGTAGATCTTTGCTATTTGGTGGTGACGAAGCTTTGGTTGTATAGGGAAACAATTAGTTCTTCCTTCATCTTTCACAGGGAGGACCCGTTATATGATACAAAACTATCAAGATGCCATTGCAATATCTTGCACCTGCTTTGGTGCACCAGATCTTTTCATTACTTTTACTTGCAACCCCAAATGGCCAGAAATTCAAAGATGTATAGACATGGTAGCTCTTGGTTATAAACCCGATGATTTTCTCGATATTGTTGCAAGAGTTTTTGAGATTAAATTGCATGAACCCGATGACAAACTTACAAAAGCGCAAACGATTTGGAAAAGCTTGGGCAGGTATCCTAGATTTACTGTTTTTTTAATAAGTAATTTATACTTAACAAAATAATACTCATTTTACTTTGATATAATTTTATTAATGTTTTGCAGCATTATACACTATTGAATTCCAGAAGAGAGGTTTACCACATGCTCACATTTTACTCTTTTTGGACAACGCTTCGAAGCCTACTACTCCTTCTCAAATCAATAAGCTCATATCTGCTGAGTTACCCGACCCAATTGAGGACAAAATTGCATATGGATCAGTTGTAGAATTCATGATTCACGGACCGTGTGGTGATGAAAACCCAGCTTCCCCTTGCATGGAAGAGAAGAAGTGTACTAAGTTCTATCCAAAACCTTTTAGTGAAGAGACAACTATTGATGACAATGAATTCACAATT
Organism: Coptis chinensis; assembly: GCF_015680905.1. Classification (NCBI taxonomy): domain Eukaryota; kingdom Viridiplantae; phylum Streptophyta; class Magnoliopsida; order Ranunculales; family Ranunculaceae; genus Coptis; species Coptis chinensis. Next base: position 94,067,731 of record NC_141462.1, read on the forward strand.
TACAGGAGGCGGAATAACAATCGGAAGGCAATGAAAAAGAAAATAGAAGTTGATAACAGATGGGTTGTTCCACACAATGTAGATTTGATAGTAAAGTACCAAGCTCATATTAATGTCGAACACTGCAACAAGGCCAGATTAATCAAGTACCTTTTCAAATACATTAACAAGGGAAGAGACAAAGCTACTGCAATTATTGTTGAAAACTTGGTTACAGACAACGACAGTAATCATCAAATAGTAAAGGATGTTGATGGAGTTGCAAATTTCTTAGACTGTCGTTTCTTATCTGCCTCGGAAACGGTTTGGAGACTATTGAAATTTGATATTCAATACAGAAATCCAGGCGTTGAAAGGTTACCATTCCATCTTGAAGGTCAGCATTTGGTTTATTATAGTGAAAGAGATTATCCAAAAGATGTAATAAATTGGGAAAATGCTTCAAAAACAAAGTTCACAGAGTGGTTTACGGCAAATGTTGAGTATCCAGAATTAGCCATGAATCTTACGTATGTTGATTTTCCTACTAAATTTGTATGGAATAAAAAAGAAAGGAAGTGGAAGCCAAGGAAAAAAGGGAAGAAAGTTGGACGTGTGTACTACGCACATCCCACATCGAGAGAGATTCTATTTGAGGCTATTGCTGAATATTGTCAAAGGCCCTTTGAATTATGAGGATATTCGAACTGTTAATGGAAAAGTTTATCTAACTTTCAAAGCTGCATGTCAGGTATGTTTTTAATGACATTTTATCTTTAGTTTATATTAGTTTCTAACTTAAATATGTTGTACATAATCTATAAATTAAAAACAATAAGGATTGGATAAATATGTTGTAAATGCATTAAAATAGCTGAAGCTATAACAAATGAAGGTTAAGTACTAGGAGTCCATATCATCACTATATGATTGTATGGAGAATTAAACAGAGAATATCAATTTGTAAATAACATAAGATAAAAAGGGGGCATGATTAAGATCAATGATAAATAGTTATCTTTATAGGCACTAGGGCATAGATACAAAAGAATGGGATTGTTAATTCCTACGAAATAATGGATATGAAAAGTTAGTTCAACAGCTTATAGCTCCTCAAGGATGCTCTGGAGCATAGACCTCCAAGAACTGCGACACCCCTTATTAGCATCACTTAAAGGAAAGTCATGCATAGAGCCTACGTTCATATCACACTAAGATAAGCTTTCATTTCTATTATCGAGTCCAGAAATAGATGATTTTATGATAACTAAAGTTCACTTTATGGGATAGATACAAACCTGACAATTTCTAACTTGATAACGACATCCTGCCGTTTGAGACATTCAAGGTTCAAAAACTGGAAAAAGTAACCATCAAGTATCAAATATATAGTTTTTATAGGATTGCCCTAGCAAAGATAAAGAGGCATTCACTTACTATATTCGTCCAAGAAAAACTACAGTTCATGAATAGGGTGGATTACCTGAAAATTAAAAAACCAAGTTTAACAAGGTAATAATTAGCCAAAAAGTTACTATCAAAGATATTCACTGTATCAAAATCAAAAATTGAAATTACCGACTAATTTATATTTTGTATATTCAAATTCTAATGTATCATTTTGTTAAATTCTTATATCAAGGAGCATGGACTACTAGAGGACGACAGCAAATGGGATGATGCTATGGAAGAAGCAAGTCATTGGCAACTTCCAAAATCTTTAAGGCAATTGTTCGTCACTTTGATACTACTTTGTGGGGTGACTTATCCTGATAAACTTTTTGAGAAACATCAAAAGCACCTCGGAGATGATATTTTGTTTCGATACAGAAAGAAAAACAATAATGAGAATCTCCAACTCACTGAAGAACAGATTAGAAATGAGACTCTCTGTGAAATTGAACAAATTATGGTTGAAAAAGGATTATCTCTCACAAACATTCCTGATTTCCCGAAATTTGATATGTCTTCAAGGATCTCCACAGAAAACAAATTGATTGCTGAAGAATTAGACTACTACTGCAATGAGTTGTGAAAAGAATATGAGATTCTTAACAACGGAATGAACGCTAAGCAGCGTGAGGTATTCAGCTCTGTTAATGATGCAGTTCAGTCTCAATCAGGAGGTGTTTTTTTTGTGTACGGATGCGGAGGAACTGGCAAAACATATCTTTACAAAACAATAATTTCTAAACTTCGGTCTGAAGGAAAAATTGTTCTTGCAGTTCGTCGCCGCAGGATAGTCTTGCGCTCCTACTTCAAGGTGGAAGGACAGCTCACTCTAGGTTTAAAATTGTTATTCCGATTGATGAAAACACCAATTGTGACATCTCTCAAGGGACATTATTACACAACCTTATCAGGCAGGCTGATCTAATAGTGTGGGACGAAGCACCAATGACTCACCTACATGGATTTGAGGTCAGAACCGTGATAATCGTAGGACCTTTTTAAATCACAAGGCAAAAGAATTTGGTGGTAAAATATTCCTAATGGGAGGAGATTTCGACGTGATATTACCGAGTCATTCCAAGAGGCACAAGAACTAATGTTGTTGATGCTTCTATCAACAAGTCAAAATTATGGAAAAACTGCAAAGTTTTTCACTTAACCGAGAACATCTGTTGAAGATTGGAAATATAGACTTCAGCTACAACAAACTCTATTGAAGAGTTTAGCAAATGGGTTTTAGACCTTAGAGATGGAAATCTGCCTTGCTTCTAGATTGAGTGATGAAGTGGAATCAACTTGGATCAAAATTCACGAAGACTTGCTTATTCCCCCGAGTGATGACCCAAAGAGAAGATATTGTGGTCGTGCATATATCCGTTTGGTCAACAAATATCTGAGATGTTCAAGATCTCAAAGAAAGAAGCATTCTAGCCCCGAGGAACAAAATCCACTGATGAAATTAACTCTACAATAATTTGAAACTCCCCGGTAACCGAAGACATACTTAAGTCGCGCACTCATTAAGTCCAATTGAAGGTAAACATGATGAACAAGATGTTCTATACCCGAGCGTAATTCTTAAACACTCTTGAATTTTCTGGCATACCAAACCACAAACTGGATTTAAAAGTTGGTGTTCCTATTATGTTAATGAGAAACATTAATCAGAGTCACGGACTATGCAATGGTACTAGGATGATCGTCACAAAATTGGCTTCGAAAGTTATATATGCAAATATTATTACAGGGAACAAAGTAGGAGATCCAGTTTTCATTCCAAGAACAGTATTGTCACCAAGCGATACGAAATGGCCGTTTGTATTCAAAAGGAAGCAATTCCCTGTAAAAGTTTGTTTTGCTATGACCATAAACAAAAGCCAAGGACAAATTTTCGAAAAAGTTGGAATATATTTGCCAACACCAGTTTTCACGTATGGACAGTTATATGTTGCAGTTTCAAGAACAACATCACGAGAGGGACTGAAGTTTTTGATCAAAAGGAATGGGAACGAGCCTGAAGGACACACACAAAACATTGTCTATAAAGAAGTGTTCAATTCCATCTGAAGGTTTTAACACTAAAGGTATTTTCTAAAACTAATGACTATTATATTTTTGATATTAAAATGGACCTGACACAGCTCTAATTATGTTGGTTTGTGTCGCAGTGTACCCTAAGTTAAACATAGTTATAGGACTAAGTCGCGCACTTTGATCTTTGAATCACTAATGACTATTATATTTTTTGATATTAAAATGGACTCGACCACGACTCTAATTATGTTGGTTTGTGTCGCGATGTACCCTAAGTTAAACATAGTTATAGGACTAAGTCGCACCGATCTTTGGATCAACAACCCGACCGAATCGAGGTATTATCGACTTGGATCCAAGCGAAAGGGGGATGCTAGGACTGATACATTCAAGAAAGTTAAAGTGTTGGAAATCGATACACAAGGTGAAAAAACAAACTCACACCATCCTCTTAAAGATTGAAACAAATTGAATGATTTATCTTCAACTCTCTGCAACAAAACTGACACTAGATCAAATATGCTACCATGTATCTGCTGACTGCTTCTCTATTGTTACCAGCTGTTCATGCGTGCTGATAATATGCTTTTTTATCAGCATTTTTTTTCTCTCCTGATTTGAATAGAGTCTCTCATGTAATCTTTATTATTCTTTGTTTGGATGCGTATAGATTAGGAACATGAAACATAATTAATTGGGACTCTTGAATAAGAGAGTCTCTCTTGTAATCCTTATTATTCTTTGTTTAGATATGTAAAGATTAGAAAATAGGAAACATAATTAATTAGGACTCTTGAAAAGAGATTTAGTATATAAAGGAAACATAATTAATTGGGACTCTTAGAGCATCTCTAGGTGGATCGTATCCATGGTCGCATTCTTCAAATTTGAAGAAATCGTCGAATTCCTAATTCCAACTCTAGGTGGTCGATTCGCGGTTAGGTGATCACCGCTTGTTAGCATTCTTGTTAAGCAAATTTGGCAATTTGGATCTTGGATCTTGAGGCGACAATAGTAATGTCGCGCGCCATTACTAATGTCGCGCGCCATTACTAATGTCGCGCAACTCTTTATTGACTTTGACCACAACCAATGCGCGCCATTACCACTGTCGTACTACTGGCGCGCGCCACTCCTAATGTCGCGTGCTCCAACGGGCAAAAAACGGGCAAAAAACGGCCTGATTTCTACCTTCTATATCTACACTCATCTCCTTCTTCATTGTACACACACTCAACTCAAACATTTGTATCAAACAACTCAACCATTTCACATCAATCCTTAACAAACAACACACACATTGCGAAAAAATGGATCATGAAGTATATGAGATATTTCCGCTTAAGTCTTCATCTTCATCTTCATCTTCATCGTCGTCTTCTTCTTCATCTCCTCCAGCGGAAGACTCGGTAGATAGTCTTGATGAAGAATTTGTTAATGCCATGCCTCTTATGAAACACACTTTGGCTGTACTTGCACAAGCACAAGTACATGCTCCGAAGGCACCACATGGTGGTTCAAAGAAGGGTCGAAAAATTAAACATAGAAAATATGCTCTGACTTTGGAAATCTTGAAGAACAACTACTTCGTCGATCGTCCTGTCTTTCCGAAAGAGGATTTCAAACGGCGCTTTCGTATGAAAAAATCTTTATTTGTTCACATCTTCAACGATATTCAAACTCATTTTAAGTTTTTTCAGCCTAAAGTTAACAATGCTGGTAAACCTGGTATAGATCCTCTGGTCAAGGTGGCTGCAGCTTTGCGTATTCTTGGTTATGACACCTATGCGATCAACTTGACGATCAATTATACATTTCGAGCAAAGTGGAAACCAAAGCGTTGAGGCATTTCTTCGTGATGCAATTATCAAATTATGCGGTTCGATCTACTTGCGAAGGCCAAATATTACGGATCTGAGCGGCTTGCTTGCACATTCGCCACACGTGGATGGCGGGTATGTTGGGAAGCATTGATTGTATGCATTGGGAATGGCATAATTGTCCAACCGGATGGCAAGGTGCTTACGGTGGTCGATTACGGAAAACCATCCGTTATTCCGGAAGGCATTTGCAAACGAAGACTTGTGGATATGGCATTCTTTCTTTGGGATGCCAAGATCACACAATGACATCAACGTGTTGGACAACTCGCCGATATTTGAGCACGTGATCAATGGTACTTCTCCACCTATTTCTTTTGATGTAAATCAGCATAACTATAATATGGGTTATTATTTAGCTGATGGTATCTATCCTGACTATGCGGCATTTATACAAACAATTTCAAACCCTAATGCTCTTAAGACGAAGTGGTTCGCAACGATGCAAGAAGCTGCAAGAAAAGATATTGAAAGAGCTTTTGGGGTTTTGCAAGCTAAATTTAGTATTTTGGCAAAAGCTTGCAAATTATGGCATGTGGAGACAATGGATGCTTGTTATGAGAGCATGTATCATATTGCACAATATGGTAATCGGAGCTAAGAATAAAAATTATGAAATGAGGAGGTACATTCCCCGATCCGAAGGGCAACCACAGATTCCACCTACCTACTGGGAACACTACATTGAAGGGACTCTACGAAGTTCAATCAAAGACTATGCATGATAGACTTAAAAGCGACCTTGTCGAGCATCTATGGAGCATTAGGGGTGACCGACATTGATTGTTGTAATCTTTTATTTATTTATTATATAATTAGAGTAACTCTAGTAGTATGTAATAAGGGTGATATGTAATAGTTATCTTTTATTTATTTATTTTTTATTTTATGTGTTTGCAATCATGTATTAGTTGTCGTTCTATTAATAAAAATTGTAATTCATTTGCTAAATCAAATGAAGTAAACACATATGAATCACACAACATAATAATAACCACACAACATATCACACAACATAATAATAATGACACAACATATCAAAATGATCAAATGAACAATTCTAAATCACACAACATAATAATAATCGTTATACAACAACCTCCTAGACTATCCTACATATCCTCTGCCGCGAACTCCTCCTCGGTGACCTTGTCTTTGTGAACTCTCCGTCCGTCCATTCATGCCGTGATGAACTCACCCTTGTGCGATCAATCTGAACTCAGAACTCATCAATCTGGCGTTGCAAATCGTCATAATCCACATGAGCACGGGAAAGAAGTCTCTCTCTCAACAACAGTGGCGAATACCGAGGGAGCGCAAGCCATCATTTACACGAATGCTTGTCTCATATCTCATGCGTGGGTCATCCCGAAATAATTATTCATTAATAATTTTTGACATTTTCATAATAAACCAAAATAATAAAACAAAACCAATAAAAATAATTACAAAGAGATAGATGTCCAAGGTCGGGGCTCTAAACATGCGACGCGAGTGTGGCATCAATAGAAGAAATGGTCAGTAAATCGTCCGCCACTTTCGGATCGCTCAAACCGAAAACCCAAGGCCACTCGGTACCGGGGGATCAGTCTTTGGAACAAATGTGTGCACAGTCCATACCATCTTTGAAGCGTCGGTACATGGACGGTGGGCAATCTGGAATTCCGCCCCGACACCCAAATTGCTAACCGTGATGAATGTTGCTGTCATCGACTACCTACAGTGGGAGCAAATGACCAATAGACACCCCAACCCGATGCGGTAGTACTGCTCATAAGTCTGCAATGTAACTAGGTCGAAGAAGCACGTAGCCAAGTCCAATGCACGTTACTCTCCGATGACTTGCTCTAAGGTCATGTCCTTAGCCTCGATACATGGGTAGCGGATCGGGGAGGGATACCAAAGTATGGTGTGAGTCATGCGTAACATCTATCCCCTAAATACCACTCCATATCACTCCCACAAGTGAATACCATCCTCCTATGAAAATGAACAATGCATATCTACGATCATTCGGCCCGATGTGCCGCGAGATGTCCTCCAAGGCCTCCAAACAATAGAAGCCTGTGTGCTAAGCTCAATCTGGGTTCGGACAGAAGTTATGTTATGACTGATCTCACTGGTCAGACGCGCTCGACAAGGTCCGTGCCAAGCCCTGAGCCTAGGCCTCTCATCGGTATACTCTGTGAGGATAGGATTTGCAGCACGAAAATACTCATAAAACCATACCTCTAAGAGAATGACAAACCCTCCCATCTGGGGACTACTGACAACACCAAGATATGTCGAGGCATACTATCTAAACAACGCAACAAATGACGATATATGGCTCCACCAAAATCAATACCGCCCAACTTCATGCAAGTGCTCAAAGTTAGCTAGAAATCCCAAGTTAATCGTGGAATGGCGGAAGGAAAAAGAAGACACCCATCAAATACATACTGAAGCTCTTACATACTCATCAACATGTGTTTGACCATCATCGAATCAAGTGACAAATAATCTATCAAAAACTGCAATCTGAATCGGTAGTCAACGGTGTAATGTATGCAGCCTTGATACGAGAAATCCTAACACCAAAGATCACCATACGACTCCTCGGTCGGACAAAGGGAAGAAAGTCATCATTTGGGCACAACTCACGGAATTGATTGCTACATCTCGGCGGATTACCTAATCCTATACTCAAACCAGATATCATGCAAAAATCTAATGGAGTGAAGCCCAACTCTCCGAGGGAAGTGAAAAGTATGTGTACTATCCCACCATCTCAACTAAACCATTAATAACTCCCCGAGATGTCGGGTCTTATTGTAAGAGATGTCAACTAGATGAGCAAAAGGAGTCGCTAAAATTGCATCTCTAACATGGTCAAGTGCACCGACTTTCTTAATATCATCCCACCACTTCCTAAGCGCCGCGTGGAGTGCAATCAACCCGATACATAACACATCTCGATGTATGAAATGAAACTAAAATTAAAAAATAAAATAAAAATATCATTATTGTATTGAACTACTAAAATTAACTACTACTACTACTAATTTATGAAATTAAAATACATACACGTTGTTCAAGAACAACTCTTGAGACATGCCTTTCATGAAACCTCTTAGACACCGGCCTAAGATGGTTGAAATCAATAGCCTCCAGAAATTCAAAATCGACTTGCGATATTGGAAGCGAATGGATCGTCGACCTCGACTCCTTGATTTCCGACTCAGAAAGTGGTTGGTTCATCATCTAGATCACCACCTGGGATTATCCCAAATGTATGCATACCTTTTTTTCTTCCTCACCGCCACCACTCCATCGTGTTTGGTTATTATAGGCCGGATTAAATCGTAACTCATTTTTTTTCTACTAACTAGAGTGAATGAGTTGAAAAAAAATTGTAAAAAATGACAAAAGTCCGATTTGTCGTAGCGACATTAAATAAAACACAACCGACGTGACATTAATCTTGGCGGCAAGATTACATCGTCATCTGTGGGTCCCCAATAAATTTTATGACGACCCGCGAATTTGCGGCCACCTAGAGTTGGTCAAAATTTGCTATCAAATTTTGTGGTAGCATTCTTCAAATTTGAAGAGTATGCTACCACCACCTAGAGATGCTCTTACTTACTATTTATTTTATCCTATTTTTTCTTAATCCTCCTGCTTAAGTGGACAACCCCAATGAGCCCAAAAACATAATTAATTAGGACTCTTGAAAAGAGATTTAATATATAAAGGAAACATAATTAATTGGGACTTTTACTTACTATTTTTTTCTCCTATTTTTTCTTAATCCCTCTGCTTACGTGGACAGCCCCAATGAGCCCGAAAAGGGACTGCTATTATATATATATAAAGATTTTTGCCCATCAAAATTGATGTTTGTTCATGTGCCGATTATGATTTTAAATTGAGAGACAAACACTACCCAGCAGACTGTGTAATTGGGTATACACGGTAAAGTTCACACGTTTTTAGGGCAAATGACCACAAGACCATTGCCTGTCACTTTTCAGGTCCTTCTCCCAAGTCCAAAACTCGTACTTTCACATATTTTCGGACTCTTAATTTGAAAATAAAAAATTTCCAAAGATAGTAATAGTAAAGAATCTGTAGTTGCTAACGTGGCATGCTGTTATCTGCTTTCACTCCAGTTAAGTGGCATTCAAAGAGTGGCCTTTTTCAGGTTGCTTTGCCTACAAATAGCTTTGGTTACAGCCTCAAACTCACCATCAGGAGGTTTCTTTAATAAAACTAGCTCATAGAGTGTGCACTTTCTTTTAGTTGTAACTGCAACTTTCCCTCTCTTTCCATAACCTCATCTCTTCAATGGAAATCAAAGATTTCACTCAAGATGGTTCTGTCGACCTCCGAGGACGTCCAGTGCTTGCCTCTAGAACTGGGAAATGGAAGGCTTGTGCTTTCCTCGTCGGTAATTACCAATAGTTGTTACTCAATAGTCAATATATGATCATCTTTGCATCAATTCAGTTCCATACGCAAATTCCGTACCCCAGAGACCAAGACCATCAAAAAGATTTTGTAGACCATGCTTTGTTGTTTTTAGTTATCTGATACGATCTTCCCACCTAATAAAATACTGTGCGTAGTGATTATTTTATTTTTGTTTTGGTTCATGTAAGGTACTTTTTCTTGTTGCAATTCATATTATAAAACTCATGGTTAGTTGTACATCTTTTTTGTGGGGTCGTGATATAGAAAAGATGACCTTAGAAATGGTTTTTATTAAAAACTGTTATAGAATAGTCTACAGTAGTTAGAAACAGAGAATAGACCTATAGAATGATCCCTTCAAAAACTTATATTTATAAACTTAATTTAAATATGGATTGCAAATATAGGATTGGCTAAAAAGTTTTAATTGAGTTTTAAATGTGTTTGCAGGTTATGAAGCATTTGAAAGAATGGCCTTCTATGGAATAGCTTCCAACTTAGTGGTTTATTTAACGACTCAGCTCCGCGAAGATACTGTTTCTTCAGTTCGGAATGTAAATAACTGGTCAGGATCTGTTTGGTTGACACCGATCCTAGGGGCTTACATCGCCGACTCGTACATTGGTCGATTCTGGACTTTCACTGTGTCGTCTCTCATCTACGTTATGGTAAATATTATTCGGCAGATATAAAAATGCTCATTTACTAAGCAATTTCACTCTTTTTTTTTTTTCGATGTAATACTAAGCAATTTCACTCAGGTTTATATATTCCTCACAAAGGTGGTACTGCCACCACAAGTAGTTTCAATTAGACCTGGAAGTCACCAACCTCTCACTGTCAGATTAAATTATGACCAAGTGTTCATTATCTAGCAGTTTACATCACTAGATGTTTATGCTGTGGTTGTGGTCCATTATATTCGTTGGAATAACCCATGTTGAAGGGTATCACAAAGATTCCATTGGCAAGTTCATCTCTTCCAACTTTCAAGAACTTAACATTTTCAAATTAAATTAATAATAATGCGTACTGTTTAAAATGATAGTGCTATTTTTTAAAAATCTTAAGTTTATTTTTTAAAATTAACTTGTCAAATTAATGATAACTAAGTATTTAGTGATTTATCCTTGAGTCTTTCTCTTATGTTCCGTGATCCGAACTTTCCAATTTTTTTTTTTTTTTTTTTTTTTCCGATAATCTGTCCGAACTTTCCAATAGTAGGAATGAAAATGATGATTAACATCACATTTTTGGAAAGCTGTTTTCATCAAACAGTAAAAGAAAAACATCCCTATAGGGCAGAACCTAGCTATAATGCTATATATGATTTAGTTGTTTGGACCATATGTGTAGTGATGCTGACATAAATGCACATCGTTATCTGGTTCTTGTTATCATTTTTTTTTTGGGTCAATTTGTCATCTTTTTGGGAAATCAAAATGCATCATTTCACACAAATATCTCAACAGGGTATGGTGCTTCTGACAATGGCAGTCTCTCTTAAATCATTGAAACCAGCTTGCACAAATGGCATCTGCAACAAAGCCACAACTTCACAAATTGCTTTCTTTTACTCATCTCTATACCTAATAGCAGTTGGAGCTGGTGGAACCAAGCCAAATATCTCTACATTTGGTGCTGACCAGTTTGATGACTTCAATCCTCATGAGAAGCAACTCAAGGACTCTTTCTTCAATTGGTGGATGTTCAGCTCCTTTCTAGGTGCTTTATTTGCTACTATGGGCCTTGTATACATCCAAGAGAACTTGGGTTGGGGGTTGGGATATGCTATCCCTACAATTGGACTCATAGTATCCCTATTTATATTCTATTTTGGGACACCAATTTACAGGCACAAGGCTAGAAAATCGAAAAGCCCTGCAAAAAGCCTAGTTCGTGTCCCGATGGTCGCCTTCGCGAATCACAGTCTTCAGCTCCCAGAGAACCCCTTAGAACTTTATGAGGTTGAGCCTCAACACTACATGATCACTGGGAAGCGCCGAGTCCTTCACACCCCTGCCTTTAGGTGAGTTCGATCAATACTACTACTGTCACTCCTGTTATTGTTTTCTCTACGTTGTCATTTGTGCTAACATTGGCACTTTCAATGTGCATACGTAGTGTAAAACTATATATTATTATGATACCGTCTGTCTTGTGTACTTCTGTTTCGCAACAAACACCACATCAGCCAAAAACTATTTTTCAGTAACAAACTAACAATACAAATTTTTTAGCCTTTTTTTTTTTTTTTTTCCGCTAAAGGGTAATTGTATTATAAAAAAAATAAAGGTATCAGTTACATCAAAGTTGCAGTGGCTAATTAAGATGGAATAAGGCATCATAATTGCCCTATTCTTTTACAAGACCCAACTTTCAGCAGACTGTTTTTAGAAAAAGTTTACAAAGAAAAATATAAAGTAAGTAAACTGAGGATCAGGTGATCAGTGTTCTTAGTAATTCCAATAATATATTAATTCTGAGTTGTGACTTTGTACAAATTATTTCTCTTTATGGGACGCTCAAAAAGTCCAATTTGAAAGAGAAATTCTTCTGATGAGAGGTTTCTCCACTTTGTACAATGTAGTTTGAGCCCCGCATTTGATTGGAATATGACACATGGTATCAGAAAAGTGTAAAACCTGCCGCATTCATACTGCTTAACATACATTATGCAGTGAGATACAAGGCTAGGTACCATGTATCAGAAGACGCGGATCAACATTGTATCTTGGAGCAGCAGGGTGTGGAGGAGGGGTTTTATCACTTTTTGAACCTTCTTCGAAGTAATGACTCTGCAAAAACAAATTTGCTATACAACTGTTGATAATCACATACCAGCTTAGGTGTTGCTGATGAGAATTTCCACACGTAAAAGCACAACCACGGATATAAAGGCTGAAATTCTTTCTGAACAGAGAGACGTGAAAGTTCTTCTCAATAAAAACTTTGTTCACGAGTACTAGAGTGGTAGTAGGTCACCCTTTTTGAGATGCCAACTTTTGAGAACCGCTTGCTCTAAAAGCTCGTACTTGTAGAGGGAGGCTTCCACCTTGTATACAAAGGGTAACAGATGGTAGGCACATACCATACCACAAACATGGACTGAACTCTGTTAACACTACCACAAGAGGACTCCGGGTCACACACATACGACAACGCCAACCTTGGGCGTCTTTTGTACCAATGGGTAGCTAGAGTGAATGGATGATCACTGATGAATTCAAGTTTTCAACAATTCATTTGGTAAACTATTAAGTGCAGGCCCTTTTTTCATCAAATCTTCCTTTTCAGGTTTGGAATATCCCAAGATCCAACTGTTGCATTCATCGTATTTCACTATTGCAGATGTTCTTGGATAAAGGAATGAAATTGCCATTGTTTTTCATTGACTAGCTACTTTAAAAGAGCATATTGCACCATTTATTCATGAGAGCCACGTATTATATACTGTGAGGCGCTTTTGGTATCAAGTTAATATACCTAATTTCAATGACATAGTTAGAGATGACGGGTGCATTCATGCATTTGATATTATTAAAACGGTCTTTTATAATTAGTTAATTAGTTAATCACATCCGATGCTGCTTGTCCACAGGTTCCTTGACAGGGCAGCAATCGCAGATGCTAAAATCGAGGGGACCTCAAGATTGCACCCATGCACTGTTACTCAAGTGGAAGAGACTAAACTGGTACTGGGGATGGTCTTAATTTGGTTAGTCACCCTCATACCTAGTACCATATGGGCACAAGTGAACACACTATTTGTCAAACAAGGAACCACATTGGATCGCTTTGTTGGCCACAACTTCCAGATTCCTGCAGCATCACTGGGGAGTTTCATTACACTTTCCATGCTCATTTCAGTGCCAATTTACGACCGTTATTTTGTGCCATTGATGAGACGAAAAACGGGTAACTCGAGAGGAATCACCCTGCTGCAAAGGCTTGGTATTGGTTTTGCATTGCAAATTGTAGCAATTGTCTTTGCTTATGCTGTTGAAATGAAAAGAATGCATTGTATAAAGGAGCATGGTATTGTCGGTGCCAAGGACACGGTTCCAATGTCCATATTTTGGCTCTTGCCACAATACATCACATTGGGGATTGGAGACGTCTTCAATGCGATTGGGTTGCTTGAGTTTTTCTACGACCAGTCTCCTGAGGACATGCAAAGCCTTGGAACGACATTCTTCACTAGTGGGATTGGAGTTGGGAATTTCTTGAATAGCTTTTTAGTGACATTGGTGGACAAAATTACTGGGAGGGGTGGGAGGAAGAGCTGGATTGGGAACAATCTGAATAACTCTCACTTGGATTTCTACTATGGATTCCTTATTTTCATATCTGTTATTAACTTGTGTGTCTACCTCTGGGTGTCTGGTAAGTACAGTTACAAGAAGGAAACAATCGAAATAGATGGGAGAAAGGGCTCATGTATTCAAATGGATGGTAAAGCAGTAGACACGACTCCTCTTGGTTTGCAAGTATAGAGTGAAGTGGTTCAAATACCTCAGCAGTATCGTAATGTAACTGTATAATTGTAAAGGTAGAGTGAAGTGGTTCAAATACCTCAGAAGTCTATATTGAACTGAATACCCAAAAATTAGGGAAAACTAAGGTTGTTCTCGGTCCGGTTTTGACGGGTTTCTATAGAAACCATAGACCTGAATCGATATACTCGGTTTTCTAAAAGTCTAAACTAAAACCGAACTAAAACCAAATATACTAAAACCAAATATTGGTTTCAGTTCGGTTGTCAATTTGGGCTTCTAACAAATTTCAAATTGAAATTTATATGGGCTATTGATCACTAGCCAAGTGAATTTAATATATATATTAAATAGTATTGATGTCAATTTAGGCATGTTGACAAGTTATAACAACAATCACAAGAAACAAGTATTCAAGTTCTTAATAATATGAACCATTTAACCGAAAAAAATAATAATAAAAAAATTATAAAATTTCTATATATATTTAGTACCTAGTTCGGTTCAGTTTATATCGGCTTTTGAGAACTGAAAACCGAACCGAAAAAGTTAAAAATTATTAATTTCACTCAATTCGACTCGGTTTGGTTTGGTTTTTCGGTTTCCAATTTTTTTTTAACCGCCATAGGGAAAATTGTTTTATAATAATCGTAACGCCCCTTTACCAAGCAACTTACGCACCTTTGAGTTCTCGAGGTGAGGTGCGAAGCTAGTTCCCGGTGTGTTCTATACTCAATTAAATAGCCAATTAGTTGGATTCAGTCTGCTAGACTGCTACTAGCTCTTATTTTATATAAAATATGGTAATCAACACCTTCTCAAACGAGGTCTCACGCTCACACGTTCAAGTTGTTAGAATCGTTAAGAACCAAAGATGATGAATTTGTTTGAAAATAGCGTAGACTTGCATTTAACACAATTAGTGCCCTAAAGCATTTAGTACCTCAGTTTGTGAGCGTCCACTCTCTAGGATATAACAACCAAATAAGTATCAATTGGACACTACAATTGGTATTTCTAGTGAACCCTTGTTGCACTCTCATACACTTGAAAATTCAAAAGAAGACTTTTTCAAAACACTTAGATTCTTATGAAGTTAAGAGGCAGAACCAGGAAATGTTTTGAGAGGGAGAGTACAAGAGAGTCAGTTTTTTTTTTTTTTTTTTTTTTTTTTTAACCATAAAGATAGGTTTATATAGAGACTTCCAAAAGGCACATTCACAGAAAAGACACACACATAGGGGATGTTCAAAGGTTGATACTACATATAGAAACTAGATTTTGGACCTGGGCATACGCCCGGGATCTATTAAATATTTTGTGTGCTGAAAAGACTTTACAAAATGTCTCGCACAAATTTTCGAATCAGAATATATTTTTATTGAAAATAAATCGAAATACATTAATGAACAGCGATTATGGTGTATAAGTACTTGGAAACTAATGGATCAAATTGAGATAGCTTCTTCACTTTGTGGTTTAGGATATTAATCCGTAATTTTCAAATGGAATTATCTTAAACTCAATCTAGCTTGTATAATAGTTTTCTTAGGTTTATGGTGATTTAGCGGCAAATTTTTGAATCAGAATATATTTTTATTGAAAATAAACTGAAATACCTTAATGAGTAGCGATTCTGGTGCATAAGTATTTGGAAATTAAGGGATCAAATTGAGATAGCCTATTCACTTTGTGGTTTAGGATATTAATCCGTAATTTTCAAATAGAATTATCTTAAACTCGATCTAGCTTGTATAATAGTTTTATTAGATTTATAGTGATTTAGCAGTAAATCGTCATCGCTTGGCTTACGTACTAATGTGTACAAATAACTAAAATATCTATCAAATCATTAAAACAGATTGATTGTTTCCATATCCTTAAAGAATATACTACTCCCACTTGAAAAGATTAATTTATCACATGAACATGTTCTATGATGAATTGATTAATACAAAAAAAATTCTCTTTGATGAAAATGCGTTCACCTACTTAGAATACTCCCCCAAGTATTTTCTCTTTTTCTAGATGATTGTTTGCATACATGCAAAATATACTTATTCAATTCCAACATGAATAACAGAGAAGATCATGTCGTTCTATGTCTTTCGTCAATGTGAACATGTCAAAGTGTTAACATAAGATTGGATGGGTAAAATGAGTAATGATCATTAATTTTTAGATTTGAACAATCTAATAATCAAATGGATAAAAGAAGAGTGTGTCTTTCAAATAATATTCCCTTTCCAAACTTGAAGCTTCTAACACACACCTTGAACTTACAATAAAATTCAAATATTCCATTTTATTCCACCTTTTTCCTTATTTCTTAAAGTAGATTTAGCTATTCTAAATGTTTATGTAAGCACATTGCAAAACAAAGTTCAGATGAAGAAATAGTACCACAAAGTTTTTCCAATATTGCACTAATGTTGAAAGGGTTAAGTTTGATGGTATTAATAAAGTGTCACAAAAATAAGTATAATATAACAATAATTCACAAACAATCTTCACTCTTTTGGACCAAAGAATTATCATCTATCAATTATTAGTAGAACACTTATAAGAATTTTTAAGCTTCGATATATTTTACTCCAAAATTATTAAAATTTATACAACCAAAAAATGTTTACGTGGCTTTCTTTGCAACCAAAGTTTGTTGTGTATCGAATAAAGGTTATTGAGCTATTGCAAGTGCAACTGTAGTTCCATCGCTTTGAAGTGCTCATCACAATGCAAATTCAATAATAGCTTTCTTATGCATTACTAATAGTAGCTCATATAGAACATCATATTATTATGCAACTTGGCAAGATCCTACTCCATGATGATATGGACATTCTATAAGTATCCACATCCATTTATGAAGTTAGAGAGGTGAAACATACTTGGCAGGATTCTACTCCATGATATGAACATTCTATAATCATCTTGACCCATATCTTTTAGTACTATCACATCTTCTTGCACTCATAATGAACACAAATTTTGAAAATTTATTTTTAGCACTATCCCATCTTCCTGTACTCGGGAAAAAAAAAGAACAAAACTTAGGAAACTAAAGACAATCGCCTCGATCAGTTAATTTAATCCTCACTCTTGAATGAAGTAATTTCACTCACCGTATCTTGTATTTGTTATAAGAGTCAGTTCTAATTTCTGTTCCAGGAGCTGAAATGAAATATAAGAAGGTTGTATATATTCAGTTCAAAGAAAGCCAATGTATTGTTTATAAATGAAATTACTTAATTAAGTACATATACTTAAGATTTTGATTACCATTTGGGCCCTAAAGGAAACCATCCTAAGTGCCAAATACAATTTTGATTTTGAGTTCATTTGTGTTTCCCGATAATATCCGAATATAAAATCTAGATTATATTGTTATAGTCAGCTCTTATTGTGATGGAAAAAGCTCTATGGATTCACATGTAAACGTACTCTATTGCTCTATATACATTAAATAGAAAAACATCACATGCATAATCGTGCATTCACTAGTAGAAAAAAGGTTTTTTGTGACTGTTTTAAAATATTATTTGTGACTGTTCTGTTCGAAACGGTCACAAATGACAGAAAAAGGTTTTTGCGACTGATTTTAAAAAGTATTTTTTTGTGACTGTCAGATCTTTAATTGTCACAAATGTTTTTTTTATAGGAAAAGGTACATGTGTGTGTGGAGTATTATTTGTGACCATTCCCCAAAATAGTAACATATCCCAGACTTTATGTCACAATCTTATACCCAAGTATTTATCAGTCCCTGAGCCCACTAAATAAAACTACTTAGAAACACAACCCACATTCCAGCACTTCTAGAAACACTTCCAGGTACTGTGAAAAACAAAAATGAAAAAAACTACTCGATCTCTCACTTGGTCCCGCCTCTTGTTTGGTGAAAAGTTCAAATATGCCGCTCAGTTTTCAGAAAGGAAAAATGAAATTTTTAGAGGCAGGAACAAATACCGAAATTTTTAGTCTAGGGTTTGATATCTTTTAGAGACAAAAAAAAAAATCGGATTGATCTTTGGTTTGTTTTGTTCTAGGGTTATAGTTTTCATCGATCTGGTACTCTTTCTCTTTCTTCCTTCTTTTTGAATCAGTATTGTTTTTAAAGAGATTTCTTAACTAATTTTTATTTATTTTTGCTAGATTTCGTTTATGGTTCTTTGAGAGATTCCTTCACGCCTCCCTTCCTTGCTCAATCTTCCAATTAAAAGATACTCTTATCCTTTTCATTTATCGCCAAAATGGCATATTTGTTTTTCTGAAGTTGTGGCCTTTGTTTGTGATAAATCGTCTATTTTTTTTTTGCAAGAACTAAAATTGTGAGACTTTGTGGGTGTTTGTTTATTTGTGATGAGTTGTTTGATTACGGTATATGATTGATATTTACTCTCTCTCTCTCTCTCTCTCTCTCTTGGAGTGGTAGGATTAACTGTTCTTAAATCAGTTTTGGTTTAATTAGAAATGGTTTTGTAAATCATATCAGGTTAATTGTTTCGTATCAAAAGTTGTTGAGGATAGTGATGGTGTTTAATTGCAAAGGCAGAAGCTAACAAGATTTCTCAAGTTGCTATACCATTCCAAGGTCACCAATTACAATAAACAATGAGTACCTTAGAATTTTTGGCTGCGAAGGTTTTGTGTTTTGCAATTTCATGGTGTTTTGACCATAGTTTGTTTTTGTTGTCTCAAAGAAGGCTATTATATGATATAAATAGTATTGGAGATGTGACATGTGGGATATGCTTCTGGCAGGCCCAATATCCTAGATAGAGTTTTTTCACATGCAATTATCTTTTTGTTTTCCCCTGCCTTATTAACATAACCAAATGGATGTAGGATACATGCTTTAGTAGTCAATGAGTACAAACGTTAGTAGTAATGCTATTCATTACTTTTACTGTCCACATTTTCATAATTAACTATGACTGATTTTGCTTTTGTAGTTGTATTATTTATTTTCGAATTTGAATGTAATTTCTAAATTTTTTATCTTCTTTATGATCATTACCATCATTTTATGCCATTACTTTGTTTATTGATGTCACTGTGCTTTTTGGTACAACAACTTTACACTTCTATTTTTTCTTTGGTTGGCTTCTATTCCCTTTTTTTGTAGGGTTCCTTTTTGATCTTACGACTCCTCATGTTTGCTCTTGATTGTAAATTGTAATGCATCTTCAAAGAATCATTAAACCCATTCAGCGATGAGTGTACTCTCGATTAATTGTCGGCTTGTTGCGCTTATTTGATTAGGAAGTCATTGTTTATCCTATGATTGAGATTCAAGCTGAGAAGGTATATTCCAATTCTTAGTCCTATTATATTAACTTTGTTTTGTGATGACTTTAATGAGAAATCACATGAAAAGTATTATTTTCGGTATAGTATAGTTTGATTCATTAATTGACCTCCACGAATAGATTTGATTATATGATTGTAATATGAAATCTCTTATGAAAAGTATAATATAAAATAGTGATAGTTGAATAGAGAATATTATTGGAGTATAACACGCTTTGTGTTGGGCTAAAACAACAAGCGCTCGTCATTTATCTAAATCAAGTTATTATCTATCTTTAGTCGAAAATTTGGGCGGAATGGAGAGACATGCCTTTTGGTGCCTTTGTGCTCAAATAAGACCATTGTTGGGCAATGTGTAACAGGATACTTGGTGTAGCTTTCTAGGTAATCCTGTAGCTTATACTTGAATGCATCTCTATCTCTCCACTATATACGTCACACTACCTTGATACCTCTTAATGACATCTTGAATTGACACCCGTACCAAAAAATGAACTTGCACAACCATTTAGTTACTATTTTTGGTGGATATGATGTTACTATCAAGGATATCACCTCCACAAAAAAGATCAAACCTATTAATTGGGTCTAGCCTTGTCAAAAGTTGTGTTTAATTTGCCATTTATTTAACGGTCCCGAATCTTTAAGTTTTGCAAAGGACTTTTGACAAGGGTATACATACTGAAATGAGTTGGTCTTTTGTGGACATTCTTTCCATGATAGAGGTTAACCTTTTGGTATGGGTGTCAATTTGGGATGTCATTTAAGGGTGTCATGGTAGCCTGGCCGCATATTTCGTGACAATTCCCATTTTGAATTAAGTTATGTTTGCTAAAATGTGGCCATCATTGGATGGAAAGTGTTGGATTTTGTTCTCATTATCACTTCCCATTTTGAATTAAGTTATTTCTTTCTTTCTTGACTTAAATGTTGTTGGTAATGTAGTCAAGTTTTCAAAAGATGGCAACATTCAGTCACTTATATTCCTAACCTAGCTTCTTGGTATATGCTATGCGAGCACATGTTGTTCTTTATTTTATGTTCTATTAAGGTTGATAGTTGATATTCATCAGTCAAGAATGCAGAAGTTCTTATCGGTTTCACTCTCGCAGGTGATTCAAGATAAGAGATCAGCCATGTAGGCTGTAGCTTAACAATCCTATTTTGTTTGAAATTATGCACGGAATCATTCCCTTGGAGGATGAAGTTCTGGTTCAGGGCTAGCTTGCATTGAGCTTGTCATTTGTTAAAGGTACTGAGTTCTCCTTTTAATTTTATATTAGTTCACTACTTCACTTTCCCTGTCACACACTTACTGACTTATACAAGGTTTCGACCATGTTATGACACTTGAAACTCGCACACTAGACCTGGGATTCAACTAAAAGCCTAATGGTAATGCAAATTATGCAGTTTGCAAAGTTTGTTCTAAAGGGATAAATATATTTATAGTTAAAATTTTCCCCTAGGGCCGTGCTGAAAAAAGTCAGATAGTTTGGATTAGTTATATATGTTTGTCTTTAATCTTTCTCCTTCATTGGGATTTGTTATACATTTGGGTTGATGCAAACATGAACCTAACTAGAACCGTCCTATGGTATTGGTTGTCTTTATGTTATAGCTAATTTCCCCCTAAGGAACTAATTTACAAAGTCAAGTGTTGATACAAAGTTTCCTAGTTAGTATGTAACCTTGTATGCTAGGTTTATAAAGTCAAAAAGATGATGTGGGGACATGACTCCATGCAGTTTTACTTCCCATGTACTTGTCCCCTAACCTAGAAAGGGAGGGAATGGGAATAACTGTAAAAATCTTGGGGGAAAAAATAATCATAAGTTGTCACTAGGTTTGGCCCTTGATGTCTTGATGCATTACCTTGGCAGTCTCGGCCTTTTCAAGTCTTATAAGCCTTTTCTTTGTTGTTATGTTCTGCGTGTTTACCGCGCAATCGCGCTTCATATATTTTACTAGCTATATTCTAGGTAAAGCATTTTTGAATAATATCTATTAGTTCTTAAATTAAGGCAAGCTTGCTTATTGGCATGATTTGAGTTGTAGTAGACTTGAAACCTAGAATCACCTAATATGTTTTGTAATACTTGATTGATGCCAGATTTATTATCTGTTGGTATAATGTGATCTAATTTGTGTAGTGATAATTGAGAATCTAAAATTATAAACGTATTGAAGTAGCTGTTTGTTTTTGATAATGCATTATGAAATGTACTATATGAATGAAGTTTATTATTTTGTTTTTGTTTTTTCGTTTTGATTCATTGCTCTAGGTTTTGAAGTTCAACCTTACAAAATCTGGCTTGTTCTGTGTTTTACCCTGGCTTACAATGGCAGTATCCGCAAATGTATGAGGGTGGATTGCAGACACACTTGTTAGTAACAGAGTACCTGTCACCAGAGTTCGCAAGGTATCACTATTCAATATACTCTTTAATATTTAATCATTAAAGATAAATCATAATGGGAGAGGATAATAATGACATATCAGCTATGATAAACTTGGTCACCTGTCCACTGGTACATAAAAGAAATGTTGTCCAGGGTGTGAAAGGGTGTCATTAGCATATAGAGACAACACAATAATCTAAAACCATTTATATGGAGAAAATTATTTTCAACCTGAGATGAGAGTTTCTCTAAGGCCAATGGTAACAATTGATCTCATCATAGTTTTCGATGACTTGACTTCCTTTTTCAATTTCATCTTTAGTCCACCTCTTGCTCTTTTGAAACATTCACGAGGCTCCCACCTGGTATGGGGTGTGGTAAGGCAATGTTACTTATTAAACAAACTAACATATTCTTCTTCACATTGTTTCTTAGGTTATAAGTTAGTGATGTTCGATGGAGGAAAGAGTTAGTAAACACCAACTTGCATTGGTAGCTCGCTTAAGTTTGTTTGTTATGAATTGGTTTCGTAGGTTGATTACTATTTTGTTGGTTAAGTAAATTGGATTATTATTAGATTATGAGACTTGATGTTGAATGAAGTGTTTGAGTTATTTATTATTTTCTTTGTGAATAAATTATGTATTATGAACAAATTCTTGGTGTGATTTATGTTGGTAATAAAAATATGATTCTAGTAATTTTTTTTGTACAAGTATAAGAAAAGTATAGACTCTTTAGCAACCGTGTTTTATCTTTCATATTATTAATGATGTTTCTTATGTTTCAGATAAAAAATCTTAGCAATGAAAAGACTTTCACCGACAAGGAGATAGATGAAAGTTCGAATGGATTTTGTTATGTTCATCCAAGAATGTATTATGAACTATCCTCAAAATGAAGATGAACCATAAGGTTGAAGACATATATGTGGGTGATCAAATTTGACGAGATTAGGTTATTTTTTCATTTGGATTTGGATTAGGCTGATTATATTTATATGCATTAGATTGGAAATGTGTTATTTATTTAATTACGTTTTACGATTAAGTACAAATATATATTGGTTATCCAATGAGATTTGAATGTTTCAATGAAATTAGCAATATATATGAGTGTTACTTGAAATTTAATGGATCATATCCAGATATGTAGTTTATTCAGGTGTGTAGTTTATTGCAGGTCCCCAATTTTGGGGGTTTTTATATATATTCACGTTTTTTTTTTCTTTTTTTAAATAAAAAAAAAAAAAAATATATACATATCACTGTTTTATCCAAACCGTCATGACTAATGGTACTTTTTATGACAGTTAAAAAGGATGAATGCATAACATTTTATTTAAAACTGTCACAAATTATATGATTTGTTGTGATGGTTTTTGAGCAATTGTTACCGTTTTTTATGGTTTTATGACCGTTAAAAATGATGAATGCATAACCGTTTATTTAAAACCATCACACATTATATGATTTGTTGTGACGGTTTTTGAGCAGTTGTTACCATTTTTTTATGGTAGAGAGAGGCTAGTACAGAACAAATATTTGTGACGGTTTTGGAAAAAAAATAAATGACTCTCACTCTGTCACGGTTTTGGAAAAAAAAAAACAGTGACAAAAGACTTTTTGTGATTGTTTTTAACAGTGATATAAAGCATTTTTTTCTTGTAGTGATTACATCTACTTGTCTTCCAAATATGACTATCGGTCATCCAATCCTTTTATAGTATTCTTAAACTGATAGAAGCACATTTCTCTACATTAATGAGAAAGAACTTGAGAGAGTTTGCACCTTGGCATTGATCTCGTGTTAATTTTGACATTTTCTGAATCGAGCGTTCGAGTGTATGTATGTGAGAGGTTGTGTTTGGATAATTATTAGATATATCATTAGATTGTCTAAAGAAACAATGTCATACAAAGAAGCATAAATCAAATGTGCAAATAAAAGCACCCCTTCATAATAAGCTGGTGTTCTTTTTACAGATTTAATTTAGACTTTCAATATGTATTATCATATTGTAGCATGCATGTGTTTGAAAATCAGAATGAGATCCAAGAAAGAAAAATGAAAAGGAAGAAAAGTGCATATGTTAAAAATGTGAGAGTGCGTGATGGATATTCGGGTACTTACTCGGGAAGTATATTGGTCTACTTCTTAAGAAGTTAATAACCAACAACAAATACAAATTCTAGGTATGTGAAAGGGTTATGCGAATAACATTTTGAATGTTCTAATTCGGTATATCTCACATAATCCTTAGAGAATATGGGAAACCATCGGAAGCTGATTTTACACCCTATAATAAGTTATTAACTGAAGAATATGTAGTGTTTTTGAAGCTGCGTTAAGGATATATTCGAAATAAGTCGATGCTTTGACACTAAAAGTGTATGATTTGTAATAGGGATTAGCTTCTACAAATCACCTATTTTTTAGCAATTTTTTTTATTTGATCAAATATATAAAAATTGGAACACTAAAAGTGTTTGATTCGTAATAGGAAATTACCTTATACAAATCACCTATTTTGTAACAATTTTTTTTTGATTTGATCAAATATATAAAAATTGCAAATACACTCAAACTCTCTAAATATAAGAATTAGAAATACACTCAAACTCTCCAAAGAGGTTCCATGTACGTAGAATTGTAGGCTATTAGAAAAGATTATCTTTCATATTAGAGTGCCACATAAGAGAGAGAAAAGACTAACTCTTATATTAGAGTGCCACATAGGAGAGAGAAAATCCTCCTTTGGAGATCTCTGCTTTAGTATATAGATAATAGATAATTGCCCAACGTTAGGTGGTTATTGAATTTCGATGTAACTGTTTTTGTTGCAGTTATCTCCACAAATTCAAAAATTGATCACCTTATAACAAGTAGTTATTTTAACATATTGGAACCATGCATAAGAGTTTTCATTCACATTCCAACACAAGTCTCTCTTGGGGAGTCCGGTTCCTCTATAACCGGGGACAGAGATCCCATCCCTGCAGCTGTTGAAAATTGCATGCCACGTCTACAAACATAACAATCCTCGATCATCAGTACTCTGTTAGTTTCATTTTTTTTTTCATATTTTATTTTTGTAGGGCCTAAAAACAACATAAAACAGAAAGTACATATTACAGAACCCTCAGAGCCCTTGTCTTTTACACCAATGCCCCCACCAGGACACCTCAAAGGTCTCATCTCCATATCCTACCACTTATACCACTTAAATGGGGACGAAATCTCAACACAAGGTTCAACACCAATAGTACACAACCTTCTCCCCCTCTTAGCACACTTTCAAAAATAATTCCTCTATACCATTAAATTTGAATGGGAATTTCTATCTATAAACACAAGCTTAAGAAAGAAAAGAACCTTTCAACAATCAAAATAGAAAAACGTTCAAATATCAAGATTTGATCTAATTAAATAAAACTGCAAAATAACTCCTTGTAGCATTGAAGATTGAAATTTTGATTCTTAGATTTGAAAATATCTACATTGAGTTGCTGGGTTCTTAGAGGAGGAAGATGGTAGATGAATATGTTTAACTGTTTAAGGTACAAAAGATGGAAGAAGCCTTTTTGGTAAGTATTTTTAAGGAATGAAATAGTAAAAAGAATAGAAAAAAAAGGAATAAATGAAAAAGAAAACAACCGAACTAACATCCAAGTTTGTTGTTACTACTTTGTACACATGGAATGCAACTTTCAACACTTGCAGGGATGGGATCTTTGTCCCCGATTATAGAGGAACTAGACTCCTTTTGGGGGACAGGTTCTTGGGGAATGCTTGTGCAGCTGGACAAACATGGTTGCCACTTGCCAAGCCTTCCGAACTAGTTTGAGCATGGCAGTTCATGTCCCCAACTAGTGTTGTGCAACAAAAAATAAGTTTTGGAATAACAAATTGATCATACTAGGTCGCATGACTCCTTTCAGTGTACCATAATTTCTCACAACAAATTTTTAATTTTTCCATGCACACACACACACAACACACACACACACACATATATATATATCAATGTCCGATACGATTTTGCAGAGAGTGAAAAAAAAATCACTCTCAAACCCATCTTTTTTTATATAATCACTCAAAAGGACCGGGTAGATTTTAGGACAAGTATACCCCTGACGCGAAAAAAAAAATGACCTGACCCAATGAAAACGACCCGGCGTATGTAGTATGAACAACCATTGTTCATATCTCAACATGAACTATGAACAATTCTTGTTCACACCTCAACATAATGTATGATTAGTGAGAACATCTATTCATACCTATTTGGGGTAGGGTTGTAAATGGGGCGGGTTTGCCATCCCCATCCCCATCTCCGACTTCGATTTTATTCCCCATACCCGCCCTAATCCCCACTTGAGAGTAGTCGCGGATTCCTCATCCCCGCCCCGTATGGGTATCGAGTCCTGATAAAAGTAAAAACTATTGTTTACTCCTACTTAACTAATTAAACTTAAACAGAAGTAAACGCTATAGTAATTGCATTCTAGATTATCAAAGTTATCTACTCTTTTGAATCATGTAATAAATGGAGTAGAGAATTCGTTCCACTCCTAGTTCTTTAAACGTAAGTTTTCGTTAGCTTAGTCGATACTAACAAAACAGTTGAGAGTAATGATTTGAAATTATACTACGATGACAATTGAACTTAACTAAGATTATTTAATTTATACTATGATAATAGAATATTGAAATGTGAATATGGAGAAGGGATTAGGGAGATTCGAATCCACTTGATGTATTCTTAATATGCTAGTGTCGATTATTGCAGTTCTAATCTAATAAGATTAAGTGTCGATTCCTAATTACTCATATCAATCTTTACCAACTAATAATTAGCATGTGAGGAAGTCCAATCCATTCTCATGGCGAATCAACTATCCTTCTAGAGTGAAACTCTTACAAGCAATAATTCTAACTAACATATCAAGTCTTCATCAAGCTTCATAAAACCCCTCTAATGGAGGTTTAGCTAGATGTCATTAGACTATCATAAATAGATATATAAGAAGAAGACATAATGAAGAATTAATAATGAACTTTTATTAATCTAATGAATACTTAAGAACAATAATTAACTAAGGTTTTAACTAATAACTAAGTCTAAAATATAATTATCTATCTCTAATTAATTATATCTATCTAAGTCTAAGTATATTCAGAGTTATGCCTTAGTCCTCTTTATAAAAGAGAGGATATGTCTACATTTTTGTGCATGGGCTTTGGAGCCATGTTTTGGGCCTTTGAATCAAGCCCAAAACCTAATTACATAAGTCCAAAAAGGGTTAAGTTTCTCTACTAGAAATTACTACAACAACCTTTTCATATACTTTTGCTCCTCTAATTGGATCAAAGCCTAGACCGATAGAGAGCTCTTTCCGAGCTGGTCGTTTTGACATATAATAGGTCCAATTATGAGGTATGAGTCCAACGATACGGCCTGCGGAAGTTTTGTTGATTTTTCTGTTCTATTTCTGCCTGCGTTGACTTTGACTTTTCAGTTTTGACCGGGCTTTAAAAAGGTTTTTTCTCCTTGAATCTTGGCCTTTAATCATAGAAATTTTTAGCAACCAACCTTTGCTCCTTTATCTCGCAAAAGTGACATGTTTCTTCACATATTTGACTCCAATGCCTGAAATACATAAACACACGTAAATAGTACTAACTCTTATTTATTATACATATAATTGGTCTAAATGTAATGATATTAAGGGGTTAAAACTACAGTTTTGGGCTCTTATAAACCACCCCAAACAGCATTTTGCTTGTCCTCAAGCAAATATGAGAAATTAATATAAGTGACAAAAAATGGAGTTCTAACTAATCTCTTTTCGCCGAGTGCGATTGCATTAACCATATACAACAAGGCCTTAAACCACTAGGAATTCCCTAGTGGAGACCATATGCAACAAGGCATTAAACCACTAGGAATTCCCTAGTGGACGAGTTATAGCCTTGTGAGAGTTTTCCAGAGAAGGTACTCACAAACTTCATTTATACTACAATAACTAAGAAATAAAAATATTGTTTCCTACTTTATCCTCAGATATCTATGCATCTCACTAGCAACAAATATAGAATAATCAAGTCAAAATCTAAGCTAATACGTGCATAATAATCAATTATCTATGAATAAACATATATACAATGAACTATGCCATGAAATGTACTAACAGGTCCGTTTATGAAACTTTGGAATATCGTCCTTAAGTAGGTCCTCACATATATGTCAAGACAAAAACCACTATGATTTTTCCAGTCAAGTTTCGCTCACTCCAGTGTGTAGTGGGCATACTTTACCTTACAATCTTAATGACACACAAAGAAGCCGAAGTCGATCAAATATATCTGCCACTTACTATCACACTAACCTATTCCTAATTGAGCTAGATGTCTTTATTAAGTGTTGCGGGGATTAGGTGATGGTTTAAGAATAAATGAAATATATATTAAAAAAGAACCAGCTTGAGATAACAGAGTCTTCATATTATGTAACTAGATAAAACCTTGTTCTTTACTTTGCTTCTACACTTTGTTTCCATCTTTAGCCATTTTTTTTTCTTTTGGCTTTTGACTCCCTTGATTATGTTTTTGGAGTTCTAACTTTTTATTTTATTTTTCTTTTCTTTTCTTTTCTTTGGATGAAAATTTTCTTTTCTTATTTGAAACAACTAACAAATTCTTGGTTTCAAAGGTCTTTTTCTTTCATATTCTTCATTTCATCTCTATTCTCAGACTCATTCAAAGATGGGTAGACTGATTTTTATTTTTATTTTATTTTGTAAAAGGGTAAAAGATTTGTGGTTTATGAAAGACTAAAGAAAGGCTCAGAGGGGCGACTAGCGGAAATAATTTCATATAGGTTTGAATTTCTGGCTATATCGATCCAAAAATGGCCTAAATTCTCGCTTAGGATATGGTATAGTGATCAAGCAAGTGGACGTGTGATTTCTCTATTCGGAATTTACTTTTCCCTTGTGTCATTTCTAAAATATTTCACTCATATAAGGCTTTAGGCTATATTCTCACAGAATTTGTAGAATAAGTATTCTAGCCTAGATTTCAGAAATTTACTGCCAAACAATCATAGATACTCATACAATATATTTATAGAAAGATGCAATGATTATTACCTACATATTAACCTAAATTTCTAAAAACTATTCTAATATGAGAGCTAATGTGAAATATCTAGACTAATATCATCATAGAGAAAGAAACAATACCAATATTCTTAAGTGTATAGCATAAACTTTTTATTTATATTTATGATTTTTTTTATGATTTTTTTACTATAAAACAAATGCATATTATACATATATTATCCTAATAGGTGCCTTAATTTACGTGTGTTTCTATGCCACCCCCAAACAAGAACATGTTTTGTCCTCAAAGTATTAAAATAAGAAGGTTAGGAAATACCATTGAAACACGTGAAACTTGAAGAACACCTGCAAAACAAATTATAACATACTAATATAGGTAAAGAAAAACAGACGCAACTTTATACGAGTTCCACCCGTTATGGGGATAACAAGAAGTAAATTGCTTGGGACATAAGCAGACACTAACAAAAATAAAACATACTTACCTCATATCCCGCATTTACTCGTCGTCCTCCTCCTTAATACAGCAGCGAGGTTCTTTTACGTCTTGCCATGCCATGATCACTTGCCAAGCCTTTCTCCTTGTATCATCAACCCGCACTAATCTGTCAAGCGTTACTTGGTTTGATGGGGTGTAAGGAGCTACCCAATGAGGGTGTACCCTCCATCCCGGCCAAGTCATAACATGAAACGAACGAACAATACAATTGGTGGGTCTCATAATTTCAACCCCAACCCAATCCATAAAATGTGTACAAAAATAAGGGAAAAAAAAAGCATGATCCGGCAAACTAAAACAGGCATAAGAAGGTACTTATGCCTCATACTATGAGCTCTTGCTAGACTAGCCAGTAAAACTTGGGGAATGTCATATAAGAAACGTCCTTCAACTAAAGCAAGGAAAACGTCACTAGCGGCATGATTCACAGAAGAAAACTGCCACTCCCCTAAAATGTTCATCATGATAAAGAACATGGTAGTGCCTATGTTCAGGGATAGGCTACGTACCAAGGGCTATGTTATATTGCCCTTGGTCCTCTATACGAAAAATTCCTACCCCATAAGTCTCGTGAAAGTACTCATAGTTATAAAGGTATACATTATTAGTCAAATATCCCCATGAGGTTTTAAGAACAGGCATAGGCATTTTCACAGCAAAGGCAACCAAAAACTTGCTGAAATCCATTGTCGTATCATTAACTATGACAAAGAACACTTGTTCTCCATCTGGTCTATAAAAGAACTCAGAATTATTATAGAAATATTCAGTAAGTTTAGGTGAGTACGAGTTATCAGGACTTACCAATAGATTCTGCCATCTTGACTGCACAATCCTTTCGCGGAACCATCCTCCATAGGTCTCGCTTCCAAGAAAATCGTCAAAGGACTACTCCGGTATAACCTGGGGAGGCTTCATATCACAACATATTCTAGAACTGCTGGAAGCAACTTCTGAAGAACCTACAAAAAATCAGAACTAAAAGTGCCTATAGAGGTGAAGGGCGCGGGCGCGCTCTTGCTTTGCTCGATGTCCAATGATTTTATAGTGCGCGCGCTCTGAGTATAGGCAAAACAGAGGGTGCGCGCGCTCCGAGTTTGTTGAGTGCTATGAAGTGCAAAATTCAAGGAAAAGTGAGAGATGCAAAGTGAGAGGTGTGATGTGAAGTTGAGAGTGCACCAAGGATTTATAGAGAACTAGTTTCTAAGTTCCATAAGTTTCCCAACTAGTTAAGGCAACATGATGGAATAAGACAGTTCTAAATCCAAAATAGAAACAGACAAAAGGCATACTCCAAAACCAAACCAATAGCTTTTTGGCTAGAATGAAAATAGCAATCATCTACATATGACTCCTTGAGGTTGCACCAAACATCACTTGCTAATTCTAGCGACACCAAAATAGCAACATTATCACATAACTCAATCATAATCAAACCGGCAATAAATTCGACAACAAAATACGTGGATGTGATTATAGGTATTTCTAAATAATTAATTCCACCCCCAAACAAGTTGAAAGGGTGGAATTCACGATACAACACATAGCATATGCCGAAAACTAAAATAACTTCAAATTAAATTAAAATGAAATAATGATTACAGAATCCAATTATAACTACTTAACTAACAATTCAGAAATAAAATCTACGAAAAATAAGAAAAGTAGTCTTAACACAACAAAAATACAACAAAAACTACTAGCCATGCGATGAGGATGGGCCAGAGTCGTTCGTCCTGCACCGACGACGCTCATGCCTCACAGAGGTATTCGAAGAAGAACCCCCATCAGGTGGCAAGCGTCGAAGAACTTCGACTTGGAACTTTCTCTGTTCCTCTATATATGCGTTCATGGATTCCTTACACTCCTTATCTCGTTGGACTAGGGTCTCCATGTTAGCCTGTGGTTTCCATGTTAGCCTGGAGCACCCGGTTACTAGCATTGAGGTCCTCAAAATTTTGATGGATGTTCACCTTCCTAGTCTGTAGATCCTCACAAATGGTATTAAAGAACGCAGGCCACGATGAAGCAATGCCATGCGTTATATATCAGAAGTAGCCTTTTCCAAGGCATCGACCTCAAAACATGTCGTGTCTTCCTCATCATCATCACTCGACTCAGTCTTAACACCCCTATCCTAGGACACTGTCCACTTCCTCTGAATATAGTCTTTATAAATCTTTGCATTTGCATGCAACTTCAACATAATCCGCTGAGTTTTCAGAACAACTCCAAATTGCAGCATGATCTTAGTAATCAAAACCGGGAAGGGTGCAGTATATATTCCAACGCTTCTAAGCTCAGCAATAAAAAAGTCAAGGATGCAAAACTCATATCTCTTCTCCTAAAGGACCCAAAGGATGTGCAGACAAGACGAGCCGATATCACTGACTTTCTAGGTGCCATTAATATTCTTACCAAGCCACTGAGCTACAGCCAGCTGGTTGGTTCTCAGAGACGACTGTCGAACACAATGCGATTTCGCATTGTACTGTCTTTCCAATACAGTCTCTTTCATTAATGCCTCAATTCCACTCCACTGCGATTCCTGCGTTGTGATTATGAGGTTGTAATTTGGATCAATGCCAAGAATCCTAGAAAACATAGCTCTACACACTTCTCTCCTCATACCATTCACTTTCACAAAAATCTTCCTACCCTCAATCCCCCTCTTCTTATAGAAATTCAACACCAAATCGGTGTGATAAAAATCATTCACCGAATACCACAACCCTCTCCACCTCATACTAATCATCTCAGTATCATAAAAGGGAGAAAATTGTTTAGAAATAAAAGCTTGTTCTGAAAGAATTTTTTAGTTTTAGGAAGCCATTGGGGTTTGGAAATCGAATTTGGGTGGATTGCAAGGTGGGGAGAAGTTCTAATTGAACTCTATTTGAAACAAATTGGAGTGGGTACGTGGTTTTTTTTTTATAGATTTTTTTTACATTTTTTTGTGGATTTTTTTTTTTTGGTTCAATTTGTTCTTGGAGGCGGGGAGAAGATGAAAAATGCGAAAAGGTTTAAACGCGTGGGTTTAACCTGTTGGGCCTAAACCCATAACAAAGTCGAAAATACCAATTCCGTCCTATGCCGCGTGAAATTAAAACTAAAATTC
This sequence comes from Coptis chinensis, assembly GCF_015680905.1. NCBI lineage: Eukaryota > Viridiplantae > Streptophyta > Magnoliopsida > Ranunculales > Ranunculaceae > Coptis > Coptis chinensis. The sequence goes on from NC_141462.1 coordinate 94,100,484, forward strand.
TCGATTCATTAACAGTCCAATTTTTGCGAATGAGCTATGAAAACGATCATCAAAGAGAGTACAATCCAATGATCTATAAAAAAACTCAAATCTAACCATGGTTGACATGTAAGAAAATAGAAAATGCCTCGAAGTGCGTACATGATATAAGTTATGTGTGCATAAGGAATCTAAATTCATAGATAGTGTCAACCCGAATCAAAATAAGACTAAACGGCATAAACAACAAGAATAGAAAGTTGAGTGAACAAGAATGGAAAAACCAACACCCCACCCCCAAACAAATTTTGAAAACATGGTTTAAAAAATTTGTTTAAACACGTTGGTCTTTTAAAGTCAGATTCCCAAGACTTGCTAGATTACATATTTTATGGTTTTGACATTTTCTAAATTTTTATGAATAAGTTTTAAAATAAGGGAAAACAATAAAGCAATCAAGACAGAATTCACACTATAGAGAAACATGACTCAAAAACTGAGAAAACATGCAAGAGTGGAAAATATGAATTATGTTAAATGTGGACTTAGGATCAGGTACTTACAGCCACACACTCCAAATGGAGGGCCCGGTTACCTGAATGGTGTACTAACCAAAATATGAAAATAAAAGGAAGTACACCAACAACAAAGGTCAGTCCTCATAGACAGAGTATTGTAAAGGGACATCCTCCACATCTGGGGACATTAATTCATGAAAATGTTTTAATCGTTGGCCATTAACTTTAAATGTACTGTTATCCTTGGGATTTAACAAGGTGATTGCCCTATAAGGGGTGACTTCAGTAACCATAAAAGGACCAGACCAACGGGTTTTTAATTTTCCAGGGAAAATATGCAAATAAGAGTTGTAAAGCAAGACCTTTTGACCAACCACAAACTCCTTACGCAAAATTTGTTTATCATGAACACGTTTCATGTTAGCTTTATAATCTTTCGCGAGATCATAAGAATCACTACGGATTTCTTCAAGCTCATTTAATTGCAATTTGCATCTAACACCTGTCTCATCATAATTGAACTTAAGGCTTTTTATAGCCCACATAGCACGGTGCTCTAATTCAACGGGCAAGTGACAAGGTTTTCCAAACACAAGTCTAAAGGGAGACATACCTATAGGAGTTTTAAAAGCAGTCCGATATGCCCATAAGACATCAGTAAGACGCTTAGACCAATCTTTTCTATCAGGATTTACTGTTGTTTCTAATATTTTTTTTATTTTTCTATTAGAGACTTCTACCTGGCCACTCGTTTGTGGATGATAATGAGTTGCCACCTTGTGAGTAACTCTGTACTTTTTAACTAAAGAAGCAACAACTCTGTTGCAAAAATACGTTCCACCATCACTGATGATGGCTTTAGGAATGCCAAACCGATAGAAAGTATATTTCTTAACAAAATACACAACTGTCTTATGGTCATTGTTACGGTAAGCCATAACCTCTATCCATTTTGAAACGTAGTCCACGGTAACAAGAATATAAACAAAACCGTGGGAAACAGGAAAAAGACCCATGAAGTTAATGCCCCAGATGTCAAAAATTTCTACCACCAAAATGGGATTTAAATGCATCGTATTACGTTTAGTAATACGCCCAAGTTGTTGGCAACGAACACACATCTTGCAATGAACTTGGGCATCTTTAAATAGGGTAGGCCAATAAAAACCACACTGAAGAACTTTAACCGCCGTTTTCATACCACTAAAATGGCCACCACACTCTTTGTCATGGCAGAAGGATAACACCTCATTATATTCCCATTGGGGAATACAATGACGAATAATCTAATCCGCACAATACTTAAAAAGGTAGGGCTCATCCCAGTAGTATAGCTTAACTCTGGCCAAAAACCTCTTATGTTCATTTCTGGTCCAAATATCAGGAATAATATCAGAAGCTAAGTAGTTCACAATGTCGGCATACCATGGTGCAGAAAAAATAGCATAAAGATGCTCATAATGAAAAAATTCGGTATGGACTCTGAATCACTATCACTGTCATTGGTAAGTCTAGATAAGTGATCTGCAATCATATTTTCTACCCTTCATTTATCCTTAATTTCTAGGGTAAACTCTTGCAGGAGAAGAATCCATTGAATCAATCTCTGTTTAGCATCCTTCTTGCCAAGAAGGTACCTAAGAGTTGCATGGTCGGTGTAGACTAAGGTCTTAGAACCAACCAAATAAGGGCAAAATTTATCTAAAGCATAAACTACAACTAAAAATTCCTTTTCAATAGTAGTGTAATTTCATTGATCATCATTTAAAGTTTTACTAGCATAATAAATTACAGTCGGCTTATCATCTAATTTTTGTCCTAACACAGCACCAACATCATAATCGCTAGCATCGCACATAAGCTCAAAATGTTTAGACCAATCAGGAGGCTGTATAATCGGTGCAGATGTTAAAGTGGATTTTAAAGTTACAAAAGCCTGCTTGCAGTCAAAATTGAAATCAAAGATGACATCCTTTAAAAGCAGATTAGTTAAAGGCCTAGCTATTTTCAAAAAATCCTTGATAAAACGCCTATAGAAACCTGTATGGCCTAAAAAGGCTCTAATGTCACGAACAGTCCATGGTATAGGTAAAGACGCTATCTTATCCAATTTAGCCTTATCTACTTCTATGCTGTCACTAGATACAATATGACCTAACATTATCCCTTTCTTAACCATAAAATGACACTTCTCCCAATTTAAAACCATATTTTTCTTCTCACTTCGCGTCAACACCTGAGAAAGGTTAGACAGACACTCACTAAAAGAGTATCCATAGATAGAAAAATCATCCATGAAAACTTCCATAAAGCGCTCCACCATGTCACTAAAAATATGAAGCATACACCACTGGAAGGTACCAGGAACATTACAGAGACCAAAAGACATCCGTTTATATGCATATATTCTAAAAGGACATGTGAAAGTAGTTTTGTCTCGGCCATCAGGATCAATAATGATTTGAAAATAGCCAGAATAGCCATCTATAAAACAATAATAAACATGACCAGCTAGACGTTCGAGCATCTGATTTATAAAATGTAAGGGAAAGTGATCTTGTCATGTCATGGCGTTTAAGCGTCTGTAATCAATACAGATCCTCCATTTCATAGGAACACGCGTGGAAACATATTCACCCGCAACATTATGAACAATGGTAACCCCCGATTTCTTAGGGACTATGTGAATAGGACTTACCCATTCACTATCAGAAATGGGATATATGATCCTAGCATCGAGTAACCGTAAGACTTCCTCCCTGACCACCTCTTTATGGCAGGGTTCAAGCGATGCTGAGGTTCGCGTGAAGTCTTCGCATTATATTCCAAATGTATGCGATGCGTGCATACACCAAGATCAATCACTTTAATGTCGTCCAGGGACCAACCGATCGCGGAACGATGTTCCCTAATCACCCTAATCAAACGGGCCTCTTCATCAGCAGATAACTGAGAAGATATGATCACCGGATAACTACCATCTGGATCAAGCTGGATATATTTCAACTCAGCAGAAAGAGGTTTAAGCACAGGGGTGGGAGGAATTGGCAAAAAGGATTCCGGAGGATCCTCTTCTTGAGTAGTGAAGACCTGTTTAGGTAAGAGGTCTTCAAACTTGGAAGGTAGAGCGTCAGAAAGATCTAAGATAGGGGTAGAATCGAAAAGGGCATTGACTTCCTCTATGTAGGAGTCATCGTCGAAGTCGGAACTACCGAAGGAAAGGAATTGGTGCATCTGATTTTTTGGAAACGTATTGTTGAAATAATCTTGAGCTAGGCTCTCGATCATGCTAACTTCCCCATCTATAGACGAATCTGATAACTGTTTTATCATCTTGAAAATATTTACCTCAACAGAAAGATGACCAAAGGACATGGATATTGAACCATCGTGGTAGTTTATGAAGCCGTTGGCAATTGCCAAGAAAGGACGCCCTAAAATGATAGGAGTAGAGTCATTAGCGACTTCTGTGTCTAGGATAACGAAGTCTGCTGGGTAGTAAAAATCTTGAACTTTAACCAGCACATTTTCAATAACACCCTTAGGATACTTAATAGACCGATCCGCTAATTGCAACATCATTTTAGTAGGTTACATCTCATGTAGACCTATTTGTTTATATAAATAATAAGGGAGTAAGTTAACACTCGCCCCAAGGTCTAATATCATAGTCATTGTATGGGTATCCTCTAAGGTTGCATTGTACAGTAGGACGACCAGGGTCCTTGTACTTAATGATTCCATTATATTCAGATAGAGTTGGGAACTGTTCAGTTAAAAAGGCGTCTTTTGGTATATTAGTCTTCCGCCTAGTAGTGCACAACTATTTTAGAAACTTAGCATGTTGTGGTAACTTTTTAATAGCGTCAAGAAAAAGTAGGTTAATCGTTAGATTTTTAAAAACTTTCCTAATCTCATCAAAGTTAGTATCCTTGTGTAACATGGCTAGTCTCTGGGGAAATGGTGGGTTCTCTTTATATTTAGCATATGGATCAATATGAGTTTTAACCTTGGCCATTTTCCTCTTGGGTTGAGGTTTAACTAGTACCTCTACAGGAGTAGGATCATCAGTTACTACTTCGGTATCTAGTAAAATATCAGGTGTAGGGATCACTGCTGGGGTAACAACAGACATTGTTACGGCGTTATTGACTATTCTGCCAGAATGGAGAGTGGTGATGGCATGTAGCTCACCTACAATGATATTTTCATTACTAGGATTACCGGTTATTTCAAAGGCTGTGTTTGGCATTTTAGGATTAGGTACGGCTTGACCTGGAAACACACATTTTGGTGGGGCTTTCTTTTGGGCTAACTGTTGGGTTAATTGATTAATGGATTGTAAAACTTGTTGGTTAGATTGAGTCATGGATTGGAAAAGGTGTTGGCTAACCTGTATGAAGGTGTCGAGACGATCCGGTTGTGAACGTGTAGTGGTCACAGGTGGTGTGACTGGAACTACCTCACGTTGATTATTAACGGGTGGGTTGCGATAGTTATTAGTAACTGGAACGATACCTTTATTAGCATTATAATTATTATTATAATTACCTTGTCCTTGTCCTTGTCTCGGTGGATTTTGATTGTAATTTGGTGCTTGCCTAACATTTTGATTACTAAAGCCTGGAGGTGTAACGTGATGATTATTTTTCTAACCAAAGTTGGGATGTTGTCTCCAAGGCGCGTTAGGTTCGCTATTAATGGAATAAATATTGTCCGGTTGAGCGGATGGTTGTTCATAGACTAGAGGACAATAAGAGTCTGGATGCTCAAGGCTGTAACAGAAATTACATGGAAAAGTGTTGACGTTCATGACGAGGTAGGTTGTTGTTGGACAGAAATGACTTCTACCCTTTTAGTGAGAGATTCGATTAAAGTTTTAAGCTTGGGATCAGATTTAACCTCAAACATACTGGTAGCCTTAACTGTGGAAGAAGAATTACTGGAGCGGGGGATGACATTACCCCCCCAGTTATTTTGACGTTTAGATTAATCTTCCAAAAACCTATAAGCCTCAGAGGCACCTTTACTAAGGAAGCTACCCCCAGTCATTATGTCAAGAACCTCTTTATGGTGATGTAAAAGCCCTTTGAAAAAGGCACGAACAAGCGTGTCTTTCTCAAGGTTATGATGTGGACACTTAATGAGAAGATCAGTGAACCGATTCCAGGCATCTGAAAAGGATTCATGAGGATTTTGGCGGAAGAAATGAATCTTTTGAAGCATTTCATCTGTCTTTAGCGGTGGGTAAAACTGTTCCATGAATAATTGAATAAGTTTGGCCCATGAATCCACAGAATTAGGTGCTTGGGCAGTTAACCAAGATGCCGCATTATCGGTGAGGGTGAAAGGAAACACCCTCAATTTAATTTGCTCCGAACCAACAGTAGGATGATGAAATGTGCTAAGAACTTGTTCTATCCTACGCATATGTTGATTATAAGGCTTCTCATGGTCTAACCCATGAAAAAATGGTAACAAATTAAATATATTCGGGGGGATTCAAAAATCCCCCACTGGGTCTGCAAGAACGATGCAAGACTTAGGGCTATCGTTAAAGGCTTTATAAAAATCAGAGAGAGGAGTCTCTGTTTCGTCAGCCATTTGTGCAGGTGTAGTGTGTGGTATTCTAGATAGGTGTGTGTGTTGACGTTTACGATAAACAACCGAAGATGGTTTACTAGTACCGGACCTTAGTCTTATACAAAGCTAAGGCCAATATAAAGCAAACTACGAACAAACTGTCAAACAACCATGATATGCTTGAAAAAAATCCTTTAACAGGAGAGGCGAGGAGTGGAAGAAGGAGTACCTGAATGCCTCCTTGCTACGCATTTGAATAGTGTCTTGTATACGCGATCACAGTGTATTCACGAAGTTAGAAACACTGAATAACTTAAACAAAATTATTTGGAAAATAACCTATGAAAATCGGGCAAATTTAGAAGTGGGGGCTTGGAAATAGGCGTAGGGCGGCGCTAATGCTTCTTGCTTTTGCCCAACCAATGTCCAGTGTTTTTAGGGCACGTGCGCTCTCGAGATAGTCTACAATGGGCGCGGGCGCGCTCCGTGTAGATTTCTAAAAATAATAATTTCTGAGCCAAACAAACACAGTCAGAACCAAACAAGGGTGGGTGGAGTTTAATGGGATTTTGGTAGGGACGAAAAATCTAAAGGAAACGAATTTAAACAGAACTTAGATGGCAGCGGCGCCATTTGATAAAAGTAAAAACTATTGTTTACTCCTACTTAACTAATTAAACTTAAATAGACGTAAATGCTATTGTAATTGCATTCTAGATTATCAAAGTTATCTACTCTCTTGAATCATGCAATAAATGGAGTAGAGAATTCGTTCCACTCCTAATCCTTTAAACATAAGTTTCCGATATCTTAGTCGATACTAACAAAATAGTTGAGAGTAATAATTTGAAATTATACTACGATGGCAATTGAACTTAACTAAGATTGTTTAACTTATACTATGATAATAGAATATTGAAATGTGAATATGGAGAAGGGATTAGGGAGATTCGAATCCACTTGATGTATTCCTAATATGCTAGTGTCGATTATTGCAGTTCTAATCAAATAAGATTAAGTGTCGATCCCTAATTACTCGTGGCAATCTCTACCAACTAATAATTAGCATGTGAGGAAGTCCAACCCATTCTCATGGCGAATCAACTATCCTTCTAGAGTGAAACTCTTACAAGCAATAATTCTAACTAACATATCAAGTCTTCATCAAGCTTCATAAAACCCCTCTAATGGAGGTTTAGCTAGATGTCATTAGACTATCATAAATAGATATATAAGAAGAAGACATAATGAAGAATTAATAATGAACTTTTATTAATCTAATGAATACTTAAGAATAATAATTAACTAAGGTTTTAACTAATAACTAAGTCTAAAATCTAATTATCTATCTCTAATTAATTATATCTATCTAAGTCTAAGTATATTAAGAGTTACGCCTTAGTCCTCTTTATAAAAGAGAGGCTAGGTCTACATTTTTGTGCATGGGCTTTGGAGCCATGTTTTGGGCCTTTGAATCAAGCCCAAAACCTAATTACATAAGTCCAAAAAGGGTTTCTCTGTTGGAAATTACTACAATAGTCTTTTTGTCCACTTCTTCTCCTCTTATTGGGTCAAGGCCTAGACCGTTAGAAAGCACTTTCCGAGCCGGTCGTTTTGACATATAATAGGCCCAATTCCGAGGTCTGAGTCTAATGATATGGCCTGCGAAAGTTTTGTTGACTTTTCTGCTCTATTTCTACCCGTTTGACTTTGACTTTTCAGCTTTGATTGGGCTTTAAAAGGATTTTTCTCCTTGAATCTTGGCCTTTAATCATAGAACTTCTTAGCAACCAACCTTTGCTCCTTTATCTCGCAAAAGTGATATGTTTCTTGATATATTTGATTCCAATGCTTGAAATACATAAACGCACGTAAACAGTATTAACTCTTATTTATTATACATATAATTGGTCTAAATGTAATGATATTAAGGGATTAAAACTATAGTTTTGGGCTCTTATCATATCCCCATACCCGCCCCATCCCCATTAACCTACTTTGACAAAAAAAATAAAAATAAAATACAAATCATGACTGGTACTCATCATACTCACCTAACTAAGTAATTGTACTCAAAAAATTTAGATCATTTAATAAAAGCTAATAAGCTTTCACAATAGTCTAAGTAGTAAATTGAATTTGCCAATACAAAAACTATATTCTACCTCAATAATATCTAAGTCTAAGTATTTAACCAATAATATATTTTTATAGCATAAAGTGGTTTCGGTCTAGTGGTTTGAGGGTTACTTTTCCATAAGAGGGGTCTTGGGTTCAACTTGTATACAAGTGAAAAATAAAATAAAAAATCATATATACATAATTGGGTCGGGGACCCCCATCCCCGCCCCCATACCCATTTAGTGCCCCCCATACCCACCCCATTAGGGTCGGATCCCCGTACCCATAGATAATATTTACATCCCTAATTTGGGGTATGATTGTTCATACCTCAACATAATGTATAATTAGTGAGAACATCTATTCATACCTATTTGGGGTATGAACGATTATTGTTCATACCTCAACATAATGTATGATTAATAAGAAAACACCTATTGGAATATGAATGATGGACAATCATTATTGTTCATACCTATTTGGAGTATGAACCTCAACACAATGTATGATCAATAAAAACATTTATTGGAGTATGAACAATCAATTTTTTTTTTCTATTTCGGCATACCTCAACATAATATATAGTATGATTGATAAGAGCCCAAAACTGTAGTTTTAACCCTGTAACAGTCATATTTTTAGACCAATTATGTGAGTAATAATTAAGAGTTAACACTGATTACGTGGTTTTATGCATTTCAGGTTTCAAAGTCCATTATCTTGTGAGAAATGTGCCACTTTAGCGAGATAAAGGAGCAAAGGTCGGTTACTAAGGAGTTCCGTGATTAAAGGCCAAAATTCAAGAAGACAAAGCCTTTCTAAAGCCCGGTCAAAAGTTGAAAAGTCGACGCGAAAAAATAAAGACAATAAGTCACAGAACTTCCAAAGGCCGTATCGTTGGACTCAGACCTCAGAATGGGGCCTACCTTATGTCAAAACGACCGGCTCGGAAAGAGATTTCCAATGGTCTAAGCCTTGATCCAATCAGAGGAGCAGAAGTGGACGAAAAGTCTGTTGAAGCCAACTGCAGCTGAAGAGGCCTTTTTGGACTGAAAGAATTGGGTTTTGGGCCTGATTCTCTATCCCAAAACATGGCTCCAAGCCCATGCACGATTTTTGGATCTGAAAGTATAAAAACAAGAGCTTGACTCTTTGTTAATGGTAGATAGTTAGACCTAGATTAGATTTAGATTAGTTAGCCTCCATTAATGAGTTTTAGAACTTAGTTTTAGATTAATTTCTTGAATCATTAAATATCATTCATTAGATAAATAAAATAGTTATTATTCTTGTCATTTCGATTTTTGTTATTTCAATCTATTAGATCTAGTTTTAATTATTGTTGGTTACCATTTCTTAGTTGTTAATTAGATTTTAATTATTGTTTAATTTAGATTAGTAAATTTCGAATCTTGATATTATGTTTAATTTAGATTCATATGGAAATGATTATGAATGATTCTCGGCTAAACCTCCATTAGAGGGGTTGAGAAGCCTTGATGAAAGCTTGATTCGATTATCGTAGAGTCGTCGTAATTTCTATTCCACTCTAGAAACGATTAATTCGCCATAAGAATGGGTTTAATCGTTCACATGCTAGTTATGAATTGATAGAAATTTCATGTGTAATTAGGGATTAGGAAGAACCAATTGTTCTCAGCGTAGCGATTCAATTCGGATTACGACGATTAAATTCGTTAGTGAGTTAAGTTGAGTTAAGGTGGAATCAATCCCCCCTAATTCCTTATTATAGAATCAACGTAGTATTTCCGTAGTTGAATCAATTATAGTTTGTATCTTGTGGGTAGTTGCATCGTAGTATAATTCACCCTTCGTAAAGCTCTCATTAGACTTAAGACCGATTAATTAGATTAGAAAACATTCCATGCTAGAGAACTAGGAGAGGAACGAATTTGTTACTGCACTCTATTTTGATAGAATTGAGAGTAGAAACTTTGATAAATCTAGACACGTAAATTAGTTTTAGTTTTACTTGCGTTTGTAAGTTTAATCGTTTTATTTCGTAGGTAAAACTATTATTTTTACCTTTATCAAATGGCGCCGCTGCCATCTTAGTTTCACTTTAGCATTGTTTTTATAGTATAATTAGTCATTTTTAAGTCCCATTTCACCCACCCACCCTTGTTTGATTCATACTGTGGTTGTTCGTTTCAGCATTGAAAAGTTCCACGAAAAATTACACGGAGCGCGACCGCGCCCATACAGAGCGCGACCAGCTAAATTCTTGGAACACGAGCCGCGACCGCTTTCATACCGAGCGCGACCAGCTAAGTTATCTTGGAACACGGAGCGACAGCGCCATACCGCGCGACCAGCACTAAGTTATTGGAACACGGAGCGACCAGCCCCATACCGAGCGACCAGCTAAGTTATCGAACACGGAGCGCGACCGCGCCCAAAGCGAGCGCACCCGCGTCCTAAGCTGAAATTTGCCGGATTTCCACAGGTTTGTTTCGAATTTAGATTTTTCCAATTTTTCAGTGTTTTAACTTAACACGCGTAAACAAGACGCTATTCATAAGCGAAGCAAGGACGCAATCAGGTATTCATTTCTTCCACACCTCACATCTCCAGTTAGAGGTTTCTACTAGTATATCAGAATTGTTTGGAGTGTTGCATGTTTAGTTAAGTTCGACTTAGTCTTGCATGAGAATAAGGTCTGGTCGAAGAAAAACAACTAACGTAATTACACGACAATGTCAATAAACAAGTCTATCTAGTTTCCCACCCACTACACCTCTAGCTACTATTTCACACACACCACCTGATATTATGGATGAAGAAAGAGAGACTCCTCTCTCTGACTTTTATAAAGCCTTGAGCGATAGCCCTAAATCTTGCATCGTTCTAGCAGACCCAGTGGGGGATTTCCGCATCCCCCCAAATATATTTAATTTGTTACCCGTTTTTCATGGTTTACCTTATCAGCACATGCGTAGGATTGAACAAGTCCTTACAACATTCCACCATCCTACGGTTGGTGCGGAACAAATTAAATTGAGGGTATTCCCTTTCACCTTAGCTGATAAGGCGGCGTCTTGATTAACTGTCCTAAGGGCCTAATTCTGTGGACTCGTGGGCCAAACTTGTTCAGCTGTTTATGGAACATTTTTACCCACCCCTAAAGACGGATGAAATGCTTTCCAAGATTCACTTCTTTCGACAGAATCCTCATGAATCATTTTCAGAGGCTTGGAATCGTTTCACCGATCTCCTTATAGAGTGTCCACACCATCACCTAGCAAAAGACACATTAGTTCGTGCCTTTTTCAAAGGACTTCTACACCACCATAAAGAAGTCCTAGACATAATGAATGGGGTAGTTTCCTAAGTAAAAAGAGCCTCGAGGCATATAAATTTTTTGGAAGATCGGACTAAAGCGTAATAATAATTGGGGGGTAGTGACGATTACTCCGCTCCCGCTTAGTTCTTCTTCAACAGTTAAGGCTACCAAGATGTTTGAGGTTAAATCAGATCCCTGAGCTTAAAACTCTAATTGAATCTCTCACAAAAAGGTAGAGGCCATTTCTGCAAACAAAACCCTATCCCCGTCATGAATGTAAATTCAAATCCATGTAGTTTCGGTTGGAGTCCCCGAGCATCCCGACTCCCATCGTCCCATAGCCTATGAACATTCTTGTTCCATTAATAGTGAACCTAACACCCTTGGAGACAAAATCCCAACTTCGGTTGGAGAAATAACCAACAAGTCACACCTACGAGGTACAATAATCAATATGTTAGGCCAACACACGGTTATAACCAAGCTCCACCACAACAAGGACATGGATCGGGGTAATTATAATAATTATAACAACCAAAGCGAACCTCGACAAGGTCAAGCACAATGTCAATGTAGTTATAATAATTATAATACTAATAGAGGTATTGTTCGGTAAATAATAACTATCACAATCCGCCCATAAATAATCAACGAGATAGTTCGATCCACACCACCCGTGATTACTACACCCACAATAATAACCGATCGTCTTGACACCTTCATACAAGTGAGCCAATAACTTTTCCAAACCATGACTCAATCTAACCAACACATTCTACAATCCGTTAATAATTTAAACCAACAGCTTAGCCCAAGAGAAAGCCCAACCAAAAGGCGTGTTTCGTGCCAAGCGATACCCAACCCTAGAACGACAAACCACAGCCTTTGAGGTAAACGGTAATACTAGTACGGAAACTACAACCGTGGGTGAGCTAAATGCCATCACCACTCTCCGTTACGGAAGATTGGTTGATAACAAAGTAACTATGCCTATAGTTACCCCATCAGTACTCCCTACACCGGAAATCGAACTAGATACCGAAATAGAAACTGAAGAACCTACCACTGTAGAGGTACTAGTTAAACTACAACCTAAGAAACAGAAAGCCAAGGTTACACCTCAAGTCAAGCCATACGCTAAATATAGAGCGAAACCACCGTTCCCTCAGAAATTAGCCATGCTAACCAGGGATACTAACTTTGAGGAGATTAAGAACGTTTTCAAAAATCTAACGATAAACCTTCCTTTTCTCGAAGTTATAAAAAAGCTACCTAACCACGCTAAGTTTCTTAAGGAGTTGTGCACTACTAGGCGTAAGACAAACAGACATAAAGACGCCTTTCTAACTGAACAGTTCCCAACTTTATCCGAAAATAATGGAATTGTTAAGTACAAGGACCCCGGTCGCCCCTCTTGTCTAATGCACCTTAGGAGATTCTCTCACACGACGACCGCTTACTAGACACGGGGCTAGTGTTAACTTACTCCCATTTTATTTGTATAAACAAATAGGTCTAGAGGAGATGCAACCTACTAAAATGACATTGCAATTAGCTGATAGGTCTATTAAGTATCCTAAGGGTGTGGTTGAAAATGTGCTGGTTAAAGTCCAAAATTTTTACTACCCAGCCGACTTCGTTATCCTCGACACAGAAGTCACTAACGACTCTGTACCTATCATTTTAGGGCGTCCTTTCTTGGCTCGCCAAGCGCTCATAAAAGCGCCGCCAATGGTTCGATGTCCTTGTCCTTTGGCCATCTTTACGTTGAGGTAAATATTTTCAAAACGAGGACACAGTATCCCGATTCATCTACAAATGGCGAGGTTAGCATGATCGAGAGCTTAGCTCAAGATTACTTCAAAAACATGTTTCCGGAGAAACAGATTAACAAATTCCTTTCCTTCGGAAATTTTGACTTTAACAATGACTCCCTGGTAGTAGACGAAATCGAAGAAGAATTTCTGCAACTCTGTTGCACCGCTTCTTTACCACTTCAGCGAGTCCCCTTTGCCAACAACCATTCATCCCTTGATGCTTTATGACGGAAGATGAATTTTTCAATCTCTATCCCAGTGATCCTTTTGACCCACCTATTGAGGAATGTCTTGCATATATCAAGATTTCTGATGATATGGACTTGAGAGCTCTAGCTGAGAATCATTCACCTTCCATCACCAATATTCCCCACCCTCCACCTTTTCAAAGGAACCTCGAGTTTGCACTCGATCCTTTAGTTTCTCCCCGCGGCTTCATGATTTTTAAATCCACCTAGTAAACAAATACTTCCCAAGGATAAACCACTTGACACCTTCATTTTTTCAGACTTGAGACAGTCCCTAACTACACCATGAATGAGTTTTGTGCTAAACCCACATCCTCATTTTTCCATGCTTTTCTCTAAAACTTATCCCAATCCACCATATCTTCCACAACCATTCACTTTTCCACACTTATTCACTAGGACACCCTCTCGTTCAAAGATGAAACATAAGGTGCATGCTTTCGGTTATGTTATAGGTCTATCCGACTTAAGCTTTCATTCCACTAGGGTCAAGTCGTAGGAAATCTTGGTGCTTGATTGTGTTTGGATATGTTTTCTGTGATATTTATTTATGGAACGATCCACAACTATTTCGGTTGTTGATATATGATAAACTGCATATTCATACATATATTTAGATAAAGTCTCGAGTATCTGACTATAAACGACTCAATTTTTGTGTTTGGTGCATTTCCTTTCATTTCCATATATTGGTGAATGCACCATTCAGGTAACCGGGCCATCCCTATGGAGTGTGTGGTTGTAAGTACCGGATCCTAAGTCCACGGTTCACATAATTCACGTTTTCCACTCTTGCATGTTTTCTTGGTTTTTGAGTCATGTTTCTCTATGGTGTGAATTATGTCTTTACTGCTTATTGTTTTCCTTTATATTAAACCTAATTCATAAAAAGTAAACAATTTTTAAAGCTATAAAAATAGTAATCTAGCAAGTCTCGGGAATCTGACTTTAAAAGACCCACGTTTTAAAACAAATTTTTACAAACCTATTTTCAAAAATTTGTTTGGGGGTGGGGTGTTGGTTTTTCCATTATTGATCACTCAAATTCCTATTCTTATCCCCACCTCGCTCCCTTGAAGAGTAGCTAGATTTCTTCTTGTTTGTTGTTTTGATGTTGTTTTTTTTATTATATTTAGTAGATAGGATGTTACGTTGTTAAATTCCGTAGTTAATTTTGACTTTTGGAGTGAAATGTTGTTTGAATGACAATATTAATATAATGTGGTTATTTTCATTATGCATGGATTTTATTGTTAATCCCACCTTCCCGAATTGTTTGGGGTGGTATTATTTATTCTATCATGATTTGTAGAAGATCCTCCATTTTAGAGTTTGTTTTGGAGTGAAGGTTGAGAATATCAACCCACACTACACCCCATCATCATCTCCTACCTTTCACTCCAAGCTTTTCCTTCTTTTTCCTTGTAAACTTACGTTTCAAAGACTTCTACGGCACCTTTTCGCCTCGATGGATCGCACCTGCGCCGTAGACAATTTCAGAAAGTTTACTTAGAGCGCAACCCGCGCCCAAGATGAGCGCGACTCGTGCTCAAACACTGTAACTCCAAAAACCTCAGAGCGCGACCAGCGCCCAAGTGGAGCGCACCCGCGCCCTGCCTTCTGTGAACACGGAAAATTCCAGTTTTCTGCAGGTTGTTCCCGGGTGATTTGCAGTTGTTCTAGAGCGTAGTTTCGAGATGACATCTTCTACAATAATACCGGAACAGTCTTTCGAAGATTTGTTCCCAAGCACTACTTATGGTGCTTAGACTCGCGAGGTGATCACACACGTAGGCTGGGAACCGCTTATGGTTCTTGCTAGCATTTGTTCTTGGACTTGCCATGCCCACTGAAATACAAGACCCATGGTGCTATTGGGTAGATAATTTGCATGTCCGGGAGATAAGGTAAGTTTTTAATTCCATTTAGTGTCTGCTTATGTCCCAAGCAATGTAAGTCTGTTAACCCCATAATGGGTGGAACTCTTATAGAGTTCGTCGGTTTTATATTAGTATGTTTTAACCTTGTTTTGCGGATGTTCCAATTTCCGCAGCGTTTCCATGGTACTTTTCTACCCTCTTTATTTAAATGCTTTGAGGACAAAGCATGCTTCTTGTTTGGGGGTGGGCATAGAAACACGTGTAATTAAGGCATCTATTAGGATATAGATATGTATAATATGCACTTGTTTTCTAGTCAAAATTTCAAAAATTCAAAAATATAAATAAATAAGTCCGTGCTATACACTTAGGAATATTGGTATTGTTTTCCTTCTCTATGCTCTTAATAATCTAGAAGTCTCACGTAGCTTTTGCATTAGAATAATTTTTAGAAACTTAGGTTAATATGTAGGTAATAATCTTTGCATCTATCTATAAATATATTACATGAGTATCTATGATTGTTAGCAGTAAGTTTCTGAAATCTAGGCTAGAGTACTTATTCTACAAATCCCGTGAGAATATAGCCTAAAGCCTTATAAGAGTGAAACATTTGAGAAATGACACAAGGGAGAAGTAAAATCCGGATAGAGAAATCACACGTCCACTTGTTTGATCACTAAACCATATCCTAAGCGAGAATTTAGGCCCTCTTTGGATCGATATAGCCAGAAATTCAAACCTATGAATTATTTTCCGCTAGTAAGCCTTTCGAGCCTTTCTTTAGCCTTTCATAAACCACAAATTCTTTTACCCCTGTTACAAAAACAAAACAAAAAAAAAAAAAAAAAACAACCTACCCAATTTAGAATAAGTCCGAGAATAGAATGAGGAAGAAAGAAGAAGAGAAAACCTATGTAAACAAAAATTAGTTAGTTGTTTCGAAATAAAGAAAAGAAGTTTCCATCCAAAGAAAAGAAAAATAAAATAGAAATAAAATAAAACTCCAAAAAATAGAATAAAAGGAGTCAAAAGCCAAAGAAAAAAAAAATGGCTAAGGATGGAAACAAAGTGTAGAAGCAAAAAGTAAATAACAAGGTTTTCTCTAAGTTACATAATATGAAGACTCTACTATCTCGGACTTGTCCTTTTGAATATCCATTTCCTTCCTTCTTAAACCATCTCCTAATCCCATGAACACCTAATAAAGACCTCTAGCTCAATTAGGAATAGGTTAGTGTGATAGTAAGTGGCAGATGTGTTTGATCGACTCCGCTTCCTTGTTGTCATTGAGATTGTAAGGTAAAGTGTGCCCACCGCATTAATCGGAGTAGCTAAAACTTGAGCGGAAAAATCAGAGTGGTTTTCGTCTTGACATTTATGTGAGGACCTACTTAAGGACGCTATTCCAAGTTTTCATAAACGAACCTGCTAGGCATTTCATAGTATTACTCATTGTATTTATATTCGTATCATATATGATTGATTATTATGTATATATTAGCTTAGGTTTTTGACTTGGTTATTCTTATTCATTTGCTAGTGAGATATATAGATAGTTGGGACATGAATGAGGAAAAATGTTTTATTTCTTAGTCGTTGTAGTATAGTTGAAGTTTGTGAGTACCTTCACTGGAAAACTCTCATGAGGCTATAACACGTCCACTAGGAAATTCCTAGTGGTTTAAGGCCTTGTTGCATATGGTCAATGCAATCGCATTCAGCGAAACGAGAGTAGTTAGAACTCCATTTTTGGTCACTTATTCTAATTTCTCATCTTTGCTTGAGGACAAGCAAAATGCTGTTTGGGGTGGTTTGATAAGAGCCCAAACTGTAGTTTTAACCCTAAGAATCATATTTTTAGACCAATTATGTGAGTAATAATTAAGAGTTAACACCGATTCACGTGTTTTATGCATTTCGGGTTTCAAAGTCCATTATCTTGTGAAATGTGCTACTTTAGCGAGATAAAGGAGCAAAGGTCGGTTACTAAGGAGTTCCGTGATTAAAGGCCAAAATTCAAGAAGACAAAGCCTTTCTAAAGCCCGGTCAAAAGCTGAAAAGTCGACGCGGGCAGGAACAGCACACAAGTCAGCAGAACTTCCGAAGGCCGTATCGTTGGACTCAGACCTCAGAATGGGGCCTACCTTATGTCAAAACGACCGGCTCGGAAAGAGATTTCCAATGGTCTAAGCCTTGATCCAATCAGAGGAGCAAAAATGGACGAAAAGTCTGTTGAAGCCAACTGCAGCTGAAGAGGCCTTTTTGGACTGAAAGAATTGGGTTTTGGGCTTGATTCTCTGTCCCAAAACATGGCTCCAAGCCCATGCATGATTTTTGGATCTGAAAGTATAAAAACAAGAGCTTGACTCTTTGTTAATGGTAGATAGTTAGACCTAGATTAGATTTAGATTAGTTAGCCTCCATTAATGAGTTTTAGAACTTAGTTTTAGAATTTCATTTCTTGTTTTAGATTAATTTCTTGAATCATTGAATATCATTCATTAGATAAATAAAATAGTTATTATTCTTGTCATTTCGATTTTTGTTATTTCAATCTATTAGATCTAGTTTTAATTATTGTTGGTTACCATTTCTTAGTTGTTAATTAGATTTTAATTATTGTTTAATTTAGATTAGTAAATTTCGAATCTTGATATTATGTTTAATTTAGATTCATTTGGAAATGATTGCGGAATGATTCTCGGCTAAACCTCCATTAGAGGGGGTTGAGAAGCCTTGATGAAAGCTTGATTCCGATTATCGTAGAGTCGTCGTAATTTCTATTCCACTCTAGAAACGATTAATTCGCCATGAGAATGGGTTTAATCGTTCACATGCTAGTTATGAATTGATAGAAATGTCATGTGTAATTAGGGATTAGGAAGAACCAATTGTTCTCGTGCGCGATTCATTCGATTTCTTACGATTAAATGGTTAGTGAGTTAAGTTGAGTTAAGGTGGAATCAATCCCCCCTAATTCCTTATTATAGAATCAACATAGTATTTCCGTAGTTGAATCAATTATAGTTTGTATCTTGTGGGTAGTTGCATCGTAGTATAATTCACCATTCGTAAAGCTCTCATTAGACTTAAGACCAATTAATTAGATTAGAAAACATTCCATGCTAGAGAACTAGGAGAGGAACGAATTTGTTACTCCACTCTATTTCGATAGAATTGAGAGTAGAAACTTTGATAAATCTAGACACATAAATTAGTTTTAGTTTTACTTGCGTTTGTAAGTTTAATCGCTTTATTTCGTAGGTAAAACTATTATTTTTACCTTTATCAATGATCAGTAAGAACACCTATTGGAATATGTTCATACATATTTGGGGTATGAATAATTACTATTCATACATCAATATAAACTATTAACAATCTCTGTTCATACATCAACATAATGTATGAGGTATGTGAATTTATTTGGGGTATGAACAAACACTGTTCATATATGAAGAGGCCAAAACGACAGAAAGGGTAAAATTGAAAGATATTAATTTCAAATCCGGATTATTTGTCCTTAAGTTTCACCCAAAAATTGAGTTTGTGAGTGATTTCAAAAAAAAAAAAAAAAAAATGTGTCCTTGAGAGTAATTTTGGCCCGCAATTGGTGCTATGGACCAATTTCTTGTAAGATTTTGTCTCCCAAATTTTGTATGCGCATAGAAATATCAATTATAGGATTTCTTCATTTCTTATGCTGGATCCAGAACAAGAACATTGCAGCTATCTGCCTTGAAAATATCAAGTTTTCAATATATTATATATTAAACCTATTTTCCAAGAGTGGAACTTGGACGGGCTAAGCATGACTTTTGGTCTGGCTTGGGCTTGGGCCTGGAGTATTGAATTGGGTTCTCGTTAGGGATGTTGGCTAGGTTCCGACCCAAACCCATGGGAGGTAGGCTTTATTGTGGAAACTTAAGTGATTTCAGGTTTTTCGAAAGCCCAGATGACAACGTCCATGGATAAGGCTGTTGCTCAAGATATCACATCGCCCATTTAAAGCCCATCTCCACAACTCCATAGTCCACAGTAGTAATCAAGATTTGCTCTGCAATCTTGCTGACTAGACTAGATAAAGAAAAGTATGTTGAGATCATTTTCCATTTATGTATTATGATCTGACATAGTAACGATTAATAAGTGATTCTTAATAAATTTCATCAACAATGCCAATCATATTTCTACAGATTAATTAAGGATGATTATAGAGATGTGGATTTGTATCTACGACCTGATGTTGAGGTTGATAGGGAATGGCTGCACTTTTGCTTAGGATAAGAGTTACCTATGTATCAAGTTCCTTGGGAAAATTTGAATCAAGCCTTTCGTAGTTCATCTCTCTCTCTAGCTACTTATAGATGTTTGAGCTGACTTTCCTTATTTGCTCCAGGTTGTGTCAAGTGTAGATCCATATTTTGTGTTATATTAATGATTTGTCATTACTTATGATGTTACAAAGTAAATGCCTCATTGATTGGTGCGTTGACTGAGCTTCAAGATCGCGGTAGATCATTTGCTTTCTTATATGGTTATGTTTGATATTTGGGACGACCTGAGTCTGGGTCGTTGTTACATCCTAGTGGTGTGGTACGAGCTAGTGATGTACGAGCTGTGAAGATATGACCTGAGTTGTGGACACGTGTACTGTAGTGATATGTTTGAGAACGGAGGGTACTTATACAACCCTTTTTATTTTATTTCTGGTTTTGAACAAGTTTGGAAAATGTGTGGGAAATGTTGGATCTGATCCATGGGCCCAAATCACGGTGGTTTATGGGCGAGGTTATGATTATGTTTTGTGGGGAAGGCAAAACGTTTTGGCTTTTTCGAGGTTTGAGCAGCTGAAGGATTTAGGGTCTGGCGGTCTTTCATTTCTTCACTTTATCAACAAAAAAGAAAAAAAGCAGAGAGAAAAGAAAACCAAAATCCTTTTGACTTTTTGTCTTCAGGTGGGTCTCTTTCAATCTAAAAAAATTGATCTTTTGTTTCCTTTTTGCTTTTGTAATATCGATTACTAGTGATAGTTTGAGTGGGGAAGTTGAGTTGGATCAATGGAGAGAGAGAAATGTGAGTGATGAAGATGATGGTGTTAGGGCTCGTAGTAGAGGTGAGGCGTCATCGTCTTCCTCATTGGAGACGATGATTGAGAAGGCGGTACCCAGGTTGGTAGATTGTACTGCTGCTTTGAGGGAGAAGTTTGGTTGGACTCTGATCTGACTGTATACGACCTGGGTGGAGAGAGGAATGTGTTTAAAATGGATTACGTTCCTCGGGACGGGGGTGTTGCTGTTTGTTATGGTAAATTGAAGGTTGGGATGAGGTTGGTCGTTCTCCCGTCTGACTGCGGAGGTTTTGAACTTTTATGGAAAAGCTCCTTGTTAGTTCGTAGGGAATAGTTGGAGGGTTTTTCATGTGTTGGATTTGTTGAATGAGAAGGGTTACAACATCTGTTTATCAGATATTTTTGAGTATTTTTCTGTGAAGAGGTCGTCTGTTATGAATTTTAGCTTGCAGGTGGTGAAGGAGAAATCCGTTGTGATTGTGGGTGTGAGTAAGGAGGATTGGGGGCGTAGGCCTTTACTGGTGTGGGAATTACAGTCATTATGACTGGGAGTTGGATAATCGTACTATAAAGTGGGATGGTTGGTCGTTATGTTATAGGTCGTAGTGTATGTATGGTAGTTGATATTTTGAACGTTCTGACCACTTTATTTTGTTTTTGCAGAGGTTGCTATTCTTGGGCGTATGAGTACTGGGGCTATAGAAAAGTTTGCGAGGCTGAGTTATAAAGAAAATGCGTCCTTGTTGGAGAAGGTTGCACACTACTTCAAAAGATGAGGTGGTGCTAAGATAAACTTGAAGAAAGCTGAGTAGAAGAAAAAGGCCCGAAAGCTAGTCTTTGACATCTCTGATTCTAGCTCGGATACTGAGGTGGAAAGATAGGATCAAAGGCGGGTACCTATTTTTTGGGAGGCTATGCAACTACCGCTGATGATCCCTTGAGAACGGGATGGAGGAGGCTCGGTAGCCGCCCCGTTGTCAGACGAAGCGACACAGGTGAAGGTGATAGGTTGGTTGTGGAGGTGGGAGTGCTGGGGGAGGTGGTGATGCTCTCGCTCCTTTTCATAGGCCTCAGCTAAAGAGCCGAGTTGAGGTCGGTGAGTCTGAGGGGGTGAAGAGGACTCAAACTGAGTCTGAGGAATGACTTGTTGTAGTGGAAGGTCATTCTTCATCAAGTCGGGCTCCTTTGATAAGGATGAACTTGAAGGAGCTAGCGGTGGATGTGGGGGTGGCTGGTTCTAGGGGTAAAAAGAAGGCTAGTGAGACTGAGTCAACTGCCCAAAACTGTAAGGGGTCTGGGAGTACGGTCCTAGGTGACAAGGCTGGTGATTATGGCGTTCTAGATAGAATAGTCACCTACTATGACCCCGTGAGTGGGTTGACGCGGCTGGTGAAGAATAGGGACTGTAGTTTCAAGTCTTCACTGGTTGCAAATGGGATGCTGGAGAGTATTGCCCTGGATGGTGATAGGCATAAGTTGGAGACTAGGAAGGACTTGGAGGCAAACCTGAAAGACATGGATTGCTCACTGTGCTTTGTAAGTGTCCTTCTGATATGAGGTTTTGTTTTGTGCTTTGTGATGTTGACTCTTGACTTACTTTGATGGTTTGTTAGGTTCTGGCTATGTACAAGAAGCTGAGAGAGATAGCAACTATCTCCGACATGTACAAGAAGGAGCTGGAGGTTGCCAAGGAGGCTTATGACAAGGAAAGGGATACCATTGGATGCTATCTTTGTTTGGCTTGGTTAAATCAGGTTGAACGGGCTGAAGTGGTGGGGCTAAGGGCTCAGGTCGGGGATTTGGCTGGGAAGGTGGCCTTATTGCAGCCGTCTCTTGATGCTTCAAGGGTGGAGGTAGCACATTGGATTGCTGAGAGCAAACAATCGCTGAGTTCTTGGCCGAGCTTCGCTCCAAAGATGAATATAATGACCTGGTCGATCTGGTAGAGAGTAGGGATGTCTACATTCTGGTAGATGATTATATGGAATTAGAACAAAAGTACAAAACCCTCAAAAGGTCCAACTGAAAGTGGGCTGCAAGCCAATAATCGCGGAGAAAAAGCCTCTTTGTTATAGATGCTAGTAGGCGATCTAATCTACCAATCCACACTGGAATATCCGGTCTTTTGCTCTAACTATTCAGCCAGCATCAAAGAAGATCTTTCCGCCACTAAAGTGCTGAATGCAAGCGGTGACCCGACTAGTAGCTCTGTTGGTGAAGAAGGCTGCAAACTGGATCCCTTGAATGTGGAGAATCTGCCTCGTGTCAACTGATTGAGCTCTTCTTGTAATTTTGATTGATGATGGATGAAGTTTTTGAACTATTTTTTCTTTTGTTGTTGATACTGATAACTTTATTTTGATAGGGATGCTGAGGCCGTTTTCCCAGGATAACTTGGGGGCTTCTAGTATCTAACCAAAATTGTATTAAGTAAAATTATTGAAATTACTTACTTGTTTTGAAATGAGATTGTCTGTGATTTTTGTATGAATGTGATTGCTTCCCTTGCTTTTTGTTTTGTTATTTGTCGACCTGTGCGTCATAATAGTAGACTCGACGACCTGTCATACTTTGTTAGATCGTTTGATGATTGTAGGTCGCAGGTGTTTGCGTACGACCTGATAGATGTGCGTAGTTGGCAGTTAGCTAGGTTTGTTCATGTCCTTAGGTGTGTGTATTGAATGAGTGGTTCCTTTTGTGGGACTTCTTATTGATTTTTGACTGATAATTAGCCTTTGAGTGGTAATTATAGTTGAGTCAAACTTAACCCATTCAAAGGCCTTAAGTTGACTTGTGATCCTTTTTGGGAAAATTTCCTTCCGGGTACCTTGGATTGTATTTGACTAATAATTAACATTTTCGTGGAAATTACAGTTAAATCGTTATTAACCCTGGCGTTGGTGTTAAATTAATTTGTGGTCCTTTTGGGGGACCGTGGATTGAATCTGATTGATAATTAACCATTGCGTGGTAATTATAGTTGAGTCGTGCTTAACCCTGGCGTTGGTGCTAGGTCGGTTACTTTGATATCCGAGATCGGGTAGCGAGTGCAAGATGCGTGGTGCTCATGTAATGCAAGGAAAACATTTATATGCGAAATGCCGATGAAATTTTATTCATATTGATCGATACATCCGGAGAAAAAATTATTAGTAAAAGCGCTTGAATAGAGTTGTACGTAAGGTCGGGGAAGTATATCACCGAGCTGAGTTTTGATCCAGTAAGCTCCATTTCCAACGACTTTGTGAACTATGTATGAGCCTTCCCAAGTTGGGTCAAGCTTGGCTGGTGCTAAGGTCCTTTTGAGGACTAGGTCGCCAGGTTGGAAAGATCTTGGGGCGACCTTCTTGTTGTAAGATATTTTGATGGCTTGGTGGTACCGAGCTAGGGATATTGCAGCAATTTCCCTTCGCTCCTCTAGGAGGTCGACTATTTTGGCTAAGATGTTGTCATTTTATCCTAATTCAACGATGTCAGAACGTGTGGTTGTGATTGTAAGTTCTAATAGTATGATTGCTTCTGTTCCGAAGCAAAGTGTGAAAGGTGACTCGTTGGTGTTGGCTTGGGTTATTGTTATGTATGCCCAAAAGATGTTCTCGAGTTGTTCTGGTCATTGACTTTTCTTGCTCTCCAACTTCTTTTGGATATTTTTTTTGATGGATTTGTTTGTGGCCTCTGCTTGGCCATTGCTTTGTGCATACCTAGGTGTAGAAAATGCTTGAGTGATGCGCCACTTTTGTAGGAATGCCTTGACTTGTGTGTCAGCAAATTAGGTTCCATTGTCCTTGATGAGGGTGTGGGGTAGACCAAATCTTGTGATTTGGTCCATATGAAGTTGATGACGTTGACTTCCTTAACTTGAACAAGTGGGATTGCCTCCACCCATTTGGTGAAGTAATCTGTGGCTGCAAGGACATATTTGAGTCCTGTTTTCTTTTTTGGGATAAATGGTCCCATGATGTCTTGCCCCCTCATATGAAAAGGCCATGGGTTGGAAATGTTGATCAACTCCCGTGCTGGACTTAGGTGGTTATAGCCAAATGTTTGACATTGGTGGCATTTGAGAACATACTTCTTTGCCTCGATGTGCATGTCTGGCAAATAACACCCTTGGGCGATTGCTTTGTGAGCCAGAGATCTTGCTCCTGCATGGTTGCCACATTCGCCTTTGTGAATTTCGTCAAAGATGAGTTGGCCTTAGTGTGGAGTTATGCACCTTAGGTGGGGTCCTCCTGCGGATTTACGGAATAATCGTCCATTGATCACGGTGTATATGGGAGCTCGAAATTGTATGTCACGAGCATTCCTTGCCTCTGTTGGGAGCTCACCATGTAAGATAAATTTCATAAATGGGCCTATCTAAGATTGGGTAATCTCTTATTCGGATGAGGGCTGGAAGTCTGTGAGGTTGTTGACACTTTCTTGTTGGTATGCGGGCCTCTCTAGGATGTCAATGTAAACTGTGCTGGGATATGCATCTTGGGTTTTTTAGGCTAAGAATGCCAGGCTATCTGCATGTC
Source organism: Coptis chinensis (assembly GCF_015680905.1). Classification (NCBI taxonomy): domain Eukaryota; kingdom Viridiplantae; phylum Streptophyta; class Magnoliopsida; order Ranunculales; family Ranunculaceae; genus Coptis; species Coptis chinensis. The sequence goes on from NC_141462.1 coordinate 94,125,528, forward strand.
TGTTATCTTCTTAGGGAATGTTTTCCAAGGAGAATGTTGTGAACGAGCTGATGATATCATTGACTACCTGAGCGTACTTGGCTAAGTTTGCTCCATTTGTCACATACTTTTTGATCTGTTTGATGATTAGTTGGGAGTCACTGTAAGCTTTGAGCTTTCGGGCTTGTAGTTGTTGTGCCATGCGGAGGCCTGTGATTACACTACAAATGAAGGCCTCATTTGCAATGTCATATACTATTGCTAAAAGTCTTGAAAAGCGTTGCAATAGACCAATTGCAACGCCAAATAGGGCATCGCAAAGGCGCTGCTAAAAAGTGGGTCACAAATACTTCAATGCAACGCCAAAATTGATGTCGCAAATGATCCTAGTTTGTTACCACGCCATTTCGCGTTGCTAATACACTATTGTCGTTGCTACTTTCCTATTTGAAAATAAATTAATTGTAAAATTATTTCAAACTATTTGCAACGCATGGCGTTACAAGAGAGAGCTTGTACCGACGACAATGGCGTCGCAATAGTTACACCTTTAGCTGCACTACTGAGCGTCGCAAAAGACAAACCTTTTGCTATATTGTTAGCGTTGCAGAAAGTATGAATATTTAGCTGCACATCAGGTGCGGTAAAAAGTGTCCTAACATTTAGCCGCATGTTAGGCGTGTCAAAAGGTATCTTTAATGTACAACTTCTTACTGTACAATCAAAGTTTTTAGCCACACCATAATTGTTGTTAATGATATAAAATCCTAATTAAAACACCTACTTCATTGGCGACGCATTTAGCATGGCAAATGGTGTAATTCATGTACCTGTACAATCCTGCCAAATACAATTTATATAGAAAACAATAACCACGTAACAATTCACCAAAAATCATAACAAAATGTATTTCATTAACTAAAATCATTCATTACAAAAGATTTTAAAGAATCCACTTAATTATTTTTTGCGAAAACATCGTCTCACATATCTTAGCAACGATCAATTAAATTTAGGCAAATTACACAAAACTAAAATTGCTCTATAATATGATGATCTGAGCAGCATCCACCTGAAGTTTCTTCATCAATCTACTACTTTCTTTCGACCAATCTGGTACAATGAATGAAAAGGAGTCACATAAGGATATTTAATTAAAACATTATTAACAAACTAACCTAATATACACTCAAGTTAACAATGCATGTGAAACTCTTTTTACCAACTCAAACACATGCACCTATAATAGACAAGCTATATCTAAACTGGACCACCTAATTCCTGCTTGTTACAAGTCTCATTTACTATTCATATCAATTCATCTCATCATTATGCCTCGTCAAATTCAACTGTTACAAGCAGAAGAAGTTAATAAAATCATAGGGAGAGGTACAAACAATAAGCTTCATATTGATTATCAATACAAAAATATAGAAATACAATAGAAGTGAAGGAAATCAACCTGTTACATGTTACAGTTGACTCTAGGATAGTTCTAGTTATAGCTTACACCCAATACCGTACTAAAAATTTCATCTTCAGTCTTAGCACATCACTTTCTACTTCAGACTCATCTTTAAGTTGTTGCTTCTGGTCCTATAAGTTTAAACTAGGCATAAGTATATGAAATTAAAGTACAATGGTAAAAGCAAGTAAGATTTATTTAGGAATGCTAATTTATTCCATCAAGCAACACTAGCATGGTTCAAGGGAGGGTGAAAGCCCATCCATTGAATGCAATGTAAGGTTCTATTAATAATTAGTTCTTGAAAATCTTAACGATAAATATAATGAATTATGAAATTCTCTTTTCCTCGTTTCCTAACCAATTGACAAATTTTACATACATTTGTGTAAAAGTTGTATCAGGGTTCATAAGGCAATAACTTTATAAACTCGTGCATCAAAGTTATAATTCATGGGAAAGATGAAACATTATAATTTAGACCAACTTCGTGTTTGGTCCTGAGCAAGGATATAGACCTCTAGTCTTCAAGGATATAGACCTCTAGTCTTCTAATGTTACTCATTATGGCAAGGACATTTTCATTGCAGAATATTATTTGTAAAACATATTTCTAATTATGAAGCCATAGAGAGAGAGTATACATAGTTAAACTTGTAAAAGAAGTATAAAAGGTTACCAGATGATAGAGGTGATCTTTAACCAAACCATTTGATGTGTAACTTTCTGTTTCAAGTTGGGAGTATTCCATCCGGTTCACCAGTGTTGTAAGCTCAGATACCGTATGAAGTCCGACACTGCAAAATAGATGCACAAAAAATTAACAGAAGATAGGGGACAAGATCAATAGTTGTGCGATACTAGAATGGATATAAGCGGGGTAAATGTACTCAATAAATGACAAGTGAAAATTGTCAGAGCGATTGCTGCATTTAGCTTCCCTTTCTAATGAGTGTGAAATACTTGCCTATACAACACAACATCTTTGTCTGTACCATCACATCTGTATTTAAACTCGGTAATATTCCTCTTCGGACCTACCTAGTAACGGGAAGAGAGTTCAGAGCCAGTAAAGAACAAGTTGTTACTAACTGGAAAAGATCAAATATATAAAATACCAGTTCACAAAACTGTTTAAAGCTCCCTGGCTACTCTGTCACACAAGTAGATAGGACAACCTCTCTCTACCTACCAATGCTAGCAAGTTTAGCTACCAATTTTAGTGTAGAGACGTTCATGTTTGCCCCACTGGCTATTGCAACAACAGTTTCTGTCACACCCCAAATTTTCAGAAAATTAAAAATAGAGAATTATCCACACCCTATTCCATCTTCTGAAAATCCAGGATGAAAAAAAACCCTAAAAACTCATTAACAACCACGATATTAAAATATGAGATCAAATTACAACCAAACGAACAACTCTTAATGTACAAATTCAAGAATTTACTAAACTACTCTATTACATCTGTTTCAAATCAAGATTTTATACTTCATAAAACTTATACCAGTAAGACTCCAAGAGCGAATCCTAATCAAGCGTCTTCATCCGCTGCATTTCACCATCTATGTTCCCAAGAACACACCCACGTTGCAAAACAAAGCAAACATGGGTCAGCAAATTGAATTTGCTGGTATGAGTAGACTAACAACCAAAATATATATAATAATCTTTCAAATTAATAAATATAACATTACCAACCATTTCAACTTGAATTGGAAGACAATATAGTTCCGTTTTCCAAAACGGCGTGTAGTTTCTTCCCAAGTAAGATTTCAATCCCAATATTCATTTCCAAGATAACTTACAACAGAAATACCACTTATTACATACACATATGATAACTTAATTAAATATTGGTTTGATACACATTACCTTTAAGCCAGCACGACGTCTCAGGGTAAGATATTTACGTCCCTGCATAAAATATTAACAGATCTTACCCTCCTGCAAAAACAGAGTTAGACAGCACTATAAAAGGATTTATCTCAGCCAGTCAAATTTTCATTCATAATCAAACCTCATTTAAGACATTGAAGTCCAATTAATACAACATAGTTCGTCTCGCATATTCGGAGAAAACTACTTATCATACCACCTATATCAAGGGTAGTCATTCACATGACATCATTACGTTATAAAGTTTCCAAGTGCATAACTATATATCTCAGACTATTACAAGTCATTAATGCTTTCATAATAACATATCATTTTAGAGTCATTCCACAATCACAGAAAAGATCACAAGCATTCAATAATATTATTCCCAGTCACACTTCACATCTATAACCTCACACAAACCACTTTTATATTTCTTTTTAAGAAAGCATATACATCATAATACATAAATATTCATAGGCACTAACTCACTCATACGTAAAATCAATATTTCACTTTGCTTATTAATTATCTTGTTGACTCATTTATAAACAAACTCAACCCAACCTTTAGTTCCTTCTCCACGATTTGCACTCCACACATTTGCCAAATCACACATACACGTGTGCCTATATCCCACTGAGTATCACTATATCACAGCCATCTCTGGGCTTTCCATACACATAATCACAGCCTCTTTGGCCATAAAATCTCAGGTCATTCATGGCACATTCAATGAATACCTTGGATCATTCCCGCCATATTCAAGGAATACCCATCATAACACTAACAGATCATTCATGGCACATTCAATGAATGCCCTGAGTCATTCCCGCCACATTCAAGGAATACCCAAACCTACATTCCTGTACATTCAAGGAATACGACCAACCCGCAAGGCGAATACCTTAGTTCCTCTCTAGGGTAGTCCAAACTATTGGGTCATTCATGGCACATTCAATGAATACCCATCTATCACATGACATCACAAGTCATAATATCTCATTACCAAATCCTGAGGCTTGGAGAGTTCTAAAGATGTGGGCGACACATTAAAACATTATTATCACTTATAATTATACTAGCATCACTCATGTCAAAACATACCACACATGCAGAGAGTCATTTTCGCGCATCAAGGCAAATCAAGCACTTAAATATCATTGAATGTAAACAGACTTATAATCAAACAAATACAATTTACCTAACCACACTCATATACACAATATCGTAAACAAATAGTTTATTAGCCCAAATTCAAGTCCACACACACTAATGTCCAAAACAGATCCACATATACTAAAGTCTATATTCATATACAACTTCTATCTCACACATATATATTTATGTAGTCTCAAAACAACAGTAATTTCTAACTCAATCACATAGTTATCACACAAACTAATATATATATTATAGATATAGTGTAGTGTAGTGGCTGCACTTTTGCTCAAAGTTGTCTACGTATCCAAATCTTTCAAGATTGGAATCAAGCCTTCGTAGTTCTTACCAACTACATAGTCAATGCTATAGTTTTTCCTACATTCATCCAAATGACATGTAACTTAAATATTTAGAAACTAGGGTATGTAGACATACTTTTTCATGTAGAACTCGAAGTCCCAACCTTAGCCCATCTAGAAGAAAACTTAAGTTGAAAACGGTAAAAATCCTAATTTTTTAGCGAACTAGATTTCTGATGGACTATCTTCCGAATGACACAATGCTTTCCACAGGTGTCCAAATGAATAAAAAATGTTCGAAAACTAGACTCGAACACAGTGCGCAGAAACTGATTTCTGACGCACTGTTTTCTGCCAGTCAAACTTCCAAATACCATAATTAATGCCACAGGCCTCGGAATGCGATGAGGCCAATTGGAATAGAAAGAAGACTTCCAAATCTTATTTTTTCATGTTTCATAAACATCTAGTTCAAACTCTAACTAAATTAAAACTGGACTTGAACACAGTGCGTAGAAACTGATTTCTGACGCACTATTTTCTGTCAACCAAACTTCCAGACATCATATCTACCACCACAGACCTAGGAATGCGACGAGGCCAATTGGGTTGGAAAGAAGACACAGAAAAATCATTTTTTCATGTTTTGGTGAGAGTTTGAATCTGATCCTAACTATGTGAAAACTCTATTCCAAACCAGACACAGACAAGATTTCTGCAGTCAGAAAATTCTGACATGCTAACTTCCGAACACCGTAACCATATCCACAAACCTCACAATGCGACAAGGTGAATTTGGTTGAAAAGCAGACTTCCAGACCTTAATTTTTCGTGTTTAAAAAAAAAAACTAGATCAAACTTTAACTAAACTAAAACTGAGCTCGAAATCAGACCAGCGCTAAGCTTATACTTTCTTACATCTAAAAGAGAATATCTAAAGTACTGCAAGTCAATTGGTATAAGGGCTTACTACCGACTGTACCATCTAGATCGATCCATCCATATATATATATATATATATATATATATATATAAGGTAATATATATATATATATAAACTCATTCAAAAACAATAGAACCCAATTATCTAATCTAAACTCATTCAAAAGTAATAAGAAGGATTATATCAATCTAAGTTCTAGAGCTTTGTGTCAAAGTAATAAAAAGGATGCATATATATATATATATATATATATATATATATATATATATATATATATATATATATATATATATATATATATATATCTAAGGCCCTTCAAACCCATCAAAGTCCTGCAGACCATCAGTAGTTATATCCAGAACTATAACACCCCGACTTTTATTTGCTTTTCCTATAATAATAATAATATTAATAATAATAATAATGTAAATAAATAACAGAGATAAATATCCAGTAGTTTTTGGATAAAAGCCCGTAAGTAAGTAGATAGGTTTAAAACCCTTGTTTTCGGGGAGGTTATAAAAACCAGAAAATAGAGGTTTCTCACGTAGAGTTTTTAGGAAAAACAAAACGGGAGTTTTAGAAAAAAAAAAAAAGTTTTAAAAAAGGAGAGAAAAAAAAAAAAAAGGGTTTGAACAAGAAAGATCGTCCGGTTTATTGCCAGCGACGATGAAGCGTTGGGTTTTCGGGTTTAAGCTCTCGAAGTCGTTTCGGTTTTAAATGGTGAGTAGTCATATTTTTTTTTCTATTTCACCTCACCTTGAGTTTTACAGTTTTATGGTACGAAACTTAGTTTTCCACTTAGTATTTTTGTTCTGTATATTCTTCCGTTGTTGTTTTCTGTCGAATTGATAAACATGTTAATCATATTGATTTGCGAGACTATGAAATGGTATTGGTAAAGTTTTGTGTCTGTTAATGGCGGCGTATGCCCAACAGCAGAAATCGCCTAGGATTTCGTTTGAACTCTTTATTGTGGTATTGAATTTGTATGGTAGTTGTTTTGGGTTGTATCGCGAATTGATTGTCGCGAGGGATTGAGTGTAGATTCGTGGGGAGAGAGTAATGAGTCTTTGTGGAAAGCTCTAAGCAGCCATTAATGGCGACAAAATCAGCACCAAATCGCCTGCGTTTTTGATTGTTTGATTAGTGTTTTTGTTTGGTTTTTGTTGAGAATTTGTTGTTGGGTTGAGGTGGATGTGTTGGTGGTGGATTGGGTGTTGGAGAGTGGACAATTGGAGCTTTACAGAGTGCTTTAATGGCGTCGTTCGAATTTTCTTCAGTATAACAGAATCATGATTTGATGGTATAGGTAGGTGGGGGTTTTTGTGAGGATCAAAACCGCTGGTTTTTTTCTGTCATGGATGGCCGGTGGTGGCCGTTGTGGTGGTCGGTGGTGGCTGGAGAATGAAGGAGTGAAGGAGATGAACAGTAGCAAAAACGATTTTGGGCTTGGGCCAAAATCGTGGGCTAATATCTTTTTATTTTTTTTATTTTAAAAATTTGACTTTTAAAATTAGACTATGGGCCTTAGGATTTGGGCTTTTGGGTTTTTGGAGTTTAGGCCGGGTTGACCAATGTTGACTGTTGACTTTGACCAGGGTTGACTTTGACCAGTTGACCCGAAAATTTGACTTTTTCCTAAAATTATGATTAGGTCTATTAGGATAAGTCTAGGAATACTAGCAGGTTTGACTTAGGCTAGGACCTTTATAAATATACTTGTGTACGTGTATTTACTGCTTTGTGATTTTTCAGTCTTTTCGATACACAACGTTATGACACTTATACATTCATGAAATTAATAACGCATAAACCAAAAATAATTGAATCAAGATATTCCTACGTTCTCTGAAATAATCTATGCAATAAAGTACAATAATGCGTAAACAAAACTTACCGCACCCTTTTAGAACTCTCTACGCCTCAAGTTATGGAATTTAATTTATGACTGATGAAGTCATATGTTAGGTGGGCATTTATTGAATGTGCCATAAATGGCCCGTTAGTGTTATATAAGGGTATTCATTGAATGTGCCATGAATGACCATATTGCAGTAGACTGCCCTAAAGAGGAACTAAGGTATTCGCCTTGCGGGTTAGTTGTATTCCTTGAGTGTACGAGAATGTAGGATTGGGTATTCCTTGAATGTGGCAGGAATGACCCAGGGCATTCATTAAATGTGCCATGAATGGCCCGTTAGTGATATGATAGGTATTCCTTGAATGTGGTGGGAATGACCTAAGGTATTCATTGAATGTGCCATGAATGACCTGAGTTTTTGTGCCCAAAGAGGCTGTGAAATATGTGTATGAAAGCCCAGAGATGGCTATGATATTGTGGTATTCGGTGGGAGAGAGGCACACAGGAATGTGTGATTTGGCAAATGTGTGGAGTGCAAATCATGGAGTAGGTACTAAAGGGTGGGTGTATAAGAAAAGTAATTGATTAAGTGATAAGAGAAATTGATTTGATTATGAGAGTGTGTTTGGGCTTACTTTTGAATACATAGAGGATATATACATATGTTATATACAAGTTCTAACTTTCTTTTGCAGGAGGGTAGGACTTAATAATATTTTGTCAGGAGGGGCCGTCCTACCCTTATCTGTGTGGGATATCGGTAAGTGTAATTCAATTATTTAGATATTAAAAGGAGTTATTAGAATGAGTTAATGATATGGAAGTTAATAAAATGGAAGTTTTGCTTGGGAAGAAACTATGCTGGTTGAGATGACGGAACTACTTGTCTTCCAAGCTGAGAATGATTAGGTTATGATAGAGTTAAAGTGTTAGTTGGATAAGAAAAGTTTTGAAATGTTTATATGTGGTTAGTCTACTCATACCAGCAAATTCCATTTTGCTGACCCATGTTTGCTTTGTTTTGGCAACGTGGGTGTGTTCTTGGGAACATAGGTGGAAGGCAGTGGAATCGCGGCGTGTGATTGGGATTCGTGCCTGGAGCAGTCCGTTAGTTTTCTTTTAGGTCTGATTCTTTATTTGGAAGGATGTAATAACGTAGTTTACCTTTTTTCATGGCATGAGAACATGGTAGTGAGGAATTTTATTTGGAGAGTTTGTTCGATGTTTTATTTGGAAGGATGTTATCTTAATAAAGAAATTGCGGATAATTATTGGGATTATTGTAATTTAAGTTGATTCTTTTATGACATGGCTATTAGGGTTTGTATGTGTAGTATCCCCTGTCATAGTCTGGGTTTTTAAACAAGTGAACTTAGTGATGTTTGAGATTTTTGTTATATTTCAAATATTCACTTTGTTATTGTTTAGAAATTCGGGATGTGACATTTTGGTATCGGAGCTTAGGTTAGCTTAGTGTTGGAAAGTCTAAGTGATCCTCGGATGTGGAATATGGGTTATAGTGTTGAGAGTTTTGGATATATGTGAATATTAATGGGAGTTTTGTTTGAACTGTAGATCATGGTTGAGACACGAAATGGTAATACCAATCGGACATGCGTGAACAACACTCCAAAGATCTGAGATGTCGAGTATCTGATTGAATCGGTTGTTGCAGGCTATGCTGAGAATAACCATCCATTCGGGGAGATCCTTTGCTAAAGCAATAAGGAGTTTGGTACTCTTGGTGGGTAGCGATTCTTGGTGTTGGGAATCACGATTATAAGCGAGTCTTGGATTCAAAGTTGTGAAAATGTATTTGAGCCGTATGCAGCTTTTTCGAGGTTCGTATAGAGTTGGCAACTCACCAACTTGATGACGACGCTAGGGTTTTAGTGGCGAAGCTCTCACCCCTAGTCCGGACAATCGGAACTTTTACTTGGGAAGACTTCAAGGTTAGATTTGAGAGTAAGTTCATTCCCCGAGGCAAGAAAAAAAGCGGTTGGCTCAACAGTTCTCTGAGTTGACTCAAGACGGAAGTCCGTGGATGGGGTATGTGACCAAGTTTAATGAGTTATCGAGGTTTGCTCCCTATCTTGTGGATCTTGACAAGAAGAAAAACCAAAAGTTCATACGTGGGTTAGAGAGTCACTTGTCCGAAAGTTGATTCCTTTTGATGGGGACACTTTTGATCGTGTGTTGGACTTGGCCTTGAGATATGAGGAGCAGAATGCAGCCCTAAGAGAGTCGAGGGGGAAGAGGAAGTTTGGTGAGATACCAGTTGTTGGTCCTAGGCCTTTTGAGAGCAGGCAACCGAATCGGTTTAGACCTTATGATGTACCTCAGAGGGTTCCGTTTCAGAGACCACCATCCCAGGGGTTTCAGGGAGGATTTCATCAGCAGGGTGTATTCCGACCCCAGGGAGGATTTCATCAGCAGGGTGGTTATAGGCCACCGGGGCAGATTGAAGGCTATAGACCTCAGGGGAATCAGTGGCCAAGGCAGGGTCCTCAGCTTCAGGGTCGAGCTCTCGCTCTTCCCTATCGACCAGCAGCATTACTTTTACCCGCACTGACCAATGCTTCGAGCCATAGTTCATAGTTGAAAGGGCTTCTTTACCGGGAGTGTAAGCGGTGGGGCATTTATCTCGTTCTTGCCTACCCAAGCGGGGTAATCGCCAGTGAAACGAGCACCAATTACATCACTTTCGTGGTAGAGCCTATCACCCTATGCGGGACACAGGAATGTTGAAGGTACCTTTAGTTCATCTCGGTTCACATTCGAGTTTTGTTTGATTCGGGTGCTTCACATTCCTTTATATCTCGTCAGTATGTTGAGAAAGAAAGTTTTAAAACTACCCTTTTATCTAAGCCCTTGTGTGTTGAGACACCGTTAGGAGGTTCTGTTACCTTATATGACGAGTGCAAAGGTTTTAAGTTGTGTTTCTTAGACCGTGTCTTTATGGTAGACTTGATCGTGTTGGGGTTTGAGGGTTTCCATTTCATACTTGGTATGGACTGGTTGACGCGTTATCATGTTACCTTGGATTGTGCGAGGAGGGAGGTTATAGTGAATACACCTGGCATGCCGAGGTTGATTCACACCTGTGTTAGTAAGGAGGACTCGGTGATGTCTAGTTTCCTGTGCTCTATAGAGATACCCACGGGGATATCGATGATGTGGAAGTAGTGAGAGACTTCAAGATATTTTTAGGAGATTCCGGGGTTGCCACCCAAAGAGGAGGTGGAGTTTAAGTATAGACTTATTCTGGGGGACTGCACCGTTTCAAAGTCGGCTTTGAGGTTGGCACCTAAGCTATTGGGCGAAATGAAAGTGCAAGTCGAGGAATTACTCGGGAAGGGGTAAGAGTTTAATGTTTATGATTTTTTTTGTTTTTGGCTTAACCATATCTTTTTGAGTATATGGGTTTGAATCTTTAAGGTGTGTATGACCCGGGTTCATATCGACCGAGAAAGCAACTTCACCATGGGGTGCTTTGCTATCTTTGTTTCCAAGAAGGATGGTACTTTGAGGATGTGTATTGACTTGGGGATTTGAACCGTGATGACTATAAAAATAAGTATCCGCTTCCTAGGATTGATGATTTGTTGGACCTGTTGAAAGGGGCTAAGATATTTTCAAAGTTTGATTTAAGGACTGGTTATTATCAGATGGGAGTTGAAGAGAAGAGTATTCCTTTGACTGCATTTAGAACTCGGTATGGGTTGTATGAGTTTTCTGTGATGCCTTTTGGGTTGACGAATGCACCTGCATTCTTTATGGACCTGATGAATCGTATATTCAGGCCCTTATTTGGATAAATTTATGATTGTTTTCATTGATGATATTTTAGTGTATTCATAAAACACAGAAAAACATAAGATGCATTTGAAGATAGTGATGCAGACGTTCCGGGAACAGAAGTTGTATGCTAAGTTTAGCAAGTGTCATTTTTGGGAAGAAGAAATTCGTTTCTTGGGACACGTGGTATCTAGTGAAGGGATTGCTTTGTAGACCACGAAAAGGTTCTTTACTTGATGAAAGAATGGAAACAACCAACCAACCGCTACGAGATTAGAAGTTTCTTGGGGTTAATTTGGATATTATCGAGATTTATTGAAAAGTTCTCGCTTATTGCAGCTCCGCTCACCAAGTTAACTAGGAAAGATGTGAAGTTTATGTGGACTAATGATTGTGAGAAAGCTTTCCTAGAATTGAAACAGAGGTTGACTACAGCTCCAATTCTAGTAATCCCGACTAGAGGCGGAAAGCTAGTGATTTTTACAGATGCTAGTGGAACTGGTTTGGGTTGTGTGTTAATGCAAGACCAGAAGGTGGTGTCATATGCTTCACGACAGTTGAAGATACACGAGAGACGTTATCCTACTCATGACCTGGAGTTAGCGGCAGTGGTTTTTGCTTTGAAAGTGTGGAGACATTATTTATATGGTGAGAAGTTCGAGCTTTACACAGATCACAAGAGTTTGAAGTATCTTTATTCATAGAAGGAGTTGAATATGAGACAGCAAAGATGGATGGAGTTCATAAGTAGTTATGACTTCGAGATTCAGTATCACCCAGGCAAGGGCAATGTAGTGGCGGATGCACTTAGTCGATTGCCTGGTGTTTTGACCACTCTTATGGTGCAAGAGTGGAAGAGTTTAGAGACAATAGCAGCTTATGATGTCCGGACTACACCAGATACAGGATGAGGGGTATATATGCGGTTTGGAGGTTAGGCGGTGATTTTTCGATAGAGTGATTGCCATGCAACCACGAGACCGATTTCTTTTGAGTCGGTTGGATGATCCGGTCATTGATATTTTAGATGATTGTCCGTCGATTGGGCGATGGATTCTGAGGGAGGATTGAGATTTCATGAGAGATTGTGTGTACCGGATGATCACGAGTTAAAGAAGGAGATATTATATGAAGCTCATCGTTTTCGGGTTTACAATTCATCCTGGAGGAACGAAGATGTACCAAGACTTGAAGAGGACCTTTTGGTGGGAAAGAATGAAAAGAGATGTCGGAGAATATATTTCTCAGTGTTTAACTTGTCAGCAGGTTAAGGCAGAGCATCAGAGGCCTTACGGATTATTGCGACCATTAGAGATACCGATGTGGAAATGGGAGCACATTTCTATGGATTTCATTGATGGTTTGCCTAAGTCTCGGAGAGGTAATGAATCTATTTGGGTTATTGTTGATCGTCTAACGAAATCTGCTCATTTCATTCCTATTGACGTACGTAGAAATACAGATAAGTTGGTTTCCTTGTACATTCGAAGTGGTCGGGTTACATGGGATTCCAAAACAGTATTGTTTGGTCGAGATCCTTTGTTCACTTCGAGTTTTGGAAGAGTTTTCAGCGTGCTATGGGCACTAGTTTGGCGATGAGTAATTGCTTATCATCCCCGCACGGATGGACGATGGGAGAGGGTGAATCGAGATATTAGAAGATATGTTTCTGATCTTGTGTAATGGATTTTGGTGGAGGATAGGAGGAACATTTACCTTTGGTGGAGTTTGCATATAATAACAGTTTCGAGTCGAGCATTGGTATGGCACCCTTTGAGGCTTTGTATGGGCGTCCATGTCGATCACCTGCTTGTTGGGTAGATGTGGGAGACCGAGTATTGCTTGGGCCCTTTGAGATAGTGAGAGAGACATCCGAACAGATTAAAGTCATTAGAGAAAGGATTAAGCAACCTGACCGCAGTAGGCGAAAAGTTATGCAGATTTGAAGAGGAAACGGGTAGAGTTTTCTGTAGGCGATTTTGTGTTTTTGAAGGTTTCCCCTATGAGAGGAGTTATGAGGTTTGGCATGAAAGGAAAGTTGAGTCCACGATATATTGGACCATATGAGATAGTAGCCTCCGTTGGTAATTTGGCGTATCGTCTTGCTTTGCTGCCTAACTTAGCGATGATTCATGATGTCTTCCACGTGTCTATGCTACGGAAATGTGTGAAAGATCCTACTGAGGTTGTCCAGCCAGCAGAGCTAGAGTTGAACGATGATGTAACTTTTACAGTGAGACCTATCACGATAGTAGATAGGGATGTGAAACACCTTAGGAGGAGGATTGTAAACTTGGTAAAAGTGTAGTGGAGTGAAAGGGAAAATGACGTGACCTGGGAACTTGAAGATAAGATAAGGCAGATGCACCCTGAGCTTTTCTCTGACACTCTACCTTGAATCTCGGGACGAGATCCTTTTAAGGTGTGTATATTATAACACCCCGACTTTTATTTGCTTTTCCTATAATAATATTAATATTAATAATAATAATAATGTAAATAAATAACAGAGATAAATATCCAGTAGTTTTTGGATAAAAGCCCGTAAGTAAGTAGATAGGTTTAAAACCCTTGTTTTCGGGGAGGTTTTAAAAACCAGAAAATAGGGGTTTCTCACGTAGAGTTTTTAGGAAAAAACAAAACGGGAGTTTTAGAAAAAAAAAAAAAAAAAAGAAAAAAGGAGTTTTACTGAGAGAAAAAAAAAGGGGGTTTGAACAAGAAAGATCGCCCAGTTTCGCGCGACAGTAGACGTTGGGTTTTCGGGGTTTCGCTCTCGGGAAGATGTTCGGTTTTAAACGGTGAGTAGTCATATTTTTTTTCTATTTCACCTCACCTTGAGTTTTACAGTTTTATGGTACGAAGAAAAACTTAGTTTTCCACTTAGTATTTTTGTTCTGTATATTCTTCGTTGTTGTTTTCTGTCGAATTGATAAACATGTTAATCATATTGATTTGCGAGACTATGAAATGGTATTGGTAAAGTTTTGTGTGCTGTTAATGGCGGCGTATGCCCAACAGCAGAAATCGTCTAGGATTTCGTTTGAACTCTTTTATTGTGGTATTGAATTTGTATGGTAGTTGTTTTGGGTTGTATCTTGAATTGATTGTCGCGAGGGATTGAGTGTAGATTAGTGGGGAGAGTTTGTGAGTCTTTGTGGAAAGCTCCAAGCAGCCATTAATGGCGACAAAATCAGCACCAAATCGCTGCGTTTTGATTGTTTGATTAGTGTTTTTGTTTGGTTTTTGTTGAGAATTTGTTGTTGGGTTGAGGTGGATGTGTTGGTGGTGGATTGGGTGTTGGAGAGTGGACAATTGGAGCTTTACAGAGTGCTTTAATGGCGTCGTTAGAATTTTCTTCAGTATAACAGAATCATGATTTGATGGTATAGGTAGGTGGGGGTTTTTGTGAGGATCAAAACCGCTGGTTTTTTTCTGTCATGGATGGCCGGTGGTGGCCGTTGTGGTGGTCGGTGGTGGCTGGAGAATGAAGGAGTGAAGGAGATGAACAGTAGCAAAAACGATTTTGGGCTTGGGCCAAAATCGTGGGCTAATATCTTTTTATTTTTTTGATTTTAAAAATTTGACTTTTAAAATTAGACTATGGGCCTTAGGATTTGGGCTTTTGGGTTTTTGGAGTTTAGGCCGGGTTGACCAATGTTGACTGTTGATCAGAGTTAACTGTTGACTTTGACCAGGGTTGACTTTGACCAATTGACCCGAAAATTTGACTTTTTCATAAAATTATGATTAGGTCTATTAGGATAAGTCTAGGACTACTAGCAGGTTTGACTTAGGCTAGGACCTTTATAAATATACTTGTGTACGTGTATTTACTGCTTTGTGATTTTTCAGTCTTTTGCGATACACAACGTTATGACACTTATACATTCATGAAATTAATAACGCGTAAACCAAAAATAATTGAATCAAGATATTCCTACGTTCTCTGAAATAATCTATGCAATAAAGTACAATAATGCGTAAACAAAACTTACCGCACCCTTTTAGAACTCTCCACGCCTCAAGTTATGGAATTTAATTTATGACTGATGAAGTCATATGTTAGGTGGGCATTTATTGAATGTGCCATAAATGGCCCGTTAGTGTTATATAAGGGTATTCATTGAATGTGCCATGAATGACCCGGGTATTCATTGAATGTGCCATGAATGACCAGATTGCGTGAAGACGCCCTAAAAAGAGGAACTAAGGCATTAAGCCTTGGGTTAGTTGTATTCCTTGAGTGTACGGGAATGTAGGATTGGGTATTCCTTGAATGTGGCGGGAATGACCCAGGGCATTCATTGAATGTGCCATGAATGGCCCGTTAGTGATATGATAGGTATTCCTTGAATGTGGCGGGAATGACCTAAGGTATTCATTGAATGTGCCATGAATGACCTGAGTTTTGTGCCCAAAGAGGCTGTGAAATATGTGTATGAAAGCCCAGAGATGGCTATGATATTGTGGTATTCGGTGGGAGAGGGCACACGAAATGTGTGATTTGGCAAATGTGTGGAGTGCAAATCGTGGACTAGGTACTAAAGGGTGGGTGTATAAGAAAAGTAATTGATTAAGTGATAAGAGAAATTGATTTGATTATGAGAGTGTGTTTGGGCTTACTTTTGAATACATAGAGGATATATACATATGTTATATACAAGTTCTAACTTTCTTTTCTGGGAGGGTAGGACTTAATAATATTTTGTCTGAGGGCGGTCCTACCCTTTATCTGTGGGATATCGGTAAAGTGTAATTCAATTATTTAGATATTAAAAGGAGTTATTAGAATGAGTTAATGATATGGAAGTTAATAAAATGGAAGTTTTGCTTGGGAAGAAACTATGCGGTTGAGATGACTAACTACTTGTCTTCAAGTTTGAGAATGATTAGGTTATGATATAGTTAAAGTGTTAGTTGGATAAGAAAAGTTTTGAAATGTTTATATGTGGTTAGTCTACTCATACCAGCAAATTCCATTTTGCTGACCCATGTTTGCTTTGTTTTGGCAACGTGGGTGTGTTCTTGGGAACATAGGTGGAAGGCAGTGGAATCGCGGCGTGTGATTGGGATTCGTGCCTGGAGCAGTCCGTTAGTTTTCTTTTAGGTCTGATTCTTTATTTGGAAGGATGTAATAACGTAGTTTACCTTTTTTCATGACATGAGAACATGGTAGTGAGGAATTTTATTTGGAGAGTTTGTTCGATGTTTTATTTGGAAGGATGTTATCTTAATAAAGAAATTGCGGATAATTATTAGGATTATTGTAATTTAAGTTGATTCTTTTATGACATGGCTATTAGGGTTTGTATGTGTAGTATCCCCTGTCATAGTCTGGGTTTTTAAACAAGTGAACTTAGTGATGTTTGAGATTTTTGTTATATTTCAAATATTCACTTTGTTATTGTTTAGAAATTCGGGATGTGACAAGAACACTCAAAGATGTCACTAGACTTATAGTTAATTTTTTTTATTACAAATATCTAAAATGGTTCCATTTTAATACAGTGGTTGTGACACTTAAAAACAAAAAGGAAGGCACCACGCAAACCTACTTCAGTCCTAAAAATCTGTTTGGAGTAAAATAAAAACAACTTCACTTCTAACACGGTATGTTTGAGTAGACCCACTGAAGTAGCCCCTAATTCAATTGTGCCAAGAAGCAGGGGCATATACTAATTCAATATAATACAAAAGTTACTCAAACAAGAACTAGACCAAAAGCATGTTTGCATCAGTTAGAAAGAAATATATCAATGCCTTAAACTAATGTATTGATATCTTTAAGGTAGACAAAACTCTTCAGAAACAACCAAATTTTCTTGATAAGAAACCACTTATGTTGCAATTTAAAACATTGGTTTTGCATCTACTGAGTCAACATACTCATCACACCATAACAATCAGGAAAAGAAGATTGGCGTCACTAGCTATATCATTAGTTTTATTTAGATCTAGATGAAGTACTTCCAAATATTTATATATATGCCAGCCACCATTGCCTACAGAGAACATACCCATGATTATTTATGCATAACCAAAGCGAGGCTTGAGTTCGCAAGAATGCCAATTAAATCTTTTTGACCACATCAATATTTTAATTACAAGGTTCCAATATATAAAATAAGTAAATAACTAATAGAATCATATGATTATTAATCAAATAAATTTTTAAAGAACATGTTTAGACTACTCACTTGTGAATTGATCAGAAAAGCGAAAACCAGCGAAAAGAAACGAAACCGAAAGTCACACCGTTGCGCGTATATGAAGGTTGTCTTCTCCCTCCGGCTTTTATCTCTCTCACAACCGTAAGCTCTCTCTCTCTCTCCCTTTTAGAGCACGTCTCTCCTCTTTTTGTTTTCTTTTTCTTTTAAAAAAACTCTCCCCAAAAACAAGAACGAGTGTTTGGTAAAACCAAAACACCCGAAACCCCCATCCCTTATTTCCAGCAACTACTAATCCCACTCCCCACATTTTTATGATTCTATCTTTATCTTTATCTTTATCTCTATCTTTTCTTTTTATTATTATTTAATTTTATATATATTTAATAAAAATGGGAATGAAAAATAGGGTTGTTATAGTTTCATTCTTGAGGCCATAGTATTTGCAATACACTTCTGCTCCAGCTATAACAAGCACCCCCGTTGGTTCCAATATTCTTCTCTTCTCCTCGAACATGTCCTGCAATGTGACATACATTTAACCTTCATTTTAGTTAGCCGTGCTCAGGCTAAAATAGTACTATTGGTCTATCTAGCAAAGACATGACACTTCTAGGACTTTTGGCCTGAAAGATAGACAATATATGCATCAAACACAACCCAAAACAAAAAGTAGTGCACCCATTATTCTATTGAGTTAAGCTCCAAAACAGAAAGCCTTGAAAAATCAACCTTCCATAGAGTATAGACTAGGTGTCTAGGATGTTATACATACACTATTATGATCTAATAAAGATAGACATATATTGTGATGCATATATGATATTTTCGATGGTAATGATTGAATAATGGTAGTAGGAACCTAAGGTAAGGTTCAGTCACTTATCTAAATATAAACTGAATACGTGCTGAATTGGTATAGTAAATTATTATTACACTAAAAAAATAGAATACCCAAAACTTACATTGTAAACAAACACAAATTTATCAATAAGAAAATTTATTATTACATGGTACAAGCCTGGTAAGCACCATACTCACATTAATACAGATCACTTGGAAAAAGGAAAGGGTAGTATCACTCTTTCATTACCCTGACATATCCAATCAAGTTACTGTCCTAGTTTAGAAACAATTGTTTACTTTAAAAGAAATAATATGCTAACCGACAATAATAGTATTATTCCTCATATATATTACAAGATTATGAATTGACCATTGTAGGAAACATTTTTGGATTGTCAGTTTCTATTATTAGTTATACTTACTAGCTATCACCTAAACACAGCCATACCCATAAAGTTGCTATCATTTTGAGGAAATGAACAAGGGAAAATTGAAAATAGGGAATCCTAAGGATTAAAAAAAGAGAATATCTTCAGTGTGCGAGATGTATGGTGCGCAGGTAATGTGGACCTTTGGATTAGTACTTTTGCCATGCAATACACACGCACCCCTTGGTATGAGTGGCCCAGATTTGATAGCATACCATACGACCTGCGCACCATAGATTTAGCCTTAAAAAGGCCATAAGTTTTGTCCCCCTTTGAATATCAAGCATCAGTTTAGTAGGACACCTCACAAGATAAATTCCAAATGAAAAAAAGAAAAGAAAAAGAATCCAGTGATGTCTATTTATTCCCTTTGATCAACTCATTTTAAGAGCACCAACACTAGTACTATATCCCTACATACATAAAATCATCTTAAGGAACATGAATTAACCATATAGTCACAAGGTAAAATGCATGTAGACACACAAACACATAGAATCCCAAAGACGAAAAAGAATAGCAGACATTTGAATAGACCTGACCAAGTGAGACAGTAGCTTTAAGGCCTCCAAACAATTCTTTATTCTGCCAAGGAAATCATAAGCGAATTAACAAACTATCGACTGACACTTGCAAGACTAGAATCATAAACTCAGCATTCCATCATGATACAATATTTCTATGACAAAGGGGTTAAGAGAAAACCGCCACTCAGCAGTCAGTAAACGTAATGGAATTGATTGAACTTTTCACACCCCCTTACATATATATCAAGCACATCCCATTACACAAGTTCCAGATAAGAAAAATAAAATATTCAATTTTTCAATATGCAATAGAATGCGAAATGTATAATAATTACAAATGAAACAAATAAACAAGAAGAATACTTGAATCACTTGTCGAAGTCGATGCAACCAAAATCCAACAACAAAAAGACCAAAACAAATTGAAGAAAACTAACCAACGTGAGGGGGTGATTAACCAAAATTTGAAGCTTTGACTAATCCAACACCTAAACCAAACTTTATTCCATTTCTTGAAACCAAATTATGGTAAGCAATTGAAACAAATTAAGGAAAAACAACTTGAAATCTAAAGGAATACTAAAGGGGAAAATAAATAATACCCAACCTGAAAATTTGAAGATTCATTTTTTTCTTTTTTCGAGTAGTAATTCCAGCTTTATATAACTGAGAAAATTAATTGAGAGAATTAGCTTGTAGAGTAAACCCAAAGAGAACAAAAAAAAAAACTAATTAAGCCTTAATAAGAGAACCAACCTTGAAAATCAAAACTCGGTCGGATGTGGATGAGTAAGCAAAAGTTAAACCTTATTGCGATGGTTGTTGTGAGAGAGAGAGTGGTTAGATAAGTTGCCGGTGGCTGAAGGGAAAGTCAGAGAAAGAGAAAGTCATTCTTTTAGGGCTTTCACATTTTAGTTTTTGGTTCGAGGCCCACCCATCAGTTCCAATTCCAAACTTTTATAACCCGCCTAAAATTGACCATTAGCAACACCACTGGCATCGCAACAAAGGTTATACTAAATTAGATAAATCATTCATAAAACATTTGTTACAATGCAAGGGACATTGCAAAAGATCAAATTAACTTTATCAACGCCGATAACATTGTAAATGCTTAAGGCCCTCTAGAAAAATTGCATTTTCTTTTTTTTTAAAAAATATATTTATATCAATTTGCCATGCAAGAGGCGTTGCAACAGATAAATCCATGGCTTCATGTAAAATAGTATGCCAAACTTTTTGCAGCCCCATACGACATTGCAACTGGTGACTTTTAGCAACAATTTTTTGGCATTGCAAAAGGGTGCGCTGCAAAAAACCTTTCTTTCTGTTGTAGTGTTAACACTTTATATTCCGCTTCGTTGTTGGATGTTGTGAAATCAATCTTGATTGACTTTTGTAGCTGGGTTCCTTCTGGTGAAGTTAACACAACCCCCAGTCCACTACCATTGTTGTTGCAAGCTCCAGCTACGTAGATGAGCCATGTGTCTGGGGTGGTTGGTTGATAGAGTGAAGTATTGGGCTCGGGTTCCTAGTTAATATCTTCGACAGGGAAGTCAGCAAGGAAGTCGGTAACGACCTGACCTTTGCGAGATGTTCTAGGAAAAAATTCGATGTGATGTTCTCCGAGTTTTTCAGCCTATTTAGCCATGCGGGCTGTTTTGTTGGTGGAACTCAAGACCTGCTTGATGGGTACATCTGTTATGACCTTGATGTTGTGAGCCTGGAAGTATGGTCAAAACTTGCGAGCAGAGTATAACAAAGATAACATCATTTTCTCAATTGGAGAGTAATGCTTTTCTGAATCTGCCAATGTCTTAATGGTGAAGTAGACTGGTTTTTCGATTCCCTCACTTTCGCGAAAGAGGACTGAGCTGATGGAAAAATCGGTAGTCACAAGGTAAAGCCATAGTGTCTCTCCTTCATTTGGTTTAGACAGGACGGGTGGAGTTGATAGGTAAGTCTTCAGGTCATTGAATGCTTTGTGGCATTCGTCTGTCCATGTGAATGTTGCGCCCTTCTTTAGTATTTGCAAGAATGGTCTGCATTTGTCAAATACACATGAGATGAATCTGTTGAGGGCAGAAACCATGCCAGAGAGCTTGTGAATTTGTTGTTTGGAAGTTGGTTATGACATTTCAAGGAGAGCTCGTATTTGTTGGGTGGGTTTGCCTCAATGCGTCTTTGTGAAATGAGGTATCCTAAGAAGTTCCCTGAGGCTACCCCAAATACACACTTTGCTGGTTGAGCTTCATCTTATTTTGGTGCAATCTTTCAAAGGCTTCTTGTAGGTGAGAAATGTGATCGCCAGCCTTTGTACTTTTGACTACCATGTCATCTACGTAGACTTCCATAGTGTCGCCCAGCAAGTCTTTGAACATTTTTGTGACAAGTCTCTGGTAGGTCGCACCGGCCTTGTTCAAGCCGAATGCTAGGACGTTGTAGTAGAACGTTCCTTGTTCGGTTATGAAGGATGTTTTTTCCTAGTCTTCTTCTGCAAGTGGTATCTGATTATATCCGCTATATGTGTCCAAAAATGATAGTAGTTCATGACCGCAAGTTTGATCTACCAGTATGTCAATCCTGGGTAGGAGGAAGCTGTCCTTTGGGCAATTCTTGTTGACGTTGGTGAAGTCTATACAAAGTCGTACCTGACTATTTTTTTTAAGAACGGCTACGATGTTAGCTAACCAGGTCGCGTACTCGACCTCTCTGATGAATCCAACGTTTTTGAGCTTTTCTATCTCTTTATTGATGACTTTTTGAAATTTGAGTGCTAGTTTCCTAGGTCATTGTTTGATTGGATTTATAGTTGGATCTACATTTAATTTGTGGCAAGCGACCTGAGGGTCGATTCCTAGCATATCGATATACGACCAAGCAAAAACATCTTTATTGAGAGATAGAAAATTGACAAGCTACTCCTTGAGCTTGGGGTCTAAATCAGCCCCTACATAAACAAATTTTGGGTCATAATTTGTGCCCAAATTGACTTTCTCTCCAGGTTCGATTTGTACTTGTTTTTCCTTGAGCTTATCTGTTGTTGATGCTGGAGGGTTGAAAGTTTGAGGATCTTGCAGCTTTGGGATGTCTTCCGTCTAGATGATTTGAGTTTTAACCTTGGTTGTTTCGCTTACTTGATTACATCGATGAGCTTCTAGTTGGTTGCTTCTGAGCTCCATGATACCTCGGGGTCTAGGGAACTGCAGGACTTAGTGTAAGGTTGATGGAACTACTTGGATCTTGTGAATCCACTTGCGTCCTAAGATGGCAGTGCATGACGACTTGACATCAATCACACTAAAGCGTGTTGAGGTCTTGACCATGTCCTCTTTTTGTCTAATGGAGACTGGTAGGATGACATCTCCAATGGCATCTGTGTGGTCTCCATTGAACCCGTAGAGTGGTGCATTTGACTCTATCATCAACGAGTCTGGCAGGTGCATATCCATGTATGTTTAGTAGAAAAGGATGTCACAAGAGCTGCCTAGATCGATTAAGATTCGCTTGATTGTCCATCTATTAATTTTGACGTGCACTACTAGCGCATCATTATGAGGTAGGCACAACTTGTCCAAATTTTCCTCTGTGAATGATATTGAGGTCATTGAGCATTGGCATGAGTGATCACTTCAGCTTTGTGTGATAGGTGGTAGATTTCTTGTAGTGCTCTTATGCGCCTGCGCTTTTCACGATTGGAGGTCTCGTTGTTAGAGGTGTCTGTAATCATGTGGATTACTTTTTCCTCATCGTGGTCGAAGGAGTGTTTTCTTCTATTGTGCCTCGACCGACCTGGAGATTTAGATCGTTGGGTTGTTCATACGCTCCCTTCGCGGCGGCGCAAAACGCCATGACTCACGGCTCCCCGCTTCATTGCGGTTGGCATTCAGTTTATGCCTAAGGTCGGTTTCTAGCAGAAACTCTTTCAGTTTTCCCTTTTTGACTAAGTCTTGGAGGTAGTGCTTGAGGCTCTAACATTCATCGGTGTCATGGTGGTGGAGTTTGTGGAAGTGGCAATATGGACGTCCTGATATGGCGATCACCTTGTTAATGTTTGGTTTGGAGTAAGGTGCTGTATATATCTTCTTCAGGATATGGCTTCGCGTCCTAGAGAAATTGGAGAATTCTCTCTTGGTGTACGATTGCTTGTGGGAGTTGGTGCCCTTGTTGTTACCTGAGTACTGGTTGGTTTCTTTGGGTCCCCGTTTGTTGCTGACTGTGAGGACTTCTTTGCCTTTGCGCTGGGCCATCCATTCTTTGTACTTCATATACTTGTCGACTCTGTGGTATAGGTTGTCTAGGCATTTTGGCATGTTGCGCATGAGAGATCCTGATAGGTCGGAGTCATTTAGGAGGGCGTTGGTGAATGCAAAGGTTGCGAAGCTATCCTTGAGGCTTGGTTCCATTGATAGGAGTTCCTTTTAGAAATGTCCTAGAAAAGCACAGCTAGTCTCGCCGTGTGCCTGCTTCAGTTGGAATAGCGAGTCTAGGTTGGCTTGTTTCTTCTTGTTGTGGATGAACTCTGCTGTGAACATCTCAGCCAGCTTGTCGAAGTTGTTGATTGAATCAGGAGTTAGTGTGTAGAATCAGGAGTTAGTGTGTAGAACCAGTCTAAAACTCCATCCTTCAAGCTGGTTGAAAGAGTTTGCACTTTAGGTAGTCATAGTCTGGAGCGTTGTAGAGTGCCAGGATTTGGCTGAAGCGAGCTATGTGCTGGCCTAGACAAGAGCTACCGTCATACAACGGGAACTTTGGCTGGATAAAGTCAGTGGGAGGCTGCTTGTCCTTGACTTCTATGGTGAATGGTGACGTTTTGTATGACTAGAGCATCTTTTGTACGATCTGGGCTGCGCTAGCTTTTTCCCTTGACTTCTCCAACCGCTGAGTGAAGTCCTCCAGTCGTTGATTGGTGGTTGTAATGAGGGCTGTGACTGCGTTGATTGGTAGTTCTCTTGTTGGAGCAGGGTAAATGATTTATGGAGAAACTTGACTTGATCTACTAGAGCTTGTATTTGTGCTTCCATGGTGGTTTTCTAACCAGCTTCGTGGGCTTGGAAAATGTGGTGTTTTTCTCAAGGGAATGAACCGGCAGATGACGTCAATGTAGAGGTGTAGATTTGTATCTACGACTTGATGTTGAGGTTGATAAGGAATGGCTGCACTCTTGCTTGGGATAAGAGTTGCCTACGTATCAAGTTCCTTGGGTAAACTTGAATCATGCCTTGCGTAGTTCATCTCTCTCTACTTATAGATGTTTGAGTTGACTTTTCTTATTTGCTCCAGGCCGTTGTCAAGTGTAGACCCATATTTTGTTCTATCTTGATGATTCGTCATTACTTCTGATGTTACAAAGTAAATGTCTCGCTCCTTGATTGGTGCGTTAACTGAGCTTCAGGATCGCTGTAGATCATTTGCTTCCATATATGGCCATGTTTGATATTTGGGACGACCTGAGTCTGGGTCGTTGTTACGTCCTGGTGGCGTGGTACGAGCTAGTGATGTACGAGTTGTGAAGATACGACTTGGGGTGTGGACACGTGTGTTGTAGTGATATATTTGAGAATGGAGGGTACTTACAATGATCAAGCCAAAATGTTTTAATTTAAATTAAGCTAAATATTTTCCTCTTCGGATCTTTGTTAGTGATTTGTACTATCAAATATGGTTTCTTCGAGTTTCTTCATATTTATTACATTGTTTTTACTCATTAAAGAGAAATTAATTTTTTTTTGCTTACAAACCTCTCATTGTAGATGTCAAATGACAGGTGTACAACAAATAAACTAACTATAACACTTTTTTTTTTAAATGAGTTAATAGGGTTTGGAAGACCCTTAACCTGTATTAAGATCTTACATAAATTGTTCCCTTTAAATCATTCGAAACTAGTTAAGAGAGTTTACTATATATATATCTAAGGGAGGACCACCATTACAAACATATTTCTCATCAACAGACATAGATAGATTAGCTAGGTAATCCGCACTATTGTTAACTTCTCTATAAACATGAGAGAAGATGACATCCCGCATTCTTGAAATTTGATATCTGATCGCAGCAACTAGATTACAACAGTACCATGGAGCTTCTTCTGAACCTTTGAGTATTTGAATTGCTCTAAGGGAGTCAGGGCAAACTTTGATCTTATGGAAGTCATGTTGTTGGCAGAGGATAAGTCCCACTTCTATAACCTAAAGCTCTTGAAATATTATTGAACGTTGGGTACCTCCTCCTGTGTAAGTGAGTAAAACATTCCCATGTCGATCAATGACGATACCACCATATCCTACACTGTTCAACTTCATAGAACCATCGGTATTCATGAGTTTCATGTAACCTGAAGGAGGAAACTTCCATTTGCAGTAAATTGGTTATTTAGTTTTGAATGAAACTTGAATGTCCAGTCTAGTCAGCAGACATCTGATGGCGACAATGTCTTGAATAGAGTCGATCCTAATCCCCAAATAGATTTTCATTTCCTTAAGGATAGAATTAGCAACATGTCTCCATGAATTTATATTGTTCCTGAATCTTCTACCATTTCGTTCCTTCCAAAGATGCCCTATAGTGGCACATACATAAACCTTATAAATCTCAGCTTGAGTGTTGTGTTGTCTGCAAAGGTTGATTATATCACACCATTCCGCATTGGAAGTTTTGACAGATCTTCCTAGACCAATAGCATTCTTCACTAGTGACCAAACATTTGTAGAGAATTGACAATCAAAAAATACATTGACTATAACGCCTTTTGCTCTCGCTTTACCTGGATTATTTATTTTAGGCGGCAAATTCTGTTAGTTTAGCATTAGATTGATTGAAGAATATAATGCCGACGTCTAAAAATATAATACTATATATATAGTCAATGTAGTTTGATCAAATCTATTGTATATATAAGAGATGATTTGATCACATATCAACCTGCCAGGCAGCCAACAACTTAAGAAATAAACTACGAATTGACTTGGATCAAATTTCCTAATTACACTCCTGCTTTTAGGAGTTTTTTTAAATTAATGGAGTTGAAATATCTGAAGAGCATTGTTTATCTTCATAGGATTGATGGGTTTGGTACTGTACGTAGTTGATATTTTGTAGATAATTTTTTCAACTTTCTTCCCTCCTAATCTTTTCAAATATCTCATCTTCCTGTCTCATGACAATAAATCTGTATTAACATGTGAAGTGTAGGACTGTTATTACTATTATGTATTATCAAATCATTTTTATGTAGAGATGGACAAAGACCAGCTCACAATAATGTACGTCAAATTGTCAATGTATAGTTTCATAAATAACCATAAAAAAAAAAGTATAGTTTCATAATGCAGAAGGTCTTGTTTTAAAGATTAATGTCGACTTTCGATCTCACTCATGGAAATTGAGACCACTTGGCTTAGTTCTCATAATGTAGAAGGTAGCTAAGCTTAAGGTAGGCTTTCAAACTCATGGAAATTGATACCTTGCTTTCATTTACCAGTAGCATGGAGGCACGGTGGGATTTGTAAATTACAAAATAAGAGAGCAGATCACCTTTCAACCGTCCCTATTTGTATATTTATTAATCCCTCCATGAAATTGAACTAGTACTAAAGTACTTAGAACTTAAAAGTTTGTTATAAATTAAATGTATTTCCTAGGAACATTGCGAGCCATAAACAAAAAACAAAAATATGGCACTTATTTTAATTAGGAGATCACAGTGGGCACCGTTGATTGTGCATTGAGATAGACGTGCGAAAGTTTAGAGAAACTTCTTCTCATCAAACAGAGTAATATTATAGATGTCATCAATCATGTCTTGACCATCACACTTTCTAATTATTGGTTATCGACGTACAGTTAATATTTTAGTGGGTTTTTAAATTCTCATAGCTATAATATTTTCAGTTACCCTTCATATATTGAATTATCTCATGCATTGTTAGGGATGTGATGGTTCAATACTGCTTGACGACACCTCGAGTTTCACAGGAGAAAAAAATGCAGTTCCCAATCGAAATTCGGTGAGGGGATTCAATGTCGTTGATGATATAAAGTCTGCAGTAGAGAAGCTGTGTCCAAAGGTAGTCTCTTGTGCTGATATCTTGGCAATTGCAGCTAGAGACTCCGTTGCGATTGTAAGTGCATTTCGTTTTTAGCATTTAATCAAACTCAGAATTATAGATTAAGTACCCCTAGCTGAAAATGTTATTAATGGGATATGCAATTCAGCTTGAAGGTCCTACCTGGAATGTAAAACTTGGAAGAAGGGATGCT
This sequence comes from Coptis chinensis, assembly GCF_015680905.1. Taxonomy (NCBI): domain Eukaryota; kingdom Viridiplantae; phylum Streptophyta; class Magnoliopsida; order Ranunculales; family Ranunculaceae; genus Coptis; species Coptis chinensis. The sequence goes on from NC_141462.1 coordinate 94,153,148, forward strand.
AGAAATGCTAGTCAAGGCGCTGCTGATAGTAACATTCCCCCTCCAACTTCTAACCTCACGAATCTCATCTCAAGTTTCCGAGCTCAAGGTCTCTCTGCTAAAGACATGGTTGCGTTATCTGGTATAAATCCTCACTTTCTCAACTACAACTTTTGGATGAAGTTAACCCCCTATATTTTGTACACCAGAATAACACCAACATATCTGCTCAAACAACAACTTAATAATTGAGAAATAATGTTGAACCAGTCATTTCAAGCAAGTCAGCTATGTTTGACCATTAATTATGAGGTCATAGTTTTAACCAGAAAAGAAAAGCCAATTTGAGAATCTGCAAAATTCTACTGGGCTACTTATTTAAAACAGTATTTTTAAAACAATCGTGCTAATAATATTTTGGAACAGGTTCACATACAATTGGAAAAGCCAGGTGTACTACCTTCAGGCCTAGAATTTATAACGAGACCAACATAGACAAGTCTTTTGCTAAGACAAGGCAAGAAAATTGCCCAAAGAAAACAGGGTCGGGAGACAACAACTTGGCACCATTAGACGTCCAAACTCCAACTTCTTTTGATAACAACTACTACAAGAATCTGATCAACCTTAAGGGCCTTCTTCACTCAGATCAAGTATTATTCAATGGAGGATCGGCTGATGCCCAAGTGAAAAAATACACCTACAGTCCCGATACCTTTTTTGTAGATTTCGCCGCAGCCATGATCAAGATGGGTGACAACAAACCACTCACTGGTTCAGAGGGAGAGATTCGAAAGAAATGTAGAATGGTGAACTAAGATCGTGTTATTTCAAGGAGACAATAAAACAAAGCCCAGCCCAATTTTAGTTTTTGAACTGCGTGAGTGTGCTACTTTTTTGAGTGTATCGTGTAATAGTGCTATAGTGCTTCTCTTGATTCTGTACCAGTTTTGTTTTGGATTATAATATAATGTTTTTTAGGATTTAGTGTGTCATTAAGAGCAGGCTCAAGGGTCAGAATCTGTCAAAAGATTTAACCATTCCAAAACCGTTGAATTAGCATCCATTTCATCACCCCTTTTTGCCTCTGAGTTCTGAAGTCTGAACATCCTCTTCATGCTCCTCTCGATCAAGTGCTCAATCTGTTGTTGCCAATCGACTCACATATATAAACATGTCCAAACGACCAAACCTCAAGCTCGTCCGAGAAAATTTTGAGCCTCCAATATCATAATGCAACTAACTCATACCACAAAGTCTGAAAGTGATTCTTGTGGCTAACCAACCAGGCTTTAATTAGCCTTGGTGGAATCTTCAGATTATTGAATCTGTTATTTGACTTATTTCTGAAGATCAAGTGGAAGTTTACTATACAGCCCTCAAGAGTTGAAATGAAACAAATTTAGTACTAGTTAGAAAGTAAAATGCCATATGTATTAGAAGATGTCAACCCAAATAAATGCTACATGTGTGAGCCAGTTTCATGACCACTAACATCACATGTAGAAGAGTTCTAAAAATATAATACTAAAAATATAATACTGAGAGAAAATAAAGACACAAGAGGTGAACCCAAAAAAGAGGAAGAGAGATACAAGTAGACCTAAGAGGGACCCAATATCAGAGAGGCCAAAAAGAGGGACCCAATATTAGAGAGGTCCAAGGACTTTGACCTAAGAGAGAGAGGGAGTGAGGAAGAAGAGGGTGGCAGTGAAGATAAGGAGGAAAAACTTCACGTGAATAGGTTTCTTGATCCCCCAATGGTGGTTAGTGAACCCAATGAGTTTAGGCTCAAAGAAGATAGAAAAAAGGGAAACATTTCCCATTTACCGATTCAACAACCGCTTCACAAACTTTAATCTCAACAACCGCTTTCCCCAGTTGAAAAACACTTCCAAGAAAAAGTATTTCTCAAGTGCTGCTTAGAAAAGCTTATGTTCCAGCCCTTCACCAAATCAAATACTACTTCTACAAGCTCATATCTTTACGAGTTTATTTCACTGAAATCACCTAGTACTAATTGATCATGGAAACAAGAGGTGAGGAAATATAGATTCACGTACATATTGCAAGAATCGGCTCAACCGAATCAAACAAGTCCTTAAACTTCAGACATATTAACAATTTCATAGAGTTTAGATTCACTATTTGATCTCCAAAAATAAAACTTTTATTTTTAAGTTAGGGAACTCAAGTATATTCACCAGAGAGTATTGCAAGGTACTAAGTTCTCATAGAGTGGTATAGAGTATTTAGTTATCTTAAATCTTTATTGAACATATGTTTGTGGGGTAGTTTGACAAAGATGGGTTTTGCTTAAAGGTTTGTTGTCTGGTTCAACAATTCGGCATGTTTCTATCATTACTTCTTACGCAACTTCCTTTTTATTCTACTAGTTCATCTCCTATTCAGGTCTTGGTCTACACGCTGATAATTGGAACTAATAGAGAGTATGTGCTTTCTTTCGTTGTTTAATATACGTTTGGTTTTATGTATTCTATATAGAGATTGGGATTTGTTCTAAGATACATTCATTATTATTATTTCTCTCATTTTCTTTGAAGCAGTAAGGAATTTGAATATACATGCTCAAATGAATGTGTCTTTGTCATTAGGATCATAATAAGTTGGGAAAGATGTGAAGTATATTCACTACAGAGTATTGCAAGGAAATCAGTTTGTTCAAGGTCATGGTCACCATCATCACCATCATAGTAGACACTACACCATAATAGGATATTTGCAACAACCTTTTTGATTTGCATTATTTATATAGTAAGTTTCGTTAAATAAAGCTTGGCAATGTTGAAAGCGTTGCTTTATTTGGGTGAATTTCCGAATTAATTGCTAACCTTTTTTTAGTGTTGGAGAAGTGTTACAAATTAAAAACTTGAAATTTCTCAAAATAGGGAAACTAAAAATCGAAATATAAAACACAACTTTTTTTCTCTCCTCTCTCTCTCACCGCCGCATTCCAAGATCCCTAAAATCTTCATCAAAACTAAAATCCAACTAATTTTCGCACTCCTCAAAACTAATTTTCGGTGGATTAAAACTTTAAAGTTCTAGCTGTTATTCAATTTCTAGAGAGAGGAAAAAAAAAAGGAGGGAATCAAAAGAAGAAGAAGAAGAAGAAAACAAGGAGGAGACATTCATTCCTCGTATTTTCTTGCAGTTTGAGGCTAGATCTCAAGTCTTGTACGTTCTTCTTTTGAGGTAATTAATCTTTCATTTTCTTTCTACTTACTAAGATGGAAATATTATTATTATTATATATATATAGGAAGCACTTGGTTTATGTATTCACAGATAATGTCAAATAATAGAGAAAAAAAATTGAATAGAGTTGTGCATAGACAACAAACAAGCAGACGTATCTGTTTCTCTTATTAAAGTTGTCTGTTTGTGTCAATATGTTATTTCTTTTTTCATGGGGGAAGATTGTCTTTGAATCTGTGTCTCTCTTTTTCAGTATATTTTCTGGAACTTGTGAATTTCTTCTTGGACATTACATCAATGATTCCCCGTTAAATATAATAATAAATTCACTATGTTGGTTTGTTCTGTTTCTTGACTTTGTATGTATGGTTTTTAGTCAGTCAAAGTTGTAGTGTCATTGTGTCAACATGTCATTTAGGGATTTACCATTAGATGCTTTCAATTATATCGTCGAAGATTCCATAAGCATTAACATAGATAAATTGAGCATCATCTAGGTTATTGTTGAGGTTGTCCACCATATTCCTAAGCGTCCCATTAAATAACCGACATGTAAAATTCTCTCGACGATAAAATCGACTATTAGCCAATGCATTTGGACTGCAACCAATCGACCAACACCAATCAAAGCCACTTTCCTTTTTTATGCTGAGTCTATATATGTACACGAAAAACAAGATTTCATTAGCACTTAGTAGAGACAATATTGCTATATATGTACATAATTTTTGATGAACTAAGAGAATGTAGTCAATGTACCCACCCTTAGTTGTTGAAAAACTGTTGAATTAGAACGTCGGCATATTGCACTGTAAGTGTATTGGCAACTAGTTGAGTACATTTGGGGCATGAAGTAGTTGTTAAGGTAGTCATTGTTGCCCAAATCCAACCTAATAAATACATTGCCTTAGATAAGCTGCTGCTGAATTTTCATCCCCAAGTATATTTACTACTTGTGAATTCCCTCACAACTTATAGATCACAACAGAGGCAAAAATCTCAAGAAGCCCTTAACCATGCATAGTCATGAACAAAACCATATCCGTTTCTAACAATTCCTAGTTGTTCAAACTTGTTCTTCGATGCCCGATAGAATAAACAAGTTAGATAAAAAGGACTAGTCAATTTGGCCTTTAAATAAGCCACATCAAAACAAAACAAGTTATTCCAATTTCCACACAAATTGAAAAAGCAATGGTGAAGCTTAAAACACTAACTTAATTATCAACTTCATTAAAAAGCAATCATTATATAAACAAAAGAAGAGGAAAGTTAGCTATCATTAGCTAAGCTAAAAAAAAAAAAAAATGGATAAAGGGGTAGTAGTAGATGATATAGGAGAAGGTATGCAGTGTAGTAATCATCCTTATAAGAATAACCCAGTGGGATCTGTGCTTTTTGTCTTCAAGAAAAGTTGGGTAAGCTTCTTTCTTCTTCTTCTTCTTCTTCTCATCAATCTAGTCCTTGTTCTTTTTTTTCTTCTTCTTCTTCACCTTCTTCGTGTCCGATAGTAATAATGGTGGGGTTAGTAAGGTTGGTAGTGTTAAAACTTATGGAAGTTTGGGTTTCACTACCACCGGTAGTCTACTAGTTCGGCTGCCACTCATAATGCCAATGCCACTACTCCCAATTTATCTGCATTTCCTTTGTTGTCTTTCGTGAGGAGTTGAATGTTCTTTAGCTCAATGCAGCTACTAGGTATGATTATCTTTTGTCCTTGCTTGATATAGTGATTTGTATTTCATTTGTTATGATTAATATTGATTGGAATATCTTTTCAAACATGTCAATCTATTTGTCCTCCTTTTTCAAACTGTGACTACATAGTATAGGACCACACAAAAGCAAATTATCCACTTTAACTTTGGTCGTTATTCACTAAAAGGTAGGAATCAAAAGTCTAAATGGCTCAATCAAGTAGAATTGTGAAGGTATTTCAACGCGTTTTTGGGTTGTGAATGAGTTTTAGATACAAATTATGTCTCGATATTTTTTTCCCCTCACCGTGTGTAAAGGGCTTCGGGTTAAATTTGCAAATGATGAAGAGGAAAAAGTTACTTGACAGCAAATCGAATAGGTGATGCAATATTGGACTCTCAAGTGTTATTTGTTCATGTAAAGAGGAGTTAAGGACATAGTGCATAACCCAAATAATATACAAAAAGGAGTAGTGTCTATATGCTTATATTGCCTATTCAAGTATGGAGCTGGGAGGAACATTGCATATCTTTCTCTCCCTGCTCCTTAGTTGTTTCAAACCCAAGCCCGACCGTTATCAAGTATACTTGAGGAAAAACAATAAGCCCAGCCAACCAACATTGTATGATATCACTTAATGACTAATTTTAATCAACTCCATGACTACATTGTCTTTTTGTGCATTAAAATAAGGTTTGATTAGCTTTTGATGGAGTTGCTAATGGCCATTCTTGACTTAATTGATTTCTATTTGGATCACATATTCAGTTTCTCATAGCTATGTTTGTTTTGAAAGTTTTATCCTGTTGATCCTAATTTCCCACCTTAATTTTGTTTTTGAAAGTTTTATTTGTTTTGAAAGTTTCTCATTTGTAGCTATTTGTTAAGATCTCATTCTTTATTATAGCGATATATATGGTATAAGGACTATTCCATTTCTTTGTCATGTGAATTATGCTATACACAACAAGTTTCAAGTTATTTTGTCATTGCACTACCTCGCTCCAGCCTTCGAGGTCTCTAAGAAGAATATGTGTTATGGTTTTTCATAGCACATGCAGGGTAAATATTTTTTGTCAAACAATGCAGCAGGTTAATTAGAAAGAACATGGTGTACGTTTTGGGTTTATGTAAAGCCAAAGCATAGATATCGACCACACTTACGGATATTCGTTGTGTGTTTTTTGGTGAGACTTGTTTGTGTTTATTGATTATTCATCTCAATGTTTGTGGTGGATGGACATTTGGACTTGGTCAACCGATTTTGTCTCTCATGTTATCATGCACATATGTGTTCTTTTCTTTAACATGAATGATTAGCTGTACATAATTCAATTTTATAATAAAGGTGTTGATCAGGATTTTTGCATGGAAAATTCTAGTAGTAGCTTATCTAAGTATACATTGCCTTGTAAATTTATACACTTGTTTTTTCACCCAAACTGAATAGGTATGGCACCTTAGGTTACTATCTCGATCCCTCTAAGCTAGATGAAACTATTTGTGATATCACCATGACTCTCACGTCCCCATTACTAGGAGCAATTTAATGGTGTTTTCATTTGTTAGCTCCAGTGTTTATATATTCTCGGTCATGTTATTGAGTCACTTCCCCTGATGGTAAACAAAAGCCGATTGTCGGGTTTGGTCTAGTATTGTCAAATTTCTTAAGGAATTTCTGTTTTAATACTTAGAAAATGCGAATAAAGGGTGAATCCTTAGAAAACGCCACCATCCAAAGAAAACCTAATTAGTCTTGTATTTGGACATAGCTATCTATACGCTTGTGTGTAGCATATTCTTTTCATACTTGGCTTTCCTCGGAAGATTATAAATATCTTATTTTCCATAGTAAAGTAAAAACTTTATTCTTAGAGATAGAAAAAAGCATGTCGAAGCTTTTCCCCAAGTGTTTTCTTTTGCTTTGAAGCTTGTTGTCGATTCTGTAAAACTCAAGTTTGGTCCGTGATATCCTTTTATCTTTATTTTTCTTTTGAATGCTAATATTCTTTCCCCACACACTAATAATCTGAATAGAGATGGCTTTATCATAAAAGATGAGATTCCATAGGTCGAATCGAGCTGAATATGTTGTTGAATCGACCGGTGTGTTTACCACCAAGGATAAAGTTCTTTGCTCATTTGAAGGTTTGCTTTTCGTGTTCTAGCCTCTAATGCTTGTTTATATTGACGGATCTGTGTTCTCGTGGTTTGTAAATGTTTATAAAAATGGGATTATTATATTATAGTCCACTTAAACGGAGTTTTCTTATTGATACTATTTTGAAATGAAATAGTTGTAGTCGGTTAATTCTAAAATGGGGTTGTTATGTAGTTTGTTTCTTAGTATGTGTAGTGATCCCTATGCAAATGAAGTGACAGTTCGTAGTAGAATAATGATATTTAAAAGTAATTAAAATTTGTGTGGTTGGATATATATCTACTTAAATACTACTAATAAGATTGAAATGAATTTGATTTCATTTTATTCCTAGAAGAAATTCTACGGATAGGATTGAAATGAAGTGGATTTCTTTATTTCATTCCCCGTTGGTAGTTTTTATGTATTGACTTTCTTGTGCCTCTACTATGGTTGCATACTAATTATATATATTGTTTTCTAAAATGTGTTGGGTTGTCAATGCACAAGGTGGTGCTAAGAAGGTTGTCATTTCTGCCCCAAGTGTAGATGCTCCCATGTTTGTTGTCGTCAAATGAGAATGAATACAAGTCGACATCAACATTGTCCCCAATGCAAGTTGCACTACCAACCGCCTTGCTCCCCTTGCCAAGGTTTGTTTATATTTCAATGGTGTTAAGATTTTCTGAAATTCGGGATCTCTGCCAAAATTCAGATCTCTCAAATTCAGGCTTGCTCCTGGTGTGTGCACTTCGGAGGGGAAAACGCCAAGTAAACTCCCTCTCGAGAATTCGCAGGTTAAATACTCGATGACTCCCTCAAGAATGTTTCTCTGCAGTGTTATACTCCCTTCGACGACGCTGCGGTTGTCGCGACACTGGGTGAGATTTCTCTGCAAAGGGAATTCACCGCGCCTTCTCCGTAGCTTTCTCCGGAGTTCTCTGCCGGGTTGCGCCCCGCGATCCTCATGGACAGCAGTGCCCTCATGTACCACGAGCCCTCATGGACAGCATCAGACGCCCTCATGCTCGCTCTCAAGATCCTCCCGATCCTCAACCACAACGTAAAATTCGCAGCAGCCCCTCATGTTCTTCTTCAACCCTCTCATGTTCGGCAAAGACTAGAAATCTCAAAGCCAGCTCCCCGTGTTCGCATCAGCTCCCTCTTGATCAAGAGCACCCTCATGCTCATGGGATTATACTGCCACAAAGGCATCTATTCTTCTTCAAGCGTAAAGACACTCTAAAACAAAGATATTCGTGGTATGGGATGTAAACATGTGTTGCTTAATTGCTTTGTTTGCCTTACTTCAATGAATCAATCATGAGAAGAGAAGACAAACTAGCTAAATATAAAAGAATATAATGAAGGCCTAATAGCGGATGGGATTTAACCGCTAAAAACAAATGGGTAACTAACTATTCATGAATATCGTCTATTTAAGGTATTTTAACTATTTAAGGTACGTTAAGTGCTTTTCTTGGATTCACAAGAACTTTCTTATGTCTGATTGTAATTTACTTGTATGTAGGTGCAACAATCAAAAGGTATCCCAAGGGCATCTGATTATCGGAATTCCATGCCAAGTGTCACTTGCAGGTAATTGCATTTTAACAAGGAGTTCGCTAAACCTTATTTTTAACTTCAGCTGTATCTATTGCCACACATGTTATGGTTGTTATCTATGGAATTATCACACACACTACACCATAATAGGATGTTTTCACTTCCATCCATTCATTAATTTTGTTTACTTTACTGGATCTTAATAGTACTAGTGTAGTTATTAATAATGCACCCTTTATAATTTATGTGAAAACAAATTGTAAAGTGGCTTGACACGCTTTAGCTCATGAAGGTTTGCTATTTCAACTAGAATGAAATATGAGTACATCATTAGTAAAATTATTAAGTCATTCCGAAAGAATGTATTTGGTGAAGACAAAAAACGAGAAAATAATGGTAGATTATTGAAGAAATGTTTAAGGTAAGTAATTTTATGGGTAAAGAATAAATTTGATTGCTCCATATAGATGATCAAATCTGGTGCTAAACATATATTTTTAAGTTTTTATTTATTGTATTATACCCCATGTGTCCGTTTTCGTTCCTTCTTGTGAAGACGGAAATGGAAAAACAATGTAGATACCACTTGAAGTTAGGGCAAGAACCGTTCTTTCACACTATTACATTGTGAGCACGAACTACCACCATTATTATGAACCCATTTGCCAAAAAAGAAACAAAACGATCAAGATTATATTGTTTTCTTAGGAGCTCAAGTTTGTAAAACAAGAGGGTCACTTCTTCTAATCATATGTTATTTTTCGCCTTTACCACTTGTGAGGTTTTTGTGTGCTATTGTAAGTATTTCTCACCATCTCTCTTTTTAGCTGCCTTTTAGTACTATTGTTCATGGGTAGTGTTCATGTATATGATTTAATTTCATCTAATGCTCTTTCTTAATGGAAAAATCAATGAATGAATTACTTTTAGATAACATGTGTGTTGATTTGCGTTAATGTGTACTATCTTATACATAGAGGTTATTTGTTGTTAATCACAAGAGAACCCAAAGGTAAGGTTTTCTCCAGCTAGTTGTATGGCGTTTGTAGTGTTATCTATCAAACATGTTACACTCGCCAAAGTTCGTGTCTTCATATCCCAAGAGTTCAGTTGTTCAGCCTTCTGTTATTTCTTTTTTCATTCCACTGTGCCATCCTTGGTAGTCACAGTGTTTTTAATTTTTCTTTGCATTGTTATTTTCTAATGGCTATTCATTGTATTGATAATCCAAATGGAGAGTGCACAAGGAGATGCTACTTGCTAGAGCGATGGGTTAATAAATGGTCGTGGAAGGAATCGCGCAGAAGGCATTGAGCTTTTGGGTTTGAAGATGCCAAGGACTTCCTAGAGTGAAAGGAAGATTTTGAAAGCAAGGGTGGTTTGTTTAGGTGGGAAGTTTGCTTTACTTAATTTTGTTTGCTTCCAGTTTGGAGTTTTGTTATATATTTGTCTAAACCATTCTTGTATTCATTGGATTCTTGTATTCATTGGTTATTGTAGGTTTAAATTCTCGCTACAAAATATGAGAAATTATTATTTTTATTAGCAACCCATCAGCAAGCGGTTTATAACCGTTACAAATGAATTTTAAATTATGGAAATTTCTGTTTGCAACGCTTTTAAGCGTTGGAAATTTCTGTTTGCAACGCTTTGAATTTCTGTTTGGAAAGCTTTTAAGCCGCTTGAAATTTCTGTTTGCAACGCTTTGAATTTATGTTTGCAACGCTTTTAAGCGTTGGAAATTTCTGTTTGCAACGCTTTGAATTTATGTTTGCAACGCTTTTAAGCAAATTTCATCTTTGAATTTCTGTTTGCAACGCTTTTAAGCGTTGCTGAAATTTCATTTTGCAACGCTTTTAAGCGTTGTAAATATTTTCAACACTTTACCGACGCTATATATTTGCAACGCTTTAAAAGCTGCTTGGTTTATTCGCGAACGGTTTTTGCCGCTGCCTTTGGGTGTAGTGAGATGTGGAGACCGTCTTGGTTTGTCGAAATTGTTTGCCTTTGGTGATTCTTATGCAGATACTGGAAACTCAAGGAGAAGTGTTGATTCATGGTTGACGCCATATGGTATCACTTTTCTTGGAAAACCAGCTGGTCGTTATCCTGACGGTTGTGTTTTCACTGATTACTTAGCTTCTTATTTGAAAATCAAGTCCCCCATTCCATATAGATGGAGAAAAATGGGGATGAAACCACTAAGACATGGAATGAACTTTGCATATGGAGGAACAACGCGTCCTCTCGATGTTTCTCGATTCATTTTTATGATGTGTTCCTGACTTTGCTTATTTTTGTCTTTGCCTTTCATGATGAAAAGTAGGAGAATTGTTTGAGAATTACTGAGTTTCATATATGTTTCGACCAGATATGATCAAAACATCAAGTGTTGATAAAAGAGACGAAGAACGTAGAAAAGTAATTAGAAAAATGATGGTGATCGGGGGAATGATGAGATCAGACCTTGCGGTTGCCTACGCATCCAAATTATCAATGGGATCAAGTCTCAAGAACGTAGTTCAAATGAAAAATAGTTTGGTATTTATATAGGTAGAGTAGAGAGTCCTTGTAGCTCAAGCAATCTTGTAGCTTGAGTAATTGTGATATATTATAACTTTTAACCGATAATTATCTCTTTGATAAGAAATCGAATCTGACATAAATCAACGTACATTAGTGGCAAGTCATGTGGCTAAGGTTCACCTTAGCCACATGAGTTAATGGGCCCGTGACATTGATCCATGATATTGCGAATTGGGCTTTAGCCCCGCTGATTAAACAAATAAAGTGGAGACTCCTACCAATAGATGTTTGCCACGTAGGTGGGGGTCGAACATCGCCCCTCTTTGGCATGCGAACAAAGTTCATATGGCAAAGAAGAAAGAAAAAATGAGCGGAATGTATAACGGTGTCGCGGTGAAAATAAATAATTGGAAAATTGATCGTCGAAAAAAATTAAGTGAATTATCGAACGAAATAATGTCAAACTAACGATATCACGGACGAATGTAGTTAAATAAAAGATGGCCGAAAATGCAAGAAAAAATAAAAATATGCACGTAAATAAAAAATTGCAAAATTCGATTGGCGAAAACTATACCAACGCTGCGTCAATAATTAATAATAATGAAATTTGAATTCGACGATGCGTGCCAACGGAATAACGATACTTTGATTATACCGTTGAAAATTAAACGTAGGGGTAGTTTAGTAATAATAATAATAAAAGGATGTTAAATACATATTGGACTCAAAGTATTCGGATGAGATAAGAATGTGGAGGAGATAAGAATTGAGAATAGAGATGAAGTTGGATTAGCAAAGAATCCCATCAGAACTGAAAAACAGCTCGACCCTATATAAGTGCTGGCACTTATCAAAACAGTCGTGGTTAAGAAAAGTTTTGAAGTCGCAGAAAACTCCTCCTCTTCCGTTTTATTGCCGCGCTAGAACGCTGTGTTCCGTCTCAATCAGGTACGTTCTCTCACCATCAGCTCTTCTCATATATAAACTTGTGTCGTTTACCAGTAAGGCTCAGGGTTGGCCGACAAAGCAACAGGGGCTTTGGTGGCAGAGCGCTGTTCTCGCCCCATAACGACGTGCTCTCGCCATGAAGCTTTGTGCAAACGAGGTACTCACGTGATCCAGATTTCCGATTTCTGCATGATCAAAGACGATCAAATATCGCATGGTGGTGCGGATTATCGTGGGTCGGATCACAAGTCTTTGAACTCTGGTGAGTTTGGTTGCAAAGTGGTGTCCCTCTTTAGATCAGTACCCCGTATAAAAAAATCAGCCGCTTCCATCAAACAGTAATCGCTCAAATTTTCAACTTGATTTCGATGTTTGCGGTAAGTAAAACTTTACTCTTTATACTTCTTGTGTTTTTTTTTTTTTTCTTTTATTCATGGTCTTTGAACTGTTGAACTCTTCCCCAGGATGTTCTCTGCATGAAACACATAGTGGCGACAAAATTATGAACGTCGGTTTTCTTCATGAGCTGCTGTCGAAGAAACATGGTGAAGGCATACTGATGGCGCCCATGTTCAAACTGATATTAACAAATATGATACGGTGCAGCGCCAGTCAATGAAGGGCACCGTACCTGCTCTTTTTTAATATGGTAGGGTGCATCCGGAACTGAAATAACAAAACATGATATAGTGCCGCGCCAGAAAAGGAAGGGCACCGTACCTGTGTTGCCTTGATCTGACCCGGTTCACCCTTGTGGAGCTAGTGAATCCGGTTTTTGAGCAATCTGACCTTTTTTATATCAGTTATGGCAAACTTGTGTTTAAGTCCGAAAGATTGATGAAAACAGATATTTTTCGCCGCAGGTTAAAACGGCAGTAGTACGGGCCAAAGAAATTCATGAAAAAGTTGCGAAGAAAAGTATCGTTCCGAATGAAGTCAATGCCGTAGAAGAAATAGAGAAAGTGAAAATACTCAACCGAAAATTGGAAGAGGCAAACAAAGCGTTAAGCGGAACCAACAGAGAGTTAGAAGACGAAAACAAAAACTTAACCGAGCGGACGGAAGAAGCCGAAAGCAGAGATCGTCTTTAAAACTTTGGGAAAGCCTCGTGAGATAATGGAAGAACACAAACACTTAAAAAAGCAGATGTGATAGAATTAAAGGCACTTGTGGCGACCAAAGATCGAACTTAAACGTCGCAAAAGAGGCAAAAGAAAAATAACAAGCGAATGACGATTTAAACGAGCGGCTCGGCCAAGATCACGCAAATGGCACATTGTGAATCGTCCGTAAAGACAATTGACGAGACTTTAATAGAAATGGGAGATGAACTAGAACGTGAGAAGATGAATTACAAAGATTTGTACGAAGTTGTATATCGCGAAAAAGTTTGTAAGGAACCATTTGATTTGCCCAAACCAATGATCATGTGATTGTGCGTTTGTAATACCATAGAGCTAAAAATTCTTTTTGAATAAAATAAAGTATGTGTTGGCAATTGAATATCATTGTGATGTCAGATAACATACCTGTGGAAAACTGACAATGTTGTTGAATTATATAGATGACACGAAATATAATGAAACTCCCCCAATGCTAACTTTAAGCTTGCAAAATTAGATTGAGCAAAAAAATACTCCGACGCAGAACTGACGAAACGAAACGGGGTAACTTCATCAGATGTTGACATAGCGCGAGTAACTGACTAAGCGAGCGTAAAATCGTTCAATTTAGACTAACGAAATTAAATGTGGTACGTTAGTTAGATTTTGTCGTAGCGATAATACGACTAAGCGGCGAAACGAATAAATGCTCAATCTTAGATTGCCGAAATTAAACGTAGTAATTTCGTTAGATTTTGTCGGAGCGATAGTAACGACTAAGCGAGCGTAAAAGCGTTCGACTTAGACTGACAAAATTAAAAGTGGTAATTTCGCCAGATTTTGTTGTAGCGATAGTAACGACTTTTTTAAATAAAAGCGCTTCATCTTAGACCGACGAAATTAAACATGGTAATTTCGGTCAAATTTTGTTGTAGCGATAGTAACGACACTAAACGAAATGCGTAAAGCGCTTCATCTTAGACCGAATTTAAATTAAACGTGGTAATTTCGCCAGATTTTGTTGTAGCGATAGTAACGACTAAGCGAGTGTAAAAGCGTTCAACTTAGACTGACGAAATTAAACGTGGTAATTTCGCCAGATTTTGTTGTAGCGATAGTAACGACTAAGTGAGCGTAAAAGCGTTCAACTTAGACTGACGAAATTAAACGTAGTAATTTCGCTAGATTTTGTTGTAGCGATTATAAGGTTCGCTAAAACAAAAATCATACCATTGGAACTGAAGTGAAAGAACTGCTTCTTTATTTATTACCGAGTCTTAAAAAATGCAAAGATAACAACGGAAAATACATGCCCGAATTGGAAACAAACTAAATATTGTATTATTTTATCCAGGATAACGGAAAAACACAACTAAAATGTACTTATAGAACTTGCGTAGATGAAACGCATTCCACGGCTTATCGAGAACATTCCCATCTAAATCTCGGAGAAAATAAGATCCTTTGGTGGCAGGGCGATCTATGATGTATGGACTGTCCCAGTTTTCTCCAAATTTATCGAATCTATCAACCTCGCTTTTCGACAGAGTACCCAATCATCTTTCTCAAACACTTTAAGTCGAACTTTCTTATCATATTTTCGTTTCATATCAGATTGATAACGAATTAACTGTTGAAGACCAACATCTCTTGTCTCATCTATTAAGGCTTTGGCTTGAGCAAGTGCTTGATCATTCGACTCCAATTCCACGTTAGAAGTTCGTGGTGGTTGGTGTCATCAACTCTCAGGGCAAGACCGCTTCGCATCGTAAGCAAGATTAAACGGAGAAAATCCAGTTGAATGCTTAGGTGTGGTTCGATAAGCCCACATAACCGCTAGAAGTTCCTTAACCCAATTTCCTTTGGCCCGTTGAAGTCGCCGCCGAGCATTGCAAGAATGGATTTGTTAGTAGCTTCAAATTTTGTCCATTAGCTTGAGGATGGTATGGTGCCGAAAATTATGATTAATCTTCAAGTCGAACAAAATTGTCGAATTTCTTCAAAGATCAAATTGTTTGCCATTGTCGGAAGTCAATGATGTTGAAATACCAAACGACAAAAACAATGTCTCGCCATAAGAATTTTTAACATCCGAAGCATGGATCCGGGCTAAGGGCATAGCTTCAGCCCCACTTGGTAAAATAATCGGGCCCGCGACTAGTAAGAAACTAACACCGCCGGAGCTTTCGGAAGAGGACCGACGATGTCAAGACCCTACTTTGCAAACGGCCAAGGGCTCAAGATTGGATGAAGTTCTGTTGCTGTAAAATTTCCCATATTAGCATATTTCTGACAAGGAACACACTTCTCAGACAAACGCTTAGCATCTTATTGCATGTACGACCACCAATATCCTTGTGTCATTGCTCTATGAGCGAGACTTCGCCCCCGGGAGTGGTTCCCACATAGGCCTGAATGAATTTCCGCCAGGACGAGCAAACCTTCACTTTCTGGCGAGACAACGGCTATAGGGTTAAGACTTGTGCCTTTGCGATAAAGTTGCAAATGCATCGCTCAAGTCGATATGAGACAATATTTCCAAGCATCGCGTTTGACACGATCACCCACTTTATGATCGGGAGGCAAGATGTTATCATGTAAATATGTGATATAAGGAAAACGCCAATCATTTTCGTCACAAGGTGTAAGCGGAAAAGTTAGCTCTATATCAGGAACCTCTGGAGCATTGTCAGCTTCATGATCGTCATCGGTATGGACCGAGACAATATCATTGACAGGATTATTGTGGTCATCTGATAGCATAAGTTGTGGATCAAGCGTTTTCTCTGCAATGATAGCTTGATTATCAAGATCACGCTTGCGCTTCCGAGTCAGCACAGGAGATATCAAATTGGCATGACGTGATTCCTCAGAAAATGTCTTAATGAAAAACAACTCGAAAGTGATGTACATATCGCGCGATCTTCGATGGACGGTCGATACTTTCGTTCCTTTTGAAATTCAATGGTAATCTGGCGAGGCTTATCTAACTTAACTGCTGCGGATAAATATGCGAGAGAATCCGCATGTCGCACGTCATGACGCGGACGCTGCACAATACTGATAGAATCAAAATTTCGAGCAATCCGATGAATTAAGTCTACATAAGCCGCCATTCTATCATCACGAGCTGCATACGATCCACCAAACTGGCTAGCGACTAACTTAGAATCTGTGAATAATTCTAGCTTAGTCGCCCCCAAGTGAAGAGCAGTGCGCAAGCCGCAAATGAAAGCTTCGTACTCGGCCTCATTATTTGAAGTGTCAAAACCCAATCGCACTGACTTCTCAATTTTTTCTCCATTCGGTTGCAAGATTACACACCCAATACCGGAGCCATACTTATTATGCGAACCATCAGTGTAAACAATCCAACAATCAACAGATACATCTGATAAGTTTGGCAAATCATCGTCCCTGAGAGGTAATGGCGTGTTGTCAACGACATTCTCTTCGTCTAGTAATGCGTCAGACATAAGAATATCCTCAATTGGAAAATCAGCCATTAGCATAGCCAAAACTTGTCATTTCTCAGCTGTGCGAGTTTCAAACACAATGTTATAAGCTTAAGGTAACTTTCCCATTCTCACGAGGCTTAATTGATTCCCCGAAAGCATTGCGAAAAGCTTTCGCGGTGGATATTCTCAGATAAACTTTGACGATTAGGCCCCTCGAAATAAGGTTTAAGACGCCGGGCAAAGATGAACCAAAGCCAATGCAATATTCTCCACTTGAGAATATCTTGTTTCAGCAGTTGTAAGAGTCTTGTTAACAAAGAATATAGGGCGACCATCGCCACCGCTGACAAATAAGATGGCACTTACGGCATGATCGGGCGGCTAAATACTGACCTATAGGCTACCCCCTTCTTCGGACCGGCAAGAACTAGAGGTTGGACTAAGTATGCTTTCAAATGACGAAATGCAAGTTCACACAAATTCTCCGGTCAAATTGATCGTCTTTCAATGTTTGGAAAAAAGGACGGCATCGATCAGAATACCGAGAGATAAAGCGATGTAGGGCAGCCAAGCGTCCTGTAAGTCGTTGAATTTCTTTCTTTAACGTCGGAGAAGGCATTTCAAGGACAGCTCGAATCTGATCCGGATTTACTTCAATTCCGCGTCTAGTCATCATGTATCCTAAGAATTTACCATATGATAAACCGAAAGAACACTTAGCCGGATTCAAACGCATGTTGACATTGAAGAGTCTGTCGAAAACAGCTTGTAAATTAGTAAGATGATCAGGTGCTTCTGTAGATTTGACAACCATGTCGTCGATGTATGCTTCGACTGTCTTTCCAAGTAGGTCAGAAAAAATAGTGTTGACTAGCTTTTGATATGTGGCTCCAGCATTTTTCAGACCGAAAGGCATTACCTGGTAACAGTAAATGCCTTGGTCTGTAATGAATGCAGTGAACTCTTGGTCCTCAATGAATAACGGAATATGA
This sequence comes from Coptis chinensis, assembly GCF_015680905.1. Lineage (NCBI taxonomy): Eukaryota > Viridiplantae > Streptophyta > Magnoliopsida > Ranunculales > Ranunculaceae > Coptis > Coptis chinensis. Next base: position 94,170,780 of record NC_141462.1, read on the forward strand.
TGATAACCAGAATAAGCATCCAAAAAAGACAAACGCTGAAAACCAGATGTTGCATCGACCATTTCAGATATACGAGGCAATGGATACGGATGAACCGGACAAGCCTTATTGAGATTTGTGAAATCGATACAAACACATAATTTGCCGTTCTTTTTAGGCACTGCAACAACATTTGACATCCATGTTGGATAAGTCACAGGCTTATAAAGTTAACAGACAAGAGACGGTTGATTTCGTCTTTCACTTTCATCTTTCTATCGGGGCCATCCTTCGGGGCTTTTGTCAAACTGGTTTTGCATTAGGATCAATGTCGAGTTTATGACAAGCCACTGAAGGATCTATACCAGACATTTGCTCTATTCGCTAAGCAAACACATGATTATTCTTCCGCAATAACAAAATAAGCTCTTGTCTCTCCTCTTCTGGAAGTTCGGCTGAAATAATAGTAGTCTCTTCGTGGAGTTGGCCAATTTGAACTTCTAAAAGTGGATCGACGGGTCGGAGGTCCTTCAACATTTCTATTGGCGAGTAAACCGAAGGTCCCGATGTTGTAATTGCTATTTGACGGCGGAACTCGTAATAGTTAGATCCAACAACTTCAGACTTCTTATAATCATCAAGAACATTGTCGTGGCAAATTAGAGATGCCAGTTGATCGCTGCGCACCTTACAGACTTTTTTATTGAATAGGAACTTGATGGCTTGATGATATGTTGAGATGACAGCTTCCATATAATGAATCCAATCTCGACCAAGGATGATATTGTAAGGGGATTTACAATCCATCAATAAGAAATCAATATTGACTTCCTTCTGCATAAGAGTGACCGGGAGAGACACCTTTCCAATGCAATGAGTAGCGGTACCATCAAAACCAACGATAGACACATTTTCAGGGGTGACCAAGTTATCAATAAAAGGAATATTGTGATAACACCCAGAAAACATGACGCTAGCTGAACTACCAGTGTCGATCATTATACGTTGTACACGATACATACATATATATCTGCCGGTTATTACGACATAATCATAATGAGGAACATGTACGCCCATTAGATCTTGGTCAGTGAAACATAATGGTTCATCTTCAATAGTCTCCGTGCGAAAACCTTCCACGAAATTGATCTCGTTAACTTCATACAAATTAGACAGATATTTTACTTTAGAACGACGAGCAGTTTTCCGCTGAGTATTGGACAATGAATCAATGATGGAATGTCCACCCTTAATGACATTGTGATCAGTGATAGTTAAAGCTTGAGTTGTTACTTTCTTCTGCACATATTGATCAAGTTTCCCATTCTGCACAAGCTTTTCAATTCTTCCCCGCAAAGACCAACAATTCTCTGTCTCATGACCATAATCATTATGAAATTTGCACCATAACGATTTATCGCGAGTTGTTTTAGTGTCGCTGCGGTAAGGGAAACGGGCGGAGGAGCGGACTATTATCCTTGATTTTGTCGTAAACTACTGCATATTTGGTATTAAAGCGAAGTTAATTCAAAAATCAGTAAAAGGCTTTCCGTCCCCGCTTTCGTGTAGTCTTCTTTCTTATACCTGAGGCTTCCGACCGGTTGATGTTGATCAAAAGTCGGATTCTTCGCTTTATTCACTGATCATTGAAATCCTTTCCTTTATTATCTTTGTCACGAGAAGTTCGAGCAGCCCATGTCTTCAACATTGATAAATTGTTGAACTCACCGGTATAACGACGCCGAGAAGATGGAATATCCCGAACAAGAGAGTTGTATAACCCATCTTTATCAAACAAGATAGCTTCTTTAAAAGCGTAAAACCACCATTAGATCGGATTGCTCGAAATCTCGGTTGCAGCTTTCATGAAACGAAAGGCGATAAAACTACGGAGAGTGTCCTCACGTTGTTGCTTGATGTTGAAAAGAACTCGGACTCCATTTGGACGTTTGAGATTATGATGAAAATGTCTTGAAAACTTTTCGGTTAAGTCCTTGAACCGACGAATAGAGCGCGGAGGTAATTCGCTAAACCATACCAACGCTTCCCCTTTTAATATAGAAGGGAAAAGTTTGCATTTTAAAGCATCATCACCTCCCGATAAAACCAATTTGTTTGTGAAATTAATCACATGAAGCATAGGGCAACCCTCGACATCATCATATTGATCAAACTCTGGTTGTTTGAAGTCTTTGTTATGAGTAGCCCTTTAGACGGCGAGAGAAAATTTGTCCAAAATACCATCTTCAACTGCCAGATTTTCTAGTGTCGATTCAAAAGGATCGCTGTCTAGAAGAGCTTTTTTAATCATTTCTCTAACACGTTGAGGAGTCATCAGATCCGGGTTGGATCGTGATCATAGTCACGATGACGCCTATGGGAACGAACAGAACGAGAAGAAAACGACGAAGATTCATTGTTTCCGTGTCGAGATGATTGTGGATGGTACGTTGAGCTTTCAGTACGATAATGTTCGGAATGATAAGAACCACGCGTTGCTGAAGTGTTTCACCATACTGATGGTTCCGATCATGAGTGCGATCATTATTCTGTTAAACCACTCGAATTCCTCGATTTGCCGATAATTTGTAGGATCGTGGGGTGCGGACGACGATTATTAGCGATTTGCCTACCGAAACGTGACCAAGTGGGTGGAGATTTCTCGCGGAGGTCGGGAATTCGTCACCCATTACTCTTAACTCGTTGATGGTTGCATTCGCGAATATCGCGAATCTCTCATCCTCACCACTTAAACGATCCCACACACTATTATGTCATTGGCGCAGTGTGGCGTTGTGGTGTGACGATACAACATCATCTCAAGTGGAGCGCCGTTTAAGATGACGCCTATAGTAATTATTCTGTTTGTGGACAGTCTTTAACTTTTGAAGAAGTGCTTCTCGAGACATATGACTTACATTATCCGCGATCGATACGGAGAATCGCCGAGGCAATAACCTCACGCTTAAATAATTTGGCGATTGGTGGAACGACAAGATTAGAAGGTATCATCTTTGTCCGGTATTAAGTTGTCCTTGACCATCATGTTCGTGATGATCGCCGCGAATCATATCGGGACCTTGAGCTCTTCGAAGTATCGTCCATAACTTTTCGCAGAATGTAATCGGGGTGTAGTATAAGAACCGCAGACGGCGCCAATTATGTTTCGACCAGGATATGATCAAAACATCAAGTGTTGATAAAAAAGACGAAGAAGAACGAGAAAAGTAATTAGAAAAATGATGGTGATCGGTATGGTACTTTTATGCCTTTTGTTTAGTGTGCAGTTACATAGCTTTCAAGATCAGAACATTACGAGCTGAATTAGTAATGAAACTATGAGGACAATGATGCAATAAGTGGTGCGTCTCAAGTTTTCTAATTTGGAGGCTATTGAAACAGAAAGTCAAGAGTTGGAGCTAGACCTATCGAGTTTGGGAACTGTCAACACCATGTTCGCTGCACTTTTTAGTAAAGCTAGGTGTGGCAATAAAGACCACCGTATCGGCAACGGTGTTAGAGGAAGCACTGAATGGTGTGCCAAGAATGTTGAGAAACAGTGTGCTCACTTTTATTCTGTCACCCTAACCGAACAGGAAGCACAAGCAGGCCTTGTTTGTCAAGTCCAATCATTGGACAAGAAGAACTTAGTACAGGGTTTAGCTGAGCTTGCACATACAAATGAGGGCGGATGGGAGGAGCCATCCGCAGACCCACATGTAAAGATAGAACTTGGGGCGGCAGGTAAATCGTTTCTTTTACCGTCATGTACATAATAGACGGACGAGTAGTGACTCGGCCATCAGCCATAGTTACACTGGGGGCAAGCAAGCCTTGTCCTCGTCCTTGGTAGTGATGTATGTGGGGACAGATTAGGATTGTCCCCAGACCGTGTGGTTTTCCACAAACCTATTCGCTCTGAGAGGTCGCGGACTATGAATGAGAAACGTGGTTGAACACCTCAGGGTAAGATGGACACTGTTTGGAGCAAATGATCACCATTATATTTGTATGCAAATACTTATGCTGAATTAATGTTTTTCGTTAAAACTCACGTGTTATGTGTGCGAAACTCAAATATGAAAGTTTCAGGTTACAGAGAAAGAAAAAGATCTCCAAGGCAGCGGAGGGGATGAGCCCTTCACGGACGATGAGATCCGAATTCAACTTGGGGGCAAATTGAGTTGCCCCCAACATCTCCATATTCACATCTCCATATTCAACTTGGGGGCAAACTAAACTGCCCCCAACATCTCCATGGCAGCGGGGGGGATGAGCCCTTCGCTGACGGTGAGGTCCGAATTTAACTTGGGGGCAAACTGAGCTGCCCCCAACATCTCCAAGGTAGCGGAAGGGATGAGCTATTTGCGGACGATGAGGTCCGAATTCAACTTGGGGGCAACTTAGTTTGCCCCCAATATCTCCATATTCAATTTGGGGGCAAACTGAGCTACCCCCAACATCTCCATGGAAGTGGAGGGGATGAGCCCTTCGTGGACGATGAGGTCTGAATTCAACTTGGGGGCAAATTTAGCTGCACCCAATATCTCCAAGGTAGCGGGGGGAGGGGGAGGCAGCGGAGGGGATGAGCCCTTCGCGGTCAATGAGGTCCGAATTCAACTTAGGGGCAAACTGAGCTGCCCCCAACATCTCCAAGGCAGCGGAAGGGATGAGCCCTTCATGGAAAGCAACTTGAGGGTGTCGGAGGAACACAAAAAAAACATGAGATCAAGTCATATGGTACGACGAAGGTTTAGAATTCAAGTATGAGTACAGGAGAGGTCATGTAAACCCCAAATTTGAGTTTTTGGGCCTTGTTTTATCATTATCGATATGGGGGTGACATGTTTAAAATGCAGGTAGCTAACCACTAAAATCAATTTGATTGGTACGACCAAATGTTAGAGTTGAGTGGTGGCTGTATAGGTGATCGTTTGTTTATTTAGTTGTATTAATCATCCCATTTCATGTTCTAAGGGTATGGTATGTACAAGAGTGTATAACTCGTTGTTTATGGCTTTTATAGCTAAGATTTTAGTGTGTGCATGGCTATTGTTAAATTTTATTCTTGGCGATTGAATACGCATGAGACCTAGTATTCTTTGAGTTTGGTATCCTTGTGTATTAGTGTGAGATGGAAGAACTACGTATAGCTGGATCCCTGAAAGGGAAGCGGCTTCCTTAGATGCGGGAATTGCACTGAGAGTAAAGTTTTACTATAACTTGAATATTTATTGCTATGGGTGTCATTATTTCTAGTCATGTTTGTATCCACTTGGTTGCAAGATTAGAGATATCTTCATTTGTTTAGTTTATTTAGTCGATATTCGCTTGTTACTTAAGTGATCTGACATTTATCCATCCTTCATTTATGGGTGTATTTGGAATATGTAGGGCTAGATGGTTTTGTTGAGGTTGTTCTGGTAACGTGGAGATGTATGTTAGTTGCATTGTATAAGTCGTCTATTAGGGATTTCTAGAATGTTGTTTGTATATTTATAGTTTTCTTCTTATTCGAGGATCGGTTACTTGACTTAACTGGCATTGGTCAAGATGGTTAAGTAGCTGGTTCTACGAATCAGTATATCTTTTAGTAGTTTGGTTTACGACTGAGGCATGAGGTTTTATATTTGGTTTGGATGTATTCTTATTAAAAGTTCAGGTTATGACAGGTTATTATGTTTATGAAATGTCGAAAGTACAGAGGAGGTTCTGTTGAATTTTTTTCAAAAAGGTCACAGCTTAGGAACATTTGTTTGAGTTTTGAGGCGCTACAAGTCAAGGTCTTCTCGGGTCCGCCGTTTTCAGTGACGGACCCGAGAGGGGGCATCGGTGTGAGCCAGTTTCATGACCATTAACATCACATGTAGAAGAGTTCTAAGAATATAACACTGAGAGAAAATAAAGGCAGAAGAGGTGAACCCAAAAAGGAGGAAGAGAGATACAAGTGGACCTGGTATGGTATTGGGCAAAAGAAAGGGGCCCAATATCAGAGAGGTCCAAGGAATTTGACCTAAGAAGAGAGAAGGGAGAGACAGGGAGGGAGGAAGAAAAGGGCAGCAATGAAGATAAGGAGGAGAACTACGGACAACTTGATCCCCTAGGACGGGGGTACGTAGGCAACCCAATGGGTTCAACTGATGAAGAAAAAGGGGAAACATTTCCTATCTAAGAGAGAAAAATGAGGGAGAGGTGACATGTAAGAGGAAAGGGTATGAATTGGGTTCATACACCATACTAGTAGTCAAGGCACTTAGAGCATCTTTAGGAGAGATACCAGAAAAACACCAAATATTTGAACCAAACCAAATACCAAACCAAACCAACACCAAGCAACTTCAGGAGAAACATCAAATATTCGACACCAAATCACGCACGACTTTCGCAAAACCGCAATAGACCAAGCCCAAGCCCACGCACGGTTTTCGGTAAACTGCGACACATCAAAATTTGGTGTTCAAAAGACTACGAGACAAAGGCCCAAACTAACACCAAAGCCCATGTGGTGTTCATAAAACTGCGCAAATTATCCAAAGCCGCGAGAGAGATTTGATACATCACCAAAGCAAACACCAATGTTTCGCCGATCGATTTGGTGTTTGCTTTGGTGTTTTCATCAACATGTGTCTCAACTGAAGATGAAAAAACACTAAATTATTAATAATTTGGTGTTTGCTTTGGTGTTTTTTTGGTGTTTTCATCAACATGTGTCTCTCTTGAAGATGAAAAAATACTAAATTATTGAAAATTTGGTGTTTGATGCTAGGATAGTGTCTCTTTTAGAGCATCTTTAATGGTGAGATCTGAAAAACACCAAATTTTTTTGAGCAAACCAACACCAAACCAAATAAACACCCAACAACTTCAGTGGAAACATCAAAGAGTGAGCACCAAATGTACGTCACGGTGTTTCCAAAACCACGCCAAATAAATCCCAACACGTATAGTCGCTACTTTCAGAAAACCGCGAGAGAAAAGCCCACAATAGAGGCTTGTTTTTGTCCAGAAATGAGAAAATGTGTTTGCCCACGCCGCCACACGGTGTTGGAAAAGCCACGCGGTGTTCAAACACTGCATCGTACATTTGGTTAAACACCAAAGCAAACACTAAACTCCAGCCGATTTGGTGTTTGGTTTGGTTTGGTATTCAAGAGGTCTCACCATTAATGATGCAGGACAATAATGGTATTGCTAATTAATATTAGTATTAGTTTTAACAACTATGGTTATAGTTCTAAGTTAGCTATTAGTTCTTTTTAGTATTGTTTCTATTTTCAAATTAGTAATAGAGTAGTCTATATAAGAGAATGTAGTCTCTACACAATTAATTCAATATCAATATCAAATTATTCAAGTATTTTACATACCCTTTTATTTTCTATTCGCTTCCACTTCGTTTTTATTTTCTATTCGCTTCTGCTTTGTCAATTGGTATCGAGCCAAGGTTCGATGGGCCATCACGATGATGCTGAATCGCATTACCCGGACGCAAATATGGGAGATTTTGTTACCATGGCAGATGTCAATCGTGCTTTGGAGCAAGTTTTTATGGATTTCCGATTGGAAAATCAATGCTTCATACGAGAGGTGATTTCGGTGGAGTTCCAGAAAGAAAGTGAGTGAGGGAAAAGTCACGCTGAAGGCGACAAACAAGTTTGACTTCAAAGCACCACCCATAGTGCACCGAATTCCAACCTTGAACGTCTTTCTCACAATACTGACAATTCCTGCAACAACAACAATCCACTTCCCCAAACTATTAAAACCCATCAACCCACCGCCACTCACCAACTACAGGCCACCACCACCAAATTCTCAACCCAACCCCACTTCTAAATTTAACAACAGCAACCAATAACTCAACTTTACCAACGTCAAGTTCTTCCATAAACCCATATTCCTCCCTCCACTATTAGAACTCTTTCTCAAACCCAACATCCCTATGATCCCGGTCCTTACTTAAATTACACCCAATACCCCATTAATCTTCACATCCACAATAACACACCCTTTATTCAAACCCAATATCCCATCATTACAAACCCCATTACGAATCTTAGGTTTCAAGGTGTTGAAAATGTTTCTGGCCATGCTTTCTGACCACCCACCCATCGTCCTCAACCCCAAATTCCTTGTGTTTCCGATATTAACCCACCCAATTCACAAGCCTTTAGTATCCAACAAGCCCAATTAGCCCACCAAGCCTAACAGGTCTTTCAATACCCATCCACACGTGACCCAGTTCAATATGGTTCAAAATTTAGCACACCCCCACCCATTAATGGCCCAACCCAAATTGGTTTTTCAACCCAACATAATTTCCTGCCCAATATTCATGAAAACCTCAAGCCCTCTAATGGTCTAGCTGACGATGAAGACGACGATGATGTAATTGAGGAAATTGTTATCCCAAATACTTTCCAAAATTTGCAAAATCAAAATAGTTTTTGTCGACAAGGGAATAATTATGGTGGTACCCGAACCAATTATGGTGAAAATAGTAATGAGTATCGCATCAAGGCGGATTTGACAACTTTTAATGGTCTTTTGCATATTGAGGAGTTTATTGATTGGCTTAAGTCTGTGGACCGTTTTTTTTTATATTATGGAAACTCCTCAAAGAAGCAAGTTAAGATTGTGGCTTTTAAATTTACTGGTGGCGCATCTTCTTAGTGGGAGCAAAAACAACAACAACATATTCGTCAAGGTTTGAAACCGATTTGTTCTTGGAAACGTTTGAGGCAGATGTTAATGGAACAATATCTTCCTCCAAATTTTGCTCAACTTCTCTTCACTACACTCTAGAATTGCAAACAAGATAATCGTACTGTTCAAGAATATATTGATGAATTTTATCGGTTGCTTTCTCATAATGATTTGCAAGAGAATGAGGATTTACAAATTGCTAGATTCATTAATGGTTTATCATAGAATATTCAGAAAGATCTAGCTTCACATCAACACTTCACTTTACATGTTACTATTAATAATGCATTTAAGGTTGAACAATTCATGGAACGACCTAAACCTTTTAACCGTCCTTCATATAACCAAAGATCCCCACCATTTAAATCCAACCCATCTTATCATAATTCACCATCTTTAGTGTTTCACCATCTCCATTTTCACAAGTCCCTTCTACCCGATCCACTCCACATGATACCCCTACCCAACCCACCACCTCTCATTATAAAACACCTCCCTATCATCAACCTCCAAACCGTCCTAATACCCGCTCAAATCGTTTTCCAAATTCCTCCAACACTAACACTCAAAATCCTAAACCTCCATCCACCAATCCATATCTCCGTCCCAAACCTGGTACGTGTTATAAGTGCGGTAACTCTGGTCATTCTTTAGATGAGTGTCAAAAACATAATATTGCTATTGCAGATGAGGTTCCTAATATGGATGATGGTTTTGAGGCTAATATTGATTGTGGTGACGATGAACCGACATATGGTGATGACGAGGGTGAACACTTTTATTTTGTGGTTCAGAATTTGTTATATACTCTACATGTTTCTATTCCACACCGACATAATTTGTTTAGAACTACTTGTACAGTTCAAGGCAAATTGTGTTCTCTGATTATTGACAGTGGTAGTAGTGAGAACATTGTGTCAAAAAAAAATAGTGGAAAAATTGGAACTTGCTACCAAGCCACATCCCCCCTTATGAAGTTGGTTGGATACAAGATGAGTGCAAACAACATGTTAAGGAATAGTGTCTTCTCAGTTTTTCTATTGGCAACTATAAGGATACTATTCTTTGTGATGTTGTTGATATGAATGCTTGTCACATTCTTCTTGGTCGTCCTTGGATGTTTGATGTGGATGTTATTCATCGTTGCAAGCAGAATACTTATTCTTTAGTCAAGAATGGTTTGAAAGTGACATTGGCTTCTTCCTATGCCAAACCTAAGTCTTCTTCATCTACTGCTGAGGCTCCTACTTTATTGGTTTCTACTTATGTTAACTCTGACTTTGAGAAGCCAAATGAGATATTTGCAGTTGTCGTGAAGCCTACTTCTTCTGATTCTCCTATTGAGGTTCCTGATGAAGTTGCCCCCATCTTACAAGAATTTTCATGTGTTTTGCCTTTTGATGGCCCTCCTTTGCCTCCCATGAGGAACATTCATCATCATATTAATTTTGTTCCAGGTGCTAGTTTGCCTAATTTGCCACATTATCGAATGAGTCCAAAAGAACATGGTATTCTCCAGGAATAGGTTGAATAGTTACTAGAAAAATGATTGATTCGTCACAGTATGAGTCCTTGTGCTATTCCAGCATTACTTGTTCCAAACAAGGATGGTTCTTAGTGTATGTGTGTTGATAGTAGAGTCATCAATCTGATTACCATCAGGTATCGTTTTCCTATTCCCTATCTTGATGATATGCTTGATATGTTAGCAAGTTGAGTTATTTTTACTAGACTTGATTTAAAAAGTGGCTATCATCATATTAGAATTCAAATTGGTGATGAATGGAAAACAACTTTCAAAATGAAGGATGGATTATTTGAGTGGCTTGTTATGCCATTTGGCCTTCCCAATGCGCTTAATGAATCAGGTTTTGCAGCCCTTTATTGGAAAGTTTGTTTTCGTCTATTTTGATGACATTTTGATATTTAGCCGTTCTGAAGATGAGCATCTTTCTCATCTATGGGAAATGTTTAATGCTCTCAGCCAGAGTCAGTTGTTTCTTAACCTTAAGAAGTGCCATTTCATGTCTTCCAAAACTACTTTCTTAGGTTATGTTGTATCCGATGATGGAATTCATGTGGATGATGAGAAAGTTAAGGCAATTCGTGAGTGGTCTACTCCTAAATCTGCCCATGATGTGCATAGTTTTCATGGCCTTGCTACTTTCTATCGTCGGTTCATTTGGAATTTTAGTGTTATTGTTGCTCCCTTAACTGATTGCTTGAAGGGAAATAAGTTTGTTTGGTCTGATGAAGCTGAGCAAAGTTTTGCTTTGTTGAAAGAAAAGTTAAGTTTAGCTCCTGTTCTCACTTTGCCATCTTTTGAGAAATTATTTCAGGTTGATTGTGATACCTCCATTGTTGGCATTGGTGTAGTTTTGTCTCAAGAAGGTAGACCTGTTGCTTATTTTAGGGAGAAACTTTGTGAAGCTCGCTAGAAGTGGTCTGCTTATGAGCTGGAATTCTATGCAGTGGTGCAAGCTATGAAATATTAGAAACACTATTTGATTCATTGTGAGTTTGTTCTTTTTTCCGATCATCAAGCTTTACCCTTTATCAAGAGTAACAAACATCAAAACCGATTGTATGCTCGCTGGGTTGAATATTTGGAACCATTTAATTACATCCTGAAACATAAATCTGGTATTCAAAATAAGGTTGCAGATGCTCTTAGCAGAAGTAATTTCTTGATTGGTGACTGTTTGTAGTGAGATCGTTGCTTTTGATTATTTGAAAGATCTTTATCTCGATGATCCAGATTTTATAAATATGTGGTCCAAGTGTTCTGCCAATCTATCAGGTACTGCTGATTATTTATTACATGAGGGTTTTCTTTTCAAAGGAAATCGTCTTTGCATTCCTCAAGGTTCTCTACGAGATTTTGTTATTAAGGAACTTCATGGTGGAGGCCTTGGTGGTCATCTTGGTCGTGATAAAACTCTAGCATTGGTTGAAGAGCATTATTTTTGGCCTTCTTTGAAGCGAGATGTTGCTGATTTTGTTCGACGTTGTTTCATATGCCAACAATTCAAAGGACATAGACAAAATACTGGAGTGTATACACCTCTTACCATTCCTTCTGTCCCCTGGGTTGATTTGTCTATGGACTTTGTACTAAGACTTCCTAGTACAATGAGGTAATGATTATGTCTTTGTTGTTGTGGACCGCTACTCTAAAATGGCACACTTTATTCCTTGCAAGAAGATAATAGATGTTGTTAATATTACCAACTTGTTCTTTAGAGAGATTATTCGCTTGCATGGTGTTCCTGAGTCTATTACTTCTGATCGTGATTCCAAGTTCCTTAGTCATTTTTGGCAGACATTGTGGAAACGTCTTAATATTTCTTTGAAGTTTAGTAGTACTGCTTATCCACAGACTGATGGCCAAACAGAAGTAGTCAACCGTACTCTTGGTAATCTTATCCGTTGCATTACTGGTGATAAACCCAGATAATGGCATTTTGCTCTTTCCCAAGCTGAGTTTGCATATAATTCTTCAAAGAGTCAGTCTACAGGCAAGTCTCCTTTTGAGATTGTGTACTCTCGTTTACCTAACCATACTTTGGATCTTGTTACTTTGCCTTCTTTGCCCGATTCCCATGCTGTTGTAGATGAGTTGATTGATAATGTGCAAAAGTTGCATGACGATGTGAAAAAGAATCTTGAATCTTCTAATGCTAGTTACAAAGAAGATGCAAACAAACATAGGCATCTAAAGACTTTTGAAGAAGGTGACATGGTTATGGTTTTTCTTCGTAGAGAGCGTTTTCCAGTTGGTACTTATAACAAGCTCAAAAGGAAGAAAATTGGTCCCATGCATATTCTCAAGAAGATAAGTGACAATGCTTATGTTGTCGACCTACCTGCAGACTTGCATATTTCTCATACATTTAATGTCCAGGATATCTTTCTTTACCATGGAGATGAGTATGCTTCTTTACTTGAGGTGAACTCGAGGTCGAGTTCTTTTCAAGAACGGGGGACTGATGTAGGACAGTAATGGTATTGCTAATTAAGATTAGTATTAGTTTTAGCAACTATGGTTATAGTTCTAAGTTAGCTATTAGTTCATTTTAGCATAGTTTCTATTTTCAAATTAGTAATAAAGTAGTCTATATAAGAGAATGTAGTCTCTAAACAATTCATTCAATATCAATATCAAATTATTCAAGTCTTTTACATACTTTTTTATTTTCTATTCGCTTCCGCTTCGTCAATTAAAGATGAAAAACACCAAATTTTCAAGAATTTGGTGTTTGGTGCTCAAGAGGTCTCACCATTAAAGATGCTCTTACACATCAATCAAAATTCCGAAAGTCATGTGTCTCCTCTTATTAATAAAATAAGAGACAAAGTCCCCATTTTCATTCTATAAAGCATTACCATATGATAGTTGTTTAATATGACTTGCGAACTCTTGGATACTATTATGTTGTCTTTAGTTACTTACAACAATACAATAGTGTGCAAGAGTTCAAGGGAAATATTCCTTAACAACTTGAGGTCGTATGCTCACTGGACCATTAAGACCAAATAGAAAATAAGTGGCTTCTTCAGATAAGAGAGAAAAGTAGGAATTTGTATAGGCTTCATTCTCAAACATAAGTCAAATGGCCTTTAGTTATTGGAATTGTTTCTAACTTAGCAAGGATACAATTCGAACAGAGTGTGTCACTACCACACTAGCATTCCTCCACAACGAAAATTTGCAAAAAGAACTAGTATACGATTAGTAAACTTTGTAATGTCACGTAAAACATTTAGCGTCATGTCTTATCGTCTAGTGCTGGCAGTGCACCACTTTGCCAATTTGGAGCGGACTTGGAATCTCCTAAAATTGAGAACCCGTTACATTTTGTTAGAATATATCAGTATTAGAATATGTCAGTATTAGCATATGTCCAATATGGAAAGTCCCACGTTTCTATAAGTGTGGACATCTATATCTAGTAGTTTATATTATCATGTTTTAGTTTAATATAAGTATGTAACTCTGGGTAGAGAACAATCTCTCAACCTAAGAACTCTTTAACCCTAATCAATCTCTAGTCTTCTTTGGTCTTCTTCTTGGTGTCTCTAATATATCAATGTCACAACTCTCCTAGCATCACCACTAACACATAATTTAACATGGTATCAGAGCGAAGTTCAGTGGTATGCTAGGAGAGGATTCTCTCACCAAGAAAATCTAAGTTTGTTTTAATTTTCAGTATAGTATTCAAATTAAGTTTCAAGCTTTCTCACAAGAAGAAAGTCTCGATCGAAGTTTCAATTGTTTCTCTGTTCGCGGGTTTACTGTTCACCGCACCGTTCACCGGTGGTACTATTCACTGGTACTGTTCACCGCAACATTGTTCACCGGTACTGTTCATCATAACTATTCACCAATACTATTCATCAACATGATTAAAGAAAGTTTTCAAGATTCCGCTAGTGTTTAAAGTTTGTTTGAAGAATATCAGAGCGAGGTTCAGTAGAATGCTAGGAGAGATATCTAAAAGTTTCAAGAGGCCCTTTTGAAAGATTGGTTTCTTAGTATTGTTTAAAACTTCCGCCCAATCTTGTCTTCCCGCAATCTCTCTGTCTTAGTATTGATAAGAAGGGCACAACCTCTCTATATTCCAGAGTCTTTGAAGTTAGTATTGGACTAGGCACACATGCGCTCAGTCCGCACGCCAAAAGTTGTTTTTAGTATTGTTCGTTTTGTATTTAGAGAAGAAATTTCAGTGTTTATATCATGTTTAGTTTAAATTACGAGATGGATGCGCTAAACCTCCATTTGGGGTGAGCTCTTGCTTGACTCTACTTCCAGGTAGTTGGGCACAGGGCACGCTCCAATATGCCTTGATGAAGGGGCTCGCACGCGCTCTTGCCTCCACACATCAGGTTTCGAGATTTTTGAAGTATCAAGCCTTTGGAAGGTAGTTTACACTCTCGTCCATGATTAGAGGGGTCGTATTGTTTGTATGCCATTATGGATGTTGGGGTTTCTAGCTTCTGCCGCAGTTGATATTGATGCCGTCTTCTGTCTCAGTTTCTAGAACATGATCAAGTTGTTTGTTTGAAGTATTATAGGGGCACATGACCTCTATCTCACGAGGAATTATTCTTTCCATATTCCACTGTTCCAGAAGTTCGCAATCATAAAAAGGCGCGACCCACCATCCACCCTCTAATGTGAGTATTGTTTGATGCATGTTCTGTTATAATTTTTTTTGTATTGGAGTATGAAGTATTGTTTTTTGAAGTTGGCATTGGTTGGTTGTATAAGTTGGTATTTGGTTTTCTCTGTTTCAAGTTCAAGTTGGAATAGACAAGTCTTTGTATGTTCCTACTCAGCCTAGTATATTCCACCTTGAGAGGGGGAATAGGGAGATATGAAGACATTCAGTAGTGTATGAGGGAAAGAGAATATGGAGACGTATGAGAAAGAGTACTCATGTCTCCATATTCCAGCATGCCTTGACGAACTCTTCATGACAAGGCATATCCCGTATGCAGTCTTCAGTATTCAGGTAGCAGTCAAGCCTCAACTGCAAGTATGTTTCAGGTAGCAGTCAAGCCACAACTGCACGTATGTTTCAGGTAGTAGTCAAGCCTAAACTGCAGTCTTCAGTATTCAGGTAGCAGTCAAGCCTCAACTGCATGTATGTTTCAGGTAGCAGTCATGCCTAAACTGCACCAATATTCAGTATTCAAGAGTACCCATAATAGTATTTTGTTGACTTCAACAGTGATATTGATAGTAGAAGCCAAGAAGCGCACATCAAATCAGTGTTATCGTTTGCAATTTAGATTATGAAAGCCATAGCAATGAATGAAGTGAGTAGCAGCCAAGTAGCGCGCCATCAAACCGGTGTTATGGTTTCAGTTTGTGACTGTGGTACACCTTCAGTATTCATGTTAGGCCATTGCCTACACTACAGTTTCACCTCCAGAACGTCTCAACAGTTGTTCGAGTTCTTCAACTAAAGACAGTTCTATGCGAAAGGGGGAGCAGTATTCTTATCGTTTGTTTTTTTGTAATCCAATCTGTAATTTGCATAGTTTGTGTAATTACAGCTTGAGGGGGAGTGTTAGAATATATCAGTATTAGAATATGTCAGTATTAGCATATGTCCAATATGGAAAGTTCCACGTTTCTATAAGTGTGGACATTTATATCTAGTAGTTTCTATTACCATGTTTTAGTTTAATATAAGTATGTAACTCTGGGTAGAGAACAGTCTCTCAACCTAAGAACTCTTTAACCCTAATCAATCTCTAGTCTTCTTTGGTCTTCTTCTTGGTGTCTCTAATATATCAATGTCACAACTCTCCTAACATCACCACTAACACAGAATTTAACACATTTATTTATGCTCCCAATTTCCAGGACGCAGCCAATGCAAGTCCTTTCCAAACTGTCAAAAATGGTGTAGTGGTTAATTATCTTTTGCAAGTTTTCAACCAAAACCACCATAAACTAGGGAGGTATTAATCCAAGGACTGTGACCACACACACTCTCTCTCTCTTAATTCTACACCAGTTCATCATGATCGAACTTGTTTCTCTTGACTAGCTTCCTTCATTTAATACTGTTTCGCCGATTTGGCACGGCAGCAACAATGGGGTTTTGGAAGTAGTGGCTCCTGTGTAATGATGACTAGGGGAGTTTCAGTTTCCGAACACGGCAGGCTTAAGCAAGAAGTTACTGTTCCAGGCTTTTGGAAATAGTGTATCGCCTCAGATAATCTCATTTTTGGACAAGTAGTGTGGCAGAATTTCTAAGTTTGGGGATTTTATTGAAACGTCTCTGATCACAGCACAGGTGTCGCCTTTCTGCTGATTGTGGTGTGAGTGTTTGACTTGGCCAAAATTATTTGTTCTCGCCTTTCAGTTGATGAGTTTCTGCTTCAATCAAAGTTTCTCTTCTCTGATTTCTTCTTGGGTGTTTGTTGTATTAGAGAGGGTAAATATAGTTAGTACAATAGCTGGTAAATCGCGGTGATTGGATGGAACTGTCGTGGAATGAGGCAACCCTCTATGGTTAGTGTGATTAAAGAAAAAAATCAAAGAGAACCGGCTGAAGATTATATTTTTATGTGAAACTCTAGCAAATTGGGATAAATCAGTCAAGCTAATCCTACCTACATTAATATCCATTCTTCCAAGATACTCCTATTGAGCCACGTCAGCAATATTTTTTAAAAAGTCCCTATTTAAAAAATAATTAATCATCTGATTACCAAGATAACCTTGGTTTTGGTCTTTTTCAAAATTTTAAAAAAAACTTTTTGGTCTTTTTCCAATGTTTTGGAAATAAAAAGGTCGAACACACGCCATGATTTTCTCTTTTCAAAATAAATAAAGAATAGACCCTTTGTCAAAATCTTGAGCGGCAACCACCCTCATCTATTTTTTTCTAGTCTCCAAATAAACACGCAATTTTTTTTTTTTCTCTCAAAACTTTTTTAAAAAGTAATAGGCTTGCTTCCGGGATGAACACGATTTGAAGGAGTAGAATTTAGTTGTATGTGTTAGTTCACCTACACTGGAGATGGCAGATTTAGGTGAGGCTAATCCACTTTTCCAGCAATCATACCCAATTCTTGAGGATGACTAATCCATGTTTCCTCTAGTGATTTGGCATACAAAGAAACAGGTACGGAAAATAAGAATTTTGATATTGTATTTCTTAAATGGCAAAATGTATTTCTTGGGTTTTGATTATTCAAAGAATCATAAATTGAGGTGGAAAAAATTTTTTAGTGGCATCAAAAGGTGTAAGCTATGCTATTGTTTGGTATGAGCTCAAATGGAGTTTGTTTGGTATGAGCTCAAGTTATGATTAAATTTGAAAGAAAATGGTCTTACCTCTTATACTTCTTCAATGATCTAATTAGTGCTTTTGTATTTTATTAAGTAAAGAGCATTCTGCTGATCTTGAAGTGAAGTGAACTGAAGTATCTTAAAATTTTCACATTAAGCTATATGAATTATGGGTGCTTTGTACGGAGTTGATAAATTAAAGGGTCAAATTTTGTTACTATTGGTGTTTTTTATATTATTCTTATGTAGTTGTTCTATCTTAGATATATTTTTAAGACATACTAAGTTGTAAACCTGTCAAATTTAGGGAAGACATCCAATGATATACAATGGAGACTTGACACACTTCTTATCATATCAGCCTACTATTTTGTCGATATTGTTGTGCAAGATATTGTTATTGCTTAAGAATCGAACACAATAATAGCTTTGTGGCATACTCTTATCTAGACCAATCTATCATAACTTAGGTTACTGAAGTCATGTTCTTCTGAAAACATGATGGCCTTTCTTCTTTCTTCTTTCTTCTTTATTATAATTAGGCAACTCTTCACTTTGCAACGGTCCACTAAGGAAATTAAGGTAATCAGAAAAATGGCCGAGAACAAGACTTCAAACTAAAAGTAGTGCAACACTCTCTTTGTAATATTCTTGAATTTATACAGTTTCACTGAACAATATTTTGACAGGAAGCTAGTTGAGGTATATATATTTTGCATTTGTAGTGATGTGCTCATTAAGAACTGGAAGGGTTTCTTTTTCCAATGCTGCCAACATTTAATGAGCTTTATTGCTGCTGGCCTTAGGATATGGCGGGGGTTTTCAAGTAACAAGTCTCGAATAGTTCGTGTTCTATTTACTAATCAATCTATATGAAAGTTAAAGGAACCAAAGTTTAATCAGTGTGTGTAGATGTTTAGTTTACATTGGAAGATTTTTTTTTTTTTTTTTTTTTTTTTCCATATAATTTGAATCATTGTGATATTTGTTTTCTTAAGTTAATCCATATAATTGTTTGATTTAGTTTGTTGTTTGTTTTTAATTGATGTTAATGGGAATGTGGGATCCTATTGTAGGTTCCAATTTTGTACATATTGGATTGTTACAAGCCAAAAGTTATACTAACTTGCTTATAGAAGATTTGTAAAGGCTATAGGCACTTGATATCGTGATTTGCTAAATGGTTTTGAATACTTGCGTTTGCTCTTGAAATGGTTTCACAACAGGTAACGACTCTTCCACAACAAATTCTTGGATACCAAGATTCTTGATTTATTGAAAGAGGAATAAAACACAAAGTGCTTAAAAACACCATTAATCACTTTTGCTATTGTAAATATTGCCAATCTATTCTTTGACTAGGATGGGTATTAAATGTAGTAATATCATACGTGACCCATGATTGTTTTGGCTTGATTAAGAAGCATTTAATTTGTTCTTTTAGCCGATTATGTGTATTGGATGAAACGTGTAGGTTCTTACTCAGATACTATACTATTATCATCTAGCCTTCAACATTGACAAGAAATACAAGGTGCTAGAACCTTAGAAAAGTGTGTGCAGATAGAAGAGAATGAGTGACTCACTTAAAAGGTCAATATATTCTTCTTTTGAGCCAATGAGTTAAGTTGAGGGTTGAAGATGTATGGTTAATCAGAGACATTTGCGCCTTTGCATTGCTACTCTTACAAATGAATGGCTACTCATTTACTTAAGCCGAGGGGTGTTTTTTTTCCCCTCCTGTTCAGCTATCTTTATTACAAAGGAAGGATGATTAACTGGATCTATATGTGGTATGTGGTGTCTTTTCAATGTACGCATCTCTGTTTCCTTTGTGTTCTGAGTTTGTTAGTTTTTAAATAGAAATCGTGATTGGTCAAGTACAAGCTTTTGTGCTGATGATTTGCCAGATGGGCTCTTGATCAAAACTTTTAGTATTATTTTTACACTTAAGTTTGGTAATGGTTGTAATATGGGGTTGGTATGTACATTGGATTGTTAATGACAAATCTTATATTATAGAAGAGACCATTTAATAGTATTTATATGAAACTTATTTTTGACTATGCATTTTGTGTAGTATGTATAACCTGTAAGTTGAGTTAACTGCAACGTATTACTTAATATGCAAATGGAGATGTATTTAGAATTCAATTTGTTTGATTTATCTATACTATATTTACTGATAAATGGCACCATCCTATGCACCAACTAGATTTAACAATCCCGGCCATGGCCAGGCAGATTAGCTAGTCAATGATGTAGGGGGTTGTGATAGGGACAACAATAGGAATCGATCCCCACTACTAAGATAAGTTGCTCTTGGACCAACTACAATCTCCAGACAAAAAATCTAAACTTTTACTACAACTAACCTAGCATGCCCAACTCTCTAAACAACTATCACAAACAAATAATAATGCAAAGAAAATATAAAACATACCACAACACAAAGATGTAACATGGTTCGGCCAATGATACCTACTTCCACAAGAGCTAATCTTTTTATAAGTGTGGGAAGGAAGATTACAATCACTCCTCTCAAGTCTCTCCACCTTACTAGATCACTCCTCTCTCCTTACAAGTTTTTCTCTTTGCAAGGGTTATCTCTCAATTTTGATAGCTCTCAAAATTGGGTTTCAATTCATGACTTAGGTTTTCCAAAACCTTACTTCTGGTTTTTATAGTAACCCACAATTTTGCGGTTACTATAGAAATAGAAGTCTGCAAATATAGACATGAGCGCGGGCGCGTTCTCGGTAAGGCAAAATCGAGCGCGCGCGCCCTCTGATTTTTCCTCAAACCAAAAGTCCAATAACTTTGTTTCGCAAGAGGATGAAAAAAAACTATATTCTTTTTCACGACAAGGGCGTGGGCTCGCCTTGGGCAAGACCAATTTGAGTCGTGCGCGCTCAGACCTCTTCACACGACCAGTACTTGCTTTCTCTCATCTTCCTCATCCTCATGTGAGGGATAACTTCAACAATCTCCCCCTCCCGAACAGTGAGGGGGGATACCTCCATGCAATTTCCAAATCAACAGGAGGAGTGTGCTACCATTCGGGTAGCATAACAAACATCAAACTTATCTTTCGGTAAGACTTAAGTCATCATATCCGACCCGTTCTTGTCGGTATGGTTTTCTCAATACACAAATGCTTGTCTTCGAGAACTTCTCTAATCTAATAATAACGCACATGTATGTGCTTGAATCTAGAATGAAAACTCGGATTCTTGCTAAAATGGATGGCGCTATGACTGTCACATAGAACTACAAACTGTTTCTACTTTAGCCCTAGTTCATCGAAAAACCTCTTCATCCATAGCATCTCTTTGCAACACTCAGTGGCTGCAATAACTCGGCTTTTGTAGTGGAGAGGGAAACACACTTTTACAACTTAGATTGTCAAGAAACTGCTCTCCCTACAAAAGTAAACAAATAACCGGAGGTGGACTTCATCGAGTCTACATCACCTGCCATGTTTGCATCAGTGTAGCCTTCAAGCAAGGTCTTACTTCCACCAAAACACAAACACGTTTTGGAAGTGCCCTTGAAATATCTCAATATCCACTTAACACCTTCCCAATGCTCTTTACCCGGATTTGACAGAAAATGGCTTACAACACCAACGGCAAAAGCAATATCCAGTCTTATACACACCATTGCATACATCAAGCTGCCCACTGTGGATGCATAAAGAATCTTTTCTATTTGACTCTACTCATGCTCACCCTTTGGACACATATCTTTGGTCATATGGAACTGGCCACCAAGCGGACAACTGACTGGCTTTGCTTGATCCATGTTGAATCTCTTCAACACCTTCTCAATGTAGCTTTCTTGAGAAAGCCACAACTTCCCACTTTTTCTGTCATGAGTGAGCTGCATACCAAGTATCTTCTTTGCTTGACCCAATCCTTCATCTCAAAGGACTTACTCAAGTCTTTCTTCAGCTTGGATATCTTGTAGATGTTCTGGCCAACTATCAACATATCATCCACATACAACAAGAGCACTATGAAATCCCCATCTGGAAATTTCTAAACAAAACACAATGATCGGAAGCGGACTTCATGTAGCCATGCCTCACCATAAAAGAATCAAACTTTATGTACCACTGTCTCGGTGCCTGCTTTAACCTATACAAACTCTTTATCAGCTTGCATACTAGGTGTTCCTTGCCTTTGACCTCAAACCCCTCTAATTGGTCCATGTAGACATCTTCTTCAAAGTCTCCATGAAGAAAAGTTGTCTTGATATCTAGTTGCTCAACCTCTAGGTTCATACTTGTGGTCAGACCCAATACCACCCTGATAGAAGTCATCTTAACTATAGGAGAGAAAATTTCATCACAGTCAATACCTTTCTTTTGACCGAATCCCTTCATAACAAGGCAAGCTTTGTTCCTTGGTTGTGGATTATTCTCCTCATGCTTGACTTTGTAGATCCACTTATTCTTGAGAATTTTTCTTCCTTTCGGTTTCTCAACTAAGTCATAATGTGATTCTTATGCAAAGAATCTATCTCATCATGTATGAGTTTCAACCACTTCTCTTTGTTTGTACCTTCAAGAGCCCCTTGATAGTACATAGGTTCTCCACCATCAGATAGTAAAACATATGTATGTGGTGGATACTTGGTTGAAGCTAGTCTCTCTCTGTCAAACCTCCTTTCCCCATCTTCTTGTGGCTTAGGAAGATGCACTTCTGCTTGCTCAGGTGGTGGTTCATGCACTTCATCTGCATCTTCTATATCAATAGGTTCTATCCCATCATGAGCAATAGGATCATCATCATGAGCTTCAAACCCATGGTTCTCTGCATTCTCAATGCCTTTTGCACGTTCCACAGTAGGAACTTTTGGTTATGAATCAACAAGATCATTAGTGAAAGCTTCTAGCTTCTCACCATCCTCAAAGTCTGCTATGGTTTGTTCTTCCAAGAACACAACATCTCAACTTTGGATTACCTTCTTATTAATCAGATCATAGAGTTTGTAGCCAAACTTTTCATCCCCATAACCCAGAGAAATACACTGCTTAGCTTTGTCAACAAGCTTGGATCTCTCATCCTTGGGAATATGAATAAATTCCCTGCACCCAAATACCCTCAAGTATCCATAATCAACATATCTGCCTAACCATACTTTAGACACCCCATTTTTGCACCCCAGGCATAATTTATTCACGATTTTGCCTTGAATTAAATTTGATCATATAAGGTGATTTGTTTTCTAGAGTCTTCATTTCTACATCAATCTTCTTTCTTTTTATTTTCTTTTAGCATCTTTAGGCTCTCCCCATCATGTTCTAGCTATGGCTAAAGTTTCGTTGCTTTATGAGTTTTGAGCTAAAAATGACCAAAATGCCCTTATAACCCTTTGGAGCCCAAATCTCGTTTTTTCCACTCTTTCTTTGGATGAGATTATTTCATATTTGAATTCCCCTTGAAAAATCCTTCAGAATGAGTACAAGCTTGCCTAGGTTCCTTTTGGATTTCAAAAACCCTAATCTTGCCCTATCCCGTTTCGGCCCGTTGTGCGCGATGGTCAGTGCAATATATTTTTGGAGTAAGATTTCGGCCCAAGGGGTTTTTTAAGAGTTCATGGGCCTTCCTAATGGATAATTGAACAATATTTGTGAAGAAGAGTTTGCCTAATTTTGACCCGGTCAAAGGGAATTTGCAGTGTTCATAAAATGGTCAAAATGGGCTTTTTTGTGGATTTTGGACCCGTGCTCGTAGGCTGTGGATCCAGCTCGAGTTGGACCTTTTCATTAGGGTTTCTAGACCATTTTTCAAGCCTCTAAAAATCTAGAGAACCTTCCTTAATTGTTTGATTTGATTTGATCCCTAAAATCAAGAATATTCTAGAGAATATGCCATTTTGGAGCCAAGTTTGGAAACTCTGGATGGTGGACTCATTGAGGACGTCTAGGGTTTGTTTGTTTGCCCTAATCCATCTAAAAGATCCAAAAATCAAGGGCCAAAATCGAACCCCTTATCCCACCTCTTGAATCAAGGGCCAGATTTAGGAGGTGCAACCAAAAAGATATCAAGTCATTGGATTTTTCTTAATCAATACTCCGCCATTGGATCAAACTCATTACCATATTGAAATCAATCCCAAAAATCTATAAATATGGGTCTCATTCACCCATAAAAAACATCTGGAGCTAGTATTTCGGAGTTAATAATCTGGAACTAGTTATTCAGAGCTAATAGCCTAGTAGTCTTCTTTTCTTGAGTGTTCTTCTTTTTTTCTTTTTTAGTTCATCATATTAGAGTAGAATTTCTTTAGTTTAATCTGGAGTTGAAGGTAAAATTTCGACTTTGAGGTTTTTCTAATGAAGTTCTTCATGTTCTTCGTCTTGAGTCTCTTTTTCCCCTCTTTCGATCTTGAGTAGAAGCTTCTTTTCACCAAAAGTTTTTTTTTTCTCAAATCACCTGTTTCAATCCAAAAAATCATAGTTGTCAATTCCAAATCAAGTTTATCATCATCATTCATCAACAATCAATCAAGATCATCAATCAATCAATCAATCTACAATCAAGTATGAGACAACATTCAAAACAAGGTGACATCTTTCTTTTCTCTTTTATTTCATTTAGCATTGCATATTAGGTTTTTATTATTATTATTATTATAGAATATAGTTATTAGTTTTTAAATAATTTAGTGAAGATCATCCAACTTGGTAGATTAATTTTTCAAGCTTTCTCCGTTCACCTATCTCAAAACATTACACCTCAATAGAAGTAAGGCTGGTTTTTACCAGGCGAGTGTGGGTGCCTAACACCTTCCCACATCGTACCTTGACTCCTGAATCCAATAATCATCTAGTTTTGAGGGCTAGTCCTTCACATAGGTTTTACTTAATTTTTCCTTAATAAAGTTAGTGGCGACTCTAAAATCAATTGCATAGACCTAGGTACACATTTTTGTGCGTACACATACTCTCTCTGGATAATCACTATTCAGAGGCTTCGAATGTGATAGTTTGATCACGTGTACGGCTGTGCGCATTGCTTCTACCCAGTAACTTCTCGGTAACTTAGAGTGAGACAACATGCATCTCATCCTCTCTACAATGGTCCGGTTCATCCTCTCGGCTATACCATTGTGTTGCGGAGTCTTGGAAACGGTCTGCTCATGACGAATCCCATGACTCTTGCAATACTCTTCAAACGGCCTAATGTACTCACCCCCATTATCTGAGCGAATACACTTCAAAGGCTTCCATGTCTCTCTTTCCACCATGCTATGAAAAGTCTTGAACATGCCAAGTACTTCATCTATGGTCTTCATACTATATGCCCATATCTTTCTTGACGCATCATCAATGAAAGTCAAGAAGTACAAAGCTCCCCCGTGGGACTTTACTTTCATAGGACCACATAAGTCAGTGTGAACTAGCTCAAGGACATTGTCCTTTTTGTGAGATGAGAATCTTTGGAAACACACCCTGTGTTGCTTTCCTACCAAATAGTGAGTACATCTATTTAAATGCTTATCTTTGATGTCTGGCAAGGCTTTTTGCTTGGCAAGAACTTCCATGCCTTTTTCTTTCATCTGGCATAGTCTCTTATGTCATACCTCGGAGGAAGTTTCTTCTTCTACCGCATTTACTTTTGCTTTACACAAACTAGCATGTGTCTTGTAAAGAGAGCAAGTTTTCTTCCTTTTGGCTGCTACAATGGAACCTCTGCTCAGTTTCCATACCCCATTACCAAACGAGTTTAGAAAGCTATCATCATCTAACTTCCCAGCGGAAATTAGGCTTAGCCGAATGTCAGAGATATGTATTACATCCTTGAGTGTTAAGGTGTAGCCGACATTGGTTTCTACATGAACATCACCAATGCCTACAATTTTCGAGATGCCATTGTTACCCATCTTTACCTCCCCAAATTCACCATAGCTGTAGGTAGTGAAGAATCCCCTGTGCGATGTGACGTGATAGGATGCTCCTATATCTATCACCCACTCTGTATCCTAGCATGATGTACTAAGATAGCACACACTACATTCTAACATAATTCCCACTAGACCATCGTCGACTAGTGCGGTAGTATCTCTGCCTGTGTTTCCATTCCTCTTTACCATGTCTTCATGTACAAAGTTATTCTTTTCATCCCTCTTCAGTGTTCTGCACTCATACCTGAAGTGACCTTTGGTGGCACAATAGTAACATTGTCTCTCTACCTTAGGAGTTCTAGTTTCACTCTTAGATTTGCTTCTGTCATCACTTCTAGAATGAGATGGTTTTCTGCTCTTACCTTTCCCCCGCTTCTCTGTGACAAGGATCTCTGAGTGAAAGGAGCTGCTTCTTGAACCACTTCTTGTCTCCTCATTCAACAATGCCCGTAGCCATCTCCATGGAAATAACTCCATCCTTAGCGGCTCCGTTAAGAGAAACTGCTAACGTCTCCCAATTGTCGGGTAGAGAGTTTAATAGGAACAAAGCCTCAACTTCGTCACCTATATCAATCTTCATCAAGTGCAACTGATTGATGGTATTATGTACTTCATTAAGATGCTCAAACATTGAAGAACCTTCTTTGTATTTCGTGTTAGCAAACTTCTAATGAGCAGCACTTTGTTTTTGGCTGACTTCCTCTCATAGAGGTCTTCGAGTTTCTTCCACAAGCCAAAAGTAGTAGTTTCTTGGGATACATGGTGGAAGACACTGTCGTCAATCCACTATCGAATGTACCCTATTGCTTTTCTATCAAACTTGTTCCACTCAGCCAAAGCAGCCGCTTCCGATTTTACTCCCCCATTCTCAATGGGTTGTGCCAAGTCCTTGCAATAGAGGAAGTCTTCCATCTTGGTTTTCCAAATAGTATAGTTAGCTCTATTCAGACTAGTCATGCTAGTGTTTACAGAATGGTCCATCTCTACAAGCTATTTCAACTTAAACCTTCTCTCAGGAATTTTGTCAAACACCTTCTGAGCAAAATTTGGATAACAACCTAGATTAATCTAACCTGACTCCGATACCACTAGTTGGGGACAACGATACCAATCGATCCCCACTACTAAGATAACTTGCTCTTGGACCAACTACAATCTCTAGACAAAAAATCTAAACTTTCACTACAACTAACCGATCCTTTCATAGTATTCTTAAACTGATAGAAGCACACTTCACTACATTAATGAGAAAAACTTGGGAGAGTTTGCACCTTGGCATTGATCTCGTGTTAATTTTGGCATTTTTTGAATCGAGTGTTCTAGTGTATATATGTGAGAGGTTGTGTTTGGATGATTATTATATATATCATTAGATTGTCTAAAGAAACAATGTCATACAAAGAAGCATAAATCAAATGTGCAAATAAAAACACCACTTCATAATAAGCCGGTGTTCTTTCTACAGATTTAGACTTTCAATATGTATTATCATATTGTAGCCTGCATGTGTTTGAAAATCAGAATGAGATCCAAGAAAGAAAAACGAAAAGGAAGAAAAGTCATATGTTAAAAATGTGAGAGTGCGTGATGGGTATTTGGGCCCTTACTCGGGAAGTATATTGGTCTACTTCTTAAGAAGTTAATAACTAACAACAAATGCAAATTCCATGTATATAAAAGGGTTATGCGAATAATATTTTGAGTATTCTAATTCGGTATATCTCACATAATCTTTAGAGAATATGGGAAACCGTTGGAAGCTGATTTTACACCCTATAATAAGTTATTAACTGAAGAATATGTAGTATTTTTGAGGCTGCGTTAAAGATATATTCGAAATAAGTCGATGCTTTATTATAGACATTAAAAGTGTATGATTTGTAATAGGGAATTAGCTTCTACAAATCATCTATTTTTTAGCAATTTTTTTTATTTGATCAAATATATAAAAATTGGAACACTAAAAGTGTTTGATTCGTAATAGAAAATTATCTTCTACAAATCACCTATTTTGTAGTAATTTTTTTTATTTGATCAAATATATAAGAATTGGAAATACATTCAAACTCTCCAAATATAAGAATTAGAAATATACTCAAACTTTCCAAAGAGGTTCCATGTACGTAGAATTGTAGGCTATTAAAAAAGACTATCTTTCATATTAGAGTACCACATAAGAGATAGAAAATGCTAACTCTCATATTAGAGTGCCACATAGGAGAGAGAAAATCCTCCATTGGAGATCTCTGCTTTAGTATATAGATAATAGATAATTGCCCAACGTTAGGTGTTTATTGAATTTCAATGTAACTGTTTTTGTTGCAGTTATCTCCACAAATTCAAAAATTGATCACCTTATAACAAGTAGTTATTTCAACACAATGGAACCATGCATAAGAGTTTTCATTCACATTCCAACACAAGTCTCTCTTGGGGAGTCCGGTTCCTCTATAACCGGGGACAGAGATCACATCCCTGCAGCTGTTGAAAATTGCATGCCACGTGTACAAACATAACAATCCTCGATCATCAATACTATGTTAGTTTCATTTTTTTTTCATATTTTATTTTTGTAGGGTCTAAAAACAACATAAAACAGAAAGTACATATTACAGAACCCTCAGAGCCCTTGTCTTCTACATCAATGCCCCCACCAGTCCACCTCAAAGGTCTCATCTCCATCTCCTACCACTTATACCACTTAAATGGGGACAAAATCTCAACACAAGGTTCAACACCAATAGTACACAACCTTCTCTCCCTCTTAGCACACTTTCAACAATAATTCCTCTATTTTCGGCAGTGCGTGAATCCATTAAATTTGAATGGGAATTTCTATCTATAAACACAAGCTTAAGAAAGAAAAAGAACCTTTCAGCAATCAAAATAGAAAAATGTTCAAATATCAAGATTTGATCTAATTGAATAAAACTGCAAAATAACTCCTTGTAGTATTGAAGATTGAACTTTTGATTCTTAGATTTTAAAATATCTACATTGAGTTGCTGGGTTCTTAGAGGAGGAAGATGGTAGATGAATATGTTTAATTGTTTAAGGTACAGAAGATGGAAGAAGCATTTTTGGTAAGTATTTTTAAGGAATGAAATAGTAAAAAGAATAAAAAAAAAAAAATAAATGAAAAAGAAAACAACCGAACTAACATCCAAGTTTGTTGTTACTACTTTGTACACGTGGAATGCAACTTTCAACAGTTGTAGGGATGGGATCTTTGTCCCCGGTTATAGAGGAACTAGACTCCTTTTGGGGGGCAGGTTCTTAGGGAATGCTTGCGCAGCTGGACGAACATGGTTGTCACTTACCAAGCCTCCCAAACCAGTTCGAGCATGGCAGTTCATGTCCCCAACTAGTGTTGTGCGACAAAAATTAAGTTTTGGAATAACAGATTGATCATACCAGGTCGCATGACTTCTTTCAGTGTACCATAATTGCTCACAACAAATTTTTAATTTTTCCATGCATATATATATATATATATATATATATATATATATATATATATATATATATATATATTTTATTTATGAATGTCCGATACGATTTTGCAGAGAGTGAAAAAAAAAATCACTCTCAAACCCATCTTTTTTTATATAATCACTCAAAAGGACCGGGTAGATTTTAGGACAAGTATACCCCTGACGCGAAATAAAAAAATGACCCGACCCGGCGTATGTAGTATGAACAACCATTGTTCATACCTCAACATGAACTATGAACAATTCTTGTTCACACCTCAACATAATGTATGATTTTAGGACAAGTATACCCCTGACGCGACTTTGAAGTCGGGAAGGGGATGGAATGGAGCGGGTTTGCCATCCCCATCCCCATCCCCGACTTCAATTTTATTCCCCATACTCACCCCAATCCCCACTTGAGAGTAGTCGGGGATTCCCCATCCCCGCCCCGTATGGGTACCGGGTCCCCATACCCACCCCATTCCACATTAACCTACTTTGACAAAAAAAAAAAAAAAAAATGACTTGTACTCATCATACTTACCTAACTAAGTAATTGTACTAAAAAAGTTTAGATCATTTAATAAAAACTAATAAGCTTTCACAATAGTCTAAGTAGTAAATTGAATTTGTAAATACAAAAAACTATATTCTAGCTCAATAATATCTAAGTCTAAGTATCTAACCAATAATATATTTTTTATAGCATAAGTGGTTTCGGTCTAGTGGTTTGAGGGTTACTTTTCCATAAGAGGGGTCTTGTGTTCAACTTGTATACAAGTGAAAAAAAAAAAAAAAAAAAAAAATCATACATACATAATCGGGTCGAGGACCACCTTCCCCGTACCCGCCCCCATACCCCCCATTAGGGTCAGATCCCCATGGAGCCCCGTACCCATGGATAATATTTACATCCCTAATTTAGGGTATGATTGTTCATACCTCAACATAATGTATAATTAGTGAGAACATCTATTCATACCTATTTGGGGTATGAACGATCATTGTTCATACCTCAACATAATGTATGATCAGTAAGAAAACACCTATTGGAGTATGAACAATGAACAATCATTATTGTTCATACCTATTTGGGGTATGAACCTCAACACTATGTATGATTAGTAAAAACATTTATTGGAGTATGAACAATCAATGTTTTTTCCTATTTCGGCATACCTCAACATAATGTATAGTATGATCAGTAAGAACATCTATTGGAATATGTTCATACATATTTGGGTATGAACAATTATTATTCATACCTCAACATAAACTATGAAAAATCTCGATCTGTTCATACATCAACATAATGTATGAGGTATGTGAACTTATTTGGGGTATGAACAAACATTGTTCATACATGAAGAGGCCAAAACGACAAAAAGGGTAAAATCAAAAGATATTAATTTCAAATCCGGGTTATTTGTCCTTAAGTTTCACCCAAAAATTGAGTTTGTGAGTGATTTTGAAAAAAAAATGTGTCCTTGAGAGTAATTTTGGCCCGCAATTGGTCCTCTAGACCAATTTCTTGTAAAATTTTGTCTCCCAAATTTTGTACGCGCATAGAAATATCAATTATGGCATTTCTTCATTTCTTGTGTTGGATCCAGAACAAGAACATTGCGGCTATCTGCCTTGAAAATATCAAGTTTTCAATATATTATATATTAAACCTATTTTCCAAGAGTGGAACTTGGACGGGCTAAGCGTGACTTTTGGTTGGGCTTGGGCTTGGGCCTGGAGTATTGAATTGGGTTCTCGTTAGGGATGTTGGCTGGGTTCCGACCCAAACCCATGGGAGGCAGCCTTTATTATGGAAACTTAAGTGAGTTCAAGCTTTTCAGCCTTTTCGAAAGCCCAGATGACAACGTCCATGGATAAGGCTGCTGCTTAAAAGATCACATCGCCCATTTAAAGCCCATCTCCACAACTCCACAGTCCACAGTAGTAATCAAGATTTCCTCTGCAATCTTGTTGACCAAACTAGATAAAGAAAAGTATGTTGAGATCATTTTCCATTTATGTATCTTGATCTGACATAGTAACATTTAATAAGTGATTCTTAATAAATTTCATCAACAATGCCAAGCATATTTCTACAGATTAATTAAGGATAATTGTAGAGGTGTGGATTTGTATCTACGACCTGATGTTGAGGTTGATAGGGAATGGCTGCACTCTTGCTTGGGATAAGAGTTGTTATGTAACAAGTTCCTTGGGTAAACTTGAATCAAGCCTTACGTAGTTCATCTCTCTCTAACTACTTATAGATGTTTGAGCTGACTTTCCTTATTTGCTCCAGGTCGTTATCAAGTGTAGATCCATATTTTGTGATATCTTGATGCTTCGTCATTACTTCTAATGTTACAAAGTAAATGTCTCCTTGATTGGTGCATTGACTGAGCTTCAGGATCGTGGTAAATTATTTGCTTCCATATATGGCTGTGTTTGATATTTGGGACAACCTGAGTCTGGGTTGTTGTTATGTCCTGGTGGTGTGGTACGAGCTGGTGATGTACGAGATGTGAATATACGACCTGGGGTGTGGACACATGTGTTGTAGTGATATGTTTGAGAATGGAGGGTACTTACACAGCCCCTTTTATTTTATTTATTTTTTGGACAGTTGTGGTGTGAAAAGAAAAAATAAAATAAAGCTGTCAACACGTGTCACACAGCTAGTTTTGAACAAGTTTGGAAAATATGCGGGAACTGTTACATCTTATCTATGGGCCCAAATCGCGGCGGTTTGTGGGTGAGGTTATGATTGTGTTTTGTGGGGAAGGCAAAACGTTTTGGCTTTTTCAAGGTTTGTGCAGCTGAAGGGTTTAGGGTCTGGCGGTCTTTCATTTCTTCACTCTATCAACAAAAAAGAAAAAAAAAAAAAGAGAAAAAGAAAACCAAAATCTTTTCGATTTTTCATCTTCAGGTGCGTCTCTTTCAATCTAAAAAATTTGATCTTTTGTTTCCTTTTTACTTTTGTAATGTCGATTACTAGTGATAGTTTGAGTGGGGAAGTTGAGTTGGATCAGTGGAGAAAGAGAACTGTGAGTGATGAAGATGATGGTATTAGGGCTCGTAGTGGAGGTGAGGCGTCATCGTCTTCCTCATTAGAGACGATGGTTAAGAAGGCGGTACCCAGGTCGGTAGATTGTACTGCTACTTTGAGAGAGAAGTTTGGTTGGGTGGACTCCGATCTGACTATATACGACCTTGGTGGAGAGAGGAATGTATTTGGATTGGATTACGTTCCTCGGGATGAGGGTGTTGCTGTTTGTTATGGTCAATTGAAAGCTGGGATGAGGTTGGTCATTCTCCCATCTGACTGCGGAGGTTTTGAACTTTTGTGGAAAAGCTCATTGTCAGTTCATGGGGAATAGTTAGAGGGTTTTTCATGTGTTGGATTTGTTGAATGAGAGGGGTTACAACATCTGTTTATCAGATATGCTTGAGCATTTTTCTGTGAAGAAGCCATCTGCTATGAATTTTAGCTTGCAGGTGGTGAAGGGGAAATCCGTTATGATTGTGGGTGTGAGTAAGGAGGATTGGGGGCGTAGGCCTTTACTGGTTGTGGGTAATTATAGTCCTTCTGACTGGGAGTTGGATAATCGTACTATAAAGTGGGATGGTAGGTCGTTATGTTATAGGTCATAGTGTATGTATGGTAGTTGATATTTTGAACGTTTTGACCACTTTATTTTGGTTTTGCAGATGTTGCTATTCGTGGGCGTACGAGTACCGGGGCTATTGAAAAGTTTGCAAGGCTGAGTTGGGAAGAAAAAGAGTCCTTGTTGGAGGAGATTGCACACTACTTCAAAAGACGAGGTGGTGCTAAGATAAACTTGAAGAAAGCTGAGCAGAAGAAAAGGGCCCCAAAGCTAGTCTTTGACATCTCTGATTCTAGCTCGGATACTGAGATGGAAAGAAAGGATCAAAGGCGGGTACCTATTTTTGGAGTGAGAATGGCCGAGGAGGCTCTGGAGGGGCCGAAGAGCACTCGAACTGAGTTTGAGGAATGACTTGTTGTAGTGGAAGGTCGTTCTTCATCAGGTCGGGCTCCTTTGATAAGGATATGAACTTGAAGGAGCTGGCAGTGGATGTGGGGGTGGCTAATTCTAGAGGCAAGAAGAAGGCTAGTGAGACTGAGTCAACTGCCCAAAAGTGTAAGGGGTCTGGGAGTGCGGTCCCAGGTGACAAAGGCTGGTGATTTTGACGTTCTAGATAGAATAATCACCTACTATGACCTCGTTAGTGGGTTGATGCGGCTAGTGAAGAATAGGGACTGGTGAAGAATGGGCTGCTGAAAAGTATTACCCTGGATGGTGATAGGCATCAACTGGAGACTGGGAAGGACTTGGAGGCAAACCTGAAAGACATGGATTGTTCAATGTGCTTTGTAAGTGTCCTTCCAATCTGAGTTTTTGTTTTGTGCTTTGTGATGTTGACTCCTAACTTACTTTGATGGTTTGTCAGGTTCTGGCTATGTACAGGAAGCTGAGAAAGATGGCAACTATCTCCAACCAGTACAAGAAGGAGCTGGAGGTTGCCAATAAGGTTTATGACAAGTTGTTGGCTGTGTAAGAGGTTGAACGGGCTGAAGTGGTGGGGCTGAGGGCTCAGGTCGGGGATTTGGCTGGGAAGGTGGCCTTATTGCAAACGTCTCTTGATGCTTTAAGGGTGGAGGTAGCGCATTAGATTGCTGAGAGCAAACAATCGCAGGCCATTGCTCAGCGAGCTCAGAATGAATATAACGGCCTAGTTGATCTGGTAGAGAGTGGGGATGTCTATGTTCTGGTGGATGATTATATGGAATTAGAAAGTAAGTACAAAACCCTCAAAAGGTCTATTGAAAGTGGGGCTGCAATAGTAACTATAGAAAGTGTTGTTGTAGATGCTAGTAGACGATCTGATCTACCAACCGACACAGGTCTTGCTCCATTTTCTTTCGATCATGAAGATCTTGCCAATCGAAGTCTTGAATGTAAGCGGTGACCCGGCTAGTAGCTCTGTTGGTAAACTGGGTTGCCAACTAGACCCCTTGAATGTGGAGAATCTGCCTCATGTCAACTGATTGAGCTCTTCTTGTAATTTTGATTGATGATGGATGAAGTTTCTGAACTATTTTTTCTTTTGTTGTTGATACTGATAACTTTATTTTGATGGGGATGCTGAGGTCGTTTTCCCAGGATAACTTGGGGGCTTCTAGTATCTAACCGAAATTGTATTAAGTAAAATTATTGAAATTACTTACTTATTTTGAAATGAGATTGTCAGTGAATTTTGTATGAATGTGATTGCTTCCCTTGCTTTTTGTTTTATTGTTTGACAACCTATGTTGCATATTAGTAGACTCGATGACCTGTCATACTTTGTTAGGTCGTCTGATGATTGTAGGTCGTAGGTGTTTGCGTAGGACCTGATAGATGCACGTAGTTGGCACCTAGGTTTTTTCGTGTCCTTAGGTGTGTATATTGATTGAGTGGTTCCTTTTGGGGGACTTTTTATTGATTTTTTACTGATAATTAGCCTTTAAGTGGTAATTATAATTGAGTCAAACTTAACCCTTTCAAAGGCCTTAAGTTGACTTGTGGTCTTTTTGGGGGGTACCTTGGATTGTATTTGACTGATAATTAGTCTTTTCGTGGCAATTACAGTTGAATCGTTATTAACCCTAGCATTGGTGTTAAATTGATTTGTGGTCCTTTTGGAGAACCGTGGATTGAATCTGATTGATAATTAACCATTGCGTGGTAATTATAGTTGAGTCGTGCTTAACCCTGGCGTTGGTGCTAGGTCGGTTACTTTGATATCCCAAATCGGGTAGCGAGTGCGTGGTACTCATGTAATACAAGGATAACATTTATACGCGAAATGCTAATGAAATTTTATCCATATTGATTGATACATCTAGAGAAAAATTATTGGTAAAAGCGTTTGAGTAAAGTTGTATTCCAAGGTCGGGGAAGCATATCACCGAGCTGAGTTTTAATCCAGTAAGCTCCATTTACAACGACTTTGTGAACTATGTATGGGCCTTCTTAAGTTGGGTCAAGCTTGGCTGGTGCTAAGGTCCTTTTGAGGACTAGGTCGCCAGCTTGGAAACATCTTGGGACGACCTTCTTGTTGTAAGATCGTTGGATGGTTTGGTGGTACCGAGCTAGGGATATTGCAACAGTTTCCCTTTGCTCCTCTAGGAGGTTGACTTCTTTAGCTAAGATGTTGTCATTTTCTCCTGATTCAACGATGTCAGAACGTGTGGTTGTGATTGTAAGTTCTGATGGTATGACTGTTTCTATTTCGAAGCAAAGTGTGAAAGGAGAGTTGGTGCTGGCTCGGGTTGTTGTTCTGTATGCCCATAAGATGTTCTCGAGTTGTTCTGGCTATTGACTTTTCTTGCTCTCCAACTTCTTTTGAAGATTTTCTTTGATAGATTTGTTTGTGGCCTCTACTTGGCCATTGCTTTGTGCATATCTAGGTGTAGAAAATACTTGAGTGATACACCAATTTTGTAGGAATGCCTTGACTTGTGTGCCAGCAAATTGGGTTATGTTGTCCATGATGAGGGTGTGGGGTAAAGCAAATCTTGTGATGATATTAGTCCATATGATGTTGATGATGTTGACTTCCTTGACTTGAACAAGTGGGATTGCCTCCACCCATTTGGTGAAGTAATATGTGGCTGCAAGGACGTATTTGAGTCATGTTTTCTTTTGTGGGATAAATGGTCTCATGATGTCTAGCCCCCACATATGAAAAGGCCACGGGCTGGCAATGTTGATCAACTCCCGTGCTGGACTTAGGTGGTTATAGCCAAATGTTTGACATTGGTGGCATTTGAGAACATACTTCTTTGCCTCGATGTGCATGCCTGGCCAATAATACCCTTAGGTGATTGCTTTGTGAGCTAGAGATCTTGCTCCTGCATGGTTGCCACATTCGCCTTTGTGAATTTTGTCGATGATGAGTTGGCCTTAGCGTGGAGTTATGCACCTTAGGTGGGGTCCGCCTGGATTTTACTGGAACAATCGTCCGTTGATCACGGTGTATCTAGGAGCTTGAAATTGTATGGCACGAGCATTCCTTGCCTCGCTTGGAGCTCGCCATGTAAGATAAATTTCAAAAATGGGCCTATTCAAGATTGAGTGATCTCTTCTTCGGATGAGGGGTGGAAGTCCGTGAGGATGTTGACACTTTCTTGTTGGTATCGCGGGCCTCTCTAGGATGTCAATATAAACTATGTTGGGACATGCATCTTGGGTTTTGAGGCTAAGAATGTTAATTAACAATTTTTGTGAAGAAGAGTTTGCCTAATTTTGACCCGGTCAAAGGGAATTTGCAGTATTTGAAAATATGGTCAAAGTGGGCCTTTTTGTGGATTTTGGACCCGTGCTCATGGACTGTGGATCCAGCTCGAGTTGGACCTTTTTATTAGGGTTTCTAACCCATTTTCAAGCCTCTAAAAACCTAGATAACCTTCCTTAATTGTTTGATTTGATTTGATCCCTAAAATCAAGAATATTCTAGAGAATATGCCATTTTGGAGCCAAGTTTGGAAACCCTGGATTATGGGCTCATTAAGGACGTGTAGGGCTTGATTTTTTGCCCTAATCCATCTGAAATATCCAAAAACCAAGGGCCAAGATCGCACCCCTTATCCCACCTCTTGAATCAAGGGCCAGATTTAGGAGGTGCAACCAGAAAGAGATCAAGCCATTGGATTTTTCTTCATCAATACTCAGCCATTGGATCAAACTCATTACCATATTGAAATCCATCCCAAAAAGCTATAAATATGGGTCTCATTCACCCATAAAAATAATCTAGAGCAAGCTAGAGCTAGGAATTCGGAGTTAATAATGGACCTAGTTATTCGTGAGCTAATAGCCTTCTTTTTTCAGTTCTCTTCATTTTTTTTCTTTCTAGTTCTTCATTTTAGCCTTCTTTTTTTCTTCTTGTCGATCTTGAGTAGAAACTTCTTTTCACCAAAAGTTGTTTTTTTCTCAAATCACCTGTTTCAATCCAAAATCCACAGTTGTCAATTCAAGATCAAGTTTATCATCAATCAATCAATCAATCTACAATCAAGTATGAGGCAACATTCCAACCAGTGACATCTTTCCTTTTTCTTTTATTTCCTTTAGCATTGCATATTAGGTTATTTTTTTTAGTTTTATTATAGCATATAGTTATTAGTTTTTATAATTTAGTGAGGATCATCCAACTTGATAGATTAATTTTTCAAGCTTTCTTCGTTTGCTTATCTTAACACGCTTACCCTCAATAGAAGTAAAATTTGGTTTTACCAGGCGACATTGTGGGTGCCTAACACCTTCCCACATCGTACCTTGACTCCCGAACCCAATAATCATCTAGTTTCGAGGGCTAGTCCTTCACATAGGTTTTACTCAACTTTTCCTTAATAAAGTTAGTGGCGACTCTAAAATCAATTGCATAGACTTAGGTACACATTTTTGTGCTTACAGGTTTTGGCTTTCTGGCTGGGATATCCCTAGAGAGTCGGGACTTACATTTTCGTTGAGGTGTTTCAGTTAAGATAGGAAAGAAGAAGGCTTATCCGGAAGCTAGTTGGAATAGAAGACCAGGGTTAAGGTTATCTCGTGCAACCATTAACTCACTGATTCAAATGGAGAATCTACCAGACGGTTCTTCTCAAGAGTTATCGCTGCCACCTATATCTTCATCACAGATGTATGTGCCACAAGGAAGTTCTCCACCAAAGACCTCCATCGAGGGGACAAATTTTATCAGCGAAAATTCGAAGTCCACATACAAGTAATTCTGGTGAATCGTCAATCCCTACCGGTCAAGAGGAATTAATGGAGAAGGCGATGGAAAAGATGTTTCTCAAGATGATGTCAAAGTTTGCAATAACTCCAAGTCTGGGTCAACCACAACAACCAGGTATCACACTACCTCCCATGGTTAGTCCTAACCCTACCATTCTACCAACCTCATTACCCACTCCGTATGCGACACATAGATCAACCCAATTGCATGTTCCTATGTCAACCCATACTCCGTCCCAATTTTTTCCTCAGGATAACACAACCTACATGCCTCAACCATCCACTCATCAAACTTTTCAAAGCCCAAACCAAATTCCAACTACAACCATGATGTCCAACCCATTTATGTTACCAACCCCAACCTATTTTCCACAAACTCCACAACCACTGTTCTACACGAACCCCCAATACCAAGTGCAAAATCCAATCCAACCACCGGTTGACCCCGTAATGGAGGAGATTAAGAAATTGAAAGAAGCAATGACCAAGATGAAAGGTGAAGACCTGGACCTTGATAATCTGTGTCCATATCCACAGATCAGAGTACCACATGGATTCGAATTTCCAAAGATGGAGCGATATGAGGGAACCGGCTGTCCAAAGGCCCACATTCGTATGTATGCAAGTTATCTACAACCGATGGGAATTGGGCCAGAACTAATGGTTCAACTATTCCAGAGGAGTCTTAAGGGTGCAGCCCTTACTTGGTGGATGAATACTGAAACGCAAAAAATCAAGACTTGGCCTGAACTGGTAAATGCTTTCGTAGCTCACTTCTCTTACAACACTGACATCCAAATGGGCCGAAGGCAACTTGAAGCTTTGAAGCAAGGTCCGAATGAAAGTTTTACAGAGTACATTACAAGATGGAGGACAAAAGCGGCCCAAATCATTGATAGGCCCGCGGAACAGGAGCAAATTAGGATGGTTATGAAGAGTTTGAACCAAGAGTATGCAACCAGGCTAAGTGCTAGTTATCATCCGACATATCAAGCCTTAGTTGCCGCTGGATCACAAATAGAAGATGGGTTATCATCCGCAATATTTCTCCCATCAGCTCAATGTCTATAGGATCTAACCAGCCAGAAGAAGCCTCCCAATCAGAACGGTGAACAACAAAGAAGCCAATGTGGTTGCCGCACAAGTTCAACCTCACCACATACGCAAATTCAATCGAGGTGACAACTCATCCTTTTTCCCATCAAGTCGGTTTCCTCCAAGACAAAGAAGCGGGGTTTTCCTGTGCAATGAGACAGTTCACAGAATTGGGTTTCCCATTACAAGTTGTATTGAAGGCTTTAGTCCAACAGGGTTTGATTACGTTAATGCAGCCGAGGCCTCCTCCAAATCCGGTGCCGTTCTGGTATGACGCTTCAAAACATTGTGACTTCCATCAGGCTCCAGGTCACACGACGGAGAGGTGCATGCCCCTTAAACATCTTATCCAAAACTTAATTGATGAGGGTAAGATAGATGCGTCCAGTCTCGGCACTCCCAATATATCGACAAATCCACTACCAATGCATAATGGGAGAGTTAATAATTTGGAAGCTGTCAAAAAAGATCCAGCATCATTCATCATTCCGATTAGACAGACATCCAATGTTAACACCACAAGGCCTGTTAATCTTCAAGATGCAGTCAGAAGATGCATGGAGCAAACAAAGCCTAGAGGTATCCAATTAAATGAGGTGGTAGCACCATTTCTTCATACTCCACAGATTCAAAAGCCATTCAAGTTGACTAGAGAGCACCTGGAATCCTTTATGATGCAGAGGCCCATTACAAAATGGGTAGATCCTTTGAATACATCTCAATCTATGACATCACGAGTGGGGTCAGAACCTCAAGGACCCATGATTCGCCAGAATCCAACTCAGCAGCAGGTGATCCCAACTCCGATCACAATCCCCAAGGTCCAGTTCGTGCCAGCCAAGAGTCATGATACCGAGGAGGTTCTAGGGAAGAAATTAATTGAGCCCGAGAAAAGTACAGATGACTCAACAATCTCACTACATCAGTTGAAGCAATTAGAACCTAGTTTGACGGAGGAATGTGTTGAGACTCACGGTTTGACAAGAGGAGGAAGGATATACAAGCCACCACACTTACAGAAGGATCAGGTCTTGGCCCAACAGCCTGACCCACCCACGCCATCGAACCGAAAAAGCGGAGGGTAATGAAGTAATCCAACAATTGCAGAAAACCAAGTCCAATATTTCCATATGGGGCTTACTCATGGCGTCACCCCAACATAGGCAAGCAGTTCTTCAAACCTTGAACCAAGCTCATGTTCCAGCTTCCATCCAAATTTAACGATTTGGCGGCGTATTCATCGCTTCCCTCGGGAAGACAAACTCCATAGCATTTTCTGATGATGATCCGACCCGGATGGTATAACCCACACGAAAAGCATTGACTATTACGGTGCATTGTAACAACCATAAAAGTACCATTTGTACTAATTGACAATGGATCCGGTTTGAATATCCGCCTATCCAATTCTGCGAAAGCCATTGAATCATGCCGTAAGACTTCACT
This sequence comes from Coptis chinensis, assembly GCF_015680905.1. Taxonomy (NCBI): domain Eukaryota; kingdom Viridiplantae; phylum Streptophyta; class Magnoliopsida; order Ranunculales; family Ranunculaceae; genus Coptis; species Coptis chinensis. The sequence continues at coordinate 94,211,021 of NC_141462.1, forward strand.
TTCACTAAGGATACGACCCGAGCAGCAGTTCATGGGTTTGATAATCAAAGAAGAGAAGTCCTTGGCGAGTTTACAACCGACGTCCAAATAGGTCCAGTCACGTTCAAAGTCACATTCTTGGCTATGGACATCGAGGCTAATTACAATTTCCTTTTGGGCAGACCATGGCTACACCAGGCCGGTGCAATTCCCTCTACACTTCCGTAAAGCTTAAGTTCTTATGGCAAGGAAGATTATCTGCATCACTGGTGATTCGGATGATTTGGATTCTTCAGAAGAGCATAAGGTAATACCAATGATTGAAGAAAAGTGTAACTACACTGAGGAACCATTAGGGATTGTGGAGTTTAGGGCACCCGACAAGGAGAAGCTCCCTACCCCATTTTGCAATGGAAATCCCAAGACGATTTCGGTTGTTGTTCCGCGGAGCGTAACTATTTTCCAGACTTTGGATTAGGAAAAAACCAAAATGGCATTTTAGAACCGCTGCAGATTCCTAGTCAAGATGATCGAAAAGGACTAGGCTATACTGAGGAGGTTGTGGAAGGACTGTCAGAATTGTTTATCAATTCTAGTGCCACGTGAATCATCTCGATTGGCTCTACCGATCTAGGGCGCAGATTGAGGCTATTATTGATTCCAATATATTTTGGGGCTTAAGACGACGCACCCGGATCCAAACTCGAAGTTACTATTTCAGAGCCAGATGTTAATTCCTATTCAGGATATCGCCAACTTAGGTTGGATCATGAGGCTAGACAGTTTAATTGGATAAATGAGGTTGGATCGACATCCTCCTCGTCAGGTATGGACTATACTCCATCTTTTACTTTGGCCAGTTCCCGGGTTAGATGTCAACCGAGGAGGAGACGGCTAGATCTCCTTTTATCATGTCCAAATGGACCCTCGCACCATACTTGATTTGGATGATTTGTTGAATATGGAATCTCTTATTGACCCGGCTTCGAGTGGATGTTGAGAACATGCCACTTTCTTCTCCCGCCGCATCGCAATATGAAATTTGGGAAAGGTTTCTAGATACTTTAGATTCTGATGAGGATCCATTCATTGATGGACACTATGATGATTGGGGAACCCAAATATCCATGACCGATCCGGTCCCCAGCCAACATAGTCCTCTCTTTGAGCCTTCGGATGAATCCGATATGGCCCAAAAAAAAAGCCCGTGAGACTTTCTGTTTCAACCCATGTATATAATCATATTTCAAAAATCCAAAAAAATTCAAATATTTCAAAAATCCAAAAAAATTCAAATATTTCGAAAATCCAAAAAAATTCAAATATTTTAAAAATCCAAAAAAATCAAAAAAGTTTTAAAACTCCCGCAGATTTGATTTACCCCCTTGCCTTAGGGCAAGATGATTGGATGATTTGTGCAGGTTATGACCCCTTTTCCCCCGACGATGAAGAAGAAATGGACAATGAAGTTGCTGAGTCCATTCTTCCTCACGAACATTATGAAGACCGATCGACGCCACCATCGAGGAAACAGAGACAATTAATCTTAGCACCACGGAAGAACCACGATGTGAAGATTGGTACAACTCTAACCCTCTCTCGAAATAAGCGAAAACCGATTGAATTGCTAAAGGAATACAAAGACGTGTTTGCTTGGTCCTATGATGATATGCCGGGCTGGACACCAATATAGTAGTTCACAAGTTGCCACTATCTCCGAAAAAGAAACCGTTAAAGCGAAACCGGGAGGCTTAGACCGGAATGGATCTTGAAGATTAGAGAGGAAGTAATCAAGCAATACAATGCTTTGGTTTTCGATGGTAACTCACTATCCTACTTGGTTGGCTAACATCGTCCCCAATCACCAAGAAAGATGGTCGAAAGTAAGGATGTCGTCGACATAGAGATCTTAATAAGGCAAGCCCGGGATGACTTCCGTTGCCTAGCATTGATATGCTGGTAGATAACACTGCTGGTCATGAACTATTATCATTCATGGACGGATTCTCTGGATATAACCAAATCAAGATGGCGGAAGACGATAGAGAAGACCTCGTTTATCACCCCATGGGGACCTTTTTGCTACAAAGTTATGCCATTTGGTTTGAAGAACGCGGGAGCTACGTACCAAAGGGCCATGACTGCTTTACTCCACGACATGATGCATGTGGAAGTAGAGGTGTATGTGGATGATATGATTGTTAAGTCATGGAGTCGAGATGACCACTATGTGAATCAAAGAAGTTGTTTGAACGGCCGTAAAGTTCAAGTTACGGTTAAATCCTCGAAGTGTGTTTTGGAGCCCGTCCGGAAAGTTGCTTGGTTTCATGGTTAGCAAAAAGGGGCATTGAAGTTGATCAGGCTAAGGTCAAAGCCATTGTGGAAATGCCCGCACCGCCACGGAGAAGGAAGTCGAGGATTCTTAGGGCTTAATTTCAGTATATCAGTGAGATTCATTGCATTCACGCCCGTTTGTGAGCCTATCTTCAAGTTGCTAAGGAAGGATCAACCTAAGGAATGGAATGAGGAGTGTCAAAGGGCCTTCGACAAGATTAAGCAATATTTGTTGAAGCCGCGCCGGTACTTGTTCCCCCCCCGGCAAACCATTGTTACTTTACATCTCTCACGAAAACTTCTATGGGAGGGCGGTTTGGACAACATGACCGGAGACGGTAGAGTTGAGCGAGCTATTTACTATTTGAGCAAGTGTCTTCACAAGTACGAAGCAAACTACACTCCTATTGAGAAGACATGTCTGGCACTAGTCTGGGCAACACAACGTCTTAGACACTACATGCTTGCATATTCAGTTTTGTTATTATCAAGGATAGATCCGCTCAAGTACCTGATGGAGAAGCCTATGATCACTGGCCGAACCTCACGTTGGCAGCTGCTTTTGGCAGAGTTCGAGATTACGTATGTCACACAGAAATCTATCAAGGGAAAGGCATTGGCAGATCACCTAGCAGCACACCCTTTGCCGGATTATCAGCCGCTCAGGACTGAGTTCCCAGATGAGTATATTCTAGCAGTCGAGCCAGACACGGAATTGGTAGAACCACAGTGGACTCTATATTTTGATGGTGCTATGAATCAATCTGGAAATGGAGTAGGGGCAGTTCTTATCTCCCCCGAAGGAGTACGCACGCCTGTTTCTATCAGACTCGAGTTTGAGTGCACCAATAATATGGCAGAGTATGAGGCTTGTATTGCTGGTCTTCGAGCTGCACTACAGCTCCAGATAAAGGAGATTGATGTTTTTGGAGACTCCTTGCTAATTATCAGCCAGATCACAGAAGAATGGAAAGTTAAGCATGCCAACCTCCTTCCTTATCACAAGTGCTTGAGAGAACTGGTTGGCGAGTTTGACCGTATTACTTTCACTCACCTTCGGCGGAAAGGCAATAGCTTTGCCGATGCTTTGGCTACTTTAGCCTCTATGCTCAAGATTCCGGAAGGTGAAACGTTTAGGCCCATCGAGATTATATCTCAAAGTGAGCCAGCTTATTGCTTTGCTATTGATATAGCGGGCCGAGTCCTCGATGGAGAGCCGGGTACCCGCGACATTCGTGAGTATCTTCAAAGATCAACGACTCCCTAATGGTCCGACTAAAAGAGAACGCGGCGATCACTTCGGCTTTTAGCTTGCCGTTTATCATATGTGGAGATGTTCTATACAAGAGGTCGCATGATGGGATTTTACTCGGATGCTTGAATGAGAATGAAGCTCGGACGGTTATGACCAAATACATGAAGGAATTTGTGGCCCTCACATGAGTGGGCACATGTTAGCTAAGAAGATCATGAGATCGGGATACTATTGGACAACTATGGAGACAGATTGTTTGCAAGTGCGTTAGAAAGTGTCATAAGTGTCGATTCATAGAATTTGATGCGCGCCGCTGCCGAAGTTAAACCCATTTTCTGCGCCTTGGCCGCTTCTCGCTTGGGGGCTCGATGTCATTGGCAAGTTAAATCCTTCGAAGATCCAACGGACCGCGGCTTTGTCCTTGTTGCCATTGATTACTTCACTAAATGGGTCGGGCTATATCTTTAAGTAGTGTTCACGGCATTGAATGTGGCGAAGTTCTTGCGCACCAACATTATTTGCCGGTATGGGATACCGCATGAGGTTATCACTGATAATGGTACATGCTTCAAGGGGAAGGAGTTTAATGCTATACTGCAGCAGTTCAAAATTCGGCGACATTTGTCTTCACCCTACAGACCTCAGACTAATGGGGCAGTTAAGGCGGCAAACAAGACACTTGTCGATTTTGTAGAAGATGACCGAGACATACAAAGACCGGCATGAGAAGTTACCATATGCACTATGGGCTTATCGAACTTCAATTAGATGCCCCACGTGGTCTACTCCCTATGCACTAGTCTATGGAATGGAGGCCGCTTTGCCACCGGCGTAGAAATGCCTACTCTACGTTTTGCGGGAGGGTGCCGTTTAGAGGAGGAATGGATCCAAGCCGAGTGGAATCTTTGAACCTAATCACGAAAAAGCGACTTAAAGCTACAAAATTTGCACGAAGCTTACCAAAGAAAATCGCCCGAGCATTTAATAAGAAAGTTCGTCCGAGAGATTTGAAGGAAGGGTATTTGGTCCTCGAAAGAAATTAGGCCTAAACATCCGCCGGACCCACGAGGGAAGTTCGCACCTAATTGGGAGGGCCCTTCATTATTAAGAAGATTCTACCGGGAAAGTTGTGATCCTCACGATCTTGACGGTGTTGAGTTCTCCAATCCTACCAATGCCGACCCGCTTAAAGAGGTACTTTTCGTGACCCAACCTTGTTTTTTTTGAGACAAAGAGTATAGTGGAAATCTTAGAGAAATGATGGGACAGGCCCTTTTTTCCGATATATTAGCCTAAAAAGCCCACCCAATGTCGTATGTTTCCTCTAGAAGCCATTTTGAGCCTTGGCCTTTTCTTTCATCCCCACGATTTGACCTATGTCCTTTAGGAAACCAGTTTTACCCTTAGCCTACCCATAGATACCCCAATCCCATTTTATAGAACTTGTCATGATCAGGAAAATCATTTTCATCACCAATTATTGATCGTTAAGTATCTACTATGGTCCCAATCTACAATATGCTATGATTACCCCAATGGTTACCCCCAAGAGAAGCTGGAAAAAAAAAAAAAAAAATCATGCAAGGGGCAGAAAAAAATCCATGCAAGGGGTAGTACAAATCAATTCGAAGGGCAGTTCATATGAAGTATAGGATACTTTATCATTTTCTTTTCATGACAAATTCTACTATATATAAAAAAAAAAAAAAAAGTTTTCCTTATTCTTTTAACCCACTACCTAAGCTTACATTATAGTCCCATGAAAGTCCGCTCTTGATCTTTAGATCCACTATGTCTCCTAGTTGAGAAACGTTCAAAAAAAAAAAAAAAAAAGGCATTGGAAGATACACCAATACAATGTGATCCATTCAGAGGTTATCAAGGCCGAAGGGATGTTTTCAAAAGTGTCTCTAAGAAGTTGTCCTATCGTTTTTTATGATCATTGTGAGTGGTGGAAAGGATTTATGGTTGGTTTTCAGCATATAGTGGATTGAGCGGTGGAAAGGATTTATGGTTGGTTTTCAGCATATAGTGGATTGAACGGTGGAAAGAATTTATGGTTGGTTTTCAGATCATCATGCAATCGATAGGGAAAAGGGTGGTGTGTGCTTACTACTTTTGGTGCTAAGATTAATCGTACTCCTATCCTGAGGTCGTTCTCGTGAGGATCTTCTTGTCGGTAACTCGTTCCCACACCTTTACTTATTATTCAATCATTTGTGGTATTTTTTTTTCTGCGGATAAAAAAAAAAAAATGTTTTGTTTTACATTGTTTTCAAAAAAAAAAAAAAAAAAAAAAAAAAAAAAAAAAAAAAAGATTTGTTTTCGAAAACTTGGTTTGCTTTGGATGGCTTATGATGAAAAATCTAGGATTTCAAGCACGTAGAAAATTCTGAAGCCAATATTCCTAACTAAACCATGTACTTGTTTTACTAACATAGTATGCATACACCATAATCTTTCTAATAATTCACGCTAACATAGTTGCATTATAGTTCATTGTGTTCATGCATATCATTGTATATTTCACTAACCTGTAATATGTAAGAGAAATAAATTGTCTAACCTTTGCCAAAGAAGTTTCTCCCAAGTTTCACAGTTGCTAAATGCCAAATTCCTGAGTATTGAGACGTGTTGGTGAACAAGATGAGCTTCAATAATAAATTGAAGGGAGTAAAGAGTTTTGGCATCACTGCATTCTCCTCCGTTGGACTGATCGGTCTGAGTAAGGTATGGCTCATCCTCATCGTATGTGTGTACTGTGAGTTTGTTGATTTCAGACCTAATTGATTGGTGTCGCCACGCAAATTTGAGTTAACATGTAAATACGTGAAGCGCAAGCGCATGTATGGGCTTCACGAGAAAAAATATTGCGCTGGCTTACCTTGGCCTGGCGCCGGCATGGCATGGCATGGTGTAGAATGTCTGACAGTGTGGCACTTTGGCTTATTTACCGCCCTGGACGATGGTTGAAGGTACGACTCTCCTATTCTCTTTCGCTCTGGACGAAGGTTGTTTTCTTGTAATTCTTCCTTGGAATCTCAAATATAGGCATGGTGGATTTGTACCAGGAAAGGGAATAAAGGCGGAATTTGTTTACAAAATCAGTACGTGTTCACGAAATTTGGCATGTTTTTGGTTTAAAAATAGGTAATTTTGTTTTTGGTTACAAAAATGTTTGACGGAAACAAAACTTTTGACTTTCAAAGATTCCTTTGGGGAAACCAACAACTGTCCGTTATTTAATTCATTCGGTGCAAGCACCAAATGAGGGTGGCGGGGCTGCCCCTTTACCTGTTTTATCATTCGGTCCTGTTCAACCAGTTTTGGACCCGTTTGATCCGGTTTGCCCAGGTTGACCCGGTTGGTCTAGACTGACCCGGGTTTGAACTGTTTGACCCGGTTTTCACCAATTGACCCGGTTTTGACCAGTTTTGACAGTTGACCCGTTTTTACTTTGAAAAAAAAAAAAATTTGACAAAAAAAAAAAAAAAAAAAAAAAAATAAAAAAAAAATGATGAATATTAGTACCATGGGGTTCTTACCCTCCAGTATGAGAAAATATTCATCAAATTTTGTTTTTCCACCGCACTATTGGTAACCACTTGATCATTAATATCATTTCGGTAATTCCATTTGTGCAACATTAAAATTGTTCGCGAGAACAATGTCAGTTTTTACTGACAGCCTCACGGATGGATCAGCCTGAACTCATAGTGACAGTCTTTTCCAACCCAAGTATACTTGAACGTAATTGATTGATTGATTGATTGAACTTGAATATCATCATCCCCAGCATCCATCTTTCATCTCCAGCACATCTCTTATCTTCCCTAAATAGATGCGTGTGTTCTTCGTCCATCTTCTTTAGAATCTCCTATCCCCAGTGGATCTTCTTGCTCTCCCCGGTGAGTCTTTCCTTTCGTCAGTGTTTGGTTATCACCATTATATGAGAATCTTTAATCCAAGTCAAAATCATGAATGAATTGATCTATCCATTTAATTTCACCCGCTTTTCCAAAATGAATTTGAAAATATTAGATTTTAAAAAAAATTGCCCTTAATTTCAAAAAGTTGTTCATCATTTTCAGAAAATATTTTTCAATCAACCAATATCATGTTACGCGGTGTAAGTCCGTCCGATGCTTCCGCTAGCATTGATATTTTGTCTTGTGGTATAAGTCCGTCCGATGCTTCCACAGATAATCCAATTTGCCATGTTAAGTGTGGTATAAGTCCGTTCGATGCATCCACCAACATTCAATCATTTTTAAGCCCTCACAAACAACTTGAAAAAAATCAAGGATTTCAAATATCTAGGGAAAAGCCCTATTTCAAAAAATATTTTTCAAATGAATTTTCAAAAATTGCATGAGATCTTTTGGCTGGAGCTTGGCAAAAATGGTTTGTCTCCATGGCTTTGCCGCTCGGTTACAAAGCAACCTCCGCCAAAGAGGGGCAAATGTAGACACCCCATTTTGCACCTCGCATAATTCATTCATGATTTTGCCTTTAATTAAATTTGATCATATAAGATGATTTGCTTTCAGAGTCTTCATTTCCATATCAAACTTTTCTTTTTCATCTTCTTTTAAGCCTTTAGACTCTCCTCATCATGTTCTAGCTATGGCTGAAGTTTCTCGCTGCTTTTCGAGTTTTGAGATGAAAATGACCAAAATGCCCCCAGAACCCTTTTGGAGCCCAAATCTCGTTTTTCCACTCTTTCTTTGGATGAGATTATTTCATATTTGAATTCCCTTGAAAAATCCTTCGAAATGAGTACAAGCTTGCCTAGGTTCCTTTTGGATTTTGGAAACCCTAATCTTGCCATATCCCGTTTTCAAAATTTGTTATGCGCTTTGTTGAGTGCAACGTTTTTGGAGTAAGATTTCGACCCAAGGGTATTTTTAAAAGTTCATGGACCTTCCTAATGGATTAATTAACAATTTTTGTGAAGAAGAGTTTGCCTAATTTTGACCCGTCAAAGGGGAATTTGCGATTTTGAAAATATGGTCAAAGTGGGCCTTTTTGTGGATTTTGGACCCGTGCTCATGGACTGTGGATCCAGCTCGAGTTGGACCTTTTCATTAGGGTTTATAGCCCATTTTCAAGCCTCTAAAACCTAGATAACCTTCCTTATTTGTTTGATTTGATTTGATCCCTAAAATCAAGAATATTCTGAGAATATGCCATTTTGGAGCCAAGTTTGGAAACCCCGGATTATGGGCTCATTAAGGACGTGTAGGGCTTGATTTTTTGCCCTAATCCATCTGAAATATCCAAAACCAAGGGCCAAGATCGCACCCCTTATCCCACCTCTTGAATCAAGGGCCGATTTAAGAGGTGCAACCAAAAAGAGATCAAAGCCATTGGATTTTTCTTCATCAACACTCGACCATTGGATCAAACTCATTACCATATTGAAATCCATCCCAAAAGCTATAAATATGGGTCTCATTCACCCATAAAAATAATCTAGAGCAAGCTAGAGCTAGGAATTCGAGTTAATAATCTGGACCTAGTTATTCAGAGCTAATAGCCTTTTTTTAGTTGTTCTTCATTTTTTCTTTCTAGTTCTTCATTTTAGCCTTCTTTTTCTTCTTGTCGATCTTGAGTAGAAACTTCTTTTCACCAAAAAAAGTTGTTTTTTTCCTCAAATCACCTGTTTCAATCCAAAATCACAGTTGTCAATTCAAGATCAAGTTTATCATCAATCAATCAATCAATCTACAATCAAGTATGAGGCAATATTCCAAACAAGGTGACATCTTTCCTTTTCTTTTATTTCCTTTAGCATTGCATATTAGGTTATTTTTTTTTTTTTTTTTTAGTTTTATTATAGCATATATTATTAGTTTTTTTCCAACTTGGTAGATTAATTTTTCAAGCTTTCTTCGTTTGCCTATCTTAACATGTTACACCCTCAATAGAAGTAAGGCTAGTTTTACCAGGCGATTGGGGTGCCTAACACCTTCCCACATCGCACCTTGACTCCTAACCCAATAATCATCTAGTTTCGAGGGCTAGTCCTTCACATAGGTTTTACTCGAACTTTTCCTTAATAAAGTTAGTGGCGACTCTAAAATCAATTGCATAGACTTAGGTACACATTTTGTGCAATGGCTCAACCAATTATTGTTTTCAACTAGAAAAATTTACTAATGAACTATCACCAAGTTCAAAGTAAATTCACGATGATTAATATCTAAAACTAGCATACTACAAAACCTTAACATATGTTATATTAGATATAAGCTACAAAGTTACTTCATCTAACATGTATTTTCACAATATTACAATTATAACCATCGTCTAACAACACGCATTACATCTCAATGGAGGTAAGCAATTATGTATTGAATACATTATAATTACTACCCCAAGATCTGAGTGTGGTTGATATTAACTATATTAAGGTCTCTTAGACCATCTACATACATCTACATATGTACAAAGTAAATTAATATCAAACTACTTCTAGTCAAACCAATTAATATCTTAGTGATAAACACGTATAATTTGTTGACTAGATTATTAAAAAAGTTTAAGCTTAGAGATTTTCCTCCTAACACAAAACCTAGCATGCAACTCAAGGCAAGAAAATCATCATATAATCAAACCAAAAGAATTGCAAAGAGTGAAAGAACACGATACCTAACCAATTGAAAAACCAGATTACCATATTTTCCTCCTTCCAGAAAATCAGTTCAAAAGAACTGTACCACTGAATCAACTCATTATGAATTGGGTATGAAGTCTTATACCACTGGAAAGCTCTTTGAATCAGCTATCCAACACAAGAAGCGGATTGCAAAATCAAGCTCTGAACTGAAAGTTATAGCAGTTTCGTGATGAGTGACGAGCTGTCAAAAGACGAATTGAACCTTTATGTTTTTCTTGATAGAAATCTCATATTTGACTCCTACAACCGTAGGATAAAGGTCTACAACCATATAGGGTATGATACACCACAAAATATCAATAAATATTTAATCCTTAATTGGTTTCCCTAACAAAAACGAAATTATTAGAAAATTTTTAAAGTCATAACCTAATAACACAAACAATAACTCAAAGTAAAAGACTTATCTTTTGATTGCCGTATTAAAGCACTCTCCTTTGTTCTACTACAAAATTATTTTCTTAAGATTGTTAGAATAGTTGTATGAAAACAGCAACTAGAGTAGAACAGAAGGAACAGTAGACGAACAGTGAACAACCAAGGCGCGTACCAAGACATTTCCATACTTTGTAGTTCAGTATCTTTCATCAAATGCATGAAGAACATATTAGGCACTCGAACCTCAAAAACGAAACAAAAGCACACTATTACACATGAAGCTCTAAATTGCATCCCATTTCTTGTTCTGTCTCCCAATAGTGACCTGTCTTCCAAACTCTTGCCACAACACAACAGATTGAGTAAACTGATAAATTCACAACACACCTTTTCATGTTATTAATTGAGTATGTTAGTGATGTGATGATTGCTCCAAGCATGAAGTGCAAGAGTGAAGTAGGTCGATGTAGACAACATTTCTTGTGTGAACTCCAAAGAAACAAGGCAAAACTCCTTTTTTTTACCATAATCTTTGTCGTATTTCTCAAAACTCCTATAGACAGTGACATATAGTTGACCGTTCTTGAAGACATGATCAAGCAAATATATACCAATATATGGTATTGTCTGCCCTTATAATTTCTTGCATAGTTATGATAAGTGCGGTGTCGATTAGTTGTGGCAGTCCACGATATAAAACTTGTTCAGAATTTTTGGTTTTACAAAGATAAAAAAACTAACACAAGGATTAGTCAATAAGACATAATGTTGTAGTGGAAGATCAATGTCAATACTAAGTTTTTCAAGATATATAGCATAATAATTATTTTGAAAGAAAAAATATTGAAGTGATAAATAGTCAAGTTAAATGAAACGGCAATACAAACGGGAAGTCTATAGTACAACTACTACAACTAAAAAACACCAAAAAATTTGTTCTTGAATGTATATACCTCCCTTTTGCCTATACACATAATTAAAATGGTATACCCCGTCCATACCGATTCAGGTGTTGTTGGGGAGTCTATAACACCATTCTTAAAAGCATCGAGTTTCGTTTTGTGGCATAGCTATATTAAGAAGGCAATGATCGATGGACATGCCGACCACGCCTTGGAAGTTCAGATTACTACTTGTGCCTATTAACTTGAGAAAAAAATGAAATATCCATACATGCAAAACACGGAAATCGTGGCCATACATATTTAAGTGTAATACCTTGTGTACCATGAGCAAACGTTGATGGGGAGTCTATAGTAGTCGGTGATTGGAACTATTGGCTAAACAATGGCAGCAGCCCGTTGGTGGGTCGATTAGGTCAACTACATTACATATAAGTAATAATTATATCATAATTGCTAACCTAAATAACAATTGGTATACCAAAGATGGAAAATTTAGTAGAAAAAAATCAACTGTCATCATATTGAATGGAAGAGGACAACCGATCACTACACCATATCTGTTGAAAAAAGACACTTTTGGGTGTCATTTTTTAAAAAAGACACTTTTGGGTGTCGATGGTGACCCGCTTTTTTTTGTCTTTTTTTTCTACAACACTTAACAAGTGTCGTTTTTTTTTTTCATTTTTAAAAAAAAATCGAATCGAGCCAAAAATGCCCCTACAGTTTCAGAGCATTAATAGCATCGATAATAAACAGATACTTGTGCCTTTTGAAGTGTGTAGTAATAGACAAAGCCCAGTCCTCATCCATCATCAAATGGCTAATAGTAACAATTTTATAGCCTACTTCGAGATCTCACCTTAATAACAATGGTTAAAGGTTCCCATCAAGAAGTTACTCAAACTCCTACTAACAAACCATTGCAGCTTTTTTAGTACTTTTACAACCCACTAACAATACCACGGGCATGCGTGTAATTAAGATCTGCAAGTACATTGCATCGAAATCTACTAATCGGCATTTCTATTAAAGCTAACCAATCAATCAATGAGCTTCTCACAATAGATTGATTATAAGACCAATTCAACAACCAAAGTAGTATAACGTCCCCAAGTATAAGCGACATTCGAAACAAAAACAAATTAATGTAAAGTAAATTGAATGTTATGTCCATATCGATGTGGCAAAGGAAAAATCAGGGGACTACGTGAGGCGGGGGGAGAATATTGTGAAGGAGTAGATTCCACAAGCAACCACACTGCAAAATACTATGGTGAACACCCATCCAAATAAGAATTTGATGAAGAGCTTCCAGTTCAATGCTACGCCAAAATAAAACCATAGAATGCTTAAGAAAATAATGTATTAGAGGTCTTTAAGAGCAGTCCCGTTCGTGTAATTATATTTGTAAAACTCACCCAAGGATCGTCCCATGAATGCCTATGCCTATCAAGGAACCAACGAAAACATGGCAACTTGACACCGGAAGTTTCAACCTAGTCATCATGATCATAGTTGCCACAAAGACACAATTGTGAGGCCAATCCTCTAGAATTGCTCATATAAGTAAGCTTCCGCCTAGGCAATCGAAGTTAGTTTCCATCCCCATACATAAAATCCTATTGAAGCTGCAAATCCCAATGCCTCTAATCAACCAAGTGACTTTGATAGGACCCTAAGAATATCTTAAACGTTGGCATAGTTAGTGAATGCAAAACCCAATTACATGCAAGTACAATGAATTTGGATCGAGAGTTTTTGCTATTTCTGTGGCAAAAGATTGTAATGGAAGCTGAAATGTTGTATATCTAAGTGATCATGAGCCCCTGAAAGAATAAATCGGACTCACCGCATCTTGTCCGCCTCCTGAAAATTTAGCCCTATGATAAAATATTTCAAAAATGGCTCCATAGGGGCTCGCATAATAGCTGCAATCTCAATAGAGGATTGAATAAACCAGAACTTCGATTTAAATGAAGGTTTCGGGAAAAAAAAAAGGATAATAAAGAAGTAATAACCAATTTATCTATATAGGTAAAACCCACGCAAGAAGGCATGACACTAGGAGTTGTGGAAAACCAAAGAAGTTTTCAATCTCGTCAAATATTGATTTGTCCTTACCTTCTCATAAGGTTCCCCATGGCAAAATTCTGATAGTATTGAAACCTGAAATCACATTTTCACTTACTACTCACCCTGCATCTCATACGAATAGAAAGGAGAAAAAAAACAAATCAAAATCAATGCATTTTGGTACTTTTTCACTTATCAAGTTCTCCTCACTTTGAGGAACAAGAATTACAAGGCCAAGAATAAACTAATAAGTTGTTGAAGCTCACCGGAGGAAGTCTCTTTAGATTTAGAAAGAATGAATCAATGTAATATTTTTGATGTCCCGCTGACATTCTCTGCATGAACCTCGTGTTTAAGGCTAGAATGATTCCCAAAAGCTTTCTCCAACCATTTGGCTCCTAACCTTATGATTCGATCTTCGAATCTACAAAAAGCCATAAGCTTAGGCCCGCTAGACAAATTTCTCAATAATGGAGCATTTGTCGGCGTGGCGATTACATTCCCTCTTGAGTAGTCGTGTACATATATCCATTTGTGGAATTCTACCAGTTCCTTCATCACCGACCTACACTATATAGTCTTTGTAGTAACACCTACAACTGCTACTATACTTCCATTGGGAGAGTCCTTGATAGGCAATGCCGCCAGAGATAATGATGGCGAATCTGTAAATTTGCTTACTTTCACATGCCAAGAAGCCGCACCATCCGGTACTTCGATATTCCCCAATGTTGATTAGATCATCCGGTGGGATTGGTTTGGGATTTCCTCTAGTCTCACCAGTTATAGGATCAAGTGATTCACGATACCAAACTGCAGAGTTATGATGTTGTCGCCCCAACCTTGATCCGATATCTTGAAGAGTTTACAAGTTCGTAGTAGATGTAGAACTTATAGTTACTCCCCGTGGTCTCTATGGAAAGCTTGGACAACACCATTTTTGTATCTAATGGTTATAGCATTGAGAGCCCTTCGACTTGCAAAGAGGGCCCATGTCACATTCCTCATCACTTCATAACACCGCAAAATGTGAACATACCACAATTCTCTTCAATAAATGAATGCTAGGAATACATGATTTAGAAAGGTGTTCATGAGACTCTAGCCAAAACAGAATAAAATAATTAATGAAACGAACAAACAAACGAACGAAAAGAAAGAAAGAAGTTGGTAAAATGTATCATGGATCAAGATCCACCTCAAGATGTCTTTGCTTGCATCACCGGACTATCATCTTGTCGATAACAAATTCAGAAAGCTTGACTGAGCCTGTGTTATTTCCACAGTGGAGTTCAATATATTCCACATCCTCAATATGGGACGCCGTAGAAGTTAAATGAACGGCCCATACGCTAAGGTGTTTATTGATTTAGTTGTATAGGATTTGGTGAAGTGCCACGTTAATACGGTTAGCATCCCAATTAAAATCGCAAGCATGACCTGCATTAAAATTTAGAGAGGAATAATGGGTTTCTCATCAACAGACTTGTAGAATCACAAATATCACAGGCTCAGTTATTAAAATTAGAAGCGGAATATTCTCTCTTAACAACAAAACATCTGGCATCTCGAACTACTAGTAGACGGGACGAGTGCAATTTATTTAAGACTTATATGAATTGGTAAACCTTTCAGAACCAGATCATTCAGAGGAATGAAAGAGCTTAACTTGGTTAAAAATACATAACAAGCGACGGTGCAACTGATGACCACATTGCTGATAAAATTTCTAAACGTGCATAAAAACCAACAAAGAAATCCAACTTACCATTATAGCAAGACGAGCAACAAATACACACATGTAATACCTGACGAAAAGACAATTTGTATTTGCATATGAAAATTCCTCTTCTTTCACCTCCTTGTGGAACATTCTTCGTCAGTCCCCTTGGAATTGTATTCTCATTCATAGAGAGAGAAAACAACATAATCTATCTCAACACCTTCTTCTCTCTCGTGACCCCATCTTCGCCACGGAGATTGGAAACTCAATCAAGAAGATTTCTCGACTATTTCCATATACAAGTATTAGTATAGTAGTAGTACACTAGTACTACAAGAGAAGTCTCTAAAGTAATAGTAGTACTAAAAGAGAAGATAAGATATGAAAAGATTGTTTATACTAAATGTTGTGTCACTGCCCATCTCCTCTTTTAAGTTTAAGACAAAGTTTTCAATTTTCAAAAGTGAAGATTTAAGGATCCTTCTCATCCACAATACCATATCTTCCCTCCCTTTTTCAAGATTACTTGTGCATGCATATTTGGACCGTTGGAGTGGAATATCGAATTTTTTTAAAAGTGACGCAATGATATGAACAAAGTGCAGATGCTAAGAGTGGACCTGAGGAACTTGTACAGCAGGTAAGAACCTAGCTTGAAGAGCCCTAATTATATTGGAATCAATATCGATTCCAATATAATTAGGAAAAAAATCAGCTCATTTCAAAGATCTCTAGCCTTGTCGAATGTGGTTTACAAAACTGAAATAATATAGACCATTACAAAAAATTGCAAATGTAAACACAACTTTTGGAGATTACACAAAATGAAATGAGCTGTGCACCTGCAGTCTAAGGTAAGAAAAGATTGGAGTCTCAAGCAAGCGGATCAACTTGTCCAGCTGGACCAAGAACTTAACATTAATATCTTCCTCCACCGATGGATGAATCACGGAACTTATGCGTCTTTTTAAAAACCCTGTCAAGAAAGACAAGTACACCGTAAAAGCTTCACAAGGGGTTTAAATGTTTAATTGCCTGCCTGATGCACATGACAAGTTACCCACCGAAGTTAATAAGCAAAGACTTATTGTTGCTTGTTGGTGAATGGCACATATGTCAAATCCATGGCATATTTTTATTAGAAACAACACAAATTTTTTTATTACTTTCTTAGAAACATCAACTTTAAACCATACCTATTCAAGGTTTGATGTCTTAGCTATTTTCTTCATTACATTCTCTCTTGTCTTCCTACAAAATATGCTTGTTGGTACTAGTGTGTTATCGACTAGATGGACGCACCTTTGAATTTGGAATCCACAATCTTGACTTTTGTGAACAGCTATCATATGCCAAATCGGTGAGACAAACACATATGTCAAAAATTGTAATAAATTCTTCATCAATACTCTCTATCAAACCTAGCTTGGAAGAAGAACTGTTTTACCAGGCTACAAGCTTTCTCTCGTGAATATTCGATAATCGATCTTCTACTTGTGAGCTTCAACTTAGTATGTGTATTAATTCTTCTAGGTCTTATATAAAAACTTGAAAATTTGATTTCATTGAGTTCCATTCAATCACAAAATTTGATTTGCAATTCTGAAAATGAGACAAATAAATTTAGTCCAAACTAAAGGTTATAATTAGGATATATTATGCGATTCTTAGTTCTAAATAATATTTTAACTAACATTACTTGAACAAATAGGTGAATTGACGAAATTGATTGAAAGAAAACAACCATGGAAAGAAGAACACTTACCGTAATCGTTGTTCATGTTTCACGTTAACCAAAGAAAACAACGCAGCTCGAGAGAAAAGTGATTGGGAGTTTGGGAGAGAAGATGAAGAATTGAGTAGAGGAAAAATAAGTGAATCAAAACCCTAGGGTTTTAGCCATTTAAATCTCGAGAGAAACTTGGAAAATGAAAATGAGGAGGAAGAAACCGTATTTCCTATTTTGACTACTTTTGAGTAAATTCGAGCAGATATTCTAGATGTACGATCGACGGTTTTAGACGAGGACCACGGCGCTTATTTGTGTTGGAACCGCCGATAGATGACAAATGTCGTTTGGGTTAAAAAGATTTTGTCGATTTTAACAGTTAAGTGTAGTGGATGAAGCAATGACACGCTTTTCTGACAATTCGAAAAGAGGTATTTCATGTTGAATGGGAGTCCGAGATTGTCCCAGAATCGCATTGCTCCCTCATGTCGATATTAACAGCTCTGGCGCTCGTGTTTGATTCCTTTGGTGGTGCATATATAATGTTCTTTGTTCATCGGTTAGTCTCGCCAACGTTCTATACTTTGAAGGCGATCACGTTCCTAGACACCTAACGCTTGCTCATCATCGACATACTACTCACGATGTTGCCTCATTCAAGACGATCATATTCTCGTTATTGCAATTCTTCGCTCAAGAGTCATATTTCTAAGACGGCGATGACGTTGTTGTTGTTGGGTGAGAAGGATCCTAGACATAGACATGTAGAACCTAACGGTACCTTGAGTACTAGCAAAATCAATTGACTAAGCAACATTTATTTTTCCCGAACTCTAGACATGTACCAAAATCAATTGACTAAGTAGCCTAAATTTTTGTACCAACAATTAATGGGATAGTAGATGGGATAGCCTTGAGCATCAACCAAATTAATTGACTAAGTAGCCCTTTTTTCACCCTGAACTCTAGACAGTACCAAAATCAATTGCAATCGAAGTCGACTTACGCAAAACAAATAAAAATTGTAGAAAGCGGTATTCGCTTTACATGTATAGGGTGCGACACGCACTCGGATATAGTGTGTATAGAGGCGACCTGCCCCTCGTGCTTCGAGGTCCAGTAATTTGAGCGACCAGCTCGACTCAAAGTGTAAACAGGGTGCGACACTGGCCCGTGTTTCTTAAGCCACCGAATTTTGTTGTTTCCTATTTTGTAAACTCTATATATACAATTGTAATCACTTTAGAATTCAATCAAGTAAATATACATTGAATTGAATTGAATCATCTGGTTCTACATGGTATTAGAGCCAAACCATTGAAATCCGCTGCATTGAATCCTTGAGTCTTAAACCCATTATTGAATTCTTGAATCTTAAACCCCTCTCACAAAGTTTTATTTTTTATTTTCTTCAAAACCTAAATTGTTTGTTTTTTTTCGCAATGGTGACTCGACAACAATTCTTCAAGCATCATCCATCACCACTACACCCCACAAGACAACTCGGCGCTTCCCAAAACTGTTCCATTAGATGAGTCCAACTATACCATCCGGGCTCCTCTCATGGATGTGGATTGGAGCAAGGGAAAGCTTGGTTATTTGACCGGCACAAAGGTTGAACCGCTTATGAATTAATCGCCGAATATGAAGTTTGGGGCAAAGATAATGAAAAGGTAAAAAGTCGGCTTTATTGATTCTATGGAAATTTCTCTTATGAACCGTTATATTCGTCTTCCTACTGCAAAAGATATTTGGGATGCTGTGGAGAAAATCTTCTATGATGACTCTGATGAAACTCAAATTTTTGAATTGAATATGAAGTGTTTTGAACGAAGCAGAATGGGAGACTTATTCCTTCCTATTACAACGAATTGGTGGCTATGTTCCAGGAAATTGATCAGAGGGTGACCTCCCATAATAACAGTGTTGAAGCTGTAGTCTATGAAACGTCCACGATGTCCAAAATGCGTGTTCATATGTTTTTACGTGGCCTAGATCAGGAGTATGATCAGGTGCATGGAGAGATCCTTCGGAAAGAACCTAAATTTTCCTTGGAACAAAGTTATGCTTACATTCGTAAGGTACAATCTGAGAAACAGGCTATGGGGCGCTTTGTATCAAATGAATCCTCTGTCTTGGCTGTTCATAGCAAGACAACTCCTCCAGTTTTTTTTTGGTCCTCCATGCCATCCTAAAGGTAAATCAAATCCTTGGGCAGATAAAAAATGTGGTGTTTGCGGAGACTTGGGTCATAGCAAGGAGAGATGTTATGAAGTGATTGGTCATCCTGATTGGTGGGACTTCTCGAAGAGGCCACGAAAGAATTTAAGCAAGGCCGCCATTGCTAATGTTGTGAATGGAGAGAATCCTTCAGCTAGGGTCGCGCAATCAGGTATGAATGGTAAGGTTATTTCCAATAATACATGGATAATTGATTCAAGTGCATATGACCATATGACAAATGACCCTAACCTTGTGAAAAGTCTTAGACCTTCACCTCAGACCGTTGTTTCTACTTCTGATGGTACTCCAACTCTGGTTAGCGGAGAAGGATCTATTGAGTTATCTAACACCCTCACTCTTGAATCTGTCTTAGTTGTTTCATCCCTTGCTTATAACCTATTGTCTGTTTGTCAAATTATCCTCGTACTTGCATGTACTGTGACATTCTATCCATCTTTCTGTGTTTTTTTAGGACATTCTGACTCAACAGATTCTTGGTTATGGTGTTAGAAAGGGGAAAATGTACTACCTGGACTTGACAGAAACTGGAGAGAAACAAAAGAATTTTCTGGGGCAAGCTAATCAGGTTAATAGGGTCGAGAATGCAAAAGAAGTTGCGTGGTTATGGCATCGTAGGTTAGGTCATCTATCTTTTAGTTATTTGAAGAGGTTTCAACCTCAGTTATTTTCAGTTGTTAGTGAGTCTGAGTTTCATTGTGACATTTGTGAACTGGCCAAGAGCCACCGTATTTCTTATTCACCAAATATTAATAGATGTCATGTTTCTTTTATGAAAATTCATTCTGATGTTTGGGGTCCTGCTAAAGTTTCTTTATTTTCTGGAGCTAGATATTATGTGACTTTTATTGATGATTGCACTCGCATGACGTGGGTGTCGTTACTGAAAAACAAAAGTGATGTATATGGGATGTTTACTGATTTTTACAAAATGGTGGCGACGCAGTATCAACAATCTATTAGGGTATTTCAGTCTGATAATGGTGGAGAATTTGTGAATGGCCTCATGTCTGAATTTTGCAAAAGAATTGGAATTTGTCATCAAACCTCCACTTCGGTACTTCCCAACAAAATGGTTTAG
Organism: Coptis chinensis; assembly: GCF_015680905.1. Classification (NCBI taxonomy): domain Eukaryota; kingdom Viridiplantae; phylum Streptophyta; class Magnoliopsida; order Ranunculales; family Ranunculaceae; genus Coptis; species Coptis chinensis. Next base: position 94,231,401 of record NC_141462.1, read on the forward strand.
CCGAATGGAAGAACAGGCAGTTGTTGGAGGTTGTTCGTGCTTACTTGTTTGGCATGAATGTACCTCGATCCTATTGGGGTGAAGCAGTGAAATCAGCAGCCTATGTTATCAACCCATTTCCCTCACGGGTAATTGAGTTCCGAATCCTTATCGAAACTCCATACACTTTTGTCCATCCCATCTATGCCTAACTTGGAGCCTCGGGTGTTTGGATGTACAACTTATGTTCATATCCCACAACCGAACGGCAAACTTGATCCTCATGCGAAGAAGTGTATTTTTGTGGGTTATGCCGAAGTTTCAAAAAAGGGGTATAGGTGTTATGATCCGATTAATGCCAAGATGTATATATCTCTTGATGTCTCATTCCATGAATTAGACCCAGATTACTCGAGGGGAGTTTCCCGCCTCTTCCGCCGGGGAGAGTGGCGATGAAGGAATCGATGTCTTTGAAGAATTGGAACACTTGGAGGAACGATTTGAAGTTCCCCGAAGCAGAAATTGATCCCAGAATGAGAGAGACGTACATGATCCGGATATATCTGAAATTGTAGTACACGACATTTCCCCTTCTACATCAATAACCGAAGATCTCGATCAGAATGCTCCACCTCAGGTACCTCCTATAACCTTTAATAAGCCTGTTGGGGTAGAAAGTCTTGAACCTAGACAATCACAAAGAGCTAGTAAGGGAGTTCCTAAGAAACAATATGAACCAGACATCAAAGCCAATGCTAAATACCCTATAGCTAACTCTATGTCTAACCATAGCCTTTCTGAAACCCATGCACTTGTCATAAATCAATTGTCTACTATATCTATTCTTAGTAATGTGCAGGATGCTTTGAAATATTCAAAATGGAAAAAAGCAAAGAATGAAGAATTGGAAGCCCTTCAAAAGAATGTAACATGGGAGGTAGTTGATATGCCTGTTGGAATGAAGACTATTGGATGTCGTTAGGTGTTTACTGTGAAGCTTAATGCAGATGGAACTATTGATAGATATAAGGTGAAATTGGTTGCCAAGGGATACACACAAATAAGCATGGAATTGATTATGAGGAGACTTTCGCACTTGTAGCGAAAATCAATACAATCCGGATTTTAATTTCACTTGCAGCAAATAGAGATTGGCCCTTGCACCAGCTTGATGTGAAGAATGCATTCCTGAATGGGAACTTGGAGGAGGAAGTATACATGGATATGCCTCCAGGTGTGAAGAACCATCCCAAAGATGTTGGGAAGGTGTGTAAACTAAAGAAGGCTTTGTATTGCCTGAAACAGTCTCCAAGAGCTTGGTTTGGAAAACTTACACAGTCAACGAAAGTTTTTGGGTACAAACAGAGCAATTCTGACCATACCTTGTTTATCAAACACAAGGATGGTAAGATTACAGCTCTAATTGTGTATGTTGATGATATGATCGTTACAGGAGATGATCCGAAGGAAATAAATGAATTGCAAAAGTATTTGTCTAAGGAATTTGAAATGAATGATCTAGGACAACTGAAGTATTTTCTGGGTATTGAAGTTGCAAGGTCTAAAAAGGGGATTTCACTCTCACAGAGGAAGTATGTCCTTGATTTGCTTGCTGAAACCGGGATGTTGGATTGCAAACCCCCCATTGGATAAATCACGGACTCGCCATTCATTCTGACCAAGTTCCTACTGATAAAACCAGGTATCATCATCTTGTAGGAAGGTTAATCTATCTATCTCATATTAGACCTGATATTGCTTATGTTGTGAGTGTGGTTAGTCAATTTATGCATTGTCCTAGTGAAGAACATATGGATGCAGTCTTTCGTATACTGAAGTATTTGAAAAAAGCACCTGGCAAAGGTTTACTATTTGGAAAGTATGATGCATTGGATATTGTTGGATACACATATGCAGATTGAGCTGGTGATAAAATTGATAGACGGTCTATATCAGGATATTTCACGTTTGTCGATGGAAATCTTGTCACTTGGCGTAGTAAGAAGCAAAAAGTTGTTGCCAGATCGAGTGCAAAAGCTGAATTTCGAGGTATGGCACAGGGAGTATGTGAATTGTTATGGATTCGTACTGTCTTAATGGAATTGGGCTTCGAACTTCAAAAGCCTATGGATTTACATTGTGATAATAAATCCGCCATTCAAATTGCACATAATCCAGTTCAGCATGATAGGACAAAGCATGTGGAGGTTGATCGTTATTTTATTAAAGAAAATCTTGACAGGAAGGTTATTCGTTTTCCGTTTGTAACCTCTGAGGAGCAATTAGATGATGTTCTTACCAAAGGTGTATCCCACAAGGTGTTTGACAGCTCAGTTGAAAAGTTGGGCATGATTGACATCTATGCACCAACTTGAGGGGGAGTGTAGAAAGCGGCATTCGCTTTCGTGTATATTTGTCGCGACTGCGCGCTTAGGCTTTGAGGCTCCAGTGATTTGAGCGACCGCGACTCAACTCAGGAGTGTAAGCAGGCCGACCAGCGTCGTTTTCTCAAGCCACCGAATTTTGTTGTTTCCTATTTTGTAAACTCTATATAAACAATTGTAATCACTTTATAATTCAATCAAGTTAATATACACTAAATTAATACCAGATGAAACTAAGACAAACCCTTCAATATGTAATAAAACTTTTAATCAAGTTAATATACACTAAATTAATACCAGATGAAACTAAGACAAACCCTTCAATATGTAATAAAACTTTTTTGAGACGTGAAAGAGAGGGAAGTAGAGCAGAAAAGGTTAGGTGTTTTTTGAGGCGGGGGAAGCTGAGCATAAAAGTCTTTTTGGCCAATTTTTTTAGCGGAGACAAAATTGGGAAGTGATAGACATCTCTACGTGTAGGAAATGTAGAACCGAGAGACAGCTTATTCAGGGAACTCACCCACGCCTCTTATAAGTAGTAGAGATAGAGATGTACATGTCTCGAAGACAACACAGTAAACAGAACTTAAATACTTATTCAGCTCATTACAAGGGTGTCAAGGTGTCGACTTACTCTAGATGTGAGGAGCTCCAAAACTATACAGAAACAAACATATACGATCTAATCCGGGCAAATAAATTAGATATTATTGAGATGGAAATCAGCTGGTCTCAGGGAGATTTGTAGATGACTATGAGTAACTAAAATAAGCAGATTCATTGATATAACGTAACATTATTAAGTCTTGGAGACTTTTGAAGCTCACCAATTATGTTTACATCACATCACTTCCTATAGCAAACTACATATAGGCGCCATTTAAGCCAACAAAACTGGACCAGTAATAAAATCTACGTAGCCAATTGTTTCTTCCCACAACAAATGGGGGATAATGACACTTCAGTTGTTTACAGCCACTAAAGCCATGTGCTCAATCAGGTCCAACACTCGGTTGCTGTAACCCCATTCGTTGTCATACCATGAAACAAGCTTCATGAAAGAGGAACTCAGTCCTATCCCAGCCTTTGCATCAAATATGCTTGACCTGAAAATAATGTCCACGAAAACTGTCATATAATGAGAGAAGCCACATGTTGCACATAAAGTCTATCCACTTTTGTGAGCTCAGGTTCAACGATACACCAAAACCAATAAGTTGCAGACAGGTTGGATCTTAAAAAATTCTAGTTTGTATACAAAATTATCAGCGAAGTTAAAAACAGATCTCATAATTTTGGAAGACAACGCTGCTAGTACATAAGATGTGCCTCAGCTAGAGTGCTAGACTATGATCAGACAGATTTTGGGGCACTATTAGATTAAGGGTAATTAAGCAGTCCCTGTGAAAGCTTAATGGATTACAGTGACTAAACTCATATTAATGGGTCAGCTGTCGCCTGAACCACTGAAAGAAACGAACATGCAAAGTTTCGACTCTACCTTGCGTCACCAACAAAATCATTAGAGACAACATCCTCGTCTGTGTATCCAAGAATGCCTTTCAATGGACCCTCTGAAGCATACCTGGGTAGAAAATAATAAACCAAGGTTAGCTGCATACATCATTAACAACATCTATAACAAAAAACCAAAAGAACGGAGTCCACAATTTGATGCAAATGAGAAAATTGTTCCACACTGTTCACAAAAGAGGAAGAAACAATAAGCATACTTGATAGCAGCTTTGACATCTTCATAGGAAGCACTTTTCTCAAGTCGACAAGTCAAATCCACAACTGAGACGTTTGAAGTTGGTACACGGAAGGCCATACCAGTAAGCTTGCCATTGAGTTCTGGAAGTACTTTTCCAACAGCCTATATAGTTCCAGGGAAGAAACCATGGTCTTTTAAAAACTTTAAGAGAAAAGAAGGTGAAAAAAAGGGATTATTTGGTGATTCTCCAAGTACCTTTGCAGCACCAGTTGAACTGGGTATGATGTTCTGCGCAGCTCCACGGCCCCCTCTCCAATCCTTCATTGAAGGGCCATCCACAGTCTTCTGAGTCGCTGAACAGGAAAGCAGGTGTTACAGTGATGAGTGTGTACAATTGCAAATATTTCAAATACTAAAAGTCAGTGTTCAGGTAGGAGGAATGCTATGAAAGAAGCCGTTTGAAGAGGGCTATAACCTTTGCCTTTGGACCTCTGGATATTAAAGGAGGGGACTCTCTTTTGATAGTCTAATACTGGATGGGGGGTTGTCATCTCAGGTTTTACTTAGTTGGGGTTTTCTCAATTTTCTTTCCTAGTTTTGATTTCCATCTTTATCTTTTCTCTTTTATGTATATGATGGTAGGTCTCTCCCCTCACCCTTTCTGTATTCTTTGAACAATGAAACAGAAGCCAATTTAACAAATATCGAGAGAGTGAGAGAGAGAGAGTTGCACCACAAAGCGCCCCTCGAAAGAAAAGGAACACAAGTTTTTTGTTTTGGGTGACTTTTTTCCTCAATTAATTTGTGGTCTTGGGAACTGAGTATCACAATCCGACTTCTAAAAACGAAACGATGTCGTTTAGGGAAGGGTTTTCATCTTCCAACATATATGCGCTTGAGATTTAGAGCAGAGAAGGGAGAGAGATATACCTGTAGTTGCATGAACAGTTGTCATTAAGCCTTCAAGAATGCCAAACTCTTCATGGACTACCTGCAAGATATATTTGATAAGTAAAGTGTAGCACTTGTTTTCAAGCATGTCTACGAGGTAACACGGATATACATTAAAGCTGAAGCAAATGGAACTGATCTACATAATCTAAAGTTTCTTACAGACCTTGGCAAGAGGAGCAAGACAATTGGTTGTACAGCTAGCATTGGAAACAACGTTCATGCTTGGCTTATCGCCCTCCTCGCTCACTCCAACCACAAACATGGGTGCATCTGCCGATGGAGCTGATATTATAACTTTCTTGGCACCACCCTGTAGAGGCAAAGCAGATCAGTCAGTATAAGCTGAAGAAAGAAAAAGAGAAAGGAAGGTGGGGTGTAATTAAGAGAAGCAGAAGACATTCAGCTCATACTCAACCTAATAACACCAACCTTAATATGTAGTGAACCCTTTTCCAATGTTGTGAAGACACCAGAAGATTCAACAACATAGTCAGCCCCAAGTTCACCCCAAGGGATCTCTGCAGGGTCTCTATGAAAAAATATGTTGTTAAAATCTAGAAACTAAGTATGTTCTTTGATAAGCACCAGTGCCTCGATAAAAAAGCTGGTACCAAAGCATCACCTTTTGCTCGTGACTACAACCTTCTTTCCATTTATTTCCAAGGTGGAAGCATCAATTACATTTATGGTTCCTTTAAAAACTCCATGAGTCGAATCATATTTGAACATGTAAGCCTGGAAAAGGATAACATCAGCCCAAAATTTTCACCAAGTAGCACAATTTGAAGTACGTATACGACAAAAAAGAAAAATGTGTTAGGTTTTACATTGGATCGAACTAAGGATGTATGCTGATACTAATTTTTGTATAATGACATAAACCACCTTAAGTCTCACAATCAATCTCATAGTCGGTACAAACAAAACATTTGTAAAATTTAGCTCCAATGGCAACAAAGAAAGGAAAAGAAAAACTGGAGAAGATACAAACAGTGTCCCCATACCATGTATGAGGCATCAATGAATGGATCATTGACAGCTACAACATCGATATCATCTCTACTTGTTGCAATACGTAAGACCAACCTTCCAATCCGACCAAAACCTACACAATATTAATTTTCAGATAGGCTGGAAGACCAGATGCATTCTATGCTCTAAAACTAAACTGCGATATTGCTAGTCTAGATGGAACCTAAAAGATGCAAATAAGCTAATAATAAACAAGATTTCAAGAAAAAAAAAAGCTCACCGTTGATCCCAATCTTTGTCTTCCCACCGCTCCATGACTCTATACATGAGCAAAAATGACACCAAATAAGACAACTTCACAGAATTAAAAACTAATCACCTTAAAAGTCCTATAATACAGCTCTTACTAGGAATGGTAGGGGGTGTCTCTGTGGCTGTGGCTTTGATAGGCTGAATACTTCTTCCACTACATTTCCTATACAGTTCAGACAGAGAATCATGAGATTTACTGTGAAATTAAAGCAAAATTCACTACAATGTCATAGAAACCACAGTGTTTGATCACTCAACTGTAAGGATAATGAGTCAACTTGAACTGAGTTACCGAAAACGCTTGTCTGGACCTTAGCTGACTTCAGACTGTGATTGCCACTGAATGATTGCTGAGAAAGACAAAAAGTAACAAAAATCATTGTAAATTCAAATAAAACAAACAAGCAACAATAAAAAAAAAAAAAAAAAAAACTTATTCCTCTCCTTGAGACCATTTAATTCAAACATGCCCATATGATGTTGTTCTATCCTCTTCTTGATGTAAAACTCACAAACATTATAATGGATGATTGACAGTGGAGGGTGTACTATTCACTATCACACTATGAATCAATAAAAGCTGGGGATGCAACTTAAGCAGTTTCGACAAACAACAACAGCAACAAGAAAAGTGATAGTATCGAAACTTCATTTATATCTCCACTCATAATGCAAAATACTACCTTTAACCAAATAACCAATACTCATGTCCAAGCTCAAAAAAGTCAATCATTCATTAACAAATTATTTCCACAGTTCAGCTCATAAAATCATGACTACATATATAGAAAAATGAAATAATATTAATATTTAAAGATATATCACCTTGGGAGGTTCAATGAAAGAAGGAGGTGATGCTGCCACAGTTGATCTAATCATAGTAGAGAAAGCCATGTCTTTTTCTTCTTCTTCTTCTCTCAGATCTATAAACCCTACTACGAGAGAGCAGAAGAAGGATGTAACAAGAAAGCGCAGGCAGAGGAAAAAAAATGTTTTTGTTTTTTTTAAGTGGAAAGGAAATAATAAGGTTGCGTTGTTGCGGAGATACTTATGTTTTGGGTCTTTTAGTTGTTGGAGTGGAAGATTTTTGGAGGGGCATTTAGAGAAAATACTAAAAATACTGTCTATTGGTTGACATCTACTGTTAATGTGTGTTTGGTTTGTATCGCGATGGGATTGAACGGTTGAAGGGGCTTTATTGATGTGACCGACTGTGTTTTGAAAATAGTTAGGTGTCACTCTCACTTTTAAAACACGTTGCACGGTTGCTCTGTTTCTCCCGTACTCAATTTTGTCGTTTTTTTTGGCTTAGCTGGGTCACTGGGGTGAGCAGTTGGGTAGGGTTTCAAATGGTCCAATTCTCGGTTAGAACCGTATATGCTTTATTTTGTTGTTGGAGTGTTGGACTCTTTTTTGTTGTTCCAATTCAACAGGATCCAATGTCACTCTCTATGGTAGGGTATCGTTGAATGGGAATGGTTCATTACGGCATTACCAAACAAAATGCTTAAGCCCTAGTATTTCAATGATATTTGTTGGAATTTCAATGAAATTGAAAGATATCTTACTTACTTAGTTACTTCTTGCAGTCAAAGCATTTTTTTGACTTGTCGAGATTGCCAAACTACTACCCTAGGCTTCCGCCCAACTTTTAATTAAATACTAGCTAATTAGTCCGCCTGCGGCCGGACCTGCTACATTGATAGTTCACGATGAACAATTTTTACTTTTATCATTCTATTAATGGGATGCTAGAAAACCCTTAATACACCCGAATGTAATAAAAGTAGACATGAATCAGATGTGTACTTTCATAGAAAGAAAACCCAAACAAACTACACTAACAAAGAAGAAATAAAATTAAGGACATAGAGGCACACCTTCAAACACTTGAAGTTGAATATGTTGGTTCTTTTTCTTCCCAAGATCCAAGCCATTTTATTTTTAACACGACATTGTAATAAATTTCAGAAGCTCTTGCAAAAGGTCATTCTGTAAAGGGGAACCAAGGAAGAAATTTCTAAGTGAATCTGAGTGAATAACGAAAAAAGTAGAAACTTCCTTTGGCTGTTGTTGCATCCTCGACAATGCAATTATGCAACACAACTAACATGTGAACTAAAATTTGAACATTTTTCTCAAGATTTAGGCTCATCGACATATTTTTGAAATATAAAACTCAGTTCTTGAAACTTTCTTTTAAATTGAATAAATTCATGTTATCCCCCTATTCTTCATTATTAGTAATGTTGTTTACTGGTCCGAAAAAACTCAACTGGGAAACAATTGGGTTGTGAAACCTCGAGCAAAATGTTATTCTAAATCTCATTTTAGGTTTGACATCTCCTAGATTACTTAATGGATAATTTTCAAAAATAGAGTTTGCTCAAACCCAATTGGAATGGGAAACATTGAGCTGGATTTAGTTGTACCAAATCCAAAGCATCCTAGAGAAATGAATACCAAATGAGGGTGGTCTTACTATCATGTTTTGCTCTTGAACTTCCTCGTGTGCCTTATCTTTTTGCTTCAAGTCCAGCGGGATCAACTCCTTTTGGAGAGCAAATTTAGATAGGTACTTTCGAAAATAATGAAATACAAATGTAAGAAGAAGTATACCAATGCAAGTGATATTCAACGAAAGATAAAACAATGAGCTCATAAAAAACTTGTTTGGGTCTTTCTCAAGGGAAGCCTTCATTTGCATCAATCCATGAAACAAACAGAAAAATTCATGTACATTAGTAACAATATATGCATTACCAATTTACCATTTGCTATTTATTTTGTATAATAATTCCACTCCAAATAAAGCTAAATGCGACCCGGTGAATGTTGCTTCTTCCATGACATCCATAACCCAAAAGGGTGAACTTTCAATGTATTAAATTTTAACAAAAGATATCACATAACCTCAATCCATTTTTTTCACCTTATCAATTGCAAAGAGAAAGTATCATAAAGCATAGACAAAACACCGTCCAAAAGTAAATATATATTTTGTATCAATGGAGTTTTATTTTGTAAAATCGAACCGCCCTAGAATGACTCTAATTCAAGTGAGTGATTATAACATACAATACTCTAGTTGTATTCTTTTTCAGTTCATCACTCGCGTCTAACTCACCATGTACAAACTTTCAATGCAACTCAGATTTGGAGGTTTAATATAAGCTTTCATAAGGCATTAGGTTACCCTTTGTATGTTCATACCTAATCTTTTTCGTATCGTGATAATTGTCCATGCAATAAACCTTGTGTGTAAAACTAGCCTTCTGTGGGATTTTTGGTCTTGATTGTTATCTGGCATTAGTATGCAGCCAGAAAGACCAACACGTCTGCGCTATAATTTTGAATGAATATGTTGAGGTGAACAAAACTTCAAAGGTGGCTCCTTAGGCTATGAAAGCATGTGTTTTCTATGGTATTGTGACTGTTGGTGCTCAGTAACTCTGTTGGGTCCTCATTCCTCAAAGCATAGCTGGGAACCTTTACATTGTTGACTACATGCTTTGCTGTATTTCATTTGTGTGCTTAGCTGGTGCATGTATTCCACTCATCCCTTGTAGCTTGATGTTGGCAGGTTTACAGGGTGCTCAACACTTCTTTGTTCTTACAGGACTCTGGATCTACATCCCACCTTACAGGCTCGTGTTTATAGGGCAACAGTTGCTTAGAGATAACTGGTTTGTGTTTTTGTGACACTCAGGAAAATATCTTTGTTTGTAGAATATTTATGCTGCATCTATTGAGCTAGTCTGTAATCTTGTAATGTGTTTTGTGAGACTGCTTCTATTGAGACCCTCCCAGTTGGCTCTCTTTGTTACAGAGTAGGTAAGCTTGTGAATACTTGGTGTTCAGGTTTCAAAGACAGCCAGACTCTTGTATATACCCGTAATGTTGAACTGTACGTGTCACCACACTTGGGTTGCAACATCCAATATTTAGAAAACCTGCTTCCAGCACAATTACTACCATTGATAGTTCACAATTACTACCATTAGAAAACCTTCTACATTGATAGTTCACAATAAATTGTTTTTACTCTGTACAGTAACTACGCTTTGACATATTTAGATATCAAATCTGCACGCATGACAAAGATATGACCAATTAGCCAAAACATTCTCACATTAAAACCGACATAATGATCAAAACATAATGAGTGGCCATTAACTAAGAAAGAAGGGGGATCACGACCAACTAATATCCTTATTTTCACTCTACTTGGTACAAAAATTCAAATCTTATGAGCATTCGAAATCATTTTTGCACATTATACGAGAGATTTCTGATCCCCTCTTGTCGAAAAGTCTTCATGCTCATTATCTAAAGGATCATTCTCGATACCATAGCACGCCACTTATTGCACCACCACTAAAAAAATTATCACTGCCACCTCCAGCATCTTCAGGCTCATTATCTAAAAGATCATTTTGACCATACCATAGCCGTTGCCACTTGCACCACCACTAAAAAGGTTATCATCAAGCTACCTCCAAAGAAATGGCACCATACATCCCCCACCGCTTCCACCATAACCACCAGCAGTAGCACCTCCATCAAAATTGGTTCCACTACCATAGACACCACCTCCACCACCACCATAGCTGATATGCCGCCACCATAACCACGTGTCATGTGTCTTCACATCAGGTTAGAAAACGAAGGAGTGCATTTCAAGAAGCTTGGACAGATGGGTTTCATGTTAAGTCATAGAATTTACGCACTTTTAACATGTAATTAACTTTCAAATTGATCTTGAATGTCTCATGTTAACCTGAGCTCCTACTTGCACTTTTGTGGTCGTTAAGTACTCTTCAATAGAATACGGCTTCTTTGTAAGTGATAGCATCTCAATACATTGCTAAATAAGATTTAATAGAAAATTAAAAGACACATGTTAAAGGCAGAAAACACATTAACCACATTAACAAAAACCTTAATAAGCACCATAATGTTCTACTTAAATTATAAATATTCCAAAGTACATACCAAAGTCACATCTACAGAGCCAGATATCCAATCTAGGCTTTGGCATAATAATTTAAAAAGTATGTGCAAATGCAAATCAAATGTAGGCTTCAGTCTGACTATTTATAAGATTAATCACGAACTGGATTGTTTATGGTATTAGCTAGAAGAACTTACAATGGTCCATTTGATCTTAGAGTTAGAAAGTGAAAGCAATCATATTGCGAGAAGGAGTATGTAGACACGTATCGAGCCTTCATCTTTCATCCAATGATCAGTGTAATGCAATTTTTTGCTGCAAAAGCAAAAAAATAAAAATGATGAGAGCAGCACCAAGAAAAAATATATATGAGTTCTAGTGTTTCGAAACCCTTTTATCCTTCTTTAAATTGGGGAAGAAAGTGGAAGTATTAGGTAAGAAATTGCATTTATCAAAAGCGGTGTTACTAAAAAAATGAGAAAATGACAGTAAAAAAAATACACTACTGGAAACGGCATCCACTTCCAATCATAAAAATTCCGATATCAATTTTAGAGCACCTACTGCAATGAAAGAAATTAACATGACAAACCGCAAACTCATTAACAACTACTAATGGGAAAACTTTAAAAAGAGGACAACTACTACGTACAACAACACTAAAAGGTTAGTTGCACGATGCTTTCTGACTCGGATTCCTATCTACAATGTAGCACCTGATTTTTTCACACAATAATTATGTGTTTTGTTGCCCTTGGTATTTTTTTAAACAATAATTGTTTTTCAAAATAAATGTGTAAATAATTTGCAAGCAATGACATTGGTGCAACTTTGCTTGATTCTTCCTTATGGTCAAAAGTAAAAAACGTTAAGACTACATAGTACATATATAATTAATGGCTCTGAGATTCTATTTGATGCATTGTTAAGCTGTTGATTACTTCAAATTTCAAGAGCAAATCTACATGAAACTTTGGCATACACTTTTCAAGACTTGAGCATTTCTATGTCCTGAATCCGAACCTACCTATGCAATGCATAAAAAGTTGCTAATACTATTATCATGTCATATTTGCTATCGAAGCAAAAAGTAATCTAAAAAGTAATTTAGTGACTTGAATATACCCTTGAACCAAAAAGACACCTAAGAAAGATTTATGTACTATCAAGTTATACATTTTTTTACACACACACACCCAAGAAGGATTTTAAACTTCGAAACATTAGTTCCACGACTGAATTTCTTTAACTCACCCCTACTTGTAATATACTTACCCACTTTGGTTAGATCGAAATCGAAGAACCACGAAAAGACGATATAGGTTCTTCAAACATACGATAGTCAAGACTGATTAAACATGACATTGTCTTCTTTAGTCTGCAAATTAAATGTCATATTATGAAGAAATCCTTACCAATATCTTCATCTTGATAAGTACATTTTAACCATTAAGAACATAAACTATGGTACGTTCTAACTTTTTTTTTATTGTACAAATCAAAGTTTTTCTGTTTCTTTTTTTTTTCTTTTCCAAATGATGTAGGCAAATAAACTATTCCAGTTAGTGAAAAAGAGCTGACTTCATAACCAAAGACAAACTTCAATCATTCATTATGGAGGTATTGAATCATCGATTTGACACAAAGAGTTGATTGCAAATTAATCGCAGATTGCAAAATCATAAAAAAATAAACATTCGAAAAATCCCAGCATCACCAACACAAAGCACTCATTTATATACATATGTTAAGTTATGCATATCATATACTTAAACTGAAAAAGGTGAGCCAACACAAAGCCTATGAAGCTTACCAACTGATGGTCTTTCCTCCTGTGAAAATTTCTCCAGAGCCTCCCGATCTCTGATTGTTGCCAAAGTAGATACTTTGAGCTGGTACCATTGTTTATCGAAAACCTGCAAACTGATTCAAGGTTTGACGATACGTTTTGTAGTGCTGCAACAACAACTATTTCTACAATAATAATTTGTAAGGAACCAATTTATCAACCTTGAATTCTTTCTTCACTTTCAATGAAACATGATGATTGCCAATTACAATACACGTTCTGATAGTTTCACTAATAATTGAATCAACACTCGAATCGAGGCACGTAGCAAAGTAGCAAAACGTGTTCAAACACTCAACACTCACTAGTCTCAGAGATGCAACTCGTCTATCTAGTGTCTATTAATACATTCCTATTTTCCATTAGAACCCCATATTATAGACTAAAGCATTTCTCTTTCACAGCCTCAGATTCACGTTCAAGTAAGAAACCTAATAAACACTACCAAAGTGGGGAACCCTCTTCCAACCCCATTTTCCCACGCCAAGCAAAAGATTTAGGGAAATCGATTGATTGTTGATTTCTTTAAAGGCTGCTTAAGCATAAGCATTTGGAATGATTTATAGGTATGGCTAAGTACTTCCATATGAAGTCTCTTGGATACTAATACAACCGAGCATTTAGTTTTTCTTTTTTTCATTTTCTATTTTTCATTTATTTTTTGCTTCAAGGTAATCGTATTGATTAAATAAACAAAGTTTACAAACTTACAACGAGATGTTTGTATCCACGGTATAGGATTAGTAAATACTTTTCATTTTCAATATTTAAACAACTAAAAGATGTTATTATATACACAGGAGAGTTCCTTTCCTAATACTTGGTTTTACAACTAAAATGATGCAAAAGTTGGGAGGAACAGCTCACAAGAACTTCTCCATAACTTTCCAGCGAGTTTAGTGTCATAAGAAAGTTTGGAAGAAGTTATTGTCCTTCCGCTTCTGCCAAAGAAGTACTCTCCTGATATGTCCTGAAAAGGGAGCACATTAGCCTCCCAAATTAGTCTTCACACAAGATTAAAAACTTAGACAGAATGGTATCTACAAAAGTTCATATTAGTGGGATATCACTATGAAATATGGCTCCACGGTCCTTTCAAAGATGTGATATGGATTCCAGGCCCACGCAGAAAAAAATCTAGCTTACTAAGAAAATGGACATCTCTCAAATCACACCATAATCAAGCAGGCAAACTAAACATTGCCATCATTAAGTGGTGACTCTATTTATAGATGATAAATATACGGCCAGTAATGGAGGCACAGTATTTACACCCAACTAATGAGATTGGCACCCCTTCGAGAAATTCCCATGTATTAGCACCCCTCCATTAATCGTATAAGTTGACGTACACCCCTCCATTCTCGCGGGAACAAACTTACGCAATCTTTATATACTCGCGGCAACGTCTTACCATGGTTTTGGAGACATCACGGTATTCGTTTGCTGTGGGATATCACGGTATCCGTATGTCATGGGTGTTCAAAACTTGAAGTACAAAAAAAAATCCTTCGCGGCAAAACTGTGTCGTGGGATGTGGGAACCCACAATAACTCGCTGACGTGGAATGTGGGAACTCACGGAGTCACGACAACTCGCTGCCGCAAAATGTGGGAACTCACGACAATTCACTGGCGTGGGATTATCAGGCATGTTGGGGGTGTAAAAGGACATATAGGGAATAACTATTATTCTTCTACCCTTTTGTCAAAGAGGTGTCAATCCCATAAAGTGGGGTGTAAATACCGCCGCCTTACTTTTATGATCTCTTAATCTGACATTCAGTAATGACTCGGTGCACAAAGAAACCAAACTTATTGGAGGAGCAAGAGCTGCATCAATAATCGAGTTGACCCGGCTTCAGAGATCAGAGAAGTCCCAATACTTTCAGAATTGTAATAGCCAAAACCGAAAGATGTGAGGGCAATTCTTGCATGATGTTTGTTGCCATTTGCTCGGGATCGGTACCTTTGTCTGAGAGAAGTCATATAAACCGAGTCTACCTAGTATATGAAATAGAAACCTACATATGGCAAATAAAAAATTACAATAATTTGCAGTAAGAATTGTTATTTGTAATATAATCCATTTATCCTGACCATCGCACTCGGCCGCGGTGCATAGAAATTATGCACTAAGTTTCTGCAATCCCACATGTTTGCCGTGAGATTAAACGTAGGTGGGAATAATAAGTTGTTGGAACAACATACAAATTGACTTTTAGATGACAAAGTCAAAACAAAAGTGGTGTTCTCTAATAGATGGCTGTGGCCGATAATTAGGCCATCCACCAAATAGACCAATATAGCTCATTGATTTGGGGGCTTTTGCACCATCCACAACTATCCTTTTCTCATCAATGTCATGCTTGCAGATGATCGATTTTCAATTTTTCATTAGATTTCTCTTAATTGGCTATCTTCTACATTAATTTTAAGTAAAAGCGGGAAAGGAGACAAAGAAGTTCTTAAATACATACAAGACAGAAACCTGGGAAGAACCTTCAACCAACCATAGTTGCCGATGGAGCTCGTAAGAGAATAGCAATAAGCATACTGTTGAGAAAATAATTAAATGTGATTATTATTTTAATTTGGGATCCATTAACATACTTACCAAATTTACTGGTATAATCATTGATTGATATTTTCCCATTTCTAATGTTATTCTTTTCTCAAGACAGCTTACATTTGGTGGATTCATAAACTTCAGCACATGGATATGCTTTTGACAGAGATGAACACTTCCCAAATGACGTTTCCTCAATGACTTGTATAGTAGATACTGCAGAAACATCATCAGTTATATTTATCAAATTAATTTTCTAGATACAAATGGAAAGATGACTGAGAAGAAGAGTAAAGACTCAAGCCCAGAAATAATGTGGGAACCCCATATTTGCACACACACACACACATGGAAAGAAATTGAAAAGGTAATAATTCCCAAAAAAATTGAGTATACCATAGAGCACAGTTTGCAAGATTTTGCATACAATTTCAAGGTACCAAAGAATCAGTAGAAGATATTTCAACTTTTTCAACACTGGATAAAACCGAAACAATTAAATAAGCATGATCAGAAATAACCTGCTTGCGATTCATAGCAGTGCTAGAGTCGGTCGTACGGTTCATAGAGAAAGCGTTTGTTGATGAACGAAAGTGGGGAGAGAGGGAAAGGTTTTTACTGCTCTGTTTCCACAATTAAGTCTCCCAACACTTCGTAGTTTAATTTTGACATTACTTTATCATTCTTAGTTTAATTTGGGAAGAAGAGAAGAATAAGAGAAAGGGCTTGAAGAGATGAATTTTTATTTGGAGAGTTGGGAGTGTTTTGTAGAATTGAAAAAAGAGCATGGAAAGAGGTTTTTATCTATTTCGGGTTAGGAACAATTGAAATCATCAAAAAAGGGCGTATAATTCCTTTTTTTATGAAAAATCCGATGTGTCAGTCTCAGAGAAAAAAGGGGGGCTGACGTGGGTCACTGGGAGCATTTTCCACTACTCAGTATTAATGGTCTTTGATTAGAGAAGATGATCACTACATATAAGACCTATTTTTCAACAATTGGATTACTAGTTGACGGTGGGGATTAAAAACAAATAGTTACATTATTTAAGGTTTTCAACCTTACAAGTTTCGACATAAGGAAGACCAAGAGTTAAACTATTCTAGCTATTATTGTTTAGGAAACTATATGGTTATTTCTATTAAGAGCCATTATTGAATTAGGAAGTTGAGTCTAGTAGAAGTCGGCTATCTACTATCTACTATCTATATACTAAAGCAAGAAATGAGGCTCAGTCCCTTGGTTCTAACTTAGTTGAGTATAAACTCCCTCCCATCGGCCCATATTATATAACCTCCTTATTATTTAGGTCTCGCTAAATAACCTCACTGCTTTCCAAAAAAGAGATAAAATCTAGTCTGTTTTTATTTACTATGTTATCTTATTTCCTTTTTTACCTTTTTGGGATTGAAATTTTCCCGACTATATGTAAATGTATTTTTACACACACACACACACACACACACACACACATATATATGTAAAACTATATTTGCATAGTCATCGGAGTTATAAAAACTTAAATTTACATAGTAACTTTTGGGTTTGAAAATTTCCCTCACAAAATATATATATAAATTTAAATTTAAATAGATTAAGAAGACTCTGTAATTTTATATTGTCATATGTAAATTTACATTTTCATATGAAAACTTAAATTTACATATGTAAATTTAAATTTTAATATGTAAAAATACTATGAATGTAAATTTAAATTTTCCTGAAAAAAAAATTTCATATGAAAATTTAAATTTAAATAGGTTAAGAAGACTGTATAATTTTATATTGTCATATGTAAATACAAATTTACATAGGATGACGTCAGCCCGGTTTATCCTTAAGCCGAAATTATAAGTAAAGATTGATGATATCAGCCTGATTTTCACAGGGGTATTTTGGTCTGTTTTGGCTTTGTTGTTATGTTTTAAATAATAGGGAGGTTTTATGCATTTGTTCGCTCCTGGGGGGTTTTTGTGTAACAATTTTTTAGTGAGGGAGATTAAACCCAAAATCTATATACTAAAGTAGAGACTTCTAAGGGAGGAATTTCTCTCTCCTAGGTGGCACTCTAATATGAGAGATAGTCTTTTTTTAATAGCCTACAATGCCACATGAAACCTATTTAGAAAGTTTGAGTGTATTTATGCTTCCTATATATTTTACCAAAGAAAAAAAATTGCTAAAAAATAAGTGATTTGAAGGAGTTTCACTCTCGATTTAGAGAAATTTTAGTAGTTCCCATTATTGCCGGACCAAAAAGTTTATATATTTAGGGATGGTTAAACGAACTCCAAAACTGGTGACTCCAATCTAACGCCATTTATAAAATGTCAAATCTTGCACAATCCAACGAATGAGATCTGTTTGCTTAACAAGAGGTGGGGCATTTCTGTCAAATGAAATATTCTTTTAACAGAACAAAAACCCACGACTCATCTTCTTCTCTTCATTTGTCTTCTCCAGTCTCTAAACCACTTCTCTCTCATCCTGCTCTCTCTCTTGTGAAATTCAGTATATGCATAAAATTTATAAATTTATTTTGCTTCTCTTTGAATCAAATTTTCAATTTTTAAAGTGATGAAGTTCCCTAAGAAATTGGAAGTTTTTTATGTGATATGGCCTCACCTGATATTAGGGGAATGCTGAATTTTTGGACTAAGCTTTGAAGTGAGAAAATCCAAGTGTTTCGCATAAAATTGATAATACTTTATGGATGATGTCTTGGTGTTTGATTTTGAGCTTTGATTTGTGTAAGTTTTTTTTTAGTTTGATCGTTGCAAGTACAATCTTGTCTGAATCAAATGAGAAATAACTAAGTGTTTGTATTGACCTAAAAACTCCTTCTCTTATAAGTCCAAAAGGATCTTTTCCTCTCTTCTTTCTCTTCCTCTCTTTCTCTTCTTTTATCTCTCTTTTTCTCTCCTCCTTCCCTTTCATTGTGCAGCCCCCCTCTTTTTCCTTCCTCTCTCATTCTTTTTATACCCCTTCCTCTCGCTTCCTGGCCGTCCAGCTGTCCCCCCCATCCAACCATTCCTCTTTCTGCCGTACCCCTGACACGTCCGCGCTCTAGGGTTTCCCGGCTATGATCGCCTACCTCTCGGTTGGCCTCACTAAGCTACCCCCCATTTGGTGCCCCGCGGACCTGGTCTTCCTCTAGGTTCAATTCCTGTGCTCTTGCTCTATCACACTATCCTGCCTCCTTCATGATGTCCGCTGACCTGGCATCATTTCCTCAATTGAGCCCATACAAATGCCCCTTCTTGATTCCACGGTCCTATTTATGGACCCGAGGTCGAGAACCCATTTCTCCTCGTTCTCTGCGCCCCCTTATGCGCACTCCTTGGGTTGCGTGTGAGAATGATTGCACTCATCACGCACGTTCTTTGCCGCCTCTCGTACCTCGTGCTGCCACATGTCTCCTTTAGGCTGGCTCGCTGTCTTGTCGCCTTGGTTTCCTCATTCCTTGCAAGTACTCTTCTACCCCCAGTCCCTTCGATTTTCCCCACTCTTTCAAATGACGCCTTTACCCCTCCACTATATAATCATCTCTACTTCTTCTTCCTCTCCGACTTCACCTTCCTCCTCTCTCTCTCTAGCTTCTTTTTTTTTCTTTTTTTTTCTTCTCACTGCTCTCTTTATTCACTCCGGCCAACCTCCAGCTAGTGACCACCCTTCCCCTCTTTTTTCGGTGAACGTCTTCCTTCTTGAGCATTCCACTCGGGCTACACTCTTCCTTGGTAAGTCTCTCTGTGCTTAAATCTCTTTAATTTCCGCTTTTATTTGAAATAATCACCTTCTCGAACCTATTCGTCTTCCTTCGATGTCGGTCTCTAAACCCTCTAACTCTTCGTCTTCCCAATCCGATGGGGTAGCGTCTCCGCCCCCTCCTGTTCCGGCTGTGGTCCCTTTCGCCTCTGGCCATCCAGCCTCTTTACTGCCGCCCCCTTCTCGATTCCGTAAACCTAATTTGGCCGCAATTAGGGCTGCCTATGGTATTCCGGCCGACATAGTTTTAGAGCATGTGCCCTCCATCACCCATTACCCTCACCTGGTTCCCCGACGTCCAGGGTATCTTGTAGTCATGGTGGGCCAAATTGTAGCCGGCTTGCGACTACCTCTTACTTTGTTAGATGTCGAGGTATGCAACCATTTCAACATTCCTCCCTGCTAAGGCATAGGAAACTATTGGAGACTTATGTATTCTGCGAACTCTTATAATGAGACCGGGGACTCCAAAATCACGAGCCACGACATCTTTTCTTAGTATTACATCAAAAAGAGCACCAAAGATGTCGGGGTTGGGTACCAGTCTTTCTGTGTGCGTCCTCGAAAGAAGTCCTTCCTACTTCATGTTACCACCTCGGATAAAGTATGGCACCACTACCCGTTGTATGTGTCAGGTCACTTTCTATCCGTGGATCTTCCTAATGATTTGACTCTTAACCATCTCGCCTTCAAATCCCGCGGTGCGTATCTCGGTTCTCCCTTTCTCTCTTGGTGTATTATTTCGCTTTTTCCTAACTGCGGTTTCTCTTCCTTGCACAGGGTGGCGACCTGATTCCAAGTCCCAAATCTACTCTGGTATTTCCAGTCCTATCTTCCAACGACTCCGCGACCTCGGACCTAACCAAGCCGCCCACCTAGGTATTCACCCTACCACTGCGACCCCACTTCTGCAAGTTCCTGAACTCCAACATATAGGTAGTTTTTCTGCCTCCTTTTACCGCCCTCCCCCTCCCAAAGAACGCAAACCCCGAGCCTCCCCCAAGAAAAGGTCCCTCTCCCATGCCCCACGCCGCAACCGAACCCGGTCCGCTACCCCTACACCCATCTCCCACAGATCCCAAGATAATCCCACCTCCTTTTACCGCCCTCCCCCTCCCAAAGAACGCAAACCCTGAGCCTCCCCCAAGAAAAGGTCCCTCTCCCATGCCCCACGCCGCAACCGAACCCGGTCCGTTACCCCTACACCCATCTCCCACAGATCCCAAGATAATCCCACCTCCTCTGCTCCGGAAGGTGTCCATTCATTCCGCTCCATCTCTGATTGGGATGATCAATACCACAACTCTCCTACCAACGACATGGATGAACACACGCAGAAGTTATTTGACAGCGACTCTGACGATGAGGAGGTTATTAAGGTTCCATCCGCCGAGGTCCAAACTTCCACTGAACAACCGCCCTCCAAGAAGCCGCGGACCTCAGGTTCTACCGAGCCCGAGCTTTCTACACAATAGGACTCTATTTCTGGTGACCTCGCCCCCAACCCTGCTACCCGGCCCCCTGCCATTTCATCACCCCTCTCTCACCGGGCTGGCAAGGGACCTGCTTCCGCGCCCCTACCCAGAGATGCCCCGGCATCCTCCCTTGCCACTGTAGAAGAATTTCGCCCAGTCTTCAAGGTGCGCAACCGCCGAGTAAATACTGACGACTCGGCTCTCGACAATGCCGCGGTTGCCTCTTCCTTATTTTACAACTCTCACTTACCCCGCGACATCGCATATGCAGACGGCGGCACGTTCGATTCGCATCACACTTCATTGTACACTAACTGGGAAAGTGTACGTTTGTTTTTTTTTTTTTTATCTTCTCCCTTGTGTATCAGGTCAGCTTGGATATCTCTTTTATGATTCGCGGCCTGCTCAGTGCCCGAAACAAACTATCTACCTTGCAGAGGGAGCTAGATGGACCCCTGGGTCTGAGAGCGGCCTATGCTAGCCTTCAATCCGAATTGGCGGCCACCAACTTGGCCAAGCTCCAGGGCGAAGATGAGCTCCAGGTTGCTGAGCGTTCCCATCAAAAGTACATGGACCAAGTCAATGACCGTCTGAGTTAGCAACGGGATTCACTTCTCCAGCACCATCAGCTCACCTTGGAATCCGCGGCCTAGAAGCATCAGGAGGCTCTGGCGGTACTTAAACAGAAGTATGAAGAAGCTAGTGCTGCTGAGTCACAAAAGAACCTATAGGACATGAACATACTCCGTGACCGCTTCAAACTTCTGGCCGACAAGAGGGTTGCCAAGAAACTTCAAGAAACAATGGATAAACTTATCCAGGAGGGCTGCCTCCTCACTGAAATGCCTGCCACTTCCGCGGCTGACCCTCCTGATATCACTGGAGACATTTTGTCGGCCCCAGAGGTCCTGCCCGCGGCTCCCTCCGAAGAAGCTGCCGAAGATGTCACAGCTGCCACTTGCCAATTACCTTCCGATGTGCTGCCTGTCAATGAGCCCGCTTCTGATACGATTTAAGGACCATTGTTTTGTAATAAGATATTTTTGCTTTCCTGGCCCTGCTGTTGGTCATACTTCCCTTTTAACATGATATTTTGGGTTTCATATATTTTATTATTGTCTCTTTATCATTTGAGATTACTTGTACTTTTCATCTACACTTTTTCCTTCATCCAAATCTTTGCTATTCTCCTGAGTCTCTTCCGCGCTATCTTCTTCTCTAGTGCCAGCGAAGGGCTCACCCCCTTCGCCGCTTCATCTACTGAGATGTTCTAAAACATGCCGAGGACATTCTCTTTGCCCCCGTGTTTCTTGAGGGTTGGTCCACGGGACGAATATGGCTCTTGCGCCACCCATCTCTGGTCCGCGAGGGGCTCATCCCGCCCCGCGGCTTGCTCAGGCTACCACACTTGCCGGGAACACTCTATTGCCCCACATGTCTCTGACCTTTCTGGTCCGCGAGGGGCTTATCCCGCCCCGCGGCTCGCTCCATCTCTTTGACTTGCAGGGAACGCTCTATAGCCCCACGCGTCTCTGACATCTCTGATCCGCAAGGGGCTCATCCCGCCCAGCAGCTCGCTCAGTCTCTTACACTTGCTGAGAACACTCTACTGCCCCACGTGTCTCTGACATCCCTGATCCGCGAGGGGCTCATCCCACCCCGCGGCTCGCTCAGTCTCTTACACTCGCTGGGAACACTCTATTGCCCCACGTGTCTCTGACACCTCTGATCCGCGTGGGGCTGAGCCCACCCCGCGTCTCTGACATCTCTGATCCCCAAGGGGCTCATCCCTCCCCGTGGCTCACTCAGTCTCTTACACTTGTTGAAATCACTCTATTGCCCCACGTGTCTCTGACCTCTCTGATCCGCGAGGGGCTCATCCCGCCCCGTGGCTCGCTCAGTCTCTTACACTTGCTGGGAACACTCTATTGCCCCATGTGTCTCTGCCCTCTCTGATCCGCGAGGGGCTCAACTTGCCTTGCGGCTCGCTCAGTCTCTTGCACTTATTGGACGCACTCTATTTGCCCTTATCCATACTCGCTCCACTGATCCCTGGTTTGCACTATTCCCTACAACATTGCAATTCCATTACCAAAAGTGCTGTGGTTTTATACATTTACATTCAGCTGTTGTCCTCTATTTTGGACCTCCTTACATTGCTCAAGATTTCCTTACATTCAATTGTAAAACTTTTTCAATAGTCTTACATTCCATGGCTTCTCTATCAGCTTACCCTTCATGGTCTGCAACTTGTAGGTTCTTGACCCTCCTGTCTCTACCACGGTGTATGGCCCCTCCCAAGTTGGACCCAACTTCCCATCTTTCTCTTCTTTAGTGCTTGGAGTCACTCGACGCAACACCAATTCCCCAATCTTGAAACGTCGCGGCCTGACCCTTTGGTTGTACTGTCTCTGTAGTCTTCGGTGATATTCTTTCAGCCGGATGCGAGCGGTGTCTCTTTTCTCTTCTACTAGGTTCAAGTCCCCCGCCAATATGCGCCAATTCCATCCTCCACCGCCTTGGTTCTCATCGTGGCCGCGATCATCTCTGAAGGAATCACGGCTTCAACTTCGTATGCCATGGCAAATGGTGTCTCCTTGGTGCTTGTCCTCGGGGTGGTTCGGTAGGCCCATAGCACATGATTTAACTCGTCAGCCCAAGCGTCCTTTTTATCTTCCAATTTCCTTTTCAAGTTGTTTATTATCATTTTGTTGGAAGATTCCGCCTATCCGTTGCCCTCTGGGTTGTAAGGGGCTGAGAATCTTTGTTTCACCTGGTATGTCTGTAGAAACGCTGCCACTTTAGCTCCCGTGAACTATGTCCCATTATTTGCGATGATAGCATACAGCAACCCAAACCTACATATGATGTTCTCTCGTAGAAACTTAATCACTTGTGTTTCTTTGACTTGCTGCAAAGGGACGACCTCAATCCATTTCGTGAAGTAGTCTGTGGCCGCCAGCATGTATCTCCTCTTGCCACTTGCCATGGGAATTGGCCCCACGATATCCATCGCCCACATGGAAAATGGCCACGGACTCGACACATTATGCAGGGGTTCTGCGGGTACGAATATCCACTGTGAGAACCTCTGGCATTTGTTGCATTTCTTGGCGAAGTCCACCGCATCCTTCTTCATATGGGGCTAAAAGTAACCCTGCGTCAACAGCCGGTGTGCAGTGGTCCTTCCCGCAGAATGGCTCCCACAGTCTCCTTCGTGCAATTCACCTAACACCTCTTTCGCCGACCGCGGCCCTAGACATTTTAACAAGGGCCCGTTGAAGTTTTTCCGGTACAGCTCCCCTTCCACTAGGACGTACCTTCGTGACGTCTGTTCCAACCCTCTATTTTCTTTCTTGTTGGTCACCTCCCTTCCCCTCAAGAAATCGATGATGGGATCCCTCCAGCATTCTTCTTCCTCTGTAACCTGACACACCTCCGCCCCCTCTTCTATACTAGGCCTGTCCAATATGCCTACCCGTATCATCCTTTCCTATGACCCCGGCATTGCTGCCGCCACGTATGCCAATGCGTCTGCGTGTCTATTCTCTCTGCGACCCAAGTGTACAAATTGGATCTTTGCGAACTTGCTGGCCCTCTCACGCACCACCTTAAGATATTTTGCCATTCTCGGGCATCGAGCTGCAAACCCTCCATTAACTTGGCAAACCACGAGATTCGAATCCGAGTACACTATCAGTTCTCTGACCCCCACATCCTCAGCCATCCTCAATCCTGCTATCACTGCCTCGTACTCTGCTTCACTGGTGGATACCGCAAACCCCAATTTTGTGGTTAACTCTATTCTATGGTTATCGGGTGTAACCAATACCACCCCTATGCCGCTACTTTCATCAGTGGATGACCCGTCCGCGAATATCCTCCATCCATTTCTTTTATCCCAAGGGTCCAGTAAATTGGGCTCCCCGTCTCTCTCTGGTTCCATAACCATCTCTTCTCCCCAATTGGGATCCTCGGCTGGGAACTCCGCTAGAAATTCTGCCACTGCTTGCACCTTCTCCGCGGTCCTCACCTAATACTGTATCTCGTACGCACTAAGCATCACAACCCATTTCAACATTCTCCCAGAACTTTCTATCCTTAATGCCTACTTGAGTGTGAGGTTGGTGACCACTACGATGGAGTGAGACTCGAAGTAGGGCTTCAGCTTCAGAGTCGAGAAGATTAGGGCTATGGCATATCTCTCGATTATGTTATATCTTGTCTCTGCATCCAGTAATGTTTTACTTTGAAAATACACCGGTTTCTCCACCCTGTCCACGAGGCAGACCAATACTGAACTCACCGCATAATCGGATGCCCCGAAGTACAAGTACAACTTCTCCCCTTCTTCCGGCCGGGATAACAAAGGTGTTTTGCCCAAATACCCCTTCAACTCTTGAAATGCCTCTTCGCACTCCGCTGTCCACAATAAATCCGGAGTACTTCTCAACAGTCGATACAGCAGTCTGCATTTGTCGGATGATTTGGAAATGAACATGTTCAACGCTGCCACCCTTCCTGCTAGCCGCTGTACCTCCTTTACATTCTGCGGGGATGGCATTTCTATCAAGGCCCTTATCTGCTCAGGGTTGGCCTCTATCCCTCGATGTGTCACGATGTAGCCCAAGAACTTGCCCGTGGTCACTCCAAAGGTACACTTCTCTGGGTTCAACTTCAAGTTATACTTCCGCAATATACTGAATGTCTCCTGTAAGCCCTCCAAATGCTCTTTCTCCGACATGCTCTTTTCCACCATATCATCTATGTATATTTCAATCCCTTTTCGAATCTTGCTTTCAAACATTTTCTACCCCAACCTTTGGAACGTGGCTCCTGCATTCTTCAGACCGAATGGCATCCTTGTATAACAATATGTGCCGCCTTCCACCACAAATGTTGTTTTCTCTTGATCTGGCCCATACATTGCCACCTGATTGTACCCCATAGATGCGTCCATGAATGAGAACACCTTGTACCCCGCAGTCCTATCTACCAACTCATCTACTCGTGGCATGGGGTATCTATCTTTCGGGCACTCCTTATTCACATCCGTGAAATCGACGCACATACGCACTTTGCCATTCTTTTTAGGTACCGCAACTACATTGGACAACCACTCGGTGAATTCTATCTCCCGTATTATGCCCGCTCCCTTCAACCGTGACACCTTTTCGCGGATGCTCTCCGCATACTTTGGTCTAATACTCCGCATCCTCTGTCTCACCAGCTTGGTGTCTTCCTTCATGTTCAACCTATGGCATGCAAATTCTGGGTCTAATCCCGTAACGTCCTCAATAGTCCATGCAAACACATCCCTATTTTTTGACAAGAATTGTATCAACTTATTCTTCCAATCATCCAGCAGACTGGATCCTACCGATGTGAGCCTCCCTTCTTCTCCATCCCCTATATTCACCACTTCAATTTTATCTAGTGTCTTCGGACCCTCCGCAGGTTCCCCCTTACTCTCCACAGAGGCGATCTGTAACTGCTATGCCTGCCTCTCCTTGGGTGGGAGCTTTCTTCTTCGTTTACCAATACCGCTCGGCTTCTTCCTTCCCCTATGACTGTTCTTAGTTGTCACTTGATCACCGCGGACTTCATATGTGCCCGTTGGAGTTGGGAACCGTATCACTTGATAGTAGGTAGACGGGACAACCTTCATCTCATGAATCCACCTCCTCCCCAAGATAGCGTTGTATTGGGAGGCGGAATCCACCACCATGAACCGCGCGAATACCGTCACAGGATCCGTGGTTACCGACAACAAGAGTTCCCCCATAGGCTATGTCATACTTCCATTGAACCCGTATAAATTAGTGCGGGGAGGCCTCAATTGACTAGGATCCACTCCCATTTCTTCTAAAGCTCCCTTGAACAACAGATCAACCACCCTACCACAATCCACTAACACTCTCTTCACCAGGTAATTGCCCATTGCCACTGTGATCACCAACGCGTCCTCATGTGGGGAGTCCACTGCCTGCAAGTCCGCCTTGCTGAAGACGATCATGTCTCTGTCCTCGGTTGACCCCACCCTTGGTCGCGGCATAGTAGTCCTGTCATTGATCTGTTGGATGCTCGCAGTCCTCCTCACCTTATCTCTATGTGCATTATGACTTAGTACCTCTCCACTGAAAATCACATGTATAGTCCCTAACAACTGATCCTGGCGTGGCAGGTGCTCATCATTCTGTGCTTCCCTCACAAACTCCTTCATCTTACCCCTCTGCACCAATCTCTGAACCATCCACTTCAAAGCGTAACAGTCATCCGTCTCATGGTTTCGCATCTGGTGGTATGCGCAGAACGGTTTATCTAGCAGCTTTACTGGTGTAGTCTGTGGACCTTCATACCCCTGCAAGTTTTTAATCAACGGCAATATTTCTCTCAACGGTCTATTTAGCGGCGTCACCTCTATCTCCCGGTATGGCTTCCTTTCTCTATTCTCCCGTCGAACTCCTTCCTGAGCTCTTTCGACCCTCGGTGGGTAACCGCGGTATCCACCGCTTCCTTTCTCCGAAGCCCTTTCTCTGTGGTGCTCCCTATCCTTATCCAAAGACAAAACAGCTTTCCCTGATCTCTTTGATTCCCTCGGTAAATTATCCTCATACCTAATGTATTTCTCTACCCGCGGATATAACTCGTGCAACGTTGCAATTTCATTCTTCGCGATCGACTGATGCACTCCCATCCCCGGCCGCAACCCTCACTCAAAGGCGATAACCGCAGTCCTCTCATTCAAATTCTCGACCTTCAGTGTCTCAACCTCGAACTGGCATAGATACTCCCTTACAGTCTCTGCAAACTTTTGTCTCACATTGAACAGGGCCGCGATGTCCACCGCCCGCTTCTTATGGTGTATGAAATGATCTACAAAGGCTTGTTCCAACTCTTGGAAATTCCTTATGCTCCCCGCCAGCAATCGATAGTACCAATCCAACGCCCCGCCTTTCAAACTGGTTGGGAACATCATGCATCGCAATCCATCGTACCGTGATTCCTGCCATAACGACATTTGTTGCCTGAAGTGGTGGATATGATCTGCTGGGTCTCCTTTCCCATCGTATCTCTCGAATCGGGGCTGGTTAAAGCGTTTTGGGACCTCAGAAGCCCAAATGTCGTCCACCAAAGGGTTGCGGTTTAAGCCCTGCCACCACCTGGCTAGCCGCTCCTCCATGACTTTTCCCCTTCTGTTGGTTCGCTTCTCTATCCTTGTCTATCATATCTTGCACTTGTTCAATTGTCAAGCCGGCCACCCGATTTTCCACCAGGTTGGGCTCCTCACCTTCCTCCCCCGAGCTATCATTCGCTTCTTCGTCCAGTCCTTCCTCTTCTCTTTCCTTCTCTCTCCTCAACACGTCGTTCTCCTCCCTCATAAGTCGCGTCTCCTCAGTCTCCAGATCTGCTCTCCCGCCTCCTTCTTCCTCTACCCCCGCCTCTGGTGTCGTTTCCCGTACTGGTACTTTCCTTGGTCTGCCTACCTGTCTCTTCGGTGCCATCTCTACTTCGCTTTTGCTCTATCCCCACAGACGGCACCAAATGTATTGACCTAAAAACTCCTTCACTTATAAGTCCAAAAGGATATTTTCCTCTCTTCTTTCTCTTCCTCTCTTTCTCTTCTTTTATCTCTCTTTTTCTCTCCTCCTTCCCTTTCGATGTGCGGCCCCCCTATTTTTCCTTCCTCTCTCATTCTTTTTATACCCCTTCCTCTCGCTTCCTGGCCGTCCAGCTGTCCCCCCCTATCCAACCATTCCTCTTTCTGCCATACCCCTGACACATCCGCGCTCCAGGGTTTCCCAGCGATGATCGCCTACCTCTCGGTTGGCCTCACTAAGCTGCCCTCCATTCGGTGCCCCGCGGACCTGGTCTTCCTCTAGGTTTAATTCCTGTGCTCTTGCTCTATCACACTATCTTGCCTCCTTCATGATGTCCGCTGACCTGGCATCATTTCCTCAATTGAGCCCATACAGTATTTTAGTCCCTTACTATTTTTTCGACATCCATATATATGTACAACCCTGCTATACAACTCCTGCCCGCAACATTGATGATTAGATTTCGAAAGATGGATGAAGATGAAGAGTGAAAGGAAGAAAAGAAAACCCAACCCCATTTCTGTCGTTGTTGTTAAGAGATTTTTATTACAAACCCAAATTGACCTTTGTTATGTAGCAGGTATATAGTATTCGTTGGATTAGACGGGATCTGACGGTGAAGATATGGCATTAGATTGGAGTCACCAGTTTTGGAGTTCGTTAACTTCGTTTAACCATCCCCATTGAGGATATAGCCATATCATTTATTTTCTTCCTTGCTTACGTTTCCATCATCTTAATTTGGAAACCCATATCCATTCACCTTACCTATTAAATCATGTCCATATATATATTACGAAAATTTAGGAATTAATATTAATTAATCAAGAGTTACATAAGAGTTTCTATTTCTCCACACTCAAAATATGTTTCAAGGAAATTGGTTTGATCAAGGCA
This sequence comes from Coptis chinensis, assembly GCF_015680905.1. Classification (NCBI taxonomy): domain Eukaryota; kingdom Viridiplantae; phylum Streptophyta; class Magnoliopsida; order Ranunculales; family Ranunculaceae; genus Coptis; species Coptis chinensis. The sequence continues at coordinate 94,260,826 of NC_141462.1, forward strand.
CTACACAATAATGCCAGATATGGCGATCAAGAAGTCAGACATTATTGTTAATTTTCTTTTTCTCTAGACTGCACTAGAGGATAGTTTGCTCATAGTGAAAGTTTGTTCTCTCATTTGAAAATGTTAACATTGCCTCTATAAATATATATGTCATTGGCCACTGCCAATCCAATGTTACTAAAATGCCATCAAGTATGACCTCATTGCCAACGCTACGAAATGTGGTAAGCGGAAAACTTGAGCAAGATTATGAGCTCAACTATACAATATTTTTTTTCATCGATGCCTCATTCTCTTAATATTTGATTTTAACTCGGTAGTGCCAATGGCTTTTTACCAATACCTCATGATGTAATTGCCTTTATAATCAGTAGCGGAGCTAGGAATTTATTCCAGGGTGAGCCGATTAGCACTACAAATTTTGAGTGCAAACTCAATTTCGCATCAGTGCAGCACCTTTTTAACATTTCTACCACACTTAGCCAATTAGACTAAATTTTGTTTAGAATTTTATTTCCCTATGGCCATTGGCCAACGCTAGCAGCATGCACTTTAGTATGCTTTGAATGCAAAATGCCGCATCATGCATTCTTAATTAGCTCCTAGCTCCAAGAGTCCAAGGTGCCTACTAGCATTCCTCTATTTGCTTATATGGTCAAAAATTTATCTACAATCTCCTACTACAACGTGATTGGTTTCGATTTTTTTTTGATATATAATAATCATATTGGGTTCCAATAGAAGTATATAACTAACTCACACAAAAATGTATACGGGACTACTAAAAAGTAGAGTCAGACTTTAACTTTAGAATGAGATGAACTAAATGTACATCCAAATATAATACCAATTTACAATATAATCAAATTTTACTTGGGTAAATTTGTAAAAGAAATGACTTTCTCATAATCCTCAATGATACAAATTCAAAAGTTGTCCACTCTCCACTCCTGGTGGATGATATGGAGAGGTGAATGGTGAACATACACACTCTTACAGTCTTATAGGCTTACCAGAGTGATAAAATATATTCTATTCCTTTTCATTCTGTGTAGGTCCATTAGTCATTTTTATTCCCTTTAATTTTTATTTCTCCATGGCGTATGGCCACAAATGAAAGATGAGAGTTGCTGGCTATACGCCAATACAATTCAACTAGATGCCTAGATATATATCGTGCATTGATAGGACAATATTTATGTCGTTTGATATCAATTTTATTTGTGAATTTCACGTAATTGTTTCATGTCGTTGTGATTAAATCAACATAGAGTTTTTGTGATTACATGCTCAAGAAAGTTTTCATCCTGGTTTTTTTTTAATGTATTTAAGGATTCTGATTGTGGGGGTGCATTGTTAGGATGGATTGGGAATCTCATAGTAGCTCGGTATATTATTGAATTACGTATGAGGTGTGGTATATGCTCAACACACACTGTCTCTAAAATCCTTCAACAAAATTTATGTCATTATACCAGATTAGTCTAAATAGTTTGAATTGTAAGAAATGTTGTAGGTTCATGATATTATTTCCAGATAAAAAGAGTACTGCTCAAGTCTGTTCAACACCAATTGAGAAGACATAGCCAGCAGGAGTTTTAAGGGCTTAGAAGCGGGAATAATACAATTAATCTTTTAGAGTAAATAATGTTAATAGGGAACAAGAAATGAGAAATTAAAATTTTGGATTGTTCGATTCTCGATAGTGTTATTAAAGATCCTTTTAATACTCAAATATGCGTTACATACTCATTGTATTAGATCAGTTTGGCTCTTTTTAGTGAGTATTGTCACTATGTCGAGGAGAACACTTAAGATCGTACTTTTCTTAGAAGATCTATAATGTGTTCCTCAAGTAGAATCTAGCATGTACCCAGCCCGTCTATGTTTTTTTTTAAAAGGTACTCACATTTATTAGCCCATTAGGTCACATTATCTCTTCTGTCTATATTTGTTAAATGTCTTGCTTTCCCTTTTCTGTAAATTTATATTGTGATTTTGTAACAAGTGAAGTCTTTTCCCTTGAGGCGAAAAATATGAAAGACCCCCTAGAGCCGGAATACAATTTTAACAAATGCTCACCTTCAGCAACAATATGATGGATCTATCATTTTTTATTTTTATTTTTTTTGCAAAAGCCTCTAAAGGGGAGGGGGTTTGGCACTCTAAAGGAGATTTTAACAAAGTTGATGCCCATGAAGCTATCTGATGCCCATGAAGCCCTCAAGAAGAGAGTAATGAAAATGTGGTGGAATAAGCATCTCATGGGAAATACACCCCAGATTACAAGGCATAATGGCCAGCTTGGAAACTCTTGCATTGCAAAATCCCATGTAGATTATATAGTGCAGCAGCAGGGTGTGCATCTGACATTCTTACTCTTAAGCGTACAATCAAGCACTCAAGGCCTACTGTTACAGAACTATTGACTGTTACTGTTGTATCTCTAATGGATGGTGGAGGTCTACAAGGAAAGGAATATATGTTATTTTGATGATATAGTTTTTAGCGTCAACACATGCAAGTTTAGAATCCATGGTATGAAGATCATCTAAATAAACCCTCAACTTATTGTGAAACTTCCTCTTTTGAGCAAGGTATTTATGTAGGTGTCTAAATAAGATGTCCATACTCCATATATCTGTTCCTAGTAAAAAATAGTATTCCTGTCACGTAGAATTCCTTTTGCAACAATATTTTTGTATAATAGTTTTTGGATTAGAAAAAGTTGAAGAAATTTAATTGATGAAGCGGGATCGAACGGAGCAAATGGAAATGAAAAATTGATTGTTAGACGATACGTTAGATAGTAGTGGTGTACAATGTACTTAGAGCAGCTCATAGGAGTTTTTTTTTTTTTTTTTATGGATGCCAATAAATCAATATTAAGTCTGCAATGTTATGATGTTTTATCATAATTAATTGGTTTAACACACATTTACCAATTGATTTCCAAAATATTTCAAAATTTATGCACAAAAAATGAAGCTTTTTTCAAGCAAAATATCTTAAAGATCCTGGGCGTATTCCCTGGTCCAAAATCTAGTCTATATACTAAAATACTAAAGCAGAGAGTTCTAGATGAGATTTCTCTCTCTCCTAGGTGGCACTCTAATATCAAAGCTTTTGAGTCTGTTACGCCACATGGCACTCTAATATTCTAATTGAAACCCTTCCTACTCTAATTGAAACACTTCATGAAACCCTTCCTACTTTAATTGAAACACTTCCTACGTATAATTACGAAATAATACTACTCTAATTGAAACACTTTCCACATGTACTTAAGTAACTTTACATAACATTATTCTAGCATCCTATCTACACCATATACTGCATGATTGAAAGGGGTAGAGAATAGAATTTATCCTCCAAAGTTCTATGGGATAGACAATATGTATTATTCTTTGACGACAGGAAGTTTTAGTTATTTTGGGAGCAAAGATCCTTGTGCAAAGTGGATCGACTCGAGCGAAATTTTCGACTGCACCTGGCTTCAAGCCAATCTGTAGAACTCAGATATTTCCATTGGAGGATTGCTATCGTCTTGCCTTTATAGAACCCTCCTGACAGAAAATATATAAATAGTTATGCGTGTTGTTGTTGGGTCACTTACTTTTATTAAATGTGCTAACGTTCTGTGTGAAGTTACCGTAACTTTCTATATAGTTGTTGAAAATTGCAATCCACACTAAGGCTGAGTCCAATGGCTCCCTATCCCCTTAAAAGTAGAGCTAAAGTCAACAGATTTTACTCTCTATCATTAATTTCCTCTGTATATATACAAAGGATTTTATTCTCTATCTTTATTTTACTCTTTATAATTTCAGGAAATTAATGATAGACAGAGTAAAATAAAGATAGAGAGTAAAATCCTTTGTATATATACAAAGGAAATTAATGATAGAGAGTAAAATCTGTTGACTTTAGCTCTACTTTTAAGGGGATAGGGAGCCATTGGACTCAGCCTAAGTGGTTCCTCTGGGTGAATTTTGACTTTTTATTTCTTTTAACTTAAGTTACAGTACTTACTTACGGATGGGAGTATGCTCTCATTTCATATAATTATATTTTTTACTCTGAGTAGCTAAGTAATCGATCACATCACTGCTTCTCCTTCTCTATCAGTAATTTACTTAATGCTCTCATTGCCTATTACTGTTTAACATGCGAACAACCTATCAGACGTTTAGACTTTGAAAGTAGATGACCACACTCTTATCCTCTAGAGTCTTAAAAGTCAACACCAACTCACCAAAACCGAAAAAGGTTAACGAATATTACTCCAAAGACAACCGCCCTTGCAGCCAAGTAAATAGCACAAGACACACTTGAAAACACAGGGTCCCCATCTCTCAAGATTTTTCCTAACATATTTGTCATGACCTCCTTCCTGGACTAGAGTTTCTTAGCGTCCACATAGTCACATGAAGATTCACTGATTGTTTCAACAATTTCTGCTATACCCACATCTTCGACTTGGTCCAAGCTCAGTGAGTCAACCAACAGAGTTGCGTACTGCATTTTCTACATCTGCAGCACTGGTTGCTAATTTGTACACATTTGTACGTAAGCCGAACGATGATGATTTACCATTAAATCACTATAAATCTAATAAAACCTAACTATTATACAAACTAGATCGAGTTTAAGATAATTCCATTTGAAAATTACGGATTAATATTATAAACCACAAAGTGAAGATGTTATCTCAATTTGATCTTTTAGTTTCTAAGTACTTATGCACCATAATCGCTGCTCATTAACGTATTTCGGTTTATTTTCAATAAAAATATATTTTGATTCAAAAATTTAACACTAAATCACCATAAATCTAAGAAAACAATTATACAAGCTAGATCGAGTTTAAGATAATTCTATTTGAAAATTACGGACCATAATCACTGCTTATTAACGTATTTCGGTTTATTTTCAATAAAAATATATTCTGATTCGGAAATTTGTGTGAGACATTTTGTAAAGCCTTTTCAGCACACAAAAAAAGAAGCTTTTTACTTCAAGCAAAATATCTATATACTAAAGCAGAGACCTCCAATGAAAAAATTTCTCTCTCCTATGTGGCACTCTAATATGAGAGTTAGCCTTTTCTCTATCCTATTGTAGCACTCTAATATGAAAGATAATATTTTTTAGGAACCTCTTTGTAGAGTTTGAGTATATTTATAATTCTTATATTTGGAAAGTTTGAGTGTATTTCCAATTTTTATATATTTGATCAAATAAAAATAATTGCTAAAAAATAGGTGATTTGTATAAGATAATTTCCTATTATGAATCAAACACTTTTAGTGTTCAAATTCTTATATATTTGATCAAATAAAAAAAATGCTAAAAAAATAGGTGATTTGTAAAAAAATAATTGCTAAAAAATAGGTGATTTGTAAAAAGTAATTTCCTATTACGAATCAAACACTTTTAGTGTTCCAATTCTTATATATTTGATCAAATAAAAAAAATTGCTAAAAAATAGGTGATTTGTATAAGCTAATTCCCTATTACAAATCATACACTTTTAATGTCTATGATAAAACATCAACTGATTTCGAATATATCCTTAACGCGGCCTTAAAAACACTACATATTTTTCAGTTAATAACTTATTATGGGGTGTAAAATCAGCTTCCGGCGGTTCCCCACATTCTCTAAGGATTATGTGAGATATACCAAATTAGACACTCAAAATGTTATTTGCATAACCCTTTCATATACCTGGAATTTGCATTTGTTGTTGGTTATTAACTTCTTAAGAAGTAAACCAATATACTTCCCGAGTAAGTGCCTGAATACCTATCACGCACTCTCACATTTTTAACATATGCGTTTTTCTTCCTTTTCATTTTTCTCTCTTGGATCTCATTCTAATTTTCAAACACATGCAGGCTACAATATGATAATACATACTGAAAGTCTAAACCTGTAAAAAGAACACCGACTTATTATGAAGGGGTGCTTTTATTTGCACATTTGATTTATGTTTCTTTGTATGACATTGTTTTTTTAGACAATCTAATGATATATCTAATAATCATCCAAACACAACCTTTCACATACATACACTCGAACACTCGATTAAGAAAATGTCAAAGTTAACATGAGATCAAATGCCAAGGTGCAAACTCTCCCAAGTTCTTTCTCATTAATGTAGAGAATTGTACTTCTATCGGTTTAATAACATTATAAAAGGATTGGACGATCACCGATAGTCATATTTGGAAGATAGATATATGTAATACATGGTTATGCATGTAATGTTGTTTTTCTATTCAATGTATATAGAGCAATAAAGTATGTTTACATGTGAATCCATAGATTTTTTTGCAAGCACAATGAGCTGACTATAATAATCTAGATTTTGTATTCGAATATCATTAGAAAACACAAATGAACTCAAAAGCAAAATTGTATTTGGCACTTGGGACAGTTTCCTTTAGGGCCCAAATGGTAAGCAAAACCTTAAGTATATGTACTTAACTAATTTCATTTATAAGCAATACATTGGCTTTCTTTGAACTGAATATATACAACCTTCTTACATTTCATTTTAGCTCCTAGAATAGAAATTAGAACTGTCTCTTATAACAAATACAAGATATAGTGAGTGAAATCACTTCATTCAGGAGCGAGGATTAAATTAACTGATCGAGGCGGCTGTCTTTGGTTTCCTAAGTTTTGTTCTTTTTTTTCCCGAGTACAAGAAGATGAGATAGTGTTAAAAATAAATTTTCAAAATGCGTGCTCATTCTGAATACAGGAAGATGTGATAGTACTAAAAGATATGGGTCAGGATGCTTATAGAATGTCCATATCATGGAGTAGGATCCTGCTAAGTATGTTTTACCTCTCTAACTTCATAAATGGGTGTAGATGCTTATAAAATGTCCATATCATCATGGAGTAGGATCTTGCCAAGTTGTATAATATTATGATGTCCTATATGAGCTACTTAGTATTACATAAGAAAGCTATTATTGAATTTGCATTGTGATGAGCATTTTAAAGCAATGGAACTACAGTTGAATTTGCAATAGCTCAACAACATTTATTCGATATGCAACAAACTTTGGTTGTAAAGAGAGCCACCTAAACATTTTTTGGTTGTAGGAATTTTACTAATTTTGGAGTAAAATATATCGAAACTTAAAAATTCTTACAAGTGATGGATGATAATTCTTTGGTCCAAAAGAATGAAGAGTGTTTGTGTGAAATATTGTTATACTTATTTTTGTGGCACTTTATTGATACCATCAAACTTAACCCTTTCAACATTAGTGCAATATTGGAAGAACTTTATGGTATTATTTCTTCATCCGAACTTTGTTTTGCAATGTGTTTGCAAAAACATTGAGAATAGATAAATCTACTATAAGAAACAAGGAAAAATGTGGAATAAGATAGAATATTTGAGCATTTTATTGTAAGTTCAAGGTGTGTATTAGAAGTTTCAAGTTTGGAAAGGGAATGTTATTTGAAAGGCACACTCTTCTTCCATCCATTTGATTATTAGATTGTTCAAATCTGAAAATTAATAGTCATTACTCATTTTACCTATCCAATCTTACGTTAACACTTTGACATGTTCACATTGACAAAAGACATAAAACGACATGATCTTCTCTGTTATTCATGTTAGAATTGAATACATATATTTTGCATGTATACAAACAATTACCTAGAAAAAGATAAAATGCTTAGGAGAGTATTCTAAGTAGGTGAATACATTTTCGTGAAAGAGAATTTTTTTGTATTCATTAATTCATCGTAGAACACGTTCATGTGATAAATCTTTTCAAGTGGGAGTAGTGTATTCCTTGAGGATATGAAAACAATCAATCTGTTTTAGCGATTTGATAGATATTTTAGTGATTTTTATACATTAGTATGTAAGCCGAGCGGTAATGATTTACCGCTAAATGACCATAAATCTAAGAAAATTATTATACAAGTTAGATCGAGTTTAAAATAATTCCATTTGAAAGGTACGGATTAATATCCTAAACCACAAAATGAGAAGAGGCTATCTCAATTTGATCCCTTAGTTTCCAAGTATTTATGCACCATAATCGCTGCTCATTAACGTATTTCGATTTATTTTCAATAAAAATATTTTTGATTTGAAAATTTGTGTGAGACATTTTGAAAAGCCTTTTCTAAACACAAAATATTTAATATGTCACAGGCGTATGCTTGGGTCCAAAATCTAGTATGTACTAAAGCAGAGACCTCTAATGGAGGATTTTCTCTCTCCTATGTGGCACTCTACTATGAGAGTTAGTTTTTTTTCTCTCTTATGTGGCACTCTAATATGAAAGATAGTCTTTTATAATAGCCTACAATCCCACATAAATGGAACCTCTTTGGAGAGTTTGAGTATATTTTGAGTGTATTTTCAATTCTTATATATTTGATCAAATAAAAAAAATTGCTAAAAAATAAGTGATTTGTAAAAGGTAATTTCCTATTACGAATCAAACACTTTTAGTATTCCAATTCTTATATATTTGATCAAATAAAAAAAATTGCTAAAAAATAGGTGATTTGTAGAAACTAATTCCCTATTACAAATCATACAATTTTAGTGTCTATGATAAATCACCGACTTATTTCGAATATATCCTTAACATGGCCTCAAAACATAGTTAAAAATAATTATACAAAATATATAATAGAAAATGAAAAATAATAACGGCAAAGCAATAATGAGAAATATTTTAAAAAATATATAATACTGAATGAAACTAAAGTCAAAAAACAATTAATGGGGAACCGAAAACTGGATGCAAATGCATCGAACTAATCTCAAATAATATTTAATGGGAAATCGAAAACTGGATGCAAATACAAGCATTAAATTAATCTTAAAAAGTAATTAATATAAAATTGGAATATGGATACAACTGCATTAAACTAACCTCAAAGAATAATTAACGGAAAATCAAAACTTGGATGCAAATACATCAAACTAATATAAAAAAATAATTGTCGGAAAATCGGAAACTAGATGCAAATGCATTGAGCTAACCCTCAAAGATTAAATTAACGGAAAATCAGAAACTGGATGCAAATGCATTGAGCTAACCCTCAAAGATTAAATTAACGGAAAATCGAAAACTGGATGCAACTGCATTGAACTAACCTCAAAGAAAAATTAATTATAAATTGGAAACATTATACAAATGCGTGAAACTAATCTTAAAAAATAATTAACGGGAAATTGGAAACCGGATGCAACTGCACTGAACTAATCTCAAAAAATAAACTGAATGCAAATGCATTGAACTAACCTCAAGAAATAATTAACGGGAAATTGGAAACTGGATGCAAATTCATTGAACTAACCTCAAACAATAATTAATGGGAAATCGGAAACTAGATGCAAATGCAACTTTATCAAATAATAAACGAGAAATCGGAAACTGGATGCAAATAGCATTAAACTAATCTCATAGAATAATTAACATGAAATTAGAAACTGGATGCAAATACATTGAACTGACCTCAAAGAACAATTAACAGGAAATTGGAAATTGGATGCAAATGTATTGAACTAATCGAAAAGAATAATTAACGAGAAATCAGAAACTGGATGCAACTGCATTGAACTGATCTCAAAAAATAAATAACGAGAATTAGAAATTGGATGCAACTACATTGAACTAACCTCAAAATATAAATAATGGAAAATCATAAATTGGATGCAAATGCATTGAACTAACCTCAAAACATAGTTGGGTTATATGTTGTGGGAATGTCTCGATAAGTATAGTTTTGCATTTAAAATGAGTGTTTATCTTATCTCTTTTCGTATGATTGGGAACTCCTTGATATTAAAGTAGCTTCAATATATATGAACTTCACCTAATAATTAGGCAATCTCACAAAACTTCAATCAAATTTCTATTATTAAACAACAAAATGAAGTTGAAGGGTTTTATCAAAGGTGAGTTATTTTTTTTTAATGGAGAGTGAGATTTTCACGTTATAAGAAATTTGATTAAGTGATTAATATAATATTAATATATAATAGTTATGCATATTTGCAAATATTTTTTAGAATAATTAATATAACAACACCCGTTTGTAGATAATTTTTGAAGAATCAACATAGTGAGTCATGCATAATTTAAAAAATAATTAATGGGAAATCGGGAGCTGGATAATCTTCAATGATCCCATATAGTAAATCAAGCATAATTTACTTTTTATGTCATGTTTGCAAGGACACTACAGATGGATCAGTAGAAGTTGGTATTACACACCACATTGGATAATTAAAAGAAAATCAGAAACTAGATTCAAATACATAACTGAGCTCAAAGAGTAATTAACGGGAAATCAGAAACTTTATGCAAATTCAATAAACTAAACTAAAAAAGTAATTAACTATAAATAGGAAATTGGGTGCAATTGCATTAAACTAATGTCAGATAATAACTAACGGGAAATTAGAAATTGGATGCAAATCCTTGAAAAATATTTAACAGAAAATCGGAAACGGTATACAAATACATCAACCAAACTTCAGATAATAATTAATGGGAAACCGGAAACTAGATGCAAATAGGAGTGGGCAATGGGCCGGGTCGGGCTAGCCCGGCCCTAAACATTTAAAGCCTTTTGGTTATTAGGGTCGGGCTAGCCCGACCCTAAAGTCCCCATAGGGCCGGGTCATAAGTCTAAATTTCAAGCCCTGACCCTACCCTAAGCCCTCTTTAACAGTTTAGGGCCGGGTCAGGCCGGGCCTATATATTTTTTTCTTTTTACTGCATCAGTTTTAAAACTCATTTATATTACAAAAAAAATTCAAAGATTTGCAAACTCAAAGTCCCACCACTTTGAAATTTGAATAATAACCAATCTAGTAATAATTCTTGATAAGTCCAACAATTTAAAATGCATATCCACAATCTAATAAACTGAAGTACATAGAGACTCATATTTATATTTCAAAATTACAGTTAAAATGCACAAGACACATTTTGGAATAAGCTTTCAACGACATAAATTAGATTTATTTCTTGTACTCAAATCTCACCAAAATTACATTTAACATTGAAGAACACAAAGACAAATAAGAGTATGGAATGAGTTTTTCTTGACGTCAACCTATTTTTCATTAGGCTAGTGCCCGGTGCTCATTATTGTTCTTGGCGACTAGGTTAGGCGGGAGAGTTGTGAGGTGTGCGTGAGTTGTGAGATAGAAACAATTAGGTTTACAAGTTTTTATGATATGAGACAAGTTATTAGAAGTACCCATACGGTAAGTGATAAATTACAAAGGACAGTGTTATTTTAATTGAAAATATGTAACAAGGAGTTGGATAGTTTTAGTTGTGTATTTTATAGTGAAATTATAACTAGGGCTTGGTTAGGGCTTAGTTAGGGTCGGGCCTATGTTTCAGAACTTTAGCCCTGACCCTTCCTTAGAAGGCATTAGGGCCGGGTCGGCCCTGCCCTAAACTCTGTGAGGGCTTTAGTTGTAAGGGCTTTATAGGGCTTAGGGTCAGGTCGATCAGGGCCGGGTTAGGGTCGTTAGGGCCAAATTCCCACCTCTAGATGCAAATGCATTGAACTAAACTCAAAAAATAATTAAAGAAAATAAAAAACCAAATGCAATTGCATTGAACTAACATCATAGAATAATTAGTGGGAAATCGGAAACTAAATGCAAATGTATTGAAATAATCTTAAAGAATAATTAACGGGAAATTAGAAATCGAATATAATTGCATCGAACTAACCTCAAAACATAAATAATTATAAACTAGATGCAGATGTATTGAACTAACCTTAAAGTGTTATTAACGGGAAATCGGAAACTGGATCAAAATACAATGAACTAATCTCAAAGACTAATTAACGAAATATTGAAAAATAAATGAAACTGCACTGAACTAACCTAAATGAATAATTAACGGGAAATTATAAATTTGATGTAACTGCATTGAACTAACCTCAAAAAATAATTAAGGAGAAATCGGAAACTTGATGCAAATACATTGAACTAATCTCAAAAAACAATTAACATAAAATCAGAAATTGGATGCAACTGCATTGAACTAACTTCAAATAATAATTAACGGAAAACCAAAAACTGAATGCAACTACATTAAACTAAAATCAGATATTAACTAACAGGAAATTAGAAATTGGATGCAAATGCATTGAAATAACCTCAAAAAATCGATAACTAGAAATTAGAAGTCGGATGTAACTGCATCACACTGACCTCAAAGCATAAATGTCAACTTTTTTAGCCTTCTCACATGAGTAATTACGAGTAATTATGAACCCAAAACGAAAGTGAATTTATAAAAACAGGACTCTTACATATATGCAAACTGTATAGAAATTGTAAACTATCGAACTAACCTAGAAAAACAATTAACGGAAAATCAGAAACTGGATGCAGATGTATTGAACTAACCTCAAAGAGTAATTAACGGGAGATTGGAACCTGGATGCAAATACAATGAACTAATCTCAAATACTAATTAACGAAACATCGAAAACTGGATGCAATTGTACTGAATTAACCTTAATGAATAACTAACAGGAAATCATAAAGTAGATGCAATTGCACTGAACTAATCTCAAATAATAATTAACAGAAAATCTAAAACTTGATGCAACTGCATTGAACTAACATCAAAGAATAATTAATGAGAATTTGGAAACTGGATGCAATGTACTACATTAAACTAACCTTAAAGAATAATTAATGGAAAATCAGAAACTTGATGCAAATATATTGAACTAATAACCCTAAAACATATTTGTATTATATGTAGGGAGAATAAATGTCTCAACAAATATAGTTTTGCATTTTAAGTAGTGTTTATCATAATTCTTTTATTGTGATTGGGAATGTCTTGTTATTCAAGTAACTTCAATATTATCTTCACCACATTGGGCATTTTCACAAAACTTCAATCAAACTTCTATTGTTAAACCTAACAATAAAAAGAAGTCGACGAGTTTTATCAAGGTTTGATGCTTCCTTTTTATAGAAAGTGGTGCAAGAAATTTAAATGAGTAATTAATATAATTTTCATATCTCATAGCTATGCATAGGTGCTAATATTTTCTAGAATAATTTAATATAATGGCACTTATTCATAGGACACGTTCATGTGATAAATTTTTTCAAGTGGGAGTAGTGTATTCTTTGATGATATGAAAACAATCAATCTGTTTTAGTGATTTGTACATATTAGTACGTAAGTTAAGCGATGATGATTTGCCGCTAAATCACCATAAATCTAATAAAACTATTATACAAACTAGATCTAGTTTAAAATAATTTCATTTGAAAATTACGGATTAATATCCTGAACCACAAAGTGAAGAGACTATCTCAATTTGATCCCTTAGTTTCCAAGTACTTCTACACCATAATCGCTGCTCATTAACATATTTCGGTTTATTTTCAATAAAAATATATTCTGATTCGAAAATTTGCCGCTAAATCACCATAAATCTAAGAAAACTATTATACAATCTAGATCTAGTTTAAGATAATTCTATTTGAAAATTACGGATTCATATCCTAACCCACAAAGTGAATAGGCTATCTCAATTTGATCCCTTAGTTTCCAAGTACTTATACACCATAATCGCTGCTCAGTAACGCATTTCGGTTTATTTTCAACTAATAATTCTCTATTTAAAGAGAATGATTGTAATTTGGTTATGGAATTCAAAAATAATATTAAGAGATTAAGGTAGTCTGGTCTCTAATCGAAAGATTAGTTGGTGGTTTGATTTCCAATTCAAAAGATCAACTCAGGGTTCTTAATTAGTTTGATCAAGGATCATATCACCAAATCTCTCTCTCTCTCTCTCTCTCTCTAGCCGAATAAGTTGTTAACAAATATCTCTACAACACTTCAGCTATTACTTCATTTATTAAATGGACTTGGAATAATATATCCGAGACTATCTTAGAAAATAAAGAAGAATGAGGAATGAAACTCAAATTTTGGTTGTTGTTAGTTTTTCTCAAATAAATATTCTTTCATTTCCATCTTTCAATCTAACTTATTTGTTTGTCGATCTTATTTCAATTTGTCTTCGATAAACCCTAACTTCTATTAACCAAACCATGACTCCTTCGAATTCCAAATATCCAATAGAAGTTAGGGTTCTTTGAGAAAGAAATGGACTGTGAGATTCCCGCAATACTTGGAAAAACGAAGTCTCTCTAGCCATCGGCAATTCATATGTTGTAAGAGCATTTTCTATGTTTCCTATTATTTGTTTTCAATCATACTTTAGTATATGTTTATTTAATATATGTTTATGTTATTTTGCTATTAGTATTTGCTTGCTAGAGAAAATACTTTTCACCAAGGAACATTCCACCACCTACAAAAAACATTGCTCCTGCAGACCTGCACCACCTAAAGTATCAACTCAAATATATTATGTGGAAATGACATTTTGACTACTACTAACTTTGCCCCTTGTAGGTTATAGTTCAATTATTTTTATTATTTCTTTTGTAGGTCACATGCTTCTATAACTATGGCAACACATGTTTTGTAAATGTTGTTATAGTACATTAATTGGCCCGTTCACATTGATCTAGGATTGCGTGATGTTTAACAGACATCATGCTCTCACTGTCACGATGTAAATATCCAAGATGAAGTGTCTACCACAATGAGCATCAAGACACTTGTCGTGATCCATGTTTGAGTTGCCTTCTTCAAATGGCTTGATCTACAACAATATCCCTTTGGTAGACCGGCCATATGTGGTAAAGATGATTGATTGACAACATACTTAGCCGGAGGTGTATTATATATCTATATACACATATGATTTAACACATTGTGTTTGTTAGTTGTTTCATTCTCTTATTCTCACTTAGACAACAACTGCTCTCTCTCTCTCTATACCTTACCACTAAACCCTAACATAAAAAGGGTCGCGCAAGTAACTAGTTTGTTTTTAAAAGTTGAACTTGTAATGTTTCACCTTAAATAATAATAATCTCAATTAGTATAGTACACCATAATTAACATGGACATTTAAATTGGACCAGCCTTTTTATAACACCTCGTGTTTTTATTTAATATTTTCCCAGTACAATAAATAATAATAATAATAAAAATAATAATAAGAGATAAAATAAAATAAAAGGATAAATATTAGAAAGAGATAAGGTAAAGAGGATAAACCTCATTCCCTATTTTTAAGGGGTTTTGGAAAAAAAAAAATGTTTACACAGGAGTTTACACGGAGAGTTTTAAACAGTAGAGAGAGTGTGTGTTTTTAGACAGAGAAGAAAAAAATAGAATTTTACACATAAAGGAGAAGGGAGGATTCTTGCTGGAAATCTACTGATAGATAACTGATAGCAGGAGCGTATCACGGGTGAGTGAATTTTTCATTTTATTTCTCTTTGATATATATTCGCTTCTACGATCTATTATCGTAATTATTAATGTCTTGTGGTTTGACAAAAAATTGGTTAGAACGGATGATGCAAGTGTTGTTTGATATGGTGTCAAGGTAAACAATTAAAATATAATGGGTAATTTCCACATTGGTTTCCTATTGGATAATTTCGTATGTATTAATACACTTATCTTGTGCGTGCTGAATTTCTCCTCTTAAATTTTGTTTAGGTTTGGTTACTTATATTAACTAGGAATATTTGATAAGAAGATGAACTGAGAAAGGGTGACCTGAAAAACTACACTGTGCAGTTAGAAGTTTCTTACTAGATGGAGGTCAAATTATTATTGGATTGACTTTATATTTAATCTGTAGTTTTATAAGACATTGTAGTCTGACATATTAATACTTTAGACAGATCCAACGGTTAGATTTTTGTCGAGGCGCTCATAAGCGTGACAAGTTGTAGTGTTTCTACACCAGAAACACTGCAGTGCGCAGTCTTTTGTTTCTGCTTAGATGGTGACCTTTCCGTACTCGGATTTGTATGAAATTTAATCCATAGTTTTCTGACACATTGTAGTCTTCCATATTAGATTTTTAGATTTATCCAACGGCTTGATATTTGTCGAAGATTCCATTAGTGGGACTGGTTGTAGTAGAAACTACACCAGAAAACTGATGGGTGCAGTCCTTTGTTTCTGCTTAGATGGAGGTCAACCTATTATCGGATTGACCTCAAATTTAAATCCGTAGATTCTTGATACCTAGTTAAATGACATATACACATTTTAGGCAGATCTAATGGTGGGTTGTCTGTCAAGGCACGGATTAACAAGGTTGTTAGAATTAGCTAAAGTTTAAAATGGATATAGTTGGGTGGTTACATGATGGCATTAGATGGTCAGTGGTTATTATACTTTCGATATATTCTTACTAATGTGGAAATTTTGGGTGTGACAGTTTGATATCAGCGCTTAGGTTAGCTTAGAATGAGAAAGTCTAGGTGATCCTCAGATTGTGGTAATGGGTAGTAGGAGTATTTTTGTGGTGCTAAGTTTTCTTGTTGTTTTCAAGTTTGTTTGTTCCTGTTGGATTTTTGGTCTTCCGCATTTTCTTATAAAGTGGTGTTTCTCATGACGTGGTTTTAATTTACGTATATCCACATATAAGGTTATACATTATTGTATATGTGTATTCATTTTAAGGTGTGTATACTTGGGTATAAACTTATATCTCATTTCTGATATTTGTTTGCTATGATCTTTGGGTGCAAGCTATAAATAACGTGTTTAATTAATCTTACTAGACTGTTTTAGATTATCATATAAATTTCAGTCATTGAGATATGATCAGTTAACTTAGAAGAATTATTGCTTGGCATATGTTTGTTTGGTTAATCTACTCTCTTTCTTAAAATCTTGGGACGAGATTCCTTTAAGGTGTGTATATTATAACACTCTATGTTTTTATTTAATATTTTCCTAGTACAATAAATAATAATAATAATAATAATAATAATAAGAGATAAAATAAAATAAAAGGATAAATATTAGAAATAGATAAGGTAAAGAGGATAAACCTCATTCCCTATTTTTAAGGGGTTT
This sequence comes from Coptis chinensis, assembly GCF_015680905.1. Lineage (NCBI taxonomy): Eukaryota > Viridiplantae > Streptophyta > Magnoliopsida > Ranunculales > Ranunculaceae > Coptis > Coptis chinensis. The sequence goes on from NC_141462.1 coordinate 94,277,856, forward strand.
TTGAAAAAATAGGTGTTTACACATGAGTTTACATGGAGAGTTTTAAACAGTAGAGAGAGAGAGTGTTTTTAGACAGAGAAGAAAAAATAGAATTTTACACATAAAGGAGAAGGGAGGATTCTTGCTGGAAATCTACTAATATATAGGTGATAGCAGGGGCGTATCACGAGTGAGTGGATTTTTCTTTTTATTTTCTCTTTGATATATATTCGCTTCTACGACCTATTATCGTAATTATTAATGTCTTGTAGTTTGACAAAAGATCAGTTAGAATGGATGATGCAAGTGTTGTTTGATATGGTGTCAAGGTTAACAATTAAAATATAATGGGTAATTTCCACATTGGTTTCCTGTTGGATAATTTCGTATGTATTAATACACTTATCTTGTGCGTGCTGGATTTCTCCTCTTAAATTTTGTTAAGGTTTGGTTACTTATATTAACTAGGAATATTTGAGAAGAAGATGAACTGGAAAGGGTGACCTAAAAGACTACACTGTACAATCAGAAGTTTTTTACTAGATGGAGGTCAAATTATTATTGTATTGACTTCATATTTAATCTGTAGTTTTATAAGACATTGTAGTCTGACATATTAATACTTTAGACAGATCCAACGATTGGATTTCTGTAGAGGCGCGCATAAGCGTGACAGGTCGTAGTGTTTCTACACCAGAAAAACTGCAGTGCGCAGTCTTTTGTTTCTGCTTAGATGGTGACCTTTCCGTACTCGGATTTGTATGAAATTTAATCCATAGTTTCCTGACACATTGTAGTCTTCCATATTAGAGTTTTAGATTTATCTAACGGCTTTATATCTGTCGAGGCTTCCATTAGTGGGACTGGTTGTAGTAGAAACTACACCAGAAAATTGATAGACGCAGTCCTTTGTTTATGCTTAGATGGAGGTCAACCTATTATCGGATTGACCTCAAATTTAAATCCGTAGATTCTTGATATCCAGTTAAATAACATATACAAATTTTAGGCAGATCCAATGGTGGGTTGTCTGTCAAGGCACGGATTAACAAGGTTGTTAGAATTAGCTAAAGTTTAAAATGGATATAGTTGGGTGGTTACATGATGGCATTAGATGGTCAGTGGTTATTATACTTTCGATATATTCTTACTAATATGGAAATTTTGGGTGTGACAGTTTGGTATCAGCGCTTAGGTTAGCCTAGAATGAGAAAGTCTAGGTGATCCTCAGATTGTGGTAATAGGTAGTAAGAGTATTTTTGTGGTGCTAAGTTTTCTTGTTGTTTTCAAGTTTGTTTGTTCCCATTGGATTTTTGGTCTTCCGCATTTTCGTATAAAGTGGTGTTTCTCATGATGTGGTTTTAATTTACGTATATCCACATATAAGGTTATACATTATTGTATATGTGTATTCATTTTAAGGTGTGTATACTTGGGTATAAACTTATATCTCATTTCTGATATTTGTTTGCTATGATCTTTGGGTGCAAGCTATAAATAACGTGTTTAATTAATCTTACTAGCCTGTTTTAGATTATCATATAAATTTCAGTCGTTGAGATATGATCAGTTAACTTAGAAGAATTATTGCTTGGCATATGTTTGTTTGGTTAATCTACTCTCTTTCCTAAAATCTTGGGACGAGATTCCTTTAAAGTGTGTATATTATAACACTCCGTGTTTTTATTTAATATTTTCCTAGTACAATAAATAATAATAATAATAATAAGAGATAAAATAAAATAAAATGATAAACATTAGAAAGAGATAAGGTAAAGAGGATAAACCTCATTCCCTATTTTTAAGGGGTTTTTGAAAAAATAGGTATTTACACATGAGTTTACACGGAGAGTTTTAAACAGTAGAGAGAGAGTGTGTTTTTAGACAGAGAAGAAAAAATAGAATTTTACACATAAAGGAGAAGGGAGGATTCTTGCTGGAAATCTACTGATAGATAGGTGATAGCAGGAGCGTATCACGAGTGAGTGGATTTTTCTTTTTATTTCTCTTTGATATATATTCGCTTCTACGATCTATTATCGTAATTATTAATGTCTTGTGGTTTGACAAAAGATCGGTTAGAATGGATGATGCAAGTGTTGTTTGATATGGTGTCAAGGTTAACAATTAAAATATAATGGGTAATTTCCACGTTGGTTTCCTGTTGGATAATTTCGTATGTATTAATACACTTATCTTGTGCGTGCTGGATTTCTCCTCTTAAATTTTGTTAAGGTTTGGTTACTTATATTAACTAGGAATATTTGAGAAGAAGATGAACTGAGAAAGGGTGACCTAAAAAACTACACTGTACAATCAGAAGTTTCTTACTAGATGGAGGTCAAATTATTATTGTATTGACTTCATATTTAATCTGTAGTTTTATAAGACATTCTAGTCTGACATATTAATACTTTAGACAGATCCAACAATTGGATTTCTATAGAGGCGCGCATAAGCGTGACAGGTCGTAGTGTTTTTACACCAGAAAAACTGCAGTGCGCAGTCTTTTGTTTCTGCTTAGATGGTGACCTTGCCGTACTCGGATTTGTATGAAATTTAATCCATAGTTTCCTGACACATTGTAGTCTTCCATATTAGAGTTTTAGATTTATCTAACGGCTTCATATCTGTCGAGGCTTCCATTAGTGGGACTGGTTGTAATAGAAACTACATCAGAAAATTGATGGGCACAGTCCTTTGTTTATGCTTAGATGGAGGTCAACCTATTATCGGATTGACCTCAAATTTAAATCTGTAGATTCTTGATATCCAGTTAAATGACATATACAAATTTTAGGCAGATCCAATGGTGGGTTGTCTGTCAAGGCACGGATTAACAAGGTTGTTAGAATTAGCTAAAGTTTAAAATGGATATAGTTAGGTGGTTACATGATGGCATTAGATGGTTAGTGGTTATTATACTTTCGATATATTCTTACTATTATGGAAATATTAGTATGGAATGAAAAGATATCTATATGTTTTCTTTTATCGTAATTATTAAAATATTTAGAGAATTGGTTAAGAACTACTAAGGCTTGATTCCAATCCTAAAAGATTTGGATACGTAGGCAGCTTTGAACAAAAGTGCGGCCACTATATCTATAATATATATATATTAGTTTGTGTGATAACTATGTGATTGTGTTAGAAATTACTATTGTTTTGAGACTACATAAATATATATGTGTGAGATAGAAGTTGTATATGAATATAGACTTTTAGTATATGTAGATCTATTTTGGACATTAGTGTGTGTGGACTTGAATTTGGGCTAATGAACTATTTGTTTATGATATTGTGTATATGAGTGTTGTTATGTAAATTGTATTTGTTTGATTATAAGTCTGTTTACATTCAATGATATTTAAGTGCTTGATTTGCCTTGACGCGCGAAAATGACTATCTGCATGTGTGGTCTGTTTTGACAAGAGTAATACTAGTATAATTATAAGTGATAATAATGTTTTAATGTGTCACCCACATCTTTAGAACTCTCCACGCCTCAAGATTTGGTAATGAGATATTATGACTTGTGATGTCATATGATAGATGGTTATTCATTGAATGTGCCATGAATGACCCAATAGTTTGGACTGCCCTAGAGAGGAACTAAGGTATTCGCCTTGCGGGTTGGTCGTATTCCTTGAATGTACGGGAATGTAGGTTTGGGTATTCTTTGAATGTGGTGGGAATGACTCAGGGCATTCATTGAATGTGCCATGAATGGCCCCTTAGTGTTATGATGGGTATTCCTTGAATGTGGCGGGAATGACCCAAGGTATTTATTGAATGTGCCATGAATGACCTGATATTTTGTTATGCCCAAAGGAGGCTTTGTGATTATGTGTATGGAAAGCCCAGAGATGGCTGTGACTCACAAGTTACGAGTTTACAAGATGAAAGTATGTTTTTTGGAGACGATATCCCACTTGGGACATATGTCTTGTAGTGGTACTCGGTGTGAGTGAGGCATATGGATATGTGTGATTTGGCAAATGTGTGTAGTGCAAATCGTGGAGTAGGAACTAAAGGTTAGGCTGTGTCTTTGAATAAATTAGTCAACAAGCTAATTAATAAGCAAAGTAAAAATATTGATTTTACGTGTGATGGAGTTATTGCATATGATTTATATGATTTTTTATGAGAAATATATATGTGGTTTGTATGAGTTGATACTCACAAGAGATGAATGTACTCCTTGGGTGTGATATTTTCCTGTTCTCATAAGTAGATGAGTGGTTTTTAAGTAAAAGTATATGAATGGTGTGATGTTATGGATGTAAAGTGTGACTGTGAATAATATTAGTAGATGATTGTGATTTCTATGTGACTTCGAAATGACTATAACTTGATATGTTATTACGAAAATATTAATGACTTGTGATAGTCTGAGATCTATGGTTATGCACGCAGAAACTTTATGACGTAATGATGTCATATGAATGACTACCCTTGATATAGGTATTATGATAAGTGGTATTCCCCGAATATGCGGGATGAACCAGGTTATATCAATTAGACTTAAATGTCTTAAATGAGGTTTGGTTATGAATGGAAATTTGACTAGCTGAGATAAATCATTTTATTGTGATGTCTAACTCTATTTTGCAGGAGGGTAGGATCTATTAATCTTTTATGCAGGGACGTAAATATCCTACCCTAAGACGACGTGTTGGCTTAAAGGTAAGGTATACCAAACTCATATTTAATTAGCTTATTATATGTGCATTTAATAAATAGAATGTAAGTGGTATTTATGTTGTGAGTTATTTTGGAAAGTGGGAATGATGAGTACGGTTATATGAGATTCTTGGAATTTGTATATTTGGGGTGAAATCTTACTTGGAAAGAAACTACACGTCGTTTCGGAAAACGGAACTATATTGTCTTCCAAGTTAAAATGGCTGGTAATGTTATATTTATTAATTTGAAAGATTATTATATATATTTTGTTGTTAGTTTACTCATACCAGCAAATTCAATTTGCTGACCCATATTTGGTTTGTTTTGCAACATGGGTGTGTTCTTGGGAACATAGATGGTGGAGTGCAGTGGATAAGGACACGTGATTTGGAGTTGCTCTTGGAGTCTTTTGGTTTAAGATTTTATGAAGGGTACGGTTTTGTTTTGAGACAGATGTAATAGAGTTGGTTAGTTTCTTTGTAGTTTAATAATGTGATTTAAGGATTGTTCATTTTAGTTTTCTTTTGATTTCAGTTTTGTATATATCGTGTTTGATAACAGGGTTTTGGGTTTTGTTTCACCCCGGGTTTCCAGATAATTGAATATAATTGTTTTAAATATTGTCTGAAAATTTGGGGTGTGACACTTTTTTCTACCACTAAATACCCTTGATAAAATATTCAAACAAATTATTCAATGCCTTTAAGAAGGACTATTTAGTCATTTCAAAATTTACTACCATTTATACCCTTAAGATTACATAGTATCTTAATGACGTATGTGTAAATTCAAATTGGAAATCAATTACACGCCACTATTCAATTGTTCGCGACTGAGCCCTCACATTAATTGCCAAATTATTACCATTTATACTGAATTTAAATGCAGGAAACCAGACATCTTTCTTTCTCTTCTTCTTATGCACCCCTTTCTCTCTCTCAAATAATGGCAATTTGATTATTGAAAAAGTGTCTCTTTGTTGCCATTTGATTTTTTCAAAAGGTAAGATTTTTTTCTCATCCTTTTGAGCATGTAACCATTGTTTAAGAATCTCTCCATCTTTTTCCTTACAAAAAAAGAGAAGACAAGAAAAAGAAAAAGATAAAACTTTGGCTTGGATTTTGATTTGGTTCAGTGTATAATCCCAAGATATACACGTTCGAGGGTTCGTCCATTTCCACTTCCTAAATAGCTTCAAAATGTATCATGTCTACATTTTACATACATTTCTTCAAGACACTTACGACGGTAAAACAAGGGATTTCTATAATTATATATTCTTTCAGGGTTTCGCCCTTCTTGCTAGGGGAATAATCGATTGGCTAAAACTTGTAGATAAAGGCATGGTTAACAAGCTCATGCAAGATCTTCCTGGTCAGGTATCGGGGGATACGAATCTATTTGAGGTTTTAATGATGTTGCTGAGGTCACTGTTCATGTAAAAGAAATGTAAAAGAAAAATATCAAATATATGTGTTAGTCTCTGCCTCATTCATCTTAATTTTCAGCGTCGCGAGTTTCCAGCGTATCTTAAGAATCTTTGTTTTTCTATATACCACTTTCTATAGACCGACTCCCAGCCTTCTGTTAGATATTTGAGAAAAATAGTAAGATTTTGATTTCAGTGTTGTTTATATTTACTGATTTTTATGATAGTTAGTTTGGTTATAATTTTAGTGGTGTTTGTATTTACTGATCAAGTTGTATGTGATCTTTTGACCACTGTATAATTCAGCTGCATTCAAAATGGAGAACTCTGCCCAAGAGAGCTCATTATTATTACTTAATGACAATGTAATTCATGATTGTCGAGAGGGGCAACGACAGAGAAAGAGAAATCGGCGCGAAAATATGACTGAAGAACAGTGTTGTTGTTATAAAGTAAGTCCATTTAGCTAACTGGAAATAGAGTGTTCAATCAAGGTGCATCTGTCCTGGTATGTATTCTCTATGTCCATGAATTTCTAGAAATAATATTATAAAGTAACTATGCACTATGAGCATATATGCAGGTTATTTTACCACTATATAAGAAATTTAATTTCTTATAGGCGAGCTGTTAACCGAAATACTTGGAAATCCTTACTATATGGATGCACAAGTCCTAAAACAGAATTATATAGTCAGAAGTCCTTACTATATGGCTTTAGAAGTCCTGAAACAGAAATATGGTCTTGAAGTTGATGTATGGATTGCTGGACTAATCCTGTACATCCTACTTTATGGGATTCCACTTTTCTTGGCAGGTGGGTATTCTCTAAACTATACCTTTTTTCACATTCTATATGGTGTTTTTTTACTTGAAAAAGTACAGTTAGCTCCTATAGATCCAATAATATATGTTGAAAGCTTCCAATATGGTTATTTATTGAAAAACCCCCAATATGCTTCAATGCAGGTACTTGCTATCTGATAAATCATTCCAACTTAATAGACATTGTAAATAAGGATAGTGTGTATTAATCCGGGTAAAAGACTATGCAATGGTACAAGATTGTTGTGTCAAGGTTTCTACTCAAACTTTATATTTGTTGAAATCGCAGTGGAAACTTTTTAGGTTCCCATCGACAACTTTCTTGCCTCGAATACCTCTAAGATCTTCTGAATATTCTCGAATTCCTATTGTACTTACGAGAAAGCAATTTCCAGTACGTCTGAGTTTCGGTTTTACTATAAACAGATCTCAAGGTCAAACAATACCGCACGTTGGAATATACCTGCCTGATCACGTTTTCACTCATGGGCAACTTTATGTTGCTCTGACGAGAGCGGTGTCAAAGAGAAACACCAAGATATTGGTGAAAGATGGACATTTGAATGGCAGATAGTGCATTTACACACGCAATGTTGTCTACAGAGAAGTTCTGCGTAGGTGAATGTTTCGAAGCACTCTACATTTTCATGTGCTCCTGGCAGTAAACATCATCTTTCCCAATTCGATGATCGAGTTGTTATATGTAAGTATGGTCATTATCTTTTCTACTTAATTATTCATTGTTTTTGTGTACACATCCACTTCATGCAATAACTTTGTTTTCTATTGTTGTCTTTATATGCAGAAGTGTTATTCATGGGTGTATGAAGGATGGCTGCAAGTTACAGATATAGAAGGGGTTATTCCTGCATCAATTGCTGTCTTAGAGAGCAAGGCCATGCCAGCTTACAGAAGTTGTGTGGGAAGCATTACAAGATAAGGCTTTTGAGTCTCAGTAAATATTGAAGTACCAGGAAAATTCATCTTACTGCTTATAGTGAATGCTTTGACTACATATGGAGATGCTCCTCTACTTATATTGTTTAAAATAAGCCTGCAACTTATTCTTACAAAAGTATCTCTTGCATTGCTGTCAGACCAACTTAAGGTCGGTTAGCAGGAAATTTGTAGAACCCTTTTTCTTTTTTCTTTTTTTTTTTTTTTTTTTTTTCTTTTTGTTTTCTTTTTTACTGCTATCACTTTGTTTGTACCTCAATAGCATTTTGTTTTAGGATAATTGGAGTTGTTCCCTGATATTATTCTTTTTTTTTTTTTTTTTTGACATGTTGTTCTCCTATGTTGTAATTACCTCCAAGGCTCCAATGCTTCTTTATAGAATTCAAATACTATATTATTTAAGATTTATATCTAAATTAGTAATACAACCTTTCGACTTTTTGCTCTTTTGTCTTTCGCAACTCTAACTAATGCACTTAAACAACCAATTATTTCATTAATAACTATATATCTATCTCTTGAAATCATGATCCTTTTTTCTTTCTTTTTTTTCTGTACAAAATTTTCTTTTTTGTTAGATGGTTGAGTGTCTAAGTGCATAAATAGATTATAGCAGTCTACTTTCCTCTAATGCTTAATATATTTGAAATTTGGTCTGAATAGTTTGATGTTATTTGAGAATGAAGATAAGTTGGTTTCTCATTTGATACCTCTTGCAACATAAAAGGAGTTGGTGCAACAGCGCCAGATTCCCCTTGGAAAGCCCAAAGAGTAATGAGGTCCCAAGGTACTGTACTATTTTGTTCTGCATATATAACATGGTAGTGTGGTACATATGACTCATTCTTATACACATCCTATATTGAAAATGTCTTGCAGGATAGTTTGCAATACAAAGAGTACAAAGTATACAATGTAGATCATATTCAAATGAGATACGTCATTCAAGTGAAATTCAATTTCAAGAGGTACTAGATAGCAAGTTCGGCCCACAACTTTGTGGCAACCACTTCTGATATGCGGTACAATCTTTGTATGTGAGGTGCGCTTCTATTGAGTTGTTGTCCCCTACCTCAGTCAATTTCCTGACTTTTTCCTATTGCGTTTTTGAGAGTAAATATTATTGAACAGTATTAGACATAGAACACAAGCATCAACATGAACTTTGCATCTTCAGAGAACACAGAGATTCCAGGGGTGCAAACCAGCCTATTTGGTGAAACAAATATTTATAAGGATTTAGAGTTGCATATTTCTGGTATGGTGGTTGCAATCCCTCCTAAAAGTTGTTGGAATGGAATTCAAAATGAAGATTCTAAAGATCACATACATGTATCTCTTAGTTATAAGCAAGTAGCAAGCTCCATCTATTGATGGGGCTAACACAGTATTTCAGTGGGACATGTGGTAGGTGTGTGAACGTGTATTTCACCCTCTAAGACTCAATATCTTTTTCCTCTCTTCCTCTTTTCTTTTTTCCTCTTTCTTTCTCTCCTAACACTATTCTATTTATACCCCCCTCCCTCGCACCACAGCCGTCCACCTATCTCCCCATCTCTCGCTCCTCGACCTTCCACGCGTAGGGTTTCGGTCCACCTTTGCACTTCGCGGTATGATACTATACACTCAACTCTGCCGCTTGTCTTACTTCGGGCCCACTATTCCCAACTATCCTCTACTCCCGACTCCAATTATTGCGACTTGCATCGGTCAATCGACCCTTGATCTTGATAGTCGTGGATCCTACCACCACAAATGCCCCTTCTCGATGCCGCGGCCTATGGAAATGGACCCGGGATCGAGAACCTTATCCTCCTTTTCATTATCTGGATTCGATTGGTCTTCCCTCGAGGTTTGCATTCGCCGCAGGCCACTGATTGCGTGCGCCGCTCCTGTGCCTCCTCGTGTTCTACACCCCCACGTGTCAAGCTCCAGGCGGCTCCTCTGCTGTCCCTTCGGTTTCCGCACCTGGGCAATTACCCTTTTGCCCTCACACTATTTAAACTCCCGCTTCCATTCTCTCCCTCACTTTTTTCACTTGGCTTTTCTTGTTTCGCATCTCTCTCCCTCTCTCCAACTTCACTGCTCTTTCTCACCTGCATTCCTTCCCTTTGGTGTGGCTCCGGTCAGATTTGGACGTCGTTGGGCTTAGGTTCAGGTTGGTCTTTCTTGGTTTTTGCTATTCTTATCTTTTTATCCGCATGGTTTGCATATACACCTTCCCTTTATAACGCCCCTTACAACTGTTAGCATCGTCTTTCCCTTCCAGCTTGTTCATCTTCCTCTCGATGTTGGCGATGACCTCCGAGAACCCCTCTTCCTCTCACTCCGATGACTCTTCGTCCTCTAGATCTACTGAGGTGACCTCTCCACCTCCTATGGCCGCTACGGCGGCCCCCTCTACTTCCGGCCGCTCCTTTGCCCCCTTACTGCCACCTTCTAGATATCGTAGGCCTAATTTAAGTGCGATTAAGGCTGCCTACGGTATTCCAACCGGCATTTTGATAGAACACGTGCTGTCTTTCACCCATTATCCCCACTTAGTGCCTCCGCGGCCCGGGTGCTTAGTAGTGATGATGGAGTCGATTGTCGCCGAAGCTCCCTCTCTCATTTATCTTGGTGTGTAATCATTTCAACATCCCTCCCTGCCAAGGCATTGGAAATTTCTAGAGAATCATGTATGCCACGAATTACTACAACAGGACCAGCAACCTTCAGATAACTAGCCGCAACCTTGTCTCCCAATATTTCGTAAAGAAAAGTACCAAGGATGTGGGTATAGGATACCAATCCTTCTGTGTCCGCCCCCAAAAGAAAACTCTCTTACTCCGCGTCACCACCTCGGATAAATAGTGGCACCACTACCTGCTATATGTTTCCGGTGACTTCCTGCCTGCAGACCTCCCGACCGGGGTGACACTCAATCACCTCGTTTTTCAGCCCAGTGGTGAGTTTCATTATCGTCTTTTCTTCTTTCGGCCTTAGCTTCGCGAACTAACATCGGTTTCTTGTTTGTACTCCTTCTCAGGTTGGCGGCCTAATTCCAAATCCAGAGTATACTCCGACTATCTCTGTCCCATCTTCGATAGACTCCGCGATCTAGGTAGTGCCCAAGCTGAGCGCTTGAACGTTAACCCCTCCACCGGTACCCCTTTGCTTGAAGTTCCTCAACTCCGCGACTTCCTGGGCTTCTCTGCCCCTTTTTACCGTCCGCCCCCTCCCAAGGAACGTAGACCCAGAGCCTCACCACCCCACAGAAACCGTTCACTACACCATAATAGGATATTTGCAACACGCACCTTTTTTTATTTGCAACGGTTATTTATCGTTAGTAAGTTTCCAACGTTAAATAAGCGTTGGTAATGTTGTAAAGCGTTGCTTTATTTGGATGAATTTCTGGAATTAATTGCTAACGCTTAAAAAGCGTTGGAGAAGTGTTACAAATTAAAAGCTTGAAATTTCGCAAAAGAGGGAAACGAAAAAATTCGAAATATAAAACATAACTTTCTTTCTCTCTTCTCTCTCTCTCACCGCCGCATTTCAATATCCCTAAAATCATCCACTCCTCAAAACTAATTTTCGCACTCCTCAAAACTAATTCATCACCACCGCAATACTAATTTTTCGATTGGATTAACCGAGTTTGTCTTTCTTTCTTCAAAACTTTAAAGTTCTAGGCTGTTATTCAATTTTTTGATTTGTTCAATTCTTCACGGATAATGGCAAACAATAGAAAAAAAAATTGAATAGAGTTGTGCATACCTTATCAACAAACAAGCAGACTTCTCTGCCACTACCATCTCTCTTGTTCATCTGAATCTGATAAGAAATGGATTGATCATCAGTTCAAGATCAAAGACGTGAGTCACTCTCTCTTTCTTTGAGATAATAAGCTAAGCTTGTTTGATTTTAAAAAAAATATATAAAAAAAGGTACTTTATGATTCTTCTCTCTCTCATATATATTCTTAAAGTTTTTGTCATAGAAAGCTTGTTTATTTAGCTTTTAGAAGAGATGGGTAAGTGAGATTCCTTTTAGATTTGGTCATGATGGAACTATGGTTTAACATACCAAATCCTATTGTACTTGTACGTGTTTGAATGATATATATATATGATCTTTTACTAAAGAGTGTTTTATTTTCTCTTTTTGTTTTATGTTCAATTCCCATTTTCCTTTTGTTACTATAGAACTTGACATGTAACAAACGAACTGACCATCAGTTCCTTGCAAATGCCTTGATGCCTTGATGGTACTGAAAAAGGTACAAAGACGGTATCAGTTTTGCTTTTACTTTCCTTCTTTCTGTTTGGATTTGCAGAGTTTACAATTGCATGACTGAATCCCTACAATCCTCTTCAAAATCATACTTCTCTTACATGGGTTCTTTTGTAATGATTTTGTCCTGGAAAATCAAGATGCTTTCCTTCTCATCTCAGACTTCTTTCATATATGTGGTTGTTAGTACTTATTTAGTATGTAACCTTGATCAGTTGTTTTAATTTAATGGTCACTACACCAAAATTGCTAAAAAACGACACTAGCTTAGGATTGTCATGACCGTCCTTAATTTAGGACTGCAAAAACCGTCGTATATGGCATATGGCCATCGTATACTGACCTAAGCTAAAATAGGGGATGGGTTTTGGTGTAGTAAATACACGACCGTAGAGGTAGTTCTAGAACTCGTCGCTTAGGTGGTGGGGCTAGTTTTCATTCTCGCCTCACTGCCTTTTCCCTATTGCGTTCATTTTTTTCCCATTCTAGCACTCGTTATTTTCACTAACACATCCCAGAGACACTAGTGGAAAGTGAGAGAAAAAAAAATAGAGGTGGCTTCTAACAAGCCATTCAAAGCTTCTGCAAGGAACACAAAGCAAGAGCTTGTGAGCTTCGTGAAGTTATGAAGCTCTCTCTCTCTCTCTCTCTCAAAACATAAAATTTAGTTAGTTAATAATTTTAAAGCTTCAAGTTTGTGTATTTTTAAATTCGATTTTTGCTAGTTAAATTGTCTAAGCCACCAAGAAGGTACTTTTAATTTGCTAATTTCGAGAAGTTGTTTGATACCGATGCTTTTGTATATTTTTGTGTATATACGATGCTTTTGTATTAAGTTGAATGTATTCCCCTGTTTTTATATATCGGTTCATAGAACACCTAATTTGAAGTTACTAGCCTCTTTGGTTGAAAGTTTGAATCTAGATCTCGTGTGATTGTTTGTTTCTATTTCCATATTTATTTTTGTTTCAAAATTTCTTCTTTGGCGATGGTTGTTATAGCTCAAAGATTGGAATAGTCGTTTCTATATCTATTACTAGTATATGGATTGTGAACCAGCTTTGGCAGCTCGTGTTGTTGTAAGTCAATGGAGGGAACAAGATCAATGATGTTGGGGTTATCAAGTAGGTATTGTATAGAAACTAATTTGGTGGGTTCCAGCCTTGCAGGACCAAGAAATCTCTGTTAGGATATGGTGTCACAAAGAATATGAAGTCATTTGTGTGGGAAAAGACAAGTAAAAAGGATTGTTAGATTTCTTGGTAAGTCAGCTTAGTTAAGCACCCTTTTCAGTTCTCACACAATTTTAGTGTTTGTGATAGTTCTCTACCTTGGATCATAACTGACTAGCTAGCTCGTTCTTCGACACGTCGATAAAAAACGATAACAACATGGGCACACCTTCCTTCCATGAGTTCAAGAAGCAGGCTTCTTTCTATCTTAAAGAGAAGCTCAAGATCGCTTTCGGTAATTTTTCTAGTAATGTTATTCCTGTAGAACTGTAATTTTCTTGTATATACAATATGTATAGATATGATTTTCTTGTGATTTTCAAGGAATGTTAACATGTAGATTTTTCACTACTGATTAGTTCCAAGGTTTCAAGCCGATAAGTACGCCATGTACGTTTTCCTTTGCTGCTTTTTTTTTTTGGTTTAATAAGTATGAAGTTTGAAACTTTGTTGATTGCTAGCTTTCCATTTGATTTTTTTGATTGGGGTTATATAGGTTCATGATTTATTTTTGGCATGCAAGTAGGGATATATTATTAATATAATAAAAAAATGTTACATCAATGAATGATATAGTTTACAACTCAAGGATTTCTGTGATCAGTACAAGCATTTCCTAGTTAAAATTGTAGTATATCCTACAAGGACTTTCTATGCATTTTAAAAAGGGAGGTGTTGAAGTGCTCCAAAGTCCTTGGCCTTGACTCAAAGTTGTTCCCATTTTTGCTACAACATCCGCTCCAAAATTTGCTTCACGATAGATGTGTGAGATTCTCCATTGTGATGGTCTTTGAGTTGCTCATAGCCATCGTGCTTTGAGAACCCATGGAATTTTGCCGCTAGTGAAGGCTAGGGTAGCTGCTATGGAGTCACTTTCTAGCCACAAGTTCACCCATCCATTTAATACTACTAGTTCTACTGCCAACACTAAAGCATAGCATTCCGCATCAAAATTTGTAGTGATTCCTAGACCGTAGGTTTTCACTCCTATCACTTGAGCATTGTGGTCTCGAAAAATTATTCCCTCGCACCTCCAAGTCCCGGGGTTTCCAACAGATGATCCATCGGTATTAGCTTTCACAAAACCATAGTTTGGCGGTATCCAAATGACTTCTTTGATGTTGTTTGAGGGTCGGTTCTCTACCTTTGATATTTAGTGAGTGGGGATACTCAAGTCATCAACTGTGTTGAACATGAACCCATTTGCAATCTTCCCTCCAGCTTTTAGTTCTTTAATGACTTCCTTCTTGATGTTGCTTTTTTCATCACCTTGTCATCAAACTAGCATCGATTTCTTGACTCCCATATTTGGGACATTAGGCTTGCTGCTGCTGAATGGGGCTGAGAAGTTTAGGGACATTGATTATACCTTACAAAGAGAACTGGTTGAACTTTCAAGAAGTCAAATAGCCACTGCCACACTTATGTAGCACAGTTACATTCCCAGAGCATGTGGCTGATGTTCTCTTCTTAATTTCTGCAGAATCTGCAGCGAGAAACCATGTGTATACCTTTAGTTCGTACCTTGTCATCTGTTAGGGGAAGCGTTCTAATTAGTTTCCATACTATACTTGTTGTTTTAGGGTGCAAGTACCCATTTATACCATCAAACAGGTTATAGGTTCATGATGAAGCTAGGAGAGAAACGCTTGTGAGTGAGCCTTGCTTAGGACCAGGGATATCGTTGTCACTCGTGAAGAACAACCCCTCATTTGATTCTTATTACGTGAAACTAGTGAGTACTTAGTATTTTGTTTATGTTAACTATGTGTATGATTTATTTTTATCTTATGATGTTTTTCTATTCGCCATAACATATATGTGTAGGAAGATGAATTGATAATATAGTATGTAAGCGGTAATTTTCTTGGTTTAGTTTTCTGGGGTCGGTTCAGAAAAGTCCTGAAAAATCATACTTGGGAATGAGGTATCGGGGCTTGAATAAGATTTTTAGATCTGCAAGTATTCTTTCCAATACAGTTGGATTCACCTCGTTTCAATATCTACACAGTAGGTTAAGACTGTTTTAATACAGAGAGGCCCGTCAGGATTTTTCTGACCAAGTTCTGTGTTTGGTCGCGTTATGTGAATTTTCTGTTAAGAACCTGCTTTCATGGTCTAAACGTTAGTTGTAGGTAATTTAATTATGTTTCAAACCCAATTTACCTTGTACTAATCCAAGTTATACAAAGGAAGTTACGACAGTTTTGTTCTTGCTTATACATGCTATTCTTACTTGCTCGCTCATCTGATTAATTGATCATGTGATTATGAAGGCCTCACCTATCACTTTCGGGGATTGTTAAGTTTACATAGAGGAAAAGAGAACTTCAACTAGAGGTAAGTGGAACTCTTATACATATAAAGGCATGGGTGCCTTTTCTGTAAATCCTATAATCTGATATAGTTCATCTATTTGCTGCAACATCTATTTGTTGTCGTTTAGTGTATTGTGTAGGGTATCGATTTTATGAAGGGAAAAACAAAAAGGCCAAAAAAATTGCTTCCCAATTTGATGAGTCATGTTCACCTCAAGCTCCTCGTCAAGGTAAAAACTTAAACCCCACTCTCCATTTTCTCAATTTTCAACTCATCGAGTTACTATAAGGTTTTCTTTTTATGCACCAATTTTATGTAAACATTATTTATGTCGTCGAGATATGGGAGTAGGCAACAAATGCTCTATCTTTGAGGAGGGGGGGTCAAGTATTTAATTAATTGCATGAATTTAATTAGTATGATTGTTTTTCTGAGTTCATTATTTGTTTTGTGATTTTTTTGGAATTAGATGGGCTTTGTGGAGCGGCACTAGGATTTCTATTGAGTGAAGCTATCGTCACTAATACTTGTTATTGCATTTTGAAGATTCGGGATTGCTTGGAAAATCGTATAGAAATTTGTAACCCTTAGTAAATTTGAATTTGTAACCCTCAAAACTCTTTTGAAGTTATATATATGGTTCAATGACTATAATATTTGTTTTCAGGTGTTTGCTTGTGTTTATTTTACTTGTCAAATGGTATGAAAAAACATTTGGTAATTTTATTTGCTTCTATATGAAACCACAGGAGGTGCAGGTTTAGAGTAGGAAAAAAATAAAAATATATTTTTTTACTATATCAACACATTAGTAACGGTTTACAACCGTTGCAAAGCAAAAAATAAATATTAAAGCATCCATTAATAATCGTTACAAATCAAACTACGTAACGTTTTTTAACCGTTAGTAATTGTCATTCTGCAACGGTTAATAACCGTTAGAAAATTTGGTTTGCAACACTTTTTAACCGTTAGTAATTGTCACTCTGCAACGGTTAATAACCGTTGGAAAATTTGGTTTGCAACGCTTTTTAACCGTTGCAAATTTTTGCAACACTTTACCCACGCCATATTTGCAACGCTTAAAAAGCATTGCGAAAATTATTCGCAACAGTTTTTTCCCGTTAGTAATAGCCTGTTATGGTGTAGTGGTTATCGGTCTCACCATCACCGCTGCCAACCTACTCGAGGCTCTCATTCCACGTCCGCAGCCCTATCGTCCCGTGCTCTCCCTCAGCCTTTGGCACCCGAACATTTACCTTCCTACAGAGCCATCTCCACTTGGGAAGATCAAAATACCCCTCCTCAGTCCCCTTCCGCGAACATGGATCTCTCCCAGATGAAGCTGTTTGATAGTGATGAGGATGAAGTAACAAAAATCTCTCCTTCTGCGGTGGCCATTCCTACTGATGGGCCCCGAACAAGCATCAGAGGATGGTAGCGCCTGAAGACCCCATTCCCGCCGCCCGCGTGACAGAAGAAGATGCTTCCCCTCCCACCACTCAGCGTCCAGGAAAAGAAGTTGCTACTCCTGCCGACTTTGTTCCTGTTTTCAAGGTACGCCACCGCAAAGTCAATGTTGAGGACTCAGCTCTTGAGAATCCCGCGGTGGCATTCTCAATCTTCTACGGCTCCCACTTGCCAAAGGACCAGGCCTATGCCAATCGCCGGCACCTTTGAACATCACCGCACCTCCCTGTATACCAACTGGGAGAAGGTACCTCCCCTCCCCTCTACTCCTGCTCCTTTGTCTTTTCGTTTTGTCTTACTTATCTGGTCTGTATTTAGGTGAGTTTGAACATGTCTTACATGATCCGCGGTCTGTTTAGTGCCCGGTCCAAGGTAGACTCCTTGGAGAAAGAGGTCGGCGGCTCCGACGGTCTAAGAGCTACTTGTGTACGACTCCAACAAGAGCTAGACGCTGCCGACCTAGCTAAATCCTGGGCTCAGGATGAATTGAGGATCGCAGAGAACAACCATCAGGATTATATGGACTCAGTCAATGACCGCCTGAGCCAGCAGCGTACCTCTCTCCTCCAGCAACATCAGTAAGATACCGCGGCTCTTCTAGGTCAGCACAAGACCAACATGACTACCCTCCAGGCCCATTACCGGATGTTAGCTGACAAGAGAGTGGCCAGGAAGATCCAAGAGGAGCATGCACGGCTTCTCAAGGAAGGTCGCCTCCTTCCAAAGGTGCCGCTAATCCCCGCTGATGAGGAGATGGGCATCGCCCGATATAAAGCGGGCGGGGGTCGGTGGCGTTAGGGATCTTTGTTGAAGAGCTAGAAGGAACCCGGGAGACCATTGATGAAGCCAATGCTGAGGCCGCTACCGTTCTCACTGAAGATGTCGCTGATGTTTCTGCTGAAGATACCCCTATTGGTGACTCTGTCGATACCACCTCGGATGCCCGTTTAGCTTCTCCTTGAATTTGAACTTGTCTTGTTTTTGTTTGTATTTGGCTCTGAATGCTTTAATCGTGGTGACCTAAACACTTCTGAATACTTTTATGTTAAATTCCCTCCTTATGTAAGGAGCTTTGCATGGAGTTGTAGCCTTGCTGACCATGTGGGCATCCTATTGGAGATGTCCCATTTTCATATGTTATGTTTAACTACAACGTTTGCTGTCTCTAGTCTTGTGCATTTTTTTTTTCTAACTCCCCACTCCCTCAACCGATCTGCCTGCCGGGGCATTGACTTGCCCCTACGTTTGATTCAGACTCCATGTCCGCGAAGGGCTCTTCCCCGCCTCCTCCGGCCGATCGGTGGCCGGGGCAATCGCCTTTGCCCCCCCCAAGTTTGATTCGGACGTAATGTCCGCGAAGGGCTCTTTCCCCCCGCTCTCTCTATGACCGGTAGGGCGGCTGGGGCATTGCCTTGCCCCTAAGTTTGATTCGTACATCATGTCCGCGAAGGGCTCTTCCCCCCCCGCTCTCTGCGACCGGTAGGCCGGGGGGCATTTTTGCCCCCCCTGTTTGATTCGGACACAATGTCCGCGAAGGGCTCTTTCCCCCCGCTCTCTCTATGACCGGTAGGCCGGCTGGGGCATTGCCTTGCCCCTAAGTTTGATTCGGACATCATGTCCATGAAGGGCTCTCCCTCTCTCTCGCGGATCGGTAGACCGGCCGGGCACCGCCTTTGCCCCTAAGTTTGATTCGGACCTCCTGTCCGCGAAGGGTCATCCCCCTCGCTCTCCTCGACGGCCAACGAGCCTGGTGGGGCATTGTCTTGCCCCTAGGAGTGACGGTTATTTGTTAACTTCTCAAAAGTGTCATTGTATTATATATGTGCAAACAACCCACATCTCTTGCCCGGACTGGCCTTACATTCAAATATGAAATTTTTTCAACATTCTTATATTCCAAGGCCTTTCTATCAGCTTTCCATCCTCGGTCCGCAATCGGTATGTTCCAGCTCCTCCGACCTCCACCACTACGTATGGCCCTTCCCAATTAGGTCCCAGCTTTCCTTCGTTTGCCTTTTTAGTGCTTGGAGTGACTCATCTGAGAACCAAATCGCCGATCTAGAGTTTGCGAGGCCCCAATCGCTTGCCGTATTGTCTACGCAGGCGACGGTGATATTCCTCTAACCTGATGCGTGCGGTGTCCCATTTCTCCTCTGCTAAGTTCAAATCCCGGGCCAGTATGCCCCAGTTCAATCCACTGTCGACTGCCCTTGTGCGTGTTGTAGTCGCCATCATCTCTGAAGGGATCACGACCTCGATATCGTATGCCAATGAGAACGGCGTCTCCTTTGTGGACGTCCATGGTGTAGTACGGTACGCCCATAGTACCTGACTCAGTTCATCAGCCCATGCTCCCTTACGGTCCTCCAATTTTCTTTTGAGGTTGTTCATGATTGTCTTGTTCGAAGATTCGGCTTGTCCAATTTCACATTATACGTCTGCAAGAAGTCTCTCACCCTTGACCCCGTGAACTGCGTTCTATTGTCTGCGATGATAGAATGTGGCAACCCGAATCTACAAATAATGTTTTCCCATAAAAACTTGATCACCTGCTCCTCCTTGACCTGCTGCAAGGCCACGGCCTCCACCCACTTAGTGAAATAATCCGTAGCAGCTAGCATGAACCTTCTCTTCCCCTTCGCCATTGGCAGTAGTCCCACGATATCTAGGGCCCACATGGCAAATGGCCACGGACTGGATACGTTGTGCAACGGTTTTGCAGGTGCAAATATTAGCTGAGCAAATCGTTGACATTTCCCACATTTCTTGGCAAATTCCGCCACGTCTCTTTTCATATGAGGCCAGAAGTACCCCTGCATCAACAATCGATGTGCCGTTGTTCTCCCCACCGAATGGCTCCCACAGTCCCCGGCATGAAGCTCCGCCAATACCTCTCGGGCTAAGCTTGCCATAGGCATCTTAGCAGCGGTCCATCAAAATTCTTTCGGTACATTTCTCCCTCTATCAGAATGTATCTGCGCGCCATTTGTTCTAATCTCCTTCTTTCCTTCTCATCTACCAGCTCTCCTCCCGCTAAGAAATGTTTGATAGGGCTCATCCATCCTCTTTCCCCCTCCGCAGCTTGATATACTTCGACCGCCTTTTCAATGCTTGACCTCTCTAATTTCTTTATGCTTATGGTTCTCTCCTCCGACCCCGGCATTGCGGCCGCGACATATGCAAGGGCATTCGCATGCCGGTTCTCCCCGCAGACCAAATGTACAAATCTGATTCTCTTGAACTTGGTTGCCTTGCGATGCACCACTTCTAAGTATTTCACCATTCGAGCACATCTAGCAACGAATCCACCATTCACCTGACATACTACTAGGTTGGAATCTGAATAAACAGTTAACTCGCCGACTCCCAAATCATCGGCCATTCCTAACCCTGCTATCACGGCTTCATACTCCGACTCATTATTGGTAGCCGTGAATCCGAGCCTCAAGGACAACTCGATTCGGTCGTTGTCAGGGGAGACCAACACTACGCCTATTCCGTTGCCCGCATCTGTTGCTGACCCATCCGCGAACACTCTCCACCCATTCCTTTTATCCCAGGGATCCGACCCATCTGGCTCTCTCTCCTGTTCGGGCTCCATGAGCATCTCTTCCCCCCAAGTGGGGTCTTCCGTTGGGAAATCTGCTAGAAACTCCGCTACCGCCTGAGCCTTTTCCGCGGTTCTCACTTGATACTGTATTTCATAGGAACTCAATATTACCACCCATTTGAGCATTCTTCCGGATTTCTCCGCCCTCAGAGCCTGCTTGAGAGACAGGTTTGTCACCACCACCACTGAATGCGCCTCAAAGTAAGGTTTCAACTTCAACGCTGAGAATATCAGTGCCAAGGCATACTTTTCAACTTTGTTGTACCGAGTCTCCGCATCCAGCAGTGTTTTGCTCCGGAAGTACACCGGTCTCTCGATCTTGTCTACCACTCGGACGAGGACTGAGCTTACCGCATATTCGGACACTCCCAGATATAAGTACAACTTCTCTCCTGGTTCCGGTCACGATAGCAAAGGCGCCCGCCCCAGGTACCTCTTCAAATCTTGAAAAGCCTCCTCGCAATCTGGTGTCCATACAAAATCAGGCGTCCTTCTCAATAACCTATACAACGGCCTGGATTTGTCGGATGACTTGGATATAAACCGATTTAAGGCCGCGACCCATCCCGCCAGCCTTTGTACTTCCTTAACGTCCTGGGGTGATGACATCTCTATTAGTGCTCGTATTTTCTCGGGATTGGCTTCTATTCCCCGGTGAGTCACAGTATAACCCAGAAATTTCCCAGTGGTGACTCCAAATGTACATTTCTCGGGATTTAGCTTCAAATTGTGTGCCCTTAATATGCCAAATGTCTCTTTCAACCCCTCTATATGCTCTTCTTCTGACATGCTTTTCTCTACCATATCGTCGATGTATACCTCAATACCCTTCCTTATCTTGCTAGCAAACATCTTCTCCCCCAGTCGCTGGAACGTGACCTCTGCATTCTTCAAACCAAACGGCATCCTTGTGTAGCAATATGTACCCCCCTCCACCACAAACGATGTCTTCTCCTGATCCGGTCCATACATCGCGACCTAGTTGTATCCCATCGAGGCATCCATGAAAGAGAAAATCTTGAATCCCGCCGTCCGATCTACTAGCTCATCCACTCGCGGCATTGGATAGCTGTCCTTGGGGCACTCGGAGTTGACGTTCGTAAAGTCTACACACATACGGACCTTCCCATTCTTCTTAGGTACCGCGACTATGTTGGATAACCAGTCTGAGAACTCCACTTCCTGAATTATGCTCGCTCTCTTTAACCTCACGACCTCTTCGTGGATCTCCTCCGCATATCTCGGCTTAACACTGCGCATCTTCTGTCTCACAGGCTTGGCGTCTTCCCTCATGTGCAGTCGGTGACATGCAAACTCGGGGTCCAACCCCATGATCTCTTCGATTTCCCAAGCAAAGACGTCCTTATTCTCTGAGAGTAACTGCACCAATTTATCTTTCCACTCTTTCGACAAATTTGATCCCACCGATGTGAACTTTTCTTCTTCCCCGGTTCCCACATTTACTAATTCGATCTCATCCATCGTTTTCGGTATCACCGGCGTCTCAGCCTCCTCTTCCGCGGAGGCACACTGTAACTGCTATGCCTGCCTTTTCCTTGGTTTCGAGGTCTCCCTCTCGTCCCCCCGAATCAACCTCTTCACTGTTCCCTGATGGCTGTTCCGTGCTGTCACCTGGTCTTCGCACACTTCATGCATTCCCGTTGGGGTGGGGAATCTGATTATCTGGTAATAGGTGGATGGTACCGCTTTCATCTCATGGATCCATCGCCTGCCAAGGATAGCATTGTACTGTGAGTTCGCGTCCACAACCTTGAACCGCGAGAACACCGTCACAGGTCCTGTGGTCACGGGCAACAGGAGCTCTCCCAGTGGTTGGTCATACTCCCATTGAACCCGTACAAGTTAGTCTGCGATGGCCTCAATTGTCTCCTGTCTATCTTCATTTCTTCTATCGTCCCTACGAATAACAAATCCACCGCACTGCCGCAGTCAATCAACACCCTTTTCACCATGTAATTTCCCATGGCCATCGTGATCACCAGCGCATCTTCGTGTGGGCAGTCCACCGTTTTCAAGTCCGCGTCTGTAAACACGATGCCGGTCTCGAGCCATGGGACGGGCCGTGAATACCCTGCCTCCTCATTAACTTGTTGGATGCTAGCTGTCCGCCGTATCCGATCCCGGTGAGAGTTATGGCTCAAGATTTCCCCACTAAATATGACATTTATTGTACCCAGAATTCTCCCCTGGTTCGACAGCTGCTCCACTTTCTCTTTCTCCTTAGTAAACTCCTTAAACATCCCTCTCCCTATTATCTTTTGTACCATCCACTTGAGGGCGTAGCATTCATTCGTTTCATGATTCTGTATCTGATGATATGCACAATACGGTTTGCCTGGTATTTCGTTGGGCTTGCTCCGCGGACCTTCATTGCCTTGCAAACCCTGAATCAGCGGTAACAGTTCACTCAGCGGCCAGTCCACTAGTGTCGGATCCACTTCTCGATACGGCTTCCGTTCTCTGTATTCTCTCCGGCCTTCGACGCTACTCTTTTTTGGCCGTGAAGTGTAACCACGGCGTCCACCACTCTCTCTACCTGATGTCTCGTACCTGCTGCGGTCCTCGCTTCGATCCAAAGCCAGCACGACCTTCCTTGTCCTCCTTGTCTCTTTCTGCAGTGTGTCCTCATACCGTATATACTTCTCCACCCTCGGGTACAAGTCTTGCAGTGACATGATCTCGTTCTTAGCCACAGATTCGTGTACTCTTGTTCTCGGTCGCAGCCCCCTCTCAAAGGCAATCACCGTAGTCCTCTCGTCCAAGTTCTCCACCTTTAATGTTTCTGCCTTGAATCTGCATAAGAATTCTCTCACTGACTCCGCGGTCCTCTGTCTTACGTTAAACAGGGCCGCTATGTCCACCACCCGCTTTTTCTGGTGTATGAAGTGGTCCACAAAGGCTTGCTCCATCTCTAGGAAATTGTGTATACTCTTCGAGGGAAGTCTATAATACCATTCCGAGGCTCCCCCTTTCAAGCTTGCTAGGAACATCATGCATCGCAATCCGTTGTACCTGGGTTCCTGCCACAGCGGCATTTGCTGTCGAAAGTGGTGGATGTGGTCTGCCGGATGTCCTGTCCCATCGTACCTCTCAAACCTAGGCTGGTTGAACCGCTTCGAGACCTCCGCCTTCCAAATTGTATCCGCCAATGGGTTGCGGTTTAATCCCGCCACCACCTGGTTCGCCATCCCGGATGTACCTTTTGCTTGCTCCAAGCTCGCTTTTGCAATCATCTCCTTCACCTGCTCCCTAGTGAGCCCCGGCACCCCGTTCTCCCCCACATGGGGTTTCCCTTCTTCCTCTCTCACCATTTCTGACATCTCCTTTTCTGATTCCTCTACGGTCTCCCTCTCCCTTCGCAACTCCTCGTTCTCTTCCCTCAACCTCGCCACTTCCTCTCTTAGTTGTCTCGTTTCTTCTGAAGATGATGCCGCTGTCTCTTCTACCCCTTGCTCTCCCCCATCATCTCCTACCGATTCAACCGCCTCCTCTATAACCGGCACTTTCCTCGGTCGTCCTACCCCTCCCTTCGCCTTCATTACCATACCTACTACTGTTCAGCTCTCGTTTCCCCACAGACGGCACCAAATGTGTGAACGTGTATTTAACCCTCTAAGACTCAATGTCTTTTTCCTCTCTTCCTCTTTTCTTTTTTCCTCTTTCTTTCTCTCCTAACACTATTCTATTTATACCCCCCTCCCTCGCACCACAGTTGTCCACCTGTCTCCCCATCTCTCGCTCCTCGCCCTTCCACGCGTAGGGTTTCGGTCCACCTTTGCACTCCGCGGTACAATACTGTACACTCGACTCTGCCGCTTGTCTTACTTCGGGCCCACTATTCCCAGCTATCCTCTACTCCCGACTCCAGTTATTGCAACTTGCATCGGTCAATCATAGTCGTGGATCCTACCACCACAGTAGGCAATGATAATAAAATTCTTGATAGTATGTCCACTATGGTAACCCAGTTTTGTGTAAATGTCTATAGTATATGTATACTTTAGTGTACCCAACTGACATTGTTGACACATTAAGTGTTTAAGATCTTTGGTTCTTTTGTAACATGATCAATATAAAAAGAAATAAGTATATATATATATATATGTAAATGGCATACCATGACATGAAATTTTGTTTAGTTTTAAGTATTTTTTAACCATAGATTAATTAGTGTTTGAACATTTTAGAATAATTCTGTGAAGTGTTTGCAAAAGTGATACATTTGTTTCAGTCAATTGGCTTAGGTGGAATGACCTATCTCTAATTTTCTATTGTTGCAGCTAGAAATTTACCCATCTCATGTCTATTTTAGATGGGGCAATTGTGAGTACGGATCAAGGTCTTTTATGAATTGTAAATGTGAGAGAATGTCATATTGGGACCAGGATATATAACTCATACTAACGTTTTACTGGTAAGAAAGTTGTTATATATGTTTTCTCTTTCTCTAAACGATGCCACCGGATACCTTTTGAAGTTGTGTGAATCACTAAATCAGGTTGACTCAGATGGAAGTATAAGTATATAGGAATAGGAATATAAGCAGGATCAATACAAGTTATGGATGAAGTATGAGGGACCACATAACTACGTTATCATACTACTATTGTATTACTCAAGGATGTCAAAGCTATGCTACAAATATTGTAAAATAAGAAAGAAGCTTTTCTTGAGCAGCTAGAGTTTGATATGATGTGTAATACGGTGCATAATCTATCATGTTTACAGAGACAAAAGAGGGCTAATAGTTGTAATTATGTTATAACATTATTTTAGCCTTTGTCGTAGCTTGAGTGTGATATGTTTTTTTTAGTGTAACAATCATGTCTTTGTAGCCTTTGTAAGACTGGTTCAATTTGACGCCCATAGGGCGTGCACAATGTTAGTAATAATAATGCCCAAGTGATCAATTATTTGTTTGGGCCAATTCTCGAGGAATTGAATTTTCGATCTCACATAAAGGAAAAGAAAAAGAGAATCAAGCTAGCCTGGTCGGTCCAAAGGTATAAGGGCAAGGGCAGACCTAGGAGATGGCTAACAAGGGCTATAGCCCCTCTCCCCTACCTTCTCCACCAAAAAAATAATATATTATTATATTTATAGAATGTAGGTTTCTATCCATATTAAGCAGTGGACTATACAAACCCAAAAAAAAATATTCTTGATGTCATCTTTATATATATATATATAGCTCTACCCTCTTCAATTGAGGAAGCGTTTCTAGAGTGTCCACGTGTCATGACTAATTAAGAAAAAGTAGGAGATAAAATAGGAAACAAATATTTATCTTTATCCTTAGATATATATATTATAGTTATACCCTTATAGAGATTCCAATTTTTTCTAAACTCTATTACTAAATATAAAAAAGTATGATATAAATAAGGAAACAATTCCATCTATAGTTTCACAGACTCTCCAACTTTTCCTAAACACTATAGCTAATTATGAAAAAACTATCCCATCTAGAATTTCACCAAATCTCTAACTTTTCCTAAACAATATAGCTAATTACGGGGAAAAAAAATAGGATACAAAAAACTAAATTGTTAAAAACAATAACTTCCACTGAAAACGATTTTTCTAAAACCCTTCCGATTTGATGCGCCATCCACTGTGTGATTTAGACATTTATTCAGTTAAGGATTCGAAAAATCACAATTACGGCCACAATAATTACAACGTATTCCAATTCCTTAGATCTATATTATAGTTATACCCTCACCAGTCTATTTTTTAGAACACTCGTTGGGACTCCAGTTTTTTCTAAACTCTATTACTACTTATAAAAAAGTAGGATATAAATAAGAAAACAATCACATTTAAAATTTTAGAGAGTCTAACTTTTCCTAAATATTATAACTAATTACAGAAAAATAATCCCATATAGAGTTTCATAAAGTCTCTAACTTTTCCTAAACAATATAGCTAATTACGGAAAAAAAAAATATGAGACAAAAAACTAAATTGCTAAAAATAATAATTTTCACCGAAAATGATTTTTCTAAAACCTTTTCGATTTGATGCATCATCCACAATGGGATTTAAACATTTATTCATAGTCAATGATTCCAAAAATCACTATTCTGACCACAATAATTACGACATATTTCAATTAAATTTATAAATTTATAAATTTTCAACACTATATATATATATATATATATATATATAATAACGAGATTCAGTTAAAGTGGACGTTGGGATTAAATAAATTATATACCAAACCAAAACAAATTATATGTGAAAAATTAAATTACACAAAAAATAATATCACAAAATATATAATATAAAATGAAAAAAAAATGAAAACTTGATGCAAATGCATCGAACTAACCTCAAATAATATTTAACGAGAAATCGAAAACTGGATGCAAATGCAAGCATTGAACTAATCTTAAAAAGTAATTAATATAAAATTGGAATATGGATACAACTGCATTAAACTAACCTCAAAGAATAATTAACGGTAAATCAAAACTTGGATGCAAATACATCAAACTAATATCAAAAAATAATTGTCTGGAAATCGAAAACTGGATACAAATGCATTGAACTAACCCTCAAAGATTAAATTAACGGAAAATCAAAAATTGGATGCAATTGCATTGAACTAACCTCAAAGATAAATTAATTATAAATTAGAAACATGATGCAAATGCGTGTAACTAATCTTAAAGAATAATTAACGGAATCGAAATCGATGCAACCTCAAGACCAACTAATTTTAAAAATAAACCGGATGCAAATGTATTGAACTAACCTCAAGAAATAATTAACGGGAAATTGGAAACTGGATGCAAATTCATTGAATTAACCTCAAACAATAATTAATGGGAAATCGGAAACTATATACAAATGCAACCTTATCAAATAATAAACGAGAAATCGAAAACTGTATGCAAATGCATTAAACTAATCTCACAAAATAATTAACGAAAATCGAAACGGATGCAAATGCATTGAAATGACCTCAAAGAACAATTAATTAACGGGAATTGGAAATTGGATAAATGTATTGAACTAACTCTGAATAACTAACGAGAAATCGGAAACTAGATGCAACCGCATTGAACTAACCTAAAAAAAATAATGGGAATCGAAAATTGGATTCAACTGCATTGAACTAACCTCAAAATATAAATAACGAAAAATCAGAAACTGGATGCAAATGCATTGAACTAACCTCAAAACATAGTTGGATTATATGTTGTGAAAATGTCTCGATAAGTATAGTTTTGCATTTAGAATTGTGTTTATCTTATCTCTTTCCGTATGATTGGTAACTCATTGTTATTCAAGTAACGTCAATATATATGAACTTCGCCTTATTAGGCAATCTCACAAAATTTCAATCAAACTTCTATTATTAAACAACAAAATGAAGTTGGAGGGTTTTATCAAATGTGAGTTTTTTTTTAATGGAGAGTGAGGTTTTCACGTTATAAGAAATTTGGATGAGTGATCAATATAATATTAATATATAATAGTTATGCATATTTGCAAATATTTTTTAGAATAATTAATATAACAATACCCGTTCATAGATAATCTTTGCAGATTCCACATAGTGAGTAATGCATAATTTAAAGAATAATTAACAGGAAATTGGGAACTGGATAATCTTTGATGATCTAACATAGTAAATCAAATATAATTATTTTTTATGTCATGTTTGCAAGGACACTACATATGGATTAGTAGAAGTTGGTATTACACACCACATTGGATAATTAAAAAGAAATTAAAAACTGTATTCAAATACATAACTGAGCTCAAAGAGTAATTAACGGAAAATTAAAAACTTTATGCAAATGCAATAAACTAAACTCAAAAAGTAATTAACTAGAAATCAGAAACTAGATGCAATTGCATTAAACTAACGTCATAGAATAACTAACATCCCATTAGAAATTGGATACAAATCCTTGAAAAATATTTAATGGGAAATCGTAAAAGGTATGCAAATACATCAAACAAATCTCAAATAATAATTAATGGGAAACCAGAAACTGGATGCAAATGCATTGAACTAAACTCAAAAAATAATTAACAGAAAATAAAAAACCGAATGCAACTGCATTGAACTAACCTCATAGAACAATTGGTGGGAAATCAGAAACTAAATGCAAATATGCATTGAAATATCCTTAAAGAATAGTTAACGGGAAATCAGAAACCGGATGTAATTGCATTAAACTAACCTCAAAGCATAAATAATAAATTGGATGCAAATGCATTGAACTAACCTCAAGAAATAATTAACGGGAAATCGAAAACTGGATGCAAATTCATTGAAATAAGCTCAAATAATAATTAATTGGGAATCGGGAACTAGATGCAAATCCAATCTTATCAAATAATAAACGAGAAATCGGAAAATGGATGCAAATGCATTAAACTAATCTCACAGAATAATTAACCAGAAATAAAAAAC
The DNA here is from genome assembly GCF_015680905.1 of Coptis chinensis. Classification (NCBI taxonomy): domain Eukaryota; kingdom Viridiplantae; phylum Streptophyta; class Magnoliopsida; order Ranunculales; family Ranunculaceae; genus Coptis; species Coptis chinensis. Next base: position 94,307,102 of record NC_141462.1, read on the forward strand.
TGGATGCAAATGCATTGAACTGACCTTAAAGAACAATTAACATGAAATTGAAAATTGGATGCAAATGTATTAAAATAACCGCAAATAATAATTAACGAGAAATCGGAAACTGGATGCAACTTCATTGAACTAACCTAAAAAAAATAAATAATGGGAATCGGAAATGGGATGCAACTGCATTCAACTAACCTCAAAATATAAATAACGGAAAATCAGAAACTGGATGCAGATGTATTGAACTAATCTCAAAGAGTAATTAACGGGAGATTGGAACCTGGATGCAAATGCATTGAACTAATATCAAAGACTAATTAACAAAACATTGAAAACTGGATACAACTGTACTGAATTAACCTTAATGAATAACTAACGGGAAATTATAAAATGGATGCAATTTCACTGAACTAACTTCAAATAATAATTAATGGAAAATCGGAAACTTGATGCAACTGCATTGAACTAACATCAAAGAATAATTAATGAGAAATTGGAAACTGAATGCAATGTACTACATTGAACTAACTTCAAAGAATAATTAATGAAAAATCAGAAACTTGATGCAAATGTATTGAACTAATAACCCTAAAATATGTTTGTATTATATGTAGGGAGAATAAATGTCTCGACAAATATAGTTTTGCATTTTAAGAAGTGTTTATCATAATATTTTTTATTATGATTAAGAGTGTCATGCTATTCAAGTAGCTCCAATATTATCTTCGTCACAATAGGCATTCTCACAAGACTTCAATCAAACTTCTATTATTAAACCTAACAACAAAAAGAAGTCGATGAATTTTATCAAGGTTTGATGCTTCTTTTTTATAGAGAGTGGTGCAAAAAATTTGAATAACTAATTAATATAATTTTCATATCTCATAGCTATGCATAGTTGTTAATATTTTTTACAATAATTTAATATAATGACACCCGTTCGTAGGACGGAGTCGAAAGCTAGTATAGATTATAGGTCCACACTAGATATATTTACCTATATTTACCCACACTCTTGAATAAAAAAAAATCTACAGTTCAACTTCAGACTACAGCACAAAAAATATAAAAAATAGTTGCGAAATCAATTTTTATTGACTTAAAACAAGCACGTGGCGAGAACGCAAAAAAGAAATGGAAAGAATGACACGAAAATTACAAAATTCTTTTCTAATATTGACTCCATCAACAAAAATTAAAATAAGTCAGTAAAAAACCCAAAATAAATTCAACAATAAAGTAATATTATTTTATTTTTTGAGAAACGACCTTAATCCACTAGACTTGACCATTTTATGTGAAGCTGTGAAAAAAGCTCCTTTCAAGCTCGAAGTAGAAAGACAAAGGAGAGATGAACAATATTGGTGTCTCAAGTACCTGTATAAATTCTACCGATGGAGATGGATGAGTAAGTCTGTTGCACTTGGAACATGAGAGGAGAGATAAGAAAAGGGAGCAGAGGGATGACAAGTTTGATTACATGGAAGCAATGAGATAGAGGAAACAGTGTTCACATGTCACATGATCGACTGAGATGAGGGTAAGAATGTCTGAAAACTCAAACCACTTAAGGCGTTGGTCTACTATCAGGCTGTAGTTGACATTTCATGTCACAAATCGATCAGGTAATATATCTTTATTGCTTTCATCACTTTTTGTTTGTTTTGCATCAGTGTGTAATTGTGTATGTACATACTTACTATGAAAAAACCTTATCATCTCTATAAGCTGAACTTTACTAATTTATGTTGCATCACAACTGTGTGGAGTACCTTAATTACGACAAACTGTATGCTTCTAAATTTGAATTTGAGAAAACATTCTACAAGAATTTGACAAGCTTCCAAATTTTCCTTGTGCTTGTTTCAGTAGTAAAACTATTCTATAGATTAGATCCTTTCATTTTTGTTTGCACATTACTATTTAATTCCTCGTTCAATAACGATTATATAATTGTAATCAGCAGGAAATGATTTGCGCCATTGCGGAACTTGAAAGTGACTGACAACCCTTTACAACACGCTATACTCAAAAGTTCAAGGATGCTGCTTTGGGAATCATGCAGATTCTGCCAAAAACTGCTGAATGGCTTGTCAGGTAGAACATGGATGAACTGACCCCAATTTGGATATGTGAAACTGTTCAAATGTTCATACTTCCTTTTGTGTTTTTTACTACGTCAAATTTTAAAAATATTTGCAGTGAGATGGGCTACGGGGAATATGAAATAAAAGGGGATCCAATGATGCTGTACAGACCTTTAATAAGCGTGTATTTTGGAGCTGCTTACTTAAGGTGGCTGTCAAATTTTGAGGGGAAGTATGTCTGCAATTGCTTATGATTTTACTCTAGCTGTATATAATAAGCTTCCTCTTCTTAAGTTTAACCGTTTTGCTCTGTGATTGGGATGAACTCTCAAGAGTGTAATTCTTTTGCAAATATGAGTTCAGTATTTCACTTTTAACTTTCATTTGTAACACAATGTGTTGTTCATGCCACTCAACTCCATGATTTTAGGAGTAGGACCTTCAGCCCTAGACACCTCCTTAAGAGTTATACTGTCTGTTTTAGATCTTCTTGTTCTTCTAGCACTCAAATCTGCTTCCTAAGTCCATTTTTTCAGGAGTTAAAACTTTCCTTGACATTTCTAAGTAGTTAAAACTATTAAAAAGTGAGGTTGAGATTTTCTTTTTTCTTCAAGTTATTATAACATGAATTGTGGAGATGAACTATAATTCTGACAGAAAATATGATATCTAGCAATGAAAGGCCCCCTATACCGACTCATTAGGTAGATTGCAGTATCCTTATTGGAATTGATAATTTTGATCTGATTCTTGCAGAGAAAGAAATGAAGAGTTTGTGGTCAGGACTTACAGATTTGGCCCAAAGAAAGCAACTCACAAGTCAACTTTGGATTATTGGCAACGATATCTTTCAGTCAAGCAAAACCTTCCAACCAGAAGGTTGTTTTGGTTAACTCTTTTCTTATTTTATCTTGCATTTTGTTTAGTACCTGAAATTCTAGAGCATATGCTCTTCCCTTTTGTCCAATATATTTCAAGAGCAACGGCTTCGGTCCATGTTGTAGGTTGCTGATATCTATTTTTCTGATTGTTATGCAGAAAGAATATTGACAGTGACTCTTCAGTCCCCAATGACCCTACTCCAGTTGTATCTGTAACGCAAAAGACACTAGACCTAAGAGATTCTTTTAAAGGAAGTTACAAGGAAAATTTTGTGTATTGTTAAAGAGATTCTCTCTATATTTATATAGGGGTGAAACCGTGAAAGTGAATTGCTGTGAGAAGGTATTAACACTAGACCTAAGATAATGATGCTATGATAATGAAGTTAGAATCCAATTCATGATATTAAGATTCTGTTAGGAAAAGTAGAGAGAATCACTTTCTTTTTATGTATAAATCATGACTTGCTTTAGTTCTTGTGCTTTGTAAAACTTATATAGCTGAATTTATATACATATATATTGTCATGTTTGTGACTAGAAGTCCAGTTTTTGTTATTATATTATATATATGGTCCTTTTTAATAGGATTTTACTTTATGACAATGCAAAAGTAGGTGATGCATGGAAATATTGGGATTCAAGAGCATCTCCAGAGGACATGGAGGACTTGTGGAAGCACTCTAATGTCCTTAAAGAGTGGGTAATGTCTGGAGAGAAACGAGGAAAAGTACAATTTTCTCTTGATGCAGAGAAGAGAACATACCTTTCCCGACATGAACTGAAGGTATAGTAGTCCCGTCCCGTCCCCCCCCCCCAAAGCACACACGTGGCAAAATCAAACATCATTTTATCCTTCTAGAAAGATATTTACAGAAGGAGAATCCTTAATACTGAAATCTTTCTTACCGAGGCACGCACACAAAAAAACAAACTTGAATCTTTCACCAACTTGTTCTCCTAAACTCTTACCATCTGTCCAGCACCACTTGCCATAAAATTTCTAATGAAAACTCCTCCTTAACCTATAGTGACACCTATAACGTATTTTGAACCACAGACAACATGATGAACTGCTCCCAACACCTGCTTTTGCAATGTTTGAATATATGATACCAGTCCTTTATGCTTAGATTGATAGCATTTGTACCTGAAACCTTTGGGAATATTGCAGGCACTTCCCTACTTAATTTCATCATTAAAACCTGTAATTGATAATTTGATATGTTTCAATATGTTTTTGTTTCCTTTGCATTTTTTTGTTTAGTGGAATAGTAATGGTATAAAAAAAATGGAAAACAATAAAGGTTTAATCATATTAACAGCATCTGTGACTCTGTACATTTGCAGGCAGTTGCTGAAATCATTGTTTCCAAACACTTCAGTACAGGAGAAATCAAACCTGTATGTTCAAACCCAAAACACCACATATTTGTTTTTTTGTATACGGCTGATACTACATGCTAGGCTATACTGCTGATTCTTTGGCTTGTGTGTGCATGTTTTGTATTTCTCTTGTTATTTGCTCCTTTGTTTCTTCCTCTCATTTTACTTTTTGTATACGACATAAATGAGTTGGATCTGATCTGCTTACCGACCATTTTCAATCTGAAAGGCCAGTCTGAGAAATTTGGTTCCTGTAAGTTCTGAATGAGGATTTTCTTAAGATCTTTACTAGACGAAAAATCCTACATTTCTTATCCAGAGTAAATCTGATCCTCAACATTTCACCCAAAGAATATACTCCTAAATCAAATCCAACTCTTGCTTTGTTTCTGCTGATCTTATAATTGATTTATATTAACAACGTGTTGAATGCCCTACCATCACTAGAGCATGGATAGTTGTTGTGTTTTGGTTCCGTTGTCATATTTTTAAATTTCCTTTTACTATTCCTACAAAACTCCCTGTATGTTGCGTGAGATCTTTGCTTCTATTGTTCAGCCTCCCTTTCTCTCTCTTTTTCTTAGGCCTTAAAATTTTCTGCTACGTTTTTTTAATGAAAAGAAAAGGGGAAAAAAAAAAGTTTGAAACTAATTGAATATTACCATTTCTCGAGCTGCTATTTTTTGCTAGATCCTGTTTCATTCATTTGCTAGTTGTTTTTTGTTGTTTATGTATATATACTATGACAATCTATACACCTCTGTAGTCTTATGATGTGTGATAATGGCTAATTTAAGGTGTTTGTGATTGTGAAATGCGATGGCGAGAAAGAAGGCCAACTCCAACATTAACCCCAAACCTTTTGGGATAAATGCAATAGATTAAAGAATGCAATATAATAATGTAGTTTCTCTCTTTTTTTGTGCCCCCATTTGTGTCCACAAACACGTGCAATGTATATATGTCAAGATGGTTAGATTTTGGATTGCAAAAGCAGATGCAGGTTCTGCCATTTTTGTTTAAAATCTTTTTAGTTTATGTGTTTTCTTCTATTCAATTAAGAGTCATCTTCTTTGCAAGCAGCTCTATGTGCTCTTGCCTAGGTAAGTAGCATGTGTTTTGTTAATGGGGTTGGAACATGTACTGGAATTATGGGAATTGACTACCTCAAAGCTTTATGGTTACACAAGTACGTTCATGCAACCAAAACCAATGTTTTTCTGTTTCTAAGAAAATTGATAAAATAGAAGTTTACCACTTCCTTTTGGATTCTTTTTAGGGTTAGCGAGTATTCCCCCACCACCACCACCACTAGATGAGCCAATTAGGATTCCCCCCACTAGATGGGAAATAGGGTCTCCCCCACATAGTTATATTATGTTCATGCTATCTATATAAAAGGAAATCCACAAATGATACTAATGAATTTTAAAGAATAGAAGAATTAGATGAAAATGGTTTTATCCAAGATAATATCATCATTCTGAACAAGAAATTTGGAAGACTATCAGTGAGTATATCCACCATTCATGGTGATGACGTTTATATGTTTCTTGAGGAAGATTTATTAACCTATAAGGAAGTTGTCTGTCTATGAGAAATGTCATTTTTGAAGGATACAATTCCTCTAAACTGGACTCTTGATTTATACAAATCATTAAGGGAAGGTAGTTAATCTACCTATTGGGGGATCTATAAGTTGAATTGGATCTTCAAAAGAAAACTAAAACGTGATAGTTGTATTGCAAAATATAAGGCTAATAATAATAGCCAATGGTGTCGTATGGATGTCAAAGTACCGTTGTTGATAAAGATGTGTACTTTTTTTAGAGTAAAGCAAGATATGTGTTAATCTCTTTTTGTTTAGATGATTTAATATCATGAGTGCTAGCATTAAGAATGTGTATAGAAATTCCTATTTGAAACACATAATAGACCGTCATTGGAAATGATGGTTTATTATGTTGTTAAACTCACTTCTGTAACTGTTCTATTCAGTTGTCAAGATATTGACGTTTGAATATGGTTGAAGCCCATAGTGTACCTTAAACCAGACCGGCCGGATGGTATAGGGGAATTTCGGGCACTACAGAATTGAATGACTAGTGAATATAGGAATTAAAACTCATGTTAGTCTCATTGTGTTGTTATAACACTTAGTATAAATATTTTTCATTGAAAAGTATGGGTATTATGATAGTAAGTCTGTTTTAACACCTCTTGTGGCAAATATCTATCTTATGAAAAATAATCTACTTGTGTTTTTCATACTAAATATGTCAATATCATTTATAGCTTATTGTACTTGATGGATTATATATGTGAAACATGACATATATAATGCTTACATTAATGGGATACTGAGCTGATAAACCAATGTTCTTATTATAAGGAACATTGGATGTATATTGTCAGATTATCCAAATACTATAGTGGAGCCATTGATTATGGACTTATATTTAGAAGATTTTCACCATTGTTGGAAGGGTAATGTTTTATAAATTGGATCCAGTAATGTTTATGTGTTTACCCTTGGTGGAAATTGAGTGTCTTGGATATCATCCAAGCTAATCGCCTTAGAAAAGGCATGTGATGATGCTAAGTGGGTTAGCAACCTCTTGGCAAATCTTTCCATTGGCTCTAAACAACCTCCTGATGTATATATGTTTTGCAACTGTCTCATTGCAATAGCTAAGACATAAAGAAATATGTGCAGTGGGAAATGTATACATATAAGTTTGAGATATAACTTAATCAAGCAGCTGCTAGAGATTATGTTAGGTCAGACTTAGTTTGGCCACATGTCTGACCGCACCACTTATTTGGAGGTAAGTGGTTATACATCGAGGGGGATGAGACTTATGCCCATATATAGGGCGACACTGACGGCAGCCCTACCTATGTGATTGGAGATCCCATGAAATAGTTTCAAAGGGAAAAACAAGTCATTTCGTCGTCCTGCAGTACTATCGTCTTATTTATTTATGAGACGTCCCACCCTATGGCGAGATGGTACTATAGTATACTTTGTATAACTAGAATTGCAGTGAGTAAAGATGAGTTCTTTAACTCTTATTGGATTCCATAGCCCATTTTTTTTAATGAGGTGGTGTATTTAAACTATAATATACACCTGATGGAAATCCACCTACGTGAATGTAGAATTGGGTCAGTTCTTATGAGTATTCGGGCAAGTACTCTAGAGCATTCATGGAACACAGGCAGCGCAGTGCCAAAAAGCGCAACACCGCAGAACTGGCATATAATGAAAAAACAATGTTTGTGCATGTCATCTATTTCACTACAAGGGAAGTTGGTTCAAAAATTTTAAATCTACCGTTTTCACGTGAGAAAAGACATGTTACCCTATGACTGGTTCAATCCCGAAAGGCAAAGAAGAAGGGCAGCAACAGTAGTTTGGATTTAGAAGTGCGAGATGTATTTATGTCTTGAATGCCTCTTATGGACGCAAAGTCCTTGTTTATATAGAGGTAAGTTCGTCTGTTTCCAAAACAAATAAAGACTCCTATTTGGAATAGACACTCGGTTTCCAAATCAGAGAATGACTCTTACTGGGAATAGTGATTTGAAATACTAATCATCAAGAGATTCCAACAATCCCCCATAGTTGATCCGGATACAAACTTGGTATTTGTAAATCTTGGGAGCTGTGCAGTTAAATCGCTACTCGAGTAGGTGTAATCGGTCGGGGATTAATCGGACGATTTTTCATAACACTATATTTCTTTACAAATAATTATTAAATATATTTAACTTTGAAATATCAACATAATGAAGCCAATTAAGAACCCAATCAATCAATAAACAATTAAAACACTCAATCAACTAAAATAAATATGATTAAAGTGTAGAACTTTACAGAATCAAGGGTTGGTCGAATCGGTGAAATGTCGAGTTCAATGTTTAACATTGAAATAGTGAACACAATTACTCGGCTAATCGGCCGAGTACTTGGGAGTTTTTGAGCCCGATTGTGATCGGGGATTAAATTGTTAGTCGGGTCGGCTAAGCAACGAGTAGCGAGTACTCACCAATTACTCGGGGAGTACTCAACGATTTAATAGCCCAGCTTGGGAGGTTCATGAGGAATACAAGTGAAGTTGACGAGCCCTTTATTCTCGCTTCTAAAACTAAACAAGTCTTTTATTGCAGGGATTTGAGTAGAGATAATTGGCATGTTGTCTTGGATGCTCCAAAGAGGTTAAGTCAAGAGATAGATGCTTACGAAGACCCACTAGTCTTTGAGGCTAGAACAAGAGCTAATGATTCTTCGTCAACAACTTTACTTGAGGACGTTCTAGAAGTTGCTGAAGACTAATTTTAATCTTAAAACATCAAGTTGAAAGTGTAATCCTCCGTGTTAGGAAACTTATCAATGTATTATTAACTTGGTCATTTTTCAACTTTTTTATTTATTTATTTATTTATTTTTATTTTAAAATGTTAGACAAGGGGTCTGTTTAGGATCAAGGAATAGTCTCTTTTTTGAATTAGGTATCTTTTGTTTCTCTTCATATTTCAAATTCTCAACATGGTACAGGTGAGTTACAGAGTGATTTTTTTTCTGATTTTTTCTTCTTTGAATGGTGCAATATATGATGAGTTTAATTCCATGCTTTGTATTACTTTTCATACAGTGAGTATGACGAGTTTAATTCCGTCACCTTAAATGTATGATGCAGATGTTTAATTATGTCGCCTTAGATTTTAACCATTTTGTTGAACTCTATATTTAGGTAAAAAGAAGTCATGTCAGAAGCATCTGAAGCAAGTGGATTTGAGGCAAATGAATCTGAAGCAAGTGAGACGAGGACGAAACCAAAAGGTAAATTAATAAGTTTGATTTGATTATTGGTTACTTAATTGGCGTTGTAAACCTTCCGTATTCTATGCTCTTAGCTGCTCGCTTAGTGACCTTTAAACCACCCCTATTTGCTGCTCTTGACATTAAATAATATTAGCTTCATGGGATTGTTATCTTCATTTACCGCCGTAAAAGCCACAGATTATTTGGTGTTGCCTTTATATTTTGGGACAGCAAGTATAGAATTAAAAGGGACTAGGAGAAGATCTACATGAAGCAATCTCATGCTGCTAGTACATCTTTAAAGAGAAGGAATTGTATTACCATTTCCTTAGCCTATAGATGTGGGAGGAACTTATTCTTCATTTGAGATATTTTGTTGCAGTTCAGTGTTGAACAGTTGCAAAGCAGTGTTAATGTTACTTGACAGAATACATGAGAGAAGATGAACAGCTACCATGATTGTCACATATGCATGGCAAGGTACCTTGTACTAAGTGGCCAAGTGCGTTTTGGAATAAATTTGTCAATACTGATCACACTTTCTAATGTGTCAGTAAAAAGTTGAATTTGGGAGGGATTTCATGCCCTTGTCGAATTCTCCTCGACATGCCAAAATTCTTCGTCTATTTTTTTTTTTTTTGGGAACTGGACGCACTGGACATGCGGACACCTTTGGTAAGTATAACAATATTTTAAGTATGTGGAGTGTTGTTAGGCACAACGCCATATCCACTTAATCACATGACATGCCTTTAACACTTTTCCTCTTACCTAATGATCCTGTTTTCTTGGATTAACTTTTAGGGGTTAATTATTGGCGTTGTAAACCTTCTTTCACAACAGATTAAATGATCTTATCACCCAGTGTTCACTTAGGTCCAAGATTCTTACCTTCTTTTACTTATTGGCGTTGTAATATGTATATGTATATTCATTCACTTAGGTCCAAGATTCCAAGTGGAGTTCACTGCTGATGGACAAGCTACTGGACAATATCCAGCAAAGTATGCCACAATAGTCGGGCCCAGGTGGCTAGGACACACTGCCCACCTATGTACAAGGACTGGGCAGAAGTTCCAGTATTAACGAAGGATGAATTGTGGAAGGATGTCTTGGTAAGTGCAAATCACTCTACCTGATTTTATTTCAGTAGACATTTGAATTTAATTTGTTTTGCATCCAAATTTGTTTACTAATGACTTTGACATGTCCAATTTACAGGAAGAAAATGATCTTCCACTCATCCGCAGTCTTCGTAAGCTTAATACAGCTTGGAAACAAAAAAAGTATGAACTTCGTAAGGTTTATGATATGTATCCAACAGATGCAGAGCGAAAAAGAAATGGTCCTAAAAAGGTGAAAAAGGAAGAATGGGAGGAATTTGTCGACATGTGCTCAACTGAAGGGGATAAAATCAAGCGATGCAATGGCAAGTTGGCAAGGGAAAACATGAAAACCCACATACAACTGGTAGAATGGGAGCAGCTCCAGTTATTGAGCAGTTGGTAAACATCTATTTAGTGCTTAAAAATTTATCGTATCCACTAAACTATTAGTCCTTATTTACGTACTTGTTTAATATGTTATAGAAGATAGCCCTACTGGTGAGGTTTCAAGGACACAAGGATATGTGGCCACCCATACGAGGAAAGATGGGAGTTTCATCAACACTGAAACGAGGCAATCTCTTGTAAGAGACAACAAGACATATTTGTATAGTTATTGCTTATGTTTGTATGACCAACTATTATGTACTTAAGAAATGGTGACATTGATTTCTTTTGTAGGAGGAAATTAACAGACTTGTTAGCATAGAGCCTGACATAGTGGAAAGGGATCTAGACAATGACCCCGTTGCAATGGTGTGATGCTTATCCTCATCTTGTTTTGGTTTTTCAAATGGGTTTTGTTCAAAGTTCTACCTAAACTTTTGTTTGCTTAATAGGTTATTGGTCGTGATGGAAGGGGACGTGTTCGCTGTCTAGGTGGTGGTGTCACAAAGACTGTTTACCATGCTTCAGCTCCTTATAAGGAAATTGCTCAAAGAGAGAAGAGAGTACACGAAAGCAGTGAGTCAGGTTATGAGGCGGTCATGGCAAGACCTGATGAAGCAGACAAGGCTCGCAAGATACTTGAGGATGAAGTTGCAGACCTTAAGCGACAATCTTCAGGGCTTGGAAATGCATCTCAGGTAATAATTTGTTAATTTAATTATGTATAGAGTAAGAATATGAACAGAGCTATGTCTTGTCTTGTCTTGTCTTCCCAAACCCTGATTAAGTTAGGAGGAAGTGGATGGGGTTTCACCAAGTTCTCTCGCACTGATTTTGCAAAACAATATGCACAAGGAGTCATTGTCACTAAAATCCAAAAGGAACTAATAAATCTTTTACTTATAGGAAATATAATCAAACACAATTTGGTACCTGATCTTTAAAGGCTCTCTAGCATGTTTATCATATATATCCTTCACAAAGATGTTATTAGAAACTATCCACCAGTTACCACCTATTTTAAGTATTTGACTGTTATTGTAGCTTTTGAAGCTTCTTTATATGTAGAGGTTGTTGCTTATGAAAAAGTCAAGTATGTTTAAAAAGACCCAAGGGATCCATTAAACTAAACTATGACAGGAAACCAGGAACAAGCATACCAATAATTCAGCAACAAACTACTATTCTGGTTGGAGACATCAGGTAGTCACTTAAGCGATTCTCGCTCAATATGTAGCCTTACATCGCTGTTAACTAAGAGGGGCAGAAGTTTACTAAATTTACCAAATATAAATATTGCAAGAAAATGTACTCTTGTCTATCAAAAAGCCTAGAAATGTCCTCACAGAAAACCTCGTCTCTTAGTGCAGTAAGTCAGAACAGTCTTCTTCGATCTTCTAATGTGAATGACGCAATAACATCGAAACCCATATAACATCGTTCTTTGTCAGCATACTTTTCTTTTCATCCTTTGGTGTCTTTTCTGGATCTTTCCCTTGGATGCTAGTGGGAGTATGGGACTCAACTCTAGTTAGACTCGTCTCATTTGTCCAACTGCAGTTTCCCAATCACTTCTGCCCATGTGCTCTTCTTTGTTGCTCTCTCGTGCTCTGTGTATGTTCAGAAGCTTCTCCTTCAGAACAGCTTGAAACTTCCAAGTCCGATCCCTTTGTTGTTGTGAAATATTGCTCTTCATCTTGCTGCAGTTTCGCAAGCGTATTTTGGCTGCTTGTGGCTACTTCCAGTGCTACTGTATCTACTGCCTTCCTTTCATTACCATCGATTCCCAAAGCAATATCCAGTGCTTGACCTCAATCTTGCATTCTTCTCGGTTTTCAAATCCGAAGTTTTCTTGGTCTGAGCTTTTTGCGAATCTCTCCAATGAACTAGCTCCCACTACCTCATTTCGTACAAGTCTTCCAACTTCCACTTCACTTAATCCTTAAAACTAAACTCAAATACAAACCGTAGAAATCTTGGGTTTCTTTTTTACATTCAGTCCAACTCATTCCTTGATATAAAATGCAGCAGTGCTATATTGTAAGTTGTATAGCATAGGTGACATGTTGCCGAAGGTGCCAATAGAACTGTATGCAGAAATGTGTCCATGTCTTCTTATTTATTAGTCATTGTGAGGGAGGTTATACCATAAGTCAATCCAGTTCTGTAGCTGCACATGCTGAAATGCAGGTAGTTTTAGATTACATGAAGTATTTAAAATATAATGCTTAAAATGAACAAGTGAATGAACAGAATATTGGATATAGTACTCATTGCAACATACCAGAACGAAAAGGACTTTGTTCTAATTCCATCAAAAAGTTTGAAAAGTGAACTGATTGCAGCATATCCCCAAGTTCGAAAAGTTGACTTTGTTTTAATTTTTTTTCTTTTTTTTCCTTCTTTCGCAATGCATTTTGAATGTCAATTTAGGTTCTTGTTTTTAGATGCTAAATGTGATTTTTGTACTTGTGTGTTTTTACTTCGATAATTTTATGTTTAAGCCTTAAGCTTATTCAAATTTTAATTCCTAGATAAGAAAAATTTACACTTCTAATTTCAAAGGTTGCCGCAGTAAAAGTTAATGAAATTGGATACCATGGTTGTTGGATTCACCACTTGAGTAGTAGGAGATGGATTTGAAGATATAGATTGGGTTAAGTTTTAAAGGAGGAAGATGAAGGTTTAATTGAGGTGTTATTTCCGTAAGTGCACTTTTTAATGTTAATACACGGTTAAACTGACGGAGTCAAACTCAGTTAATTGGGTTGTTAAATTGGACAAGTGTCTTTGTTTTTGTAACAGTTATAGAGATCCAATCTCTATACCTGGTTATAGAGGAGCTGGAGTCATCAGATATATTTATTGGAATATTATCCTTTGACCTTAAAATAACATAAAAGAGTAGCCATTTGTCTGAGTCATTCCATGTGCTGTAAAGGTGGAGCCTTGCTCATCCTCCACTGCTGCCATCTCTAACACTGTTGTAAAGGAGTCTTGCACGTCCTCCACTGCTGAAAGTTCTTTACCTTCAGCATAGTGTAGAACAATATCCAAAGCCTCCTCCTTGATCTTGCGGTCTTCTTGGTTGGTTGTCCCCCTCTCATCAGCTCCGACTTCTTTAATGATGTTTTCATCCTATTAGTATAACCGACTGGTTCACTCTCTTTATTTGGAATGTAGTCTTATTTATCGGGAAAAAATAAACGTCGCTTTCTTGAAAATCTTGCTTTCAGTAGATTGTTATTAGGTTGATAAGTTAGTCAAGTTCAAAGAAGGTAACTATCTTGGTTTCTATTGTTATTAGGTGTTAAGGTGTTAAGAAAACTGGAATACCTGGACATGTGGGGAAGTAAAATATCAAATAATGGAGCTGCTTTACTTAAAATGTTCCTTATGTTAAAATTCTTGAATCTTGCTTGGACCAATGTAAGTAAGGTGCCTTATCTGCCATCTCTTACATCCTTGAACATTAGTAACTGCAGCGTCGAGTCCATATTTGAACAAAGATATTATGGCATTAAAGCTCTGCTTCTTTATCTGTTTTTCTTTTCTTTTCTGGTATCTAATTTATTTGTTTGATCTGTTCAAACTTTTCTTATATTGGCCCATATTGAAAGTGGGCAGAACATTGAAACTTTTCTTACTATATTTAACGCCATTGCTAGCTGAACTTATTGGAAGTGCATAACTTTTGCCATTGCTAGTTGAACTTATTGTTTTTTTCTTATTTCTTTAGGAAATACAGCAATCACCAGTTCGTGACAACTCACGCAATATCCAACCTCAATCTACAACTTGTCATTTGAAGAGTTACATAACACAAACTATGGTTGCACTTGGAGAAGTTTGCACCTATTTACCGACACCTCCAAATTCGGATAATGTATGAATTGATGAGATACTCGATGATTTTGCGTTGTATGAAGGAGATGGAAGACTTGGAGATATTGTGCTTGGTGACGTCATTGCTTGGCCAAAGAATTACGTGGTTTTTCATTGATGGAGATAGATATGATATGAATCGACAAGAATGCATCTTCTTTTGGCGTGCCTTGTAACCTTGTAAATCCAAGTGCCTTGTAACCTTGTAAATCCAAGTACATGGTGTATTATTTTGGCCTGTGGATAGTGTTTACTTAGTTGTTGAATGTTTGTCTTGTAACAAGAGTTCAAATATTTTGGTGTGTTTGACTTTTTTTTTTGTTGTTATCAGACTTGATCTTAGAGTTATTGTATACATTTTGGAATGATATAAAGATGTTTTGTACTTCATTATTCTTATGGTTTCAGAACAGTTTGAATTTAAATTATTTTGGTACCCAATCAAATTGAAGCTGCAGGTGGATCGATCTATTTTCTACTAGCATGAACCGTCTGTAATGAGAAATCGATTGAAGCACTTTTGATGGGCCTGGACACACCACTAGATGGTTTCGAGCTGTTGTTTAAATCACTAGACCACGGCTTATAGCTGTCCACAAAATGCATTTCTCGATGGCTTATAGCTGTCCACAACAAATTTCCAGACGGCTTATAGCTGTCCATTTAATTTAAATACTAGACAACCACTAATTGTCGAGAACAAAATCGACAGCATTTTTTACAACAGCCTATGAGACAGTCAATAATTGTCGATATTTGACAATCTTGACAGATATCAGCCGTCCTAAATACACTATATATAAGCCCATACGCGTAACTAAAAGGCATCCAAACACAACCCTCCTCTCCTCTTCTTTGCACTGAGTTAATATAAGTATACCAAAAGAAGACTACACATATGATGTGTTTGTGAATGTTAACTTTACCATAAGTATTTATCCAAGGAACTATAGAAGGGAATGACTCTATGTTACAGCTCGCAACTATGTGCAAATGAGCATCAACATGCTGAAATAATAAGAAGGAAATCACCGCTAACAATTGATACACGTAAACCCAAAAAAAAGGCATAAGAAGACATTATTATTGAAGAAGGTGAGAAAGAGAGATGGGAGATGAGATGAAGGGACGCACGGAGGGAATTCCCTCCCCCCCTAATTATCGAACGAAACAATTGACAATGGCGTGGACAGAGCAATTGTAAAAAAAATGTTAGCAAAAAGAAAACAAACCAAAAACACCACTCACGCACAAAAACTGATAACAAAGACTGATTTTTAAAGTAAACTTCACTTACTTTGATTCAAGGCATGGTGTGAACTCAATGTTGTCTGTTGCTTCTTTAGAAAAGCCATATTCACTTCTCTAGAGTTGCAGCTTATTAGTTCAATATTAAAGCCTGAAGTGTTTCATGAAAGTTCTTTTAAACCACAAATTTAGAAAATACAATCTTTTGAGTGAAAGATATTTTCGTGAGGGGGAGAAGAAAAAGTTTTGGACGGGAAGAAAGTGTTTTTTGAGTTTTTTTTTTCCTACGTAAACTTCCATTTTTCTCTTAGTATTTCCTCATTTTTGAGAAAACTTCTAATAAATTGTAGTTTCTTTTTTGGTATTTGAGGAGGTCACAATAAATATAGAATAAACAAAGGAGAAAGTAACAAATCTGGGGAGATCTAACTAATATATGGAATGGGCGTTTTTTTTAAGAGTATATGAGAATGCCCAGTTAAAAAAACAAACACATGTGATGAAGAGAGATATTAGGTGCGAGCTTTTATAATATATATTGGGCCGGATAGGTTGACAGCCGAAAATCTAACAGCAACTTTAAAGCCGAAACTCACTGTTGGATCACCCAATCTAAATTAGAAATCAAAGGCTCAAATATTGCCTTAACTAAATAGAATAGGGGTATTTTGGTAAATTATTTTCTTTCTCTCCTAATTTTCATTTCTATTTTATGATCAAAACCCTTACCTTCTCGCTCTCTCTCTCCAAAAACCGAAAATTTCCATTTTAACTATCAAAAATCAAAATCAAACTGAACCCAAAACAAGCGCCTCTCCTCCAACAAACTATTCTATTTCACGTATCCAAATTTGAAATCAAAAGATCCCAAAACCCCCTATTTTTTATTTTCAGCACCCAAATTTGAAGAACCCATTTTCGATTTGTGGACCTCATCTTCAAATCCTTGTGTGCACACCCATTTTCATGCAAGAACTGAACCCCTTTCACAACTTCTCTCAAAATCGTACAAACCTCAATTTCCGTTAACCCAGAGTTCAACTTTGATGCAATATTGCTGAAAGACCCACCGTTCATTAGGGGCATAACTACCCAATAGTTATCTTCAGTGATTTTGATATGTAGATGAGGAAGAATGTTGGGGTGTGGTGGTAGGTCTTCAATCTAGTAGAAAGTTGAAGCAGTTTGGCTTAGGTCAAGAATCTTGATAGCAAGGTCAGCAGCGTTTTGGTCTTTTAATTTGGCTTGGTGTACTTCCAATGTCACATTGTCATAGCTGAGTTTCTTTTCAATGATGTACGAAGTTCGTAACCTGGGATCAAAGTTATTTGCCATGGCTGGCTTTCAAGTTTCAAGAAAGCGTGGTGACGAAGAAAAATCAAGAAACAGGAGAGAGAAGAGGAAAGGACGAGAAAACCAAACTTTGAATTGTGTTTTCGATATTGAAGCGGGCTCAGTTTGATTGTTGTTTTAGAGATGAACTTAAAAGATACAAACACGTGCGCTTCTTCTAAGTTCAAGCAATGGTCACCTTTCTTGGTTTTAGATGCACATAATCTTAAAGGTTTCTGGAAGTTGAATGTCCAACAAGAGTATGAACATTCAGTGTTCATAGTCCACTATGAGTATGAACACTGAATGTTCATATTCCAACAAGAGTATGGACATTCAGTGTTCATAGTTGATGCAGTACAGTTTGACAATGAAGTTGGCATACGTCAATGAACTGGAAAAGCAGGTAACAAAGTCAGAAAGACATAGACGTGACCATATTTGATTGGAAACGTCAAAATAAGAATAACCCACAGCTTTGTCGTGGGCACCACCCTCTCGGGCCCTAAATCCATCATTTAGGCCTTCAAAATCACGTTTTTGCCATTTTAGAAAAGTTTTGTTTTTGCTATATTTTTTGATAGGAGAGTCCGTTTTCGATTTAGTCAGTTGGATTAGTTCTATTTTGATTAATATGTGGTTATCCCAAAACTTTCTATTTTTGGAAAATTTCGAGTTTTGTGGTAATTAGGGTATTTCGAGTAGTTTGTTAATATGAATGTTCGAGAGTATGAACATTCATTGTTCATAGTCCAATTACCATAAAAATCGAAAATTTCCAAAAATGGAAAGTTTTGGGATAACTACATATTAAGAAACTATTAGTCAAAATATAACTAACCCAACTGACCAAATCGAAAACGGACTCTCCTATCAAAAGATATAGCAAAAACAAAACTTTCATAAAATGGCAAAAACGTGATTTTGAAGGCCTAAACAATGGATTTAGGGCCCGAGAGGGTGGTGCCCACTGCAAAGCTGTGGGTTATTCTTATTTTGACGTTTCCAATCAAATATGGCCGCGTCCATGTCTTTTCGACTTTGTTACCCACTTTTCCAGTTCATTGACATATGCCAATTGTTTCGGCAGTAAACTGCTTCAACACAACGAGAGCAATGGTAAAGAACGCACTAAGAAACAAAAGAATTTGATGTGGGAGATGAAACTGAGCCAAATAATGGTTGCCTACGTACCCAAGATCTATTCTCTAGGGATCAAGTTTCAACGTAGTTCCTTATGGAAAACAGTTTGGTATTTATATAGGTAGAGTATAGAGTTCTTGCAGCTCAAGTATCTTGTAGCTTGAGTAATTGTGATAGACTATAACTCTCAACTGATAATTATCTTTTTGATAAGAAATGAATCTGGACATAAATCAATGTATATTAGTGGCAAGACATGTGGCTAAGATTCAGCCTTAGACACATGAGTTAATGGGCATGTACATTGATCAATGATATTGTAAATTGGGCTTTAGCCCTGTCGATTAAATGAATAAAATAGAGACTCCTACTAATGAACGTTTGCCACGTAGGTGGGGGTTGAAACACCGCCCCCTCTTTGTCATGCAAACAAAGTTCACATGGCAAAGAAGAGAAGAAAAATCAAGAAAAACTTGGAATAAGAAAAGAGTAAGCGGAATGTATGACAAAGTGTCGTGTGAACGTAAACGATAGAAAAATGGACAATCGGAAAATTTTTTGTGAATTATCGAAATAATGTCAAACTAACGTATATGGGACGCATTATAGTTAAAAAATGGCTGAAAAATGCACAGAAATTTTTTTGAAAGAAATTGACTACCGAAACTGCACTGAACGTATTGCGTGACAATACTACGAAAGTTGATTTCAACGACGCGTGCCACCGGAATAGCGATAATAGGATTAGACCACTGAAATTATATGTAGGAGCAATTTAGTAATAATAGGAAGAAAATAACTTCAGAATGAATTGGAGTAAGTAGTGGACTTGGATAATTTTTAATGGTACGTAATTAGTATTTCATAAAAAACCAAAAGAAGTGTATCGAGATATATGTATTTAACTAGATAAGTTTAAAGTTTTATTTTTTATTTTTATGATAAGATAAGTCCGAAGTTGTTTGTAATTCCTTATCTTATCTTATCATAAAAGAAGAGAAAACCGGTGCTTTTTTGGGAAGGCTTACTGATGGAATGAGAACATTGAGTCAAAGAGGCAAATAAAGGGATAGAGTAACAAAAGATGAAAATGAGTGAAGCGAATTAACAAACTAGGTAGAAGTAAGCGTGGTTTAATATACTGAGGAGGGGCACATGTATGTGTATCAAGAATTAAATACAATTGTGTATTACTTAGAGATGGTGGAGCAAAGACAAATTAAGAATTGAATTAGGAAATAGATTGGAAATTGTAGAGGAGGTATTCACGTGGAGGCACATGTAGGAAAAGACAAAAAGTGTGTTTGTGTCTAACTTGGAGTTAGAATTGATTCAAAATACAGAAGATTGGGAGGGCTTTAAAAGAAAATATGAACACTATTTATTTGTGCTGGAAGTACTAATGCCTCGCGTCTCAACACTATGGGCGGCTCAACACTATGGGCGCACGGGAGATCGAAGCTGCTGATATGTCTGCGTTGGAGTCTGTTATATGCTAGGATGAGGAGAGGGTGAAATTGGAGAAAGAAACAGAAGCGTTGACAGCAGAGGAATGAGAGGATGGCGGTGGTGGAGAGGCCTTGGATTGTAGTTAGGAGCGCTTAGATGCATTGGATGCAGCGACTGCTGAATAAGCGGGCGGCTGAGATTTTGTTTGGACTTGGGTTTGAGAAGAAGATGCAAGCTAAGAAAACTCGGGATTTTTCTGGTGCATGGCGAATGAGAATTGCATTGGCACGTGCCTTGTTCATGAATCCGACCATACTTCTCCTTGATGAACCTACAAATCATCTTGACTTGGAAGTTTATGTCTGGTTGGAAGGGATGCTGAAGAAATTCGATCGCAGCTTTGTCACCGCGGCTGGTATCATTGCTCAGGAAACTGCTGGTGACGGTAGGATATATGACAGATACTCGTGCAGATGACTGCATAAGCTAGGCCAGGATTGATTAGTTTCAAATTGGATCTGCTAGAATATTAAGTTCAAATTGTTGGGTTTCGATCAAAATTGAATTTGGGCTGCCGAAGAAGACGGAAAAAAGTTCGAAGAATATGAAAAAAGCGGTGTCAAAGAGTTTTGACAGCATAAAACAGGTATGTTAGTATTTTTTACCAGTTAGCTTCAAATTTTGGTTAAGTCTGAAAGACTAACGAAAAGATTATTCTTGTCGTCGCAGGTAGAAACGGCAGTATGACGGGCGAAAAAAATTCACGAAGAGTTGATAGAGAAAGGATTCGCACAAAAGTCAATGAATGTCATAAACGGATTAAAGAAGCTGACAGAAATTTCGTTGAGAAAGATCGGCTCAATGCTTTAAAGCTTTAGAAAAAATAACGAAGTTGTTAGAAAATTTCAATTCGCTCGGAAAAAACAGCTCAATGCTTTAGAAAAAAATAATGAAACTGTTGGAAATGTTCAATTCGCTCGGAAAGATTTGCTCAGAAAAATTGGCTCAATGTCTTAGAAAAAATAATGAAGCTGTCAAAAAATTTCACTTTGAAAATTTCTCGCAGAAAGATCGGCAGAATACTTTAGAAAAAATAACGAAGCTGTCGAAAAATTTTGCTCGGCAAGTTTCTCGTAGAAAGATCGGCTGACGAAAATTGTCACTAGGAAAAATTATCGTAAAAAGATCGGTACAATGCCTTAGAAAAAATAATGAAATTGACGAAAATTGTCACTAGGAAAATTTATCGTAGAAAGATCGGTACAATGCCTTAGAAAAAATAATGAAGTTGACGAAAATTTTTGCTTAGAAAATTTTGTGGAGAAAGATCGGCACAATGCCTTAAAAAAAATAATGATGCTGACGAAAATTTTCGCTCGGAGAATTTTTCGTAGAAAGATCGGCACAATGCCTTAGAAAAAATAATGAAACTGACGAAAATTTTCGCTCGGAAAATTTTTCGTAGAAAGATCGGCACAATGCCTTAGAAAAAATAATGAAGCTAACGAAAATTTTCGCTCGGAAAATTTTTCATAGAAAGATCGGCACAATGCCTTAGAAAAAAGAATGACTGCGGAAAATAGTTAACCGAAAGCGCTAAGCGAAGCGAATGCAGATTTCGAAGAAGAAAATGAAGATTTAATCGAACAACCGTAAGACAATTGACAGAGACAATTCATTAGATAATTGTGTAAATGTAATACTATAGAGCTAAAACTTCGTTTGATGAAAAATAAAAATAAAAATGGGTTTGTTATTGAATATTGTTGTTGTGTCAGATAACATACTTGCGGAAAACTGACAATATTGTAGATTTATGCAGTTGAAATGAAATAGAACGAGACGCCCCCACATAAAGAAAAACGCCCCCAATGCGTACTTAACTTTGCAAAATCAGGCTAAGCAAGCATAAAAATGTTCAAACTTAGACTGACGAAGCTAAACGTGGTAACCTCGTCAGATTTTGTCGGAACGATAGTAATGAACTAAGCGAGCGTAAAAGCGTTCAAACTTAAACTGACGAAGCTAAATGTGGTAACTTCGTCAGATTTTTTTTGTAATGAAAGTAACGAACGAAGCGAGCGTAAAACGTTCAAACTTAGACTGACGAAAAGATGACTGCAAAAATGATGTGTCTTGACCCTTTGCTTCTAACGGCGGCGGAGAGATAAGCCAATGAATCTGCATGACGTATGTCATTTCGGGGTCTTTGAGTGATAGAGATGCTATCAAATTGTCGAGCAAGACTACATATCAAACTAAGATAAGCCGCCATACGCTCATCTCTTGCTTCAAAAGACCCACCAAACTGATTGGCAACAAGGCGAGAATCCGTGTATAAACTGGAGCTTTCGCACCCCCAGTGTCAAAGCTGTTCTCAAGGCACAAATGGCAGCCTCATACTCGTCTTCGTTATTTGAAGCGGCGAAGCCAAGTCGCACAGATTTCCCAATCATTTCTCCACCGGTTTAACAAAAATGCATCCAATTCGGACCAGTTTACTATGGGAGCCATCTGAGTAAACAATCCATAGGTCAATGGGATTAGGAATTGCGTTTTCATGTTGGTCTTCGTCGCCCCCAGTTATTGGCGGCAGAATGTCTTCCATAGATTCTTCCTGGCGCAAGGAATCGTCAGTAGGAGAATCATCAATCGAAAATCAGCTATCAAAGAAGCCAGAGCATATCATTTTTTTCAAGAGTAATGACTTTCAAAGACAATGCTATATGCACTAAGATAACTTTCCTATTCGGCTAATCTACTTGATTCCTATGCATTATGAAAGATCTTGCGTAAGGGATTTTCAGTATAATTCTGACCAACCTCCCCTGGAAGTATGGTTTCAATCTGCGAAATTTACATGAACCAATGCAAGTGCAATTTTTCCATCTTTGAATAACGACTCTTCGGCGGGTTAAAGTCTTACCGATAAAAAGACGGGTCTACCATCATCAATGAAAAGAACAAACTAACTAACTTGAGTTGTAGCTGCCAGGTATATGCCACTAGGTTGACCCGTTGAAGGACTTGTCAATATAGGAGGACTGACCAAGCATTTCTCCAGTTGTTGCAATGTCATCTCACAATCAACGTTCCAAGTTGCCGCCCCCTTTAAAGTCTGGAAGAAGGGATGAAAACGATCGGAATATTTAGAAATAAATCTATGAAGAAAATGGCAAATTCGACCCGATAAGTCGTTGAATTTCCTTCTTATTTTTTGGTGATGTCATATCAATAACGGCGCGTATCTGATCAGGATTAGCCTCAATACCTCTACGAGTCATGAGGTATCCCAGAAATTTTCCAGAAGAGAGGCCAAAAGAATATTTTGCAGGATTGAGTCTCATGTTATACTTGTAAGCCTATAAAAAACAAGTTGAAGATCGGAAAGATGATCACTAGTAAGCTTCAATTTAACGACTATATCATCGATATAAGCCTCCATTATTATCCCCAGCAGATCGGAAAAAATTGTACTGACAAGCTTTTGGTAGGTTGCACCGGCATTTTTCAAACCAAAAGGCATAACAGTGTAGTAGAAAATTCCTTGGTCGGTAATGAAGGTGGTGAACTCTTTGTCATCCACATTCAAAGAGATCTGGTAGTACCCTGAAGAAGCATCCATGAAAGATAGGCGTTGGAAGCCCGAAGTGGCATCCACCAGTTCAGAAATTCGTGGCAACGGATACGGATGAATCGGACAATCTTTGTTAAGGTTCGTTAAGGTTCAGATGAACTTTACGATAAGTGGGAAGTTACATCAAAGGGACTTCGTGTTAAGTGGGGTGAAATCCATTTTATCTAGAAGATTTAAATAGACAGACGCCCCCAGTCGAGCCTATGTGGAAGATGACACCTGCCATTACCTCTTACAAGAGTTAGAGATTTTAGGCGATACACACGTTCGGGTCCGACTGGAGATTGTCTTTTTCTTTGCATGTAACCAGCCTATCTAGGTCGGTAGTTTGTTTGGAATTGTGGTCTTCCCTCTAATTGATTCGGTGACACCTTTCTTCCTTATTAGATCAGACCTGTCTAGGACGACGATTTTCCTCAGGTCAACGAGGTCGGCCTTCCCTGTCAGGTCAGTCTCATTTGGGATATTGGTATTCCTTATATTTTCTTACAGGATTTCTTTCCTGCACCGGTCGACACATGCGGGATGGCGGTTTTCTCAAATCTGCGAGGTCGGCCTTCCCTGTCAGGTCGGTCTAGTCTAGGATGAAGGTTTTCCTTATACTTTCTTCCGTGATGCCTTCTTTCCCTGTCTGGTCGAACCTGTCTAGGATGGCGATTTTCCTCAAATCTGCGAGGTCGGCCTTCCCTGTCAGGTCGGTCCAGTCTGGGATGAAGGTTTTCCTTATACTTTCTTCCGTGACGCCTTCTTTCCCTGTCTGGTCGAACCTGTCTAGGATGACGATTTTCCTCAAATTTGCGAGGTCGGCCTTCCCTATCAGGTCGGTCTAGTCTGGGATGAAGGTTTTCCTTATACTTTCTTCTGTGATGCCTTCTTTCGGAGGCGTTTGTATCGCGTTTTGCGGTAGCGGTGCTGCTGCAGTTGGATGTTGAGAATTGATCCTACCACTAGGAGCAACTCGATTGTTCAACGGTTCTTGCATTGCCCGACTTGAATTTCGAGGGTTGCGATTCCTATTGGCAGGAGGAATATGTTGTCTGTTCGGTCTGCTTCTTGTGCTTACCATCTTGATTTTTTTTACTTGATAATAGATTCAAAAAACCCACAGACGGCGCCAATTATGTTTCAACAGTAAACTGCTTCAACACAACGAGAGCAATGGTAAAGAACGCATTAAGAAACAGAGGAATTTGATGTTGGGGGAGATGAAACTGAGCCAAATAATGGCTGCCTACGTACCCAAGATCTATTCTCTAGGGATCAAGTTTCAACGTAGTTCCTTATGAAAAACAGTTTGGTATTTATATAGGTAGAGTATAGAGTCCTTGCAGCTCAAGTATCTTGTAGCTTGAGTAATTGTGATAGACTATAACTCTCAACTGATAATTATCTCTTTGATAAGAAATGAATCTGGACATAAATCAATGTATATTAGTGGCAAACCATGTGACTAAGATTCAGCCTTAGACACATGAGTTAATGGGCCTGTACATTGATCCATGGTATTGCAAATTGGGCTTTAGCCCTGTCGATTAAATGAATAAAATAGAGACTCCTACTAATGAACGTTTGCCACGTAGGTGGGGGTTGAAACACCAACTTCATTGACATATGCATTGGCAAACTATACTGCATCAACTATGAACACTGAATGCTCATACTCTTGTTAGACTATGAACATTCAGTGTTCATACTCCTAGTGGACTATGAAGATGAACACTAAATGTTCATACTCTTGTTGGACTGAATGTTCATAGTCCAACAAGAATATGAACATTCAGTGTTCATACACTATGAATTGTATGAACACTGAATGTTCATACTCTTGTTGGACTATGAACATTCAGTGTTCATCGTTGATGGAGACACTGAATGCAAGGCCTAAAATATCGCCAATATATTCGATATATCACCGATATATATATATATATATATATATCATTTTTTTGATACACCGACATCGATATATCCACCGAATAATGAATCCTTTTTTTCTCGATATATATCGGAATTTCCGATATAAAACTTTATATCGCCGATATAACCGATATATGCAATATTTACGATATATATCGTTTAACTTTTTGACCATTTTTTAATATAAATATCTGATATTTTTTATATTTCCGATATTTTATATTTTTTTATCGATATTTCCTATATTTTCGATAGTTTGGACTGGTCACAAAAAAAATATATATCCGATATTTCCGATATATATCGGTTTTTGGGTACACCGAAATATTCACTGAATTCGATATTTTGGGCCTTGACTGAATGTTCATACTCTTGTTGGACTATGAACATGTCCAACAAGAGTATGAACATTCAAGTGGACTATGAACACTCAGTGTTCATAGTCCAACAAGAGTATGAACATTCAATGTTCATAGTCTTAGTAGACTATGAGCACTGAATGTTCATGGGTCAATTTGAGATACCCCCCTGTTATCTCTTCCACCTCATTACCTTCACATACTACTTCAAACACTTCACCATCCCCAATTGAAAATCTTTTAGGAGGCCCAACAACAAATTCCACAAATAAATTCAAAAACCAAGTATCATCAACATCAGAATCCTTCACAAACATCTTACAATCACTGTCATTCTTTATACTTAGTCTATCCCCATTTAAGCAATATATTGGGTCACCACCAATCTTAAGTTCATAACGAAATTGGTTCGAGACAAGCGTAAGAATCAATGCATTCAATCGAACCAAGCACAAATTTTTTGCATCAACATTAAAAATTCAATAATCAGACCCATTAGCATAATCTTTAGCAGTACTCACTATAGTTAATGAATTTTCCCCCATGGTGCACCCTCATTGGTATCTTAGGCAATGGATTTTCAACAATTCAATTCAACTCAAAGATCTAGTTTATCATTTCCCATCTCAATCATAATTAAAACAAACATCCACATCACAAGTTCAAAAGAAAACAAGATATGTATACTATGAACGAAAACTATTTCTATCTACTCTCTTAATAATCTTTATCCTTAACTCTGCTTGCATCAGTATCCTTAACTCTGATAGAACTCAAAACTCTGACACCCTTAACTCTAACAGAACTCAAAACTCTGACAGACTTCAGCTTGCATCAGTGTCCTTAATAATAGACCATGAAAACACAATCAATAACCAAAAATACTTACATTTCACAGATTACGTATTCTTTTTCTCTAGACAATTTCTCGAATCATGGTTAGCAATCTTTCCACAGTTTCTACACATTCTTCCTGAATTGTTTAGGGCTATCTCCCTAGGGGATTTAAATCTCTCTGCGTTCTTCTTTCTCCCTTTTGTTTGAGAATATCAGGATTAAAATCAATATCTAAAATAAAGATTTGAAAGTCAAAATGAAATAAATATTAATATCAAATTAAACATTAAACCTATATCAAATTAAACATTAAAATCAATTAACCTGTGAGGTATCAATCGAAGGCTCTTCAACTGGAGGCTCTTCATTATCTGCGACTCCTTCGGAAGTTTCATTCAACTTTGAAACTCCAATAGCCATTTCACCCATCTTTTCTATAAAATATGAATAAGCCTAAACAATAGTCCCTGCATCGTAAGCCACTTGAGAAGCAACCTTAATACAATGAGCCACTCTCAAAGGTTCATAGTTTTCATGGCCGACCACTAATCTAGTATCAAACTCCGCTCTATACGTGTTTGCCTTTTGCATCCACCGCTTCAAAAGAAAATGCATTGGAATCTCTTCGATCTCGTAACGCTGAAGAAGCTTTAACATGTGACCACAAAGTAACCCCATAAATTGAAAATGCTTACATTCACAGTCTCCTTCTAAGGTTCTTCTATTGAAACTCACTTTCCAAACGGACTTTTTCTACGAGTCTCTGAATTTTACCATGTAGCTTCCGGTTCCATTGTTGACAATCTCGTCCCCATCAAATTTGTACTCCGTCTTTGCCTTCTTTAATTGCTCCTTAAATTTATTGAATGGATTAATTATATAGACCTTTGCAGCATGCATAAGGAGAAAAACATCTTTAGGCACAATTCGTGAACTATGCTCTGTGCGGTAATCAGAATCTCTTTAATCCCTAGCAATCAAAGTCAAAGACCTCACATTACCATGTACAAACTCCATCAGCCTAGTTGTCGAATTTACGAATTGGTCATAATGAGAATTCATCGATTCACTTCTCCCAGTCGTATGCATACCAGCAAAAAATGTGTCATTGAGATAACAAGGCACCCATTTCTCCCGTATATTATACATTTATGTCAACCAAGGATTTTCAGACAACTCATTATTCTCTATTATTGTACACCATCTTCTTTCAAAATCACTAATCCTATACGAGAAAGAAATAGTGTTCTTCAAGTTAGTTACCAGTGTCTCGATTTTAGTAAATGACAGCTTCTCTTGAAATTTTTGCATAATATGTCAAAGACAGTAACGATGACGAGTATCAGGGAACACTTTGGCAATAGCTGCAGTCATCGCTCTATCCTGGTCAGTGATGATTGTCGTTGGTGCACGACCACTCATGGCTACAAGCCAGACCTTAAACAGCCATATGAATGTATCTTCTATCTCATCAAGTAACAATGCACAACCAAACTAAATCGATTGCATATGATGGTTGACTCCAGTAAAAGGGGCAAAAGGCATAGAGTATGCATTGGTACGATATGTAGTATCAAAAGAGACAACATCCCCGAAATACTCATACTGCACTCGGGACCTCCCATCAACCCAGAAAAAGTTTACTGCAGTCCCATTTTGATCTAGATTAATGGCGTAGTAGAAATAGGGATTCTCGGCACTCTTCTACATAAAATAGTTAAGCACAGCAGTTGCATCACCTTCTTTAGGCATTTTTCTGGTCGAACCGTAATGATGGTTCCAACAATCCCTCTTTGTAAACCCAAGTTCTTCCCCATTAAAAACAGCTGCAACTTTGATGACTGGTAAACCGTTTTCACCAAAAATTTCAGTCAACCTCTTCTCTGCTTCAGGCATATTTTTGTTTGATCTCATGCAATTTCTCTTTACTGGACAAACCAAATCGTGGCTATGGTCATTTTCAGCACAACTTACATAGTATATATCTTCGTGTTTTCTTTTCGTAACATGCATTCTAGCGGGGCAACTACACCTGATAGTGCTAGTATTTTTAGAAACACTCACTTCTCCCACTTCTCTCTTGTTATGGAGCCATTCACGAGAGCAAACCATTAAACAGCCCGTAGCCAAATCCACACCGCTTTTTTTCTGATCCGTCGACCGAACACGAGTCTCAAATCCCTTTTGTTGACCATATTGTTTGTAGTAAGTTTTTGCGTTGTCAACACTACTAAAAACCATACCTACAAACGGAACAACTAGTTTATGCATTTCTCTGTCCGGGGATTTATTGGAAGAAGACCCAACAATTACGTCTTCTTCCATACTAATAGCTATATTTTTTGCTATTGACTCTATTATACACGTATTTCAGTTTGATTAAATTATTTAATCATAATATTCAAATGTAAAATCAATTATTCACAAAGCTCTGTTAAAATTGATTTTTAGAATTTCAATTTTTGGTTTGATTTTGGGTTTGGATTTGATTTTGAGTTTGATTTCAATAGTTGAGGAGAGAGTGAGAGCGCACGAGAAGGTAAGAGTTTGTTTTGGATTCGGTTTGATTTTGATTTTTGATAGTTAAAATGGAAATTTTTGGTTTTTGGAGAGAGAGAGCGAGAAGGTAAGGGTTTTGATCGTAAAATAGAAATGAAAATTGGGAGAGAAAAAAAATAATTTACCAAAATACCCATATCCTACCTATATTAATATCCGTTTCTCCCAATATGCTCACAGTGAGCCACGTCAGCATATTTTTTAAAAAAGTCCCTATTTAGAAAATAATTACTCGCTTTCTTACCAAACTAACCCTGAATTTGGTGTCCTCTCTAATTTAATAAAAATCAAAATTGTCTTTTAATGTGTTATGTTAAAACAAAAAACAAAGCTACGCCCTTATTTCACATGTACGCATAGGCTATTTTCGTAATTAACAAAAAAAAAAGGTAAAACAATATACATAACCCAACCCTTCGTTAAGCATATCAAAAACCTAAATAAAAACGTAAAACCCTTTCCTTCTCTTGATTTCATATTCAGAAGATAGAGCTTGATTAGAGACGCCTAGCTGCTATTTGTCCAGGTTTATCTTAGCTTCTTAAAAACTTAAACCAAAATAAAAACGTAAAACCCTTTCCTTCTCTTGATTTCATATTCAGAAGATAGAGCTTGATCAGAGACGCCTAGCTGCTATTTGTCCAGGTTTATCTTAGCTTAGCTTTTTATGGAATTGCATTTTTTTTAAGTGTAATTTGTTATACATATCACAAAATTAAGAGTTCTATTATATGCAATCCCAGTATTTACATGACTTTAGCATCAACAACAACAAAACACTCTTACATAGTTGTATAGGTTTCTAAGATTGTATAGACTTTAGCATCTCCAGTTAAGGTTCATTAAATAACAACAATATGCAAGAATGCAACCATCTTAATTTCTTTGGACAAAAAAAAATTACAACCAGCTAAACTGAAAGCTACAACCAGCTAAACTGGAAGCTAGGACTCATATAACTAAAGACTAGCCACCTTAACTACAAACAGAAACTATCAGAAGACAATTGTCAGCACTTAACACCAACCAAAGAGAGTATAGCTGCTGGCATACCCCACAATGAGTCTCCACATATCAATCCAGAGGCTTAAAAGAAGCAATCATCTCCAGTTAAGGTTTATTAAATAAACCCTAGGCCCATCAGTATCATCTTTCCTTGGAATATCCGAGTCTGACACGACATGATTTTCTTCCCACATCTTGCTAAGTTCAGCAATCAGTTGAGTGGTCACGTGTTGGGATCCAGTGGCAACAGAGCTCTGCTTATCTTCAACACCTTTGATCTTGATTTCAGCCACCACAGAATGTGATCCAGCATCTACATTAGTGCCGTTGAGGTCGACAAGTTGGCATTGAATCTCCATTGGCTGCTCCTTTTAAACATGATATTCTGCTACCTAAGGGGTATAGGGGTAGCCACACATAACTGCATTGCTATTATTAATACAATATGTTGATTAAGTAGCTCCAATCTAATCCAGGATTAGGGATTTGAAAAGGAGAAAAAAAAAATGATAGACAACAAGAATAAGTAAATAAGTAAACCTGCCGTCGGCCTTGGTATTTCAAAACCTATTATACCACAATGCTCATATAATTTTGAAAGTAACCCCATTGTACCATATAAAAGCAACAAATTTGTCAGGATTCCTTTATTAGAAGGATGAAACCATATTATTATCCTAATGATGGAAGGGTGCCTACATTGGGTTCTTTAAGGTTGTGTGTTTGAGAGGTTTCTAAGTGTCTTGCTAAGGGGTACAGGGGTAGCCACACATATAACTGCATTGCTATTTATTAAATACAAAAATTTTACAACTGCCAAGTACATCCCTGTTAATACATTTCAAGTATAACTGAGAACCCAAGAAATAAAAATTACTAACTGCCAAGTACATATACAAAGAGTATATAAATAGAGGAGAACTTACGTTGCAGTTTTTTTCCTTTTGCGTTGCCGAATTATGCCTTCAGGTTTAGCATTTTCAGAAAGAGTGGGATCACATTCAAAGGAGAAAAACAATTGGGTTCTTTGAGGTTGTGTGTTTGAGAGGTTTCTAAGTGTCTTGCTAAGGGGTACAGGGGTAGCCACACATATAACTGCATTGCTATTTATTAAATACAAAAATTTTACAACTGCCAAGTACATCCCTGTTAATACATTTCAAGTATAACTGAGAACCCAAGAAATAAAAGTTACCAACTGCCAAGTACATATACAAAGAGTATATAAATAGAGGAGAACTTACGTTGTAGTTTTTTTCCTTTTGCGTTGCCGAATTATGCCTTCAGGTTTAGCATTTTCAGAAAGAGTGGGATCACATTCAAAGGAGGAAGGCAAAGTTTTTCTTAAGCACTTCAAATTTCTGGAACTATCCAAAGTTAACGGACTTCTTGCAAGAAGCAACTCTTTCCTTGTCTATGACACCATCATAAATATCCAAATAAGAACACCATCAATAAATTTGACAAAATGTGTAATATATAATCTTAGTAGATCATAAGTTACCTAACCCCCTATTTTACCTCTTCCAAAAGAAGCAATCATCAGGAGTTCATATTTTTTTATAGAAAAACCACATATCCAGTATTTACTTATGTGTTTGAACTAAGATGAGTATTTTTTTACCACGTGTTTGTTTTTTTTATCCAGGCATTTGCTTCATCTAAATGGAGGCAAACAAGTCATCTGATGCTAAATTGGCACGATTAAGAAGATATAGTATATTGGCCCACAAGAAATATAACAAAAAAAATAGAGGTTAGAATTATAACGTTTTTATATATTTGCTTTTAGAATAATAAAATTTATAAATGTAATTGATTTTTTTGTAGTACCTCTGAATGTTCCACCAAATACTAATTCAATGCGTCGTGAAAGGATCTCCGCATCAAAAAATTCATCCGACAAACGTAGAGAGAATCAATTGCGAAGATATCGTCATAATATTGACCTGCGACTAAATTCTTATATTGATAGTAAAGGTACCCATTTCAATCAAGTTTATTCTTTATGGAATGACAATATACTGACAAACATTTATTTTTATAGGTACTAATTATTTTGGATCCCCAAATAAAGAATGTTCATATTGTGGAGCAATAGTTTGGGAAGAAGAAAGAAACAACAAAGGAAATAAAGGTATACCTACCTTTTCAATTTGTTGTCAAAATGGAAAAGTCCAGCTACCTTTATTAGGGTCTGCACCTCCTTTGTTAACAAAACTTATGGACTTGCAAGGAGGATCTAAATCTATCGCTTTCAGAGAGAATATGCGAGTGTACAATTGTATGTTTCAATTTACTTCTACAGGTGGTAAAATAGACAAGACTTTAAATAATGGTGGTGGTCCTTACACATACAGAATTAGTGGTCAGAATCATCATAAAATTGGTTCGCTTCTTCCTTTAGAAAATCAGCCCCCTCATTTTGCTCAATTGTATATCTATGATGCTGAACATGAGCGTCAAAATAGAATGAATGCTGTTCTTAAAGAAGAAGGAACTGCGGATCCATTAATTGTTGACCAATTGATAAAGATGTTTAATGAAAACAATGTGATTGTTGAGTGGTTTAGATCGGCAAGAGGCAGGTTTCAAGAAGATGATGTCCTTCCTGTTCGTTTAAGACTCATTAATAATCGCATCACTGATGGAAGGTTATACAATTTGCCAACTTCATCTGAAGTTGCAGCTTTGATAGTAGGAGATGATTTAGAAATTATTGATCACAGGGACATAATTGTTGAGACTCAAGGAGGTGCTCTACAGAGAATAAACGAGTTATATCCTAAATTTATGGCAATGCAATACCCTATATTATTCCCACGTGGAGAAGATGGTTATAGAGTTGGGATTTTGCTAAGAGGAGTTGATATAAACAATGTGCAAAATAGTCAAAAGAGGTATACTGTTACCATGAGACAATTTTATGCTTTCCGTTTGCAAAGAAGAATTAGAGAAAGTTCAACATTGTGGATAGGTGGTCGTCTTCGTCTAACTTACATTGTTGATGGTTATACATGCATTCAACATTCTAGGTTACAATGGTATCTTTCAAATCAAGCTACCATTAGATCTGATCTGTACAACCATTTAATGGATGCAGTTGTTGCAGGTATTATAAATATCATATTTCAGATAACATTTATCTTTAGTATCTATATAATAGAAAATTTAAATATGATAAACTCGGGAAATATTTACCTTTTACAGGAGATTCCTCGGCATCATCGATTGGAAAGCGTTTGATCCTTCCATCATCATTTATAGGAGGACCTAGATATATGGTGCAGACTTATCAAGATGCTATTGCGATATGTAGATGGGCGGGGCCCCCGATCTTTTCATAATCAGTAACTTGCAATCCACATTGGGAAGAAATAAATAGTTTTTTAAAGTATGACCTTGGATTAAAATCAGAAGACGTACCAGATGTTGGATGTCGGGCTTTCAAAATAAAGTTGGACTGCATAATGAAAAGACTCCGTTATGGGAATCATTTTGGTAGAGTCATTGCAGGTACATACTATTTAAAATTACCTTTTTATTTTACATGTATAAATCTAAGTAAAGAAGAATTGGAAACAACATGCAATGATATTATTAATTCCACAAATATTTTACTAATATCTAATTATTATTATTTTCAGTGTTGTACGATATTGAATTTCAGAAAAGAGGTTTGCCACATGCTCACATTTTGCTATTTTTGCATCCGGAAGACAAACCTAAAACTGGATCCGACATAGACAGGCTTATTTCAGCAGAATTACCTGACAAAGATACAGATCCAATACTTTACGAAACTATAGTCAGTACAATGATTCATGGTCCGTGTGGTAAAAAGAAAAAGGGTTCTCCTTGCATGAAAGAGAACAGATGTTCTAGACATTTCCCTAAAGATTTTTGCAGTGAGACTAAATTTGACGAAAATGGTTTTGTTGTATACAGAAGAAGAAACAACAAGCGCACTGCAATGGTTGGTCGTTATAACCCAGTTGAGATTGACAATAGATGGGTTGTTCCTTACAATCCTAAACTCAGCAAGGAATTTCAGTGTCACATTAATGTTGAGCATTGCAATCGTACACGGATGATTAAATACTTATTCAAGTATATTACCAAAGGTCCAGATCGAGCTACAGGCATTATTGAGGAGAATTATAAGTACGACAAAAAATACAAGAAAACGCATTACCATTCGGGAAGTGGATGAAATCAAACGTTATATGGACTTTCGATATATCTCTCATCCGAAGCAAGCCGGAGAATCTTTGATTTTGACATTCGTTTTGAGATCCATCTGTTGAGAGAATGAATTATCATCTTGAGAATCAACAAAATGTTGTATTTAAGTGATAATTCAATACATTTCAGGTTGTACAAAGTGATAAGGCTAAAGAGAACAATGTTCACGAGAATGGATGCTTACTAATCGAGAAAAAAGAAAAAAGCTCGTCGGGTTAACTTATGTTGACTTCCCATTAGAATTTGTGTGGCACAAAGACACGAAGGTATGAATTATAATTTTGATAGATCAAAAACAAAAATTAAAGTAATCTTTAACATTGTCATATTTTTTTTCAGATCTGGATAGAAAGAGCTCATAATGGCA
Source organism: Coptis chinensis (assembly GCF_015680905.1). Taxonomy (NCBI): domain Eukaryota; kingdom Viridiplantae; phylum Streptophyta; class Magnoliopsida; order Ranunculales; family Ranunculaceae; genus Coptis; species Coptis chinensis. Next base: position 94,341,754 of record NC_141462.1, read on the forward strand.
TCAAGATTGGTAGGATATATTATGCACAACCAACACAAGGTGAAAGGTTTTACTTGCGTATGCTTCTCAATATAGTAAAAGGTCCACAGAGTTTTGAAGAAATAAGGACTGTGCATGATAAAACTTATGCAGACTTCAAATCAGCATGTCGTGCGCGTGGATTGCTACAAGGTGACAGTGAATGGCACTTGACAATTAAAGAAGCAGGAAAATGGTCTAACAGTAGATCATTGCGCCAGTTATTTCTTACGATTTTACTGTTTTGTCAAGTATCTGACACAGTTGGATTGTGGGATCAGCATTGGGAGATGCTTTCGGATGACATATTGGCTATGAAACGATTAAAAGTTGGAAACAAATCCAACTACAATTAGCCAATGAAGAACTAAAAAATGTACACTTCTTGAACTTGAAAATGATATGAAAGAAAATGGCGAACACTTGCTGATTTCCAGTTTGATATTCCAAAACCAGATCCACTAGATAACAAAGTTACTACGGGAGGAATTGAACTATGATTTTGAAGCACTCATTGCAGAATATGAAGAATTGCACATTGGATTGAATGTTGAACAAAAACAGGTGTTTGACGCTGTCATTGCTGCTGTTGAAAGTGGTAAAGGGAAGTTATACTTTGTATATGGAAGTGGAGGTACGGGGAAAACATATCTATGGAATACGATCATTGCAAGGTTACGATCACAGAGAAAAATAGTGCTTGCAGTTGCATCATCAGGCATATCATCGCTTCTTTTACCAGGTGTTTAAAAAAATATATTATTGTCTTTATTATAAATGTTAATATTGTTATTATTATCATTACTACATTTTTTTAATATTTGCTATGTATGTGGTGCTCATGCAGGTGGTCGTACAGCTCACTCAAGATTCAAAATTCCAATAGAGAAAGATAAGTCTAAAACTTGCAACATTAGAAAAGGAACTCACTTGGCGGATCTGATTGTAGCAACTGATTTAATTATTTGGGACGAAGCACCTATGAGTAAAAAGACAGACTTCGAGGCTGTTGACAACATTTTTAGAGATATCATGTCAGAAAGTGATATAAAGCTCAATGACAAACCATTTGGAGGAAAAACTATTCTTTTTGGTGGTGATTTTAGACAAATATTACCAGTTATCGAAAAGGGTTCAAGAGAAGCAATTGTTTCGCATCCATAAACAGATCCTACTTATGGCGCTTACCTAGAGGTGTTTTAGTTTGACGCTTAACATGCGGTTGCATAACGAGAATCGGACAATCAGATGTAGATTTCAACAAATAGATATTATCTATTGGTGAAGGTACAATTCCAAGAAGATCACTGTGTGAGGGAGAAGAGCCTACTTGGATTAAAATCCCAGAAGACATTCTTATTCAATCAGAAGGTGATGGGATAGAAAACATTGTGAAGACGGTGTACACAGATATTTTACAAAAATATGATGATGCCGAGTATCTCAGAGATAGGTGCATTCTAACACCTACAAATGAATCAGCAGATGAAATAAACTCTCATGTTCTATCTTTAGTTCCAGGAGAATTGGTTAGTTACTCAAGTGCAGACACATTAAGTCCGCTTTCGGATAATAAGGCTGCAAATCAAGATATTTTGTATCCTACAGCATTCCTCAACACTCTCCAAAACCCGTGGAATGGCTAATCATTTGGTTCAGCTAAAACGAGGAGCACCTATAATGCTTCTTAAAAACATAAACCAGAGCAAAGGTCTTTGCATTGGTACGAGACTTATAGTGACTGATTTGTCAAAATTTGCTTTGGAAGCTGAAATTATTACTGGAATCAATAAAGGAGACAGACTCACTATCCATCGGATAGACTTTTTGTCCGAAAACACAAAGTGGCCTTTCATCTTGAAGCAAAGACAACATTACCAATAAAAACTTTGCTATTCAATGACGATAAACAAAAGCCAATGACGGTGAAGAAGAATGTTGGAGTTTATCTTAGAAACACTGTTTTTTTCCCATGGGCAACTATATGTTAGCGGTATCACGCGTGTAACTTCACGTGATGGTCTGAAAAATTCTAATCGAGGACGAAAAAAGATAATTTGAAGCAAAGATACAAAAAATATTGTCTATTATGAAGTATTCAACAATTTGCCACAATGAAGCTTCGTCAAAAGGTAAGAATAAAAAAAATCAAAAACTTATATTATTATTTTTTTATTGTTTGTAAACAATTACAATAATCAAACAAATGCAAACTTTGATTGTCAAAGCCAAATGATCCAATAGCCCAAATAATTTTGGTACTACATACATGTAATCAACTGTTTTTTGCATCTGTTTATGTAATTAAATGCTCTAATCTTTTCATGTAGGTTTTTGGTGCAGTATGTGAAGCGCTTTAGCCATTAAACAAACCCAAATGCTGTTAGGTAGGTTCGAGAGTACCCTTGAAATTAGTTTAACTACAGAAAACTGTTTTTGCTTGAAAATTATATTAAACACTTCTTCGGTATATAATAAAAAGTATCATTTGTAGTATGATTACATGATTAGTTATTAATCATGATCACATAATCACATTTTGTAATGAGAAGAGAAAGTGTCTTGGTATGATACGTTTGTGTCTTGAGGGTCATACACTCATGCCCCTAAATGCCTATACTAGCATCGATCCTTGCTAAGTGTAGGAACTGGTATTCATTTCCAGCTAAATTCAAATTTTTTAAAGATTTTTGTTCGACAACAGTTTATAAAAAGTTGGATGTCTACCTCCATGATTTTGTAGGACTTGAAATGAAAAAAAAACCTAAAATTTTGAAGACAGTCCCAATTGTTGACTATTGGTTTTAAGCTATACGAGCTGTTCGACCGCTTTGACTTGAGTGGTACATGATCTTAATATCTGATGATTTTTCCTCTTTGCAGATCAGTAACATTGCTAGCATTTGGTTTCTATCCCTATTTTTTGTCTATCTTTGCCACTGGTATTTTGGAGATGAGATGGAGCGGTGTAGGGATTGATGAGTGGTGAATAAATTAACAGTTTTGGGTTATAGGAGGTGTTTCAGCCCATCTCTTTGCTGTCTTTCAAGGGCTGCTCAAAGTTCTTGCCGGGATTCACACTAATTTCACTGTCACCTCCAAGTCTTTTGATGAGGATGGAGATTATGCGGAGCTCTACATGTTAAAATGGACAGAGTCATTCTTTTTTGCTATTGTTTAGGTTGTATTGCTGGAGTGGAACTCGCTATATCTTAAATTTATTTGACTTGAAATTAAAGGATATTATGATGAATACTTCCAATTGTTTATGGCATGTGTGGTCTGTGTCATACTTTGTTTCAGTAGCTCTATATTGACAATATGATCCTTAACAACCCTGTAGAATCCATAGTAGGTAGGTACCAGTTGGCCAAATTCGAGGTAATGTTTAGTATGTAATGTTTGATTGGATTATTTGAACTTCGGAGGTCGAAGATGTGGCAATATATATTCAATTGTACATATCAGTTAGTATTTAGAATGATTTGTTGTAGGTATATTTGTTCAAGTTCAACGAATTGTTGTCTAACAGGAAAATGCTTGCTCTTTATTTCATTTGATATTAAACCTCACAAGTCAAATTAACATGCCTAAAACTAACATGTCTCATTCGATATGAAACATTAGACTGAGAAACAAAGAAATCACATTTCCATCAAGTAAAAGAAGTGTATAATTTTATGAAAAATTATGTCCTAACAAGACTGAAGTAATCCAAAGTACAATGTCCAAACATAGAGAAATTAATAACTTAATATTTTTGTTCACTAATCAAATTCAATTACGAGTCAATAACAGCCATATTTAAAGTTCGGCATGTCTTGGGCTTTTTCCACATGGATAGTAATTTTAAACCAAATAGGCAAATACTACATTAGATCCATAATAGATCAAAAAAAAAAAAAAAAATACTAATACATGCGGAATTTCACCAAACAAGGACTCCAAAAAACAAGAAGTTACCTAAACAAAACTTTAGTTCGGCAAAACAAAATATACTAATATAGGCAGAATTTCATCAAACAAAGACTCTAGAAAAAGAAGTTTCATAACCTACAAACTGTAAACAAAACTTAAGTTCCGGATATATTAAGTATACTTAAAGGTCTATCAAAAACACTTAATTTCTATCTTAACAAGAATTTTGACAAACAAGGACTCCCATAAAAAGAATTCACCTAAAAGTTAAATTCTACTCATGTTAAAGTTATAAATATCTATATGATTGTAAAAACATAGGCTCCATCGACCTTTACTACTATCAAGGTAAAATTTTGCAACTTTTACTTATTTTTTAATTCACATTTTCATATAAAACAAATTTAAGAATTATATTTCTTTTCTTCACATATTTTTTTGCAACTTAACAACATGACTAACAAATATCATGCAATAAGCAACATCAACAGCACAGATTCAGATACTCCATGGAAGCTACAAGTCAGAGTCGTACGTAAGTGGGACGATCTTTATGCATCAAATCTTGCTATCAAAAGTAAAGATGTTCTATTGATAGATGAACAAGTAAGCCATTTACTTTCTTCATGTGATTCAAACACAGTCTTTATTAAAAGAAAATTAATAATGCTAATTACCATTTAATATCACAGGGACATGAAATCCAAGCCATGTATCCGTTACACTTAACAAAAATATTCAATAACCATCTTGAAGAAGACACGGTAATAGTTTTGGAAAATTTCACAGTTATTAAAAGTGACAAAGGTTTTCGTACTGCAAATCATGACTTCAAACTTGAGTTCAATGATAAAACAATAATCAAGGAAACCAACAAGCAAGGTGTTCAAATACCAAGGAACATGTTCTTATTCACACCTTTCGAAGACATTCATTTAAGAGAAGACAACATGGTACTCACAGGTATACTTCCAAACTGTGAAAATAAATGTGATTTTAGGTTAAAATAACAAAACAAACAATAACTTATTTTGTTATATTGCAGCTGTTGTCGGAATGCTACTTAATGTCAAACCAAAAGAAACGTCAATTATCGAGGCGTATTACAAGACAAAGGCGTGACATTATACTTGCAGATGAGAGGTATGAATATTTTTTAATTAAATCTGCTATATGAAAAACTTTAATACCCGTTGACTCATTTTTTTGTGTTAAATGAATTTTTCTATGTTAAATGCAGATATAGAACAATAAAAATTACTTTGTGGGGCCATACTATGGATCAAATTCCACATGATTTTGACCGTTCACCAGACAAAATATATGTCTTGATAGTGACGTCCACTTCTGTTAAAAAATTTAAGAGTAATTACTTCTTTATACATATAAATAATTTTGGTTTTGTTTATCAAAATAAGTTACAATACTAGCTAATATTTAAACCTGGCCAGGTTATTATCTCCAGTCAACATTCGCTACCAAGATATATACAAATCTTGAAATTCCAGAAATGGAATCCATTTTAGAAAGGTAAGATTTATTTAAGTTTTTTTTTTTTTAATGTATAGATAGACAACAACGTTTACACCTTATTTTAATCATTTAACATGCAGAGCCCCGGAAATCAAGACGGAAGCAGCAGAAGTGCAGGAAGGAAATATAAATTCAATCCAAATAAAAAAAGAAGATGAGTTTCAAACCTTGGCAGAAATAATGGATTTGGATAACACTGTAAAGGTAAGAACTACCTATTTTACTTAAAAAATGAAATTAGAAAACAATATAAATGAATTAATTTTATTTGTCAACAGGAGAAATCATACATGTGCAAAGCAATGGTTTCAAGAGTCTATAATGACAACGTCAAATCACTGTGGTACTACAAAGCGTGCAAAAATTGTGTCAGTGGACTCGATCAAATCAACAATAAATTTTGGTGCAAAAGATGCAAAAAATTTCCAGAAATTCTCAAAAGGTATCATTTAAATTGTTTTTTTTCTTATACATATACATTAATTTAATATATTCACACAACAGGTACAAGGTCAACATTGTGATTTCAGAAAAATCAACATTTGTCAATGCAGTTGCATTTGGAAATATAGCAAAAATAATGCTCAAATATTCAGAAAATGAACTCTACAAAATTGGAGAAGAGGTATTGTATTTCTCATTCAACCAATTATACTGAAATCAATTTCAAAGAAAAATTATCTTTTAATTTTACTTTGTAAAGGATGACAAAGATATGGTGAATCAAATATTGCAAAGTCCTGTCGGGAAGGAGTTTGTTTTCCGTATAAAGGAATCAAACAACAACAACTATAGCACAAAAGCATTCACTATTTTATATGTCGTTCCTGAAAGCATTGATCAAGAAGAAGAAGTATGTAAACCTATTTATAATATTTGTTTAATATTATCTGATACATGCTACTTTATTATTATATGTTGTTTCATTTTTTTATTTATTTAACAGAAATCAGAATCAAGCAAAACATCTTTGGAGCTATCAACCCCTGAGAAAACTACTATGACACCATCACAAATTATAGATCTCATGGAAAAGGTATTATTAACTTAACTACCATATCTTACACAAAACAATTATTATACCACTTTTTAAATTTTTTGGGTTTCACATCTATTAATGCAGGAATCAAATTCAGATCAATTCACACCAACAAATTCAATAAAAAAGGTAAATCCATTCATTAGAAAAGTAAATTTCTAACTTTCATTAAAATTACCCAAAAAAATTAACAATATTGTGTGCAACATTTAGGAATGGAAGACTAAAAAGACCATTAAAACATAACTTCCAGAAGAAACACCAAAATAAAAAAAAGCTTGCAAAAGCTTAAAATTTTAGGTAAACAAACTACATGATTGAATTTATTTCATTATAGTGCTATAATCCATTTACAGTTAAATAATTTATTTTCTGATTTAATTGTTTCAGAAAAATGAGCTTGAGGAGTGATACTCAATAGCTGCATTAATTAGGAAGTCCAGAAACAATGGATTAGTATATTTGATTGTTAGATTTTCTATTTTTTTTTTTTGGATTGTGCTTGAATACTAAGTTTTGCACCAATTTCTTTTTCATTATATTGTTTTTGATTCATATCATTTCAAGCATTTTATCATTTAATGTACTTTGGTTAAGTTACTCAATTCTATTATACCATTTAAGTTTAATTGAAGGCAGATATAGTTCGTCAATTTTAATATTGAAGATAGTTTATATTTTAAACCAATATCAGTATGTGTATCTTCGAATATAGGAACTTCAATTGGTGGTTTAGTTAGTTGCTAATTACATTAAAAAATGAGTAAAAAATATATAGAATAGAAGAATCAGAAAAAAAAAAAAAAAAAAAAAAAAAAAAGTAACAATTAGAGAAATAAGAAAAATTAGTAGTGTAGCAGACTAACCTAAGAATTTAATCATAGAGAATGATGAAAAATACCTTACTGATAGAAGCAAATTTTCGATGTATATCTTTAAGTACTCAATTCTTTCAGTGTCATTGCGTGAAGCAGTACTAGACGAGTCATCCACATTCATCCTGCTTTGTTGTAAGGTGAAACACATGGGAACTAAGATTAAGACTGAAGTAATGGTTGATGAAGCTCAAAATTTCCAGGTTTAAAAATTGTGAAGGGAAAAGTGTACTAATGTACCATTCTCATGGATAAAAGTGGCAGGATTGTTGTAGTTTCGTAGTCCCCATCCTATAATCATTCCATCAGGTTTCATGTCAGGAGCCCAACCTTCTGTTAGCCTTAGTCAAGCCCATCTCAGAATCGCATCATAAGCATGAATGCCAAAGATTGATAAAGTGGACATGATTTAACACAGAAGTTCATGACAATCACCAAATCAAGTTCCTATATGACTATGATGAGACAATGTACTTCAATGCACTTGATTTTTTTTTGCTCCAAAAGCATCAGCATTGATATTCTTTTTCTTTTTAATAAATGGTAACTGATAGATTCACTTACATGCTGATTTAGCAGGCATGTCTCTAAAGTAATCCCTGCCATACTTATCCAAGGATTTAGGAACGTCATGAACGTAAAATCCACAATAATGATTTAAACCGATGAAATCAAAGGATCCCTTTATCTACTCCTGTTCATTTTCTTTAAAATATGGCAACTGAGATCCAATAATCTTCCTCATAACAGCAGGGTATCTCCCATATACAAGCGGTTCCAGAAACCTGGTAAAATGATTAAGAAGATATAAGGTTATCATTGCTTACAAACTGTAAGGAGATTGGTTTAATATTGAGGGAGATGAAAATAATAATAAGGACTAATCTCAACCGCTTATGTTCATGCATATCTCCCTTACCAACCAACGAAAAATCAAGTGTTCTTTTTTTGCAGCGATGTCCCCGTGGTGAATTAGTCATAGGCTCAAACCAAAATCCTAGAAGTGTTACTCCTATCCGCCTCTTTGCTTTTCCTACAAATGAAGCATAATTTGTTAATGCCAACTTTCTTACTGCAATAGTAGGTCACCAAAATCACTATTCTTAGTAATTCTCATGGTCCAAGGATGTACAAGAGGATGAAGGGGAGAGAAGTAAAACCCGCACGTTGTTACAGTATAAATGCACCTTCTTTGCTGCATGCAAAAAAATAATGTGAGCACCAATGTACGGTTCGTCGTTGAGTCCCTTTTGTACAATTAACACCAAATGGGTAAGAGCACCGGCCCCTGGGCATCATGCCGACACTATTTCCACCGATTGTCCATATGTTCGGTTCATTGAAAGTCATCCAAGTGTTTACTCTGTCTCCAAATTCTTTGAAACATACATCAGCATATGCAGAAATCCTCACCGCAATAGAACCAACAATAAAGGAGAAGACATTTAGACTACCCCTTGAACCGACAATCGTCATTCTTGTGCAAGTGATGGAATAATTACATGAACTTTGGGCTCAAGTAACCTTCATATTCATCTTGCGGGGCCTGTGGAATATCGAAATGGTTGAGAGTAACATGAGGTTCAATTCTGTAGGATCAATCGGGGAAAGAAGAGAAGTTTTCATACACAAATGGCATGAATGAAAGCCTATCATTGTTATTTCACTAATACTTTCATAGTTGTGGACTCTTTATCGATACAAAGGGAAACAATGATATTCAGGTGCACCGTAGTGACAAGTTGATGAATGAGATTGTTGTAATAATTCAGGCCTTTGGGGTTGATGACTCCATGCCCATCTACAAGAAAGGATATTGCAAACAAGCAAAGTTCAAAATACATTCAATTAACAAAGAAATGAAGTAGTAATTGACTTGAGGAATTGGAATATAGTGGGCATACCAGGGAATGAGCCTAGACCAAAAAAATAGAGAACCTATAGGCTATGGATCGACCTTGATCACGCTATGGAATCCCATATGCGTTGAAAGAAGCCCCCTCGCAGGAAGGATCGCGAAGAATCTTGGGAATGACTCAATCGATTGAGTAGATACAAGTATAGATCATCCACTTGCGAAAGTCAAATAAGGTTCGTGGACCAAACTTACAGGGGCACTTGGTCAATCGGGACTTTGAGCGGACCCACCTCCAATTCTTCACTTTGCTAAGGCTTCCCCGACTTGAAATATTCAGAGGACACCCAAAACAGATGAGCCCTTTGTGTAAACTTCGAATTTGAATTCACTTTAGGAAGTAACGCAGTTAAACGTATGGTCCCAAAATCAGTGTTGCATATTAGGCTAACCTTCATTCAAGCAAACACCATTTTTCCTCAATCGCTCTATACTTTATGCTATGGTCGACCCAGCAGTCCCGACAAAACCCCATTTCCCACAACTGCAAATGGCTTCTTCCAAGTACAAAACTATATCGGGTAAAATATCTACACGACATTTTTTGTTCTTATTAGCGTCTAGATTCCTAACGAGAGAACCATATCTCAATCCATATTCTACATTTGCAATCTTCTTTGCAATCTATACCGCCAGCTCATCCCCCTCTTGCAAGATATGCAATTTGTATGTATCCTCCTTCAACAACTTCCCCAAGTAACTATCAGTCCAATTAGCTTCAGAAAGATCGGTCATCACAAAATGTGAATAGGGAGATTGCCATCTTTCCAAAAGACTCCAATTTTGTTCCAACCCAAAAAGTAGACTTCCAAAGTGGTTCTTGAACTATCCATCTAGCAATCTAAGCTGCGTACAGAGGAAAGGATCCTTTATTTTCTCAATGCCAAACTTTTTCCCGGAACTTATAATCTCAGGAACAAATGTAAGAGCATCAAGCTTACCAAACGCATAATTTATTCTGTGGTCTCTTGGAGCATCATGGATATCAATATAAAGCTCGGAACCTTTGTACGGCGAAGTAAATAGGCTTCCAAAAGCCAAAATAGTAGCTGATCCCCCTTCAGAACCAGGTCCAAGTTCCACATAATTAGTACATACCCAAGAAGTAATGGCTGAAGACATTTAGGAAGGCAGAATCCAGGTATAAGTACTGGTCCTCCCTGCAATGGAACAAGCCAAGTTAAACTTTGACAACAGAAACTTATACCTCATAGTTAAACTAAAGGACAAAAAAGACTAACCTTTTTTTCCCTCCGCTCCTTATCTCAAGACCTCGATATAGCATCACGGACTAAATTAATTTATCATGGAAGAACTTCCTTTGGAACTGATCGACCCTTGACAAAACTTCCCAAGCGACCAGCTAATAATAACTCGGCAAATTGACTATTGCTTTCATCCATTATATCATTTTCTACATCATTCTTTATAGGTCATTCTAACATTATACCACGCACCTCTGCCTCCTCGACTGCGAAAAGCATTCTCAAAGAAGATACAATGTTTCCTTCTTCATCTATCAATAAAATAAAACACAAATAAGTTGCAACTCATTAAGTTCTAACACTAACTCTCTACATCAGTAATTAATTTAGTCAAAGGCGAAATTTATTTGATCACAGATTGTAAAGATGATAGATGGCAACATATAAAAAAAAAATCGTAATAGGTGAAGCCTAAATAAGTTAAAGCATGTACTTCTATGGGTGATGCGAAGTCCCTGAAGACTCATCCTCTGCCTTTCTAGCATCTTTGCCTTCTATGTTCTCCATCATATTCTTCTCTACAAATTCATCACCTTTCCCCTCTTTCTTTGTTGTCGCATTACCTTCACACTCCACAATAATTGGCAGCGTGCTGCAACCATGAGAAGATTAAACCCCCATGATGGAATAGGCAAAAAAAAAAAAGCGAAAAAAGAAAGTTACCTGTCATAGAAATTGCCGCACAATCACAATGATCTGCACTTCTTTGTGGTGGCTCATGTAGCATAAAGGCACCACCTTTCTCATCTTGCTCTTCCCAACATTCCTCAACTGAGCAGTCAACACCCACTTCCTTTTTTATCAGCTTCATGAGAAAGCATAACATGGAGAAAATCAAAATTTTCCTCTCTGACCTCTACGTTATTTTCTAGCAAAAATTCATATTCATCTTCGGCATCAAGCTCTAAACAAGGGTGTGAGTTCGCTTCAATACTTTCTTCCGAGTACCTGAAATATTGTGTTGGTCTTATAGAACATGAACCATAATCAATGATCTACACATATTTCCGACGAATCATAGATCATCATAGCAGCAGTTTCATCATCTTGCTAATAAAGAGATAAAAAATGGGGGATAAGAAAACTGAAGGTTTTTTATTCAAAGCATCGTCAAAAACATTTGTCCAAAATGTGTACACGTGCTATCTTCTATTACAGATGCAAAACAAGTGGCGATAATCGTAACACTTGGTAATAACCATAATAATATACAAATAAATTTGGACAAAGGCCTAAAGCCCAAAATAAAAAAAATACCGGCCCGTTAAAATTAAATATAAATTGAATAATAGACCCACATAATAGTTCTACAAAATAGCAGGCCCGACCACAGGTCGGGCTGCATGGCTAGTTCTATTTAGTTAAGGCAATATTTGGGCCTATGATTTCTAATTTAGATTGGGTTTTGATTTCTAATTTAGATTGGGTGATCCAACATTGAATTTCAGCTATAAAGTTGCTGTTAGATTTTCGGCTGTCAACCAATCCGGCCCGTATCTAACTTCTTTAAAGAAAACGGTGGGAGGAACAGTGAAATTCATCACGCCATTAATTTTTTTTCTAATTTTGCCCCTTTCCAAACACGAATATTACAGCTCATGCCATTTGTTTGTTTTATTTTTTTATTTTGTTTTTTGCATGGGTAAAATAGTAGTTTCACGTCTATAAATTAATGAAAAATAAAATAAAATCAGAGATTGTTAAAGAAAACGAGAGTGTCAACAGTAAATTCATCACGCTATTATTTTTTTTTCCGATTTTGCCCCTTACCAAACCCAAATATTACAGGTCATGCCATTTTTTTTGTTTACGTGGCAGAGACACGTACAAATAGGCTAGTATATATAGATAAACTTTCACAAGTCAAACTCAAATAAACTTCATAATGGAATGGTACATTGGTACTACGGTATAGGCCGCTTACTGTAGCTACGTGAGTGCAACACTGCAACAAGATATGGACATGAACTTAGCTTTGCCATCCCAGTTCAAGTAACTTCAAGTCCTCGTTATATTTTTCTTTCTTTGTACGATTTCTCGAAGAATTGGAGCACCTTTTCTCATCCCCAAGTGGTCCTTGATTCAAATTAGATGCAAAGTTTTTCCTTACCTTACAATGACTTTGTGATGTCTCGTTTTTCATTTTAGCAGTGGAAGGAGAAGGTCTTCCTTCAGAACGAGGGGTCCTCACCCAGTCGAATTCCTTACCAACCTTGATTATCTTTCCTTGCTTATATTTGGATATGAACTTATTTGTTTGAGCCTTTTTGCCAACTTCTTTCTTGATTTCCTTTATTTCAATCTTTGCCTCTCCTTCCATCCTGATAATGATGTTCATCTCAGAAAATACAGCATTCCTTGTGCCTACCCTCGACCCGCTTGTGGAGCTTTCTACTGCAATCCTTTCCCTTTGATGTTGATAAAGTCGATGCAGTCTAAGAGCGAGTTGGGATATACCATCTTTAATCTCTTCTTCCAATTCTCTTTCTATTTCAATTTCTAGCTCACCACGAATCTTCAGTTCTTCTTTGGATGACAAGTTAATCATTCCCTGGTTACAACATTTTGATTCTTTAGGCTCCATATGTTAGTTGTTCATTGGCATTAGTCTGGCACACTTTCCCTCCACTAGTGCAACATTACTATATAACTAGCTACGAATTACGAACACAAAGCTTTAAAAGTAAAAAGAAAAGGATATGATATACATTATGGCAATATGTGATTCACTACCTCATGACCGCTACAAATAACGTTGCTGTGAATTCGATCAGGAGACTCACTAGACCATGACCTCGTCAAATCTGCAAAATCCATAGGACAAATATTGAAAATGAATATATGAACTGAGAAAATAAAAGTAGCAATCTAGAATTTGACAAACCAAAGTTATAAACCTATTAAATTCATTTTGAACCAGTTGTCTTGCACCCCCATTTCCTCAAGTCCACTTTCATTGCATCCTTTGCGGTGATGCTACATATTTTAAAATGAACTAATGGATTAAGACTATTGTTTGTCAGTCTATTTTGAACAGGTTAGATGAAGTAGACATTGTATACGATGTTTAGAAAACAGAGACAGTTAGAAACATTGATTTGAGATAGCAATTCCATTTAGGCACCAAAGCACTCTTGTGCAACCAAAAGTAAACAATATTAGTTTTATTGTGTATGAAATTACAATGGGAAACAATCATAGTACTACTTTACGTGGAAGGAATAAGGGTTTGGGGCTGGGCTGCCTTTAAAGCATAATCAGTACATGGTACAATCTTGTGTCCATGGACAATGACCCTGCCCTAACAAGCTGGCCGGTTGATGCCTGAAAGCGTACCTACCCTTATGTTTAGGGTCCTAAGATTACTACTCATCCTCTCTGTGGATCATTTTAGCTTCAGCGAAAAGGAGCTCTAGATTATCCACCAAAAAATCTAGTATTATGAGTATTATGCATCTAAGTGGCCCCAATTCACTGATCAGTGAATCAATAACAAAATCACTGTTAATCAACATTTTTTCAGATAAATTAATTCCATACTAGTGGTAATTTTTTGGGCTAAACATGGTCAAAGCCACGCACTCAGTACAGCACAGCGCTTCTGGTGCAGTTGTATCACAAATTCATAGCACCATCGTGCGCCTTTTGAGTTGAGTTGGTTTGAAGCTTTAGTTATTATAGTTTCTTAGAAGGAAGAGCCAACGTAGCGCATCTGGTGTAGTGGTATCATAGTACCCTCCCACGGTACTGACCAGGGTTCGATTCCCTGGATGCGCAGTTTCCTTGAAGGATGTATAACTTTGTTTTACTTTTTCATTTGTCACACTCGGAAGGAATTTGAGGTGCCTCTTCCGTTCCCTAAGATTGGTTTGCGAACAACTATAGACATTGTTTCCTTCAAAATCTTCAGGTTCCAAACTTTGTAAGTTCCTGAAGATCCATCCAAATGTTCAGGTAGAATATCAAACATAATGATAAACGTGGATAAGCAATCATAAATGTTGTGCATTAATGCATATAAGTTATTCATAGATATCGGATAAAAGTAGTTTTTTTTTCCCTATGCATAAAAGTAGCTTCTACATATATGCAGAACTTTAAGAGGTTTGATTTGCAAAACTTATTCGTTTGTTTTTGAAGTCTTAAGTTCGACTGTGCATCTTAGGAATCTACTTAACGAAACCTACTTAACCTTTCTAATTTAAGACCTTCAAATCACTTATATCTTGCCAAAAACGAGCAGGTCCATATAATTGGCTTTTGGTAATCTAGTTGTTTTAGATTTGAAATGAAACACTATATATATCCAATTAATGAGATAGCTATTGGTCTAGTAAACCTTAAAATGTATTGCAAAAGTACTACAAAAAGAACAAAACAAGACCTTCAAGGAATAAATCCTCCGAAGTTGACAACCCAAAGGCAACCTTATTATCGTAGTACCCTACACTGTAACTGTTACTGATAACCCGCTATAAAATCAGTATAACCCTAAAATCTAAAGAAAAAAACGTTGTGATTGTATTCTTACAAGTAATTTTTAAATGTAGAAACCCTATTTTTAAAGAAAAGAAAGCCAAATGCCAAGATCGAACCAAAAAACAGTTTCAACACGTATCTCACTATGTCAGTGTCAGATTCTGCTGACATGCTCTTCCTGGTTGAATTTTCAGGTGAAATGGCTGTTGCAAGAGGCAGAACTTCAACCACGGCATCCGCTAGATCAGAAATGAAAGAAGAGGTGCACCCCAATGCTGGCACTCAGCCCCAGTTCTCAATGCCTGATTCAAGAGCTAATTCTCTATATTCCATGTCAATCTCTTCAAGAGTCTATGTGCTCGCTTATAAAGCTGGAAGTTATAATCACAATCAAAGATATCATAATCAAATCCAAAAGAAGTTTCAAGATCACTTAGCATTTTCTCACAAATGAACAATAGGAACTCAAAACTTAAAATTTAGACGCAATGACGACGGTAACAATTCAGATTCAGATTTCAGAGAGAGTAGGAATAAAATTAAATTGTTTCTTTAATCAACTGATACTAGAGATATGCGACACGAAGAAACAATCTTTTATAAACCACTGGTGTTAGTGTAGGCAAAAAACTCACAAAGATTTGTTTGCAACTAATTCTCATTTGGACTATATAACGAGTGTTATATCTTGACACTTGTTATATAGTCCAAATGAGAATTAGTTGCAAACAAATCTTTGTGAGTTTTTTTTTTTTTTTTGCCTACACTAGAGAAAAAAAAACAGACAGACTTTGGGTGCCAACTAGCAAAGTCGGTAAAACCTTTGGGTGATGATACCAGAGGTCTGGGGCTCGAACCCCGCCAGCATCAAAGAGTTACTGATCTCATTTAAAATAGGCTTGCCAATAAAAAAAAAAAAGTTATATCTTGACAATAGCTACAATATACCACTTTAAATGCAGTTAGCAATTCATTTCTTCTTTTGAGATTCAATTATTAGATCTATGATCTCATTACCAGATCTTTCTCCCTCTAGAGGTGCTATAAAAAAATTAAAAGCCCAAAATGACACAAAAAATTAATGAGATTTATTGACTATCACCTAATGGCGCAAGGACCCGATGAAGTCTGCATGAAATCGTATCTGAATGCGATTCAGTGCTAACAGCTAATGTTAACTAGAACTAACAATGATCGCCAACGACTCTCATGTTATCCAGAAGCATATAAACATACCTTACGGGAACTGCAAGGAGATTTTTCACACCATTCTGTCCCAGCTCAACAAGAACCTCATCAGTATAGGGCTTCAACCACTGTACAGGACCAACTCGACTCTGAAAAAACAGCAGTCCTTGGTAAATAAGTTACTAGACTATACAACGGAAATAGAAACTCATAAAGGTCTCACAGTATATGGCTTCCAGACCACAACAAGTTGATTGCCTAGTTAGAAGAGTAGATTATAACATTTAGATCTGAGTAAAAGCACTGGGATCCTGTATTTTACAACAAATCTATTATTCAGAAAATTTACTTCTTGATAATTGATAAAATAATTAGCTACTTAAAGGATAGTTTTTCCATTCACAAATTTGATAAAAGCTTGTCTATCATTTGGATTAGTTACTAAAGTCCTCAAAGAGAAATAATGTTTCTTTGAGAAGTATGACTCAAGAGTGAATTTTGCTTAAGCTATTTGCTCAATCTGCAAAAAAAGAACAAAGAAAAAAGAAAAACGCAAAAAGGTTCCTCGCATGATTGAGAAAAGAAAAAGAAAAATTCTTGCGCTTTCCAACAAACCAAAAAGCTTTGATTTAATGAAAGGAAGTAAAAAATGAATAACCAAATTCATTTTAGTTTGCACTGAGAAAAAATGAAATAAAATACTTTCAAAAGAAATCATCAAAAGTTGAGTTAAAACTTAGATATGCCAGTAACCTGATAAGCAAGAGTATGGTTATTGGCAGTTCCTCTAGCTTTCAGCTCCTGCATGATCAACCTGATGCAGTCCTCCATTTGATCTCTATATGGATCTCCAGCATCCTCAACATATGTAACTGGTACTCCATGTGCACTGAAGAATATCATCACCTATAATTTTACTATAAGGATTAGTAGCTCGTCCACAGAAGCAGAACACACTAGAACTAATACAAACCTACCTCATCAGGTTTGGAGAAACTCTGCAGTTCTTTCTCGATCAAGTCAGCCATCGACTTAATATAACCTTCACGTTGATACCATGATTGTATAATAGATACAGGTAACCTTGAAAGATATGAGTCTTCCCTGATAGATCAAACATTATTCAGTTAAGTAGGCCAAATGAAGTAGATGTGAAATATTCCTAGATATGAAATATGGATGACACAAACTGGAGCAAAACTATCAGATCCCTACCTAAAGATACTTTGAAGGAGACGTATGCTTGATCCACTAGTAGATATAGAATATTGGGGATAAAGCGGTAGCACAACGAGTCTGGTGATTCCATCCTTCTTAATCTGTTGATTCAAATGTAAATATATCAACTCTACTGACCATTACTATTCTGAGAGAAACAATAACACTATGTAATCCAAGCTTTGGTTGTCCAAATTGATTGATAGAATTCTCAGTGAACATGCTCCAATTTCATCAATAAAGAAACAGAAAATAAGAGTATCTGCAGGTGCAATTCAGACGGAATGAAACTATTTAGGTTGAATGTTTTGCAAATCACATCTAGATATTTAAGTAAAACTGTTGTGAACTTGTCACTATATTCACAGAAAACTAGATGCAAATCAGTGGGCATTCTTAAAAAGTAAAAACTCGAAGACGAAAGGGTTATGGAAGTCAGCCCCACAGCGTTAACAGAATCGCAACTGATGGTTAAAGGTGTCCATGCCCTGCTGGTAAAACTTAAGGACACGAGGATCTTGTGATTGTGGGGAGAGGGTGTTAAGCAGTGTAGGTTAAATAAGTTCACAGCTGAAAGAGGGCTCAGGCAAGGAGACCCTCCCTCACCTCTCCTTTTCGCCTTTGCTAAAGATTGTCTCAGTAGAAGTATAGAATGGCTAGCAAGTAACAACAAGATTCGCAAGATGATCATACACCCTAGCTATTCCAGTCCCACTCATCTTATGTTTGCTGATGACATCTTTCTATTTTGTAATGCTAACAAGAAGTATATAAAGAATGTTGTAGAGGTTTTAGACAGATATCAAGCTGCTGGTGGTCAATACATTAATAGGGACAAGTGCAAGCTTTTTCTAAGCCAGTACATTGCAAATGACAGGAAAAGCTCCATTGTTGAGCTTTTAGGCATCCAGGAAGGTCAACCCCCAGAAAAATATCTGGGAGTGCCATTGATAACGGGAAGACTTACTAGACACTCTCTGGCTCCTCTGGTTGACAAGATTAGAGGAAAAGCTTCAAGCTGGTCTGGTAAACTACTTTCCTTTCAGGGAAGGACTCTGCTAGCTCAACATGTCCTTTTTAGTATGCCAGTTCACAATATGGCAATATACAAGTGGCCAACATCTGTCATAAAGGAATGTGAAGCAATCATCAGAAATTTCATATGGTCTGGAAACCCATCTTGCCGAAAACTAGTTACAACCTCATGGGATAGTACATGCAAACCAAAGGAAGATGGGGGTCTGGGTATAAGGAAGCTTAAAGACATCAATCTATCACTTCTTATGAAGATGAGCTGGAGCATCTTAAAGAAGCGTACCGATTGGGCAACCTTTATGAAAGGGAAGTACAAGAAGAGATCTGGCTCATGGACGACAAGCAAGCACTCCACAGTTTGGACTGGAATCAGGTGGGCGCTAGAAGAACTACAACCACACACTTCTTGGATTATTGGTAATGGCAAATCAATTAACTTGTGGAGCGACAACTGGCTTAGTAGTGGAGCTATTAAGGACAGTCTACCCATTGATGCAAGCATTTGGTTGAAATGCAACACCACATTGAGTGACTGCATAAGGGAGAGCCAGTGGAGTTTTCCTCCATCACTGTTAATCATTTTGAATCAACTAGGAGTCAATGTCGTAGAATTGCAGCAACCTGACTCTAGAAAGGAAGATGAGGCGATTTGGGAATCAACAGTAACTGGAGAAATCACAGCTGCATCTGCTCATGAAGTTATACGAGAGAAAGAAATGAAGCCACAGTGGACTTCCTTTCTATGGAACGCCAAGATACACCCCAGAACTGCTGCCATTGGATGGAAGATTCTAAGAGGAGCTATGCACACTGATGACAAGCTCCAAAGCATAAACTTCAAGCTTGCGTCAAGATGTTCAGTTTGTTTGCAACAATGTGAGACACAACAACATGTGTTGTATGAATGTAGTTTTGCTAGGGAGTGTTGGGACTACGTCAGAGAAAATTTGCAAGTACAAAAGAACATTCAAAGCCATGAAGACATTCTCAGTGCTTGTGCTAACAAAAGCTCCCTAACTAAAGACATGTGGGCCGCAGCAAGCATATGTTGCTTGGTTGCTATTTGGAAGAACAGAAATAAAGTCATGTATGACCAGAAAGGAGTCAACCTCAACCTCGCTCGCAGGAGCATCAAGAAAGGAGTATGCATGGCTCACAAAAGGTCAACTGGACACTCAGACGCTTCGGGACAAGACTCAGTAATGCTTCAAAAGATGCAGTTGGAGCATAAGCATAAAAAGGCGCCAAAAATCATCGAATGCTACTGGTTATTACCTCCACTGGGAACAATTAAAGTAAACACAGATGGAGCCTCGAAAGGTAACCCAGGCCTTGCTGGTTGGGGAACTACTCTTAGGGACCGTAATGGGAATATATGTGCTATTGGTGCAAGGGGTATGGGAATTGCAACATCATATATAGCTAAATGCCAAGCCATACTCGAGGGAGTAGAGAAAGCAGTTGCACTAGGGTGGAGGAATATATGGGTGGAATATGATTCCCAAGCTGCCGTGCAAGCATTTCAGAGCAACACGATGAGTTGGAGATTCAAGAGTGCATGGAGGAAGCTTCTTACACAAACAGAATGGATTAATCTCACCTCCACTTGGCGAGAATCGAACTTTGAGGTGGATTCATGCTCTAACAGAGGTTGTTCAATGGGAAAAGGTGTCAAGGCATGGTGGACACACAGGCCTGATTTCTTATCAAAGTTAGAAGACTCAAATTGTACCTACTATAGGTTCATTTAGTGGCAGAGCCATGGATTAAGGCCATAGGCATTCTTAATGTACCTTTTCTGCTTTCTCTGTTACTTTTGTTTTACTTGTATTTCCCTTTTTCAATTTATAAAATTACCCTTTAGCAAAAAAAAAAAAAAAGTTCTACCGATAAATAAAGAACTCTGCTCTGGTCAAGTTGTGGACAAAAGAGACCGTATCAAAAAGATTTAGTAAATCCTCAAAATACATTTAAGTACTAACCTGCTGAACTGCTTCCTCGGTAAACGGGTCATGCAATTCTTTTGCTTCTAAAGCCATTTTCAGTGCCTGTGCCTGGCACACATGTTACAGACTTTTATCAGTTTGCATAAACAAGCCAAACAAGTATTCAAAATAAGTAAGATATATTGACTCTTCATTAAACTTACACCCTTGTTATCAAATAAGAATTGAGTTTCAAACTTTTAATGCATTGGACAACCCAACCAAATGAAATCAATTTCATGACAATTAAACTTACACCCTTACTTGCTCATCCGTTATCTTCCGCAAAGGCGATCCACCCCCTATGGAAGCATACCCCTCTTTACCTTTTGGAGCTCTAAGAACTGAAATCAATTGTGCCAATGGCCTCTGAAGAAACCTAAACAGTATGGGAAGTCGTATAATATCCTGTCAAAAGACATTACTATGACTACATATCCTTAAGTAACAATATCATATAAATGGTAGAAAGGGGACATACTGGATCTGCAAATAAATTAAACAGAAACGGCTGAACATCATTCGAGATTCAAAAGAAGCACTCCAGTCTTTTCTTGCGTGACTTCCGAACGACATTCCGATACAGTTTGATCAAATGCCAATACTCCTGTATTGCAAAATGTTTTCCCAACACCATTTCTACTACGGATAAGTCCATAATGATATGATCCACCATAATAATAAGCTCAACTATTAACAGACTCATCATGCTTATTAACATGTTTACGTCCTTCAGCTCAGATGTTTAAACCCTTAACATATATTCATGACTGTTTTGTATTACATGACCTATATATCAAAAAAAAATGTAATCATGTCATTCGTACAAAACAGTTGGTTATAATAGTAAAAGTTACGTTCATTCATGATCTTACTTCACACCAAGTTGTTTAAATAAGAAAGGATTCTTACTTACAAGAATGGTTTACGAGGAGAGAGATTGGTTGTGTTGTGATGATGAACAAGATTATAGGTCATTGCTGCCATGACCCCGTTTGAATGTATATTTTAAGAATAATACACTTTTTTCATGGTATAATACTATAATGGGTGATCTTGGACACACCCATAAAACCACTCCCATACCTCAATACCTCATAACTATTTTTGTCATACCCAAATTCATTTGGGGCATTTCTAATAAATAAATAATAAAAAAAAACAGCAACATACATACGGCTTTGTAATCTTGTATTTCAAAATTCAAAATAATTAGTTGTTGATTTGTAATTATGTTTATTGGTGAGAGAAATATTGTTAAAGAGCGAGGTATATTATTGGAGAAGAATTTCACTAACATTTTTTATTTTTTTTAAAAAAAAAAAAAAAAATCTATATTTTAATATTAAAGCTCCCACAAGGGGTATTTTTCGAGCTCTATTATAATTCCACGTCATCTCCTATTAAAACGGAAATTTTTCTCTTATTTGAAAAACGGGAATTCTTCTCCTATTAAAACAAATTATAACACTTCTAATTAAAACGGAAATCATTCTCTTATTAAAATGAGAATTTCTCCCCTATTGAAAAAGAGAAAATCTAGCATATCTAATTAAAACGGAAATTATTCTCCTATTAAAACATGATCTCTCTCCCAATTGAAAAAACAGGTTTTTAAAACTTAATTAAAACTTTATTTAAAACAATTTGTTAGAAAATTAAAACGGGCTAGCAACTAAAATGGTAGTCCCAATTTTTTAAAAAAAATCTAAATGTTTTCAAAAGAGTAAGTGCGTATGCACGGACCTACATACTTTTAAGACCCGACTGATGTTTTGGTTACCCTTGTCATATCTATCTATATCTTAATATTAAAACTCCCACAAAGGGTATTTTTCAAGCTCTATTAAAATTCCACGTCATCTCCTATTAAAACGAGAATTTTTCTCCTATTTGAAAAACGAGAATTTTTTTTATTATTATAATTCTAACACTTCTAATTAAAGCGGGAATCATTCTCCTATTAAAATGGGAATTCCTCCTCTATTGAAAAGAGAAAATCTAACATATCTAATTAAAACGGAAATTATTCTTCTATTAAAATAGAATCTCTCTCCCAATTAAAAAAATGGTATTTTATTTAAAACAATTTGTTAGAAAATTAAAACTGGTTAATGACTAAAACGATAGTCCCAATTTTTTTTAAAAAAAATCTAAATGTTTTCAAAAGAGCCGGTGCGTATGCACGGGTCTATAAGTTAATAAATGACTTGTTTTGTCTTTAATACACCTAATAAAAAAAATAGTAATTTAGGAATCTAAATATGTCTTAAATAATTTTATTTATTTATTTTAAAGTTGAGGTACGGAAGTGTTTTTATGGGTGTGTCCAAAATCACCCTTTTTTTATTATTATTAATTAAAAAATTAGGAAATGTAATCTTAGTGATTAGTAAGGGTTTTTGTTTAATATTAAATTCTTAAAAGTATATTAGGTAGAAGAATTGATTAATTTGCTTGGTGGCTTCTTTTTTTGTCGTGACGTGTTGGTTCCACAACCGCGGAACAGACTAGCTTTTAGTCTCGACTCTCGACCCGACGAAATAGTTTGGGTTTGGGCCTTGGGTTGGGTTGGGTTCGAGTCCAATGGCTCCCTATCCCTTTAAAAGTAGTGTTAAAGTCAATAAAATATAGCTAAAGTCAATAAAATATAGCTAAAGTCAACAAAATAGAGCTAAAGTCAACATATTTTACTCTCTATCATTAATTTTCTCTTTATATATACAAAGGATTTTACTCTCTATCTCTATTTTATATATAGAGAGTAAAATAGAGATAGAGAGTAAAATCCTTTGTATATATAAAGAGAAAATTAATGATAAAGAGTAAAATCTGTTGACTTTAGCTCTACTTTTAAAGGGATAGGGAGCCATTGGACTCAGCCTTAACTTTAACAAAACCAAAAGGGTGATGTATTGGGCGCCACTAAAATTAGATCGGGCAGTCTCCAGCCCAACCCAAGCCCAAACAACAAAGCCCAATACACCCCCCCCACCAAATCGCAAACCGGAAAAACCTATTCCTTTAGTCATCTCTCTCGCGCAAAACCCTTCGACAAATTATAGCGAAACCCTAACCAAAAAAATCCAAAATCCGAATTGAAGCAATCCAATCGCAAAATTGAAAAAATCCAATTGAACCTTCGACCGATCCAATTGAAACAATCCATAAACAATCTGTCACACCCCGAATTTCGACAGAATTCGAAAAAAACAATATTTGTTCCCGACTCTTCGATCTTCGAGGTGTGACGCACTCTCAACTCCCAAAAACCCATAAACAGTTTAAATATGAAGATAATTTAAAAGCCAATAAAAATTTCAAATTAACAAAAGTCCTCTTCATTACAAAAATTAACAAATGAAAATGCAAATAATCTTATCTCAACTGAAAATCTATATCACCTCAAAGGAAAACAAAGCCTATCTTGAAATGCGGCGCTAACGCAAACCACAAGCAACAACCAATCTTCTTCAACACTAAACCTATCAAGATTTATCAACTATATTCATTTAATGAACAAACCCGATAAGCAAACATGCAAATCGGGTCAGCATTATAAAAATGATGGTGTGAGTAGCTCTAAAATACAACATATACTTATACCAAATATACACACAATCCATACAGCAGTTAGTTCCTCCACCGAGGCGCCTTAACTTTCCACGACTAATACAACATCCTTAAGTTCAATAAGTAAGGCAGGTAGTTCCTCCACTAAAACCTTTAACTTCCCACTAACCGCATAACAAACTATAATGCGATAATAAATAAGGCATGTAGTTCCTCCATCGAGGCCTTTTAGGTTCTAACTAAACAAATAACCAACCATGCAGATTATATCCTTACCGTATTTCATGCTCAATTACAGAGTGGGTCGTCTCTGCCCAAGTAATTAGTTTGACCCACACTTCTGCAAAACCATATACAATCATCTATCTAAAGATACATCATTAACCAACACATTACCATAATTATATTAATTAAGGCTTTCTTTGCGTGTCCCTAAAATCACGTCAGATCTATGTCTTTACCTAGTTTCCTGGCTACCACAATCGCTTCCCAACAACATGTACATCCACATGTCTCCCTCACATAATGAATCACTTCGCGTATTAACTACCCCGAAATGGGATGCCGCACACCAGGTAACCCTCACACGAAAGCCATTATGTGAGTACTGCATTATAATTAGGTCTCTGGTCTCATATCAATTAAAAAATACCTCGTTTGTCGCAACGCTTCCTAAAAAAAAGGTTACATTGGACTGAGAACGGGAAGGATTATACGGCATAAAATATCGCGCATCTCGTTCTAATTTTGCGAACGGAATAATCAAGCCACTATTCGGCTACGCCAGAAGGGCCATTCAACTTCACTGAAACGCCAGAAGGGCCATTCAAATTCACTGAAACGCCAGAAGGGCCAATCACATGAGTTGTGGTAGCTAGGTTCTAGGATTTTCGTTACGTAATTTATTCAGGTGTCATACATTTATGACTCATAATAATTCCACTATATCAATGCGCGGTCAAATACCTTATTGCACTAAGCCACAATATTTAGAAATATCTCAATTATATTTCATAACCACTTTCATTCTTTCACGTGCCAATATATTATTGCACTACGCCACAATCCCGTGGGAAATATCCACAAATACTATACTAGCATCTCACAAATAAAATAATGGAGTGTCTATACATTTTTTTCACCAAAACTATTGCATTTATATATATATATATATATATATATATATATATATATATATATATATATATATATATATCCCATATTATATATATCACAATTGCAAACATATCGCATAACATTTTTTTGTAGCGTTTTAGGAATATTATATCTCCTAAAAGTTTCTATCTTGTCACATGTCAAAATATACACAATATCAACGTCAAATCTTTCTTAGATAATGACAACCAAATTTATACAAGCTTCCACAAAGATTTTAGCATTTGATTTATCCATACAATTTACAACATAAAACGTAGCACAATTAAGCAGTCCACAGTCCACAATCAAATCCCCAAAAATCTAAAGTCCATGAATCTAAGTCCGTATATAATTTAATTATCATAAAAACTTATATATCTAAGTCTTATAAAAATTCCCTGTTTGTTACATGCCAAAATATTATAGGTTTTACACACTACCCACGTCAAATCTTAATTAGATAAAGACAACCAAAATTATACAATTTCCGACAATATTTTATAACTACATTTGTCCATATACTTAAATATGTGAAAAACTGGAAAAGTCAACATTCCACAGTCAACGGTCAAAGTTAAAGTCAACACGTCATTGTCAAAGTCAAACTGTCGTTTCCATGTTCAGCAGGTTCAGGGTCATAGCCATGGTTCATGACTAAGGTCAATGTGTATGGTTCATGGGATCATGACTAAGGTAATGGTTAAGTCATGGTTCGGACCCAACTAGCAAAGCCCAAACCTTAGAACCCGGCCCCAAAAGTCTAAAACCAGCTTATTTATACCACCTGACCCAATCGGGGACATAAGGACCAGCCTACATAAATTAGAAACCGGCCCAAAGAAAACTAATAGAACTGACCCAAAACAAAACAAACTAAAATCGGGCCCAAAAACCAACTAAGGCCCAAGACAAAACCAATTACTTTTAGCCCAAACAACTTAACCTAAACTGGGCCCAAACTAAACCAAATAAACCGGCCCATCTAATAAAACTAAAGGCTTTGGCCCAAAGCCCAAGCCCAGCCGGTCATCTTCTCCATCAGCCACCACCAATTCGGCCACCGCCAGTTCCGATCGCCCACCCATTTCAACCAACCAATTTTGATCCCCATAACAACCCCTACAACTTTAACAAAGCCAAAAACCTCAAATCCTTAAATCCAAAATTCACCAAACTAGATCTGGAAATAATTCCCACCACCATTAACGCTTGTTTCAAGCTTCCAACAGCCCCTATTCGACCGCCCTCACCCACTCAAACACACCCCCTCACAACCAAACCTTTGGAGTGTAATCAACACCCAAACCGAACCTCCAGGCTCACAACTGTCGACACCATTAACGACTCCTTCCAAGCTCCAACAGCCCCCATACACCCCACTATCACCAAATCAAAAAAACCAACTAAACCACAACCTAAACCCACCAAAACAACAACATAAAAAAAGTGAGGCGCCTCCATTAACGACCTCATCAAAGTTCAACAGCACCACCCAATCCGTAATTCAATCAACACAACAAGAGTATAATCTACAAACACTTACAAATAATATACTAACAGTTCCAAATCGAATACAGGACCACTGTTTGTTTTGTCTCGCGTCGCCATTGACGACTTCTTCCGAGTTTCCAACGGTTCGGACAATTTCAATAATAACCAAAACAATATACTAATATATAACCAGTTTAATAATAACGAGACATGACGAAACAGAATGAACAATAAAACTGTTTCTATATATCGGTGAAGTAGAAAAATTAACTACTCACTTGTATAAAAAGCTCGACGAATTCTCCTTGTCCGAATCGTCGCGCTCCACGCTCTAACAATCCAGCTTTTATCTCTGCCTCCATTTTTATTATTTTTTTATTCTCTAAGAACCCTATTCTCTAAAACAATGTGATTATATACTTGGGTTTAAAACCCAAGCCCAACACAGACTCGGGCCTAGAAACCAGGCCCACATATCCCAAATCCAATCCAGCAAATTTTAAATAAATAAATAAATTAATAAATAATTATGTATTTTAAATACGGGCGTTACACAATCCATAAACAATCCAATTGAAACAGTTCAGTTCCATAAACAATAGCAAAATTGAACCCGAAAGGTTTGTAGAAAGGGTGCTTGCTTTACTTTGAGAAATAAGTAGAAAGAAGCGGAAAGGGGCGCTCATGTTTTTTGGCTCCAGCTGCTCGCCTACACGCAGAAACCACGATCGTCGAACACCCCGACCAGCAAGTCTCTCCTTATGGGAATGTGATGTTTTAATTAATTCAGGTTAGTTCTTCTTAATTTTAATTTGATGAATTATGGGAATGTGATGTTTGTCTTGTTCAACTTTATATAGTCTGAGAAAATGAGCGCTCGAATTTCCTATATATTTTTTTTCTTTGAGAGAAACTGGAAAAGAGAATCAATGCATTGAAAGTGAACAACAAAAGATTTTTTTTAAGGGTTATCACACATTCCTTGCTTTATTCCTTGGTCTTGTTTTGGTTCTAAAAGATTTCTTCCATAATGGCAGAAAATAATAATAGTAAAAATAAAAGGAGTTTTGAAGACATGCAATCACAAACCAAGATGGTTGTTGTTAGTCAAGAACCAGTTTTTAAGAAACAAAATGGTTCTCATTCTATTAAAAGTTTTGATCCCAGAAGGTTTGGTTTGTTTTTAGATTCTTTTTTATCAGTCTATATTATTAAAAAGATTATTAATTGATATATTTTTAATGGTTTTGTAGTTATCAGAAGAAGGTGTATGAGGTGGCGAGAAGGAGGTCTTGTTCAGCTTTAGGGAGGACGTAGTCGAGCTTTTTGAATATTTGGAGGTAGAAATTCTCAACCTTTTTTTTTTCCTATCCTTTGTTTGAGCAATGAGCATTTGCTTGGAACTTTTAGGTTTTTACCTCTAAACAGAGTAGCAGACTATAAACGATAAACAATAAAACTATTGGTAGTGGTCTGGCATTTTTTATTGGTAGAGAATATTGTTTCGTCTGGTATTTTTTATTTCTAGTGTGGATTTATACTTCTGTTTAGATTTCCATCCAATTTGTTGGTCTTCAGGTCTTGATCTTCGTACACTTTGAGTTGGTAGACAAGCACTTCATGTCTATCTCATTTTGTCAAATTCTATTGACTTTATTGACAAGTTATAGCAACATTAGCTCGGTATATATATATATATATATATATATATATATATATATATATATTTATATATATATATATATATATTTTGGGGTTGCCCAATCCAATTTGATGAGTGCCCGATCATTTCTTTGAACCTTATAAACAGAAAAAACTTGGTTATGCCATCAATTAAAAAGAGGACAAAAAAGATGAATTGGCATACAATTCAACTAAAAATGATCCTGTACTTGTTCTCTAGTTTATACAACATATGTAGAGACAGAGTTTCTTTTGCGTCCTTCAATAATGGCATAAACTATTAGGTTTCTTACAAACAAAATAATCATAAAGGAACTGAAAGGTATACCAATGTTGCATCATCAACAACTTCTTCCTCTGTAGGACAAGTAGTCTCTTCTTTGCTAGAGCTTCCATTGTCAATCCCACCCTCAGAAGACGCTAGCTTGCAAATGAGAAAAAGAGAAGAAGTAGAATTTTCAAAAAAAGGAATTATAACTAACCTCAATAGATTTAGGACAACAGAAACCCCCCAAAGATAAATAACCTTCCACCTGACGTGAAGCAGCCCCGAATGGCCTTGGACAAGGAACCCATGCCCATGGAGGAAACACAGGATAAATTACTTTCCATTTCTCACAGAGTGCTCTTGCACTGATGTTAAAGTCATTTGGCGAGAGTTTACCATCCCAACTAGAAGAGAAACCCATGTTTATTTGATATGTAATAACTTGAGCTAACTTAAAACAAGAAAAAAAATATATATCAGTATATAATAGTCATCATCACTTACAGATTATTGTCTGCTCAAAAGCTTATGAAAACGAAAAATAAATGTTAAAAATCATTAATTTAGAGAAAACTTACTTGATGAAAGAAGTCGATCGTTTTTGTAATTTTTAAGGAAAAAAAATTTGGACCATTTCTCGATTTGTGCGTGTCATCCTTGCGCATGGGCAAGGATGACACGCACATGTGTAAGTAATGAGAGATCAAGTGTAGCATTTGAAAGTATTGAATGAGAGATCAAGAAACTTTCTTGGTGCAATACCAGGGCCAGGGTGCGTCATGGGTTCCCAACGACTTTAGGATGTGTCTTGGACATAGCTTCGGTTGAGCCCCACTACTTGGATCTGTTGGGGTAGCAAGGTTTCCTAAGACAAAGTTCTAGCATTTCACGCTATGCATATTGGCTTGGTCTTTGTGCCATCAATATATTGCTTGTCTGAACTCCTTATATAGGTGGAAAACTATATTTCCATTATGAAACTTAAAGGGAACACTGGAAATTCTTCTCCGTCCGGTGAGTATAGAAACTAGTCTTGGTCACATCCGTGACACTGTAGCTCAAATGACTGAAAAATTCATTGCTTTGAGTTCAACAGACTCTAGACTGCCTAAAGTATTCAAATTGCACCAGCTGACTCTTGAAGGCTTTTTTTTCTTACCTTATAATTTCTCGAGGAATCATCATAGAATCGTGTGATTGAGGAGTAATCAATTGAGGTTCCCTTTATAACTGGAGGTTCATATCTCCATACCAGAATTTCCACATCCCACAACCAAAACATTCTTTCCAAAAAACTCTTCACCGTTTTTATACGAACTCGTATGTAGAACTGGACCTTCAGAAGAGCGTGGGCACATCAATGGCTGGAGATAGGATTATTAATATGCTAAACAAATTGGCTAATATGGATAATGACCATATCCTACATATATATTTGTGATTTTACGACTTTTGTTGTAAGAACTATGCTAGGTTGCAGCACGACTCCGAGTATACTTTCAGTTCCATTACCGACATCTATCACTCATTTAGTCAAGTCAATTAACATAATAAATAGAAGACCTAGCATTGAAATGACACGAGGAGTCATATTGCAGCAACTCTTTGATGTAGATGGTCTGATCCCTTGTTGTAATCTTGAACTATATTTGTGCGAACGGAATTTTTCTCAGTTCATATTCCCCATGACATCTTGGAACAAGTAACTACCATGAAGAAGTACTAGCTACTAGTAACATGACTTGGACTGCATTTAATTTGCATAAGCTGAAGACTTGAAGCTACTTTTGTTAGAGATTATTTTACATTCTATAAAGTTCTCCATTTTAGTAATAATACGCTTAGAGAAATACTAGCGATGCTACCCCTTAGAGGGGTAGCATGGTGATACCCCCAAACATGTGATTTAGGGCCCCGTTTGAAAATTAAAAAATGAGTTGCTTTACATCTTGTTGCTAAACTTTCATAGTGCTCATCTTTCATACCTAGTATTTTCCTTTAGGGCCTGATGTTATAAGAGAAGATACTTTTACCATTTTATGATTAGTGTTTCTGTACATTCTGTTACTCACCTTTCATACTGCTTATGTTCTTGAGTCTTGACTAATGAGTAATGACCTTGATCACATACAGCTTTTATGAGTACTTGCTTAAGGTCTGGATACAGGGGAACAAAACTGAAGCGGTAAAACATTATAGGTGAGAAGCACTTTCTTTGGTTATCAAACTTACTGAATGTACAATCAAGGTGGTTTTTTTGGGTGGTTTCCCCTATGCTTGATGAGGGACAGAGTCAAGTTCATTTTGTTGTAGAGAGAGTCCAGTTATTTTGTTGTAATACTTGATGTACATAAATGACGGTTCATACAGAAACAGTCTTGTATATATATACATTTTCACTGTCGTGTAAAAATTAGGTTATATGTACATATGGTTGTTCAATCTCACATGTCAGTAAAGAATTAGTTGTTCGATCAATGTATTCCTAATATTTACTCTTTGACATCTGTTAATAGTTTCTTGTAACTTGTAGTGGTTGTCCTTTCTTAATACTGTTAATATTGTTAATAAGTTACAAGACATATAACCATGGCATTTTGAAAGAACAAAAAATTTTCTTTTGGAAGTCTATCTTTTCCTTCTACTTGCGTCCACCTATTATGCAGTTAGAAATTGTATTGTGGGTTGAATATTTTATAGGGTGCTATGTACATATGGTTGTTGGAAGGATGTCATTATTGATTATTTCCAGGTTATGACAGGTTTAAGTATACGAAATGTTGACTAAACAAAGGAAACTCTGCCCAAAATTCGATAGAATTTGGATAGTGTAACGCCTCATTCTATTTCTTCATATATACTTGAAGTTATCATAGCAAGTTTATAAGTATATTAGTTTTACGACTGGGATGATCTCTCTTTTCTAGTGGTTTTCTTTGTACATTGTTTATTTAAATATGGTTTACTAATACTTGTTTTATTTTTCTTTATAGCAATGGGTCCTCGATCAAAGAATGTGAAAAATGTAGCGAAAACTACATTCAAGGGTGTGAAGAAATTGTTTGATGGTGGTTCCTCTAGTGGTGACGCAGTTGGAAGAAAAAGACAAAGGGCAGACGGCTTAACGACATCAGGGAGTAGAGGGGACCATTTGGAAAAAGAGGTTCCTGAGGTTGATTCATCTAGTGAAGATAGTGTAGATAGTATAGATAGTGATACTAATGTAGGTTTAGATGTAAATATGGACAAAGGGAAGAGTATAGTAGAAGAGGAGAGTGAAGGGAGTGAGGAAAGTGAGGAGGAGGGTGAGGAGGGGGATGAGCAGGATGATGATGTGGAAGAATATGTGGTAGAAGACGTACCACCAGTGGAAGAAGCACCTCCGGTATTGGATTTCGTAAGAAAATCCAATGATGATTTGGAGTTTCAAAAAGGTGTGTATGGGGGAGGCCCGTATGAGTCAGAGTTGTTGTATGACTATGCGGTGCATGTCGCTCGCGATGTTTGGGAGAGAAGGGTAGTATTTTGTTTTTCTTGTGTATTTTGATTTTCTTTTACAAAATCTTTTGTTTCTATTCATATATATCTAATGCGTGCTCGGTTGTTTCAGGAGGATCGCGGAGCGTTGAAGTGTGTTTCACACTTAGCGAAGTTATCCCAATGGGATTTCAAAAATGAATGTGAAAGGTCTCCGAGATTTGTCGTGCAGTTGAGAAGGACTGGGTTGTTTGATCTCGTGGAAGGTTATCACGAGCATATGGATCCACCATTGATCTCTGTGTTTGTGGAGAGATGACATCCAGAGACCAACACCTTCCAAATGTCAGTTGGGGAGATGACTGTGACTTTGGACGATATTGTCCAAATCTGTGGGGTCACAGTTAGAGGAAGAGTGGTGCAAGGGGATAGTGAGTTGAACTTACAACAATTGATAAATCTCCTACATCTTGGTCTGGGGCTCCCTATTGATTTGATTAGGGCGGAGATGGAATCTAGTAGGTTCACTTCAAAAGTAAGGCTAGAATTCATCCGGAAGCATTTTGCGAACAAGGTTCATGATAGCCCTATATGTGACGCTGCTGGGAAGGTGGTGGAGAAGGCCTCGAGTGTCCAGGAAGTTCAACGGACTGTTAGAGCTTTTATCTTGTTTTTCTTTAGATGTGCCGTTTTTACTGACAAGTCTGGGACTGGAGTGCCTATATGTTATCTGAGGCCGTTGTTGAAATTCAGTGAGATAGAAGAGTATGCATGGGGTGCAGCAATTTTGACATTTTTGTATAAAGGTCTCGGGGCTGCCACATGTGCGAAGGTGAAAGGGGTTACAAGCTATATGACTCTTCTACAAGTAAAACTTGAGTATTTTAGAGTTTATTTTTTTTTTAATGTTAATTTTATTACTCTATCAATATGTTAACTATTTGTGTATATCTAGGCGTGGATCTATGAGTATTTTTCGATATTCATAACAGTCCCAAACTTCAACTATACCTCGTCTTAGCCGCGTGCTCATAGACACATCCCAGTCGCTCCACACTATTACGATACAACGTATGCATTGCATTTTTATCGAGCGATAATTGATGATTTGAATGAGTTCAATGTAAGTATTTAAGTTTAAGTTTAAGTATTTAAGTTTGTTTATATTTTTTTTAGTAATTAATCATTGGAGTTGTTAATGACACATTTGATTTTGTTTCAGGTTGTTTGGCATCCCTACAAAAATGTCAGAGATACAAACCCGATCGATGACATTGCATATTTTGAGGGATTGCTATGTTTTTTCAACATTGTCGAGCTTTACGCTGTCGCAAGGGTGGTGTGTCAGTTGGGTCACATGTAGCTTGTACCTAAAGATCCTCCAATACCAAATTGGAGAACAAGAACTGTGGCAGGACACGGGTATGAGGTGAATTGGACCAATATTGGGCCACTTTACTGGGAGTCGTGGCAGAATCACGTGATCCAACCCTGCAACCGAGGACCTATCTCGTCTTATCCATGGGAGTGTCATCAAAACTATATGACTTGGTATGTGAGGAATTCTCATGTAGTTTTGGTGAACCCTGAGCTTCTTCCTATTCATCCCTCCCTGGAGACACTACCTAACTGTTCACCGATTGTAAGTATTGTGATTTTTAATTCAGTTTCTCTAACTGTGATTTTTTGCATTCGATTGGTAACTTATTTTGATTTCCCTTTTTTCGACAGAACGACGTCATCGATGAAACCAGTTGTTTGCTAGAGAGAGGTCTGCAATTGGCTAGGAATGATATGCCAGAGGAAGCAAGGTCCTCCTTCGAACAGGCGTACAACTTGACTAGGTGCAAGTACATTGGTGGACGCTATAGCTCATGATTTGTTTCAGTTTAGGGTTTGTAACTTTGTAATTTGTTTGATGGATGGATTATTTAAAACTTTGTTAACTTTGTTTCAGTTTTAGTTTGATGGATGTAATTTGTTTCAGTTTAGGGTTTGTAATTTTGTTAACTTCGAATGAATGGATGGATATGATGTTTGAATGAATGTTGGATGTTTGAATGGATGAATGATGTTTAATATTTGAATGGAATTTGATGAATATGAATGGATGAATTTGATGAATGGGTGTTTGATGTTCGATGTTTGAATGGAATTAAGTGGAATTTGATGAATATGAAAGTGTTGTAAAAACGAAATGAATTTTGAATTTTTTTTTTCCAAACAACCCAGCCGCATCGTTTGGCATAAAGGCCAAATGACCTCATCAGATCGTTTTCCCTTTATACCAAACGACTTCGGCAGATCGTTCTCTTTTAATCCCAAACGACCCAGCCACATCGTTTGGGATTAAAGTCAAACGACATGGTCAAGTCGTTTGGCCTTTATACCAAACGACATGGCCACATCATTTGGTCTAAAGGCCAAACGACTTCGCTAGATCGTTTGGCCTTTATGACAAACGACATGGCCACATCGTTTGGTCTAAAGGCCAAACGACTTCGCCAGATCGTTTGGCTTTTATACCAAACGACATGGCCACATCGTTTGGTCTAAATTCCAAACGACTTCGCCAGATCGTTTGTCTTTTATACCAAACGATGTGGCTGGGTCGTTTGGGATTAAAGCCAAACGACTTGACCGTGTAGTTTCGGTCATTATTGACAACATACGAACATTATTTCAAATCACTCGATTGCAGTCCGAATCAACTAATCGATCACTCGATTGTCATCCGAATCAACTTAGTCGATCACTCAATTTCCAAATCACTCGATTGCCGTCCGAATCAACTTAGTCGATCGCTCGATTTCCAAATCACTCGATTGCCGTCCGAATCAACTTAGTCGATCACTCGATTTCCAAATCAAATCAAATAAAAGCCCTAACATTATTTCCAAATAACATAAAAATAAAATCAAATTACACTTGTTCCAAATTACATCAAAATATCAAATTACATCAATATATCACTTAGTCGATCGCTCGATTTCCAAATCACTCGATTGCCGTCCGAATCAACTTAGTCGATCACTCGATTTCCAAATCAAATCAAATAAAAGCCCTAACATTGATAACATAAAAATCAAATTAAATTACACTTGTTCCAAATTACATCAAAATACAAATTACATCAAAATATCATATCGACAACATACAAACAACTTAGTCGATAAATGTTGGGTCTTCAACGAGCTCGTTTTCCCATATTAAATTGAGAATGTTCAATACCATAAATTGCAATTGCCTTGCTGTCAAGGCCAAATTCCAACTTTCAGCAATATCATATCGAGCTCTAAGCCATTGGCATTGGCGACATCGAGGAACCGACAATCTTCAACAAGTTTAACATTGACAAAATGATTTCCACCAACATGTGCGCTACCCAACACTTGGGTCACTCTCTCAGGATTTGCTTGGGTTCTCAGCGGCATGAGAAGGAAGCACTGACGAGCTCCTAAATGCAGAAGGACAATATTAAATCTTGAAGCAAATAAGTATCCAAAGAAAAAGAGCATGCTCATCCACTTATTTAAGGGTGCATAACCTTCTTCATGTAGATTTCCTTCATTGAATAAAAACCTCACTTTGATTGTACAAAGTACAATAAAGGGAGAGGTTGTCGATAAAGCTCTTCGCATAAACTCCCTTCTCATCCGTGGCCATTCTTCTTGACTTCTTCCTAATGCAATACGAGAAAGCTCTATAACCGCAGTTGCCATCGCCAACGGGTTCATGGACTCTAACAATGTATTTATGCATTTCTTCAGAATATCCAACTCGTAATCCTTAGGACCCTCGTCTTTCCAAAGTCTAAGCCATCTCTCACATTTAGGGTGTGACCGTTTTTGAGAAGGCTTATTTCTTGGTGTGGTTGTTTTTGTGTTTTGGAGAAGGTTTATTTCTTGGTGTGGTTGTTTTTGGTGTTTTTGGAGAAGGCTTATTTGTTGGTGTGGTGTGGATGTTTTGGGTTGGTATTTTAGAGAAGACTTCTTTCTTGGTGTGGTGTGGGTGTTTTGGGTGGACGTAGTATTTGGTTGTGACGAGACCCACTTCTCATGGTCACGTTGAGAATGTTCAAAATGAGATGGATATCGCTTTGAAGAGTTATCATCTCCAGTTGGAAGCTTTCTGCTGCAGCTACCTTTTGGCCGACCTTTGGTTTTTGCTTCCTCACGAGGCGGTACTAGCCATGTACTTTCTGGTACATCAATCTCCATAAGCTTCCTAATCATAACCCTCTTCTCTTCTTCAGAAACTATTGCAAACTTATTCATGAACAAGTCCATCGAAGGTGTAACATCGGGACTAACACCCACAGACACATTGGGAGAAGCAGACAATGTTTTCCAAAAGGGGTCGATAGCAGTCAAAGGGATGGACCGCTCTTGCTCTTCAAACTCAATTAATTCATGAGCACATGGCAGTCCATGGCTCGTGCGCAAATAACACCAACACCTTATCTCTCCATCTTTAACACGTTTTACGCGGGTATCTATTTCTTCAAATAACAAGTCCAAACACTTGTGTGAGACAAGGCCTCTGAGTTCACGAAACAAAGGAATCCGATGGTGGTGCTGAGTTACAATCATACTTCTCTCGAAGGTAGCTCTAATCTCGAACATCTGAATCTCTAGAATCGGGTGGATTAAGCTAAACATACTCAAAAAATCATGATAGTTTGCATTTCCTAGTACACGCTTCACCTAAGCATGAGACCCTTCAACTCTATTGGTCGTTATATATACTCCCAAAGTGAATGTGTTGGTCAGTCCAACAACATACGAATCGATCCCTGTGAGGAAACCAAGTCTCTCGCAAATAACTAACAAAATTGGAGTACTCAACCCTATAATATTTTTCCAAAACATCCCATCTACGCTGGAAAATAACCACTGTCTTCGATTTGACTACAGTGTTCCACGAGAATTGGGCCTTCTCTACAAGTTCTGTAGTTGGAAAAATATCCTAACATTTTGAAAGGACGCACGTAGCGATATGCCATCTACATAGATACTTGTGTGCGTTAGGGAAAACTCTGTCAGCGGCACTCATCAGGGCCAAGTCCCTGTCAGACACGATCACAGATGGGCTTATGTCACCAAGCAAGCCACTAAAATGATATAGGGCCCACTCATAGTCGACTATTGTTTCAGACTGAAGCAACACCTAACACACGGTGAAAGATTTCCACGTTGAAGTCACCCCAACAAACTGTACGAAAGGCCACCGATACCTGTTAGTTTTGTAGGTAGCATCTAACATGAAAACTATTGGAAAAGTTCGAGCCAACTTAACACCTTCTGGATGGGCCCATAACAATCTCATTATCTCCTCGGTATTCTCATCCTGTCTCAACTCATCAAAATAATGTTCTTTTTCTAACAACTCACGCAATCTCTGCAATTGTGTGAGACCGTTCATATCCAATTTCCTCACCTTCTGCCTTGCAGTGTAGACTTGGGATATACTAGAGATGTTATCATGATACATATTCTTGATGGAATCCAA
This sequence comes from Coptis chinensis, assembly GCF_015680905.1. NCBI lineage: Eukaryota > Viridiplantae > Streptophyta > Magnoliopsida > Ranunculales > Ranunculaceae > Coptis > Coptis chinensis. The sequence goes on from NC_141462.1 coordinate 94,379,383, forward strand.
AATTTGTTTAGGCTTTATTCCACACTTACTTATCTCTGACAAATACTCAAACTCTGGAACGGTTAGTCGAGTAGCAAATACATGTCCTTCAAGGGTCTTCACCAATGGATGGTTATGAACACCATTAAAAATGACAATTTTCCAACTATCGACAGTGCCTCGTTGGAAAACACCGTTTAACTTAAATGGACATCCCGATTTCTTGATTCCCGACCTTTTCTTATTAGCCCTCTCTTCGCCTTCCTTCTTGTGTGACCGATACACACCCGAGCACTCGCAAGCCAAATTCAATCTTGCTACTCGGTTTTCCTTGGCACACTCCGACTTTTTAATGACCACAACAACATTAACTTGTCTTCCTCTAGCGGTTGCCCAACCGATTGCCTCGCTACGTGTATGAAAGACCTAAACACATAAAAAACAACAACTATTATTAATACACTAATAAAATTACATTTAGAAAATTTAAAAAAAAAATTAAATCAATGCCTACTCAATCATACCTCTTCCGTAGTAAAACTTTCTGTTGTATCACTTAAAATCGGTTGACAATCCACATCATTTGAGTTTGCAGAGGATCGGTTCCCGGATAGCGGCAAAGAATTCTACATATAGAAGAATAAAATAAGAGTCTCAAACAATTTGCATTTAGTTTCAAAGTCACAAAAAAAAACTTTTAACTAAATTTAGTCCAAACGACCCAGCTATGTAGTTTCATAGAGGGTCCAAATGACCCGGCCATGTAGTTCTATAGTGTTATCAAACGACCCGGTCATGTAGTTCTATAGTGTAACCAAACGACCTGGCCATGTCGTTCTATAGTGTTCTCAAACTACACCGCCATGTCGTTCTATAGTGTTCCCAAACGACCCAGCCATGTCGTTTGGGCTCGAGTTTTGCATTCATTCAAGTGTTTTGCATCCATTCATTCATTCAATCAATCAAGTGTTTTGTATTCATTTTAATCAGGTGTTACCTCATTATTTAGGTTTGCACTTTGTCGTCGACGATTTCTCGGCATCTCATTTGCTCGACTTGTCGCATCTTCAAATTCTTCACCTTGACCTTCAACATTTTGTTCCACTTCTTCACTTTTAACATATCTTCTATTTTCTCCTTCTCTAATTTGTTGTTCTTCTCTAATTTGTTGTTGTACCTCAAACATTACCTCAAATGCTTCTTCTTCATATTTATTTGTAAACCCTAAACCCTAAACCTAAACCCCAAACTAGTTTATGATTCAAAATTTGAAAAAGAAAATAAAAAATAATAAGTTTATAAATAAAACAAATTATTATTTTGAATAATTAAGTAAAATATGTTAGTACGAAATTTGTAAACAACTCTAAACCCTAAACCCTAAACCCCCCCAACCTAGTTTATGATTCACAATTTTAAAAATAAAATAAAAAATAACAAGTTTAGATATAAAACAAATTATTATTTCAAATAATTAAGTGAAATATGTTGGTACGAAATTTCTAAACCCTAAACCCTGAACTCCAAACTAGTTTATGATTCACAATTGAAATAATAATAATAATAACAAGTTTAGATATAAAACAAATTATTATTTTAGATTTTAGCATGTTTGATTACATGTTTTAACTTGGTTATAAAGATACTATGTCATAACAGATAAAGAGTGCAGAGTGCATGTTGTTTTATTAGTGTAATTGTGTTGTTTCTAACCCAATTTTTTAAATCGGATTTCAATTTTTCTAATTCAATTGGAATCGTTTGAGTGCGTTTGGGTGCGTTTGGAATCGTTTGAGTGCATGTCCACGTCGTTTGAGTGTACACTCAAACTACATGTCCACGTCGTTTGAGTGTACACTCAAACTACATGGACAAGTCGTTTGAGTGTTACTCACACTAACACTCAAACTACGCAGCCATATCGTTTAAGTGTATACTCAAACGACTTGGTCATGTAGTTTGAGTATACACTTAAACTACGTGACCATATCGTTTGAGTGTATACTTAAACTACATGACCAAGTCGTTTGAGTGTATACTCAAACTACATGGACAAGTCATTTGAGTGTTACTCACACTAACACTCAAACTACGTGGCCATATCGTTTGAATGTATACTCAAACAACTTGGTCATGTAGTTTGAGTATACACTCAAACGATATGGTCACGTAGTTTGAGTGTACACTCAAACGACGTGTACATGTCGTTTGAGTGTACACTCAAACGATATCGTCACGTAGTTTGAGTGTTAGTGTGAGTAACACTCAAACGACTTGTCCATATCGTTTGAGTATACACTCAAATGACTTGGCCATGTAGTTTGAGTGTAACTCAAACTCAAACTAACACTCAAATGACGTGACCTTATAGTTTGAGTGTACACTCAAACGATGTGGTCACGTAGTTTGAGTGTACACTCAAACGACATGGCCATATCGTTTGTGTGTATACGACTTGGCCAAGTCGTTTGAGTGTACACTCAAATGAGTCGTTTGAGTGTAAACAGAAACGACCCGGCGGGTTCGTTTTGGCGATACCGGTTGAATTGGTTGCTGGGCTTGGGCTTTGATGGCAAACTTGTAAAATTTCTTTTTTTTTGAGGGGTTGCCCAATCCAATTTGATGAGTGCTCAATGGAATCACCAACCAAAATTTATGGCAAGTAAATTTTTGGTTCCAGTCTTGCCCGCCTAATTTGCATCCTTATTTACGATACAGGTTGGTTTGAAATGGAAGCAGATCAATTTAAGTCATGGGATGGAACTATCAATTGTCTTGCATCTTTGCGCATTTTCAGTACGCAGTGACGCACCAACTGCTTCCTTGATACAAATACTCAAAATGCCCTAAAACCCATGCATTGAGTTGGTTTGTACGTTGTGAACACGTCTCAGATCTTCCAGTCCTTCGTATTTTATTTCAAAGCTCTAAAGTAAAGTAGGGTAAGAGTAGATTATGTCATAGTATCTACCAAAGTTTTATGACTTCTGACCATTATCTGGATGCCTAAACCACACAAACATCACCCTTATACCCAAAGTCCAGGGCCTAGAAAATCTAAACTAATTAAAGCCTATCAGCCTCTGCAATGTCAATCTTAGAATTATCACCAAAATACTTGTAATCAAAACTGCCTCAAACCACTACTCGAGAAGATCATATCTCCATTCCAAAGTGCTTTTGTCAAGGGAAGACATATTTTTGACAATATTATTCTAGCCCATGAGATTATTAGGACACTCGAGCGTAAGAAATGCACATCTAGTTACATGGCCATAAAACTAGATATGAGCAAAGTTTTCGACACAATTGAATAGAGTTTTCTTTTAAAAATGTTAGAAGCTTTTGGCTTATGCGAGAATTCGAAGAATTGGATTAAACAATGCATCTCAACCACTTCCTTCTCTTTTAAGCTGAATGGTTCTCCTATTGGTCTCCTTAAACCAGGGCGAGGTATTAGGTAAAGAGATCCTCTTTCGCCTTTCATCTTCATCATATGCACGGAAGTCCTATCTAGACTACTTGAGAAGGCTCAAATCAACAAGCAAATCAATGGGATCAAAATTAGCCACTCTGATACACCCATATTGTAGAAAGTTGTATATTGCATTTTATGTATAGAGCGCAGGCCGCGTTCAGATATTAGCATGATGGAGCGCATCCCACGCCTCAGGCATGACCGAAGTCCAGTAGCTTGGGCGTACCCTGCGCCCTGTGTTTCTCAAGTTACCGATTGTTTTGTTTCTATTTGTAGAAACCTCTATATAAACAATTGTAACCTCTTTAGAATACAATCAAGTAAATATACCACTAAATTGAATTGAATCTTCTGGTTCTACATGGTATTGGAGCCAGGTTTAGGGTTTAGGATGTATCTGAAACTGTAGTACAAGACATTTCCCCCTCTACATCAATAACTGAAAATCTCGATCAGAATGATCCGCCTCAGGTACCTCCTATAACCGTTAATGAATCTGTTCGGTTAGAAAGTCTTGCAACTAGACAATCACAAAGAACTAGTAAGGGAGTTCCTAAGAAACAATATGAACCAGTATATCAAAGCCAATGCCAAATATCATATAGCTAACTCTATGTCTAACCATAGCCTTTCTGAGTCACATGCACTTGTAAATCAATTATCTACTATATCTATTTCTAGTAACGTGCAGGATGCTTTGAAAGATTCAAAATGGAAGAAAGCAATGAATGAAGAATTGGAAGCCCTTCAAAAGAATGTAACATGGGAGGTAGTTGATATGCATGTTGGAATGAAGATTGTTGATGTCGTTGGGTGTTTACTGTAAAGCTTAATGCAAATGGAACTATTAATAGATATAAGACGAGATTGGTTGCCAAGGGATACACACAGCGTTATGGAATTGATTATGAGAAAACTTTTGCACTTGTGGCAAAAATCAATACAGTCCGAATTTTAATTTCGCTTGCAGCAAATAAAGATTGGCCCTTGCACTAGCTTGATGTGAAGAATGCATTCCTAAATGGGAATTTGGAGGAAGAAGTATACATGGATATGCCTCTAGGTGTGAAGAACCATCCTAAATATGTTGGGAAAGTGTGTAAACTGAAGAAGGCTTTGTATGACCTGAAATAGTCTCCAATAGCTTGGTTTGGAAGACTTACACAGTCAATGAGAGTTTTTAGGTACAAACAGAGTAATTCTAACCATACCTTGTTTATCAAACACAAGGATGGTAAGATTACAGCTCTTATTGTGTATGTTGATGACATGATCGTTACAGGGAATGATCCGAAGGAAATAAATGAATTGCAGAAGTATTTGTCGGCAGAATTTGAAATGAAGGATCTAAGACAACTGAAGTATTTTCTGGGAATTGAAGTTGCATGGTCTGAAAAGGGGATTTCACTTTCACAGAGGAAGTATGTCCTAGATTTGCTTGCTGAAACAGGAATGTTGGATTGCAAACCAATGGAGACACCCATTGAGATGAATCATGGACTCGCCATTCATCCTGATCAAGTTCCTACTGATAAAAGAAGGTATCAACGATCTTGTAGGAAGGTTAATTTATTTCTCTCATACTAGACCTGATATTGCTTATGCTGTGAGTGTGGTGAGTCAGTATATGCATTGTCCTAGTGAAGAACATATGGATGCAGTCTCTCGTATCTTGAAGTATTTGGAGAAGGCACCGGGCAAAGGTTTACTGTTTGGAAAGTATGATGTGTTGGATATTGTAGGATACACAGATGCAGATTGGGCTGGTGATAGAACTGATAGACGTTCTACATCAGGATATTTCACTTTTGTCGGTGGAAATCTTGTAACTTGGCGTAGCAAGAAGCAGAAAGTTATTGCCAGATTGAGTGCAAAAGCTGAATTTCGAGGTCTAGCACAGGGAGTATGTGAATTGTTGTAGATCCATACTGTCTTGATGGAATTAGGCTTCAAGCTTCAAAAGCCTATGGATTTACATTGTGATAATCAAGCCACCATTCAAATTGCACATAACCCAGTTCAGCATGATCGAACAAAGCATGTGGAGGTTGATCGTCATTTTATTAAAGAAAATCTTGATAGGAAGGTTATTCGTTTTCCGTTCGTAACCTCAGAAGAGCAATTAGCTGATGTTCTTACTAAAGGTGTATCTCACAAGGTGTTTGACAGCTCAGTTGACAAGTTGGGCATGATTGACATCTATGCACCAACTTGAGGGGGAGTGTAGAAAGCTGTATATTACGTTTTATGTATAGAGCGCAGGCCGCACTCAGATATGAGCATGATGGAGTGAACCCCGCGCCTCAGGCATGACCAAAGTCCAGTAGCTTGGGCGCACCCTGCGCCCTTCTCCAGTACAAACAGGGCGCACCCTGCGCCCCGTGTTTCTCAAGCCACCGACTGTTTTGTTTATATTTGTAGCAACCTCTATATAAACAATTGTAACCTCTTTAGAATACAATCAAGTAAATATACAACTGAATTGAATTGAATCCTTTGGTTCTACATGGTATCGGAGCCAAACCATTGAAATCCGCTGTGTATTACAATCATTAATCAAACCATCCTTGAATCCATGAATCCTTGAATCTCAAACCCAAATTTTTTTTTTCCAAAACCTAAACCCTAAACTTAAATTTTTTTGTTTTCTTCTGCAATGGCTGACAACAATTCTTCAAACGTCATTCATCACCACTACACCCCACAAGACAACTCAGTGTTCCTAAAATCTATTTCATTAGATGAGTCCAACTATACCATATGGGCTCCTCTCATGTGGATGCATATTGGAGCAAGGGGAAAGATTGGTTTTTTGACTGGCACTAAGGTTGAACCGGATATGAATTCGACCGAATATAAAGGTTGGGCAATAGATAATGAAAAGGTGAAAAGTTGGCTTATTGATTCTATAGAGATTTCTCTTATGAATCGATATATTCGTCTTCCTACTGCCAAAGCCATTTGGGAGGCTGTGGAGAAGACCTTCTATGATGACTCTGATGAAACTCGAATTTTTGAATTGAATACGAAGTGCTTTGAAGCGAAGCAAAATGGGAGACCCATTCCTTCCTATTACAACGAATTGGTGGCCATGTTCCAGGAGATTGATCAAAGGGTGACCTCCCAGAATAACAATGTTGTAGCTGTAGTCCAGGACACGTCAACAATGTCCAAATTGCTGGTTCATATATTTTTGCGTGGACTCAATTCGGAGTATGATCAGGTGCGTGGAGAGATTCTTTGCAAGGACCCTAAATTTTCCTTGGAGCAAAGCTATGCTTACATTTGCAAGGTGCAATCGGAGAAACAGGCTATGGGGCGCACTGTATCAACTGAATCTTCTGTCTTGGTTGTTTATAGTAAGACAATTACTCCACCCGGTTTCTCTGGTTCTTCACGCCACCCTAAAGGTAAATCCAATCCTTATGCAGATAAAAAGTGCAGTGTTTGTGGAGAATTGGGTCATAGCAAGGAGAGATGTTATAAAGTGATTGGCTATCCTGATTGGTGGGACATCGCAAAGAGGCCTCGTAAGAATATAAGCAAGGCTGCCATTGCGAATGCTGTGCATGGACATCCAGACCATGCTTCGACAAATGTAACTCAATCAGGTATGAATGGTAAGGTTATTTCGAATAGTACATGGATAATTGATTCGGGTGCATCTGACCATATGACAAATGACCCTAGCCTTGTGGAAAGTTTTAGAGCTTCATCTCAAACCGTTGTTTCTACTGCAGATGGCACTCCAACTCCGGTTAATGGAGAAGGTTCTATTATGTTATCTAAAACCCTCACTCTTGAATCTGTCTTAGTTGTTCCATCCCTTGCTTATAACCTATTATCTGTTTGTTAAATCATTCTAGCACTTACATGTACTGTGACGTTTTATCCATCCTTCTATGTTTTTCAGGACATTCTGACTCGACAAGTCCTTGGTTATGGTGTTAGAAGGGGGAAACTGTACTATCTGGATTTGACAGAAACTGGAGAGAAACAGAAGAATTCTCTGGGGCAAGCTAATCAGTTCAATAGGGTCGAGAATGCAAAAGAAGTTGTGTGGTTATGGCATCGTAGGTTAGGCCATCTTTCATTTAGTTATCTTAAGAGGTTGCAACCTCAGTTATTTTCAGTTGTTAGTGAGTCTGAGTTTCATTGTGACATTTGTGAACTGGCCAAGAGCCACCGTATTTCATATTCACCAAGTATTAATAGATGTCCTGTTCCTTTTATGAAAATTCACCCTGATGTTTGGGGTCCTGCCAAAGTTTCTTCATTTTCTGGAGTTCGCTATTATGTGACTTTTATTGATGATTGCACTCGCATAACTTGGGTGTCATTACTGAAAAACAAAAGTGATGTATATGAGATGTTTACTGGTTTTTACAAAATGGTGGCGACACAGTATCACCAATCTATCAGGGTTTTTCAGTCTGATAATGGTGGCAAATTTGTGAATGGCCTCATGTCTGATTTTTCCGGTCAATTGGAATTCATCATCAAACCTCCAATTATGGTACCCCCAACAAAATAGTTTAGCCGAACGGAAGAACAGGCAGTTGATGGAAGTTGTTCGTGCTTCCTTATTTGTCATGAATGTACCTCGATCCTATTGGGGTGAAGTAGTGAAATCAACAACCTATGTTATAAACCGTACTCCCTCACGGGTAATTGAGTTCCAGAATCCTTATCAAAAACTCCATACACTTTTGTCCATCCCATCCATTCCTAACTTGGAGCCTCAGGTGTTTGGATGTACAGCTTATGTTCATGTCCCACAACCAGAATGAAGTAAACTTGATCCTCGTGCGAAGAAGTGTTTTTTTGTAGGTTATGCCGAGTTTCAGAAAGGGTATAGGTGTTATGATCCAATTACTGACAAGATGCATATATCTCTTGATCACTCATTCCATGAATCCGACCCGTATTACTCAGGGGGAGTTTCCCAGAATTTCCTTCAGGGGGAGAGTGCCAGCAAAGGGAATCCTGATGTCTTTGGGGAATTGGAACACTTGGAGGAACGATTTGAAGTTCCTGAAGCAGAAATTGATCATGTAGCAGTAAAGACAGAAGCACATGATCTGGATGTATCTAGAACTGTAGTACAAGACATTTCCCCCTCTACATCAATAACTGAAGATCTCGATCAGAATGATCCGCCTCAAGTACCTCCTATAATTGTTAATGAATCTATTGGGTTAGAAAGTCTTGAAACTAGACAATCACAAAGAACTAGTAAAGGAGTTCCTAAGAAACAATATGAACCAGACATCAAAGCCAATGCCAAATATCCTATAGCTAACTCTATGTCTAACCATAGCCTTTCTGAGTCACATGTACTTATAAATCAATTATCTACTGTATCTATTCCTAGTAACGTGCAGGATGCTTTGAAAGATTCAAAATGGAAGAAAGTAATGAATGAAGAATTGGAAGCCCTTCAAAAGAATGTAACATGGGAGGTAGTTGATATGCATGTTGGAATGAAGATTGTTGGATGTCGTTGGGTGTTTACTGTGAAGCTTAATGCAGATGGAACTATTAATAGATATAAGACGAGATTGGTTGCCAAGGGATACACACAGCGTTATGGAATTGATTATGAGGAAACTTTTGCACCTGTGGCAAAAATCAATACAAATCAATTTTAATTTGCAAACAAATAAAGGTTGGCCCTTGCACCAGCTTGATGTGAAGAATGCATTCCTAAATGGGAATTTGGAGGAAGAAGTATACATGGATATGCCTCCAGGTGTGAAGAACCATCCCAAAGATGTTGGGAAGGTGTGTAAACTGAAGAAGGCTTTGTATGACCTGAAACAGTCTCCAAGAGCTTGGTTTGGAAAACTTACACATTCAATGAGAGTTTTTGGGTACAAACAGAGTAATTCTGACCATACCTTATTTATCAAACACAAGGATGGTAAGATTACAGCTCTAATTGTGTATGTTGATGACATGATCGTTACAGGGGATGATCCGAAGGAAATAAATGAATTGCAGAAGTATTTGTCGGCAGAATTTGAAATGAAAGATCTAGGATAACTGAAGTATTTTATAGGAATTGAAGTTGCAAGGTCTGAAAATGGGATTTCACTCTCACAGAGGAAGTATGTCCTAGATTTGCCTAGCCTGCTGAAACAAGAATGTTAGATTGCAAACCAATGGAGACACCCATTGAGATGAATCATGGACTCGCCATTCATCCTGATCAAATTCCTACTGATAAAAGAAGGTATCATCATCTTGTAGGAAGGTTAATTTATCTCTCTCATACTAGACCTGATATTGCTTATACTGTGAGTGTGGTGAGTCAGTTTATGCATTGTCCTAGTGAAAAACATATGGATGCAGTCTCTTGTATCTTGAAGTATTTGAAGAAGGCACCGAGCAAAGGTTTACTGGTTGGAAAGTATGATGTGCTGGATATTGTAGGATACACAGATGCAGATTGGGTTGGTGATAGAACTGATAGACGTTCTACATCAGGATATTTCACTTTTGTCGGTGGAAATCTTATAACTTGGTGTAGTAAGAAGCAAAAAGTTGTTGCCAGATCGAGTGCAGAAGCTGAATTTCGAGGTCTGGCATAGGGAGTATGTGAATTGTTATGGATTCGTTCTATCTTGATGGAATTAGGCTTTAAGCTTCAAAAGTCTATGGATTTACATTGTGATAATCAAGCTGCTATTCAAATTGCACATAACCCAGTTTAGCATGATCGAACAAAGCATGTGGAGGTTGATCGTCATTTTATTAAAGAAAATCTTGACAGGAAGGTTATTCGTTTTTCGTTCATAACTTCAGAGGAGCAATTAGCTGATGTTCTTACTAAAGGTGTATCTCACAAGGTGTTTGACAGCTCAGTTGACAAGTTGGGCATGATTGACATCTATGCACCAACTTGAGGGGGAGTGTAGAAAGTTGTATATTGCATTTTATGTATAGAGCGCAGGCCGCGCTCAAATATTAGCATGATGGAGCGCACCGCGCGCCTCAGGCATGACCAAAGTCTAGTAGCTTAGGCGCACCCTGCGCCCCGTGTTTCTCAAGCCACCAACTGTTTTGCTTCTATTTGTAGCAACCTCTATATAAACAATTGTAACCTCTTTAGAATATAATCAAGTAAATTTACAACTGAATTAAATTGAATCTTCTGGTTCTACACATATCTCACTTGCTATTTGCTGATGACAACTTTTTTTTTTTTGCAAGGCTAATATCGACGAGTCTCACAAGCTTAAATATATCCTCGATGTTTTCAAGAATGTCTCTGGTAAGGAAATCAATTTTAAAAAATCTAACATTTTCTTCAGTAAGAACACTCATCACAAACGCCAGAGATTGGTAAAACGGATTCTTAAGATTAAGAAAAGCTTTACTTCGGACAAGTATTTGGGAACACCCTTGGTATTAAACTGACGAAGTACACAAGACCTCAATGAGGTCACTACTATCGAGTTTTTCAGATGATGGAAGATTGAAGAGCTAATATTCTCTCCCAGACAGGAAAATTCACTCTCATCAAATCAGTCACTTCAGCCATATTGTCATATCTTATGTCGATATTTGATGTACCGGTCACTACATGTTCCAAATTGGACTCAATTAATGCAAACTTCTTTTGGGGATAGAATGAGAACAATGCAAACCAAACCCATTTCATTTGCTAGAACAAAATTTGTCAATCCAAATCACAGGGCGTGCTAGGCATCAAACTTGTCTCAAACCACAACACAGCTTTACTGGCTAAGCTTTTCTAGAGATTGGTCAGAGAACCTGAAAAGAATTGGGCACCTAGCCTTATCAAACAATATTTTCCTAGAACACCCATTCTCATAGCAAAAAACTCGCCTAATTCCTCCAAAATTTGGAAGGGCATTATAAAAGCTTGCAATGAGATCCTACCAAACTTGTGTTGGCATATTATTGGTAATGATGCAAACATTGACGTACATTTAGTTGGATCTGTGGATCCCTACCATATGTGACCATAAACCTTTTGGGTCACCACCCAAGCCAAACCAATTTCAGTTTGTGTATGATCTTATTGATCGATCCCATAAACAGGGTATGGAACTTGGATATTATAAACTTGTTATTCGTCTTCGTAGTGGCAAACGAAATTCTTAAGGTCCCACTCAGCCATACTGTTTATGACGACACTATCAAATAGTTAGGAGAGAAGAATGGTGAACTCACAGTTAAGTCAGTTAAGTCAGTGTACAAGTATCTTAGCAGTAATCACCAAGAAAATTCACCTTCTTTATAGAATTCCATTTGGCCGCACCTCGACAATACGTACTCAATGGGTAAAGCTCTTCTTATGGAAAGTAGTAAAAAATGCATTGCTAACAAAGAAAAATTTAAGTTACCGGAACATAATTTTGTCATCTGTCCAAGATGTAATAACCAGGTGGAATCTACTTCCCATGTTCTCTTCCATTGTACTATGTTTAAGTGTATTTGGTCTGATTCTGGTCTTGGCTTAAGAATTGAAAATTGGAATCCGAGTGATTATCTCAGCTCTGTCTTGTGTAAGTCTTCTCAATCGACACAATAATAAGCATAATACCATAGATATGCTTAGCTCCGTAGCTACAACCATGTACTCTATATGGATCGATCGAAATGATCTCACCTTCAACAACAAGCAAACTCCGATCCCTGCTATCCTCTTCAGGGCAAACACTTACATCACCAAGAACAACCAACCACTTATCAGGAGTACCAATTGGCCCAACATAGGCTTAGATTGGTTATATATATCTATAGATGTATCTTGGGTGGACAATTACACCGAATAAGCAAGCTTTAGCTATGCTTTATGGAACTCTGCTACTAGTGTATACATTGGTGCAGGACATGACAGAGTTAGATCTGGAGACGCAGAAAAGGCTAATAAAGCCAAAGCTATCTTTGAAGGATTGAAATTAGCACAATACTTGCAAATCAATAAAGTGACAATATTGTCTGACTGTCAAACCTTTGATGTTTTGGAGCGTAGATGAATAATGTTTTTTTGGGGAGTGACATTTATAGCTCATGAAATATACTTTTTATTATCTCAATTAGTTGAGTGTAAACAACTACACCAAAACAGCTTTTTTGTGACGCCAAAATGGCGTCACAAATAATTTTAGTGACACCATTTTGGCATCACAATTTGGCGTCAATTATTTTTGTGACGCCATTTTGATGTCACAAATTTATGACATCAAAATAGTGTCACAAAATTTTGTGACACCATTTTGACGTCACAAATATTTGTGACGCCAAAATAGTGTCACAAATTAGTGACGCCAAAATGGCGTCACTATATTTTGTGACGTCATTGTGACGTCACAAATATTTGTGAAGCTAAAATGGTGTCACAAATATTTGTGACGTCAAAATGAGGTCACAAAATGTTAGACGTCACAAATTTTGTATTATTTAGTTCTCAACAATAATACAAAAAAAATATAAGTGATTCTCGGATCGTGGTTTATGGGTAGTGTTTAAGAAGTATTATTTTCAAAACTATTTCCGCTAGTCGTTTTATTTCTACAAAGAAAAAAAAATACATAAATAAAGCAAGTCAATATTTTTCTTGATTTGTTTGTATGTGTAATGTGTATATTTATCTTAGTTACTCCTGTGGAGTGCATATGAAATGTTTTTATTATCCTTATCATATGAGGAGTGGTTATATGTGTAATATGTTAATTATTAACGGATTTGATCAAAATGATGTGTGCTGCTATAATATTGTTTTATTGTTAGTGTTCATTTTCACATGGATTATGGATTAAATGCGATAACATGTCTGTGAACTTTGTATTTGAGTGTTATATTATTATTCAAAAAATAATGAGATATTTTAATCTATATTGAATGAGCTGCATTAACTGATGACTTTTGATGTACTAAATAAGGAACTAATTGCCTCTGTGTAAAAGATTTAATGGATGAATAATATTTTAAAGTATAAAAGATTAATTTATAGATGTGATTAGTTAGAAATAGAAAGAAAAATAAATAAAATATATGTGTATTCCTTTTGAGATGTGGATACTTGCGTATACACGCTTTCTTATATTATTGTGTGTAGATGAACTATTACCATGGGTATATGATGATAAGATTGTATCACCAACTTGACATGTGTAAAGTTGTTTTCTTAATGTCATGTTATTAATGATTAATTAAAATAATTATGATAATTGTTATTCTTAAACTATATTGGGATTTCTGTAGAGGATGTCTTAATATAATGATGATCTTATTTCAACAACAAACAAATTCTTTTATTTTGTCTTGTAAGTGTCTTTCATGCCTATAAATTATGACAGGATTGATTAATATGGTTTCACATTGATTTTTGCATATTCAAATATTTCTTCTTAATTGTTTTGTTTCAGTCTATAGGATTTTGATAGATGAATATGAAAAAATTATTTTTTGAATACATGTTATATTTGATCCAGTTGCATTCCTGAATTAGGATTCGATGGTTGTTTTCATATTCATGATTTATATAGTTTTAAATGATTTAATTTTGCTGGTTTGAATGAGAGTATTATAGATTTGATTGTTTATCTTCCTCTCGTGTTGATGAATCATAGTTGCATGAAGTTAAGTTAGAGTTCCTTAATAGTTTGTTTATTAACAATGCAAATAAATAATATTTGTCGATACAATAAAATAATAAAATAAAAAGGTTTCTGATAGCATGAGTAAAGTAAATATAAAGTTTTATTGTTTGAGGTTGTTACTATCCGGTGACATTTCAATAGATTTCACATGCAAAATAATTAATGTAATTCATTCGTTCTCTATAACTTTTGCCGACTTATTAATTTTATTATTGTATGATTAAAATGTGTTAGTAGGTCGAAGTTTTCTTACACTTTTAGATCCATGGGTTATCATAGTGAGTAGTCATGAAACAAACTACAAATTTTATGCATTTTGTTGTTTCAATTTTCTTATGAAATATGTAGCATGTCCGTTGCTTAGATCGTCATCCATGATAATAAGAGAAACTTGATTTGTTTGTTTAGTAAGAAAAAAAAAATAGTTTACTAGTAAAAGAAAATAAATTTTGATATATGCATGAGAAGAAATTGATATAAAAATTAAATAAGAGTGTTTTAATGCGTTATTGATGATGATACATTGGTGTTTAGAGTAGTGAACGTTATTGATTCATATTATTGTTTGTATTTTTAATTTGATGGTTCCCTTTCGAATTGACTCATATAAAACGGGAGTACACTTAATTAAAATATTTGAAATTTTTATTGTAGTTTCAATGACATGAGTGATTTTTGTTTTAAGTGTATTAGGACACTAATATTCTTTTGTGCAAAAAAAAAAAAAAAAAAAAAAAAAAAAAAAAAAAAAAAACTCCATAATATTTTATGCAGGGATGAACTTATTCCATATTATTTATTAGTTTAAGTAGAATATTATTTTTTCATAGAGGTTGCTACGTGTAAAGAAACTGCATGCTAATGAGAAATGATATATTTATCTGGTGTTTAAGTGACAGTAATAATTTGTTTTAATATAGACAGTTAAACTATAATAGATTTTGTAATGGCATGAGGACATATATTCTGGAATTATTTAAAATAATTAATATCAACGTTATCTTGCTTAAGTTTAATCTATGTACATTCTTGTGTAGGTTCTAAGTTGATAACCAACATTATTTGTTCGTATAGATTACTTTACTTCCGAATCTCGGGACGAGATTCTTTTGAGATGTGTATAGCTATAATGCCCGTATTTGTAATAGGTATTTATTTATTTATTTAAAATTTGTTGGATTGGATTTGGGATACGTGAGCCTGATTTCTGGGCCCGAGTCTGTGTTGGGCTTAGGTTTCAAACCCAGGTATATATACATATTTTTCCAGAGAATATGATTTTTTTAGATAAAAATAAAATAAAAATGGAGGCGGAGATAAAAGCTCGTTTGCTAGAGAGTTGAAGCACAACGATTCGGACTATAAGGATTCGTGGAGCTTTTAATTAAGTGAGTAGTTATAGTTTTTTGTTTTCATCGAACCTACGGGAAGAAAAAAAAAAGCAAGCTATATATGTTTTTTATCTATTTTTCTTCCGTTCATTTTTGTACTGTTTTTCTATGTTGTTTTCCTCTAATCCTGTTAAATGGTTAACTCGTTAAACGTTAGGTATTGTCTTGCTTAATTACTTAAACTTTAGAAGTAAGATTCGTTGGAACTGTTGGACCGAACTCCGTAGGTCATTAATGGCGGCGTGAGCTCAGGAATCGTACTATTTTCTTTAACTTATTTTTGTTGTTGTTTTGTTGGGTTGTTGTTGATTGAATTGTGGTTGGGAAAGGGGGATCGAGTTGTTGGTTTATGGGGCTGTTGGAAGCTTTGAATAACTGTTAATGGCGGATGTCGATACAATTTTGAGGAAGGGTTGTTGATCAATGAATTAAGGTTTTGGATTTATTAAAGTATTAGGGGTTTTTGCAGGGAGTCAAACTGGTGGAATGAGGAAGTGAGTAGAGGAGGAGAAGAATCGATGGTGGCGGGATTGAGTTGGTGTGTTGGTTTGGGTGACTGAGATCGCGACCCAGTGCACCCAGTCTCACTTCCAATTTTCGGTGTTTTTGGTTGGGTTTTTCCTCCTGAGTGGTTTCGGTTAGTTGGAGTGCCGGTGGGTGGTCAGTGGTGGCTGGTGGAGGAGAGTTGCTAGAGCTGCTGAGGTGAGGGAGACGACTGTTTGGCTGGTTGGGCCTTGGGCCGGAATCTATTTGGTTTGGGCCGGTTTCAGTTTTTGGGCTTTAGTTTTAGTTGTTGGGCCGGACCAATTTAGTTAAGTTTTGGACCAGTTTTAGTTTAAGTCTTGGGCCGGTCCACATTAGTTTAAGTTGTTTTGGGCCAAGTTTCTTTTGAGTTTGTTGGTTTAGTTCTTTGGGCCCGATTCTATTTGGCTTGGTTGGGCTAGTTCTATTTTGTTTGGTTGGGCCGAAATAAGTTAGTTGTTTGGGCTTTTTCAGTTTAGTCTTTGGGACAAAATTTCATGTATTCTTTGGGCCGGTTTCTAATTTTATGTGGGTTGGTCCTTCTGTTCCCAATTGGGTCAGGTCGAATAAATAAGTTGGCTTTAGACTTTTGGGCTTGGGCCAAAACTAACTAGTGTTTTTCTTTAGGCCAGTTTCTAAGTTTGTTTTTATGCCGGTTCATATAACTTAATATAGATCCAAATGAGGTTTTTAAATATTTAGATTTTTGGGCTTTGATTGTGGATTGTGGACTGTTTAATTGTACTACGTTTTATGTTGTAAATTGTATGGACAAAACAAATGCTAAAATGTTATGGAAGCATGTATAAATTGGTTTGTCATTATCTAATTGAGATTTGACGTGAGTAGTGTGTAAAGCATATAAATATTGGCACGTAACAAGAGGGGAATTCTTATAAGACTTAAATATATACGTTTTTATAAGAATTAAATTATATACGGAGTTAGATTCATAGACTTTAGTATTGGGCTTTGATGGTGAATTGAGTTCACATAAATATATTGAACGAATACATTACATGATTGATTACTTTTATAAGTTGCTACTTAAATGAATTGTAGTATTTATGAAGGCTTGAGATATTCCATATGGTGTAGTGCAATATATAATTGGCACGTGAAATAATAAGTTTCGAGATTTGATATATAGATATTTGGATATCGTGCAATGAATAGTATTGGCACGTGATAATGTGGATTGTATTATAACGAGAAACGTTGAGCTTCAGTACAATTAAGTATACTAGCATGAGATAGAACAAGAATTATTGATAAGCACCCAAAAGTGTATTATGAAACCCCGTTGAGACATATAAATTTGGTTAACTATGTGTTTAATAATCATGAAATAAATATGTTTTCATACTTTTTGCGGTATTTCGCAGAGACATGGAAATATGGTTTAAACCCGCGATAAAGCACGAGGAAACGACATATATATGAAATCTTCCAACCATACGGTAAGTATCAAACTTCCCGAGCTCCTACCTCTTGAACCCGGGACTCGAATCGCGACAAGTGAGCTGCTCAGACAATTAGGGCAATGAACTCTACGCATAGACGGGAAGTTGTAAAATTGCCCAAAGACCGGACCGCCACTGGACTGCACATATGACCTACTATACGGGCCCGGAAGATTGGATGAGTCATCAATCATGGAGCATGTCAAGACAAAAATGACAAATTATTGGTGCAAAGTTGACACCTTGTATGTAATTAATTAGATTAGGTGTTAATAGTGAAAAAAAGGCAAGGTGTCACTTTGTTTTAATGTGGTGGATAAAAATGAAGTAAATGTGGTTTGATGTTTCACATGGGAGGAAATTAGATGTCTCTCAAATGGAGAAGAAAACAAAACAAAGGGGGGGACACTCCATTTACTCCATTGACTTCTTTTCCTTACCTTGTATTATTTTAGTTCCTTAGCCATTTTTTAGTTTTAGTTTTTAGTAAGAAAGCTTGTAATAGTTTTAATGGAGGAAAACTTTGGTTTTCTTCTAGAGAATAAATAAAAAGCAAGTGAGTTTAGTTAGTTTTTCTTCTTCCTCTTCCTCTCTCTCTTTTGTTCTTCAAGTTTGTAATCCTTTATTCCAAGGATCATGAGCTAACTTCCCTTTTGGGGAGTTAATCCAACTCATGTGAGGGAAAATAAGTGTTGTTGGCTTGGTAGGTTGTTAGGAAGAACAACTAGCACTACATCCTATCCCAAAATGATAGTTGGTGTAGTGTCTAGTTAGGAATCAAGTAATGAGCTTAGAGATAAGTCATCACTTGATTCCAATTGCTAACATGTATGAGTTTAGAAATGAGTCATACATATTAGGGATCAAGTTTTCTTCCATTAGGGCTTGTCTATGAGTCTAGGAAGAATCAAATGAACCTTTTTAAATCAACAACTAAATGTTATTTTCACATGAGGAGGATTAGCTCTCCACCTTTTCTTTGTTAAATTGTATTTTGTCTTAGTTTCATATTTCGAATCTTAATGTTTTTCTTTAATGTTTAGGAAATAAACCTAGTATTAATATAAACTTACTCACTAGTTCCCTAAGAGTAGCAACCAAGTTGTAGTTGTCCTAACCTTTAGGTTGGTTCATTCCTTACTTCCACTTTACGATACGAAAATCGTGAGTAAGGAACTTTGAGTTCGCTTTTGCATCAAATTAGAGAATCAAATCTCGAAAGACATAGAAAAAGCCAATATCAAAATGGCGCCACTACTGTTCTAAAGCCATAGGACTTGTGCTACAGATTGGAAGTTGCATCAAGGGGGAACCCCCACTCTCTTCCTTTCTTCCTTTTAGTTTCGTTCTTAAGTTTTTTGTTAAATTTCGTTTTTTTGTCTCGCAATAGACCTGTTCGCTCACGGATTTTTCGTTGCACTTCCAGATACCAAAAGTTAGGACTGGGAAAGTATACCGCAGGCAATTATAAGACTTCTGTGAAAAGTTGAACTAATTGTGGCATATTTGACTCGCGTGTGCGTGGAAAGACTCGCGTCCGCAGGTGTTGCCCGCATCCACGGGTGTATTTCCTTGTTTGCTTCTCCTGTTCAACCTCCAGCATCCACTGATACACCCTGATCCATATCCAGGCCTAACTCTCTGAACCAGTACCTAAAAATTTCGAATATCTATTGGGATTAATCACGTCGACGATTGAAACGTCTCTTTCACTCTTTGGCGGTTTAGCGGGAAGCTACAGGTTCCAACGTTTTACTGTTTAATTTTTTTATTTATTATTGCATGAATGTCATGTACGTAGTTATTATAAATTAGTTTATGGATTATTATTTACGTCTTGGGCTAAAAATATGCATGAATCGTATTAATACGCCCGTAAATATTTATATGCGATTAAGTGGGTATGAATTGCATATTAATGTATATGTACATACCAATGGTACTGTTTTGCATGGTTATCTATATTTATATGTATAAGTGCCTATTATTGCATGTTTAGTTTTTCTCTACGTATACGTACACGGTATTGTCTAATAAATCGATTTTGTCAAGAAAGAGGAGAACATTCCAACGAGGGTTAAAATCTGAGTTGGGTAAGTTGTTTCTAAACCCTACGGGTAAAGCTGCTCTCTATATGACACTCGCAATCTCAATGAGTATTGTCGAAATCGAATTATTATGCAATACAAGAGTCGTATTTTAGTTTATGTATAATACTTTGCATGTTTAGTTTTGTCGTATTTATCTGCATATGTATATTGTATTCGCATGCTAGTGTATTTAGATACGTATGAGTGATTCAAATTTGCCTGTTACTATTGATATACGTTTACGTAATATCGATTTACAAATTAGTGTACATATACGTATTACTGATGTATATTTGCCTGTACGTATGGAAATATTTATCGATGACACAAGCTTGCCTATTCGTATAGCTATACGTATGAGTAGAGTATTTTCACATGCTACCGTACATAGTATTGTATGAGTAGATCATATTTGCATGTTTGTATTTTAACTCTTGCATAAATCTTTTAAAAAAAATAAATAAATAAATAAAAAAGTTAAAAATAAATAAAAAAAATAAAAAAGTTAAAAATAAAAATAAAAAATAAAAAAATTAATAATTAATAATTAAAAACAAATTAAATTAAAATTAATACCGCCTTTGCATAAATTTTAATTCCATAAATCTTAATCATATTCCAATGGTGTCTAGGAAACTTGAAAGATTGAGGTTACTTAATTAGAACCGTGCTTGTACGGAAAGCCTCCCTCATATCTCTCTTGTGACCTGGCTGTTGGTTTATGCACACGTATTCCTAGCTTCACTGCTACATTAGCAGCAGCTTAGGCATATGTTTTTCAACTCTAATGCTTAAGATAATAATAAAATTCGAGTCCTACTAAATTCCTTCTGTAAGTTAGATCTAATTTTAGGCTTGCATAAGATTAAGGTCTGGTTCCACTAAAGAAATTGAACATACCTATCGTCGAAAAAAATACGATACGCAATTGCGTAAGTTTTCACCTACAAATTGTTCTTCTTTTGCTAATTACCTTCATCACGATCCTTCGTCGCCATCAACTTCTGTCATTATGGCCGACGATCCTCCACCAGCAGAGAAGCCCCTCTCGAACTTCTATACTGCATTACAGGGAAGGACCTTCTTCCCCGCGATCAAACTTGAGGACATTGTCGGTGATTTTCAGATCCCACCAAACGTTTTCAGTTTGTTACCTATATATCATGGTTTGGAGCACGAAAAACCTTATAATCATCTTCGGAGGCTTCAACAAGTGGCAACAACATTTCACCATCCAGCAGTCTCTAAGGAACAACTCTTGCTTCGACCGTTTCCATTCACTTTAAGCGGAAAAAGCGTCAATTTGGCTAGCGGGACAACACCACGATCCATAGATACATGGAATAAACTAGTTCAATCTTTCATGCTTCAGTTTTACACTTTCGAGAAAAAACAACCGAAATGCTTCGTAAAAATTCAATTCTTTTCGTCAAAATCCTCATGAATCCTTTTACGTAAGCATGGAGTCGTTTTTATCGATCTTCGTTAGAATGTCCTCATCACCAATTGGACAAAGCTGTCCTTGTTCGTTCATTCTTTAATGGTCTTTCTGATCATCAAAAAGAAACTCTTGATATAATGAACGACGGTTGCTTCATGGACAAAGGAGCTACTGAAGCTTATACTTTTCTTGAAAAACAAGCGAAAAAAGGTACACACTGGGGTAACACTGAGTCGTCTAGGTCATCAAAGGACAATGTTACAAAGGCCACATCTATTTTTGAGGTAAAACCCGATCCCGAAATAAAAAATTTGATAGAATCCCTAACTAAAAAAGTAGATGCCCTTGCAGTTCAAGTAAACGATCAACTACCAAAACCATTCATGAACGTTGACATCGGCCCATGTGTCCCTTGTCTTAGTTCTGACCATCCTGATGCATATTGTCCCTTGTTATATGCTTCCCCTACTCAACAATCGGAGGAGGCATGTGAATTCAACATTCCCAATGCACCGTGGAGACAACATCTGAATTTCGCTTTGGCCAAAATAACCAACAAATGGGGCTCCTCCGTGGTTTCGCTTAATCCACTGCTCGACCTACCAACAATTTTATTCCATACCGCCAAGGAAATAATCAACAATACCAACAAGGTCAATTTCAAAATAATTCCAATGCTAACTATCAAACCAATCGCAGCCTTGTTCCAAATTTAATCCAGATCCCAACTATAATCAACAACTTCTCAAAGAATAATCGTGGAACTACTACCGCTGCACAACCTCAAGAAACCCGTTTCGGATAGGTCAAACAAGACTTTCTTAGCCTACATGAACCAACAGTCTCAAATTTTAACCTCTATCCAACAATCACTTCAACAATTGGCGCAAGAAAAGAGTCAAAAAGGCGTGTTTCCTGGACAAGCAGTTCCAAACCCTAAACCAGCAAACACAACCTTTGAACTTACTAATGCACCTGGTACAAGCACCTCCAATCAAGGTGAGGTGCATGCAATCACTACTCTACGATCTGGAAAAATGGTAGACAATCAAATACGTATGCCAGATGATCAACCAAAGGAACTGGAAGGTTCAATGAACCTATTTCTAATAATGAACCTATGGACGATTCACCAGATCAAATAAAGTCAACATCTCAGAATTTAGGAAATAAGCAAGAAGACCCCTTTTCCAAATTCCGTCCCAAGGCACCGTTTCCTGCACGCTTGGCAAAGAATAAACCTGATGAGAATTTTGCGGAAATTCGAGAGACTTTTAAAAATTTGACGATCAACTTGCCTTTTCTCGATGCCTTAAAACTATTACCAAAACATGCAAAATTTCTGAAGGATATGTGCACCACAAAAAGGAGAACTAATGTTCCTCAACAAGTGTTCCTCACCGAATAGTTTCCATCCATTACAGAACACAATGGTATAGTCAAATACAAAGACCCTGGTAGACCAACGGTTCCATGCACCTTAGGTGACAAATATACGGCTACTGCACTACTAGACCTAGGAGCTAGTGTGAACTTACTTCCATATTACTTATTTAAACAGCTAGGTCTTCATGAGCTCAAACCTACCACCATGACTCTACAGTTAGCCGATCGTTCCATAAAGTATCCAAAAGGAATTGTGGAAAACGTCCTCGTAAAAGTCCAAGACTTCTTCTATCCCGTAGACTTTGTTATTTTGGATACGAAGTTGCATGTGATTCCATTCCTATCATCTTAGGACGTCCGTTCCTAGCAACCGCTAATGCTTTTATTAACCGTAGGGATGGTTCAATGACCATGTCCTTCGAAATCTATCGGTAGAGGTAAATGTGTTCAAATTGATGAAACAAATTCCGAGCGAGACACATTGATGGTGAGGTGAAACAGGGTTGACAAACATTCCAAAGAGTATTTACCAAACTCGTTTCCAGAAGATGAAGTGTACCAATTTCTTTCCTTTAGCGAATCGAAGTTTGAGGACGATGATTATACACAAGAAGTAAATGAGTTATTATAGTCAATACTATTATTTGACCCTATGACTGTAATGTCCAATAACTTGGATGAACATCAATCTGTTTACTGCATGGATGATAACTTTCCTCAAGAATCTTTAATACCTACTCCGCCCACCCCTGATTTAAAACCTCTTCCTTCGGAATTAAAATACGTACAGCTTGATCCAAATGGTCGTCACCCAGTTTTAATTTCTTCACAATTAACTGACGATCAGGAAGCTCGTTTAATTAATGTCATTCAACAACATCGTTCTGCTATTGGATGGTCTCTCGCTAACATTAAAGGCATTGCACCTGCTGTGTGCACCCATCGCATACACCTTGAAGAAAATGCTGAGACGTCGCGTGAACCGCAGCGTCGACTAAACCCTACCATGAAAGATGTGGTACGAGTTGAAGTTTTAAAATTACTCGATGCGGGTATTATTTACCCTATCTCTGATAGTGTTTGGGTGACTCCAATACACGTTGTTCCCAAGAAATCTGGCATTACAGTTGTGAAAAATGATAAAGATAAATGCATTTCCGCTCGTATTCCAGTGAAATGGTGAATATGCATTGACTATCTCAAACTTAATGTCGTCACTCGTAAGGATCACTTTCCACTCCCATTCATCAATTAGATGCTCGAACGTTTAGCTGGTCATGCATATTACTATTTTCTTGATGGTTATTCAGGTTATTTTCAAATAGTCATAGACCCTGCTGATCTAGACAAGACCACGTTCACCTGTCCATTTGGTACATTTGCATATAAACGAATGCCTTTCGGCCTTTGCAATGCACCTGGTACTTTCCAACGCTGCATGCTTCACATTTTCAGTGATATGGTTGAACGTTTTATGGAAGTGTTCATGGACGACTTCTCCATATATGGAGATTCTTTCGATAGTTGTCTATCAAATCTTGAAAAAGTCTTTACACGTTGTGAAGAGAAAAACCTTGTTCTTAATTGGGAAAAATGTCATTTCATGGTTACAAAAGGAATAGTTTTAGGACATATCGTTTCAAAGGACGGAATTGAAGTCGACAAAGCTAAGATAGAAAAAATTGCTTCACTTCCTATACCAAAATCAGTTCGAGACATTCACACGCATTTTTAGGACACGCAGGTTTCTATAGGAGATTTATTCAAGATTTCTCAAAGGTTGCTCGACCTTTAACCAATCTCCTGCTTAAAGATGCAGTTTTTTATTTCAGTTTCAATTGTAAACAAGCCTTTGAAATTTTAAAAACCGCATTAACTACCGCTCCCGTAATTCAACCACCTGATTGGTCTAAACCTTTTGAATTAATGTGTGATGCGAGCGACTATGCTATTAGAGCTGTACTAGGGCAACGCCGAGAAGATAAGCCAGTTGTCATTTACTATGCGAGTAAAACCCTTAATGAAGCTCAACGTAACTATATCACCACTGAGAAAGAGTTTCTCGCCGTTGTATATGCTTTGGATAAATTTCGTACTTACCTAGTGGGTTCTCCAACTATTGTCTACACTGACCATGCGGCACTTCGTTATCTATTAGCGAAAAAAGATGCAAAACAAAGGTTGATCCGATGGATTCTCCTTTTGCAAGAGTTTACTCTAGAAATTAGAGATAAAAAAGGTTGCGAAAATGTGGTTGCGGACCATTTATCACGACTTGTCAGTGATGTTGATACTGATACAGAACCTATCTGTGATTCTTTTCCAGATGAACACTTGTACTCAATTTTTCCGTCTTCTTGGTACGCTGACATAGTAAATTACTTAGTTACCGAAGAAGTCCCTTCATCTTGGTCTCGTAATGACCGGAAAAAGTTCTTATCCACTGTGAAATTTTATTTCTGGGATGATCCCTACCTCTTCAAGTATTGTTCGACCAACTAATCCGCCACATCCCCGATTGGGAACACAATGATGTGTTATCCTTCCGTCATGAACAATCTTGTGGTGGTCATTTTAGTGGTAAGAAAACTGCGGCCAAGGTCTTACAATGTGGATTCTATTGGCCAACACTGTTTAAAGATGCACATGAACATTGCAAAGCATGCAATCGCTGCCAGCAGCTAGGACACATTACTCAACACAATATGATTCCCTTAAATCCCATTTTAATTGTGGAAATCTTTGATGTATGGGGCATCGACTTCATGGGTCCATTTCCAAATTCACATGGCTTCCTATACATACTAGTAGCAGTTGACTACGTGTCAAAATGGATTTAGGCATTGGCATGTCGTGCTAACGATAAAAAATGGTCGTTTTGTTCGTAAAAGAAAATATTTTCTCTCGATTTGGTGTTCCAAAAGCTATAATTAGTGATGGGGGAAAACATTTCTGCAATAAAATTTTTGAATCATTAGTAAAGAAATATGGAGTCACGCACAAAGTGGCAACTCCGTATCATCCTCAAACCAGTGGTCAAGTAGAAGTCTATAATAGAGAGATCAAATCCATTTTGGAAAAAACTGTCAATCCATCTAGAAAAGACTGGTCTCTATGATTATCTGATGCCTTGTGGGCATACAGAACAGCTTTTAAGACACCTATAGGGATGTCTCCTTATCGCCTCGTCTTTGGAAAACCTTGTCATCTGCCGGTTGAACTTGAGCACCGTGTTCTATGGGCCATCAAAAGCCTCAATTATAATACTAACCCGGCAGGCGCGAAGAGAAAATTGTAGTTAAATGAGCTTGAGGAAATTCGGAGTGATGCCTATGATCTCTCGAAATCCTATAAAGCCAACATGAAAAGAGTGCATGACAAGCACATATTGAGAAAAGAATTCAAAGTGGGTCAAAAAGTTTTGTTGTACAAATCAAGATTACACATTTTTCCAAGAAAATTAAAGACTTCGATGGTCCGGTCCTTTCACGCCTCTGCTTTGTCACCCCTTACGGGGCTATTTCTTTGAAAACGTAAATGATGACAAATAATTTCAAGTAAATGGCCAACGCCTTAAACATTATCATGAGTTAGCTCTCCGGATGTCGAAGAGACTCTTCTCAATGACCCAAATACATAGACTAATAGATTCGATGGTGTACTTCTTTCCATGTGTTTAAACAGAGAAAGTACGCCATTTGGGTAGCCGGGCCCTTTTCTATTTTCTTTTTTTTAAATCCCTAGAGTGTATGGTTGCAAGCGCCGGAACTATAGTCCACAAAAACTCTACTTCAGAACTGAGTATAAATGTCTTCTGATAATCGAGCAAACGTGCCTCCTGGAAAACAATGGGTACCAAAAATTTCAACTCTTTCTTTCTCCTCCCTTTTCTATTCTCTTCCTCGCGAACTCCAACTCATCATTTGGTCCAAATCTCACCCATCTCGAATAGGTAATGGTCGTAGTACTTTTGCTCGAAAGCAACGGGCGAAAAGGATGGGGTGGTGTATGAACTGTCAAACTCCTTTCTGTCCAGGTCTTGATCTTCTATCCGAGATGAGCAGGATAAACTTCGTCGTCGTCCCGTTGTTCCCACAGGTTGGGATTCATCTTGAGAATATGATGTTAAAAGACTCCTATTCGTCTTGAGGATCTGACGTTAAAAGAGTCACATTCGTCTTGAGAATCTGACGTTAAAAGACTCAACATGTATATAATCGTTTTTCCCTTAGCACCAAGCATGGTGCCCAAAGAAAGTCGTGATATGCAACATCGGACATTTCCTAGTTCGTGCGGGCAATGGATTCCACCAGGCCAACCCCAATCGGTTTTCTATGTGATCAGATCAAGGGGCGGTTTGAGGCTATACCATATGTACTAAGGGTAATATTATTACTAGACCATTGCACATTGGTCAGGAATGGTACCGTCCTGAACCCTAGGCCCCTATAACATAAAGGTTAAGCCACAGTCTGGCAGGATTAGGTTCGCCCCAGAGCCGACATGAAAGTTGCCTGAGTTAAGCTGTTGTGATGTGTTGTTTTATTTGGATTTCCGGTGTTGTTGCCACGATCCTTTCGTCTTGTACCAATCCTTCCTCCAACACCATCTCCTCCACCAATCCCCACCACGCTATGGCAGCACGAAGGAGAATCACAGTTGAGAGAAATTTCGAAAACCTCTACAATTCCGGGATGTTTCACCCATTTTTCGATGAGGAAATAGCTAGTAGATAGTGGGAATATCTACTGCATCAATTCCAGCTCGAGATTCAAGATTTAGTGTTGAAATTTTACAACAATGGAGGTTTCCGGGGTGATAAATTTTGGATTATGGCGGATGGGTTGGAACGTGAACTCACGCTAGAGTTAATATCGAATACAGCACAGATTCCGATAAACTCTGATAGTCCGACCCTGTTATTGTCAGAGTATCCGACTACGAGGGATTTGATGTTTGACACGCTTCTCGAGGGAGAGTACAATAATGGCTCGAACTGCGTGTACCAGCACTCGCTCAGATGAAACCAACTAGCCGTCACTCAATGGCTGGCTTGCAACGTCATTGGCACTTCAAAGACGTCTGACGTGAACATGACATTCTTGCACCTGCTGTGGATCCTCCAGGAGAAGAAGCACACTTTCTGTATGGCCCATTTTACGGGCCATATTCTTACTTAATTAACGCCAAACGAGTCAGCTCCTCTTGTCAGACTTGTTACTCGGCTTTATGCTTAATTTAGGGTTCCAGTCCGCTACTCCTTTCATTCCAACAAGGTCTTTCGAGAATTTCGGAATTTTCAAGACTTGTGTTCTGGACCACTGGGACCCAGTAGCTAGAGATGACATTGAGCATGATAACGTACCTCCTCCTCCCCCTTCACCACCCGACTATTTTAATGAGGCTACCATGCACCGAATCAACACTCCCATGGAAGCCTTGAGACACATGAACACTAGTATGCACAGGATGTTTCTTCGTCAGGAAGAGATGATTACTTCCCAAAATGACTTCCAACAAGAAATGCGCAATCGCCAAGGCCGTTTCCAGAGAATGATGTTGGCAAATCAGCTTCAATTCCAAGATCAACTGCTACAGTCTATAGGCCACATTCCAGACCAGTCAGCTCAGCCAGAAGTTCGTCGTGGCCAACGACGTAGAAACCCTGGTTCATCTTCTGCTAACCCGGAGGATTCCCAGTAGCTGTTTATTTCCCTTATGCATTGCATTTTTAGTTTTCTTGTGATAAAAATATTATATATCGGTTGATTTCTCATAATTTTGTATCTCCAGACAGTTTGAATGAGAAATTATTTAAGTTATGCAATTATTGTAATTCCTACTATATTAGTTGTCCCTTGATGCATTGGGCCTACTCTCAAAGCCCAACGGTCAGAACCAAACGGACTGATTCCAACGGTCAGATGCCCAACGGTCAGAAATCAAGTTATAAATACAACTCTCCTTTTCCACTTTCACTCATTCCCTTCTCTCCCTCTTCACAAATTCTTTTTCACAAATTCTCAATTTCTTGAACATAATGAATCAAATAGAGCGATGGGAAAAGGAGCAACGCGAATGGGCTATCACAGTATTCGTGATAACAGTGTTTATCATTATTCTCCTGTCACTCATGCATAACATGATCCAGAACATCTAGATCTATATAACCATCTCTTTTTCTGATTTTCATTTTGTATATTAGTATGGTGTGTTAAATAATTCTCACACATTTGTACGGGTTACGTATTAAATGGAGAAGTTCTGTATTAAATATTTGTGTATATTAGTTGTATTTTCCTCTCTAAAAAAAATAAATAATAAAATAAATAATAAAAATAATAAAAAATAATAATAAGTAAATAAATAAACAAACCATAACAAAGAAAGACCATCTAAAACTCACCAAAATAATTAATTGATACATATGGTGTTCAGAGAAGATCGCGCACGCTACAAGGTACGCATAACACTTGTCACACATGCAGCCCGATTATTCTATCCATATTCTATTACTAAGTTATGATCATCATTTCTGAAATTACGTGTAAGTCTAACTACCCTGTGAAACTTTCCTCCGTATTTTCTAACATTGAACCATCTCATTAATTGTATTTGGATATCTGACATGAAAAGACTTACTGTGGATCCCCTATGATGCTGTTCATAATCACATGGGTCATTAACTACACTTGGACTCCAGATTGGTACAAACTCATAGATTGGCTATAAATCTCTTCTTTTTCAGCCATTCTTATTCAAACAATTTTCCCTATCCTTCCCTCAGTAATACTACCAATGGATCAACCACGAAAAATAACGGCAGAGAAAGACTACCTGAAAACTTTCAAAGATGTCCGGTTTTCTCCTTATTTTGATACCGAAATCATACGTCGCGGATGGACGCCTCTTCTATATCATTCAGCAGCTGGTTATTCCCGAGAATTGGTTTTGATGTTCTACCAATTTAGCGGATCTAAAAATGGAAAATTCTACTTCAATGCCTATGGACAACGTTCGGAATTGACTAAGGAAATGATCTCTGACATACTTCAAATCCCAGTGAATACCCAGGGGTCCCTTTTTCAAGAGTCATCATTTGATTCCGCCAAAACTTTACTACGAGCTACCGTATCTCATGATGAAGTCGGAAATACACATCACATTGTTCTTCAACGCTCTTTGAAACAGAATCAACGTGTTGTGCTCCATGGTTGGGACACAATGTGATAGGTACATCACACCAATCAGAAGTCACAAAGCCTCAACTTCACCTACTTTGGATTTTGCAGACTCAAAGAGATGACTTTTGTCTAATCCAACACCTTTGGAACGTAATCACCAAGAAAACAAGAAGGTCAGCACCCCTACCCACTTTAGTAACGCAGATTATGATGCGTTGGGATTATCCAGTAATTTCCCCAAAGACACCCCTTCAAAGAGCACAAATAAAAGTACTCCAAATAGATTACTCCGTTGGGTTTTGGACTCCTGATACTCTGATAGAGGAACGTAATCGACCCAAGCTCAAATTGACCATTTATTTGATGAAAATGCCATCTTTGAACATTATTAATCCCATGGAAGGCATTAAACTTCTTCATCGGGGTTTGAGGGAACTACACGCCGTCGAAATATCATCATCACAACTCTTCGTGATTTCCAAGATCGTCAAACAAACGCATGATGTTGAACAGGAGGAGATCTTGGAAAATCATTCTCAGTCCTTGCAAAATCACACTCTCCTAATGGAAAATCAAACTGTACTCTCTGCCAGCCAAGGGGACATTCAGATGCAACTCGACCAACAAATGGAAGAACTAAACAGTCTGGTGCACGATATGCGTCTCCAAGATCAACATAACAATCCATAATTTTCTAATATTACTAAGTCAATAAATAAATACTCGTATATGTTATTACATTTTTCGTTGTATTATGAATTTTGTCTTACTTTTGTGTCTTCTTTTGTATGCAATGCTTAATAGGATTGTCATCATTTGCGGTGTGACTAATATAATTTAACATGTGCTTACAGGAGGGTTTATTCTCTTACATACTCATTTATCCATCCAGTTTGCCTTTGTCGTTACCTATTTCTTTACTTCATCCACTATGGCATCTTCATCAAACATGTTACCTCCCAAACTCATTCCTGAGCAATCCTTTCAGTCTATGATGGATTCCAATACCTATGGCCATCTCTTCCGTGACTACATTACAAACATCGGATGGTCTTCCCTAATTCTTCAACCTGACCAAACTTATTCTCCGAGTTTGGCTGCATACTTTTATGCTAATATGGAAGACACACCAGCTTTCAACCATGCGCATGGTTTCTACTTAGACGGGTTCACAATCTAAGTTGGTGACACACCTCATATCTTTTATGAACAACAACTTGCACTAACTTTGGATCTTCCATATCACGATCCTGTTGCATCATGGCATTACATCTATCATAATTCTTACCGTGCCTTTCAGTGGCAAGCGTTTCGTGAAACTTACGGTGATGGTCTTGAGATTAAACGAGAAGGAAATGGCCATATGGCATGGCGTGGCGCCACCATTCCTTGGCGAAAGCATGACCATGAACATGGGGATCGATGTTATTTGTACTCCCTGAACATTATGGGAGATTGGCATTTTTCTACGCCAATGAGGGCTGCTTTTATGCTTGTATTCGTGCCCTAGCTCAAGGTCATACATTATTTAACATCATAGGTTGTGTTATCTCCAACCTAAAACAAGCTCGCACTTTTCAGGATTAGTATATACTCTTACTGGTCACCGCTTGCCGAATCATGAAGACACATTTTCCACAGTTTGCAGCTACTTTTCATGACTGGGTCAAGGTAGATTCTATGTGCCCACCAAACAGAATCTTTCGTTCATTGAGGTTTAGGCAATGGAAGCGTCCCGCTCGGTACCTGAGGCATGTTCGTTGTTACCCGAAGGATGAAAATATGAAGACACATTTGAGGAAAGCTGGAAACGAAGAATGGGCAGAAATTTGGCAGACTATTATCTTTTGACGCGATGCTAAGGAAATGCATTTCCTTCAAGAGGACGCCAGAACTTCACATCCTGCTGGATGGTAAACTTGAGTTTGCCATTGTACATATATCTAGCTAAACCTTATGTTTGGTGTGCTATTGTTTTTCATGTTTAGGATGCTATTGTTTTTTATTTAGGTGTGCTATGTTTAGTGTGCTATTGAATATTTTCTTGTTCTTTCAATAATAATATATTATGTTCTCCAACCTTTACGTTCCGAGAATCTAGCCCTAATTTTGCTCAATTTGTTCTCGTACTTTCTCTTTTAATTATTGATACTTCGAGGACTAAGCATCATTCTCATTGGGGGTGCTTTAACCCCGTGAGCAAATATTAGGCAAATTGTAACCTCAGTATATAGTTTTTATTTCATGTTAATAATTGTACTTAGTGACAAAGTCTTGTTTCCTTTTCAATGATGAAAATTGTCTAGAAATCTCACATTAGTATCCTAATTAGGATTTATTTTTAAGAAACTTAAGATAATATGTATGCAATAGTTTATACATCTTTTCATGAACATTCATGTATCGAGTATCATTGATTGTACATAGCGGAACTTTCGAACCAACGGTTAGTTACTTAAACTATAAATCCCCGTGAGAATCTAACCAAAAACCTTGACATGAGTGATTTGTGTGTGATGACACGAGGGAGTAGTTTTCCGATTAGGAAAATCACGCATCTACTTACTTGATCACCACCCGAACCCTAGGCGAGAATTTAGGCCATCTTTGGATCGACATAGCTAAAAATTCTTACTTGTTACAAATTTTACCGCTAGTCACTCCACTGAACCTTTCATCAAACCTTTCACTTTCACCAAAAAAATTCCTTACCCATCTATTAAACCAAATAAAAGAATCTACCTAAGTGATGAGTATGAGAAATAGGATGAAATGTGGAAAGAATAAAGAGAAAGACTTGTCCCAAATAAAAGTCAGTTACTTGCTTTAGGAAAGAAAAATAGAGTCATGTTCTTAAGCCAGTTTAAAAAAAAAAAAAAACCATTAGAGGCTTAAGAACAAGGTTGGAAAACTCAGTTAGAAGAAGGAAAGAAAACAAGGATTTCTCTAGTGTAAATATATGAAGACCCTATTCTCTCATACTCGTAAATTTTGATTATCCATTTCCATTTTCTTGTACACTATCACCTAAGCCCCACAATACCTAATAAAGACCTCTAGCTCAATTAGGAGTAGGGTGGTATGATAATAAGTAGTAGACGTGATTGATCGACATCGGCTCCTCTGAGTGTCATTGAGATGTGAGGAAACGTGTGCCCACTGCACACTGGAGTTAACAAAACTTGAGTGGAAAATTTTTGAGTGAAATTGTGTTTCGACACATACATGTGAGAACCCATTCAGGTACACTCTCCAAAGGATTCAGAAACAACCCTGCTAGTACATTTCAATGAAAAGTTCACTGCATGCATAATCATATGTAGATGTTTTAATTATTGAATACATATTAACTTGAGTTTCAAAGAAATCAATCCTCGTTCCCTGCTAAGGAGATGTATGGATATCTGAGATTAATTTAGGAAACGAAGTTTACATCATCGAAGTCGTTGTAGTATAAATGAAGTTTGTGAGTATCTTCTCTGAAAAACTCTCACAAGGCTATAACTCGTCCACTAGGGAATTCCTAGTGGTTTAAGGCCTTGTTGCATATGGTCAATACAATCGCACTCTGCGAAACGATAATTAGTTAGGACTACACATTTTTGGCCACTTATCTGTTTTAATGTCTCTTCTTTGCTTGAGGACAAGCAAAGTGCTGTTTGGGGGTTGTGTGATAAGCACCCAAAAGTGTATTATGAAACCCTGTTGAGACATATAAATTTGGTTAACTATGTGTTTAATAATCATGAAATAAATATGTTTTCATACTTTTGCAGGTATTCGCAGTAGACATGGAAATATGGTTTAAACCCGCGATAAAGCACAAGGAACGACATATATATGAAATCTTCCAAATCCGCACAGAAGCATCAAACTTCCGAAGCTCCTACCTCTTTAACCAGGACTCCGAATGCGACAAGTGAGCTGCTCAGACAATCAGGGCGATGAACTCTATGCATAGGCGGGAAGTTGTAAAATTGCCCAAAGACCGGACCGCCACTGGACTGCACTATACAGGCCCGGAAGATTGGATGAGTTATCAATCATGGAGCATGTCAAGACAAAAATAACAAATTATTGGTGCAAAGTTGACACCTTACATGTAATTAATTAGATTAGGTGTTAATAGTGAAAAAAATGCAAGGTGTCACTTTGTTTTAATGTGGTGGATAAAAATGAAGTAAATGTAGTTTGATGTTTCACATGGGAGGAAATGAGATGTCTCTCAAATGGAGAAGAAAACAAAACAAAGGGGGGGACACTCCATTTACTCCCTTGACTTCTTTTCCTTACCTTGTATTCTTTTAGTTCCTTAGCCATTTTTTAGTTTTAGTTTTTAGTAAGAAAGCTTGTAATAGTTTTAATGGAGGAAAACTTTGGTTTTCTTCTAGAGAATAAATAAAAAGCAAGTGAGTTTAGTTAGTTTTTCTTCTTCCTCTTCCTCTCTCTCTTTTGTTCTTCAAGTTTGTAATCCTTTATTCCAAGGATCATGAGCTAACTTCCCTTTTGGGGAGTTAATCCAACTCATGTGAGAGAAAATAAGTGTTGTTGGCTTGGTAGGTTGTTAGGAAGAACAACTAGCACTACATCCTATCCCAAAATGATAGTTGGTGTAGTGTCTAGTTAGGAATCAAGTAATGAGCTTAGAGATAAGTCATCACTTGATTCCAATTGCTAACATGTATGAGTTTAGAAATGAGCCATACATATTAGGGATCAAGTTTTTTTCCATTAGGGATTGTCTATGAGTCTAGGAAGAATCAAATGAACCTTTTCAAATCAACAACTAAGTGTTATTTTCACATGAGGAGGATTAGCTCTCCACCTTTTCTTTGTTAAATTGTATTTTGTCTTAGTTTCATATTTCGAATCTTAATGTTTTTCTTTAATGTTTAGGAAATAAACCTAGTATTAATATAAACTTACTCACTAGTTCCCTAAGAGTAGCAACTAAGTTGTAGTTGTCCTAACCTTTAGGTTGGTTCGATCCTTACTTCCACTTTACGATACGAAAATCGTGAGTAAGGAACTTTGAGTTCGCTTTTGCATCAAATTAGAGAATCAAATCTCTAAAGACATAGAAAAAGCCAATATCAATTATTTTGAGATATAAATGTATGACACCTAAATAAATTACGTAATGAAAATCCTGGAACCTAGCTACCACAACTCATGTGATTGGCCCATATGAAGGGCGTATGTGATATGATTGGCCCTTCTGGCATTTCAGTGAATATGAATGGCCCTTCTGGCGTAGCCGAATAGTCGTCATTTTGGCATCACAAAATTTATTTTAGAAAAAAAAAAAAGTTGTTATACATTCAGGTGACCTGAATGTATAGCAACCAATTATTATTATTATTATTATTCAAGATACAACTAGCCCTAGCCACCACCGGTTACTATATAAACTAGCCAAGATACAACTCTTTTAAAAAACAATCTATTCCATAAAATACACAATCACACCATCAATCCCATTCAAGAATAAAACATTCATTCCATCACTCAAAATTATCAAGTCACTTGTAAACACCCTACTTCAATTTTCTAAGCGAAAAGTACAATACAAATCACATGTAAACACCAAGTACTTCAATTTTCCAAGCAAAAAAGTACATTACATTATGTTTACAACTAGCTAGAAAGAAAGTCTTCTTATTAGAAAGTGATCAAATGGCAATATCGACCACCTCCATCCTTCAAGGTCGGCAACAAACAAATGCCACAAGTATTACCTGTTTCATTTAACAAAAGAGTTTAGATAGACTTCTACCTTAAAATGTAACGAGAGATATATACAACAATATTTCAAACATACACTCAATATGATAATTAAGTAAAAAGAATAACTACTTCTACACTTTTGACCAGGAAATTCACAACTTTATGATATGTTACGTGGACACGCCATATTTATAAGAATAATCCGTGTTTATCGATCCACGTATCCGTGTTAGACACATGTTGTATGCGTTATACCTCAATTTTTGATATTTTGCCACGTTGGATACAGACATGTGGATCCACGTCAATGTAACTTAGCTTTTATGTTCAGTATGTATCTTGTGCATATCCAACCCTAGCTAGACTCTCGAAACCAACAAAGGTGCACCAACGATAAGCCAAAGAACAAGCACAGACAAGACCAAGCCTTCGAAAAATCAATTTCTTTGGTTTCGGTTATAACTAGGTGGATTTTATATTAAAAAAGTTACAGGTAAACGTGTAAAGCTGAAACAGTTGGGAGGGAACTAGTTCATTTCTTACGAGAAGCACAAATACACAAAGGACTCGAATATATTTGTCTGACGAATTTGATTATATACACAGCAGGGTACATATCACATGACTGACCTTGAGAACTTCAGGCAAAAGAAGCGGACATTCTTTCAGACACTTTTCAAGAAGAAATCATGGCATCGGATAACCTACCACAAAAAATATCATTACCAAATGACAGACATTGGTTTGGAACAACAAGTATACAATCCTAAGCTATTAGCTGACACAAGTTTTGCAAGGTAACGAAGAAAAGGGGGGGTTATGACCGGCACTTGATAGGAACAAAATCAAACCTCATCTATGCTCTTTGCAATTTGTAGTTTACAATGCATCACATGCTAATTCGGTTCAAGAACCTGAAAACAAGAGAAAGTTAAAGTAAATGCGCAAAAACATTGAAAACTCACTTTGATCCCCCAATTTTTCTATATAAAAACAGACACTTGTTTCAGGACCAAAGCCATGAAGTATGGTTTCACCATAATAGCAAAAAAAAAAACAGCGGATAAAAACCAATCGTCATCGCTTGAGAATCCATGATTAAAACCTCACACCAAAGGCAATAACAAATCAGCAAGAAATGAGAATATTGCAGCAATATCATTCAACTTAACACCGAAATAATAAGCCTACAAAGTTGGAATTTCTCAATTTGATAATACGATAGAGATTTTAGCAATATTGTAGTTAGCCATAAATTCCAATCCTTCAAACCAGTATTTCAATAGTCCCAAATCTGCAACTACCAACATGAACTTCGCCTTAACTAGAACCCATTGATAAGGAAGCAAACATATTACGTTAGGTAGATAGGATGAACAGAAAATCATGCATTATACTTATTCGACTTAAAGCAATAATACAATGGTTCCCAGTCCCAAAACAACAATAAAGAACCGGGGCCTCCATATTTACAACCAAAAAAACTTAAAAAAGAGATACCAAAAAATTTCTAGCAACATTTTGTTGAACAAACTTCTATTAAGAAACTCTATTAACAAAAGAGTGGGCTTCACAAACGTTATTAACAAACTTGCTGCCAAAGTATATTGGCTTAGCCAGACTAATGGTAACTGGTAAGTAATATACTAGTCGCTACAGTAGCAGAAACAAACAAAAAAAAAACGAAGAAGAAAGCACCTAGAATTAAGAAGCAAACCTAATGTCAGTGAAGGGACCAACGTCAAGTCCTTGTTCTTTCTTTCTCAATTGGAGCGACGTGACAAATTCAGAGTCTAGATCATACTAGAATTCCCTCGCCGAGCCTCAAGAGAGTTAGGCAATACTAAGCTCCCCTGGGCACGAGTAAAAATGGGTAAGCTAGAGCCCAGGTGTAGTTTGACTGCATACTGTTGAAATAACATTATTTCAGAATTTAACAAGTTTCAGGCGGTTTACCCTTAAAGTGCTTTTCTTAATTCATATTTTGTAGTAAATAAAAAATTACCTCAATAAGTACATGTGCTTCAGACGGAGTTTTTGATATGGAAAGCACTGCCTTCTGAGTGTCTTGGAGTGCTGCAATGATAGTGAAAGAGGAAGCTCAAAATGCGAGTAGAGAATAATTAAAATGCTACATCCAAAGGACATCTCACAGTTCCAAAGGGGTTAGTTACTCAGAGTTAGAAAGAAGTAAGAATAGATATAGAACTGAAATAAGAAATAGTACGAGGCTACACATCATCGCATCTAGGGTTGTGTATCTAAATTAAGTGTGCAAGAATAAAACTGTTAATTACATAACTACTGTACAAAGGCCCAAAACCTCTTCCAGAATCTTCACTTGTTTAAGAATCAATAAACAACCTAGGGGAGGCCACACACAACATAATAAATGGATTCAATCATGTAATTAAAACCTAACTACAGGCACTACAATCCGACAACGACAAAAAATGGTGTTCATGTACATAAGACATGACATGATAAACACCATTAACTACATTGTCAAGCATAACAATACTTACAGCTAAATGCCGAGACAAATGAAAATAAAAAGGAATGACTAGGCCCTCCGCCAAATTTAAAGAGATTCCAAAGGCTAATGATACCTGCCAGTGCAAAATCTACGACAACATTCTTTAGTTCTTCATCCACAGCTTAATGCCTATTTAGCTTTTTGGTGGAAGATATTTTAAGAGACACGGCAAGTTTCCTATTTTCAATGTCCAAATGCCCCTCACGTAGAATTATAATATAATATTCTAGATTAACTATTATTTTGACTACATCGTCGTAAAATATCATATAACTACATACTGTGGGCAAATTTAAAATAAAAAACACATCATATAAAATTATCAATAAAGTATCATCTTCATAAATGATTGTAATTAGCAAACCACAACAATAAAGTTCTTAAGGAAGAAAAATCATGTTTTTATGAGAGACAAACCTGGTTACTTCACAGTAAAATCGACCGAAAAAGATTGTGCTTTTGTCACAAAAATAAAGAAAAATAGTTTATTATTAGTACAAAAATCTCAGCGGGAAAATAGTTTAATTAACCTTCGCAAATGGCTGTAATTAAGTATATATATGACAGTAGTAAAGATCACCTTTTCTGTTAAAATTCAACAAAAGCATAAGTGTAATGTGTGAACAGGTTATCATGACAACAAAATACCCCATGCAATTGCAAATAACAAGGTCTAAATTAAAACAGTACTTAAACAAACAATGCAATAAAAATTTGAAATAGTAATAAAGCTCATAGAGTCCTCTCAAACTATAGGACCATATAAATAGGAAAGAAACACCTGATTTCAAATAGAATTTTCTTCCCACGATAGATAGACCACTGTGAATTAGAAACCGAAATCTCCTTGCATTCCCTTTCTCCTCATTTCAAGTTCCAACAGAAGTGCATTTGTTCTACCTCATTACACTCCAGCAAAAGGCAGAATTCTGCCATATAAGATACATTATGTAAATAATATATTTACTTGAATTTTCAAGACTTGGGCATTGAATTTTCAAGACTTGGGAATTTTCAAGATTTAGGCTTTAGTCCTACTTTTTATGGGGTATTTAGGCTTTAGTCCTAAAATTATCGATTATTAGGTTTTAGTCCTACTTCCATCTTTGATTTTCTTAAATAACCAAAATACCCTTAGAGCATGTTTATCACGTGACTTGAAATTGCATAAAAGTAGGACCAAAACCTAATTTACCCAATTACAGGAGGGGTAAATCCTAAAAATGAGATTTGACTACGCAACACAATGTTGCGTTCATTGAGTCCTTTGAATTGGAGTGCTACATTCATAGGATTGAAATCTGTTCTGTCTTGGGAGACAATTGTTCATCAACCTTGAGCACCGAGAGGGAGCAAATCTTTTACCTATAAAGAAAACTCCCCAAGCAACAGTGTTATTTCCATCAACCGGATTTTTGCTTTCCAATTTTGCCCTCACTCATAATTTCTATTTAGAATGCTATCATCTGATTTTTATTTGTAATTTATTATATTTGATAAGGTTAAATGTGTAAATATAATATTCAACTCTCTAACTAGCTTGGTCAACAATTGCGGCTGGGCTGAAATTTGATGGGCTTTTTACTACTGGGCTTCGGTTGCAATTTGGTTGCGCTTAATTTGAGGAGGTTTCGGTTGCAATTTTTTTAAAATCAATCTTGCTACCTGGATTGGGCTTTTGTTCGGCTTGCTTTCCTGGCTTGGTTAATTGGACAACTCTCAATTTCACGCTCTTTTAAAATTCAAAAATTATTTTTTTTTTTTTTTTTATCCCGACAAATTTAACACATTTAGTTTAAATTAGTGGGTTAGTAGGACATCTTTACATCTAGAGCAACGCAAATCGGGTTGGGAATTAAAAAATTTATGATCAATTCAAATTTGAATTTTGGAATCGGGGTTTTTTTATTAACCCAATTGATTTTGGTTTCGATAGGTAGTATAAAATAAGTGCAAAAAAAACAGGCGCATCGGTTGCAATTTGGTTAGGCTTATTTTGATTAGGATTCAGTTGCAATTTTTTTTAAATCAACATTGCCACATGGACTGGGCTTTTGGTGGGCTTGCTTTTATGGTTTGGTTCATTGGACAGTTCTCAATTTCACGCTCATAGAGCGTGCCCAAAATGCTAGTTTGTCTTAATAAGGGCATAGTGATTATCACTAGGATCGAATTTAATCATTAGTAAATTAAGTTAGTTTGTTAAACTAAAGGTTTGTTCA
Organism: Coptis chinensis; assembly: GCF_015680905.1. NCBI lineage: Eukaryota > Viridiplantae > Streptophyta > Magnoliopsida > Ranunculales > Ranunculaceae > Coptis > Coptis chinensis. The sequence continues at coordinate 94,419,439 of NC_141462.1, forward strand.
TGACATATTTGTTGTATCAATTTGATTTTCTTGTTTACTTAACAATAAATATTATTTTATAATAAGTTTCCTACATAAATTACATCTGCCATTCAATCATTAATAGTTTTCATTTTGATGAATTAGGTGAGATAATGAGGGAAAATTCTTCTCACTCCCCCCCCCCCTTTTCGTTTAGATTACGAGTGCGTGAGAGAAGATGAGTGGGCAAAAATTTCAATTTTTTTTTTTTTTTTGTTTAACCCTATTGGAGCACTAGTTTAATACAATAATGTCCATTTAGTTTTAATCATAAACATTTTTAAAGTGGGGCTATACTTGTAAAACCAACTTTGTGTAGTAGATTCTGGGCTCACTAAAACCATTTATGGGCTTGGGCTTTTATGAGCTGGAAGGTCTCTCTGTCTATGTGGCACTCTCTTTAGAGAAGAACCTCAATTCGAGCGGTAAATTCTTCACTATATATTTGTATTAAATACGCGACTCGTCAATATTTGTATTTTTATTTTTATTTTTATCCTATGAATGTAGCACTCCAATTCAAAGGACTCAATGAACACAA